>NC_079336.1:65797948-67265069 GCF_029582105.1 Oenanthe melanoleuca | reverse complement strand
CACTGTGAAACAGGAAATGCAACTTCATGGCTTTATGATTCTGTTGTCTCTCCTGCTCACTTTATGCAATATTTTTTGGAAACTTTAAGACTTTAATTAACATGAAGCCATTTATTTAGAACAAGTGAAGATGATAATCATGTTTGCTTTTCCAGTTTAGATGCTAGCTACCACGTATGGTTTTGGTTAGCACTTTCCACGGAATGGGAATTAATGACAGAAGCCATTGTTCCTTTTGTACTTTTGAAATTGTTATTTGCTGAAATGATTTTTTGCTGCATAGTATTTAGTGTTCTACTGGCCTGGTAACTTCTCAGTTGAAGATCTTTCTTTGCTTCAGAAACAAGACATTTGTAATGTAAAGAAATATGTTTAGGTTTGATTACCAGAGGCTAATTAAAGAGAAGAAATTGCAAAATACTGTAAAGGTAGAAAAAGACAGTCAAGAAACAAACCCCTTGAAGTCAGCGGAGCCATAGAAAAAAGTCTTTATTTAAGAGATTTGATTATTTTCAAGTTGAGAAAGAGGAGTGAGAAAAGAACAGAAAAGGCTATTTTTGTACAGATTTGGCTTCCTGACACTTCAATATCATATGTTGTGACTAGAGGCCTCTGTTTTTCAGGACTTATATTCCAGCTATTTCTTAGATACATTGCAAGTGTATTCCATGGGCCTGAATTTGGGAGTTTGGGTTTCATGCAAGCCAGAAATTATGCCCAGACAAGGTGAATTCTGGTGCATTCAGGAGTTCAAAAATTGTTTAAGTTTTTTCAATAGACATGGGAATGACAGATGGGTCTTGACTTGGAAATTAATATAAGCCCACATTCAGTTATTATTATAGGTATAGTGTGGAACTCCTACATACAGCCATGTGAACTTTCTTCCAGTATATGGAAGCAAAGTCCTCTTTATCAGTCCGGGAAATGACATGAGTTGGCATGAAAACTAGGTTAACAAGAAGGAATAGAGCTACTGTGTGCATGGCTTCAGGGATTTCAGTAGGATATCTGATTCCTGCCTGGTTTCTCCAGTTTACCAGGTTATTGTGGGAGAATATATGAAGAATGCACAAAGACACCTTAAATGACTGCCTTCCCATGGTTGTTTGCTTGTAAGACTTACAAAGATCCTCTTAGAGGGTGCAGTGTGGAATTGGATCTCTAGTTCCAGTTCATAAAATTACTTCACAGTTTTTGGGAAGTATTATTTGATAAACAACTTATTTAATAAACGGCTTCTGTATTTGCTTTTCTTGTTTCAAAGGCAGCTTGCTCTCAAAGTTTAGAGCTTAGTAATGTGTAGTTTAATATCTGTAGGAAATTCCTTGTCTCTTGTAAGTAGTGATTTCAAGAGGTAGAGGGCTGTATATGTGTTCTGACTTCACCCAGGATGAGAAGTGGTTTTGTGTTTTATAATATTTCTCGAAATGGAAACAAATATGGGAGTAAATCATAGAAGTATGGATGAGTAATTTCTTTGTAGAAAAATGAATGGACAAGAAATGTCTTGTACTGGGAACAATACTTTGTGCCTTCTGTGGCTGCTATGTGCATGGTAAAAATTGCATCTCACTGGAAATCATTCTGACAAACAGTATTAGGCATTCTGTATTTATTGCTACAAAATGAAAAGATTTTTGCATAGCATCTTTATAGGAATCTTTGCTGTTAATATTACTTTGAAATGATACTCATATACCAGGCAGTGGATTATATTCTTTTACACCCTACAATAACATTTCTCTAAATGCACAGTATGTCTATATAACGAAAATACACTGGGAGTGGTACTGAAACTAGAATCTTTAGAGTGTAAGCCTAAACTCTCTTATGACTCTCTAGGTAGTTTTTGTTTCGTGATGAGCTTACTGAACAAGGGAAACAGGGACATGCATCTTCAGTACAGCACTTTTTAATGTATTATTTAGTTCTGCACTGATAATAATGAGAGAATTAGAAAAGCTTTTGGGATGTATCCCTGACTCCAGCCAAGTCCATGGTATGTTTCTCAGTAACTTCAGTCAAGCCAGGTTTCAGCTATCAGGCTTAAGTCTTTGAGCTTGCCTTTTAAGCAGGCTACCTGCTTTGTATGCTGAACATTTGTTCCTAAGGCAACTGCATCCAATTACACCTACCCATACATGGTCTTTATTATATGTTCCTTAGCACTACTGAGGAGCTCAATTTAAATTATAGAATAATTATTTCTTTTAATAGATGTGCAGTTTAAAATTTCTTTAAATTTGTTGTTTAGTTAGTACTTTATAGCTTGTCCCAACATGAGAAGAAAGCATCTACAGGAATTGAGAAGAGGCCACTCTTTCTTCCCATTGCCTAGAAAACTGACTACCAGAGCCCAGCTGCTGAAAGGAGAATTAATGGATATACAATTTTTTACAGCTTTTAATTAGGAGTGAAGGATTGAGACTTCTAATAGGGCATGCTATAGAAGCACCAGTGTAGGAAAAAGAGTCCTCAGACAGGTCTGTTACCAATAGAAAATTTTGTATTGCCCTAAGATCAAACTCACATTTTTACTAAATAGTAAAACATTGTTCATGTCTTTCCACTTCAGATGTAGACAAACAATCTGCCTGTACAAGAGTGGGTGTCACTGAATGGGTCTGATACAGAAGCCTTCTAAAACAGAAAAAAAAAGCATTCTAGTTCATCATTTTTATAAGCAGCACTTTGGAAGCCAGTTAGTTTTTGACAGCCCTGGTTCAGTTAGGTAAGGAATAAGAACATTTAAATGCAGAACTCTTTGCAAATGAAAACAAAGGACAGGGTGCATGTGGATGGAATAACTGTTTTTAGAGGAATTTCAAATACTCGAGATAACAGAATGTTGTGCATGCAGCTTAGGTTTTTGGTTTTGTTGCTGTTTTTGTTAAATTATCCCACCACAAAGCTGTACATGTGATGGGCAGCAGGTGGCTTGGAGAAATTCACTGGTAAAGTTTAAAAGCTATCTAATGAAGCTGTTTGAGTTAGTGCATTAACCTCTTATCTCTTTATTTTCAAAGGCTAGAATTGTTTCATTTTCATGTTGGTAAAACTGATAGAAGCTAAGAGGAGTTTTACCTAACTAAAAACAGTAACTAATGGCACAAAAGAGTACTGCAGTCCTGAGGGGAATTGAGGGTTCTGGTCTGACTGTAATAGGATTGTGAATGTTGTGCAGCTTGCAAGCCAGGACACTTTTAAAACTTCCTCCAGAGAGTCCCAGAGCATGCTCACCAAAGTATTTTTACAAACAAAATATACTATCTCACAAGGCTAGAGTTTCTTTTGCAATGAGAACTTGTTTCCTTCTTGTTTCCTTCTTGTTTCCTTCGCTTTTTTTCCACGCGGAATGCAATTAGACAGTTGTTATTCTTGATCCTCCAATTATCTACAAGAAAATGATCCTTCTTATTTATGCTAGGTGCAAACAGCATGGGTGAAATGAAACTGCCTTTCTCTCTGAAGCAGTTCAAAGCAGGAGGAGGTAAAACCATCTCAAACATTGAGGTAGTTAGGATCTTGAAACACTTTTTTAGAGGGAGGTTTGTAGAACCTATACAAAGTTGCATGTTCAGTTGTAGGACTTGTACCAGAGAAATTAAAGATCAAGAGGCGTAAAATACCCTGGACATCAACTGCTCTAGCTCAATTACTTGCATTGTAGAATAATTGGAAGGTACAACAAAATCAGCACCTTGCAGAACGGCTTCTTCTACTTGAGATGTATAACTCTCAGTAAATTCAAAGTTAAAACAGTTGCACTGTAATCTGCTTTGTGTAACAGCAGCTGATTTTACTAAAGATAAGTGATTATATAAATCTCAGCTGGGTGTTGAAGCTGATGAATTCCACTGACAGATTTCAATAAGCAATGTTGCAAGTCTGATCTTTCTTGGGTTTTTTGTTGCTGTTATTTCCCAATAGGCTGAATTATTGCCGTTTCATAAAGATGATTTCATTAGATTTTTTTTTTTTTTTTTTTGTGGGTGTTAAATTTAGAGCAATTCTCAACCATTACTTAATACAAATAATATAGCTCAAATAATTTTGCATTTATAAGCGTTTTGGACTAACTAAGGAATGAAATGAAAACATTATAGAAATTATGAGAAGGTAAAACTTCAGGTATGTCAGCATTGAAGAAGCATTTGGACAAAGCCCATAATAATATGCATTAACTTTTGGTCAGCCCTGGAGCTGACAGTTGGATGAGATGATCATGATAGGTTCTGTCCAGCTGAATTTGTTCCATTTTTTCCTACTTTTCATCTCTCATAATTTTTTCATGCTAATGTTACACCATTAAAATATTAAGGATCTTATCCAGTAACCAAAATAATAGCTGAAAACACCCATGGGTGTAATTATAGCATCATGCATCTGCTTTGCAATTGAAAAATAGGTCTTTAGTAGTTTTATTCAGTTAAGTAATGAGGAAACTATATTTCATTTGAGTTACTGAGTTGCAAGGAAATATCACTGCAACATAAGTTTCGAGCCTGCAAAATTATATATGCATAACTTAAACTGTGCAGAAGCTGTGTGGCTAAAATTATTTGTTTATATATATATTAGCTTTGAGCATATTAATTATTTGTATTGCCCAAGGCAGTTGGTTTTAGCCAACAGTGAATGTAAATTTTTTTAGAAAATACTAATTTAATATTCTTCACATCATAAAATTTAATTTTTATTTGTCTATGATAAGTATAGCTGTCTAGGAAATTACATCTTCACTCTCGTATATAAATTCTAAATCAATTTGTGTGTGAATAGACCGATTTTTTTTTTTTTTTTTTTTGTGAAAACATAAATAATTCCATGCACTGTCAAAACACTTGAATTCTCTTAGTCCTTTTGTCCTTTTCAATGTAATCACTGATCTACGCTTTAATTTTTTTCGACAGTCTGATCTTGTCATTTTTTCAGAATGTAATAAAATCCAAAGTAATTTGCATGTGCTGGGCAATTTAGCTTGACACAAAGGTCTGTTTAATGGAAAAATTCTCGTGACAGGGTTTTTTCGTGGTTATTTAATACAAATTAAAACCTGTATAAATTAGTGTTTTGATGGATGTTTGACTTATTTCAGAAAAATGTATTTCTTCAGGTAATAAATCTGAGTGAGAAATTAGACATTGTTGCAACATGTTGAGATTTTTAAGTCTTTGATACCCTGTTTGCAAGAGGCACCATTTCCTTAAGGATAAAATCCTCTTCAAAACTAATACATCATTCATTTTATTTAAATTGGTTCTCTATTGACCTTAATGAAGTAAAGTACTAATTAAGCGATACAGGCTTGTAGAATACAGCTTAAAATAAGTCACTTAGAAAAGACAAGTAAAGGCAATTATCAGTTGTAGGGTTTGGGGGAAACAGCAGTGAAATTTCAGATTTCTCTCTGAAATGAAACTACAGTTCAAATGCCCTGGATCCCAAATGCAGCATGTGACAAAAAACTGTAGCTACCTTTTCCTGGTGTTTTTGTTTTGTTTGTTTGCTTGCTTTTATGTTTGTTTTGTTTTGAGATTTTGTGTTTGTTTGGGGTTTTCTTATGTGTTCAGATTTGACTCTGGGTCAAGTTTTTGAAAGAGATTTTGTTGCTCACATGTCTTATAGACTGTGGACTATATGAGATTTATAGTCTCTTATGTAGAACACAGCTCTTCTTGTTCTATATAAACATCACTTAAGGGACAGCCATCTTTAAGTAGCCACTATTAACCACACTTTATTTGTGAGTGATTAGCTGCAATTTGAGCAAAGAGAGTGTGGGGAGAGGGAGAGAAATTAATCTTACCTGCTGGGAGGTGTCCTGTGAGAAGCTGTTCTGTTGCTTTCTGTTCTCCAGCCAGGTCACTCTCTTACTCAGAGCCTGAACTTCTTCCTTTCTGCATGCTCTACCCACTTCAATTGTCTTTTCTCTCAACTACCAATGATTTTTTTTCCTCTCCTATTTAGGTTTCTTATCTGTCACGGTGAGATCTCTTTCATTTTCTAACAGCCGGCTCCACTTTCCAGCTGCAGTACTGGTCATGTATAGATAAAGACCAGACCTAAAATGAAAGGAAATTCAGAAACTCTAACAACATTCTGGACACTGGTGCTAAAAACAACCCCTGCTGTTATGTTCTGAATTTTCTATGGGAAATGGAAAGAGATAAGGTAGCCAGTGCTAGAAAGGCAATTCTCAAAGTAGTTGAGGAAAAATGGCAAAGGGGGAGGATGATAAATAATTAGTTATACCGGTTAATTTTAACATTTAAAATGAGTGAACAGAGGTTTCTAAATAGAGAGGGTGTTTCAAGTTGCTTTATGATAGGATCTGTACAACTCATGTACACCAGTACAAATATTATGAATGTAAAGCAGCATCTGTTCTGCAGAGGAATATATTTTCCAATCTGTTTGTGTGTAGCAAATCATCACTATGAACGAAATGTTAGTAAATTGTATTGAAGCTCTCTTCCTCCTTTAAACCAGTGTTTTTTGAAGAGCTGGACAAACTCTGACCTTCCCTCACAGCTCCTGCAGGTGAAATGAGAAGTGTCAGTTCATATAGCAAATGTCACTTAACTCACCTGAGTTCTGGTTTTGATAGTCATGAAGTGCTGGGCTGTCCATATGCATATATATGGCTGTTAACAGAAACGATTTTGGCAGTAACAGAGCAACAGGGATAAAATATGGAAATCTAAGGAAAACACACTGAATCTATTCACTAAGTAAAAGATTAAAAGCAAAACACAAAGTAAAAGAGATTTTTATGGAAGTGTAAGAATACGTGGGCTAGATGCCATATGGAGCATTGGGTTGCGGGCAGCCAAATTTGCATCTGATGTGAACTCTGAAAACTTGTAAGGAAATAAATAGGATAAGAAAAACATGGAAGAAAGTAAAGGCATAGGAGAGGTCATGAAAGTTTCAAACAGGTCTGAAGAGCTAGAGCTGGGAAGAAAACTAGTCTGTTGAAAATCTCAGAAGTGTCAAATCTCAGAAGTGTCAAGGTTTTTGGTATCTTTATACATTTGTTATACTCTTATTTAAATACATGATGAACTCAAACATTAACACATGAACTGATTGCACGTCAAACAAGTTTTGTTAAAAGGTGAGTGATACAGGGCTATGTTGCAATTGTACAATCTTGTTTTGTATGTAGGCAGAAAGAAAAAAGCAACTTTATCTGAAATAACCAAATGAAAAAACCCACACAGTCTAATAACAGTCAAAAAGTGCCTTTGCATATAGCCATATAAATACTTAAAGAGAATGTAAAGAAGATTCCTTCAGTTTAAACATTTCCTTCTCTCTGTGCTATATCCTAAGCATCTGTAATAAACAAAAATAGTGGTCAGATCTTGGTTGCGCTTTTTTCTCATCTGGTATTGTTTCCTGACTTACAAATTTGTTGGCCAGCAAACTCAACTTTTCCTGATAAGGGACAGAGAAGAGACATCTTCTCCTGGAAAGTAGATTTTGGGGGCAATGAGGCACAATTGTGTGATCTTAGAACAAGCAGCAGGATCTACCTGTTATTTTCTACAGACATTGTTTAGACTTGTAACAGTCAAGGATAACAGGAATACAGGGAATGGAGTAACATATTGATGTGGTCTGTGCTCTAGAAGTGTTTTGTACTGGGAAGTTGTCTGAGAAATGTATACCCTTCCTTCTCAGATAAATTGTTCTTGGCAAAGTAATGCTGGAATCCACAGTTCTCTCTCCCTCCCTTGCTTGGTGGCTGACCCTGTCCATATGCAATATTCCAGATATCCAAATCAAGATTTTAATCCTGATGTTACAGTGCTCTGTGCTTTCCATTGATTTAAATATAAATACGATTCACACACATGAAAACCAAATGCATCTGTGTGCAGTGTTAGCAGCCAGTGCTGTTGGGCTTTTAGTGTTACCTTGGTGAAATATGTGTCCCTGAACAGAAACAGCTAAGTTTTATCACCAGTGCCACAAGAGAACATCATGTAGTGATCCCCACTGACATGTTTGGATGGCTTCTTTATGTTAAGTGATTGTTCTTGCAATTCCTTTCCCCCCTTCCCTTCTAATAATTAAATTTGTTCACTTGTATAAAGCCCATTAGTTTTGCACTGAATTTATTGTCTCTATCCCAACTCTGGATTTGTTCATCTCAGGCATTTTTGTACAGTTGCAGCAATGAATATTGTAGTTTGACAGTCAGTTATTTCAACCTGCATAGAGTGCTACTTGAGTGGTGTTCATAGAGAAATGGAAAAATTATTAAGGGAGTTTGAAAAAAGACATAGACTTATGTACTATGCTTTTTTCCTGGCCAGGAGAAACAAGGCAAGCCTCTTTACGGAAAAACAGAGGGAAGGCATTAGAAAAGAAATTTGTTCCATTTTCCTATAACTAAGCTGTTCTGCTAAGAAGCCTGTAAGCACTCACAGTGTACTAAGATCCCTATTTTGGGTGCTCAGTGGAATTCAAAGGCAGACTTTTTTTTAAATTTAGAAATTGGAATGTGCATTGAAAATTTATTCCAAAATACTGGAAATTTTTATGTTGTCCATGATGCATAATGTTGAGCGGGTGGTAGATTAAAGTATAGTTTGAAATAATATGACAATACTTATAATGAGGAAGTTTGCATTTTTAAAATGTCTTCTTATTCAGTAAGGTTTAGGAATGACAGATGGGGTACTGTAGTCAGAAGACATCACTATTGCATTGCCAAACCCCAAATAAGATGTGTTTTTTTTGGGCTGGTACAGTCCTATTAATTTAGACTTTCTAACACCTGGATATAGCCCATTAGGTCTTACAGCACTTCTTTCCAGTTACTCCTGTTACTTGAGGGTAGAAAGACAGGAATTGCCATGGTTGCTCTAAGTTAAGTTCCATCTAATCGTTACTTTACTTTGAAGAGAAAGCAAGGTTAGGCAGATTTGAGAAGGTATTATGAGACAACCTGTTCAGAAAGTTGCTGTAGTTTTTTGTGGGTTTTTTGTTTTTTGTTTTTTTTTTTTTCCCTGATCCCTTAGAGTTAGCTGGTAAAAATAGGAGTTCACATATTTAAATTCAGGTTTTGAATGTTTTGGCAGGTGGTGTCTTACAGGTTCAGATAGCATCTTAAAATAATCTAACAGCTTGCCTATGTATATTTAAACTGCAAAATAGAATATATTGTTCCAGTTATGATAAATTATATGGAATAATTATCTTTGGCCATGCAAATAGCAGTGGACTTTACTGTTTTGATTGTCACTGATTTACTTCAGAATTCTCGAATACCTGAAAAGATAGAACAGGATTGAAAGACAACAGGAAGCTGATAATGAAATCATGTTTTCCTAAGCAGTAAAAAAAGCCTAGCTGCTAAAATAACAGTGAAAAAATATCAGAACATGATGTCATCCCCCCTTTTGCCATGTGTCTTAGGAAACAAACTTGGCTGAAATGGGAACACAAGCCAGGTGAACTAGATAAAGTAGTATAACCTAAAATATTCTCCTGTCTTAGAAGTATAAAAAGTAGCTGCACTGGTGCCTAGACATTCCACACAATTTTGGTGAAGGAAAGTAAGGTGAATTTTTTTTTTTTTTTAAATTTTCAGAAGTATAATCAGAAGATAAACTTTTTTTCTTTTTGGTCTGTTTCTCAAATTAAATTATGTGGGTTTTTTTCTGAAACAAGGAGGCCTTTACAAAAGTGTAAGTGCAGTTCAATTACAGGGGCATTCATCCTCATTAAGTAAAAAGCAAGATGATCACATACTTAAACTGTTGAAAAATGCAAAAGATCTTTGAATGTAAAGTGTAAGTAAAAATTCACTTATTGTGTCTCATAATATCACACTTGTGAAAGTTTGTCTTTAGTGGAGCTCAGATTTTCAGTTATTGTTATGTTTTCCAATGTATTTAGCATGTTATACCTAAACCCTCTCTCATACTAGGTTTTTTTCACATACTGGAACCACCTTCTTAAAATTTCTCCTGTATGTTATCTAAAAAGACCTGTAACCTGATAACAGGTATTAGTTTTGAATACTGCTCCCAGCTTGTCCAGGCCTTAGGTATATTTTATGATTTTTGCCACTGTTTCCTCCTCAGACCAGGTTAGTCCCCTAAATATAGCCTCATTTGATCCTGTTTATTTTGTACTACTGGTGGGAAAGTGCTCTAAATAATATATCTGTTACTGATACTGATGAATCCCAGTTTAGCTCGATTCTGAGTTTACCATAATATAAATATTAATAAGATATACCCATTGATTGTAATGCCAAGGATTGGTGTGTTTCTTGTCTGACATGGGGAGGCTGCAGCCCTGCAAACCTGTCAAATGCCATACATTGTGACGTGGCTAGGAAGGAGGGATTGTGTGTCGTTTATTATTTAATAGGAAATAACTCATGGAGCCAGACAAAGCATTTGGGTTCTCCTGGTTTTGCTGGAAAAAAACCATCTGTATTAGTTGCATAAATGTTTTTCTTTTCTTTAACAGAAAAAGGTAATTGAGAGAACTTTCCTGTTTATAACATCTATAAATATGACATGGGGTGTTTGGATTTGCTGTAGAAGTTTGTTACAAAATGACTCAAAGAGGAATGCTATTCTCTTTTCACATGTGTCCTGCAGGATAGTTTTGGGCCTTTACATGTCTTCTTGGGTGACCTGTAATAATCACACTGGGAGGTGAGTGACCTCAGACTGAGGACAGCCTCGATCTTTCAGATGCATGCTGCTCCACAACTTGGTTCTGTTACAGATTTTAAAAAAATTTCTTTTTCACCAATTCCAAGGTGACTAATGCATTCAGAAAGATTACATCATGTTAATTACCAAGAAGTATTTGACAAGCTGTGTTCTTTCCCAGGCTGGAAGTGTGAACATAAATCAAGCCTTTTGCAGAACAGGCTGAGATAGGAAGTGACTAGAGATGGGATAGACAATAGTCTTATTTTGTTATAAACAAACTAAAGGCATTAGTCTTACATTCAGAGATAATGTAAGTTCAGGAGGAATGGAATGACATTCAACACTATTCTTGGCCATCACTTTTCTTAACACCTGGTGAGCTGACCTGTTGACAGATACGTGCAGGAAACTGTGACAACCCAGCAAGGGAAGTGAACAGCTTGAGTGATGGCCTCTTCCCTCTCTGGTTACTGTGGCTGATATGGTTTTCCCATTATCTAATATCCCCTGTATGGTTTTCCCCATTATCTAATTCTTTTATGCATTGCGCAGGAAAGGGAGCATACTGCACCAGAGATGAACCTCTGAGAAAAGTTCTGGTTTTGATGTTGATGCTTCTCTAATATGATGGTGTCTGCAAGGAATGTGTTCTCTTTTGTTCTCTCAGGCTTAACTATCTTCTGTATAATATAGGTGAAAAAGATATTTTTCATTGCGTGGTGGTCTTTTTTGGGAAGGGTAAGTTTGATGAAGCAATTTATGAAGTGATGAAATCATGTTTCAGTTGAGAAGTATTCTGGTGTAGCAGCAGAGAGTCCAGTGGTCCAGTTTGAGAGATTCTAGTGGTCTGGACAAAGTGAGCAGACTTGTTTGATTAGTAGCATTGCATGGCATTTTTCTCCTTTTACAGCAAGAATGAGGTTTGCAAAAGTCTGAATGCTGAAGGCTAGCATTGCCCATTGTTTCTTTAGAGCTGTGCTTTATGCATCTCCCTAGTACCTTTGGAACTTTACTGAATTGCTTCACATTCTTAAAGGAAATGAAGCCATTCCTCAACTCCAGCAGAATGGGCTTTTGTTTCAACCTTAGATTTCTTAGTGATTGACATGGTAAACTGCAGTATATTTTCTTTACTTTATATAGATAGATAAATATATAACATTATTTAAAAGGTTATGATAAAGTCTCATAAATAAAGCCTAATTTTGAAAATCTAGGGGACTTTATGCATAAGTAAATACATTATCATCTCTTCAGATAATTCCAAGTGAGTTTCTAAAAGTGACCAGTGACAGCTTTGTTTGGTGCTGAAGTGTTAAGAAATGTCAGAAATTAAAGAGGTAGCAGTCCCTGGTTGTTTAACCAGGACTGCATTTTTTGAATGGCTGAGCCTGCTTTTGGTATTTGTAATCTATTCTGGAGGAGTGGAAAGAATTTGCTTTTGGTTAAATAAATCAAATGAGAAAGCTTGGAAGCTTAAGATCATATTGCAATAAGAAGCTTCTTTTCTGCTGTATGAATGAAGATAAAGTATATGATTTTGATTTTATTGGGGTTTTTTCATTTTTAAAGGATATACTATCTCTCTAGATTCCTCTTGAGCCTCCTTTTCTTTAGTCTAAAGAATCCCAGTTCCCTCATCCTCTTCTCATAAGGCTTGTTCTCTAGATCCTTCACCAGCTAAGGATCCTCAGAAATTCTATAAGAATTCGTTCACAATTTGAGCTTACTCCATCCATTCTCATAAATTTAGATTAAACAACCAGAAATAAAAAAAAAATAAAGAATTTTAAATAACCTGACTTAACATCATTTCTCTTTAATGAGAACACCCTAAGTCAGAAACCACTGTGTTTTATTTATGTGTCATAATTCCACAAATCCATTATTTTTCTGTTATCCATCAAAACCTGAGAAATCTACAGTTATATAACATGAGGAGAAACACTCTTCCTGTATTTCATTTGACACCTCCTTTTAAGCATCCTGGATTCTTTATTCAGAGAGAATAAAAGATATCAGCTTTATTTTATTTGTTTGCTTTTTGCTGTGTTAGTCGTCTCTTTAGGTTCTTGTCAGTATCTGAAGATATTTTCCTTCCATTCCAACTTGTGCAGGTGATTTCTTTTTTATTTGTATTATTACTATTTTTCCTTCCTTTGGTAAGAGTAGTTCTGTATGTAAGTGTGGATAGAATTCAATGCTGGTTTTCAGGTCAAATACCTTATTTTGTTCTGGCATTGTCTGGAATTTTGAGACGTAATAATTTTCTTTGTTGGCTAAAGCAGCAAACTCAGAGATCACCCTTATTTGGGCGTGTCACTGCAATGCTTTTTTGAACAGTGAGAAAAGTTTGGTTTCTGTTTGGATGAATTTATCAATATTTCTGGTGATTGCTTAAGTATATTTGACCATGTGGCTTGTCTTCAGTTTTTCTATACTGGTTAGGTATAAATTAATATGTTATTGTATTTATTGGAAAAGAAAAAAATGCCACAGAACAGCTGTATCTAGTTAACTTCTAGAGTTTCTCATTAAATTATTTGTTGTTTGTTGCCTTGATTGCTACAATAAATTAACTGTAAGTAGGTTTATCTGAAATCAGTGTATTTTTATTTTTCCTTTTTTAATATTTCTGCTCTGTTGATATATTTGGCATTTTTTTAGCACCTCCTGTTTGACTGCCTCTGCATGTTTCCATCTTATGTAAAGTATCTGCAATTTCATTTTCATTAGACCTAGGTCTAATGAAAAAGGTCTCTTTTTAATTAACAGAGGAAGACATAATCATCTCTAATTCTGGCAGACTTTTTAGGTGACTTTTTAATCGCTGGAACAAAAATAAAATAAACTTTCATTTAGACTTTCTCCTGGAAGTTTCTATCCATTGCTTTTTCTTACTTTCCTCTTAGAATAGTAGAAGTTTTTCCTTATGTTTTTCCTTTAATGCCTTAAAACTTACAGCTTGCTAGATAGTTGTGTTAATGTTGTTGTTGTTCTGGGGGGCTTTATTCCGCAGTCAATGTTATATGCATAAAGCAATTATATTGTGGAAGCTCTTAGGTATGTGCCCAAATTAGTGCTCTTGCTCCTAGTGGATCTTATGTATTATGTCCACTCTTTTGCAGTCTTGCTTGTCTTTCCTTCAGAACCTGCATCTGGCTTGGGGATATTGTAACCTGTAGTCTCGACACATCTCTGCTGTTAATGCCACAGAAAGTCTGACTGGCATGCTGAGTGCTGGGTTCTAAATAACATATTTGCTGCACTGGAGGGCTGGTACCACTATGCTTTCCCAGCACTGCTGTTCTTCACAAGTAATTTCAGGTTTTAATAACATTGCTTAATTGAATATTTATCAGATGCCCATGCAAACTATTGTGTAAAACTTCTGTAATTAAGTTTTAAATCTGATGCAATCATCTGTTTCAAGCAGCATAAAGGAATTGTTTATTTTTCGTAACTTAACATGCTTTTGATATGAACAGGTCAAGGGGATGTGGAGGGTGTTCTGTGGCACAACCAGGTTACCTTATTGACAAATTGGATTTTTTTGGAATTTTTATGGTGGTTTTTTGTTATTTGTTCAACATTTTGTTGTTTTTGTGGTTTGTGATTTGTTTTCCTTTTTAGTCTTTTTACACAGTCATTGGCACCTGTGAAGGTGACTTCCTAATTAGTTAACAGAATACCATTAATGCTGTAACAGTCATGATTTTAAAAGAGGAAAAGTGTTAGTTGTTCTCTGGTTGACATGTTACTAAAAGATAGGAAATCCTGTCTTATAATGAATGGTATCTTTTAATTTTCATCTGAGAATCTCTACTTAAATGGGGAGAAGAATTACTGGAGAAATTAATATACTGCTAATACAGCTATACTCTAAACACTAAGTCTACAGAATATCAGTAGGGAAAGTAAGTAATATAAAAATACCGAAACAGTTTAGATATATGGAGAGATGCAAATGCTGAATTTTAAAAATTGCAAAGTCACATCTACATTTGTGAGAGTTTTACTTCTTACAGTTTCAAAAAAAAAAAAAAAAAAAAATCAGCATAAGTATTTGTTAGAAAAGGCCTGCAACGCAGCAGTACTGAGAGCTGTCTGACAGTAGGAAAAATACCATGGACATGAATTTATAATGAGATATATATGGAGGAAAAGCGTGGCTTTTCGTGCATCATCATCCCATCCTGGCAAAAAGGCAATTGAAGCAATGAGGGAATTGAACTGCTTATATACTCAGTTTAGTTCTGTGTAGAAGATTCTACTTCCCCTAAAATAGGGGAACATTGTCTCCTTGGTATATTGTCAAACTTGAGTGAACCCAAAGGAAATAATGTATTTTGTATGAGGTCTCCATGTTGTAAGAGAAGAACTGTAGAAACTAATACAGAATTAAGAATTAAGAGCTAATGAAGAAATAAAAGGGACAGAAACACAACACATTCTTAATTTAGCATTCATGTCTCTGGAAATAGTAAAGGGACAATGATTCTGCTGTTCTCTGTGAAGATTATCAGAATCAGCATTGCCTGAGGCAAACACACTCAGGAGTGGATTTGATGTGCTTTTCTGGCTGTGAAGTATCAGACCTTCTGGAAGGAAATGCTTGGGGATATTTAAACTGGAGTTGTACGTCTTTGGTTTGTTAGCAGTCACCACATTACTTGTAGTGCATCTGCTGAAACTTCATTGTGTAGGAAACTACCTTAAGGAGTTCATGTGGTACACATTCATGTACGAATGACATGTTTGAAAAATAGGTTCTGCTCTGTTTGCAAGCACATAAATAAGTTGTACCTTTCTGCAGGATCTAGTAAATTATTAAAAAGTAGTGTAAGAAGTAGAAGCTGGGAGAGATTTATATCTGGGTGTCATGGGCTGAGACAAAGCAAATGGATGAAGGACATTGAAAGCCTGAGCAACTCCACAAATAAGTGAGTCTCCCTGCACACTTGCTGCAAATAGCTAAGCTTACTTTGTTTTCCAGGTCATTTAGGTTAATTAATAATGAATTTTTACCCATAATCATGACTGATGCATACCTCTTTGTCCTGAGGTTGGATAACCAGATATAATTCTCACTGCAACATTGCAGAGCCTCTCAATCACTTTAGCTCACTTCCTAATAGAGGAATATTGCTGTTTTTACTAGGCAGTCCACTTACTCTTAAGATATTCAAGTATTCTATTAAAGATGTCATAATCTCTTGTGTTGTGAGTTGCATCGGAAGTCATTGCTTAGAAAATTTAAGGACATGGTCAAAAACATTCTTTTTTTTTTTTTTTGAGGTAATCTCTGCATCTAGGAGACTTTCTCCTTTCTGAAGAAGAATTTTTAAAATAAAACTCTTAGTTTTTCACTAAAACATATTTCTTATCAAAGGCTGTATTTTTTAATACAATTTCAAAGCTGAACTTGCAGTTACATTTTAAAATGTCAGCTTTGCTTTAAAAGAGAATCTGTTGTGTATGATTGTAATCAGAATGAAATACAATAGTGGAGAATTCTAAGGTCAATCAAATGAGATCACATAAAACTCACTTTTTCATGCAGTCATTTCATATGCCTATTTTTTATCTTGCTATTCATTGGGGAAATTAGATTTTCTACTGTTAAAATTATTTGGAAATAATTTTTAGGAATATTTTGCTTGAATCTTACTCAATTTTTTTCTGTTTCTCCTAAGGTCAACATATCTTCCTTTGGTTAGGTTTTGGTATACTGATGTTTCATGTAGGTCGGTGAGGTCACATCCTGGAATCTGTTTTCTCTTATTCCCTATAAGAGATGTTTTGAAACATTTGCTTTGTCATTATCTTTTTTGGATTGTCTGAATCTGACTTATTGTGCACTACAGTGGGCTTGTTGGTAGCAGACCTGTCCTATACTACACAACATGGCTGGGAAAATGTGAAGAAGCTTTGGTGTCATCATCTTGGACAACTTAACAGGGAAGATGATGGATCTTACTTGATCTACTTAGTTCCCATAAATGTCGGTGGTAGAATTCTCCTGGTTTCAGAGCAGCCAACACCAAGAACTATACATGTGCAGAAAGGGGCTTTCCAAAGCACCAAATAAACACAATTTGATTACCTAAGTGCTCAGTAGCCCTGAGGAAAGCAGCAAAACAAAACCTGTACTTGCCTACCTTCCACTCACTTCTTCAAACCAGTTGCTGTTATAACTTTGTTGAGCAATTGTGAGAGGCATATCTCAGGCATATTATGCACACAAGTTTTAGGTGCTGTCACCTGTGGCAGACTTGGCAAGAGTCACTACCATGAAAGCCCCTCAGCACAGTCCCATTTGCAGTGCACGTTCTTTGGTTAAACCCAGTGTCACCTCAGCTTTCAGCTTTCAGCTCAGATACTTAAAACCAAAGATTTGCATGGGAGTGAGTGAGCCATAGGTGCTTATTCTCTTCTGCTGCTGTGTGGTAGGGCAGGAAGTACAGTGGAAAAAAGAGCTGGAAATAGTGAAATTGTGCACTCTCACAGCAAGATTGCCACAAAACATCTGTTAGTACTTTGTCAAGTTGTGGAGGAGCTGGATCATTTACTGTATTGTTGGTGAGGTCATTGATAGTGTGTAACACTGCAACTGATAATTGATGCCATGTAGTGGTAGGAGTATCCATCCACATGGTTATTAATTGGGCTTGTCTGTTGTTTTTTGAAGAGTGGCCTGGAGATACTAAACATGATGGAAATTATGCATGCCTCACAGTGCCAATAATTTTAATAATAACTGTTACATCAGTAAGATACCCTTTATGTTTATTAATCTCATGTACATGTTTTCCCAATAGAAACAGAATAACTTAAGCATGCAGAAGGATTCCATGTATTTATCTAAGAATTCCCATTCTGCGAAGTGTCATGATACAGGCTCAGTCCACGTGAGGATGGAGAATGAACATCATGTCAGTTTCCTTTCAAATGATTCCCAACCTGTGTTTTTTTCCAACTGTTGTTTCATCTACTGTCATTTTAACCTACTACCAACTCCAGAGACATACACTACAGTGCAAAGCTTAATTATAGCCATCTGAAGAAAAGTGACGATGAATCAGCTCTTCACCAGGCTGAATATTAAAATGATTCAAAATAAGATATTTGCAGCATTTACAGATGTAAAAGATTCTGTGGTTGCTGAGCAACCAGGGAAGGAAAAGCAAACAGAGAACACTTTTCTTCAGTAGTGATGGGCAGCACTGGTGCTTCCTTGTCACTGGCAGTAGTCTGAAATGGAAGGCCACTTCCTACTAATGTAGGTTTCCGCTCAGATGGACACATCCACCTCCTTCTGGACTCTTTGACCTTCGCAGAAGGTCATTAGCTAGAAGATCAATCAGCCGTGGAAGCCCTTGCACAGATTGCTGGTAGTGTAGCCAGCCTTGCTAAGGAGAATATGTGGAAGGAGAGTCATTTCTGTAGCAACTTAATTGGTCTTTGGGTCAATGCCTCTAAGTATTTAACTCGGCTATGCCTGTGCTTGCTATTGTGTCATTAGATGCCTGTCAAGGTGATGAATAGCTCATCACAAGCATCAAGCCTGGATTCACCTGATTGTGACTGAAGCTCACTTTTTATTCTTCCCTCCGTGGATTGCAGACCATTATTCCCTTCCCCCTTACAGTACCTTTTCATGTTTTGCTAGGGTTTTAATATCCTTGTCTCCTCTGTGTATTTTGCATCCCTCTGACTTCTTTTTGTAGGTCACTCTTGCCTGACTTCTGATGGTATGATTCTGTCCAGGTGTCTGCATTGTGGTCGGCAGCTCCTGCAGCTGTGGCCTTACCTGTACTGAATGTTAGGAGCTCCTTTCCTAGGTGCTGCTTAGGCTGCAGGACTGCTGGAAGAGGCTGCAGGTGGGTCCCTCCCTGTGCCTTGGGCATCTTCCTTGCCATAGCCTCATCATAAGGGAAAGCACTTGGAGCGTATCTGTACTAGATGTACCCAGGGAATCTCCAGGCTTCTCCTCTTCAGACATCCCAGACAGCAGTATGGTCTCAGTAACTTCTGTTTAACTTATGATCCACAACAGCCTGCATTTCTACAGAAACACTACTTATTCCATATTAGTGTTACTGGGTTTTCCTACCAGCACTCAGGACCTTGCAGTTATGCTTGTTGAACAGCATCCAGCCTTCCCATCAAGGGAAGACAGCACAAACTCAGGTGGTGTTGGGACAGCTGTTTCTGCTTTCCCTTGTGTAGCAAATCATGTATTGGATGCCAAGTGAACCAGGAAAGAGAAGTACATAATCACATAGGAAAATTATGGCAATGCCTAAGGATGGATTGAGAGTGAACTTTAGCAGATGCCTAGTGATTCACAGGAGTACTGCCAGATTCCTCTGCTCTGGATTTAATTCCAAGGAGAAGTTTGAGTGATGAGATGGTGAAAAAGTAATGGAAATTAATGATATTATTCTCTTACAAAGGAAATGTAAATGATAGTTTCATAATAATAATAATAGGAAAATTCAATATTAGAAATATATTTTGCTGTAGTTCTGTAGTGTCTGCAGAAAAGCTTTGGTTTACTTACTATTGATGCTACCATCAACCCCTCCTTCTTCCCTTTTGAAATATATTAAGATTGGTTTTACTTTTTTTCATGGCAGAATAAGACAAAGATCATACCGCTATTTTTTCCACTTTGTAAGAGTTCTGCTGGTAAGAAGAACTATACAGGGCAGTGTGACTTACCTAATATTCTGGCTGGTCCTTAACAACCATCTTCTCAAATGGGTACTCATCTCTGGCCCCACAGTACTGTCATTTTCATAAGTCTGTGTTTCAGAACTGGCCTTTGTATTTTCCCAATGAATTCCTTCCACATGCCTGGATAAAACTGTGATTAAAAAATGAGAATCTTGCAGGTTCGTTATGTTCTGTGTTTTGTAAACTGAAATGTGTAATGTCTATAGATTAACTTTTCTAATTGTGAAAGCCTCAGATTGTATAGGTTTTTCTAATGTTTCAGAATATTTTTCCTACTAATGTTTGGTTTTAAATGCTTGTCTAAGCCACAAAATGCAGTTCCAGGGCTCCACAACTATCAGTAACCCAGACACATTATAGGCAAAGATGGGAAGTAAATGTTGTGGATGATATTTTAACCACTATTGCTATGTAGTATCCTGCACTTCTGTGTGTCTGAGTGAGAGTTCTGAGGCTTGTATTTCCATGTCACATGTGCTTCTTTGTCACTTAAATGCTTTTGGAAACTTTCCTTGATGTGTTTGAGCATGAATTCAGAAGTCACTCAAAGATTCTTAAATCTGTGTGTATTTCAGAAGTTCACCATAACTGTGCTGAAAGTCTGAAAATCAAAACTACTTTCCTTTTGTAAGGCTGTGCTGTTTTGTTGTAATAGAACTAAATCTTGTGAAATTAAAAAAGAAAAAGCTCAGCTCCTGATTCTGCAGTAATTATACACATGCCTAATTTCAAGTACAAAAACAGTTTGTGAAAGATTTTAGGAATAATAATGTGAGTTACATTTCAGCAGTGTGTGTTTTGCCCACGAGATTGGGTTTTTTTTGTAAATTGGAGAACCATTTTCAATTTCCATTATTTCAATTGGAGAGGAGCCTTTTAAATCTCCTTTATTTTGTAAGTTTATCTAGAATTAGAGAAGTACAGTTGTTCATGTAATTTAAGGCTATGAAAAAAAGATTGATAAATTATTTTTTAAAACTGAAGTAATTTCAAAAAGCAGGTGCAATCACTGCTCTTTGGGTTTTTTCCAGTAGTTTCCCTCCTCTCCTGCCTTTGGTTTCTTTGCTGTTCAGTTACCTCCAGGCCATCTTTTTCCTTGTCCACCCATTCCCTGGTTGCTGTATTCTTTCTTATCTTTGTTTTACTGTTCTGTTGCTGTCTGATGCAGCATTTCCAGCTCCTTTGGTTTGCTTAAACAAACTACACTGCAAAAACAGTACCTGTGTGCTGCAGGTTTGATTTGAAGTCTGAGACCTCTCTGAGATCCCATTGTCCTTCAGCCTTGAGAACAGCAAATATTTTAAGGACATGCTGCTCAGCAGCTGTATCGTTTTCTCTCTTATGACTGGTCAGCAGGATTTTCCCTCTAGGCTTGAATCTGTAGGCTCATAAATTCTTTTATAAAGTGTCTGGCATCTGCTTGCAGGAAGGTGATTCAGGGATAAGGAAAACTGGTGTTGGTAAATGAGATTATTCATAGGTGGCTTTAATAAATGATATTGTATGTTGAATAGCAGATGTAATTAATTGTGCTTTTCCTATCAGTGGAAATATTTCAGCAGCAGAGATAATCTGTTCACATCCATACGAGTGCAGACATACTTGGGGTGCTGCTGCTAATTTTCCATCAGAGCAGTTTCCCTGGTAATTTTAATAACATTGCCAGAAAGCTCATGGGGAATTCAAGGTGAACAAGCAGATCTGCACATGGCAGAAGCTGCAGCATATCCCGGCACAGCCCCTTTTCCTTGGCTCTGAAAGCAAGCAGGTGACATAGGCCAGAGTAATCTATTACCTGTCAGAGACCAGCTGTTGCCCAGGACCTGCTGCTGCCAGCCAGGCCAGAGTGGGTTGTGCATGTGTGAGGAAGAGGAAGGCTGAGCAAAGCAGTGGAGCTGGGGACATCAGGCCCAAGAGCCCTGGGATCTGTGTGCAGCAGTCTTCTGTGGTGTGAGACAAGGTGTAGTGTCTACTGTCTTTCTGCCAAAAAGTTGAAGGACCTCTCCCCAGGAGCCATTAGAAGGGAAAATATATATATATATGAAGGGAAAATATTCTTCTAGCATCTTCTTGTAAATACTTGTTCAGGTTGCCTCCCTCTTTCCATGCCTTTGTTTCCAGATTTAGTATTAACAATGGCAGTAATATTGAAGTTGTCTGGCAATGGGGGATGCACACAGTCCCAGTGTCTTAAAACATTTTGATTCAGCAAAATTGGGCAGGCAATGCCATTGGCAAGATGACTTGAGTGGGATTGACATCCAGTTTATCTTCAGCCAGTGTGGCTTGATGGTTCCTGCAGATCTGACCTTTGCTGCAGGAAATGCTGAACAATGGCCATTTATCCAGAGGGGATCCGGGTACTTTGCAGAGGTAGCCACCTTGCAAAACCTAATATAAGGAAGTTTTAGCAATTCTTTGCGTGACACAGAGAAGCAGGTTTTGTATATTTGCATATGAAGATAATTTTGGACTAATCTGTATATAAAAGCAGTGGTCACACAAAATGCAGAATGCAGCTTGAATTGGACTTAGAAGCCACCAAATCCATCAAGCAAGAAGAAAAAAATGGTGAGGATTTTATGGTCAAAAAGCCAATTAAAGCTTTACAGAGCTTATAGAAGAGATTTATGCTTAAAGCGTCCATGAAAGCTTGCAGAACATGTGCCAAAGCAGAAAATTAGCAGCAGTTTGCAATAGATAATTGTTTTATCCAGAGTGAACTCTGTCATCCTAAATTGTTCATGTTTATAATCTGAATTGATTATACTTGTTTGAAAGCAAAAGCCGAGGTAGGTAGATAATGGGGAAATACAAAAATAACTGCATGTGACCAAACAGCAAAAAATAAGTAATACAGATTTTCAGTTAGTAGTGTAGTGCCATGTTCAAGTATGCTAATGAATAATTTTGCTTTAAAACAAATTCTTGTATTATAATTCACCTGCTGTGCTTACAAAGGTCAAGAAATCTGTCTTGTTAAAGAATTTGTTTAGAAATACTTTTCAATACCGTTATGGGAGGTGGAAGGGGGAGTTTGTGGGTTGAAGATTCATAATCCAAACACTTTAAATGATTCTTCTTTTTCTCCTCTTCTTCAAGGAGAAAGCATTGGGAACCACAAAATATTTTGTAGCTTTTAAATGAACAGGGTTTTTTTACGTAAGCTATTCCTCTGGAGAGTGTGTTATGCTACTCCTGAATATTTAGAACTGGAAAAGGGTTGCAACCAAATGCTTCAGTAGGATTAGTTCTCAATAGGTGATACTAATTGTGTTCAGTAGGTAATGGGAACTGTTGCTAATGCTAGCAACCAAAGATATTTTCATTGGGAATGGGTATTGGAGGCATCCATCACCTGTGGGCCAAGACAATGCTTCTATTCACTGGGTATAAAGTGCTTAATAAAATGTTTCATTCCTCTTTATGCACAGCAAAAATGTGATTAATATTAATAGCAATAACAGTATCTGGCAAATAGAAGCATTTAGAAACCAAATTTATTGGAAAAGAAAGTGTTGCAGGAAACTTGCACTGTATCTTTTATACACTGTAAATTTGGATTCTAAATATTCTTAGTTATGCAGCTGGAACAACCCAAGGACAAGGATTCATTTGGATTCTGACAAATACAAGGTTTATGTGTATCTGGGTCAAATTGATCTCCTGGATTTGTTGGGATTGATCAGTAATACAGACTGTGCTGAAACTGGCATTGATCTACATGAGTTTGGGGAAAGGTTTTCTGAAATGCTTTCCATTTGCTCTTAATACTTCTTCTAATCAACAATCACTATAAAGCCTCAGATGCTAAGGCCAAAATTATCATCTCAGTATGTCTTATTCCATTTTTTCTTCTTCTGCCATTCACCTATATTTTTTATTTCTCATATTTTTGACTATTCTCAGGAGCTAAGTGTTTAAAATTGGATGTACTTTAAAATGTTTGTTTCTATTTGCCAGCTGAATTTATCTTTTAAATAATCCATCAAGAAAAAAATAAATCCCTTGATTCTTAATAATTCTATCGATTTTGGTGGGAGATAGACTTACAAACTTACTTTCTAATTATTTCAGTAATTGCTTTTAGAAGGAAAGGGAAAGACTAGGATTCAGAAAATGAGTTAGCAGAACTGTGACTGAGCTAGCACAGCCAAGAATGAATCTGGTATCTAGAGACAGTCACAAATGGCCCAGACTATGGAAGGTCAGACATCAAGGCTCTTCTTGGGGAAAAAACAAACAAAAGCCAGCAGAAAAGTCTGGTTCTGCTAAAATATTCTCCCTTTTAGAACTGAAAACGTGTTCCAGGATTTATGAATCTCAGTATTCCTTAAAGTTAACAAATAACTATGAAAAACTGTACTTCATGCTAATTAGCCATACTAATCACATATCTGGTGTCAATTCAAGTAACAGAAAAATAGTGCATCCAGAAATATTTCACCTGGCTTGAGTAAAGTTTCAGTATGACGCTGTAAGATTATTTTTTTCTCTTTGGTTTCACTTTAGAAGTAGCAAAATACAGAGAAATTCTCATTTAAAATAAAATTACAAAGACAGAAAAGTGGAGTAATTTGCAAATGCTAGAATTTAAGTTGCGTGTAGAACCTGGATGTGACCCAGTTTGTGTAGGTGGCCATTGGAGTTTCTGAATTCAGACCACTGCAGTCTCTGTAGCCAGTCAGTAGCTGGTTAGGTCAATCTTCTCCATGTGCTTTTACTCACCACTGGCCATTAAAAAAAAATCTTTTGATCCTGTATTGACCCTCCGAAAAAATTGGGAAAAGGATACTGCTCATGTTTTAGGTTCTGCAGTTGCTAAAAATTTGTTAGCTACATTTTCCCTAATGCATAGCCCAAAGGAGGGACAAAACTGTGTTGCTATTCTGGACACAGAGTGTGGCAAGAGATGTCAGAAGATGCATCACTCAGCCATGCAAGAGATTCAGATATATAGAAGATTTGGTCTATAACCTTTCTCAAGGGAAATGGGAGAGAACACTGTTAGACTTGCCAGGAGGAAAACAATCAGCTAAACTAGGAGAGACATGGAGCAGGTCTCTGCCAGCACCCACCACACAGGTCTTTGTTACACCGTCCTGTTGCTCCAGGACAGGAGCATTGCAAATGCTCGAGGAAGGGGGTTTAAGTGTCATTGAACCTGCTGAAGAGGAGCCTGACTTTCTCACCACCCACTTGGCCACCTGCAGGATGGAAAGCTGAGCGGCTCTATGGGGCCTGCAGGCCTGCATTCAGAAGGTGACTCATGGCAGTTTTACAGAATGGTTATAAATTTGTATTTCTGTCCCAAGGTACCGCTACAACTGTGAGCTCTGGGAGGAGCTGACACTGCAGCAGGCTTCCAGCAGCATCCTTGTACCTTCTGCCTTGTATTCCTCTGTTGTTTATCTGGTACAGATAGAGCTGTTGCTGCAGGGTCACTGTAGCAAAATGGAATTTCTCCTATGAATCTTGCTTACATCTCTGTACTGACTGCTGCATTATTTTGTTCTTTTTAGACACAATTACATGATGTTTTTACAAATAGAAGAACATGCTTTCTTATTTACATATTTTTGTGTGTAAAGCCAGTTTGCAGCCTTACAATTATTCTTCAGCCTAATGTGTTCATAGCAATGCTGTTACCTTGCATGTGAACCAAATGTTGATCATTCTGATTTTTAATTCCCTTTTGGCAGGCAATTTTAGAGCTTTCTGTGTTGCTGTGTCATCTTTTCCAAAGTCAAGGTAGAGGTTTTTCTAAATCTAACTAGTTTTGATACAAGTTGTAGGAAGTGATTTTGTGGTTAGAGGTTATTTTAAATGCAACTTGTTTGTTTAAGACCACAATTGGAATTCTGAAGTCCTTCTGATACTCCATATGACCCTGTTAGGAAAAGGAATGTATTGTGTAGAAGACAAGCAATGTATGTGAACAGTTATAAGTGCAGACTGGACGGTGCAATTCCTCAGAAGATTTTTAAACTGAGGTTTCTTCCTGCCTTATGATTGTCAAAGTAGTAATTATTCTGTAAGTGTAATAGTTGAGTAATATTTGGAACAATTTTTAATTTCTGAAGTCTGAGGTTGTCACTGAAGAAGTAACTGAATACACAATGGTGTGGATTTTTATTTAAAAAAAAGAATCAACTTCTTACAATATGCTGAATAATAACTTTTTTGTGTATATATAAATAGAAAGGAGAACAAAAAAACCTCTGAAAAACATATCCCTCTTTTGCAACTTATTAATTTCACTTTGCATACAAATTTCTTAGGTTTTCTTGTCACAGAAGAAATGTCAAACAAAGATAATACAGAAAACTAAGGCTTTTTGAAGAGGTAAAACATTATTATCTTGCTGAATAATATGAGTTATTATGAGGAGATGTGGATAGGAGTGAAAAAATAAAATCCTCTTTGAATGATACAGGGTATTGAATAATAGAGGGTAATACAATAAGGAATTTCAAGAGGAATGAGATAAAAACTGTAATTTATCAGATGAGATTAAGGTGTTTACTCATGAGCACATCTGTGAATATGTTGCATTAGTCAGAACATGCCTGAACCTTTTATGACCTCTTAAGACAAAGCAAGTATAAGAATCTTTTTCTAGATTACAGGTATTTTGGTGTTTTATGAGGAAATTATTACCACCATGTTTTCTTATATCCATGTGAAAGATGAGTGCAGACACACTGGTAAATAGCCAAGTTTATGCTCCAGATTCTCTCAGTTTTTCTTGCCTGGGATTCAGTCTGAAATAAATCACAAGTGGAGAGAGTCTGGGGCTCTCATATTAGCATTCCCTAAACCACAGCATGTATTACAAAAGCAATATAGACTGCAATATATTTATACTGTGTTTCCAGCCATCATCTGGAAAGCTCCAAGAACAAAACCAGACTTTAGATCAACTGTTTGGCCATTCCAGACAGTGTTGTGAAGAAGCTGGGGGTAACGGTTCCAGTATGAAACCTCTGTTTATGCAGCACCCCACCCACACTGGGTCTGACTCTTCTCTTGTACTGGTGTTCATAAACATCCCTGCTTACAAGATTCTGCAACAAAATATTTTAAAGACTAGCAGACATATATTGTGCCTCTCCTCTCAGCCTCCAGTGAAACTTCCATTTAGTGTAAACATCAGGCAAGTATGACAGCCTTCTTCCTGTGAAGGCGATGATGAATTCTGACTTCGGGGGCAAATACAGCTCAGTTATAGTCAATGGCAAAACTCCAACTGACTTCAGCGGAACTATATCTGGCCCTTGGTGTTCATCTCATACCTACCTAGCTAAGGACAGAGTAAAGCCTGGAAATCCATGTGTTTATACTTTGCAGTTGTTCCTCAGATAGTTTTCTGTCAGCTCCTTAAAGCTCTCTGTGTTTTTTTTCAGCTCAGGAACTTGAATTGCTGCCACATTCACACTTGGAAAATCTCAAGACTTTCAGTGTAGTCCTAACTACATTGGAAATGAGTATGTGGCTCAAATTGGTATGGCCATAGGTGTTTATTTTAGAAGTCAAAGCATGTTCTTAATTTTTCTTGCTCCTACTTGCCTTGCAGAGTGTATTCACAATAAAGTGGGTATGTATCATTACCACTGTTGCTGTCATCAACATCTTTCCTTTCCCTCTTCAGTAAAACCTCCCACAGAATTTCAGCTGATGGATCACAAACACCTTTAAACTGCATGAGGTAATGACAAGGACGTTGTACTATGTCAGTGTGGTTCAGACTTTGTCAGCAGAAACTTGGAAGGGGGACAGAGACATAGGATCCTCCCCACCACCACTTTCTTCACTTCAGGACTGCAGAAGTAAGTCTGTCTGAGCCAGGACCTGAAGAAGTCATGTAGATACTTTGGAACTCTTGTTTCTCACACTCTGTGACTGCATGTGGCTCAGAGTAAACCATGCCATGCATGTAATCAGGTGGCTAGAAACAGACTTTTAAAGGAGAATTGGAGACCTCAGTTTTACCACAGGAGTTAGAAACTAGGACACAAAACATACCATATGAAATTACAGACACAATTCCTTTGGTCCACGTTGAGTTTTGGATGCTAGCAGCTGGAAATTGTTTTGCATTAGCAAGCCAGGTAGCCTTCATTGTATCATACAGAATGTAGCTCATTAGCTTTCACTTTTAAAAATTACCTTAAACACTTTTGCTAAATGATTTTCATTAAAAGATTTGAATAGCAACCTATACAGGAATGTGACTGACAAGACTGTCATCTTTAAATGCCATTAGAGATGCTTGCAAAGAACCCATTTTATTCTGACTACTTGGATATAGGTAGGAGGAAATTACAATTTTTGTTTTCCAGAGAGTGTATGTTGTTGAAGATCATAAATAAATTAAGAAATTCTAATTTAATCTCAGTTGGTTTCAGTTGGCTTCTTTTGACTTACAACCCGAGAAAACCATGGATTGTGTTTTGCTTATCAATGTTTTTCTCTAATTACCATCCCAAATTTGGAAGAACAACTTGATAAAAAACCAGGCTAATAAAACCCCTCCATGCAACAAGCAAACCCCAAACATAAACAAAATCCACACAAAACAAGCAAAGAAAATCCTAGATCTTTTTCCCATCTTGGTGTGGTCCATTTGCCTCTGACTTGCATTTATAACTTGATTTTTCCAACAATTAAAGCATATAAGGAAGGACCATTTAAATACCAGATATCATTGTGACCTCTGCTAGAAAGTCTGAAAAAACCCAAATATCATTTAAGGGAGGAATAATATGGCAGCAAATGAGTGCGTAGGCTGTTGAAATACTGCAAATAGAAGACAAGTTTCCTGTTTTTCTAAAATGACTCTGGGGGGAAAACGGTACTTCAGAGGAGCTTGAGAGAAAGAGGCCTAAAGATACCTTTTACCCTTACTTGAAACACTTTCTGCCTTGGGGACATTGTTTCCAAATCTCCTCATCTTCTCCTCTTTCAAATCAGTCCACTAAATTATCAGCCATGCTGAGTCTTACTGGCAAATTTCTGAAAAGTGTACACAATGGATTTCCATATATGTTTGCTGTGCTTGTTACAGGATGAACTTGTGGGGTAATAAAAAGAATTGAATGAAAGCACAAGCAGGGCATTTTAGTGAGAGTTTCTCTAAGTGTAAGTATGTATGAATGGAAAATTTTGGTTGGAAGTGAACACTAAAGGGAAGTGAGAGGATAAGAGCTAGATAGGTGCATAAAACTACAACAGGAAAACTGTTGAGGTAAAAATGCAGTAAAGGGGTCTTGATTACTAAAATTCTTGTTGAGTGAGGCTGAGAATGAAAAAAATTTCTTCCAAGTTATGGAAGAAAATATTCTTGTTTCTACCCCCAAATTGTGTCCTCTTGCTCTCAGTCTCTGTGATACCATCCTTGTCTGTATGACAGTGTGAAAATGTAATGGAAGCCGGGCCCAGAAAATATGTTGGAAATGCAGTTCCCCCCCTGACCATCTAGGTATAATTTCTAGAGCGCTTTGAGATTAAGAAAACTAGAAGTGTTCAGTACAGTGGAACTGTAGAATCAGTGGAGGAATTAATTGGAAATTAAGAGAGAAGTACACAGGAAAAGTAATTTGTATGCAAATCATGCATTAATCTAGCCATGCTTCAGTTTTGGATGATAATTTGAAATCTGTGAGGAAACAGCAGGAAGAGGATCTTCAAAGTAAGAATTTGACTTTGCACCAGAAATGAAGAAAATTTGTGAATTTCTAGCCCAAAGATAGGGCAGTTACAGATTAAGGATGGAATTACAGATCTTGGGGAAGTTCAGAGGGAAGCTAGACAAAGTTTGTTAACGATTAGATCAGTGATTTTAAGCATTATAGTTCAATTGGTGGTCATTGGCAGGCATCAGGTTGGTTTATCATTCTTCCTTTTTGATGGGCATTCGTGGACAGGTTTACTATCTCTCTCTATCCACATGTTTCCATACAGATGAGCTATCCAGACTGCATTAGCATCATTTTTTTATATGACAGTTCATTTTAAAATTTTGCTAAAATCTAAAGGTGCTGGAATGAAAAATACTATTTGTTTGAATAACTGTAGGTTTCTGACATAACATTATGGATTACTGCAGTCTTTTTGCATAATACTTTTGATATTTGTTCAGTTTCTGGATAAGTCTTACTAAATGAGTTTCTTTCAAGACCTGACAATGATAGATATATTGTAAATGTGAACATAGAAAAACCATAAGTTTATTAAGAACAAACTATTTTTCAATATATATTTGTCTTCTACCTGAGAGTATTTCTCATGTACTTATATATCCAAGATTTTCAGTCCTCCTTAACCTTTTTTAAATCATCTTGTGTATATGATGCCCTTTGAATGCTTTTTTTTTTTTTTCAAACTGATGTCTTTGAATGCTTTTGCAATCTTTGTTCATCTGTTTGTCTGTTTACCTGTTTGCCAGAACTCTAAAATTATGTTGCTGTAGCAATACAGAGGGAGATGTACTTAGTGCAAACCTGTTGACTTTTTTCTGACTCAATGTAAGACCATTGTAGAAAATCATAGGTCAGTCTAACTTTAACATGTGTTATTTCTTGGAGTGGCTATTATCAGATATTTTGAGAACAGAGTAAGAATAGGACACACATAAAATAGTGGTTTCCTGGTAGGGAATTATTTCCCTGTTCTTGGAATTAATTTGCTTAGGGTCTTAGGATTTCACAGTGAAGAAGAGTACCTCATTTTGCCTGAACAGAGGCTGAAGAAGCAGCCTGACAGTCTGAAAAGGGAGCAATGGCTGTGAACAGCAGCTGCTGGATAAAACATCATGAGAACCGAACCCCTTTGTGTGGGTCAGCCCCAAGGACTGGAATGGCTCTTCCCTGCTCAGAGACCTGTGCCTGGGGTGGTTCACAGATGAGCCTCAGCAGCTGTGCTAGCACAGCTAGCAACAGGGCAAAGACAGCTTGAGCACAAGCTGACACTCCTGCCTATGCAAGGCACTGCAAGGGTCCTAATATATTGTGGTCACAGTTTTCCTTTTGTCTGTGAATCCATCCATACATCAAGCACATTCTTCTCTGTAACCCGTGTAAGGTGCCCCACCTACATGATAGAGATTGTGTTTTTTATTATCTAACTAATTGTGAGATTTTTGTTCATTTTGTCAAGCCTTTTTTCTCTCTGGTTGAAATGACTACTTAGAGACTTCCAAGTGGCATTCTTCTCCCTGTCACATTTCTCTTGCAATTGATTTGTTCTCTTGCTTCCAGTAGGGGAAAAATTTCAACCGACTTTGTAGTTCTTTCATTCCAAATAATAACTGATGCAGCAAACAATTTCCACACAGCTCTGACAGTATGGTTTAAGTTGCGTGACTGCAAAGATTTTCAGAAATGAAAGTTCACATATTATAGCTATAACTTAAAGCCTGTTTTCTTCAGATTTTATTTTACTATTTCCTGACAACAGACTGGTTTCTTGCTTTCATTTCTTTCCTAGGTACTAAATTTTGGGGATACATTTCCAATCATTAAATAGGTGAAACTTAGTGCAAAAAATGCCTATGCATTCTTTTTAGAACATTATATTCTTAAATTAATTTGTTTTCTTTCTTGTGTAACTTCTTATCTAAAGTACTTATTATGTGCTGTAGGTTCTCTATCTTTAGCCAAAGGCAAAAGCCTAACTGATATCTTGAAAATAAATGATTGCTGCTCTCTGGATTAACTATATCTCATCAGGAAATAGTCTCTCAAATACTGGTAGATATTAAATGTAAATGCTCCTGGATAGTACATGTATATAAAGGAATAAACCAAAGTAACTCAAAATTTAGCTTAGGAGAAAACATAAAAACATTCACTATTTTATTTAGGCTATGTTTGAATGTACAGTGTTTGATGTCTTACTTCTTTAAATGTTGACTTGTGCTTTCTCTTTTCTTTTTTTTTTTTTTTTTTTTTTTTTTAGTATGTTCAGTAGTTCTGTCCTTAAGGAAGTGTGTTGTGTATGAGAAGAGCTATACTAGGTCATATTGAAGGCCCAGATACTTCAATATCTTCACTCTGTCAATGACTGTGAACTGTTTTCTAAGGAGGAGTAAGATCAGAACAGGCCCATACTGACACCTATTTCTAATGCTGCATCCAATATCTGCATCTCAGTGATTTCCTGGGCAAGATGTTGTTGCTCCACTCAGACAGCATAATGAAGGCTTAAATAAACATAGATGTAATTTGAAGCCCTTTTTTTACCATTATTGTTTAAATGCTTTTGATAGAAGGGATAACCAGCATCCTTATTTTGAACACAAATATTATTTTATTGTGGCTGAAAAAAAAAAAAAAGCATAAACTATAATTGTGCTATTAAGCACAATCTGAGGCCATTTCAAAATGAAGCTTGCATTATCATAAAAGAGGCATTGCTATTCCTTTGTCTAGAGTGTACTCTTTTGTTGGATGTGTCATTAGAAGTTGGGCAAACTGAGTATAAAAATCTTCTTCCCCTTAGAATATATTTCAGCACAGACTGTTTCACATTCCCACTCTTTGTTTTGCTATATCTATACAAGTGTCCATTACTGTGAAGTACCTGACCACATCTGCAAGTATTTTTGTAGCTTTTGAACTCTTCTAGATCTTTCCATGTATTAGTTGCATTCAGATTTGCCATACTGATTTTATTTTTGTATACTGGTGCATGACATCTTTAAAAAACCCCAAACAAACCCTTGATATTCTTTGATGATCTGCTGGGTTGTCTTCTATTATGAAGTTTGCCTTGGAAAGAAGGGATGAAAAACATGTATTATCCCTCCCTGGTGAGAAGGAACAGAGACCATAGAGTATTTCCCCTCTTATGCCCGAGTATCTAGGCACATAAATATGTCCTTGCATTTTCCTTGCTTCCATAGGACTAAATATCAAAGGAAAGTTATCCACCTCTGCTTCCAGGACTGCTTATTTTTTAGTATTAAACATTCTAGTGTTGGTTGGAACATTTTGTATGTTTGGGAAGAAGTAGAAAACAGTGAATTTCAATAATCTCTTGAATCCTGATATGTGTCTTCCTCTACGAGTGCCTTGGCTTCTCTAGCAATCTTTCTTCTGTGTTTCAAGGATACACAGCTCTGTTTCCCACAACTTGTTACCTTTTTACAAGTGGGAATGGCAAATCCATACCTCAGTTTCAGATCTGTCTGTAAGTCAAGGTCAGGGCACTCCACTGGGCTGTGTCCTGGGAAGCCATCTCACCCTGGCAGTGCTAAGTGCAGTAACAGGAGCCACAGGGAGCCAATGCCAGCTCCTGATGTGTCCTCTACTCCCTTGCAGTTGCTGAACTGCCTAATTTCAGGGCTTGTGCTAATCTGTGCATCCCATTCTGTCACTCGTCTCCCTTTCTGTGGGCTGGGTGGGGCTGGATTCTGCTCTGAAAGCCCAGCATCAAACTACCTGCCATCTTTTTGTGAAGCAAACCCTAACTATGTTTTCAGTTCTTAAAGCAGAGAAATGCAAGTTAAAGACATTTTAAACCCTCTTTGCAATGCCAAACGTGTTGCTGTGATTAAACAAAGTATTTGTGCCAATGTATGGTATCTCATGAATCATTCAAGTAGCTAATAATGGACAATCTGTATTCTGTAGTTTAATCACAGATTTATTTTTTTGCAATTCTTAAGGATGAAAAGTGAACTCTGCTGATACAGACTGTGTCTCATCCTTGTCGGTAATAAAAGAGCTAATAAAACTTTCGACATTTCATTAATTTAAATTTCCCTGAATCACAAATAAGGTGAAGACTTTTCATTATGCATGAAGAAAACTTTGTAAGAATCTATTTCTCATCCAGTTGACTTGGCTTTTCTGCTGAACTGAGATTGTGGTGGGTTGACCTCGTCTGCACACCAGGAACCCACCAAAGCCACTCTATTACTACCCCTCCTGAGCTAGACAAGTGAGATTGTTACTAAGTTGTTGTAGTTGCATCCTAGGCAGCAAAATTTTAAAAAAACCAATCAAACTAACAAAAAAAGCCCAGCAAGCAACATCTGGACAGTATTTTTTATTGCCAGTCAAAGAGTTTAGTCAAAACAGGAGGAACTGTGCTGTGTGCAGTTACAGACCCCTTTCGAGTGCCCAGCCACAGAATTCCCTCCCAAGAAGTGACGGCTCTGGGAGATGCTGCTTCAGTTTCTATAAAAAAAAATCCTTTTAAATGTCATTTCCATGCAAAATGTACAATTGCATCAGTATAAAACTGCAAGAAGCTGTTCCATGTAAAACTTTAAATATCAAGTAACTGTGCTCCTTCCCAGCTGATGCAGACAAGTTACTGTTAAGCCCAGGTTTGTTGCTTCATTCATTTCCACAGAGCAGTTGGCTTGCACCTCCCTGGGTAGTCGTGCTCAGGGAAAGAGAGCCGAGAATAATGATTCACTTTGACAGTGCTGTAAAACTGAAACAATTGTTCTATACACACAGAGAGCACCTGATTTACTTCGTGCTTTTAGGTTCATAACTCAGGAATCTCTAAAATTTGCTTCCAAATGTTATATATAGATCAATTTACTTTGTTGATCAATTTGTATTTTGTGAAAGTACAGCCAAGACTGTATTGTCCACAAATACCTGCACAATCCTCTTAATTCTCAATGCCACTGTGAATTCAGAGGTTTAATATTCAATAGCATCATTTAAACTACACTCAAAACGATGTAATCATATATTACTGGAAGTTTCAATGTCATTTTAGCATGGAAAGCTATTTCTACAGACAGCTGAATGTTAATCACCAAAAATAGTAATAAAAATATATATCTTTTGTTAGACTTGCCTGAATAATTATGATTTATACCTTTTTGGTATAAATCACAATTATGGGGTATTTCTCATTAAGCACAGAAGTTAAATCATAGTGTACATTTTACTCCAGTGGGCTCATGCCCATTTTTAAAGCAAGTCATTCATGGTGGTGTAATTCTGAGGATCCTGCTGTGCTGTTTTTAAAACTATTCCTAAGCATGTTCCTAACAGTTAGTTCCTAATTGTTCAGGTCATTTTCACAGAGAAACTTCTACACTGGATTATCATCTGTGTTTTCTCTGCAATGCTGTAGAGAAACACAAAAGTCATCTCATGGGCTTTCTCTTGAGTATGAGCTTCTTTCAAAGTGCAGCAGTTGCAACAGCTATGTAAGAGTTGGTGTAGGCTTTGTATATTCTCTCAGTATTGACCTTCATGCAATTGATGGAATTTTTAGTAAATTTTAAAAATAATATGGGGATGTAAAATATGAAAAACCCCAAGCCAGAACTTGCTGGAGTCTACCTTTCAGTGACATCTGTCCTGAGTTATCACACTTCGTTACTAGGGATCAGGAATGTGTCTTCATGTTTCTGCTGCTGTTCCAGCTGACAGTGATAGCATTGACCTTCCTCTTAATTGTGATTTATACCTTTTTTTCTCAGCCCTTTGGATCAGAGTGAAACATGACTGGAAATTATAAAGGTTAAAAAAAAGCCTTGATCTTTCTTTTTTCTTTGCATTTCTGTTGTATAAGATATTGTCTTAGGTAATTTCTTTCCTGCTCTGTGAAATTTCTTTGTGCCAGTAGTGTCTCTGAGGATACACTAATCTTAATACTCACCTGTTCCTTAGCAGAGCAAGTAGGCTCAAGTTTGTAATTCTTTACTGATCTAAGTGCAAATTCTTAGTTTTATTTTATATCCTTTTATTATTGTAAATGCAGAATAAATTTTTTGGTCTTTTTCCTGTATTGTCATTTTAAATGTTGATGTAAAGATACTGAGAGGAGAAATATCTGGCACTTGGTGAACTGACTCTTCAAAGCAAAATTTTAAGCAAAGAAAATCTACGCACTCCTTTCTTAGCCTTGGAAGAAATCAACAGGTTTTGTTTGTGCAGGAGAAGTGGCCAAGTGTCCTCAGCCAAGAGTTAAGCATCTTTTAATCTTTGACTCAGGAGTGCATTCTTGAGGTCAAGAGAAGTTTGCTTCAGCTATTTGCTGAAGAAATTTCATCTTTGAGGTCACAGAAAAGGGAGATCTTTACTGGAGTGGTTGGGATCATAAGCTTTATCCTGTATCCATTGTGTACCTGAAAAATGACATGGAAACTTTCTTACAAAAGTTAATTTGGTCCAAGAATTTCATTCTCAGCCAGATGGCCAAAGTTATTCCACCCGTTAGTGGAATGATAACCATGAAGTAACATTTCTCTACCCATTCTGCATGATGGCTCTTTTATCACCAGTCTCCTGAAACTTGTGGTACTATTCTTTAAATTTGTGGGTTTGTGTGTAAACTTACTTATATATTGATGCATAGTTTACCTGTGAGTGCCACCCTTATGAGCTGCAGTGGGATACCCCAACAACATTAACAGCTGAAGATCGTAGTGCAGAAATGAAGCTCAGAGTGGAAGTGTGGAGAAATAAAAACCTGTGACAATTAAGGGTCTGTTTAATTAACTTCAGTGTCAAACAGCCTCCAAAACCCTTATTTCATTACACACTGAAGTAGCAAAGTCTCTTGATTTATATTGTTATTCAATACATATTCACTTCCGGATTACATGAAAATGAATTTATTAGTGAAATTAGTATTCTCAAATGTGAGTCCAGGAGGTACAACCTTCAAGTGAGTTGGCTTAATATCAAGGAGAGTAATTTCTTTAAGCTGTATAAATAGTTAAGCTGTCAGCATCCGAACCAATGTATGCAGTTATCCACTTTGAGCCTGTGGGAACGTTGTGGGTGCATAAATCATCTCTCTTAGAAAAAGCAGTTGTGTAACTGGATTTTAAATTTTTACTGGAAAGTGCAAACACTAGTACTTGTAGGAAATGCCCTTCATTTTGATAATTCAGATTTTTCTTGGGCCATCAGAAAAGGTATTCTGTGTCACAATGTAATATCAGAGCCTTCAGCTGCTCAAAGCTATGAGAAAACGATCAATACTTCACAGTATTTTAAACCTTTTCTTAAAATATTTTCTTTTTGCATACACACTTCACTGCCTCAATACAAAATATTTGAAAAGTAGCTTAAAAATAATGATTTCCTCTTTTTTTTTTTTTGCTGGAGATCATTGAATTGTTGGTCATAGTTGCAAATACACTGATTGGTAATTTTACTTGAAGGGTAATGTCATTATTCCAATTTGCTTTACAAGGCAGCTTTGGTGAAGACTAATTTTTGCTCCTGGTTTACCTTAGACTCTACTGCCTGATATTTATAAACTAAGAAATGTCTGAATATTTTCTACTTAGCAACATAATATAAGTTTATTTCTTTCAAGTGACTGAATTAAAGAAAAAAGTAATTCAAGCGAATTTTTTAGGATATCTGTATACTTTTTTAACTCCTGTATAAATTTGCCTTGTTCTAGATGAAATTTAAAAACCTGAAGTAGAAAAAAAACTTCTCTTGATAATTTTACTTTCATCTTTGGAGAAACTGTATTAGTTTAAAAACTGTATTTCTTTGCAAAATATTTTCCTACAAGTAGTGATTTCCTAAAGATTTTTAATCTTAGAAGTAGATGATATGCACTTTGCAGTCTGTCATATTTTTCTCAATTTGCTATTTTTACAAGTTCAGCTTACAATGAAGGTCACTTGTAACCAAAGGTAATGAAGGAGAAAATTAACTTCTCTTTTATTCAGAATATGACTTCTTTGCATATATGGTTTATAAGAAGATTACTGTGTGCTTTCAATCATTTTCCATTCTGATTTACGATATATTTTTACAAATTAAAAGGGGAAGAGAGAGAAAACGAGAAAATAAATAGTACAACTGCAGATACTACCCAGAGGAATTAGACTTACATTGTAGCTAGAGGGGTTTTTTGTGTTCCTTTTTCTTTCTATAAATATCAGTAAGATTTAAAATCCCCCTTTCCTTTTGAAACTAGTCTATATTTCAACATTTTTATCTGTCTTCCAAATGAGTTTACTTCTTGTATATTTTTAATTCAAAAGCTTGCCAGAATGCGTTCATGTATTTTGCAATGGTTGTACATTCTGCAATATGAGGAAGTTGAGAATCTGATGAACCTGTTTCCACAGATGTCCTAGCCTTTATCCAGTTGTTAATGATGAATCAGAGGAAGATGTCTTTCTAATGCATAGCACAACTACATGTTGCTTAACTATGCAGCTTTGAGTAGTTTTTCAACCAGTTTTGTTGGGGAGGAGCTGGCTACATCCTAATCTGAAAGGTACTGGGGGGTTACTCCTAGGACATATCAAAAGCAGTAGAAACTGTGCTGTACCTTTTGAATGGAAAACTAAAGTAATATCTTTTCTTGGGCTGATGATTTAGTAGGTTCCTAATCTCTGAGAGCTCATAAATATGATTTCTCTTGGTGCCATGTGGCACAGGAGCATCTGGCCTTTGCAGTGTTTGTGGTGTATGAGTCTGTGGCTGTTGTTTAAACTTCAGCTCAGTATTTTGCCTTGGAGTTGAGGTTGTCTGTGTGTGTGTATGTGCAGGTGCTGTTTTGAAGTTAGGACAGGGAATGGGAGAGCTCAGTTAATACTTTTGAACTCTCCTGCTATGGATGGCATGTTACTGACACCTTGGTGGTTCAGCTTGACTAGGCAGTAGCCCTATAAACTCCTAGGCAAGTTTCTGAAAAGTTTGGGGTTTAGGACTAAACTTCCAAAACCCCATTTCTGCTTTTTTCTACCTGTTTTTGGTTTTTAACTGACCATCCACTTCATCAAACTGGATCATTGGTCAGCAGATGGAAATAAAATCTTAAAATATGGTACTTTTTCCAACATTTGCAGTGCTGAAGCCAAACAGAGCTGAAGAGAAATATTTCCCTGGTTTAAAAAGTCTTTTAAAATTTGCTGCTTTGAAGTTTGAAGTGTTAGAACAAGTCCTTGTCACAATGGATTAGTAAGCATGGAATATATCAAGCTGTCAGCAGGGTGTTAGGACTTGAGAATGGCTGTGACAGTCCAGACCAGAGATCTGTCCAGCACAGGATCTTATCTCAAACAGAGCCAGCAGCAGGCTTTAAGGGTCACAGACAGGGCAGGAATGCAGCTGCAGCTCCCCAGAGTATTCCCCCCTGCTCCCATGGTTTGTGGCTCAGGGACTCTTTGAGTATCATTGTCATTGGTTGCCTTTGGAAGGCACTGTAAATGTGTCACAATGTGCTGCCTGGGCATCTGCCCTCCAAGGAGGCTTGCATGTGGCAGGACATAGCTGGTTACTCAGCCTGGTGTGCCCTGCAAGGAAACATGAATCTGTACATGGGTTAGGAGGCAGCAGGTCACTGAGCCTTGCCAATCACCATGGGGTCTGCATGTTCTGGCACTCCTGTGTTTGTTGACACTCATGTGAAGATTCATGCTCATTATTGAATTTTTAAGATTTTTAAGAAAAACTAGAAGTTTATTAAAAAAAAAAAAGAAAATTGTATGCATATATATATCATAGTTTTGTTTCCAGGATTTGAATCCTGGACCTTATTTTACTAGATTCTGGTTTCTTCAACTTTGAGTGCCTCCTGAATGGTTCACTGTCTTCAGTTCACAGTATTGGACTCAGCAATGGGACAAAGCACTGTGGGACACTTGGTCCCATAATTTGCTGCAAACTTAGAGCAGAAGAAAGCCCCATGGAAGCTGAGCCATAGCTGGGTGAGAGACTGCTAGCTGACTGGAAATGCCTGTAGTGTATTGGTGAATTCAGTTAGCTACTGCACGTGCACTGCTTGCAAAGACAACCCACGTGGGTAGACAAGTTCACAGCTGGCTTTCTCCTTCTCTAGCAGGGAGACTGCAAGGGGGAGGATTTGCTTCAGGCTTTTCAGTGTAAACAACAACAACAACAACAACAACAATATTTTATTGGTATTTATTATTTTTATATATGAAATACTTGGGAACTACTGATCTTGCTTTCCTTTTTGTCAACTGCATGTCTGAAGTCCATTTTGTGCTCCCTGAATTGGTAGGAAACATCTTTTGAGTCTAGTAGGCAATGTGAATAGAAAGATTCTACCCTGGTTTTCTTCTCGTTGCTCCTTCTCTCTTAAACATAAAGGATTTTACCATCTTTGTATACTGTGTGCACACAGAAAGAAACTTGGCCTTAGATACTTTGCATATCTGTGCAAAAAAGTGTTCAGAATATAACATAAATGTTACATTCTCTTTTCAGGATGGGTATAAAGTGTTTTCAGTGGTATAAACACAGAGGTATCAAAAATCAGAACTTAAAAATATGAAAAGTGAAGCAGAAACAATTAGCCAAGTCTGCATATAGGTACAGGTTGAGAATCTCCCTCTCTGAAGTAATGATGGAGCCAGAAATACCTTTAAAGACCAGAAAGTCTTCTCTAAATGTAGCCATGCTGCATTCACTTAACTGTATATGACATTTCTTTCTTTTCTCACCCTTACATTGTTAATCAGGGTCTGGCAAGATGCTGATTTTTACCATTTCACATTCTTTTGATCAAAAGGTCTTGCATGCTGTGACTTATTGCTCAACCAAATCGTGCTCACGATGTCTCACCTATACAGCACATTATTTTATTGATTTCCACCCCCTAGCATTTTTTGGTGCTTGTCTCTGCACTATCTGAAGCATAACAGCTTAGGAGATTGACAGGAAACCTTCAAGGCAGTGTTTCATACAGAGTTGTTCCAGCAGTAATTTTAAAAGAAAATAAAGCAGCTTTTCTGTCATGGTAAAGAGCATTCAGGAACAGGAACAGAAAGAAGAGGGAGAGAAACAGAAAAGCAGTTGTTGCTTACATGAGGAAACAAAAAGATCAGTTGATAGGAGAGCTAGCACAAGTAGTAATTACTCACAGAGCTATGGATTTTTCATAGAGGCTTGAATGATTAAACTCTAAGATGTGAAATGGGAATGGTGAATTTTAAAGAACAGTGTCCAAAGTCATATGTTCGAAAATATTAGCCTGGTTTTTAAAGAAAAGGCATAATGATAACTTGTTTCCTTCCCAACATGACCCTGATTTGTGGGTTTATTTTCTCGCTTTTTATAACTAAATGTCTTTTTAAAATTTATTTTCAAATGTCTGTAAATGACTGTCTAAAATAATAAGGATCGATGTGCATAATGTGCAATATGTTTTATCATACATGCACACACAAATATATATATAAAATTCTGGATGTGAACAAGAGGTAAACTCTTTGGCATTGCAAAGCCCTGGGCTCTGAGCAGTTGCATGGATAAAGCAGAATTGAAGGTTGAATATGAACAGGAGATCAGACAACAGAGATATGTCCACAAACCCAAGGACATGGTCAGTGACACCTCTATAGAAATGTTTCATATGAGCCCTGTTGGGTTTTTAAAACATGTCACTTACTAAAACTGTTTGCTAGATAAAAGGATCCTAGCCATTTCTGTTGCATAATGCCAAAACCATCTTTCAGCTAACCAGATATATATTTTCAACCTTTTGTCAAAGTTTGGCTGTATTTGAAAAGGTGCTGAAGCACATTTAGGGCCACAGAGGCACTACTGGGATTTGAAAACAGTCAAGGAAAGAAAGCACCAACTCTGGTTTGAAGCCAAGTAAATATTGTAAATTACCCTGCATTTATCTTTGCTTTTTTTCATGTGCCAGTTCCTTCTGCATATCTCATCTTACACTTCCCTCAAAAGACCACAAATCAGTACATCACAGTCCTTTACAAGGTCCCTGTGCTCTCTGAGGGTTTGAGTCTACTGCGGGAGTAGTAAAAACAGCAGGGTGCCTCACTTGCAGGTCCCTATTTGAAAAATGGCATTGTTATACAGTGGGCAGAACTATCAATCTTCTGGAATCTGGAGCTTTCAATGTAACTTATAAAACAGAAAAATTGGTTTTGTTATTTGAGCCTCAGAGTGCTCAAGCAGAGAGAAATTATGTAAAATTTGGCAATATACTAATAATGTGATCTGCATTTAATGGATATCCTGATGTATGTAGTTCATGCATACTTAGCTGAAGAACTTGAGTGTGCTTTTGCACTTGGGCATGTGTACCTTTTGCATATTCCATCACATGTACCAAATTCGCCAGAATAAATGGACTAAAAAGTGCAGAAAGAGTGTGGCAAATTAAAGCTAAAAAATTTCACACACTTCAGATTCATGAAACCACTGCATTTGAGACAGAATCACAGAACAACCCAGACTGGAAAGGACCTCAAAAGATCTGGGATTACCTAGCACCCTGTTCCATTGCACCTTGAGCAGCTCCAGTGATGGGGAGTCCTCAATGACATCTCAGTACCAGGATATGAGTAGCCTGGGGAGAAAGCATTCAAGAAGAAATGCTAAAAATTGCCCTAAGGGGAAAGTAAGAGTGATTTTTCCTTGTTCGTTTTATGTGCTAGAAGCACCTAAGTGGACCAGATATGAGTTGTCTTGTTACCTTTTGAGTACAGAAAGAATACTTATAAATCATATGCTAGGTTTCACATCAGGCAGTCAGTGGGGTAACAAAAGCTGATAAAGTGCCATCACAGCAGACCAACAGAACAGGAGTCAAACAGCTGCAGGTAACTTCAAGGAGGTTATGAACTTCAAGGCTGCACTATACACGTTTATTTTTTAATGCAATAAGTTAAAGTGAAAAGAGGAAACTAATTGTACATGGTCTTGATTTTAGCAGGATTCCACTGAGAAAACATCCTGCTGTAGACATAAAATTAGGCTGGTTTGACTTGCTAGAATCTGTCTTTTCAGATTATATGGAGATGCTTCTGAGACACAAGAAGTGTTGCTAAGGCAAAATGCATTAAGAATTACATTCAGTGCTTCAGGGCACTGAATAGGCATTTTTTACCCTTAGAATTTACTTGCTTGTCTGCACTTTTCACAAATTGCACTCAACTCCCAGGTGGGGCTGGTGGTGAAGAAAATAGCCAGGTTTATGTAAATTCTTGATCTCCAGGTAGAATTGCTCTTTCTGAAACATGGAGATTAGTTTTTCATCATTAGAAAGAAAAATCTGTGCTGAAACTGATATGAAAAGTCTATTGTGAAAAGAAATCTGTATCTTCTGTTCATAGTTTAGTTTGATCATAATAGCTGCAAGTTTATCAGTCAGATTTCAGCACACCTCCTCTAGAGATGAAGTCACAGTTTTTTCTAGAAACCACATTTCAGATTATGTCAATTAGTGAAGAAAAACCTGCAGCAGGGCTTAGGAACCTCCTTGATGACTGTGATGTTGAAGCTCATTCAAGAGGAGAAGACTTAAAAAGATTTATTATCTCTTAAACTTAGCAGATTTCAAGGGTCCCAAGGAAAGGAAGGGCCTCTCTAAACAGAGAACTTCTCTGTCTGGAATATAACTCATCTTATGCCTGAAGGGCGCAATTGTGACATTTGAGATCTAATTTTGCACTGAAACTCAGCTGCTTCTTGTGTTGGATTGAGCTTCTTTTAAGAAAATGAATTGCCTTAGGCTGTATTCCTTAAAATAGGGCTCTTCCAGATGCCAGATTTTCTTAAAGGAAAAAAAGCCTGGTACTGGCTATGTTTAGCAAATGCCTCTCCCAAGAATTTCTGCAGAACCACTTACTGCAAATCTGGCCAGTTTCAGCCCCAGGCTTGTGGGAGATTTGCTTGTCTGGAGATCTGAGCTATTTATTAGCTCAGCATTGTTTTTTGTTGTGGAAATACAAACCCCACAGTGTTAATGAATGCAAGTAAAAATACAGATGTATTTAGTGTAATATCCAAAGTAGAAACATGGATAGCATGGGTCTCTTGAGCCCTCTCTATAAGGTTTTGTATTAGGTAAGAACAGTAATAGTGGTGAAACAGAATCCCAAATGCTTCTTGGTATTGAGTGGCTATTTCTACTCCAAGTCAGCTGCAGACACCACCCATCCACCAACACTGCTTACATTGTTCAGACAAGCACATTTTTCTTCCTATGCTCTAGAGATGGAGACTGAGCCAAACAAGTGGAGATTCTGGTCTGGTTAACCTTTTTGGGTTGACTTCAGGAGAGATTCCCAGTAATGTTGTTTGTGGTTCTTCTGCTCGTGAGGAGCAGAGGGTACATCCACTTTCCTAGTATGATTCATCAATTTTCTGTGTTTCTTCAAACAGTTCTAACAAAAATTGTCCCTCTGCTTATGTTGCAGAGGGATTATGTATGAATAAGCCTTGCAGCCACTATCAGCCTTGAGACAAATAGGTTGTGTCCAATGCATAGATCAGCAAGCTTTGAAAAAAATAAATGCCTAACATGAAACATCCTGCAATTCTTCTTCCCTTGAGCATTTCAGCTACTTTGGCTTCTCTTAAGAATATCTTGAGTCTCCATCCTTTGAGAAAAGTTATAAATTATTCTACTGCAAGCAGTATTAATGTGGTTTGAATGTTTCCTGGTCTTCAAGCCCTGTCTGTAGACTAAGTGGTGTAGAGCTGTGTTCTGTAGCTGTGACAGCTCACAAGCAGAACCATCAGCTTCTATAGGAAAAGCAGTAACACCGTTAGAAAATATGTAAATTTTTGCAAGTGAAATCTTCCTCCTGTGATGGTGATACATACTATGAGTACACTGTTATGATGAGGATATTCTTCACTGTTTAGAAATCAGAGAAGATTTTTCTTATCTGTGCTTTACTGAAAAAAACAACAGAAGTTCCCCAAGCTCCTTTAGGTGATTTCTTAGGGACTTTTTACATTTGTAACATATACAGGTAAAAATACATTTCTCTGTCTTTAGAAATCTCACATACATTCAGTGGATAAAAGTGCCTCTGCTGAGACCTTTTAACACCTAGTCTGAAAGAACAGCAGGAAAACCTCTTCCTAACAGAGCAAAGCCTTAGGGATTTTCTTTCTTGCCTTGCTTTGGGTGTCAAGAAGCTTTCTGTAGTTGTGTATACCCTGAGTTCTCTGGTTTTGCACAAGCCATTGGGGGCCCTTTCAAATACTTTCTTTAGAATCATTCCATAACACACTGAAAAATACCACTATTTTAACTTGTGACTTTAGACAAATATGTGAGTGTTAACCATCAAGGCCTTCCATATCCAACTTCTTTATATTTCTAGAGAATACCTACCATGGAGGAAATTCAGTGTTCTCTGCTATATGAACATTCAACCATGGAAAGATTTTTATACAAGGCTCTGCTTATTTCAGAGGATCCCTTGGGAGCCCAACTCAGAGAAACTCATCAGGGATTTCTGAATGGTTTCAAATTGCCTCAGATGTCATCACTGTTAGTGGCTACTTCTGGCAAGCCTGAGTTATTGCCTCTATCAATTGCAAGTAAAGGGGGATTTTTCATCTTATCAGCAAATTTTGCTAACAAGTGTGGCATGACAGCCCCATTCAGGATGCTGATAGCTTTTATTCCAGGCTTCAAAGTACGGTGCCCAAGGGAACACTCAACGAGCTACAGCAATTACAACTTTTAGCTGGGCCTTCTTCACTGCTTATTTTCAAGCAGAGGGATTATCTGACATAAATTTAACCCTGTCATCAACTGACATATTTGTTTCCCAGGGTCTCAGGTCACTGCTGTTGGCACACACATCAGATTTCCTGGTATACATGAGTCAGATTATATCTTTGTGGCTTAAACCAAATTGTTTTGCCACAGTTTATTGCAGGTTGTCACAGACCTACAGTTTACAGAGTGCTCCATCTAGGCTAGTTTACCCTGCCTCTCAGACAAGATGTTAGGCTTAAGTGCTCTAAGAAATGCCATTAAATGCCAATGTCATGCTCAGGACCCAGTTTAGCTAGTTAAGAATTAGTTTGTACGTCTCCATTAAACTCCATCGTGCAGGGTAGGAATTAACTGGACTCCTATATAGGTTTTGTGAGACAGAATTGCTTATTTGGTATTTCATATTAAAATTATTACAGGAATGTTTGTTTCTTGAATGCTTGATGTGGGCATGCATCTGCAAGCCAATGGGTAATTATTAATTAAAAGTTTTCTCTCATCATGAATTGTCAGAAATTGCTAATATGTTTTGTTCGTATTTTTCCTTTCCGTCAAGAGTATTGGATAGTTTTGACTTTTCTGTTCTTTTCTGGCAGTGAATGGATTTAGTAATGGCACTCACATGAGAAGAAAGTTGTTCAGATTTGTTGGGAGCTGCTGCTTTCTAAGGCAAGTGGGTTATGTATTAAGTGTAACTACCACTGTCCTTGCCTGGCTGAGATTTCAATTACAGATACATAGCAGGGTCAGTGATTATGAAGTATTTGCCCACTGTGAAGTCCTGCATTCACATTTTAAGCACAAGTTCATAGCCATAACACATGGGAGGCAATAACATGGGTTGGATCTGAAAGGAAATAATGTTGTCTCACAAGGAGGCACTTTTATCAATATTCTGTACTTTCAGATTACTCCTGAGAAACATTGTCACTATCCAAATTAATAGTAGAGACTTTGCTGCTAAATGCTAGTGTTTTGCAGGTGAAAAGCATTAGCAGTTCTATTAATTACATTACTCTGGAGTTTCCACACTGTATTAAATCTCTCAAACTGCCTTTTGATGTCAGCTACATAGTAACCATTTTTCAACTATAACCCAATTCTGAATTTTTTCCCTGCTTCCTTCACAGAAATCTCTGACACTGGGAGTTTTTTTCTAGAAGTCTGGTTTTAATTTTCTTCCCTTTTTCTTTTGCCATTTGACGTTTTCCAAGGTGACTTGGCCTGGTCGTAAATTTAGGAATACTACATTCAGTCTCCAAATAAACCAACTTTAATATATCTTGATCTCAATAACATACACTTGATCAGCAAGAGAGCAAATGGTTAAAAGTTTGTGAAAGTGTGTTCCATACCTTGGAGCACACAGGGAAAGTCATACAGGGCAGTCCAGCTCTATGTGGAAGAGCACACAATTGACAGGAGCTCTGGAACCATTTCAGCAGTGCTAGGCTCAGCTTGTGTGATACCATCAGGGAATGGATCTGATAATCAGCCTAATGACACAGCACTCTTGGGTCTCACCAGACACCAATCTGTGCAGAAGTCCCTGTCATTTGTTTAGTTAGCAGCCCACATGGACATTCCCAAAGCAATGTTCACCAAGCTCTTGAGATATACCCACAGAAAGCTTTCAAGTTAGTCCTTTGTTACTTACACAGCAAAGAAGTGCATGACTCTGTTCTCTTACAGATGTGATGTCCCACATTCAGTTCACCAAAGCCCCTCCTTTGACTTTCCATGCAATGTTCACAGGGAAGTAGCACATGCAGTCTGCTTACAGATAACTTGTGAAGTGAGTAGGAGACAGGTGTGAAAAGTACAGGGTTGCAATACTTTAAAGATTATGCTGAAATTCATATGATTTGTCTCATATCTCTTTGATCTTTAATTTCCTTTTACTGTGTAATTTCAAAGTAATGTGCTCAAAATGAGTGGTGATAGGGGCATGAAGAATCAGAATGAAGAACTAAGCATACTGTGTCCTACCAAAAGGCACATATAACTTCTTTTAGGCAGCCTGAATGTTGTTCTCATTTGCATTGAAACCTCTTTCTGTAATTCTAATTATGTGAAGAAGCATTAAAAGATATATGTACATGTAGTTCATACCCAGAGAAGTATAAAGGGGTGGAGGCAGCTGTCATGAATACAATTAAGACTTTCAGTAGAGGAATGTTCTAAGCTCTAATGAGCAGAGCAATATAGAGCACTGGTACCAACTTACTAAATTCTCCCTCCATAAAGATGAGTTGGGAGCTCAAGCTGTCTGCTCCAGAGGGGTAACAGCAGCAGTGTTAAGAAAAATCTTACTTCTGTTGCATGGCTTCTGTCAGGATTTTGGAAGCAGATAAGGCAGCTGCTGGGGCTGGAAGAAGGCCACTGATGCAGGCCAGTGTGTCAGACTGCTTGGGCAAAGCTGTGAGTGGTGGTGGCAGGAAGGATGGAGAAGGAGCAGCAGTAAGGAGGGGATAAGTAGAAACCAACAAGAAGAGGCTTGAAGACTCTGGTTAAGAGGAATTAACAATAAATTTTTAGCATATTGCTCTTGCTCAATATTGAGTTTGTTGCTTTAATATTGAAAGGTGGATAAATACAAGATTCAGCAGTCCCAGGAAAAGTAGTTTGATATAGCCCATTTATATGGAGATGAATTTATAGCATCCCTACAGTTTCAGGAGCTCCTTAAAATTGATGGAAACATTGCTCTTATTAGCCATTATACTTTTTCACCCTACCAGAGCACTGGGAAATGAACTCAGTGTGACTCAGGAGCAAGTATGTTTCTCCATACCCAGAGCTGGCAGCCAAATGGGTCATGTGTAAGCTGGCACTGACTGTGCAGGTTCCTGTTTCTATTCCTGGGCACCAGCTGGGGAAGAAGCAGACTTTTCTCTCTTCTGAGGACAGCAGTACTGCATATTGGCAAACACTACTGTGCAACTCAGGAGCAAAATATTATGCCCTTTCAAAATTTAAATCCTGTCTTTCATTCTGAAAAACTGTCTTTGAGTGTTGTTCCATGACAAGATGCTCACTCTGTTCCCAACAATCCTTCCAATGGGATTGTTGCATTGTTTCTGTTAATGATAACCTTCCCAGTCAAAGTAAGTGAAGAAAGGGGCTTGTGCATATATCATAAGACTTAGACACCTGGTGATGCATACTTTGCAGTTATTTTCCAACCAATTCATAGGTCTACAACTGAGTGAGCTAAGACATTAAAAATTAATGGGGGACTGAGAAGAAGTGGAATTTGTTAGTGCTGCTGAGAAGCCTGAGACCTAGTGAGAACCTTGCTGTTATCCTGCTGTTGGCATTTCTTGGGACTTACTAGCTTGAATGCTGGGAATGCCACTAATGAGGGAGTCTGTGCACTGCCTGGAAGGTCCATGTTTCATTTCATTTTCTGACTAACTGGTTCTCTGAGGATCTTGAAGCTCTCACATCTTTTGATTTGTGATGAAACAGGAGATGTTTTGTTTTCTTTTTTTTTTTTTGTTTTCATTACTCATTCTCTCTGTTGGAAGGAAGAAGCCCTTCTAGTCTTCTAGTCACCTGTTGGTTCAGGCCCAGATTTTTGGAATTGTATACCCAGGCCTCCTTTCCACTTTATACTGCACTAGTAAATTCAGTAGTTGCATCTGCTGGTTTTTTGGATGTTCAGTATTTTAATCACTAAGCTTTCCAGAACTGTCAGTCATAAATCCACAAGGGAAGTCTTGAAAAGCAGCATATGTAATAAACACAATAATACTAATACTAATACTAATACTAATACTAATACTAATACTAATACTAATACTAATATAATAATAATAATAATAATAATAATAATAATAATAATAATAATAATAATAATAATGTAACATTTTATTTATTTTACCTGTTCATTTTGTTTTCTTGTGACTGAATCCCAGAGTGCATGTACATCATATTTTTGACCATGTTTCCCTGGTCAATAGCACTAGGAATGTTTTCAAAGATGTTTTAGATTCTCACAGGGACACATGCACAATTGTGGTAGAAGCAGAATAGCAGATGTCTTGAGAATGTGCATGAAATTGGGAGAATTGACAATGCTATGGATTTCCCTCAAAGTTTGGCCTTAATGAAACTGATATGATTCTTTGCACAAAGATTTCGTTGTGTTTATTGCTGCACTGGGACTTTTTGCAGCCAACAACATATGCTTCTTTTTGGTAATGTCACAATACATTGATACTTCCCTCTTCTGTGTAAGCTAGCTAATGGGTAATTGTTTCCTTCTTATCTTAAAAATCTGCAGTTTGCAAAGGTACACCTCACAGACCCCCACATACTGTAAGCAAGAGCGTTCCCATAGGATGCTGTTCATGCTGTGCTATACCCTGCATGTCTCCTTTCTTACCAGACATGACAATTTAATGCCTTCTCGTCACTGACACAATGTGGTTTTGAGCCTATGACAACAGAATGGGAGTCAAGCCTTCCAGATTATAGCAGCCCAGAGAAATTCAAGCAGGCATGTAGCTGCTCTGCCTGGGGTCAGAGTGCAGCACATGGGAGATGGCTCAGTCTGTGAACAGGAGCCACATTCAGCTAAGCTGAGCCCTTCAGCAGAGGCACAGGGGTCTGCACCCAGGCGTGACCTTAAAGCCCCCAGTCTGTCCTGCCAGCCCTGTCACTGGTGCAGCCTGGCCAAGGTCCCTGCTGTGTCTTTGGTGTTTGATGGCCCCCACCTGCTGAAGGGAGATTTCCTTCCTTTTTTGTAAAGGGGTAGAAATGGTCACTCTCCTTTTAGATGTGGTAAAACACACATATGCGTGCATGCATGCATACATATAGATGTAGTACATGTGCATGTACACATAAACTCTCTAGTGCTCAGGATTTGTTTTGAGCAAGGATTGGAAGTTTTAACTTCAGGTCTGGGGAATTTATTTTTTTTTTGTATTTCTGAAGTAACCATAAATCCTGCCTGATTTAGAACTCTTATTTCTCAGGCCCTAAATCACCATCCATTTATCTTCGGATTTCATGCATTGTGTGATGAGGAGTGTTCTGAATTTCCAAACAGCTTCCATAAATTATTTAGAGCTGAAAATGCCATGTTAAAAAAAAAATAAAAAAAAAGTAGAAGTAAATGAACTGATCATCTTTGCTGGTGATGGAGTCCTGAGAATAAAAGCAGAGGGGCTTGTGCTCCCTCTTTCGACCATGGCCTGGTCAGAACATCCTGAAGCTCAGGACAGGATATTTAGCACGGCAGAATGTGGAGAGGATACATATGTCAAGAGACTTTTCATACTTCAGGAATGAAGCTGATTTTGCAGTGACAGTCTGAAGTTAGGGAGAGAAAAGAATGCAGCTATCTTGCAAAGAGTTTGGGAGCCTTTGGATTCCTCTGCCTAAGGACTAGTCACTGTGTATGAATGTTTAGTTCAACAAATCCAGACAGGCACATATTATTAAAATTCTACCAGGTGCAATGGGATTCTGCAAAGCACAAGCTCGAATTAGCTGAAACGCTGGAGTCTTTTGTCTTACATCTGCTCACCTTCCCATCTTGCTTTTTGAACTGTGTTTTACTGAATCTCACAGTTCTTCAAAGCTGTGGCATTTGGTAAAGGAAAGACTTACAAATTCACACTTCAAATATTTAAAGGTCTCTTAAAACTCAAAAAAGTAAGTTACACGCTAGGGTGGAGGGGAGCTAGGACTGCCCAGTGCTGTATTATCTCAGCTGCTTCATCTGGGAATGCTCCCTGCTCTCTGGCAGAGGCAGTGAAGGTCCTGGAGAACCACACTGGGGCTTTTTGGGGAACACTGATACAAGTTGCCCAGAGAGGTTGTGGAGCCCCCATCCCTGGGGATATTCAAGATATATGGATATGGTCCTAGGAAACTGGCTCTGGCTGACCCTGCCTGAGCAGGGATTGGACTAGATGATTTCTAGATCTCCCATCCTACCTCAGCCCTTCTGTCAGTCCTTGATGAAAGTGGCTTTTCTTATCTTGGAATTAGTGACTTAATTCAAGTCTTCCTGGCTTGAAATGGCACTCGACAGACTTGTCACTGAAGTGAGGACAGTGTGTGTACCCAGAAGTGCTGGTACACAGCAGCAGGTCAGCACTTAGCAGTGTCCAGCAACATTATTAATGTGCCTGGTTACAGCCAAGGTATGTCTGGTGGTGGTACTGCTCATGATCCTGAGTCGTGCTGCCATCTCCTGGGATAGCCACTCCATAACTGCTCCTGCCTCAAGCTACCAGCAACCTCCTGTCCTTCCTTATCCTCACTAACCCACAGCATGCCTCAGTGAGATCAGCAGTGTCACAGAGGATGCTACCACGCCATGGGAGCTGTTTCAGGGTTTGCTATTTTGGAAGGTCAGTGGCAGGGGAGGTGCTTGTGAGTTGGGTAAAATATGAGGTTTAGAAATCTCTGCATCATGTTCCATGACTCATTCCCCAGGACAATGCCTGTATGGCTTTGGCACCCTGGAAGGTCTAGCTGTTGTTGAGTCTCTTCTCTGGAGCATCCTCACAAAGCTGTGCAGGAGTGAATTCTGCCTCTGTAGGGGTGCAGCAGTGCAGTTAACTGAACCAGGTAAGCTTTTCTGATCCTAGGCTAGCCCCAAGTGGTGCTGCATGTTTGATATTCATACCACAAAGGATGAAACAGACCCCCATGTCCAGCTAAACTCCTGTGTCCACCCTGAATTCCTCAAAGCTGCACAGTAGCTGTAGATGTATCTCCTATCCATAAATTCTGGTTTTTATGCAGCGTTGGTGTCTCTGCTGGATCTGGAAATCCTTGGACTGTGATCATTAGACTTCTTTAAAAATATGTCTAGATGTAAATAACATACATGTATAAGCAAATCTGTTGCTTTGGGGATTTGGGAACACCATCTAGTTTCTTGTAATGTTGAAATGACCATAATATTCTAAGCTTCAGTGGAATTACTTTACCTGAGCTGCTAGTTTTGGGGAAAATTTTAGGGGACTTTAATAATTATTACCTACACTTTCCTCACTGTGCTGCTCTGGAATTCTGCAAGTTTTCTCTTATGGAATAGAGGTGACCTACTTTAGTGTTATACTGCATATAGAATGACTGCTTGTGTTTTCTCACCAGTTTTTTGCAGTTAGAAGCGAGTTGCTGATAAATTAAAAAAAAAAAACTCCTCTGTGTGGAAAGAGATTAAATCTGGACCTGTATATAGATATTTGTGGCCTATTGTAGTCAGGTTAATGTAATTTGCTTGAATGTTTTTAGCAAAAAATTTTCCTTGAAAGTTCCAAAATGCAGCAAGTTCATTCATTCTCCAGGGAGTTTTCCTGTTTCCCAGTTTATCAGGGAAAGTCTTAACTGCCAGGTTCTGTGGCAGCTTAAGGAATATCCCAGCTCTAGAAGAATCTGAGTTCTGAACTGAGGTCTCTGGAGCTGCAGGAAGGAGTTTAATGATAAAACATGTGAGAAGCAGCTTCTCCAATGTCCAGGGAGATGTTAAACTAGCCTTGGGGTGAATCAGTTTCCAGGGCTGGAAGGCTTCATTGGCACCAATAAACTGTTGAAGGGTTGAAAGGATTAGAAAATGTATCTGAACACAAGATGGCACTGTAGGAATTAATTTTGCAATGTTTAATTCATTTTCTGAGTTAATGGGCATTTTTGTGGTGCTCTTAATAGGCCCACTGAGAGTATTCTTGCTTCCACATCTATGTTTTCAGGAATTTGTAAGCCTGTATTTACTGTAAAATTAATAGGGATCAACCACAGCACAGTGTGGCTTAGCTGATCACAGGCTCTGCAATTTTTGCTCTGGAAAAACTGAACAAACATGATGCAAATACTAACCCCTTCCCCACCCTGTTAACAAAAATGTGAAAATATACAGACTGAGGAGCATCTGTGGTGTTGACTAACTTACTGACTTGCTAAGATGAACTTGATCTGTGTCATCCATACTCTGTTCCTCTCTTGGTTGCTTTGCCCTATGTGTAAAATGTATGATCATTGGGCCAGTGGCATGACTTTCATTCTACTTTGCATGCTGCCTCACGGGTATCAGATGATGATGATCAGATTTCTTTTAAAATATACATCAGTTTCAAGTTAAAAGCCACGCTTTTAACTATTGCCAGTCTCAAGAAGTTTATCTCAAGGACTCTTTATCTCAATATCTTCAAATTGTGATAGCCACTTAAAAAATCTGTGAATTGAAGTCAAACTTACTTTATTGCTGACTTGGGTCTGGTGATTTCACATCTCATTGGTTAGAAATGTAGTGGAACAAGATGTTCTATTGAATTTACGGAAGATTTTCTGAAGTGTTTCTCATTCTTTCATTGCTCTTTCATTTTCACAGGCATGAAAACGTTTATAAAAACATACCCGGTCACTGTTTGCCTTGTTGGATGTCATAAAATATACCGTGCACATACAGCATTTGGGCTGGGAGGTGTCCAGTATTTTTTTTCAATGTGTTCACAAATGCTGCTCCAGTTATTAGAACTTGGAATCCTATAATCAGCCACAAGCACTCACAAACTGTGAACTGCTCTTCACAGTCAAGGCATTATCTCACAAAACAATATGCTTAATTCTTCTACCTAAATGTTGCCACTGTGTTTTTGAGCCTGGTTTCTAAGGACATAAAATTATACTTAGATGGTTGGTTCCGACCTTCTTTTCACAGTGTTATGATCTATAAGCATTTTTATTGAAAGACCTTAAAATGCTTATGTCAATTATCCAAGAGCTAGAACTTCAGCAGAAGAAAATATGTGATAAACCAGTAACTGCTGGAAAGATCTTCAAAATTTTTTTGCACAACTGCCATGGCACTAAAGTGTGGAGCTGTGAATTTCTCTGTATCTTTTTAACAAGATTATTTAGCTCTGAATTATTGCCTTCATACAATTAGATGGTACTTTATTTGTCTGTAGTTTTTTAGTCCCAGAACTTCCTGCACTTCCTGACAGTCATGGTATCACGCAATGCTGATATCACAATGGCTAAAAGCAATGCCCACTGTCATAGGGTGCCAATGCCTGCCAGGGAATAACACCTCCAAGTTACTACTGGGAAACATCAGGATCCAGCTATTAACCTAAACTAAAAATTTTGGTCTTACTTTTACTTTCTGGTTCCATCATATGCCAATGAGTCCATGTCAGATAATTTTATCATTAAAGTTTTGTGTGATTTTCAAATAAAAGCTTGCATGTAAATATATATAGAACTGCCCAAGGAAGTCTGTAGGTTGATCACTGTTCCACTCTTCCTTTAAAACATCTCTAGTTTACACAATACTTCATAATCTGGAAAGAGAAATTATGTAAGAAGCTGCTGAAACTTCCCAACTCAGTGCTAGTGCTTTGCTTAACCAGTTCTATTTCAGAGCCACCATATAGACAATCTCCAAGAAACTCAGAACTATTTCTCAGCTATGGTATTCACAGAGTCAAAACTTACAGGTGTCTCCATATCTTTCCATCTGTAAATCCACCAGTATGCTGAGAATGTCTCACAGCTGGAAAGAAGTGGAGAGACTTGTGCCAGGAAATAATCTTGGGTCCTGGGAAGCTGTAAAGTTTAGCCCATGTTGGATCTCTGAGCAGCTAATTTACTCAGGTGGCCCTGGTCCTGAGGATGCCTTGTACTCAGCTCAAGATTCTGTGACAGTGAAGCAGAGGTTTTGAAGGTGGTAGTGGTACCAAACTGGTGTATAAGCACCTTCTGTGTTCATTTTAGTTTTAAGTCTGGGCCTCAGTTCCTAGGAAATAATTTCTCTTGCGAATGTCAGCTCAGTGACACATGCTGGGAAGGCTTGGCTTAGCTCTACTTTATGAGGAGGATATGGGTTTGGCAGTGATTCGTGACTGAATAGTTACAAGCCTTTATTCTAAACTACTTTGAAATGTGACAGCAGCAGAACTGAAAATAAGTAGAAAACCTATATTTCTGTTTTTAATTTTTTTTTTTAAATTTTATTTTTCTATTTCTAAATATGTGAAAATGATGCCTGGGTGAATATATGTGTATTTATTAGAAAATTTCTAATGAAATGAATCGTCTTATCTGTGAGCAGGGCTGATTGTATAACTAGGTAATCTTGACAGTCCCTTTCAACCAAACCATTCTATGATTCTTTAGAATCAATAGTTGAATATGTCTTTGACAGTATCATGTTGAGTATAGAAGAAAAATACATACTCACAAGTTGTTTTTCTTATTTTCCTAACAAATTAGGGAAATATTCCAATTATTTACACTTTATGCTGTTAATAATTGTCTCATTTTCTCATTTACATTTGGTTGTAGTAACCACCCAGTTAAATTAATATGTTGTATATACTAATCACAGTAATGATCAATGTAAGACAGTTTTGGTGATACTATGTTTACTCTTTGATACTACCTGAAGCAGGTACAAATTTCATGTGGCATTCATTTCAATCTGCAGCCTCTGCTCTACCTGGCTATAAAATAATAAAAATCAAAAATTAATAATGGTAGGCTTAATTTTCAGAATGTTTTAAAATCCTAAATAAAATGTCGGCAATGAGAACTTCTCAAAAAATGGGAGCACCAGAGTGGGAAACAAAAGAAAAGATTGTCAGTACAAAGGGCTGAATTCTTGTTTTTCCCTGGTTTGGGCTAGCAGGTATGGTAGGGGCTGGGCAAAAAGAGAAGCATAATATTGTGACTTAATTCATGAGTGCCAATCAGCCAAGCTGCACTAAGAACCATGTGCATAACTGCTTAGTAAAGCTGTTGGACAGAGGTCCAAGCTAATGCATTTTGCCACCCTTTTGGAGTGGGTGGGGAGCACCTGGAAGGAGCAGGGCTGTGACTGTGTGGTGGGGAGGCACAGCACCTCCTTGGGCACAGCTGGGGAGCAGTGGGAGCGAATATCCCTCACAATTAGGTGGTACCCAGGCCTGGTTCCTGTGATTGCACTGGAGGGACTCTGGCCTGGAGCATTCTTAGTTATCAGTAACAGAAAAAGGTAATGAAAATTAGAAGTTTGCTGATGATAATTCAGTGCTCTCAGCTTTTGCTGAATATAAGTAAAGACCAGTAGTATAAATGGCATGGATTAATTTCACAGGAACAAAGGCTTTTAAAAATAAATATTTAAAGTTACTTCTTGAAAGCTTGTATTATGTAGCTGAGAGAGAAGAATCAGCCTGATTTTTTTTTTTTTTTTTGTAGACAGAATAAAGTCTACTGATGCCTCTGTTGACATACACAAGTAGATGCTGTCAGGTCTTATCTGAAATGCTGAGTGATATAAAGATTTCTTTGTGTTAGTCTACAAGGAAAGGAAAATGATCAAATATAAGCCCAAGTCTCATTCCTCAGTGATAGATTTCCTCTGCTTTGTTCATAGCAAATTAAAAAGACATTGAAAGCAGGAAGATTTGAGATTTGATTTGGGAGAAGTAGAACTTCAGCGTATAAATAATAATTTCAATTGATCTATAGTAATTATCTGCTCATGGTACATTGCTTCAAAAGATGAAAACTGAAGTGTAGGTTAGAAAAAGCTCCACGTTGCAATAAATAAGCCAGTCATTTTTGGATGAGACAAAATTTCTCTCTTAGTCAGGAACTTCTGCAGATGTCCTAAATGACCTTGGTGAGACATCCCTCTGTAACCTGTTGTGCTGCCACTGTACAGCACTTGGACCCCGTTCTGGGGGGCAGGTGCTGGCTCAAATATCAGCCACTGTGGAGTGATCCTGACCAAAGGATTTGGACCTGTGGGGATGCTAACGTCCCCCAAGTCCTCCCTTAGGCCTGAACATATGTTTCTATACTGTGTTTAAGTAAAACAGGTGATGCTTTTCAGGATCTTGACATCAATAATTAAATTGAAGTATAGCAGTTCCATCCCGGTGCTTCAAGGAGACTATCTCCTGCTCTCTTTCTTAGGCATTTCTGCCCTTACCTCTCTGCCAGAGGTTTCTGTATCCTAGAAGGATGAAGCAAGATTTGCTTCTCATTTGGACACACTGCAGCTAAAAACAAAACAAAACAAAACAAAACAAAAACCCAAAGAAACACCAAAGAGAAATCAGGGAAAAAACTGTGAAATTTTTCCTTAAAAATCTTTCCTTCAAACAATAGGAAGCTTTGTCCAGAAAGACTGAAAAGTTCACATTCAAGGTGATATAGTCACTGTTGACTCAAACTTTTCCCTTAGAAAGTACTTCCTGTAGTGAGTATAGAAGACAAAACACCTACCTTGTATAGCATACTTACATCATTTCAAAAAAGCTCTATCATCTGACAATGCTGTTATTCATAATTTTTTTAGCTTTAAGTAGTCCTGCAAGGAGCAGGGAGTTGGAAACAATGATCCTTATGGGTCACTTCCAACTTGAGATATTCCATGATTCTATATGCAACAGGAAACCTAATGAATTTACAGCTGGAAAGGAGCTGCTAAACAAAGAGAGGAAGATAGTTTCTCTTTCACAAAGTTCTCTGGCTGCAAACTGCTGGAAGGCAGAAGGATACAACCAGAGATATCAGTGTGTATTCCCTCTCTTCTTTACTTCTCCAATCTCCTGCATACAGGTGGGGACTCTGATAGATACTGTACGTACTGAACAGTTTCATCAAGGTTCTTGTTTCTGTTTTTCACACAGCCACGGACTCCCATTTCCCTACAAGCTCCTCTGCCTGACAGCAATGTCAATGTTTTAATTGTACAAATAGTAATAATATGTGTAAGGTTTTGCAAAGCGGCTGCCTAAACTCATGGCACATTCATATTCTAAGTTTGTAGTGGAAAGAGTTGAAAGGGTATCTAAAATGAAAATTAATGAGATTCTTACTTTAAATAATTAAATTATTGCAAAATTTCCTAAAGTGCTTTTATTTCAGTTATGGTCAAAAAATGCCAATTGTTTCTCACTAATAGCACTGCATTTGTGATTTCTCGTAAGCACTGTGCCTTTGGTGAGTGGTACAGAGTGATGCTGTTTCTCTCTTCTAATGTGAGACAGAAAGACTTAATACTTTGTATTTCTCAATAAAGAAAATACAATGGGTTGGTTTTCCTTTTGAAAGAATTTGTACTCACTGGAATGACACAAAGGATCACAACCTGTTAATGTATTCCCACCATTTATTGAACATCTTATTAGTGAAAGTCTGGGCATTTGCAATCTTACTTTACCGTAAGAAAAGAGATGGAGCAATCAAGATATTTCTAAAAAGTCTCATAGGAGATCATCTTCCAGGAAGCTTACATAGGGCCATTTTGTGAGCAATTTGCCATTGGCAGAACTTGCAAACCTGAAAAACTGATTCACAGTAGTAAAAGCTCTTTTTGATTATCTTCACTGGCCCTGTTGGCTTCTGTCAGGGTTTGTGTAACTTTCACCCCTTGGAAACCAAAGAGGGAGCAAATAGGAATTTACAAAGGTGGGAGTCTAGACACTTCAAACCTTTTGCCACATCAGCATCGTCTGGGCATCATGTGCATGCATTGGGACACAGGAGGGAGGAGAAGGTCACTCTAAGGGCCTAAGGTTACCCTTTTTCAGATAAATTGCTGCCAGAGACTTTGAAAGTTTTGGATTAATAAGATCTACAAGTATTTTTTAACAGCACCAGTTTCAAGCAATGGGGCCAGCTCCACGACAATACCATTTGCAGCCACTATACCACCCTTTCAAACTTTGTTTCAGACTGTGTTGGCCGTAGCTGGCATCTTAGAGTTATATTATAGGATCACAGAATCACAGAACTAGGACACAGGATACGAATGGTAGTAGAGTTATGAAGCAAGCTTCAGTAGCAACTCACATTATTCATATCTGATGACCAAACCTAAACCATGATTTAAAACAAGTTCTGTTTGCAAAGAGAAAATGCTTGCCTTATTAGTAAAGTGGCAGCTAAAATATGTGCATCCTACACATATCTATCTAACAAAACCTACAAACACCAATATCTTATCATAGGATCACAAGTGGGTGTGGTGGATGAGCAAAGGCAAAATTCTATCATAAACATATATTTTTGTTTAATAACTATGGTAAAGGACCCTTTGTAAAGGTCTAACAGCTATTTGCTGATGCTGGCAATATCTTCTTTTTTCTAGTTGAAAGAATGCCATGTGGATACAGTTAGAAACCTTTTCATTTTCTTGGTATTGGTGGTCCCAGTGTAGTAGTTTAACCTGCAAAATCTTTCCTTATTAAGGAGTTAGATTTTGCAAATTTAGAACATTCCAGCATGCCTGTGTTAGAAGATTATATTGTAGTCATCAAACTCTCTTTTTTTTTCCCAAGACGTTGACATCCTATTTTATTTTCAATTTAAAGTGTAAATGTTTTTCCACCACTCACACAGGCATAAGCACACATATTGATGTATTTGTATACTAGCTGTCTAGGCCCAATGGAATTGTAATGAAAGAAAAGCATGTACATGGATCTGAATATTCCATCTCAGTTGGCAGGGAAGAGAAGTAGTTCTTAAAGTCTGATTGTCATGTACATCGATTCAGGTTTTCCAAAGTACATAGAGAGCAGAATCTTCTCTGTTATTGACATGGAGATTACGATTTGATTTGAGAAATTGGCATGTAACAGGCAACTGAGAAGGAAAAATAGCAGAGAAAAAAAAAGTGAGAAAGGAAAAAATTAGAGTGGCCCAAAACTCTATGGCTTCAGGAGCTAGTGTGCAATGTTTACTTTTAGTTGATCATTTTAAAGAGCAGGATCCTGTTGGCACTTGTTCCAGTATATTTGCTTTAATCTTCAAAGAACTGAGTTGAGAAGGAGGTGTGGCAGGATAAAAGAATTTGAATTAGAAACTCTTAAGAAGCCTGTTAAAGAGGTTTACAAGATATATTTGATTTTCCCTACCCTAGAACTCTGAGTGTTTTGCTTTCTTTTCTTTCACAGTCTGCCTTAGAAGCTATTCTGTTAATTAGGTAAGATGTTAACCTTTTAAATGCTGTACTGCTCTTGTTCTTGTAGGTCATTACTTTTTCCATATCACTTAATATACATTATTTAAATTTTTTTAAAGTATTGTTTCTTGTAAATATGTAATAGTCTTTTCCCTACATAACATCAAATTTAGAAGGCTTGTGATAGGTCCAGCTGTTCTCATTGTTATTTTACATCTGACTCCAGTGGAGTTGTCTCACTTTCAAGGAGATTCCCTCACATTCTCCAGGGATCATGGTCTCTGAGGGACAAGCCAGCTGGATGTATTCACAAAACAAACTCAGTAGGTAAACACTGTAGTAGCCAAATTTCCCTCCTAAGAGCTGGCATTTTGTGCACCTGCTCTGTTCCACCCACAGCTGAGTGTGCCTCGTGTTTGCAGGTTTTATGTCCAGTTGCAACCTTTCTGATGAGTTTGTGATGTTGGCAGCCAAAAAGTCAGAAGGAGATGCAGAAGTGGAGGGCCTCTGAAGCATCTCAAAAAACAAAACAACATCTCTTTTCTGCCCTCTCCAGGCACATGGAAGGGCTGGCAGACGTTCATGAATAGTTAGGCAGCTGTGGAAGCTTCCAGACCAAGTGCTGTCCTTGAAAAGCACAGTTGGGGTGGAGCGTTTCAATCAAACTACAGGATGACTGATTCAAAAATAGAACTACATACAAATGTATAATAAATCTTTGAAATTTAGATGTGAATACTTACTTCCACAAAACTAATTGCTCTATAGCAAGCCCTTCCCTTGCAGTTTAAGTTTTAGAAGTTTACCAGCAATAGGAGACTATCTCAGTGACACAATTTATGCCGTATTTAAATGTTTCATCTGTTTTTATGAGAGGTAATAAGAAAATATTTTGTGTTTGAATATTGTATCTTGGAAAAGTCACTGTCAAAATTAGTAAGTCTAATAATACGTATTTCGGAAAGGACAGCAGGAATTAATTTATTTTCCAGAACGCATATTAATTCCTGGTGAGTAATGCTTCATACAGAGTGATTAGTCCTATTTTTACATCCCCCACAATTTATCATGATTAATGATAATCCACCACGTGCCAGATGTATTCAGAGCATGTCAGCTTTTGTTTGACAAAGCTGTCCACAAAGCACTGTACAGCTTTGATAGACTCTAATCTATTAATGAGATTTTCAGATAATTCTTTCCATTGCTTTGGAAGGTGTTTCAGCATTCCATTGCTTCACTTTATTCAAAATCTTAAGGACTTTTAAACAATATAAGACACAGATAACAATGCTACCATTTAATAATTTTTCTAAAGATCTGTAGACCTTCTTTGTGTGACCTCGTAAAGAATGAATTCTGAGCAAGTGTTAGCATAACACCTACAAGAAATGGGAATGTGTGGGAAGTGCAGACTCCTGTGATTTGTGGGGTGTGTTAGAGCAATGCTGTGAGGAGCCTTGGCAGAACAAGGAGTAGCTGGGGTGCAGCAGGGTTCTGGACAACAGTCTGGACATCTGATACCATCTTAATAGCAGCTGGTCAGCTGAGAACATCTGATAAAATAATTTCTTGTCACAAAACCAAAACATTTTATGGAATGCATATAGAACTGAATGCATGTACTTTCAGAATATACATACTTCTACCTTGAATAAAAATATTGTTTTACTAATAGGGAAGTATTTCCTTTGATTTTGATTTTGCTCTTAAATTTAGTGTCTTTTTTACTACACTTATTGTCTTGAGTGATGAGACTATTTAATTTAATTTAAATTCAAATTTAATTACTTTCCAACTTGAGTTCAAAATTCTTGGTTTGGAATTGCTTTAGTCTCTCTCTCTGAGCTTCAGAGTGCATGCTTCTTCATTTGTTTGGGCATTCATACTTCTTGACCTCCTTTCACTGTCTGTAGTTGCAGGATGAAGTTACCTCATTGCTTGGCTTGACCCAAATACAGTCTGAATTACAGACTTCAAAACTTTTCATATCAGACTGTTTTTCAGGTTGACAGCAATACACAGTAATTTTCCTTACCTACTTAAATTTTTTAATATTTAATAAATCATATTGAAATGCTAAAAATAGTTCAAAATCTTAATGGCCATTTGGAGGCAGAAAGACCACTGGGAGAGACATTTCACTTAAGGCCATCTGACTTTCATAAAATGTTAATCATATGGGTAAGACCCAGCTTGCATCTGCGTATTGCAACTCTGCATCTGTCTAGCTTGGATCTAAATTTTAGATGTTTAGTGGAGAAAGCCTTCTAAAAGAAGCACCTGCCTTCCATGTCAAATGAATGGAAATCTCTAAAGTGCTCCAAAGGGAGAACCTGTCTGCTTGAATTCAAGCATCTAAGTAGGTATTTATCTCTCAGCTCAGTGGTGAAATTGAAAAGGTAAACTTTGCTTTAGTAACTCAATAGGTAATTTCTCACCAGGTGCAAAAATGAAATAAGCAAGTAAAGATCTGCTTATGCAACAGTCACACCACTGGCATGTGTAGAAGAGAAGGTATGATTCTACCTAGAAACACTACCAAGGGCCTTTTATCTGATGCCTTTTTTGGCATACCTCAAAAATGGTTATTCATGAAAACTTGCTTTAGCTGGAAACTAGATAAACCAGGATAATTTTTTCTCAGAAAACATATTTGCCTCACTTTAAAGGTACCTTTAAAGGATGTATTTTTAAAGTATTATTTATAACAATTGAACTATGAGCTAGCTCAACAGCAATACCTATGCATGTGACTTTCACTTTAAAGATGTGGAGGATTTTTGTAGTGGTCCAAATGCAACACTGTCAGCAATCAGATTTTCTGATTGATAGAAAAGATTCATGTTTGTGTTATAAGCTTGTAATTTAAAAGTAACCTTTCAGCAATATTTTCCAATAAGAGATATGAGAGTCCATCCTCAACAAATAACAAGAAAAAACATAGATAAGCCTTTAAAGTAAGAACATGAATCTCAGAATTTCACATTGTGGTAGTATGAGGCAATTCTATTTTTCCAAAGAGGGTGGACATCATGGCTTCCTAAGACAATTATTTTTAATAGGTTTCAGCTTGACATGGGCTAACATTATTGACTTCAATCTGAAATGATCTGGAAAAGGTTGAGTCCAAAGAACAAACTTGAGCTTTAAAATAAATAATAGAAGGATACCAGTAATCAGAATTTGACTAGTGTGTTCCTGTTACTTTGAACAGGCTTTGATACACAATTTTGCTAAGATAGTTCTCATTTTTAAAAAAGGCTGTCATTATATAGAAGTCCACAAACAAAACAGAAGATGAAAGTGACCAGTGCTACACCAGCAAAGGACAGACACCCTCCCTGGCCATGGCCAGCTGGCTGCTCATCACTGTAGACTGCCTCAACTACTTTGGTAATTTCCTGTAAAGAGGGCAAGGGTTGATGGGTTCAGCACTGGGAGCTTGTTTCTGTCTCTTCCTTTATGCCTCCAGTTTGAAAGGAGAAAGTACTTGACTGAGTTGCATGTACCAGCAGAGGCTGATGTGGGCCAGAAATGTGCTGCTGTTGAGTGTCTCACAGAAAGGAGGGGGTAGAAACATCCCCTCCCAGCCCAGTGCATCCCTTTTCCTGCTTGCCTCTTCCCTACACCCACACTGGCAGGGTTGTCTGTGTTGGTCAGTGGTGTTGAGGCTGGAATGTGAATGGATATATGGACCATGGTATCATAAAAAATACTCCAAAGAATTTATGTTGTTTTTACTATTTCTGCTTTGCTCAAGAATGTTGTCCATACTGCAATTTCATGTTACTTTCACATAAAAAGTAACAAAATTTTAATCCATTTACACGATGAAATCAGCATTTCTTTTACTTCAGTAATTCTGTATTTCTTTTAAAATTTCTGTGTTTGGAACCTTTTTCATGAGTAAAGTGCAGTTTTGCAATAAGCATATTAGGTCTATGGAAATGTGCATCAGATCTATAGTCAGTTAAGATGATACATGTGAAGCTTAAAAGTAAAACTATTGATTTGAAATGTTTATTGGGAAAGAAGCTGCATGGATGTTTATGAATTATGGATGTCTCCCATAGCTAAATATTGCCAGTAAGCCTAATGTCTCCTCTTTTACATTTATTTCAGTTTTTGTATCTATTGTAATGCATCCTAGGTTTTAAATAACTGGAATAATTTCCAAACAGGGTGTCATTGGTGTATTCAGTTCTGAGCTAAATGTCAATTCAAGTGCAGAAAGCAGCAGCTGTTAAAGGGGATTATAAAAGTCAATATTTAGACTATTACCAGTGCCTAATAAAGCTGATTCTTGAACACATTCACTGGGTATATGAAATATATAGAAGGAAGGGCCTGTTTGTCTACAAAACACTTGAAAGAGTAATATTGCTGGCAAACATTGTTAGAATAAAGAGCCCTGTGGCAGTACCTTCTGCTTGAGGAGGGTAGGTGTTTATATGAAATTAATCAAATGTTGATCTTTCCCATTTTAGTAGTTTTAAAACCAATTCTAATAATTCTTCAATAAGCATCAGTCTATTCCTATGTACCCTTGAAAACCTTGCACTTCAGTTATTGTAACTTTAAAAGAATCTTTGGCTCCTGAATTAGTCAAGGAATATTTCACAGTGTATTTCTTTGTAATTTTTGAATGATCTTTGTAGGAATATTTTTAAAGCTTTTATATGCCTGATCCCTCTTACACATGGTACTGACAGCTGAAAGATGGATTTTTGGCCTAGCATTTAAAGTTAGTGAAAAGACAAGAAAAGAAAAAAGATATTTGATTTATCCATTTCACAAAAGTCTGTGAAATCAGAAAAAGTAACTTGGAGAAGAAAAAATTTCAAATAATAGATTTCAAGGCTCAAAATAGTCTTCTCATAACATCTAGGAAGTGCTGCTGCAGTTCTTGAGTGTCTGTAAAATTCCAGTGAATTTGAAATCAGTAAGGGGAGGGAGAATCGTTCCTTCAGCAAACTGGGTTAATGGGAGGACCCCATTAAAAATATTAGGATACTTTGGCAGTCACCTTGTAAAATTAAAACCAAAACCAGTTAAGTGAATAAGGTTCTGTCAACTCAGAAGTTAAAATAAATAGTAATAGCTAAATTATTTGTGGCAATAAAATGATCCCAAACTGACCTATTTTAAGTCTCATGGAGAGCAGTGGAAATCACATATATGCTTTAGGTCTCTGCAGATATATTGCACCTCTGCTGTTAATCATGGACCAGATTTTGTCTAAAAGTGACCTGATATGACATCAGCCACAACGAGTGTGTGTGTCACCACCAGTAGATCTCATTCCTAATGCTGAGTTTGGAGTATCTGGTTATGGATTGCTGTCAGGAACTTCAGAAAGAAATGTAACCAGTAGGTTCAGGTTGTGCAACTTCTCAGCACATTTGCTGAGAATGTGGTTTAAGCACAGGTCTGGGAGCCAGGGGGTCTGGATCTATTCGTGGCCCTGTGCTGTGACCTTGGGTAAGTCAGGTTATCCTTTCTGGGCTCCTGCACATCCGGTATTATATCTGTGCTTAGATAGACACATTGCAAAGTGTTTCTATTGTGGTCACTACACTTCTTTTCTGAGAGCATCTTTGCCTTCAAGGCAATGGGAATGGTGGGGGAGGAGCAGGAGAAAGTTTGGGGTTTTTTCCAGGTTGGGTCAATAACTTCTCCAAGTTCACGTGTGATTAACTTCAGTGTTATATGTCTTTCCTCCAGGAACTGAGTGTCACCCTGCATGCTCAAGTCAGCTTTTGTGGGACTTGGCTGTTCTCCCCATGTGGTGAAACAGATGGGAATAAGTAGTGCATGCCTAGTATTCAATAATCTGAACTCCTTGCAATATTTTTCAGCAGCATGTAAACTTCCCTGCCAAAGGAATGCTGAGACGAAGCTGTAGCAAGGCTCTCTCTTATTTGTGGACACTAGAGGGCATTAGAGGAATATTTTACTGTATCTGTATAAAAAGTACAGGGCAAAATAATTCCCTAAATCTCAGTAGCATCACTAGTAATGCTTGCAGCTGGAGGGGTGTACCAGGGATTGACATTTTTAGGTTCTTACCTGAATTGTTAGCAATCTATCCAGTACTATTCACACAACATTGGCAATCATACATAATACATCTCAGGTGTTAGTTACAAAGGACTCTCAAGGTTCTAAAATATGTGACTAAGTAACATAGTTGTGGCTGAACTGGGTGAAAAAAGGGGATTACAGATTTGATTGTTCATATTGTGGCTGATCATATTCCCAACTGCTTCTGCCCTGTGCTTCCAGATCAGCTGGTGGAGGAGAATTTCACAAAGGTGACTGCATCATTCCCTTCTGGACACAGATAGAAGTTGATATTTTGCTTTGTCTCTAGCCATGGACTGAATACTAATAATGATGTAGAAAACCAGAAAACAAACAGTTAACCAAAAACCAAAACAAAACAAAAAAAAAAAAAAATCAAACACCAAAAGAAGTCAGGAAAGCTGGATCACTAAAGCCCCTGGAAGATGACAGTGTTCTGTGTGCAGCTCTGGGGGTTAGCTTTTGTGCAGAAGGTGGTGGGTGGTTCTGATTTTCTGCTACCCTGTGACAGTGGGAAAATAATAGTTGGAATATGAAAAATAAGAGCTGTTTACTGTCTGAGATAGGGAGCTGTGAAATTCTGTCAGTATAAATATCACAGAAGGTAGAGCAATGCTTTCATTAGTCTGTTCTGCTACAGTTTTATTTTCCTGCAGCAGTTCTGGCAGATAGAACAGCAGCAGGAGAGAGTAAAATAAAAGGAATTGAACTGAATTTTTACTGCAAGCTTTTCATCACAGAACACGAGTGGGAGGCAAAAATAATAGGAGCATACTGCCATCAGGTAGAAAATTAATAATGTAGAAAACTGCATAAGAACACACACATTTGATGTCAGATGCTGTGTAATGGGGTTTGGCTCTCACTGGTGCTCATGATTTTCAAAGAAAAGCCTGAGCTCATTGCAAACACTGATTATTGAACCTGAAGCAAGTTCTGGAATTGCTATATGAGTCACAAATTTTGAGTACATTTAATTTATGATTGCATGAAACACCTGTGCTGAGACACAGAAAACACTTCACTTCAGAAAGCTTTTGTCTGGTTGTCTTGACATCACCATCAATACATTTGTCCCCACATCACTGTCATGACAGACTGATCTTAGCTGGAGTTCTTAGCTGTTCCTGTAATCCAAAGAATAAATCCTGCCTCCCAGCAACCCTGCCTGCTACTGTCTCTGTTTTAGGAGGTTTAAAACTTTGGCAGTTCACAAGTGTGTGACCAGTGGGCTGAATGGGCTTGTTTTACTCAGAATTGAAAAGCAGGTCTCGATCATTCTTTGTTGTGCAAGTGTTGACAAACTCATCCTTTGGCTCTACTAAAGAAGGCTTGACTGAAGTGGCTGCACTAGCAGAGAACAACCCTCCTAAATTTACCTCTTACTAGAAGTGACTTTTTGCCTGTACAGTTTAATCCAGAAATGAAATCAGGTAGGTTAGCAGAAATGTTTCCTGCCAGTATGACAGCCATGCTGGGCCATTTTCTGAGAAAGTTACGTACTTTAGGGACTAGATATTGTTTCACTGTCCAGACTGGTGCAGTCATTCTGGTGAAGCCTCTGGTGTGTAGGTGAGGTCTCACTGATGCCAGGGGCTGAACTGAGAAGTAGCAGATTTCCTCACTTGACTGGGACCTGGAAAGGAGATGCAGGTGGTTCCTGCCATTCCTTTGGAAGTAGGGGAAGGAGCAAGTTCCAAATTTTTCTGATATTAGAGCCCATGCTGAGTAAACAGGGGACATGTCCATGCATAAAACAAAAGTGTGATACTAGCTCCTTTTTGCCAGCTTGCTCCAACTAGCTCTGAGGACAGATTTTAGCAGACAGCCTGCCTACCGGGATCCCCAGAGGCTCTGCTCCCATCTTTAGCATCACTGCTGCCATCCCTCCCCTGTCATGGTTCCCTAAGTTAGCATGGCTGACCTGGCCCTGTCACTGACCAAGCCTGCCCTTGCTCCATCCAGGAGGTGCCAGCAAGCCCTCAGTATCCTGCACAGAGGGAAAACAGCCTTTTGCTCCACCTGTGCAGTGCTGTGATGTTTAACTTCTGGGTCTGTGAGTTTTAAAGATTTGAGAACTCACACTGTGTCCCTGGATAGCTGATCTTTTCCTTATGTTACCTTGCATTTCTTTGTAGCCAAGCAGTGTTGTTTAAGTTCTCTTTCTTTCTCACACAGAAGGCCAAATGGTGATAAACTCCTTCTCCCCTGCCTTGCCATCAAAGTCTGCTAGATATTTACCTACCCCTCAAATTGTAGTTTAAGTGGATTTTTTTCATCCTTAGGTTGTTAATAAGTTCCAAACTGAAGCCTTTTCTCAGATGGCATTGCAAATGTTATTTCACTTACACACTATTGCATTCAGGGCACTTCCAGTGGGATTAGATTGCCTGCCACAGAAATAAAGTGTTATTTACAGTAAAGATAATTAATGGTTGCTGGCATATGTGTCTTTTATAATGTCATATCTGCATGACTGACAGTGAATGCCAAAGAGAGCAGCAAAGGTTTCTTTCCTACCTTTGACTCTCCCACTATTTGGCAGAGGAGAGCAGACAGCCTATCTCTCAGAAATACTATTTTTGTATTGCACAGAAGCAAGGGAATGAGACTTTCAGCTGGCATGTGCACTTGATGCCCATTTTTTATCTACTTGAACATGTGCGGGAAGAAAAACCATGGTAACAGAAACTAGTTATGGATGAAATGTCCTGGTGAGGATTTTTTGAAAACAGTATTCTGAACTGTCTGATTAATTTCAGTTCCTCCTCTCTGTGGTGTTTCCATCAGGTCATGTTCTGCAGTGTGGTTTGTCTACTGTGCATTATGCATTACTGATTTAATTCCTACCACAAAAGAGGTACCAAGTCATTTCCAAAGATGCACAGACACTGGCATGAATTTAGACAGGAAAGCTGAGGTGACGAACCCAAACTAAGCAATACAGTCACTAACAGATTTAAAAATCAATTGTGCTATGGCAAATCTTGTCCAGACATGAATGATATTTTGAGAGTGTCAATTGCATAAAGTTTATTCTGGTCACTATTTCAAATTAATTTTCCTCTAAACAATTAGACTGGGAATAGGATCTACCTACAGTAATGTTCAGAAAGTGTTTCACTCAATAGATTGTTGTTAAAGACCAAAAGTTGGAATTCATATTGAAAGCAATTGGAATTGAAAGTAATTGGAAGTAAAACAGTAGAGTAGTGGGCCATATGGAAGCAGTTGTGAGTGTTATGAACAACTGATAGGATACAAATGTCTAATTTTGTCTCTTTCTCCAGTAAACACTTACAGAAGGAATCCAGCTTCAAATTGTACACTTGCTTTGTGTTAGCAATAAACAGCCATTTGTTAACAATGATCTGTTTTGATAACTCTGTTCTTTGACATTTCAGGGTTTCTATCTTTGAAAATGTTCGTCTGTGCTACCCAAACTGCAGTTAACTCTTCTCAAGTCACTTACTCCTCAAATTCAGTCATGCTGCTTCATAACCAGAATATTTAATCATTTCAGTTTTAACATCTGCTACCCTAGGGTGGTTCCCAGCACAGTTAGCAGTGCCTCGACATGGCTCAGGTAAGGAAATGAGGCTTTTCAGCCCTTTACAACCTCAGAAGGATTGGAGGAAGAGAGGGTCAAGCTGCAAAAGCATTGAGTTGAAATTAAGGGACATAAACGTGGTAGAAGAATGGGACAGGAATGAAGGGGAATCATTTTTGTTTATTTGGCTGAGGCAGAAGGTGGTCACTCAGAAAGCACATAACACATGACCATGACTTGCCAGGGGACAAGAGAAACTTTCCAAGGAAAGGCAAGCAGGAGCCTGCTTGACTTGTTAACTGGGTCAAAAATCAGGGATGAAGGCCAGAAAGAGCAGGCAAAAGACAGGACACAAGGAACCGTTATACATAAATCCACCAGTGTGACACAGTCACAGGTTATGGGCAGTCAGGCAGATGCTTCCTTGTCTCTCTCATGGCTCATTCTGATTACTGGAAGGTAAAGCCTGCTGGGCTGACTGTAACTTAAGGCAGCAGCTAATGCTATAAGATTGTTCAGGATTTACAGCCTCCAGGGTTAAGTACTTGTGTATCAATATTACAGAGAAAATACAGAGATGCATTAGAGAACTTTTTGGCACCTTCCCCATACTTGCAAGGTGACCAGAGATGGCAGAGCTACCCCAAGCACTCTGTGTTTTCATACTGAAAGTTACTATACTGTTGTTGCTTTTAACAATGCTTTGCACTTTCATGAAGTCACCTGATTTAAAGTTCCACTAAATAGTTAAGAAATAAGGGATTTATATTTATTTCTAGTTGAAGGGTGAAATCATGAACAGAACAACAGCTACTTCCTCTGTTTAAATTTCAGTTGCTTTGTTTGAAACTGAAGCTTAAGGCAGAAGGCTTTGAAGCTTACCTTTGGTTAGTTATTTTAAGGAACTTGTGGGCTGCAGCAGAGTAGGAGGGTATCACTGGCAAATAAGCTTTGTATTTTTGACAGGGAGACTTGTGGCATTTCAGCAAGTTGGATCCTTTTGCAGCAGAAAGACTGATATGTGTGGCAGCATTTCTGATGTGTGAGGTTTTTCATCTGGAAAAGAAACCCCTTCCTTTTGTAGTAAGGCATCTTTTGCATCATTCTTGCAGGATAAGAGAAAGAGACTTACTGGTTCAGCTCCTGTGCAGGCTAACATCTGATAGCATGTCCAAGAGTCATACCATAGGTTCTGCCTGATGGTTTGTTGGCAATGCTTAAAAATCTAGGTTGGTGTAAGTTAGTTGTTCAAGGAGACTTCAAAATAAAAATAGGCTTTACACTGATGGGCAAAGCTTTAACATAATATAACTGGGTTTTAGGGCTTCCATGAATTTCAACATGTTCAAATTATTCACTTTCACAAAGAAAGTTTCCACTTCTCTCTCCTCTCCAAAATACAGAAAGCCTAAAAAGAAGACAGCTTCCATTAGTCTGTCCATATGTCTTCCCCACAATGTCTGCAGAGGTTTCAGCTCAAGGAGAGTGTATGAATTCTCAGTAAATTTGCAGGAAAAACATGTCATTGTTTTCTTCCTGAAATATAAAGTCACTTGGGATCTTAGGCAGGAAAGATTTTAAAGCAATTACATGTAATGCAATTACTCATACTAAAGATTTTAAAGTAGAAATTACCTGGAAAAGATTGTTGTTGATGTGCAAGGCAGAAGACAATCTCAAATGTCTGCCCTTAAAACTGTGGCAGCTCTGTAGAGCTAAGACAAATAAAATTTTAGATTGTGGTTTCCACCTGAAATGGATGAATAACAGGACACAAATGTGTATTTTAACAATCACGTTGCTATTACTCAGTACCACTGGATAAGGAAAGTTAGAGATGCACTTGAATTCTGGACTTGGCAGTGTACCATGGCCTGGAGATGTGGAACAAGATGAAGGATGCTTATTAAACATGGAGGGTTTAACATAGTTGCACTCAAGTGCCACAGAACTTAAGAGTCAAGGGCACTCATTCCTAAAAGCAGAACTTGGTTTAGGAACACATGCATTTTGGGGCATGTAGAATTAAGAAAATGATGGCAGAAAAGGATACCATAGTTTATTTAAAGTATCACAAATGTAACCCAGTATTTGATAGCTTTTTATCCTAAGACTTCATAGCCCAGTTGAAATGCTTTCGTCTTGAAATCTTTCTTATTTGCTTAGGCATTGAGTAATATGAGGCAAAATATGTTATTATCTGGTCATTAGGCAGTTTGTGGGGGTTTACTCCTGTCCCACATATTTTTTCATGTTACATATTCTTCCTAGCTTATCAAAGCAGACAAACTTATGAACAGGGCTACTAAAATTACTCTTACTTCATACTGCTTCTAAAAATGCATTATTTTTAAATATACAAAGATGGGTGAGTAGTCCTTGTTTTAAGGAGTGGAAGGAGAGGCTGCATGTTTCAGACTGTTTTCTGACTTACTTTGCATAGCCATACTGTAGGTGTGCATGTCCTGTCACTGCTAAGAAAGCTCCTTATTTACAACATGTTCAGGGGAAGCTCCTGATGATGTCTGAGAGAAAACAAAGAGGAATGCATGGGGAACAGAATGGAGATGTGTTATTCTTGTCTGAAGTGTTCTCTGGGTGTAACCCTTTAACAGGATGTGCATTGGATGAAATCCTTTCCCCTACAACTAAAAAAAAAAAATCTACACTTCAGTGCAGACACAAATTTTACCCAGGAGCTTTTTCCACTGATGCTAATTACCTTTGGATCATTCTCTCTTCATGCAAAGATTGTCTAGGGAGTCAGCAGTGAGGTAATTTCCACTGCTAACAGCTCTTCAGAAAACTAAAACTCAAATCCCAATTTAAAGTGTTTGTCTTTTGATCTGTTTTCAATACTGTCAGCAATGGAAGTGCTTCTACAATTTGCTACCACGTATCCTACTTTTAAACTAATTGATGTACCCTGAACAGCTCAAAATAACTAAACTCTGCTTCTCTTTCCTCTAGTAAGGAGAGATTACTTATTTATCTTCCAGCCTTACAGATTTCTCCTGTTTTCCAGGTTTCTGGAATACACATATCTTTCCATGAAAAGATATTTTTGTTAACCTGAGGGTCACCCAACATGGTAAATGCTGATTTGTTCCTAACATTTGGTCATAAGCACCTCCAGGGCCTTTGGATCTCTTCACAGATACCAAACTGCAGGCACAGTAGGTTTCTGCACACCCCTTTTGGTCTGGATTCTTGACTACCCAGGAAGTAAGAAAACCCAGGGGCACTAGGTTGTCTCAAATCTGTTTCAAATATTAACCTCAAATACAAACCCTCCAAGTTTATTCTGGTGAAGAGAGGTGCTCCAATAATGTAAAACAAAACCAAAATGAGAAGTGGAAAACAGCAGCCTGCACTGTCAGAGTACCCCATCTTCCTGGCAGTCAGGGCTCTGAGTGTGGACTTGGCAGTGGTAGCCAAGCGTCCTTTAGGCAGCAATCCCTTGCCCATAGAGTGAGTCTTAGAAACTACCTAGCACAACAGGCAACTTAGTTTGCCACTTTGATTTGCTTTGGGAGCTCTCCTACTTTTTGAATCTACCCTGTTCCTCTTTTTAGGATGGATTCCCATTTTCTGGCATCTCAGCCTTGCCATCCACCATCAGGTAAATTTTGTGCTTTTAAGCAAATGACTGTGATGAAGCAGCCTTTTACCTTCCTATCTGGCACCAAGCTCTGAAAGAAAATGATGCTGATAGAGCAAGTGGGACCTTTTTTTCTCCCCTCTGTGTTGCTTAATTAGCACATTCTTTCAAGTTTGAATGGTTGCTGCATTTTGTGAAATAATAACTGTGCTAGTTACTCACGGTAACTACATTTCTAGGACAGTATCATATTTATAAATCATGTATCTGAAATATTCACTATGCTTGTACTAAGAGACTCTCAACTTTCTGCCTGTTTTGAGTTATGCAAAGGGCAGCACACACAATGTGCAGCAATACAGGTGATGCTCTTACCAGTACTCTCTCCATGCACCATCCTCCCCCCTTTCCATCGGGGGTTTTCCCCCATCACAGCACTGTCGCTGCTTATGTGGCCCCACACTAACAACAGCCACACAAGACTGCAGCAAATGCCAAATACACCTAGTAATACTGCAAGCAGAGTGTCTTGTCTCTGCTCTGAAACACATAACAGAGCCAAATCAGAACAATCTCAAGGTGATTGTAACAACCAGCCGAAATGGCTGAGTGAGGAGGAAAAGCCCTATCATGCTTTGTGTGAAAGTCTAAAGCATTTTGGTGACTTAGAGTCCAACTGCAGTGCTTTGACAAAGATGTTTTATAAAAAGCAGAGCAGCAGTTTCTGCTGCCTTTATAGGGAGGCTCAAACCAAAGAGAAGTATTTGAGATAGGCCATATCTTAATTGCAAACTAAATCACTATACAGTGTATCATGAGTTCTAATAATAATAATCTCCTATTTGTTTATTATCGTGCACCAGTTATGTAGAAATGCAGGGACATTTTGAGGAAGCAAATAAAATTAGATGTTCTGTCACTAGAACTACTTAAAATTTTCTGTTTTTTTTCTCTCTTGCCTTTTAGTTCAAAATAACAGTGAGTTTTCTATAAATAGTGTGTCTACTATTTTTAGTGAAGATTATTTTACAATACATTTTAAGATGTCATATGTACAGGTTATAAATATGATATTCTGAATACCTGCACAATTTTTCTATACTTCTTATAATGTTCTTTTATCTGGAAACCCCATGTCTGGTAGCTGTTCACAGATGAGGCATGCCTGATGTAAATCCTTTGCTCTGGTTCTTTCAGTCTCCACTGAAAACCTTCTACACTTTCCAGCACTCCCAATGGTCCAGTTCACTCCTGAAAAGGTAGTGATTCACTGAATGCTTCCTTCTGTGGGACTTGTTTTCTTCTACAATTCCATGGACTTCAGCAGAATAGACCGACTGCGTGCCTAGTGAGGCACTCAGAGTTGCCCAAGCCAGGAATAAGTTTTCCAGACATAGCAGCAGAAGCTTCTCTGTTGACTTCTGTGGAGTTTGGATCTTATCTTCAAGACCAGGCTGCAAATACCTTTCTTCTGGAGAGTCAATAGACATAGTTCACACAGTCAGCTTGTAGGCTTGTACAGATATGTCTGGAAAGTCAGGGCATCTCCTAATTCAAGTAGCAAACTGAGCTTCCGAAAGGGAAAACAGAACCTTTCTGTTTCACTGAAATTGTTTGAACACATCTTTATCCTTATATGATCTGAAGAGAAACCAGAGTATACATCCACAGAAGTAGCAGAGAGGGAAGTACTCAGTCACAAATTTTACCTAAAAGTACTGTCAAATGCTGCAGGGATCTTGGGGTCTTCTCCCAGCATGGCTGAGCAAGACTTTGTACTTGCAGAGGTCCTGAGTGTCTGGGTGCACACATCTCCTTTCCACGAATGCCTTGCAAGAGACTTGTGCCTGTGCTTGCCCTGGGGAGCTGGGGCAGCTGTGCTCTGTCACAAATGGGTTTCCACATGTAGCACTTCACCCACAGCAGTGCACACTTCCCTCAGCTGCTGCTGCTTGGAAATTCACACTGTGACTTAGTCTGCTGGCACCCACAGCATGGCTGGAGTACTGCTTTATTTCATCCTTCTGCTCCTGAGGAAGTAATTTATCTGTCTCCAGAGATTTAAATGGTGGGCAGGCATCAAGTGAATGAAAACAAGTGTTGTCTAGCAAAGCAATAGGCTACAATCTTGATCATAAATATGAAAACATAGTTATAAATAAGAATGTTGAAAAAGGAAGATGAGATAAAATCATATATATATGTGAATTATTCTAACTGTGTTCTAAGCATTTTCTGAGATATCTCAGCTGGTACAGCTGAGGGCTAATAAAGAGAGCAGCATGCTGCACTGTAGAGTGTAATAAATTGTGGGCTCTTCCTTGCACAGTCTCCGTCTTGGATTTTCTCTAATACTTAACAGTTGTCAGGATTACAATGTGTATAAATGATATGTCAGAGCAATTCTAGGACCTCTGCTTTCCTATTAATCCATTTAGGGAAATGTATTGTATTTGCAGCCTGGCTTGGCTGCAAATGTGCTTGAGACACTATAATGGATATAATGAATGTTCCTGTAATATTGTTCAAGCCTGTCTAGGTTGGACTGTGCAAAGCTTCTCTTCACAGGAGAGGTGACCTTTTACAACAGCCATATCCTCCTGCTAATTACATTGCAGTCTCTTTCTGTCCCAGACAGAACAACTATAATGTGAACATTCTTCCTTTCTGCAGGTAAATGTGATTTATATACTATGAAAGGCAATATCTGTACAGCATTTTGGTCTCACGAATTCAAACATGTAGCCACTTCTCTGTCTCCCTTAACATTCAAAACATTAAAATGTGACTTTGTATTTTCAGTTCCTTCTTTTCTTCCTCTGACTTCTGTCAAAGTTGTTAGTAGGATTAATCACATTAAATCAGACCACTACATTTAAAGAAACACTACCCTCCCTATCTTTCTGGGTTCCATACTGAAGTAACATAATTCTCCACAAGTATAAATTCCTAATTTATTGCATTAAATTTATCTGTTGTCCTCGGTTTTGACCAAGTGTTCATGGACGAACTTCAGCAGGAATAGGAGGCAGCATGAGGAGGGGAAAAGACCAGAATCACAGAGAAGGTCTAGAATAAAGGAAGGATGGAAAGACAAAGTTATTTCATTTAGAGGAGTTTTAAATAGGAGAGAACAAAGTGAATGCAGGGAAAATTTTAAAAAATGGTTGAGGGATCATGTTTCAGTCTTCTCCTGTTTGAATTTTCTCATAAAACAAGAAAAAAGAGACTTGTATTGGAGTACTTAGTACTTTTACTTTAGCCAGTGAAACAGACAGGCAGCAGCTGTGAAACTGAGAGTAGTGTTTTTCACACTGAGAGTAGTGTTTTTCACATGAGGCAAAACTAACCTGTAGGACTACTGCAGGTTATTGAAAAATATACTGAGACTGTAAGTTCAGGACTCAGGAGAGGATGTGTTGTATTTCACTGATTTGGTTTATATTTTGCACTGGGACTTTTTGAGTGGAGTTCAATGTAGTCCCAGCAACATCAAATGAAAGTGTCAAGGGTTAAATATATGCCATGGAGGGAAGGAGGTGAATCAGCATCAGTAAAGCACTGATGCACATTTTTAGCTTTAACTATCTACTTAAAGCCACTGAGCAAATCACTTTGTAAGGAGCTACAGAGCTCTGAAGGTCTGCTCAAGTTGTTTAAGCTCAAGCTTCATTATTTGGTATTTTGATTATATGCCTGGGCACTTCTCCATGGTGTGGAGCCTGAAATTGAAACGTGCTAAGGGATAATGTCGACAGCAAGCATAATAAGCATGAAATTACAAACCATGCAATACAGCAGAAAAACACAGAATGCATATGTATCAAAAGGTGTAATATTTGAAAGCAGCCCTCCTATTGCCATTCCTCTGGCTTCAGATATGAGACAAAGAGCCTGCTTAATATACATGACTTTTGTCAGGAATCATGGCATGCTACTCACGTGACAGATAAAAGTGTATGACTTACAATATGCTATTTTATATGAATATAATAGAAATAATTTTGTTCTGTGCTCACTTTTCTTTGTTCTTGCTAGTCTGAGACTCAGTTCAAATAATTCTTGGGATCCATGACAAGCTCCTAAGGCTCCTTCACATTAAAATATGTATTGAGTAAGGAACATCTGAAAAGAAAAATGAGAACAAATTAGATAGGCCCTTGGTTGAGATTTATATGAAACCATTCTGACACACTCTTGTCTCTTATGTATTATCTACATTGCTTTACCTTTCTCATCCAGACTTATTTGCCTCCTTCTTATTCAGCTTCTCCCTTACTTAGGCTTTGGATGCTCATAATCTTCCTCAGTGCTGAGCAGCAAAAAAAAATTCCTGCAAGCCTGGAGGACCTTCTCTGTTCCCTTTCATCCATCTGTATTATCTGTAACATAAGTAGAAGTGATTCTAATTATGGAATTTCTGTAATCATTAACATTTTATAAATGATCTGTTTCTTCTTTGAGATGGTCCTATTCCAGCAGCAGATATTCTGCTCATATTCTCCTCTGTTATTGGCAAATTGTTGAGGACTTGGCATTCTTCAGCCTGCAGATAATCTCCCTTCCCCCATTTGCTACATTCATGGGTACCATTTCCTGTTAATCTCTTTTTAAAGTGAAGTTTGTTAATGCTCATGTGCAGCATGTAAGCAGGCAGGAGAATATCAGAATGTTAGCAGATAAGTGAAAAGGAAGGCGTTAATGATGTCTGTTTGCTCTTCAATACCTTTCATCTCAAAGTTGTGCAACTATTAAAAAAAAAACCCAACAAAACAAAAAACACTCCCTTCCCCCCAAAAATAACCCCAACTCAACAAACAAACAACCCCCCCCCAAAAAAAAAAAAAAAAAAAAAAAAAAAGAAAGAAAGAAACAGTTACCAGGTAGCAATTTCATCACCGAATAGGTTGTACTTGTTTCAAGTTGGAAACAAAAAAGAAAACATAATTTCTCCAGGTGTAGCACAGAAAATATACATGAGATTAAAGAACTTCCCCAAAGCTCCTGCTGATGGGGTTAAAGGAATGAAAGGTGGGTATGAAAGGTAGAACATAAAGGCCCTGGTTGTGCCAGTATATAGGGACATCATACTACCATTTATAGCAAGGTTTTCAGCGAGTTTTGGTGACTTCCCTTGAAGCAGATAAAGCAGTTTTGAAACTATCTGGAACTGAGACCAATCTGGCTGAACTTTTTATACATCTCTGCACACTGAAATGTAGTCTTTTTTCTGGTAATGCAATAGGATGTAGTGTCTCTTCAGTTAAAGACTTTTTTGTTTAAAAAAAAAAAATCGACAAATCAAGAAAGACCCAAATTAATAGTAGGAAGAGTAAAAATCACTGTGAAATAAAATGTGCAAGTGATTTTTTTTTTCCACTGCAGTGACCCAAGAAGGGAATGATAGGAAGAAACCACTCTGGGTATCCACACCAGAGATAAAAGGCTTTTCCAATGAATTTAAGATGCTCATCACTGCTTCTGGTGGTATTCAATGATTGCAGCACGTGATAAACAGATGATTTTACCATTAAGCGTGAATTGTTTAGGATTAGCAATTGCATACGACAAAATTATGTTTGATAAGATAAAGGGGAGATAGGGATATAGTGAGATAAAAACAAATAGCTTGGCTCAATGCTAAAGTACTTAAAATGATCAGATAGAGTGCCAATATCTAGGTGTTGGCTTCATTGAAAAACAACATGTGTTGGAGCAGCTATATGATTATATACAAGATAAAGAAGACTTCTTTTTAAGTAAAAAGACTTAAACCAGTCCTGCTCCTTAGGGATTTAGACAGCTTGCAGTCAGACATCAACTGGCAGTTAAATTGGGTGAAGTTTGATGTGGGTGGTATGTATTGACTAAAATGTAAACATCTTATTTTCTTATCTTCATGTACGTTATACACTGGCAGAAGAGGAAGATCAGGGTCAAAACTCTTCTAAGTATATAGCACTAACTTAGATGAAGCCTTATTATACCTATATGACATGGACTGAAGCATAGAAATTAAGGGCCAGTTTTCCTCTAAATATATTCCTCTAAAAGTGAGACTTTATTTTACACAGTGATTATAAGAGTAGCTCTTACATATAAGAATTTAAAAAACTCTTCTGAGATCCTGGTTAACAAGCCCAAGAGTCTTTTCTCCTGTTTGACAGGCAAGAACTTATCTCAAGCTTAGTCATGCAGTGGTCTTAACTCCTTGTAGATTTAAAGCTGTGTTTTTATTCTTTCATCTATCTCACACAAGCCTTCCAGTCATACTTCTGCAAACTCCCTTGTTCATCCAAACAATCAGGAAAAGAGCACAAGATAAGCTTTTCTGATGGGCAAAAAGAAACTAAGAAAAAGCTTGTTGATTCCCATACTACTAATAAATAATCTTGTGTCAGGGGAGTACATATGCTTTTTCAATTAGGGTTTCTGAAGTTCCTTTAAATGGACTACCTATGCCCTATACAATGATTAAGGGCTTCAGCAGATAGGGCCTGAGAGGCCTTATAACCTTCCAGTCTCCTGTAAATGCATTTGCTTACTGATTTTCCCTTCTTTTCTCTATGTGTCTGCTGTTGCTGTCATTTTAATCCACTCTAGAACTAACAGCAAGTTTTATGCTTACTTCTAGTGAAGTGCTGGCTTGTTCCCAGTGGTGTCTGAAAGAACCAGAGAGCCTGGACTCAGTCTAAAGCTTTATTTCTTTTTAGATTTTGGTGAGCAATACTCTGTTTGTAAATATGTTTTTAATTAGAAATACCAATATCCAAGCTAGATGTAAATTGATACTAAAGAGTTATTTCTTTTCAGTGAGTTACTACATGAAGCAACTATAAGTTATTTGCAAGGTGTTTTATACTTAGTTAATCAGGAATAAATTGCTTGGCTTTTGTGCTGCGTATTTCCACCAGGTGGTATGGGATCTAGATTTATGTTTTGAAACATTGAGGGACTATGTATTGCCTTGGTGAAGGCTTTAGATGTTACATGAAAGAAAAGCAGTTGAAGAAATACATGCTGCTGCCTGAATTTTTGCACATATCTAAACAATAAAGCCCGAGCCACATTTGCCTCTTGCCTGTAACTGCAAGAAAAAGTACTGGTGATTTTAATTACTTAGAGCAAAATTCAAGTGGTTTATTAATACCAACAGAACCCTAGGACAAAATTATAGTAATGTTTTATATACACTTGGGGGGATGCTGTTGGAAATAACATGCAAGGTATAAATCTGCTCGCCTTCTGCTTCTCAGTGGAAATTTAACCTGAGATGCAGACCTTCATCTGCTGGGAGTGGGAGAGGGAAGAAGACCACAGTCAACCCAGGGGAGTTTCCTTCTTCCAGATGTCAGGAGAAAGTTTCTGCCATGGCTGCAGAGGCTGGAACCTGTCTGATGGTGGTTCAGTGCAATTGAGACGGAGATGCATAGGCTGTCTCTGGCCTTCAGGTCCCTTGTCCTATGATCATCCAGGCATCTGTCCAGTTCCTAGCAAAGATCAGAGCATGCCTCATCCTACTGTGACACCAGAAGCTGATGCTGCCTCAGGGTTATGCTGAGACCATTGGGTACCAGCCAAGGGAGCCTCTGATGGAGGGCAGTTGTCTCCCCATTACTCCTACTTCATGTCTATGTGCCATACAGTGAATGCTCCTATGGAAATATCTGACAAGACTGCTTTGCATGACAGGAAGGATACAAATCAGCTGGATTCTCCAAAGGACTTGTCTGGGTAACCATAGTGAAGGGATCAAACTGCAGCTAAAAATGAGTCTGAGGGCTCTTTGCACAAGGGCACATTAACCTCTAACAACAAATTAAAGAACAAGGAGCCTCCTTTTAATAGAAAACTGTGTTTTTAGTAGCATGTTTTTTACTCTACATTAAAGGAATGGGATCTCAAGAATTCCCCTGCTCTATCCAAAGCACATAGGACTTCCCTCACAGTAGGCAGGTGTTTCAGTTTTTCAGAATTAACCTAAAATTCTTATTATTTCTTTTTCCAATTATGTTTTGTATTTGTTCTGATGCTTGGCCGAACTGTCATCCAGCTGTCTTTGGCTTATCACACCTGGCAGTCCTTATTTTCCTGCTTTATCTTGGATTTTTCTGCCTAATGCTTTGCCCTGTTTTTCCTGTGGATTCCTAGCTTAACATGACTGTCCCTCCAACTACTCTATAAGCTAATATTATTTGTTTGTCTACATCTTAAATTTGGTTTCCTTTTAGCTGTTTTATTATTACAGTTTTATCAGCAATAACAGTTCCAACACAGAGTGCATTGAATGCAGTAACCAAGTTCCCATTAGTTCAAAAGAAAATCAACTGAGTCATGGGAATGTAAAACCATGTGCGTAATCTTATTACAGATATCCCTGGTAATGCTAATTAATCATCCAGATTAATTCCCCAAAAGCATTAACCAAATCCAGTCCAGAAGTTGGGGGATTAATGATAAGCAGCAAGAAGGCTTTATAAAGAGTTGTCCTGTTATTGTGTCAAAGTCAGGGCTTGTAGAATAGAATGACACATCTTTGGTGCTCACAGCCATTGTTACATAAGCATGGAGCTTGGAGTTTCTACTCCAGCATTTTAAAAAATTGCCATGACTATTTTAACAAGATCTGTAAAGATTTAGCAGCTCCTGCTAGCAAGAGCCAGCATGAACCCACTATAACTTCTTTTGTCTTGTACAAGAAAAAAAAGACAAGATCCACCAACGGATATTCATATCCCAAGGAAGGTTCAGATCCTTACAGATCCTAAGGCTATGGTTCCTCTATATCTGCTGACACCTAAGGCAATGTGTAAAACCTTCTCACCAGTATTTGACCCATATGTAGGAAGTATCTAAGAGCTAAGCTGAATTTCCTACCTGAAGAATTAAATATGCAAAGTTTTTGCTAATTTTGGATTAAATTCATCAAATAGAAAATACAGTGTTACAATCCTGTCTTGTTTATCCAAAGTAAACTATTGGAAAAAAGCTTGCCATTTTCCTCAGTCTCAGCCTGCTCTTGAAGGCTTCTACAAACACAATACTACTATCTAAGTAAAAGACTGAATTTAATGCAAGATATTTGGGGTAGATGATACTCTTTGCTGACCATGCATTCATCTGTTATGTGATCTGTGGAATTATTATAGTTTTGCATAGTTATGAATCTCCTGACTATATCCATGGTCCTTCTTTCCAAAAGGACAGAGCTGCCCTCCTAACTTTCCAGCCACAACCTCAAGCCAGTTTCCTGTCTTTAAGCCAGCTCTTTTAATCAAAACTTCCATGGCCTTGAACCAGCACAAAGGACTTATTCATTCTCTGTGGTGTTGCCCATGAATAATAGTCACCCTATCTTTGCTGTAGGCATTCATCTGACATTGCATTGTTCACCAATGCACTTGTGAGGTTAAAATAATTCACTTTGTAAAGATGTGTAAGATTATGAATCAATTTATGAATATCTAGAGTATTAAGAGAGTTACTTCTTGGTCCACAAGGCATTTTACTGTAATTTACTGTAATTTCAAAAATTCATATTTAACGTGTGACCCAAACTTTTTAATTATTCTTGCACTAGTGATAAATAGCAGTAATAATATATTCACCCTCTGCACTAATAATAAAAGGCATCCTCTTCATTAAGAAATTATAGTAGATTGCAAATATTAAACCTGATAGATATATTCTGAGTGTTGAATAACTATAATGCTTGGATGTTCTCAAGGCTTTTCAGCATAGGATCTCAAAAGCACATGAAGAAAGTAGCCAAGTTTTGTTCCAAGGTACTTGTGAGTAACTTGTGGCAACAGCTTAACTCAGGCCTGTGCCATGATGATGGCAGAGCCTGAAATGGAGTGAGAGGATTGCACTGCCACTGCTCTGTGCACACACTAGTAAGAACTTTCAGGCTTTACAATAGGCATTTCCACCCCAGTATTTTTCTCCCTTTTCCTTTTCCCAGTGTCTGAAGGCAGATACTCATCTAGGAAAATGGCTTATATTGCTATCTCACAGTAAGATTAATATGTGCCCTAATGGCAGCTAAAAGAAGTAAAAGGAAAAGCTCCCCTTGCCCCCCCCCCCCCCAAAAGAGAAATAGCCAATGGGCTCAAGAAAAACAGTTGGCCTCAGTGAGAGTGGGAGACTGGAGTGATTAGGATAGCAGGATAGGGAGGATATAATTACAAAGCACACAGTGCTAAAAGGTCCATCCTATATAATTTCTTTTAAATAATATCTATGCTTGAAGGGGGAACTCAGTGTGCCAAAATGATTGGTCTCTCTGAGGGCAATCAGCACAGCTAGTCACTTTAAGTATTTCAGTCAGAGTTCCCAGGAAAATTAACCTGCTTGCTTCCAGAGATCTGACTTGTTGCTTCCTGAGAATTAACCCAGAAGCCCACTCTGCTGAACTTCCCTTGGACCTCCTGTGAGGAAGCAGGGCAGACTTGGAAAATCTGGGGAGAGACTGTGCCTAAGACAATATTTCTAATCCTCATCTTGAATTTTTCTGGACATAGCACCATTATTGTGCACAGTCAGAAACTTAAATCATAGAGCAAAGGGTCTGAGAGCTTGAGAGGTACACAGCTTCTGGACAGCTACAGCAAATTTACTTTGAAGCTGTAAATTGTGAGGTCTAAGAGACTTCCACAAATCCCAGTACTAACAGTTAAGGGTTGTGATGGACATGAACAGTTAAAAAAGAAGGCACAATTGAATGGTTTTATTCTGTTTGTCTGTGTAACTTTATAAGTGGATGTGGCATCCAACTGATATTGCAGACTCTTTAGTATCGGCACTGGGAAGAATTTGATGAAGGAAAGACATGAAAGAGAAAAGACAATGCGAAGGAAAAAAACAACCAAAGAAACACTGACAAGAAAAAATAAGAAGAAAGACAAAGTGCAGAGTATACACAGGAGAACAGGAAAGAATGTAGTTATTTAAAGTGTTTAAAGTCAGTCTTCCTGGTAAAAGTGCAACACAGGAATCAGTCTGGATCTGCTGGCTCTTACACATCCTTGTATATTAGGTAGGCAGCAATTTTCTTCCTGGCAAATATCTGGCAAGTTCTTTATGTAGGTTGAACCCCTCTCCACTTCAGAGGCCATTGGGAGTGCTGAAATCCTACCTAATCTTTGGTTCAAGCTGCTGGCAGCAAAACTCAGATTGGACAGATTTTGTGATTTTCATCCAAGAGCCCTGTCTGTAAAAACAGTGACTTGAAATACAGAATAGATCTCCTCAGAGGTATCTTTACTGTTATTTTCTGAAAGATCTTTAGATGCCTCTTTTTTAATCTCATCTCTTGATCCTGTCCTGCCTGATAAAAATTGGGAAGGCAGTGCAGAGTTCTGTAAATATTCAGGTGAGAAGATGAAAAAAATGTGATTCTGTCTTCAGTTCTTATGGTCTGTTTTTGAATGTTTGAGGCCAGGAGCATGTGCTTATTTGCTCAGACAGTTCTGAGAGAACCTTTTTTTGAGGATAAAAGGTCTCCTCACAGACTGAAGTTATTTATTTTCTTTCTGAGTCAGAGTCTGAATGATAGATATTTTTAAAATTGTGTTTTAGTTTTTAGATATTTTAATTATGTTTTCATATATTCCAACTTCAGATGTTATTTACCTACTTTTCCTTCAGTGCTCAAAGTGTGAGCTATTGTCAAACATGGTCTCCTGGCCTTTTCATCTTTGTTAGAAGTTAAGTCCTCCTAAACTGGGGTGTTTCAGGAGCAGAGGTCTAACTCAGCTTACACACTGTTTATGATGGCAGAAAGCATGCACAGCTACACTGATATGTATTTCACATTCAGTGTTTTATAAAAACATCTGGTCAGGAGTGGACTGGAGGTGAAGAATGTAGAGGTGATTTTTAATACTGCATGAATCCTAGATAATTAAAGGGTTAAGAAGTAATTGTTGTTGCCTTGTTGATGCTGATGGTGTAACAGTGTATTTTTTTTATGATTTGAGGTGATTTAGGTCTTGTAGTCAGACAGTGTCCCATATACATATACGCAAGGAAAAGCAATTGCCAGGACAAATATCCAGGAGTATGTTAAAACTCAGGGATTAAATCTAGATTTTTCTTACATTTTGTGGAACTCACCAGTATTATTTGAAATGCAGCTGTTTTTTATGCACAAAACCAGGAGAACTTCTCATAAAATATTGGAAATAGTTAATATTTTATGAGACTTGGAAATAAAATCCAGCAGTGCCGTCTCCTCCAGTAATGCTTACAGCAGTTATAAACAGAAGGTTTTAAAAAAAGAGAGGAAGATATTCTCACCAGGACTTTGCATCTATCTCTAGGAACTGTTGGATATATTGTCATGTAGACAATCTGCAGCCCTTATGGACACCTCACATTTCACTGTTATCTGTATCACTCTCTTCTGACCAGATTTGAAGAGAAGGCATTCAGGTAAAGCAGTAACTCTACAGCAGCGTAGACTACTCCTCTTCCTTTCTCCTTCCCCTCACAGCCTTGTTCTGTGAATTCAAGACATGAAACTAAAAGTAACTGAACTATTTTGGAAGAGGGAAAATCAGAAAGACATTGTCCTTACAGCTAGGTTAATATTGCAGAGAAAAACTGTATGTAATTTTCACAAAAATGGGAATTTGTTCTGAGTGGAGGCTGTGAATGTAGGAGGCTGCAAACAGAATAGTGGTGGATGGTCACCAGACAGAGCATCTCAATGCAGACTTCAGAATGATTGCAGGATGGCAACCATTATTTCCAAAATAGCTAATAATTGTGTTGGAAATGTGATTTTGACATCTGTGTTTTTGAGAGCTGGGAAATAGAAACAGATTATAAAGTTTTTAGATATTGTAGCTGACCAAAAGTAACACAACATTCAAGTAGAACAACCTCCTCACAAAGAGACTAATAATTATTTGTGGAGAATATTCACCAAATCACTTCAAATATCCTAGAGGAAAGGATAATTTTTTCTTGACAGATTGTGGCCAGTGTTGGTTTTGTATGTGTTTGACTCCTGGCATATGGATTCATTCTGGTATGAGATGGAGCATATTAGGAAATCAGTTACATGGGTAGAAGTCCACACTCCATTTCCTTTAAGGTTGCTAAGCATAACAATTATTGCCCTCAGTGGTAAGGCAATCACATAAATTAATAAATGTCCTATTAATGAGTACACTAAACATGAAAATGTCTGAACTGGGGAAATACCAACTGTGCCTATTAGCAACAGAGCATTGTGTTTCATGTTGGTTAAACAAACTAGCAAATAGCATAAAAATCAAAGGCTGTAGCACACATAATTTACTTTTGTCTTGAATCTACCTTCCTGTGTGAATAAAGAATCTTTCAGGAGAGTTTTTATGATCCATAGGTTTAAAAGCAGTGCTATGATGAGTGTAAGCATATTTGTATAAAGGTTTATACATATAAAACCAACCCAATTATTATAATTTTTTAATCTAAAATGAAGAAAGGTAACCAACTCTAACAAAACTAATTTCATTGAACTACAAAGTCAACAAATTCTTCAAAATGGGCAAATTCTGACTGCCTTATCCTGAATTTTTAAATTGACCTTTCCTTTTTCACATCCTTGCTCTTGATTGGTAATGAAAATCTGCCTTCTCCAGTTTCCAAGGTTTGAGAGTTTCTCTCCACATTTGTAAGCTGTCTACAGCCCAAACATCCACCGGTTTCCCTCCACTGCCTCCTGAATACAGGAGTGGTGTTTTAAAGGTAAAAAGACATAAAACTGACTTGAAATTTTACCTTGTGTGAATCAATTTTGCATTGCTTATACTGTAAGATGCTTACAGTAAATGAAATCAAGTGTAATCCAGCAGTAAATGTGTTAAGGCTTGGGGAGGTGAGGATGCTGCAGCTACAGAAAGCAACAAGTGTGCTGCCAAATGCAGCTTTCACAGAAGAGTCCCTGGAACACAGCCCTCAGACACCCTAGTCTTCATTAAATAAACACAACTTTTTTGTTATTGCGATATGTGGCTGGCATTTTTATGCACAGTGTAGGACATAGTATGGATCTCTGTGTAAGTGCGTGTGCCTGTCAGGGCAGCAAGAGAAACCAGAGACTGTTAAAATGCTCTGGGGTTGGAGCTGAGCAGAGCTTATACAAGTCAGCTGTGCTTCACACACCCGTGGGGGCAAAAGGTTTCCAAGAGCCCACAAGAGGATGGATGTCCTCTTCCCAATTTGAAACCAGTCTTAGTTGGACACTGAATGTCCTCAATGGCTTTGGAAGCTTCTCTGGGTGACCAAACTGAACACTGAGGAGCAGAAGCTTGAGTGTTGTGGTCGTGCAAGGCATCATCAGAGGAGGAAGGAGGACAAGATGCCTTTTAGCTCTCCTGCAGCACCTGCTGCAGAGGGGCCAGCCAGCCCCAGGAGAGACTTACTGCCATACATGTCTTTGGTGTTTGGAGTTCTGGGCTTAAATAAAACACTGTGAGCCTGAAACATGTTAATAACTCTGCAAACCCTGAAATATTACACATGTGCAGGGTTAAAGTAATGTGTCATCCAAAACCTCATTTTTTTCAATGTGATTTTCTATGTGAGCAGTACAATCCTCCCAGTTTCCTTTAACAAATAAGAGAGCATAAGCCTTCTAGAAAGAAAGAATATAAGTGCTCAGCAACAAAGACTTTTTAATAAATACCCTTTTAATTCTTATGACCATCCCATTGATTACAAGTATAACCAGAAGAGAAGTGTGATTATCCTTGCACAGCCATTTACCTCCAGGAAAAATTGATGACATTTGGATGTGAAATGCTGATTTAGCGTTTGCCTCCTTGTATAGCAGAGGCTGAGATGATCCTGGAAGATCTGCTCAGAGAAGCCAGACAGAGTTCTCCATATTATGGTGTTACTTGTCATCTGATTCTGAGTGAGTCTCTTAAAGTATGTGGCTGTAATTCAACAACCAGTGAGCCTGAAGTTTCTTCCCAAAGGCAGTGTAAAATGAATTAATATTTTATAATGTGCTTTGAAATCCTCAGATAACAAGGACTGCAACATTGCAAAATATTTTATGGACAGAACCATCTGAGGGGAAATCTGCCTCTCTTTATGTAACTTCTTTCAATAACCAGAAACCAATTGGACTCTGAGACTAAATAGTGCAATGAGACAAGATGGACCCATGGTTCTCAAATGCCTACTGTCTGTAACATCCCAGGAAGCTGAATTGGTCAGGCAATTCCACTAAAAAGTCTTGGAAATAACCATGAAAACCAGGATTGTCTTTATTTCATTTGACCAAGCTGATATTTTGTGGTCTTAGCACCGAGTACATGATTTTTTTTCAGAAGAATCACTTTGAAACTAGCCTAATTATTTTTGTATAAGGTTCATCCCAAAGGTTGCACGGAAGAGGCATAGGAAGTGCAAAACACCCTGGAGCTTCATCAGACTGCAGATCAACTGATGAGACCCATGCAAACTAATAGTGTGGGTCTGACCCCTTGAGAAAGCTCGCCTCTGAAATATAAAGAACTTTCTAGCCAGCAGAAGTAAGGTGGTGTTTTCCCACAGTTTTCAGAGAAGTCTGTCAGGACTGATTTTCAATAGCTACTATTTATATAATTAAAGAATACTTCAGAATGTTTGTGGAGTATTGATGGCTGCCCAGCCTTGTTTGCAAAGTACACTCATTTTAATTTGACCAGATCTTAAGAAATGTTGAGTATTTGTGCCCTGTCTGCTGACGCATCTCAGTGTGGAACCTGGTAAATCTGCAGAGTATTTTCATATCCATGAAAAAAATCACAAGGAGCAAAGGGTGCTGAGGTCACTGTGCACAGCAGCTTGTGAATTCTGGTGCTTTGCTTCCAGTGATATAAATATTTTTTTACATCTTTCATACTCATTCATTATGATGTATTCTCTCTAAGTCTTGTTAATTAATGCTGGTTAGACTTTTGGGCTCTGAAAGAGGGGTAGCTCTATCACATGTTGGTAGGTCATGATTGGGAATTTTAAAATTATTGCTGAAAAAACCAAAAACGCTATAAAAGGTTGCTACATACAAGCAGCATCCAATTGTGACGCATGACATTTTATTTAATGTGTGTAGATATGGACATCATTTTGTGCCTTGAAAAGAAGTTGTTAAACTGTGTTAAGAAAGCTGTAGAGTATGTGACTGCAGGTATTGGAGTAATATTGGCAAATCCATGCAGTGTCTCATCTTGGCTGCTGTGTCGAGTTTTGGTCTCCCTCCAAAAGGATATACCAGCAACAGAAAGGCTGTGGCGAGGATGGCAGAAATTACTAAAGGCAAGGATGAAAATTGACCCAGAATAGTGGCTGGACTTGAAGGCACACAAAGGAGGGATGATAGTGAGTCAATAAAGAATTGGTTCGGAGAGTGTGAATTCTCCTTTTCCCGCAGACAGTGCGAAGGGGACCGTGCAGAGCGTGATGAGCCGGGAGCCTTTCCGTGCGGCCGGGGCCGGGAGCGCGGCTCGCTCCGGGGAGCGCTGGCGCACCGGCGGCAGCGGGAGCGGTGTCCGCAGCCGCATTACGGTCCCGGTCCCCGCACCTCCGCCGGAGCCGGACCGCGGGCCGGCGCCGTCCGGGGGCTCCGCAGCGCCTCTCGCCGCGGCGTGCGGGCGCCTCCCCCGCCCCGACCCGGGGGGCGGCCCCGGGAGCCCTGGGGGCGGGCGGGGGGGGCCGTGCCGCTGACGTCGGGTTTGCAGCAGCCCCGAGCGCCAGCGGGCGGGCGGGCGAGCCCCAGCCCCCGCCGCCCGGTGCTGCGGCAGAGGGCGGCGGGCCGGGAGCCGAGCCGGGAGCGCCGCCGAGGAGGGCTCCGGCGGCGCCAGGATGTAGGCGCGGGGCGGCGGGGAGCTGCCGCCGGCGACGGGCTCGCCATGAAGAAGCATTCGGCCAGGGTGGCCCCGCTCAGCGCCTGCAACAGCCCCGTCCTCACCCTCACCAAAGTGGAAGGTAAACCACATCGCTGGGAGCGGGACGAGGGGATCCCGGGAAGACCGGGTACCGCGACCGGGGATGCTCCGCGGAGAGCGGGTACCGCGACCGGGGATGCTCCGAGTGCGGAGCTGGGGCGATGCCCGGCTGCGGGGGACTGCGCGACTCGTGGGCGGGCGGTGGGAGCCCACGGGGTGAGCAGCTCGCCCGTCGCCGGGCACCGCCGCCGCTTTCCCTTGCCCACCGCCCTGCTCAGCCCCGGCTCTTTCCTCGCTCATGCTCCAGAGGCAGAGCACCTCTCCGGACCTCCCCTCGGGGCTCGAGCCACCAAACCCGTGGGCAAATACCTGCCATGCAGGACCCTTGGCCTCAGGGAAGGAAGATGCTCGGCACATTTGTTCTCCCGATGTGAGGAACGCAGTCCCGTGTTCCAACCATCTGTCCTCACCTCTGTTTGTTAATCCAGCTGCTTGGTAGCCGTGGACTTGGAGTCTTATGGACAGGAGGGGCATAGGAGCCAAAGAGCAAAGGGGGTTGGCAGACCTTTAGGGACCACAGGGACCTTTGAATACTTTCAGGGATCATGGCTGAGGACCTTGAAAAGGACACTGATGTGCTCAGGAGGGTTCCCCGGAGAAAACTGAGGGTTAGGAGCTGTTTTCTTGGGTAGAAAGAAACCTGTAAGCCATGTCCTAGAGATGGAGGAGTGATGTGATGGCAGGGTAATGGTCAGGAAGAGAAGCCTGTCTGAAGGATGGATACAGAACTCAGTTCCTGAAGGAAGAGCAAAGGGAAAGCTGCTGGTTTGGGGGATACCACTGGGGTATGTCATTGGTTGAGAGAATGGAGCTGGTGAAAGAAAAGGGTTGGCCAGGGGGAATAGAAGGGGATGAGCAGAGTGAGGCAAAGAGGAAGAACAGCTAAAAAAAGGAAATGATTGAATGGTAAGACATAAAATGTGAGACTCCAGAGAAAGCTCATTTAAAAGAAAAAACAAATAATGAAAAACTGAGAAATGAACGAAGGAAAGAAAAAGGGTAGCAAAGGGTCTGTGGAGCATAAAGTGAGAAAATGCAGAAATGTGCAAGAGGAGAAAAGGAACTAAAAGCAGCAAGAGTGGAAAGTAAGACATACCTGAAGGTTCTTATTTCAGTTCACAAAATACTCAGCTGTTGCATTTCCATAACATAAAAAACCACCTATTGCAGAGATGGGAAAAGGGATCCTAGTTTTGTGATAGAAAGAGCAGGCCTGATCTTCATTACACTATAATTAGAATTTTTAAAAGCCTATGGAGTTGACCCCATGCACAGTAGAGTGTTTCTCTTGAGGTTTGCATTGGAGGCTCCTCTGGGCAAGGAGCTCGCCTCCCTTTCTTTTGGTGCACTGCACAAGCTTTATGAATCATAAATAATAATAACCTACCAGGTTCCAGCTTTGAAATGTGGGTCATCTCATTCCTCTTTTACCAGTTCAAATACAGTTTATTACCTACCTTATATAGAAACAGGAGCAGAGCAGTCTTTCACTGTGCCATAAAATTGAATCCTTTCAAGCATTTCCACGTCTGCTCTGCATACCAACTCTCAGATACCCTATTGCTGCCCACCAGGGACTTTGTTGACCTAGTTGGACTTTTCCTTCTTTACTTCAGGTTCCTTTTTACTTTATCATCAGTGGCAAAAATCTAAATTGCCTTGATGGTGTATGGAGTTTCTTTCTTTCTCTTTATGAAAGAGGCTGTTTGAGAGCTTAGTTTTTGAAACCAATTGACAACATTTCCTTTTGGACTTATGTTGACTAATTTTGCCAGCAAGTGTTAAAACCATATAAAAATAATAATATGTAGTTATGGGCAAAAATAAGGTGAGACAGTTGGCACACTGTGGACTGCTGACTTCCCTTGGCCTGGCTGCCGTACCTCTGGCAAAGATTTGTCTTCCTCTGGTAGTCCAAGTCCATTGCAAAGGCATGGATAATGCTAAAAAGCAAGACAGCAAAAACTTTCATCTGCTTCCTAGTTATGATTATTTTCTCCCCTGTCAGCCACCATCAAAGTGTTTCAAGGATCTTTGGCAGAACCGCTAGGAATAAGTTTCATTCTGGGATAGTTAGCCAAGAGGAGCCTTTCATTGATATGCATTGCTGTAAAGCCCTCCAGCATTCCTTCTAGTTTCCTGCTGGTGCAGTGACTTCTTTGCTTTAAAAGGAAGATAAGGACTTTGTGCGTTGGGAAGCGTGACTGCCATTTCGAATTATTTTGGAGATTGAATCATCAGTATGCTCGGAGCCTGCTGTACCAGCACTTTTTGAGACAACTGTGTCTACAAGCATTGCTCAGGCAGGCAGTAACCATACCATGTGTTTTCTGTGCCTGGCACCATTGTACACCCTTCATATTTTGAGAAATGTAGGCTTGGTGCCTGTTTTGTGCTTATTCTTCCTTCTATTGTTGTTTTTATCACCGTTTGTTCTTCCTTCTATTGTTGTTTTTATCACCAATTTCTGACCACACTGTGATGGCCATTCCTCTCAGACCAGCCAAGTGACTGGTTTCACCGTATTTGTACATGAAAGCACAGTGTGCTTTGAGGACTGTCTTCTCATCCTCCAAAAGGTAAATATCTCCATTCTTGATCTGCATCTTGGGATCTTCCAGGACAGGTAACATTAGCTTTGACAAAGAGCTGCAGAACAATCACTACACCAGAGAAAACATATCCTCCACCTAATTAGCCTCTACTAGGAGCTGCTTATTCCCAGGCTTTCAGCACCAAGGAAATGCTATTGCAGCCTCCCCTATAGCACATTTCCTCTGCACTGTTCTGTCAGGAATGAATGACTGGTGATATTTCAAGTTTCTTATAAGGCAAATGACATCTCTCTGCTATCAATTATTGCACATAAACATCTAAACTGAGTTGCAGTGGAACCTGATGCTGCCACATGTTCAGCTGGAGTAACCTTGCCTGCATTGCTTGAGTTGCAGGGAATTTGTGTAAGTACTAATGATAAATAGATTTGGCCTTTAGTGTATTTTCATGCCTGCATGGAATTCATCACAAGCATATTAACACTGTAATCACTTTAATAATAAATCTTTTTCACTTCTTTAGCAAGCACAAACTAAAGATCCCAAGCACAGCAAAAACTTCCATGAGTAGCAGTTGGCTTCTTTAAGAGAGGAGATTCTTATTATCCTCATTTTGCAGATGGAGCAGCTGAGAAACTGCAGAATGAAGCAACTTGCCTAAAAACAAGCAGCACATCTTTTCACAGGGCAGGCAAGAAAAGACCTACAGCAGATAGGAATGGATACCCAAACTTCCCACACTTATCTTTGTAGCCGTAGGAGGGCCATGAATGCAGGATGCAACAGGGGTCAGAGAAGACTTTTTTTATTAAAATTAGTGACTAGATCTTCCTTTTCAGGAAATAAGCTCAAATGCTGCAGAAGTATATGTCTGAATAAATACTGTGTACTATTAGCAGTGTTCTGCTGGTAGCATCCAAAGGCTTTGGTAGTCAGGCAATGCTTGTATGAATGAGTACTAGGGCAGGCCTTGTGAACATCTTACTCAGGACTTGACAACTGTAGAAACAAGTTTGGTGGCTGCTGGTCTTTTTCCCCTGAAAGACCTATGCAGTGCTCATGCATCCTAGAAAACAGAAGCAGCTGGTGAGCAGGAGAGGCTGGTGTTTTGGTGGCTCAGCCAGGGATGCGGGTTTGGGTGCGCTTCCTCACTGAAGCAGCCTTGGCAAGGAATTTGTGTTGGCTTCTGCATGGGGAACTTAACTTTCAAAGTGTTCGCTTTTGCTCAGGCTGCCTCTCTGCACAGGATACAGTGTTCAATGTGACAGTGTTCAGCAGTCAGGGGACTTTAACCCACCTGGTTCTTGCTCCTTGGCTATGGTAGCAGTTTTCTCCCTCTCCTGACTGGAACTGGTGAGGGCGATGGTGACGAGTTTGCATGAATGAGGGTTTATGTTTGCTGGGTGTCTGCTTGTCCTTTGGACCTCCCAGCATGCACCCCATTACCGCAGGATAAAGATAATGTCACTTACTCAGCTGACAGAAAAGCAGTACCCTCTTCTCTGGGTACTGAATGTTAAGTACACATGGACAGTAATTACACTCTGGCTTTGGCCCAAGGCAGCTTTTGCTCAATTTTTGTATTCCTTGCAGTATTTTCAGTTAGCACAACAGCATATTTGAGCAGATAGCCAAGATCTTGTTCCAAAGGCGTGAGGAGTTTCTTGTTGCATAATACCTGGCTCACTTCCCAAATGGCACCATGCTTTCTTAGGCTTTAAACAGCCTCAAAATGAGCTGCTCTTAGCTGTGCTAGCTTGCTCACTGGGGAGTCCCTCTAGCTTATCATGTCCCCCTGGTTGTTTCATCTACCATCTCGCCTGTGCAAAATCATGGGTTATAAGTTTGGAGGTGACTCATTGCTTCTGCACTGTGTCCCCTCCTCAAATGATAAAAAAATAAAATAAGACCATTTTGATTTTTCTGATACCAGAGCAGGAGTTTTAATGCATCACAAAGCAGAAAGAGAGTTATTAGAGATTGATCTAAGCTTCCTTACTTTAGTGGCTGAAAGGAGACAGTATGTACACAGAATGGAAAAACTGTAGTTTCATTTACAATGACGGAACTTAAGAATGATAGCATCCATTGGATCATCTTCTCAGTCCTTCTGTAGATCACAGACCATCACCTTTCACCCACTTATCCTTAAATGAAGTAAGGTGCATTTTGTAGTCATCTTGAATCAATTTAGGCATTTGCTTTCAAAAAATAAGCAGATTACTAATCCACCTATTTAATTATAGACCTCTCCCATGAGAAGTTAGAACAAAACCAGTAAAAAATAAATATGAAGTCACCAGAATGCATTATTCACGATCTCCTGTATTTTAATTTTATAAATCTTGTAAAATAAATTTTGTCCTTCTTTCCTGATGGCTGACAATCGTAAACAGTGGGATTCATAGTTCAGTGTAAAAGCCAGAGTTCTGAAAAGACTCCTAGTTCAACATAAGAGTCTAAGTTAGCTCAATATGTATTCCCCAGCAATTTCCCAGCAACATGGCTCGTATATAGGATTATTTATATTATTGCTTTCCTAGCACATTATACTCAGTACAGCACATTCACTTATGTAGTAAGCAGCTCTCTCCGCTTGGCTGGAGCACCACTGCCAACCTTTAGTCCACAGCCCAGTTAATCTCTGTTAATTATAAACCGTGAGATGCCACTGCAGACCTGGATAGCATCCTGCGGAAGCAGGAATTTGGCCAATGAAAGAGCAGGTTTACTTTGTAGTCTTCACTGAGCTTTGCTGACAGCCACTGCGGCATAAGATCAAAGGCAACAGGAAACAAGGTGTTTTTAGCAGTGCAGAGCTGGCTTCTAGGCAGAGCTGGCCGCCATCTCTTGGGGAGATTGGGTACCCAATTTCCCATGTTAGCTGCCTGGTTCCAACACGTGGATCCTCTCTATCTGGACATAATGCAGGGGTACCCAGCCTGGAAATTTTGTGAGCCCTGCTCAAGGCGTGAATTTTGAAAGGAGATCAAGCACCCTTTAGTTATACAAAAGTTGTATGTTGACTCTTTTGGAAGTATTAAGTATACATTTTATTGAGTATCACTACTTCTGACCCCAAGCCTCCTTAACTGAGGAGGTAAGTGTGAGCTCCATAAGCCTTGTCATTCAGTCATGGAGAGGACAGAAGTGAGGAGGTAAGAGCTTCAAATGCCTGTTCCACAATCACCTCAAATTCCCTAGCACAACTCTCAGTAAGGGTAATATTTTATTTGTGACTGAAAAAGGCATGAGTCTGTCTTCTGTAGCTGACTGAAACAAGTGAGGAATAGTGGGTTGCAAAAGCCTTTCTCGCTGCAAAGAGGATGAGGCAAGTATCAGAGAGAAAATAGAAACTAGAATTTTTGCATGTAATGTATTTTTGCTCGGAGTTATACTGAGTACCTCAGTGCCCACATGGGCCTAGCCAAACCTGTATTTTTTAAAGGAGACTCATTTTGATGAGTTTGCTGCTGAGAGGTGAGGAGGCATCTCTTCTTCCTTCCAGGAGATCATTGAGTAAATCATGTGGGGGCTTCTGTAGATATATGTGCATTACTCTAACCACTGTGAGCGTGCTCAAGTCCTGTCAAGTCCACACTAGTATCTATTGGTAGACAGAGAGCAGATGCTCCAACTATCTTGATCTGAACTTAAGACCTAAGAAAAGCATGGTTTTTGAGGTTCAGTAGCAGGTCAAGAAAAATCGGGTGGAGTTGAAATTCACTCTGGAAGAAACCAATGGGCTGCAGCAGTCTAGTGTCTAAACCTGAGCTTACTTGAAAGCCAGATGCTCCGAGTGTTTAAAAGCTCCTTAAGAATGAAAGAACATTGTCTTGGTTTTGATATAGTGCAGTCAGCAGAGCCTTCACAGTTATCACATTTATCTCCCTGTATATATGCACTGATATAAATGTGCTCTTTATATTAGTATATAATTAATTGAATTCCCTTGGAGACAAAACTGTTACTCAAGAAAGATATGTTGCACTTGAATTGTAGCCTGGATAATTATTACAGTAGTTTCCTGCAGAGAATCCAGCCTGGTTTTTTACCATCTCTCAACCTTTGCTCAGTCTGAAATTTGAACAGACTGATCAAAATTTGCTCAGAATGCAATTTTGCTCTTATCTGTTTTTTTTTTTTTTTTTTTTTTTTTTTTTTTTTTTTTTTTTTGGTTTTTTTTCTAATAGAAGTTCTGCTTCCATAACTCTTTGAAGTAAGTGGTGAAACTCCCAGTAACCTTGCCAGGTAATTCACTGTAAGATTCAGTCCAATTTTTATTCAAGAATGGAATGCAGAATAATATCAAGAACATGTAACTTGTAATCAGGGTTACTCCTTGCATGTGGTTACTTTCCAGTCCCACAATGCTGGTACTGTGAAAAGCACCCAGTATCTTCCATTTTCACTTTGGACTCTGGTCATGAATTCTCATTAATATAAGAAGGACAGTATTTAGGGGAACTCCTCACCTCATAAAATTCAAAGTAGAATATCGTAATGAGGCCCATTCGAATGCAGCACTTTTAATGGAATTTCAAGGTAGTTGCCTCTGAAGATGAGTAAAATGTATTAAAGTCCAAATTGCTGCAGTATGAAGTTGATAACTTTTCAGTTCTTTTTATATCTCACTAACAGGAATTAGAATATGTATTTTGCAGAAAGCTTTGCTAGCACATTTGACAGAGGCAGAAAGGCATATGTTTGCTAGGGAGGAGAGTTTGGCATATCTTCAAAAATATGTGGAGATCATTTAATTCCAGCTCTTAGTAAGTTTAGATATAATATTTAGCACAGGATAAAACAGGAATTAATATATATTAACCTTCAGTGATAAAACCCACTATATCTGTGAATAATGCTTTAGGATATGAGACTACCTGCTACAAGAAACTTATGCCTATTTGATACAAATCAAACTATATGGATGATCTGGTGATATCAGTAATATGGGACAGATTTCTACAGATGAAAATCACCTGGATTGCCAATGAACCAAAAGTCCTATTTTTTACCCTGCTGAAATTAAGGTGGGAGGATCAGACAAGTTCAAATAGCCTGCATAGATTATTGTAACATTTTAATAATTAGTTAATTTATACTATGAATTTCAATAGTAGAAGAGGATCTGAATTCAGAATGCATTTTTCTTGGTTTGAGCTTTTGTTTGTGCAATTTTCCCTATTTTCATATACCTACGTTCCTTATTCTGCAGCCTCAAGCAAGTTCAGAGACCTTCTCACCTAATAGGTTGTTATCCTGGTGTGTTCTTTAAAATTATTCTATTGTGGACTTTAGAACTATTCTCCATATTAATTTATTCTTAATTTAGTAATGCTATTTCATGATCAAATTAAGTAAAATTATTTTTATCTCATACTTTAAAAGCAAAGTATTTAAAGAAAACATTTTAAACTTTTCTCAAATAGCATCTAAAAATCCATTCATGCGATGCTGCGATGACCAAATGTTCTAATTTAAAAGCTGATTTAATAAGGTTTTATAGGGTTTTGTCATTTTTACATTGTGATACATTAATTGATATTCAATAAAAAATAGAGTACTGATCTTTTAGACCTTGAGCAAACCCAAAGTCATTCCAACGCTGTGTTACAGTCCCACCCACCAGCCACCCACAGGGACTCACAGCTTTCCTTTAGGAACCCAGGGGCAGCTTCCTCAAAAATCACACACAGCTGCCATATGGGCCTGACCAAAAGTCCATTGGGTCCTGCCTCCAGCTTGGTGGAATTGAACAGGAACATGTATTTTCTAGCCATTCATCTCTCACAATGTGGGTGTGCTGACAGCTGCAGCTTCCCCACATGAAGAAAAAGATTTTTTTCTGCTTTGTTCCTAATAATGTTTGGCAGTTACTTTGCTTTTTTCGCTGTCCTTGAACAGTGAGTGGCCCTTTTCTATGGAGCATCCTGTGAAGAGCTCATAATCCCTGATGGCCAGAGCCGATCACTGAGCGTGCAGTGTTTGTTTACTCCCACCCACACCTCTTCATCAGCACTCTTCTCCATCTGCTAGTGTATGACCCAGTCACCCTGTCCTCCCCTGCAGCTGGCCACTGCCCCTGCTGACCTGCCTAACTTCACAGCATTAGGAAATTTTGTCACCTTGTGGCTCACTCCCTTTGTGAAGTAACTGTGGTTAATGTGCAGTTCCCACAGCAAACCTCTGCAGAGCTTTGGCTGCTTCCCCTGTTGCTGTGTATACTCCTCAATGGTTTCATATCCTGTACTGAGCCTTTTTTCCATTCCAGCACTTTCCCTCTCTGCATATTTTCTGTAAGGCTCTTTGGAGAGGGATTTTATTGGGAGCCCCTTCAGAACCTGGGAAGGGTAGCTGTGTCTCCTTTATCGATGTGCCTGATGACCCCTGTCAGAGAACACTGGTGAGGCTGCAGGATGAATCATCTGGTTCGCCCAGTACTTAAAGCTGTCCTTTATGCCTCTAAGATGTCCATCCTAGCTATTGCTCTCTCTTTAGCACTTACCTCTCTGTTTCAAAGCTGAGTTGGCAGGTAAGTGGCTGAAACCTTTCCTTCAAGAACTGGAGGTGGAGTGTGTGCCCCTCTTCAGTAGCTCAGTGCAGACAGCAGCCTTCCACCCCTCTGGTAGAAGCAGGAAATCCATCTGCCAGAGAGAGTGTCCACAGGGTCTCCAAGGCCAGGGAAACCCAGATAACAGCAAAACTGATTGGCTCAGAATAGAAAACATCCTTACTTAGTAGGAAAGCATAAATTCGGGAGGTCATTTGCCTAGAGGAGAAAGAGTGAGGCCCTAGCCTTGTTCCAGCAGCAACTTCAAATACAGGATGGAAATATTTCTTGGAGATGACTCCTAAAATGAGAGATGGGAACTCTCAAATGTGTCTGAATCTTGACAGGGTCTGGGTGTAAGAGAGGCATATGGGTGTTAGGAGTCATGGTCCTTTGGCATGCCCAGGAACAGATTCTTTGGCATCTGATGAGCTCTAGTGGGATTGTGAGGAGGTTACAGCTGCTACAAGCAACTTTGGCAAAGCTAGAGCTAATTTGGAAAATGAGGGAATGTCCCTTGATGCAGAAGTTGGTCTTTGCATGCTCTCATTACAACTGAGCAGGAAAGTTGATACATGGAGATTACTGGCTTCCAAAATTAAATATTAACAGTTTCTCAAAACCAGACACCAGGATGACCTGTGAAAGGAGAGGCCACCATTGACAATGGCACAAGAAAGCTGGACTGGGTACTGGGTGGTCTGCCAGGCAGCCAGGGAGTCCCTGAGACCTCACTCTTTAACCTGACTGACTGCAAAGAAAATGCCTGGGCAACAGATCTGAACAAATATCAGTATTTTGGGTTTAGACTGCTACAGTGTAATTAGAGATGTAAATCACTTAATGAATTTGGTATTTCATCTTCTCTTCACAGGATGATGCCTGAGCTGCTTTTAAATGGCTTAGATCAAATAAATGCATGGTTAGCATGGTAGGAACAGGGTAAAAGCTGTGGTAGGCAGGAACAGGATAAAAACAAAATTTGAGGAGTTTTGTGAGTCTGCTACTGAGGCAAATAATACTGGGTATCCAGAAGACCACCATCAGAAGCTATCATGCGTGTTCTCAGGTATGTTGGAGCTAATTGTCTCCCACTGATCTCTCCATGTAGTAGACACTGAGTGAAGAAGTCACATACTGTTCAAGGCTGTGAGAATATACCTTGGGTAGTATCTGGCCCTGATTCCCCTGCATGTCACAGCTCTAACCACGCTGAGGATCAGGCACTGTCTTACAGGACTTCCCTCAGCTTCTTCTCCCCTCTTTATGATAAGTGTATATTTTTGCAAGATTTATGAACTTGTTCTACGCAATGCTCAAGTAGTTACAAAACATCTGACAGGCTGGCAAAATGGAAATACCTTCAGGATGTTTCATTTATAGTTGTCAGAGAGACCTGTGAGGGTTGTTCTTTCTATCAGAACTTTATTTTCCAGAAGCCTGATTTAAAGAACTGTTTAAGGATATTCTTACTTGGAAGCACATTCCTAGCCTGGGAAGCCTGGAAGGGTTGTGCATTATCATTAGGTACATGTTTTGGTCCCTAATAGGCATGACCTTAGTCTGTAAGGGTCACTTTCTCACTCTGAAGGGTTGGAAAGGGCACTTGTGTAATGCTTCCTTCCCTGAGTTGCTGACTAGCTGACAGCAGCTAAAGCAGGTCATTGATGACAGCTAAATATGTTCATGTGGCACTGCACAGCTCTGAGTCCACCAGTGCTGTCTGTGGTGGCTTTACCCTCTGTGCCTGACAGCAGTGGTGGGGAGGTGGGGCTCATCTCACCCAGCTCAGACACCCACACCACAGACACCTACTTCCAGCTTGTCGCCCCAGACTGTTTAGAGCTGGTGGAGAGAAACAAGCACTCAGAGGGAGTGATTCATCTGGCTCTTTTTAATCATCTGCTTTAGAAGGAGATAGATCGTGCTATGGAAATGTCTTTTTTCTGTCTACTATCTATGCAGAAAGTGTAAATCCCTGTCTCAGATACACAAGTTGGCATGGCAGATGTCTCAAACTAAGATGATGAATGCCACCTTTGGCTTTTTATCGGTATCATATTTTTAATATACACATTTAGTATGGTCCTCCAGTAAGCCTATTGCTGTCTAGCTGTGCACAGGAGTCTTAAGTCTCTTGTACAGACTTCAGAAGAGGCCAGGACAGCCTATTTGAAGGTGTTACCTTTAATGGATTAAAGGTGTAGTACTTTCCCATGGCCTGTAGCTGGGTCTGTGGAGTAAATAGCTTGAGTATAGATGGCCCTTGCTGCAGGTATCCAAAGTCACCTGAGGAGGGTCTTAGAAGAATAGAAGAAACACAAGGACAGCTGTTTTCTGAAGCTAATGGCATTGGAGATTATTTCCTTCATTTTTTTCTGAATGCCATGTGAGAGAGGTGGGACTGAAAGGGAGGGAGCAGGAATGGTTCCATTTGGGATTTATGAAAAAGGAAAATGCATGAACAAAAGGGACAATGAAAAACCAAAATTAGTAAAAGCAAGATAGGCATTTTTTCTCTACCTCAGTATCTTAATTTGTTCTTTTGGGGAATATAGTAGAATACAGAGCAATTTGCTGCAGGAAGCAGTAGAAGAAACACATTAAAACCCTGCAGAACTAAAATTCTTCAATGTCCTGCCTCATCAATTCTAAAAAGGCATTTTGCCATCTTTAAATTTGTGTGCATTCTGTTGCCAGCTGACTCTTGTGCAGTGTTAGGGAGAGATAAGCTCTTCAGCCACGTGTGGGTTTAGTGTCACCCCATCTGTGCACTTGTGGTTTGGGTGAGGAAAATGTCCCCAGAAGAGACACAGAGACTAGACAAGGCAAACTACAGCCCTGGATTTTCTGTTTGCCAGCTGGTAGGCAAGTGCCCTCCATAGTAAATGAGAGGATAAGACCACATGAGTGTATATCATCTGTAGGATCCATCCTCTCTGAAAAAAAATCTGGCTTTGGGGGACAGATTATGTCACAAGTATTCTCCAGGTCAGTGGTGCATCCCCTGGAAAAATCTGTGCCCATTTGGCTAACTGTCCAACAGCACAAGCAATCGTGAGGACACAATAAAGTTTGACTGACAGATACTACAGATACTGACACAAGTCTCAGCTTGTAAGTGTTAATCATCAGTGATTTTTACCCCTATTATCATGAAATCTGTTGTGCCTGGGATAAGGTTTTAGTCACTCCCATCTGTAAATGCATCAAAAGAGTGGACCTAGAAAGTTAACCTTTCAGGTGCAAGTTCACTTTAGAAGTTATACATGCAGTATTGTCTATTTCTGAAAGCAAATGTTTCTGTCGGTGTGTTTAACACAAAATTAAATATACCTGGACAAGTAATTTTGCCTGTGTAGCACAGAAGACATCAGTAAATTCAGCTTTAGGGGGCAATTGCTGTGGAACAGAGTAGAAGGCAGTGATAGTCATGCAAGCTGTCCAAATGAACTGCTGGCTCCTGTGAACGTGCACAGTGCAGTGGGGACCTGGGCAGGTGGCTTCAGCCCTTCACTGGGGGAAGATCTTCATGTGTAGTGTCTGTAATGGGCTGTCTATAAACACTAGATTATCAGATGGTGAGTGTCAGATGCATCAGACCATTGTGATTGATTCTCATTTTAGAAAAAGATTACACAGCTTCAGTGTTGTGATTCAGAGCACCTACTCATCTTAAAATCTCATATACCCTAATGGATTTAGGCACGTTCCCTAATGTTAAATATCTCAGCAGGAGTGGTTTAAATCCTGGTTTCCTGTTTCCCTGGGGAGAAACTGCAAAAATATGTGAATGGCAGTACCCACTCTCTGTCTCAAGAAGGACCATTTTTGCCTACCTCTCCAAGCAATTTAAAAAATGTAAACTCTGAGTGAAGTTGCATTGATGCAGAGGCACAAACTCCCTTTAGCTCTTGTTTGGCATGCTGGCTTCCTGAATTTGTTTTTTCTGTGCCCAGAAACCCAGTGGTCCAAGGGAACAAGGATGCTGGAATTTAAGGTACGTTTGGTGTTGCAGTGACAATTCTCAGAAGAAAATCTTGAGTGGAAAGGAAAAATTCAGTAGTCATTCTAGGACTTGTGTGGTAGACAGCAAAGAGGGTGCTGGCAACTGCCCATTACATGGTGAAGTTAAAAGAAATGAGTGTATCCTTGCTTGGTATTAGCTCTGACACTGGTCTGTGCAGCGAGGCAAGAGGCATTAGTTACAAGCAATGTATTCCTAAGAAAATGCTTTAAAACTATTTTGAGTGAGCTGAGCATTTGCAGGCAGTCTGTTTGTCAATTCAAACATTTGGCAGGTGGCCTGTATCCTTTCCATGATGTGTTTAATACCAGGTCACCTTAACTTTGGACAATTCATTGGCTTGCTGGTACAGCTCTTGTTATGTGGGAGGCTGCCCACACAATCTTCTATTGAAAACTGAAATAAGTGGAGAGATCAGAAACATCCTTATCTCCCTGAAAGCCACACAAAAAGGCTAGGTGTTTATATCTTTGCTGCTGTACATTCTTTTTAGATATCAGGCCATCAAACAGAGGCCACAATCCTTCTTGTTATAAAATACAGCTTTACCAGGCAAACTAATGGTACTTTTAGCTCAGATCATGCATTTCTTATCTGTAGGGAAATAGCTAAATAGTTTTTTTTTTTAATAGAAAGAAACATTTTCTTTTATAATAATATAATATATAATGTATTAGGTCATATAAATACAAATTTAGCTTAGCTTGAAATAAGAGATTTTCCATATTCATGCAATTCATACCAGGATAAGGAACAAGGAAGGATTTTTTTATTTTTTTGTAATGTGGGCCTCTCTTAGTCTGTCTTAAATATATATAAATGTTTGGCAATAATACATTCTCTCATTGTCCTGGCTTTACTTACATGTTTTCACCTTTCAATGCATGCAGTAAATTCTGGGCAGTTTTGAAGTTGTAGATTCCTGGATTTCAACACAAACTGCTGTCACTTCCTGCTTTAGGTGAAGGGACCAACTAAACTGCAGTCAGCCTCTTAGAGAAATCACTGCTGAGTGTTTTGTGGGGGTGACTGATAACTTCAGCAGGTGTTGAGTGGGGTGAATTTAAGAAAGGCAGGTAAAAAGCCCTAAGGGCAGTGGCCTGCTGCTGAGGTCTGCCAGCATGTTTTGATCTCTGTGAGGACTCAACCTCTCCTTGCTCATTCATTCACAAGCTCAATACATTATTGACTGACAGCTGTGGGATAGCAGGGCTATAACAATTCATGTCTGAGGGTTGAAGGGGCAACGTTTTTAGGTGAAAAATTTCCAGCAGTATGTTAGGTTTGGTTATAATGGGGCACAGCTCCAGTCCAGTCTCAGTTTGTGCAAGACTCAAACTAAAAAAGTTAGGATTGCCTGGTCAGAGATGGACTTCAGGGCAGCCTGTGGGTTGGTCTAGTTTTTGCCATCTGGCTACAGCCACAGGAGACCTATTTTTCCAGGGATCACTGAAATGCCTGGTGATCCAATTCAGTATTAATCATGCTATTTATGTTGCAGTTATTTTGCTTAACTTCAAGATTAAATATGTTGCCCTCCTTCTCTTTTAAGAAACACCATATTCAATAAACTGGCCATTTCTGCATTTTCCAGAACAATAACAATTTCAAGTGCTGTTATAATTCTGTTTGCTGCTTTATCAAACTCAATCCCACATTTTTTATTCATTTACACATCCCAACAGCATGACTTTAAGCGGTGTGTTAAGCCTTTCTATGTACATCAAAGCAACATGTAATTTTCACTTCCATTGGCTTCTAAATCTAGAGGTGATAATTGTTATTTGCATTCTAATTATGCCTCAGTTCAACCAGAGGCTTTGCAATGATCTAAAAACAAAGGACATTCTGTGGCAGGATCTGGTGGGTTCCTTTGCTGGTAAAGCTCCACTTGACTTCAGGAGGGCCTAGGATTTGAAAACCAAAATGCAGGATGGGTTTCCTGAGTAAGCCACGTGTTTTCTTCTCCGCAGGGGATGAGCGCTCCCGGGAGTCTCCAGCCCCAGCCGAGGCACAGATGCAAGCTGGGGCGGAAGGCAGTGCAAGGGTGAGCCGCTGCTGCTGGAAATGTTCCGTCACGCAACTCAAGAAGATTTTCTGGGGCGTGGCCGTGGTCCTGGGTGTCTGCTCCTCCTGGTCGGGTTCAACCCAGCTAGCAAAACTGACCTTTAAGAAATTCGATGCACCCTTCACTCTAACGTGGTTTGCAACAAACTGGAACTTTTTATTCTTTCCTTTGTATTATCTTGGACATGTTTTTAAGTCAGCCGAAAAGCAGTCTCCAAAGCAAAGATACAGGTAGGGGAGCTTTTGTTTTCAATCCCATGGCTCTTGCATGCTGCTCTACATTTCACAGACATTTTGTTCCAATCAGTCAGTTGCATCAAACTTGTGTTTGCTTTCCTCTCCAGGTTTTTTAAAGGATGGTCTGAGTTCATTGTGTGTCCTATGTTAGGTGCTATTATTATTCCTAATATAATTTCACTCCAGCAGTGAGAAATCCAGATTTATTTCCAATACATGCAAGTCACGTAATGAAAGTCTGCATTTTCTGCAATTATTTATCCAGAGTTTTCTGCAAACATTTTTTTTTTTTAAATAATACCTCTTTCCCCTACCCATGGCAGACTTCTGTTTCAGTCTCTGAGTAAGCTAAGTAAGCTTTTCTTTTCCAATCTCAGGACTAGAGCAGAGCCTTGAATAGCTGAGTAAAAGGTACTGCAGTATTTTCCTGGCACTAGGCCCTTGACATCAAAGGCCAAGCTCTGATCCCAGTTAAACTTGAGCAGTTATGTTTATTTCCGGGAGGAAGCGCAGTCATAACCAAAGGCAGCATTTTGTCTTCAGCTCACCTTGTCTTTGTAGCAATCCAAACCCACAGAGCCTGGGTCACTCATGGAAAGCCCTGGGTGCCTGTCCTCCATGAGAGGCTAAGGATGCTCTGCCTGCTTGAAGGACTGCCTCTCACTGAGCACTCCCTCGGCTCTGCTCTGCTCGTTTTGGCCTGAGAGGTGTCTGGGACAGATGGGATGACTCAGCCATCAAGATGTCCCATGTCAGAAAGCTTCCCTGATACGTGGAAGGATGTGAACAACCTTTTCCCCTTCTGTCACACAGTGGGGCTCATAGACTTTTAATGAAGTAGCTCAGAAAAGTAAACAGTAAGAAGTACACATTTCTCAGCTCCCAGCTGCGCAGCAGCAAGGTGGAAACTTACTACAAAAAAAATCTAAGAAACTAGGTTGCTCAGGAAATCCTCTGCCTCTAATGACTAAGAAATTTTACTGCTTAGCCATCATTACGGTTTCTTCATCTTTTAAATAATGTGGGGGCTGCAGATAATGGATATGACCATTCACTGCAGGTTCTGGAGCAGGATGCAGATGTTCTAAAGGCATTTTCATAAGTGCCGTGTTTCCTGCACTTTAGTCTTCAGGTTGTATTTGTTCATGGCAAGTGTGGTTGCTTCAGAGATGAGTATGGAGGTTACAGAAAGCTGCAGCTTAATCTAAAAACAGCAACAAATGCTAGCCTAAAAGCAAAAACCTTTTTGTTTCTTTGGTTTTAAGTATTTTTCCTCCCAGCTGCTCTCAGGTAATGTTTTAAATACTGTTGAATTCTGGGGTGAGCGGTTGTGGTTTGCCAGATCCCTGGGGTTAAAAACCCAGAGCACTGTACTCATTGCTACAGTAAATTGATACAGTTGGTAGTTTTATGTCTTTCATTAATTAAATGAGGGCTGAATTGAAGAGCAGGTGCAAGCCCTGCAGCCTGTGTGGGATGCAGGAGGATATCGTTAGCAGTAGGCTTGCCCAGGCTTCATAAAGAGTGTGTGTTTGTGTGTCTGACAAGCAGGCTGAATAGGGTTAACTTGGGTTTTTCTGAGTGTCAGAGATGTGTGCGTTTGGAGATACAGCTGTGGCTCCCAGCTTTGCTGCAATTTGTTCCATGGTTTGGAGCAAGTCACTGCAGACCTCTGATTTCCTTGTACTCTGTTCTTTTGGAGGAGCCAGTCCTTTAGGGAGGACTCCCCTTTAGCATGTTTTTGCATAGTGTCTGCCTCAGCATGTCCCCTATCTGCACTGAGGCCTTTTGGTGGTGCTGCACCAAGAGTTACTGTGAAATGATTTCCTGTTCCTGTGCTTGCTCCATTACAGCTGAGATGTCACGTGTGTATACATCAGTAAACCCGAGCATTGCAGTCCAGCCTCCCCTCCTAAGTATTCCTCCTTTTTCCATGTGTGCAAATATACAGAGAGAGAGATATATGGGGACTTTGCATCTCCATATGAGGCATCACCATCTTCAGTCATGCATAGTTGGACACATTAGGAAGATATTTCACAGACTTCTGAGTAGTTAAAAGAAGACAATTCTGGCCTAGAACTGTAAAGAAACTGGCATAATCACTTTCTGCTTCTTTCATCCTTCACTTTCATCTATATTTTACATCCTATCTGAGCTCTCTGGCAGGATTTTGGAACAACATAAATTAAAAGGCAATAGTGGGAGAAGGTGGAAATATGATGTCTAAGTCACTTTAGCAGGGAAGTAGAAAAGGAAGGGGTTCTCAGATCTTGCCTGCACAGGCTGCTGAAATTCACAGGTATCTATTGTTTTTTTGGCAGCAAAGCTATCCCAGGATACCTGCCCACCCACCTCAGCAGGACTGGGCTTCTCAGCCTCCCCTCCACCAGCCCTTCCTGAGGGCACCAGAGCCAGCAGGTGTGCTTTGGGTTCCTCCCTGTACATGAGAGGGCATGCAAAAAACAGCACCCACCAGGAAAAATACACAAAGGAGGATCATAAAATGTAGAAACTGCAAATAGATGTGTAGTCCCTCCTGCATAGATTATATGGTTTATTATAGTTTTTAAATTCTTGTTGTATTGTACCAGTATGCATGCTATGCTGTAAATATGCAAATTTTTATGTTTTGTAATCTCACAAGAAAAGCCTGTGATGCATATAAACCAGTTATTAGCTGGTTTATGACAGAAATCCAGATGTTTTTTCCCTTTTTATAGCATGGATAAATAGTAGTAAATTTGCCACCAAAATTTTGTAGTGACACATTAAACGTAAGAGCAGGCTTATTCAGTTTCTTTATAAGACTTTGAGTATTAGGCCACAATGTGAAGAATTAAGGACTAATGATTGAACCATATTGCATGGTAAGGAACTCGCTGCTTTAGCTGAAGTAGACTATCAGTGTGCCCACACTGTGGAGAGAGTCACTTTTGGTAGCAAACCAGAACTCATGCACTCACTTCCAACTGCTCTATACTCCCTATGCAGCTCCATCAAATGCTGCCAGGGTTGTGCCCAAGTGTGGACTGCTCAGGGAGAACTTCTCATGATTGTTACCAAGGATGTCGTGGCGCAGGACTGTGTGCATGGAAGTGATATGGAGAGCTCTGGAAGGCCATGGAAGAGCATGCCAGGGTCAGCATCACTCTCCTACTTCTTGGGCGAGTTCTCACTAGCTTAAAATAAAATTACTCTAACTAAATTTTTGTTTATTTCAACCATTGTCCAGTCCAGAAATAACACACGTAATGATTTGTGCACTTAATGCATCATTTAAGAGTACTTCGTACTTTTTGCTTCCAAACTGCTTTATAAAATGACACATTTAATCCAATGAGTTATCCTCCATCATACCTACTTTATTAATTTATGAGGTAACATAAATTAAAAGCACTAGGGCTTAAAACTCCCTGGCTACATGAAAGATTAAATTAAAATCTCTGCAACATATTGCTTAGGTTTGTGTATCTCTAGGCAGAAATATGCCTTTTATAAAGATTCACCCTCTGTATATGAAGATTCCTGGGGAGGAATAATAGAGGGCTTTGTTTACATTTTAGAATAATTCCTCAGAAAGCTTGTTTATTTTGATGGTATAGTCTTACCTAATGAATTTTTTTGAGAAGGAAAGGAAAGGGCTTTCAAAAATGGTTTGCAGGTTTTTTTATTTATTTATAATTTAGATCTTGATTTTTATTTCATATAACTTTAGGACTGAAGAAAACACCAGAAGTTAGAACTAAATCTCTTCTGAAAATACACCTGATATGTTGGGTGAATGAAAGAATCATGCCACTGATCTGCAACCACATTTGAACATGTTTTAGAAAGTTCTTTTTCACTGATTCAGTTTTGTCTCTGTATTGCCCCCAAATTATCTGCCACTAATCTTCCAGAATTTGAAGATTTTTCATTGAAAATAAAGAAAAGGTTACATGTAACACTGATGTATTGTTATGTCTTTGAAAGTGAGTGAAAGTACTGGTGCAACAATGGTAGAAGACTAGTATAGTAGACCTCACTTACTCTGGTATACCAATGTATTGACTTTACAAAAGTCACTTTTGATCTATATGCCCATGGGCCCAGAATCCAGATTTGGTTCTTTAGGAGCCATGAAGTTTCAGTGCCATAGCTTCACCTGAGGTCCAGGAGAATGTGGGCCAGTTTCTAAATGTGTTTCACAGGTATTTCTGCCATGATGGAAAAGATGAGACACTAGCCATCACCCCAGCAATGCAAGGAGTTGAGTCCATTAGTTTGGTCCTGACTCATATGAAGTGCAATTCACTGCACCATGGGTGCTGCCCTCCTTTTCTGCAGCAGGCAGAGAACCCCTCTGGCAACCAAACCCCAAAGCTCTAAGCCATGATGAGGCTCTAAGGGGAAAGAAGGTCAGAGCCATTTGGCACGACTGGATGCTGTTTTACCATCGATTTTTCAGTGGTTTGTGTTCATGAGTCTCTCTTACCCAGCAGCATTAAAATGTTGCAGTGTGGTTAACTTTTGGCATCCTGCTGATTTATATTACTACTTAGATGGGAGCTTCACCACCAGAGCAGACAGCATTAAGAGACTCATAAATAAGCTGTGGGGGCATCAAGACATGACAAATGTGAGTGTTTTTAGCAAATGTCACCCAATGAAGCATGTTTTCTTTCAAAAAACTTTGGTTTATAAACTCTATTTGTCTAATTCAGAACATTATCCTTAAAATAATACCTATTTATATAGTGTTCCTCAAAATAAAATCATTTTACAATTCAAGTTCACATTAGCTTCTTGGGGAAAATACAAATGATAATAACAAAACAACCATGGAACAAAATAAACCACTGAAATTAAAAGATAAAGCATCTGATTCTTACCTGAATTCAACAGAGACAGGTTAGGAGTAACCCCAGATTGAATCAGTTTGATGTTTACAGCAAGAGATCAGTTTGATCTCTACAGTTGTCTGTCAGGACTCACCTTTGTGCTTGGTATCAAAACAATTAATTAAAAGAAGATGAAATATTGTACAAGAGGTTTATGATACTTGTGGTAATCTTTATCTCTCCTGCAGATATCTGAGCTGCTGGTGGCGTGTTATTGAGGAGCCACTGTATCACTTCTCTGACTGTTCAGTGAATATGCACTTTTCTGCCAGAGGTTCTAGCTGAAGATCAGGCCAAACTGTACAATCAGCAAGTAGCAGTAGTAGTGAAGCCTTCTGCTAGAATAGCATGATGTTTGTGGTGGTGGCAGTGCTGGTGAGCTTGTGTCCAGTGTCCAGCCTGCTGTCCTTATGGCATCAGGCTTGGTCATGGAGCACCCATTTGGGCTTAGCTTAGCTCAGGGTGATCTGTGGTTACTTCTGTTTCCAAAGTCAAATAGTTACCACTTCCTGATGAAACCTGCAGTAGCTGCTGTTTCTGGCCTTTTGAAGAGGGAGGTGTGTCCCCATGGGAAGTAGGATAGGTGCTGTCACCCCACAGGGGCTCTGAAGGTGGCTTCTCACTGCTGCCTTGGCATAATACAGCTGTGCTGTACTATGGCCAGATGATTGCTGGAGTCGTGGTTTCAGCTGCTTCTTTGGGGACACTTGTGTTCTTAGGTGATTAAAGACTAATATCATGGTATCTTGGTCTTTATGTCTCCTGAAACAAAATTTTCTCAGCCAGCTCTCAAAAATATGTTCTACAGGCTGTCTGTCCCTGAGAAAACAACAGCTCCAGAGTTTTTCCTAGAGTAGCCTCCTGTTCACATTAGTCTCCTCTGAAGACAGTATCAGGGGTTGGATTAGGGAGGAAATGTGCCACAGCTTGCTTCCCAGTGTCACACTGCATATTCCAGCACTGCCAGCTTGGAGCTGAATGTCTGGTTTCCCCACAGAATTTACAGGGAGAGATATACCTACAGCAGAAACACAAATGTGAGGCATGTAAGGTAAACAGCAGGAAAGGGCGAGGAGAAAGAGAAAAGGCTGTGGTCAAACTGGCTGCTAGTGGGAGCCCTCTACCATCCCAGATCAGGCACCTAAAATTGCAATACTGCTCCTTTCCATGTTTTCCTTTGGAAAGCTTAAAAAACTGCTCCTGGACCGTGGTGAAAGTGATAGTTTTTCCTTCCTCAAGTGCATAGTATGGAGCTTGGTACCTGCATCAGACTCTTGATGTGAGTAGCTGGCAGAAAGCCACAAAATTAATGGCCCAGTCCTAGCTTCTCTGGAGGTAGCTCTCACAATGGTAAGCCTGCATGGTGGGCTCAGGAATGCAAAGTGGCATTTATATGCTTACCTCCCTTTCCAAACCTCCTGGAAATACCTTTGAGAGATTTCTTTTAAAATTCTGTTTGAATAATTTGCTAATTCCTTCTATTCAGGTAGCTAACACTGTCTCTGAGAACTTAGGCTTTTTTGAGAAAATGGTCATGGGTCCTTCTTTAGGATACCAGTTCTTTCTAATTTACCCTCACAGATTATACTTGGAGTTTGTTTTCCAGACCATGATGTTCTGAAAAGAGCTTAACATTCATGTCCTGTGAAAAGCTTTCCCTTAGTCTGAAGAGCCTCCATCTATTGAGAATCACCTCTTCTGGGCTTTTGGGCTAATTGTGAATAAAAATTTGCTACTGCCTGATCAGGAGAAGCCCCTATTCTTTAATCTTGAGCCTGGTTTGCAAAATCATTCCAAGGATGATTGAATTAAGTAATGTCCTGTAATTTTGTCTTGTTGTTCCATTATTTTTGTCTCCTCTGCTGTGGCTTGAACAGATGCTTCAAAATAATTGCATTATCTGCCTCCTATGAGGTAACAGTGCTTGAGGCAAGAGCTAGAAAGAAGTAATTGTTCTTGTTACCTGCAGACCAGGCATGTGCTATGAAGCAATGTATTTATGTAATGGCTTTTGCTTGGAAAAAAATGTTGTGTCTTGCAGCACTGAATGATCTTTCTCTGGTCAGTAGTTAAACTGCATTTCATTAACACTGCCTCTGGTTAGTTAAGCAAGCTGCCAAGCTCCCACACTGCTAGGGCTTTTGCCAGGAGACCTCAAGAGCACATCTGCCTATACTGGTGCTACCCGGGGTGATCTGACCTCTCTGCACTCACTGAGACATGGGACAAAAGCAAGCCAGGCTGGAGGGCCCCCGGGTCACCTCCTCCCTCTCCTGCCTCCAGGCATGACCTGCACACACAAACAGAAAAGTAGCTGTGTTTTGTGGCTGGCAAAGGAAAAAAAGGACTGGGAAAAGAGTGTGTGGTCGTGTTTACTGCATAGAGAGGAAGAAGCAGAAAGCTGAGGTGAGAATGGATTTGCTGTTTTTCTGATCATCATAACATGGAAGAAGGTTTCACAGGTGGCCTTTTGGCAGAATGTTGTTTACCTTGATAACCACACCAAGAACCTAGACCCCCAGTACACAAACTCATTAAATGGGGTCTGTCCTAGATAGATTCTCCATTATGTTTACAGCAGCAACAAAAATAACAACAAAACCTGGGAAGGAGTGATAAGGGATTCTGCTTTTGTTTTTTACAGCCCAGATCCGTGTCAAAATACCTTGAAGGCATCTACCTTTAAAGCTGCTTTAAAAAAGGAAAGTGCATGTATGGCAACAGACTTTGTAGCTATAATTAACAGCTCTCAATAAAGACGGATGATACAGTGAGAAGTGTTGGAGGCTGGCAGTACTACAGAAGTGGAAAAAACCTATTTGTCCAGCTGCCTAGTGGTTATGGACTGTGTCCAGATTTCCCAGGATTGTTTGTGTTTGTATGAAAAGGCAGCCTCATATAAATGCACACGTACCTGGCTGAGGATCCTCTTCAGTCCAGGTCTCCAGGAGCTGGCCACCATTGCTTGCCAGACAAAGCTATAAGTGACAAAAAGGGACAAATAGCCAAAGGTGGAGGTTGGCAGCAGCAGAGGTGTATGAACAGGGCACCATGAGCTGAAAAACCTTGTTGAGCAGCTACATAATGTCTGTGAACATCCATAAGGACTTTAAGAGGGAAATAAGGTGTGAGCTGATGGGCAGACAGGTTCATATATGTGTTCACACACTCATGTGCAACCACTTTGTGTTTTCCAGTGCTAAAATAGCTTTCTATATAGTAGCTTTTTCCCAGAGAATCTGATCCAAAAATGGGGAAGGCAAACAACACATGGCTTTGTTACCTTGTTTGCCTGCTTTGGGTGAAGACTGCTTTTCTTCATCTTGGCTGTAGAAAAGGAAACTCTCTTGTTGGTTTGCCAGTCCTTGGGGTCAGAGCTACAATGCAGTGAGTTTTAAGGAAAGAGCCTCATTTACTTTACAGCTTAATGATCATTGCCACATCATTTGGGTCTCTTGGCTAAGCAAGCCTACACTAAGTCTCCTATGGCTGCCTCATCTGTTCCCTCCCTGTTCCTCATGTCTCTGACTGAGTTCTTCCCCACCTAGAGCTGGTGTTGGTTGTTTGTGGTTTGTTAATTTATAAATTGTGTCCCTTCTCTTTGGAGCTGGGAGCTGTTTACTCATTTACTGAAGCTGTCCATTTCACAAGCAGTTAGAGACTGCTGCAATGTTCCCTTCATATATTCAAAAACCTTCCACTGCCTGAGTGAAACATTCAGGTTTCCACTGGGGGGGTGGGCCTCTGGAAGCCTTGTACGAAGGATGGCATCCCCCATCTCTTTCAGCATCCTCAACTGTTAAACCTCAGGGATCTCAAGTCCCTTCAAGCACCCATGAGTGCCCCTTCAGTGACAGTGTTATTAACCTTCATGTAGCACATTGCTAAGGTGAGGCTTCTTGGATGGTATGAGTCCAGCTCCATTTGCTGGAGGAGGACTCTATGCCTTTTTCCTCTACATCATCTGGCATTTGCCCTTGCATTGCATCTGAAAAAAATGTTTTGCTTCACCAAAATACTGTGTTTTTTAAACTTCAATCTTCACTGTATCTTAATACTTTGTTGTATCTATTATAGATGCCAGCCAGGCCAACAGAAAATTGTATCTTGCCTTTTCTGTGATGGAACTGCAACTTTCTTCACTAGTCTGGCTTATTATACCTTCAGCTGGAGTACATATAGATTTCCAACTACAGAAAGATAATTCTTCCAATTTTAAAAACTCCTATTCAATAGGACACTAGAAAATACCAAGAATTTCACCTCTACTTTCAGTACCTCTTAAGACTGGAAGGAAAATTAAACCACAGCTCTGTAATGTTGTCTGATATTTTTTCCATCTAAGTGGTGGTCTTGTTAGACCATCTCACCACCATCCCTGAACATGAGGTCATACAATCATGCCATAATTCTAGCTGCTGGGGACCTGGGGAGGCAGCTCTAGTCCAACCTGCTTAATGCAGAGCTACATCATATCTACCTTTTAATTTTGTTAATGATTAGTGGTCTGCAGACACTGAATGAAGCATAACTGTTATTAAATTTAGGTGTGCTTTATTACATTTCTTATTGTGCTGTCTCTAGGATGTCCCAAAATTACACATACCAGAACATATTGCTGTGAACATACCCATTCTGCTTCTGTTTTTCCTTTTTTGTCTGAGCAATTTTAAATGTTTTTCTGTCCTCAGGCAAAGGTAGGTTGATTCAAACAGGGAGCATTTGATTTATTTTTTATTAACCTTGAAATTTAAAAAGAAATTGTATTAAGCCACTAAAATGAGAGCTTATTTTTAATAATCAAATAAATTTTCACCTAGCATTTTCAGTATTTCAGTATATTAAATGTGATGGTTACAGGCAGCACTTGACTCTATCTAGAATAATTCCACTGAGCCCCATGACAGAATACTGATTTCATCAGAGAATGGCAGGGATCTTAAAGATCATCTAGTTCCAACTCCCCCACCACTGGCAGGGACACCTCCCACTAGACCAGATTGCTCAAAGCCCCATCCAACCTGACCTTAAACACTTCCAAGGATGTGGCATCACAGCTTCTCCAGGCAACCTGTTCTAGTGCCTCACCACCCTCACAGCAACTAATTTCTATCAGAAAGTGTCTGAGTGAATATTAAAAATATCAAGTTAATAACTATTTAGATGTATTCCGCCTTGCAGAGGGGAACTCAGGTTTTGACCAGACTGAAATTCACCCTGATCCTCCACGTTACTTCTTTTTGAAGTGTCTTTTGATTCTGGAGAAGTGAAATAGAAAAACATAGTGTTGAGAAATAGTGTGTCAGAAGAGGATATAGTGACATATAGACATATGATTAGCTGCTTTCTGTTAATATGCATGCAGACCTGCCCTTGCTCCTTGCTCATGATGTTTTTAACAATTAAGGCAAACTATCCAAAAGTCTTACAGCATTTTACAAAGAGCTCTATTGATTTCATTGGTTTTTCAGACAATTTACAAAACCATGCTTTTATGTAGTTCCAGATAGATCCTATGCTATAGTATTCTGCCTTACCAAGTTCCACATGGTTTTTTTAGCAGAGTTGTACTCTTGATCATGTAAGACAGATAACTGTACGGGAGTATGATAAAGATGAGCTAAACCATGGATTGAGGAAGGTGAGGAAAGAGCTAAGTGACATCAAGCAGAATAAGGGAGGTATTTGAAACAAGGAAGGAGGTTTCTCTCAGTGTGCTAGTGAGCTGTCAGGAGTCTGGAAAAGAAGAAGAACCTCAAAGAGTGGTTAGTGCAGAATGCATGAGCTCTGCTGAAATGTAACATCTGCATGAGTGGTAGTACTTATAGCTGCTCTTTGAGCTAAGCTGGCTCAATAAATCCTGTGTGTGGACAGTGTGCTTCTTGTAGTATTGCTCATATATAGAGTCCTGTGGCTGGCTGCTGGCTTTTAGCATGGGATATACCCAGGGCTTGGTTTGGTTCAGCAGCCATCCAAGTTATAGAGGTCCAGATAAGTCACTCAGAACCACCTAGGGAAGATGTAATCATACCACCAGGAGTTATTTCATGTGTTAATGGATTTGCTTCTTAACAAAATGAATGTGCAACTAAATTTGGCCAAACTGCTAAAGATATCTTCTTGCGGTCTTTTCAAAAGTAAGCAGTGAATTGGCTTTATTTTCAGCTGAACAGGAGTCATAATGAGGAAATTGCCCTTGAAAATTGTGCCAGTTATATGATTAGTTAATTGTGGACTTCACTTTTGCCTGGAAAGTTGCAAGCTAACTTGTCTGCTGCTTTATATTTCTTGAGCTTTGCTTTGTTTTAAAGATTAAAACAAAACAAAACAAAAAACAGCTGGCTTCCTGGATGTGTTTGCTGCAAGAAACCAGACACAAGTGGTTTCAAGACACTGGAGACAAGTGTGTTTCCTCCATAGCAATTGTGCTAAAAACAAACTGTTCTCTTTGTCAATGTGGCTTCAGACACTTTCCACTATTGTTCTGCTGGTATCTGGAGTCTCGAAAAGCTTTCATCTAGCACAGAACAGTAAATAACCACAGGTTTTGGGGGCATATAGAAACATCTCATTAGGGATATTTGAGAGAGAGATGACAAATAAAGCCTTGGTATCAATCTCACGTTGTGATCTCAGTCTGCAACAACAAATTATCCTTCCTCAAGTAACTCAGCTACCCAAGGCTACAGATGGGTTTGTCTTCAGCAAAAAGCTCAGCTTTTGCAAGCCTTTGGGCTAACAGCCATGACCAGGCAGTTCTTCCACATGAAGCATACTGATGGCATCTATTAGATGTTGTGCAGCTGACAGGAAAGAGATGCAATAGTTCATTAGTTTTTTCATTCTGTTTAATTCAGACATTTTCAAAAGGAATGGCACTGAAAGCTTTGTAGTACTGAAGGTGCATAATAATTGCATCAAAATTGCCCATCTGCGGCTAAAGCAAGATAATTGCCTAGGCGTGTTCACATTTGCAGAAGAGATTTTGAATAATAAATGTTTATAAAGCCCTTCTGTCATCATGTTATCCAATCCTCACCCATGAGCCAAACTCTCAGTTCATTTACACTCTCTTCAAACCAAAAATATCTCATATTGGCACAGCTCGGGGGTGGGTCAAGATGAAAATCTGGACTAGTGTAAGTTACCTGAAACTGGCTTCCAGCTCCCTAGCAACATTTAGAAACCAAATGGAAAGAGAGTAATCAACAAACCCTGCTTATTCCTTGCTAGTGTTATTTTCTGTATCTTTAATAATTAATTTGACTAATTACTAAGATTTGGAAGTGCCAGTCCTGGTTTTCAGTGATGCTGAATGGTACTCCTTCCTGAGGAGCAAAGCTTGTCAAAAGGTCAGAGCCACAAAAAGGCTAAGACCCATGCCCCATCCTGCAAACAGCCCTGACCATCTGTGTGTGGCTTCCAGCAGACATTTCCTCCTCCTCAGGAGCCTCTCTTCTCTGCCAGAGGTGGGGCATAAGCAGATCCATCCATCCCCACAAGCACAGGCAGGCTGAAAATACGGTGGCACTGGCAGCAGCAGATGAGATGCAATCCATCTTAATTTGGCTTCTCCTGGCTGATCTAACCTACTCCAGCAGATAAGCTCCTTAGCACACACTCAGCACACCCAAGGCTTTGAACACAGTCCCTCCATGCCTGACAAAAAGCAGACAGCTGAAAGACATGTCCTGTAAGTGCACACTCACCTGGTCAATCCCTCCTCAGATTGTAGGCACTCAGTTTAGAGCCAAGTCTGATGCTCTCCCCTTTTCTGGCAATTAAAGATGTAAGTAGCACTGACCAGACAAAATCTGTTAATGCAGCTTTGTTTCTTCTTCAAGAATGAATTAATTGATTTTTCCATTAGACTTGGTACAAATCATGCTGATGTCCCTATGGCCCTGAGTGTGCCTGTCCCAATAGCTATTACAGTCTTCACAACACATCTCATGCCTCTCCCCTGCTCACACAGAGTGGTCATTCCAGCCCACCACTACACAGTGAACAAGAGCAGGTGATTTGCAGAGAGATGGAAAATGTCTCCAGCTGAATGCCAGGTTCACCTGCTTTCTGCCACTGCATGCCGCTGGTCTTTCTGCTTGAATAGGAACTGTCATTCCTGCTGAGGGATCCCTCCAACAAAATAGCCACCTGCATGCCCCATGACACATGACTATGCAGCTCTTCAGCTCATCCTTGTTGTAGTGTTGTAGTGACATTTCATCAGGCTGTACCACCTGGGTAACCCCAGTGTGGCCAAGGCAAAGCTGACCAGCTCTCCAGCACTGGGAAGGTAGCCAGCACTCCTAGGAGATAACTAAGCTGGTGTCCCCAGCTACTTGGAGCCCTGTGCATCTCAGTGCCTTAGTGAGTTGTTTTAGATCCCTTCCCTGCAGTAGCAGGGGCCTGCCAGAGGAGCAGCACCCTCACTGCTAGGGATCCAGTAGAGAGTAGGGTAGCAAAGGAGGCATTGCTTCTGCCAGGTTTCTGTACAGATAGCAGAAACCACATTGCTGCTTTTGTCACTCTTAATCTGTAAAGACTAAAATTAGTAACAATATGGACTACTGTTCAGTACATTTTTCTGTCTCTCAAGGGCTTAAGCTTATTGAGTAACCTCCCTTTCTTTCTATTTCATCACAGCGCATTAAGTTTTGAGAAAGGGCTGAGTTCAAATACTGAAGCTCTTTATTCTAGTTGTGTAGGTGCAGTATTGATAGAGCCAAATTTAGCAGATTCCCTAGTGCACATTTACAGTAAAATGAGCCAGATTTTGTGTTAGGTACCTTGGGGGGAGAGGGGGAAGGGAATGGCACATAAGGATATCACAGGGCACTGTGACTCTGAATTACTCTGTTGCTGAGATTTAGTGAGGTGTCAGGGTATTTTGGGTAGCATTTTTGAGGTTCTGCTGCTGGATTTTGCATTCTTGCTGAAGGCTGTGGTAGAACTGTAAAGATTCATTTGGAAGGAGTGGTGAACCAGTAGTAAAAGCTGTTGGAAATGCCTCCTTGTGGTGTACGTGTGTGTGTGTATGTATGTGTGTATATAGGCACCATTTGATGTCAGCTACATGCTGAGCCCCTTTATCCTACAAGAACAGGGATTTCTCAGGGAGGTAAAAGGCTGCTTTACTTGTGACAGTCTTCATAGAGCATCTTGCAGATCAGGAGCTCCCCTGTAAACTGCAAACTGTTGAAAGGAAAGTGAAGACACAGTTTTTGTGCTTTCTAGCTCTAGCATCAATGTGGGGTCATGCTCTTGAATGGGGTGGAAAAATTCCCTTGTGCAACAAGTATCTTACCCTGGGGGTCTGGATAGAGAAGCACAGTCTCCAGGACGTGGCCTGAGTTTGTTTGCTGAGGGAGATGACACTTGCCTTCTTGCAGCAGGAAGAAGGCTGCTCCTTCTCAAACATCTGCAAGGTGCTGCCTGGTGCTGCTCCCAAATTCCTTTCCTCCCTGCCTGCAGACAGAGCTGAAGCCCCAGGACAAGGGCAAGGCACTCCCAGTACTCACCTGCCTACAGACTTTCCAAAAGGAAAAGCTCTGCTTCAGAAAAGTTTTTTGACTCTCTCCTGAGATGGTGGGACTGAAATCCCACCATGGCTGATGCCGTGTGTGAGAGACACTGTTCTTAACCTTCCTACGTCTATTTTAAGATCCAAATTGATCGCCCATAATTCCTTTTAAAGTCTATGAGTAGTGACAATCTTCAGCCCACTGGAAAAGTCAGTTCATTATGAATATGAATTGATGTTTTTAATTTGGTATGATCCTCCTAGGATTTCAGTGTGAAGGTGGAGTAATCCAGTAATTTCTTGCAGTTTGCTCATTTGTGCTGTCTGTGGATTATTTGTCAAATTATTTTTCTATTATCTTGATGAGAAATTTAATCAGTCTCATCAATACCAAATCATTTGTGTCTGTTGGTTTACTTTTTAGGGTGATTTATGCATACATTAAATGTGATAGCAAGCCATTTCCTAACACATGCAAACCTCAGTTGTCAAAGATCTCCGGGGATGCTCTAAGTTTTAATATCAACCTCACATAAAAGACATTTACCCTGTTCTGGCAGTGAACATGATTAAAAATGGATATGAGGAATTACTAAAATAAGAGTTTATTTGTCATTTCACAAATTATAATTAGTGAAAACTGCATTCTAAGAATGCATTGACCACATACCCTAAACTACATATGCTATTCATCCTTGTTACATATACTATTGTTTATTCATAAGCAAGCATATTCATCTTTGTTACATATGTTATTGATAATGGAAAGGCTAATTATATTTTTACTGGACAATCATAGCAATAAAATAAAATTCATATCAAAAAGGAAGTATTATTAGATATATTAGTATTTTACTATGTATTTTAAAAATACTATTTCATGTTTTCTTTTTGGACAGTTGGCATTGTTTGCTTCCATCTCCTTTATAATCTTGAAGCTGCCTGCTCATCCTCTCTCACATGCTGGGATTATTTTAGTTTATGGCTCAGCCCACCTACCAACTATTTCAGCTCCTGAGATGCAGTGAGCTAATTAGTGCATCCATCATCTTACATGTTCTTCAGATGCCATGAGCAATGAGGAGACTTAGCCTTAATCTTTGATGTCTTGCTTTTTCTTCCAGGCTCAGGGCTCTGTGGCTTAACTCAAGCCATACACATTTTCATTGCTGAATAGTTCATTCATGTATTTTTGCCCTCTATTTATTGACTTTGAATTCTCTTCCTCTCCTAGAGACATGTTATATTAAATCTCCATTATCTAAGCCCATGTCTGCTTTTCCTAGCTCACACAGTCATGCAAGTATCACTGTTGCTTAATATTTGCATGAAATTAACACCCAGCAAATCCTGATCTGGACCAGCTTGTGCTAGGTGCTTTTTCAGCAGGGAAACAAACACAGCACCTGTGCCAGTTTGCCATCAATGCTGAGGCACATCTGAGGCTAAAAACTGCCATTTTTCATTTAGCTGGTGAGGGCTGACTTCTGCTGCTGCTGCTCAGCAACCTGTGGAGGGGGTTTTGTCCCACAGTACTTGCCAAGGGAAGGTCATGTCCAGAGAAGGGCAACAAAGCCAGGGAAGAGTCTGGAGCACAAGTCTCCTAAGGAGCAACTGAAGGAGCTGGGGTCATGTAGCCTGGAGAAAAGGAGGTTTGGGGGGGACCTTTTCACTCTTTACAAGTACCTGAAAGGTTGTAGTGAGGTGAGGATGTCAGTCTCTTCTCCCAGATAACAACTGACAAAAGGAAATTAATTGGCCTCAAGTTGTGCTAGAGGAGGTTTAGATCAGATATTAGGAAAAATTTATTCATTGAAAGGGTTGTCAAATATTGGAACAGGCTGCCCAGAGAAGTGGTGGTGTCTCCGTTCCTGTAAATATTCAAAAATATGTGGCTGTGGCACTTGGAGATGTGGTTTAGTTGTGAACATGGCAATAGTGCTAAGCTGAGGGTTGGACTTGGTAATCTTAGAGGCCTTTTTTGACTTTAGTGATTCTATGATTCTTTGACTCTAAGGCTGGAAGAATGATGGGGACATCAGGGAGATGCTTTTCTCATCTCTTCATGGACCTCACCAGGAACCTGAGTAACATGTGATGAGGTAATAAAACCTGGCAGGTGAACAGGAAGGGAGATAATTACAAACATCCTTGTAGATGCAAATAATCCCAGGATTTTCAAAAGGCCCAGTTCCTCTTCTGCCTGAGATCTGCTTTCTGCCAACATAACGCCTCAATCTCCCCCAGTTCATGTCAGAATATGACATAAGGTGTCCAGATCTTACTAATAACAGTGACAGGGGAAACCCTATGTGAGAAGCAGGCAAATGACGAGTCTCACTGCAAAGCTCCCCCAGAAAGCTTGCAGCACTGAGCTCTGGCTGGGCTGGCTTAGCCAAAAGCAGTTTATGAAATAAAAGGTTAAAAGAAATCTGAAAGTCTTAGAAAGATGTAAACATGCTTTTCCAGATAAAGGCAACAAGTTATTTGGTTAAATTAATCTATGTCTGAACTTAAACTGAGGTAAGTGCTTACAGAGTATGTAGGCTGTGATAAATCCCCAGCAGTAATTCTGTTAAATTTTTCAACACCCCCAGCTATGCATGTGTAAGGATTCACAGGCACACTGAAACAGGCCAGCTAACTTTGCTCGTCTCCTCTGCTTTTAACCACTCTCAGAACAGCTCTGTGCCTCCTCCTCTCATGCTTTCTGCTATGAATTCAACCATTTTCATTTCCCAGGTTCACTGTACATGGCTGCAATTGCTCTAACCATGACTGCAAGCAGAGGGTATCTGATCCAAATTATGTAGCACGTTCTGATGTTGGCCTCTGGAGCCACAGATCTGGGAAAGGGCCAGAAAAGCCATTTTACAATTATAGACCGTCACAGGCCTTAAAGATTTGTTATTAAAATGAAGACAGAGCAGGCACACCCACAGGGCAGGCATTAATCATGGCTAGAAAAGGTCCACTTCTCTCCTAGGTGGCAAGCTGCAAGGTTTCAGCAGGGGCTGGCTGCTGCTGCAAGGACACCCTGTGCTTCTTTCCCTCATAGTGCTTTTATTCTGTAATAGCAGGGAGCAGATTTTTCACTGCTCTCTGTGCAGCTGCTCTGGAAATAGTGTGATGCTGGAAGCAAGGATCACAAGGTCATTTTCCAGAATGAAGGAAGGAATAAGCATGTCACAGGAGTAGAAGGTGGAAGACAAATGAGCCCGGTAATTTCGTATCTGGCAAATACTTGGCTCTCCTCACTGCAGCTCAGCTTTCAGAACCAACAAGCAGGAGGGAGGCTCCTTGCAAGCCCTTCCAGTCTTACTCAGAAAATCACAGTCCTTGTTCTCCCTCTACCCATGAAATCCAAGAAGATGCCATAAAATGCAGCTTTTCATTTTAGCCAAAAGTGAGTGCTGTAAGAAAGGGTATGCTGCATGCTTCACTGATGTCGTTTAGAAGGAGCTTTACTCCTCTAGTCATAAATTGTCAAAGAACAGAAATTACTTTTGTGACCTTAAATCAGGTTGTAGTACACGAGGGTCTTCCCTAATACTCCTACATTTTATTTTAGAAATCTTGTCTCATGAAAGGATGTTCATCTGTGCTGCAGTCAATCCCATGGTATCTGAGCATCTGAGTCTAAGAAAACTCTTTAAGGCTCTATTCCAGACATTTTATTAAAGCCATTACCAGAGGCACATCAAAATGTAATAGCACAGAAGCAGATAACAGCCAGAACATTTCCAGCATGAAATGCATGATCTATTCCGATTAAGGGAAATCCACATTAAAAGTTGTCATTTCCATTTGACACTTTCAAATGTCACAGTCATATTTCTGAGACAAATCCAGATACCATGCTTCTGAGTCACCTCAAGTTTACTGTCAGCAATCAGTCTCTGCCACTTGAAAGCAAGGGCTCTCTTTGCAAGTCTCACAGGAGCTCTCACTAGACTGTACCTTCACCCTGAATAATCTGTATTCTTTCTCTATCTGCTCTGCTAATTCCCAACAGGTAATGATACTGTTTTCTCCCCAAAGATGTAGTCTTAGTGAACCCAAATCACCCTGCACCATCACAACATGCAGTATGGATGGTTTCTTGTCACAGGAAGAAGTCCCAAATTTGTCAGACCAAGCACATGCAGTGCATTCCTAGAGGGTGGCAAAGTCCAAGCTGAGCTGTGCAGATAATCAGGAGCTTACAACAGCTCTGTACTTACACCTGAGTGGTTCAGAGTGCTTTAACTAATGAGATTTTAATTAATTTTCACTGCTCCTGAGCTGCTGGGAGCTACACTTGTGTTACAGGCTGAGCGAAGGTACAGAGCTAATGCATCCAAGGTGGGACACAGAGCAGGAAGAGAAAGACAAGAAAGCAGCAGCTGGGGGACAGGTTTCTTCACATGTGCCTGTGCTGTCAGCAGCTGCCAGAGATGGGACAGGGCTCGGCAAGACCCAGGCTGGTAATTCCTGTGGGGTACAGATCCATCTCTTCAGAGGCACCTCTGAGTGAATGCCTCACTGACACAGATTGGGCAGAGGGAGGGGACAGTTTATGCTGTATCAGTCTTTCAGTAATTTTGTTCCCAAAAAGACAAGTATGGCATTTGGACCAGCAGATGGGTTTTCCAGTTCATTACCTCAGGAGTTCTGCATCTTGTGCCAAAAAGTTCCTCTGTTGTTACCATTACAAATAAGGGTCCTTTCTGTTTTTCAGCCTTTCACAAAGTAAATGGGTGTGTTCAGCAGTGACTAGGTTGAAATCCTCGTTTGTGGGTTGCCAGCCAAGATCAGGATGGTGCTAGTGATTATATGCTAGCAAGGCACCAGCTTGCTCCTCCTCAGGGCAGTGTGCAAAGTGCTTCTCTGAACAGAACTGTTTTCTTCGCACTGAGGTTCACGCAAAGCAGAGCCAAAAGAAACCATTTAGTAGGCAATAAAAATATAAAATAAAAAGAACAAGTACATAAAAAATGTCACTAGGAAGGAGAGCAGTGTGTGCTGTAACATCCTTATCCAAACCACACTGACATTCCCCCCACACATGCACAGCAGTGACAAGATGCAACTGCTTTGTATTTTCCTACTTCTGTGACAATGGCCTCTGGCCAAAGACTTTTGGTGCTTCACCACCTCCTATCATGTAAGAGGAAAACCTTAAAAATAGAAAGTATTTCATATAGATAATATAGCATTTTAAAACACACAGATGAGTACTCTGTGGAAGGCTTCAGATTAAAAACAAATTTCAGCCTGGCCTCTGAAGAACAGCTGTGTATTCCGTCCAAACACATAAATAATAATGGTTAGCATCCTGTTCAGAGGGATTCTCATGGCTTCCAGCAATTTTAGTCACAAGCACCATTTAACTTCACCATCTCAAATTAAAGTCTGTTTTTTAATATGGCAAATCTTAAACTACCTTAAGTATCCCCCACTACAGTCCTTATTTCTGGTCTTTCCAGGGACTCAATAGATCTCATTTTCTTACAGCCTCTAAGCAGTGTAATCACCACAGTGCCATAATCCTCTTGCTTATTTGTAGAATGAATTAATTCCTATCTGATCTCTCTCTTTTCTTATATTTCTTCTCCGTTCATTTTAATATCACACTTGCTTTACTCCATTCTGAATGAAGCAATTGAAGGCTAATAACCCCATTAGGTATTTATGTTATTATTTTCTGTCCAAAGAGGGTGTTGGCTGAAAAGTCCAGAGTGGGACATTGAGTGCATCTGTCACTGTCTATGGAGTGCTTCATAGTTCTCCTGTGTCAGTGGCCACATGCCAGAGAAAATGCTGATGGGCATGTGGCTGCTAATGGCAGACCTTGGGACATACCTTTTCTGCCCTGTGCTTTCCCTGCCCACAGGTACCCCTTTCTCCCATGCAAAAGACACATCTCTCAAGGAGAGAATCAGCTGTAGTTTCTTTGGAATTGGAGGCTGCTGGGTTGAGCAGAGGAGGAAAGGCAAGGGTTACCTACTTCCACAATTCTGAAATGTCAAGGGCTTTTCACCTGGGGTGTCTGGGGAGCTGGAAGGAGCTGGAAATTATCTGAGCTGCAAAAGTAGGCACAAATCTTGTTCCTAGAACTGCTCTGCAGTAGTTCAGCTTCCTCTGTGGAGGGACTATCTATCAAAAAACCCAGTATCCTGCTCACTTCTTTGGAGTGTTTAAAGGAGAAAAGCTCACAGCCTGCAGATTTATGGATCATGAAACTCAGATTCAGCTTCTGAACCATGTAAGAATGAGTGGCCCATCAACCCATAAGCATAAAAGGAGCTTGAAAGAGCTATGAAGATGTCAACCCCTCAGAGTGCAAGAAGACTTAAAGACAGCTGTGTCTTTATTTATCCTGTAGACCTGCCTCTTGTGCTCAGAAAGAAAATTAAGTTGATGCTCTGTACTCTTGTGTCTTGAGAAGAGTCTTCAGGGAAGATATTGTTTTTATATAGGAACCTCATATAATACTGCATGTAATTTTACAGATTCCTTTGTAACTCTGTAAAGTAGGGAGGAGAAAATTCCTTGGAGACAAAGCTTCTGAACTGGCATGTACATGATCAGGTTTATTTCTTTTTAATATTTCCTCCACAGGTCTTATTTATGAAGATAACTATAAACTATATTGTAAGGCTATGGAGGGTGTCATTCCCCTCCTTCTCTTCAAGAAAGCACTTTCTTGGCTGTGAAGCTTGGGTCAGCAGTGCCTTATATGCAGTCACATAAAGGAGTTGTTAAGGGATAAAAAATAGGGTCATTATTAGACTTTGCTTTCTAGGATGTATTCTGAAATTTTAAAAGAAATGTTGTTCTAAATGGATGACAGGAATCCAAGAGCATACAGAGGTGAGAAATGAAAATAAAACCACCTTTCAAGTACAATACCATCTATTTTTTTTGTTATTATTTTCTGCTGATTTTTTTCACTTCCATTATTTTCCACTATAGACTTTGTTGATATTCATTCGGAATTCAAAAGACAAATTTCACTTAAATTGTTCAAATCAAAAATTCTCAAAACTTATTTCAGAATTTTTGGAAGTGTTTTTGGTAATCTGTACCCTTCTTCAGATGCTCCTGATTCAGTGAATGGGCATTTTGTTTCACTGCAAATTGAATTAAAATAAACAGATGCAACTTTTCAACCAACATTTGTAGAACAGTATTGGAGAAATGTTACCCTCAAAAATCCAAACCACAAAAGTTCCTGCAGCTCTTCACTGGAGTTGTAGCTGCCTAATCCTTCATGAGTACATTCTCTTCAGCTATATGGCTCCATTTCTGTGCTATCTGGTCCGTTAGAAATACAGTAGGTGTCAGGATTTTTTAATTTGCATGTTTACTGTTCAAACAGCAAAGTGCTTATACAGGGAGCAGAAAATTTCATGTTTCCCTTGGACAGCAGGAAATTTCTTTCAAGCCATTCTCAGTTGTTGTATGCCACTTGAGAGACTTTCATGTTCCAGTAGCAGAGATGAAAGCCATTCAATTTCTGTTACATATTGCTCTGTTTTTGCCACTTATACTAAGGTGTTACACAATTTTAATGCAACTGGCAACATCAATGTTTTTGAAGGTTTAGCCTATTGGGAGAAAGGTCAAAACAAGTAAAACTGCTTAGAAATCTCAATCTCAGAAGCAATGGACATTTTATTTTCTAACACCCTCCCTTTTGTCACCAAACTCCTCAGCTGTAGTCGTTCACCTCTTGTGGCTGCTGAATTTCTCAGTTTTTCAGAGGCTGCTTTTCAAAGATTGCTGTGCTCTGAAAGGTGCTGTTCAATCAGGCTCTGGAATGAGGGTAGATGCCATCACAGAGTCCTTCCATGGTCCTCTCCTTGCTCTGCAGCTGTGTGCAGGATTGGGATGACTTTGCTGAAGAACAGAAATTAAAGGAGTACAGGGCAGAGAGTGCTCTGGTTTTGTGTTAAATGAACATCAGCAGTGCAACTAAAAAGGCAAACAAATTTCAAACAGAAAAGATTCACCTGTTCTTGAGAGGAGGTACTCTAAAAATGACCACAAATACAAGTATTTAGAAAAGATTGTTTCCTTTCTATATCCCGTTTATTTAATGCATCTAGGGGCAATTTGTGCATTGTAAATGTCAGTTTCTCTGTTATGTCAGCAAGCTCTCAGCTTTTGCGGTTTTTTTTTTTTTCTTTTTCTTTTTTTTTTTTGGTTTTTTTTTTTATAATTTTCTTTCTTTTCATAGACTAGCTGCCAAGTTAATGGTGTGTCTTTTGGTATCTCCTGACTCACGTACCTTCCTGTTCCCAACTATCCCCAGTATCCCATCACAGTGCTGAACAATTGCCACAGGCTGTGAAGTTGGTTAGTTTATGCCCTTGGCCCAAGGCTGGCAATGCCAGCAGCAAGGGCTAGTAGGGCTTTGCCCAGCTGGAGCCGTATCTCCACACAAAGTCTCTCTGAAAATCCACGGTATAAAGGTGCAATTAAATATGTGTGTGAGTAACAGGTGTCTCAGGGTGTTTGTATAGCCAGTTTTATCACTGAGATATTTCTCTCCTCTTTTTTTTTGCCTCTTGTCTTGTTCCTTCTCCCAAGACACAGCAGCACTGCTCCCCCTCCTAGCATCACCATACTTCTCTATCAGCAGAGCACAAAAGCCAAGACAGCAACTACTCCAAAAGCATTTTATTCTTGCATACTGTTTTGGTCTGCCTACGCCAACCATTACAAAAATCCAATTTACAGGTGGCCAGCTCACCAGTTTCTCCTAAAAGTTTCATTCTGACTATTGCAAAAAAGTACTAAGTGGTTCAGGTCACAGCTGAAGAGGACAAGCTGGATATAAATCACATCAGGCCGTGCTTAAGATATCCACAAGCAATTGCTGTGCAGTTTCAGAGTCTGCAGGTCTTTCACACCCAGAACATCCACTGACGTCAATGGAAATTTTGGATGATGATGGAGAGCAGTGATGATGCTGACTCCGGCAGTCAAAGCCTTGAGAGTCTAATGTTTAGGTTTTCTCTGCCTCAGTTTGTATATGCTGTCCCTCACCACACGCCGAATGCTGCACAAATGCTTGACTGCATTTACCTCAACACAGCCCTGGGAAATAACAGCAAGCTTGTACCTCACACCCCACACGCTGGCTGGGGGACTTGTCCAAGCTCACACTGAAAATTTGTGACAAACCATCACTATGGACCTCAAATTCAGCCTCCTGGTGCCATTTCCAAGTGCCTTCCTTGACAGGCTTTCCATGCTTTCCATCTTTTCAGTAAATGAAGTACTGAGGCATTGCATAAAGTGCCTCTCCAAACTGCTGGGACCTGCAGGGAATAGCCTAATCCACTTACATTAAAAATAATGTGGGTTTGTGGTTCAGGTTTTCTTCCAAAAACCAGTTTGATTAACTAACCTTTTAAAGGCCAACATTAATCCTGGGCCATTCATAAAGGCCCATTCATACTGGGCCATGCAGGACACAGTTTGGTCGTGACTTTGGCGCCAGTGCATCTTCCAAGCCACTCAAAACACAGCCCCTGCTCCTTAGTGCAGCACCCACCTGCAGTGGGAGAGGAAAGAGGCCCTGAAGCAGATCTTCTGACAGCTGGGATGCCCTTCCCCAGAGCTGGGTGTGCCCCCAGCTGTGCCCAGGGGCTCAGGAGGCTGGTGATGCTGAGGAGCTGCGGGGCTGTGCTGCTCCTTGTCTGGGGGAAGCTGCACCTGCAGAGGGGAGAGGCCTTCCCTTCAGGCAGGCAGAGCCCCAAGGGTTTTTCTAATTGCAGCTGCAGAGGATAAAAGTAAGGAACAAGAGCCTTTAGGGAAATGGTCTCTCTAGAGACACAGCAGCCCCAGGCCATTTCCCTGTGACTGGTGCAGTGGGAGATCCTCAGGAAGGTCTGAATTCATCGGCACTAAGTTGCTGCAAGCAGCCAGTATCCTGTTTTTGAGGATGGCAGCAGTCATTAGGTGCGTGGTACAAGCAGGAGCATTCCTGCTGGGCTTAGGCCTTAAGGACACCTGCTCCCCAGCCAATCTCCTGGGATGAAAATGCTTGCAAGTGCCTGCAACACCTGCCAGCATGTTCCTTGAACTGGGCATTCATTCCCTGTCCTTGTTGCTCCTTGATGAACCCAGGAGGAGGAAGAGGTGCAGTCTTTAACCAGCACTGCAGTCTTTAACTAGCAAAGGTCATCTTCAAATTTTATGGCCAGCCATAGTCACTGCACAAATTGGATTTAAAGAATCAATGTGACATTTGCTTTGGGAAAGAAGGCTGTTTTAAGGGAATTACAGAGCCCTGTTATGAATTCCCTATTTCATTCTTGGGCTTTTTTGAACTCTTGAGTAACTGCTGTCTGGTGATGTGGTGCTGCTCATTTTCTCAGCTTGCTCCGTAGCTCCCTAAGGACTGTCATTAGCTTCCATACAGATCATTAACTGCTGCTCACACCCTGCTGGGGCTGCCTGTGCCTGTACCTGTGCTGTTGGAGCTGGCAGTCCTTTGCCTGTACTCCATTTGGGTGTGCTGTGGATCCCAGCATACTCTCCATCACAGCCCACCATGCAAATGGGTCAGTTCCCTCCAGCTCAGCTTCCAGCCCTGTCTCAAACATCAGCAGGGGCTGTCCCTCTGCTTGTACTGTGGGCATGCCAGTAACCCCCAGGAACCTTTGAAGCTTTCATTCCCCTCCTGCCCCTTTCAGCTTCATGCACTGCTGCTGTGGAGGGGAATGTCCAGTGTGAGCACCTCCTGGCCACTGCTCTGCTGGGCTGTAACAAAGATTTGAGGCCAGTCCTGACTGCTACAACCAGGTCAAGTCAAGGGTTGCATTTCTTGTGGGCTCAGAAAAAAGAAGTTCCACAAAGCAATCTTTGAGTGTAACCAGAAAGCTCATTTCTGTGTTCAAGTGTGATGCCTGCCTGGTCTGTGGGTGTTTGGAGCTTGCACATAGCAACAGTCTTACATTTTATTTGTATAATGCTGGTTGTCTAGAAGAGCATGAAGTACTTCAGGCTCTGGGTACCTCTGGGGTGTAAAGGCAGAAAATTCAAGATAATTCAGCTGCCTGGCTGCTGAAGGTATCTTGTCACGTTAAAAGCTGCTTCTTGCCAGGAATACTCTTGCTGCATTTTCTGAAATGTGGTTCGGTCTTGTTCTTTTAAACTTTTTTTATTTTTTTCTTTAAATGTTAGTTTAAACAGTGTCTCATTAAGGTTTCTGAGTCTGTTCTAAGACTTGTCTTGAAAATGTGTATTCAGGTGGTTTATAAGATTTGTATTATTTAATTCTTTTTGAGCCATTCTGGTGTATTATGTAAATCCATATCTAAGCATTTCCTGGGACCATTTATTGTGCAAACGTCTAGTATGGTATGTGAGCAGTGCTGAGCAAAACCAATTGCTTCTGTCTCTCTAGTTCAGAGAAGGTCAGTCTGTGGATTTTTTATTTCATTTGTTTTTTGTTTAATTTAAGAGAAGACAATTTTCTCATTCCATTGCCTATCAGAATGTATTTTCTGCAAATGAGCTGGAAACTCCCAGAACAGATAAAAGTTTAAAGGCAGAACACCAGCCCCAAACTAAGTGTAGAAACAAGTAATCAAGGCAGGCACAGACATTTAAAAGTGGCAGCTGGATCCTTGATTGGCTTCTGTGGTAAATTCTTACATTTAATAATGTGTTTACAGAAAAATGTGTGTGTGATGATGGACATTAAAAAGCCATTAGAGTATTTTAGATAAGCCACCCTTTGCCTCCGTCTCCAGAAACCAGTGCTGTCACTGGGGCTGGTGTTACTTCTGGTGCTGCAGTGCTGCCATTCCCGTTAGGAAGGGTATAACGAGAGACTGAAGGGCCAGGGTTTGCAGCCCCAGTTCAGCTCCCAGCACAGACTGACTGGACTGGATAAGTACAGACGTCTCCGAGGAACAACAGGTCCATAGCCATGGGCTGTGGCATTCCTCAGCAGACACTGCAGGCAGCAGGGCAGGCAAGGCACACCAGCACACCCTGGACAGGTCTCAGACCTCTGCCCCATGGAAGCTGAGGAGAAGCTTGTGCTCTCCCAGCACCTGGAAGCAGTTTTCCTGAGGAAAGCTGAAGGCAGGAGCATACAGGTTTTGTTGTAGGGGCCTCAGACCAGCAGGGCAATAAAAGCCATGGCAGGAGTCCCGGGCATCTCTCTGCAAAGTGCTGAGGCTAGCGGGTTTATTCACGGCATTTTATGATCTGGGACACACCACAGGAGCCTCCGTGCAACTGTTCTGCTGGCATGTGAACCTGTGGTGACTCAGGAAAAAGGTGCTCAGGGACTGTCTTGATAAGTAACAGGAGCTATAAAATAAACATGCGGGAAAAGCAAATCCCCATCTCTCTGATGGTGCAATCAACAGGCAGTCCTCATCCTGTCACTTTAAACCACCCAGGGACTTTGCTTTTCTGTGCCCCAGCTTGCACATCTGTAAAATGGGTTTCATGAGCTCACCCTTTTCTTGTACTGCTTTGAAATCCACCCACCTGAGAGGCTGATTTTGTCATGGCTACCCTTTGGGTCAGTGCTGGCTCAAAGGGCAAAGAAGCAAAGCTGAATGCATGATCCCTTTTTCTGCAAAACACATCTTTACTTTCCTGGAGCCCATTCTTGAGGAATATATTAAGTTGCATTTTTTATCTGTACAGCAGTCATACTTACTTCCACTTGTGAGCTTAATGCATGAGAGATGCTGTGGTCCTAACAGGATGAATTACAAAAAAGTCCCTGTGGGCTTTTTCACTGGGAGAAATTAAACTTGACTCTAGTTTCCTTCTGTCCTATTACTGTCAGCATATCTTGTCTGTCTGCTTTGCTTTTGCTTACTACAACTGGCTTGCAAGTCCTCCCAGAAGACACAGCATAACATTTTAGTCCATGTCTCTTTTTTTGTACATTGAACAGAAAATATGAGACTGTTGCACATCTGCAGATTATTTATCCATGAAGGCCTAATTGGTGCAGGGATTAGCAAAACATGTTTTGCCTGCCAATCTCTAATCAAGAAGACAGATTCACTGGCACGGTGGTGGCTTTGCTGTGCTCCAGGGAGGTGATGCTCACTCTGCTGAAAATCAGAAGCAATTTAGCCAAATTCAATTTGCAGGTACAGACCTTGCAAGGTCAAAGTAAGAAGCACAGTCTACAAAGAAATAACATTACCCTCTAAGAGCAACAGCAGATCCAAATCTGGTTTGGAGGAAGAGGCTCCAGTATGAGGACTGAGACAATGAAAAAATTCTTGCAAAAGTTAACAGTCTGGAAAGGAGAAATAACTGGCTTGTGCAAAGTATTCCCTTAGGATGTGTATTACTCCCAGAAATTTTCTACTTTACTGCAATTTTCCCAAAGATGTAATGTCACTTTAAATGGCTTGCAAACCTTTTTGGCAGAGGTTTGCTCTGCAGGGAGTATCGAGAGACCAAACTCCTGGACTGGGGCATCACACTGTGTGTACTTTTTCTGGTTCATGTCTACCTTTCCTCTTCATAGGTGGGATTTTCCTTTTTCAAAATAGGGGGGAAAGCATTCATTCCAGTGTTGGCAAGATTTTATAAATTCATTAGCACAAGGTTCAGAAAAGTGGGGAAACATCATGAGTGCCTAGCAATGGTTAAAAACAAAACAGGCAGCAGAAGGTGAATAGTGTTAAATATATAATTGTGAACTCAGTGGGGAAAAAAGTGGAGCTTTACTGTCATATTTCATTTGCAAGTTTTATTTGACTGCAACACCTGCTTTCAATATAATTAACTCTTACTTAGCATAGAATTTTGACTCTGACTTCTGATATACTTCACTGGGGATGCTTGGTTCCAGTGGCAAAATTATTTTGCTAGTATTGTGCTGGAGACTTGCCTAATGGAGCAGAGCTAATTTGCCATTTGCTGGTTTAATGAAGATACACACTAAAAAGAGTGTGAGGAAGTACAAGATGTAGTACATGAAAGCTAAAGAAACCAGCAAACAATGCAAAGTTAAGACACCAACAGAAGATCTCTATGCCTTAGGCTTTTCTGTAGTATCTTTTACCCCAGTTCCTGTAGTACCATAGCAGCCTTGAGCTTGTCTGAATATGGATATGGCACTTCTAGGTGGAAGCAAACTTTTCTGTATTGCTGCTACAGCAATTAAGCCAGTATGTTTCCCTTCCAATCTCCTTCCTCTGACATTCCCATTCCAGTCTTACACAGACCTTGGCTGTTGCCTTTGTGAATGCCTTGCATTTATATTTTAAACCAATTGCTGTGATTACAATGGAGCACCAGCTCATAATGGCAGAACTGGGAAGAATAATGCAGGAAGATCATTTATCTCAAAAATACAGCATCACACCCTGCAAGGCCACAGCTCCTTGCTGTGTGCTGCCACCTTATCTGTACTCAGCTAGGCAGTTTACTGCAGGAATTTACTCCTCATAGAAAGAAATACAGAGATTAAGAGGGAGATCATCTCAGCAGAGGGGCTCTGCAGGGTGGCTGCTGAAGAGGAGACATGCTCTGGGGATTCACAGGGCAGGGCACACCTGAGCTTTTCATCAACTATCCCCTTATAGCCTTTCTGGCTGTTGTCCCCACCCAAAGTCCCACTGTTCTATGGGCAAAGCAGGGTGTTCCCAGCAAGCAAAATTGTATTGTCAAGAGAGCACCAAAGCTTTCAGGAGGAGGCAGGTGAGAGCAGCAGGTGCAGGATTTCTGGTAATGTGACCAGGAATAGGTTGGGTCAGTCTAAGATGACAATTTCTCGTTCAACACAGTGTGGGATGTACCTGTGTCTGTGCTGGGTCCAGAAATTAGTGGACAGCAGTAAGAGTTGTGTTCAAATGTTCTGTCAAAATATTTAAGCTGAAGGTTGTTTTTTTTCTGGAGTAATCCCTGTTTTGAGCTTACAGCATAGATAATACCACAGTCCTGCCTTGCTTCCCATGACTGTTTATCTGTGGTTACTCACTGAAAACTCTCTCCATCAAATGCTTCCTGGTATGGCTTCACAAGCTGCTCTATGGCACCAAGGAAAAATCAGCTTTCCCAGTAAGCAGTGGCAAACCCGGGGAGACAGTGATTGCAAGAGGTTTATGTAATGGCACATAGTGGTGCACAGAATATGCCACATTCTCCCAGATGCTCCTCGTACTTCACAGCCATCTAATAACCCATGTGCAGGAGTGCCCCTGTTTGGAGCAGCAGGGCTCACTCTGGATGTGAGTGCATGGCTGGCAACACCCTCCACAGCCCTAGGAGCCCTTGGGGAGAAGCCTCCTTACAGCTCTGTGCTGGGTAAGGAAATCTCTGCCATAAAGGTGTCTCCTTTGAATGCTGGAGCCAGCCTGTGAGAAGTAATTCACTCTTGGTGAAGCCAGCCAAAACAGCTAACAGGAAGCTTTTATTGTATAGGGCAGAGAGAGCCTCCCAGAGTGGGAACTGCAGCTCAGGATCATGATCCATGTCAGGGCAAGGCTATCCTTTGGGGCAGCATGGCACTACACTGGATGCTTCAGGAATCCAGGCTGTGATATTATAGCAATCCAGTGGTGTTTGCTAAACAAGAATCAGGCCCACAGGACAGTAAAAGCACATGTTTCTACTGTATAGTGATAGCCAGTTCTCTATGTGGGGAACAGATTTCTGGCAGGAGGAACTTTTTTTCCCGGGATGAATCCCAAAATAACTTCCATTTTTGTCCTTTCCTTTGAGTGCAGCCTTCCTGTTCCTCTCATACTAATCTTGATTCATGCCATTTAATTTAAACTGTGCCTGTGTTTTTTGTTTTCAGAGCATGAGGCTGGCTGCTTATGACATGCTGTCAGTGGAACCCTCCATGGTGTCTTAGGAAGCAGGTTTAAGCCTCTAATGTAGTTTGGGACTGGCTTTTCAGTGTGTGTCTGTTTCCTTTTGCACTCCCTGTGTCCCCTGCAGCAAGTGTCTGGTACAGTCAGTGCTGTGCAGGACTGAAGGCCAGACCTGAAGTGGGTATAGTGTTTTTGGAAGGGGAGAATGGATCTGGCTGCATGCTGAGCACAGGCAGCATCTGTCAGGGTCATGAGCATCCCTGAACAGACCAGCATGGCTCCAGCAGGTGGGAAGTTGGGCTGTGGTTTGTGGTGCAGATAGATGGGCAGCTCTTCTAGTGATTCAGAGAGGCAGTTTACAGGTTTGGCTGGGAATAGGCTGCTGCCAGCTGGCAATTTTGCAGAGGACAAGGGACACTGAGCGACACAATTCAGAACTAGCAGCTCAAAAGAAAGTGTCCATGTGCAGCAGCCAAAGTACAGGGTCATCACATCCAGAGATGGGTAAGTTCTGCATAGCTATCATTTGGTACAAGGGACTGGCAGACAACAAAACCAAATAAACACAAAAAATGTGTTTCCTCTACCTTGAAGTCTTGTAGCTGCTGTAGCAGAGGGGCTGTAGGCTGATGTAGACTTGTGGATGCAGAGATCTGATGAGGCTCAAAGAATGGATGGGGGTTTTTCGGTATTCATCTGGTACAACCCTGCCTTCTGGGAAAGTGGATCAAAACAATGCTTTCATCAGTGTCCAAATAATGATCTTTACATGCCCAGTCTCAGGAAACAAACAGCTTGAAATTCACAACAGTAGTGAAAACCTATTCATCTATCATTGTCAGCAGGAAATTTAATTCTGCTCAGGTTTTGTCAAAGCACCCCAATACAGAACTTCAGGGCCCTGGGAGGTTTGCAGGTTTGAAGGTGAGCAGTGGCAGTGCAGGCCAGGGCACTGTGCTGGCTGCCCCACACACACCTTGCAGGCTGCTGGCCACAGCCCCAGCCCTGCAGGCTGATTCATTCCTTCTTTGTGTCGCTGAATTTCTGTGCAGCTGGCAGCTTCCAGCTCTGCTGCCAGGCAGGCACAGGCTGCAGGCAGCTTTATCCCCACCCCTGCAGCCCCATGCCAGGGCCAAGCTGCACCCCATTACCCCCTGTGTCCTGTTACCCACTGCTGCATTTGGGACACAGACAAACTGCTGCTTCTGCTCTTTGTGCCAGGGCTGAGCATGCCCGGGCTGCCTCCTGCTCAGGGGTTCACAGCATCCCCAGCCTGGACTGCACACATGAGCTCCTGACTCCCCACTGCTGCTCCAGTGTGTCCCCAGGTGCTGCCATGCCATGTTCTCACCTCAGGGGGAGCAAGCAGCTGCCTGCCACCCCCTCCTGCTCCTGCCCTGATGGTGCTGGAGATTTGAGCCAGGTCCCACCCCTTGGGTGGAAAAACCCCAGACTGGGCTCCTGCAAGGCTTCTTCCAAGCACCACGTAGCAGGTCAGTGGGCACCAGCTTCCCATGGCTTCAGCAGGAGCAGGGAGCTTGGGCTTTGCTGCCAGCCCTGGGCCCTCAGCATCCTGGTGCCCACAGGGGTGCAGGGAGGAGGATGGCCCCACACTGCTTCAAGATGTTCACTGGGAAGGGACTGATGGAAAGAGTGAGATCTCTCCTCCTGTCATCACCTCTCCCTTTGCTCTTTCTTTGCAGCCCCCTCCCATGTTTGCAGTCCCTGCCTGTTTGTACCCTGTGCAGGTGCTGGCTGTTGCAGCAGAAGCTGAAACTTGTTTTTTTTTCTCCTCTTTAAGGTGTGTACCTCTCTTTCCCCAAAGGAAAAGAAGAGGAGCAAAAAGAGCCATGTATTTGCTGCAGACTGTGACTGGCTTATGTAATAACACTGCCTTTCTCTCCTTGTTTTAGGGAGTGCTGCCGATTTTTTGGAGACAATGGCTTGACTTTGAAGGTGTTTTTTACCAAGGCAGCACCCTTTGGTGTTCTTTGGACACTCACAAACTACCTTTACTTACATGCAATAAAGAAAATAAACACTACGGATGTCTCCGTGTTGTTCTGCTGCAACAAAGCTTTTGTGTTCTTGCTTTCATGGATCGTTCTGAGGGACAGGTTCATGGGAGTGAGGGTAAGTGACTCCTTATCTCTGTCTCCCTTCTTCCCCCTCACCCTCGTGTCTTTCCTTCACCCCTTGCCTCCTGCAGCTGAGTCAAGCAGCACCCTTGCAGACAGCTGTGCACACAATCCTTGCGGAGCAGGGATGCATCCTTCCTTCCCTGCAGCCTTCCCAGGTGCCTGCGAGCTCCTGCAGCCCCTGGCTCCCCCAGCCCAATGCCTGTCCTTCAGGAAAGAGGTAACTTGCTCCAGACTGTGTCACAAAGGATATGTGGATGTGTGTCAGCCCTTGCCAGTGCCTTCCAAGTGACTATTCCCAGGCTGCCACCAGACCTGGCTGTTTCTAACTGCACATTCTCACAAGCCCTGCCTACACACAATGCACTTCTGGTCCCATCCCGGGTATTTAACAGGGCCCTCACCTTTCTGTGTGTGACAGCAGGCTTGCAGGGTGGCACAGCCATCTTTTGCATCCGTGTCAGGCAGCAGCAGCTGCGAACAGGAGAGGAGAGCTGGGCTGCCCTTGCCCACCTGTGGCCGGAGCCTGTGTCTGCATGTGATGGAAGGTTGGTGTCCCAGGGATCTGCGTTGGGCCAGCAGCTCTAGGCTGCTCTTCTGCTGGCACCCCAAATGTTTGCTTGCACCTTCAGTGCTGCAGCAGCAGCAACAGAGGGTTTAGCAACGTGCAGAGGGTTTAGCAGAAAGTCCTTCAGCTCCCTGCTGACCCTGCTGCCATTCTAGCGGCACATCGTGTCCTTTGGCAGCAGAGTGGGTGGGTGAGTAACCCACCACCCCAGGGCCAAGGAAAAGGCACCAGTGGGTCCCTCCTTCCTTGCTTTGCCAATTAATTAATAATGAAGATAACGGCAATAACTGTAATTATTCCTGTCTCCTGCCCACTAATTGAGGAGCTCCATGCTCAGCCCCCCAGGCTGGTAGTGCTAAGAGGAGGTTGTTGCATGGAGTAGCTGAGAGTTAACTTTTCAGGAAGTTTTTCTCTTTGGCAGGAGAGCTTGGCCAGCCTTTCAGTGGTGGCAGCCAAGAGGCTGCTCAGGGCATGGTTGCAAAGTGTACCTGCCAAAAGCTCAGCATGGCCAGCTGGTGTCTGCCCACTGCTCTGCCCAAGTAGCCCTACCCTAAAAACAAATTAACTGTGATTTTTGAGTGCAGAAGCAAGGGCATCCTGAAATGATCCTGGAGCTAGGGAAATCTCATTGTTATAAAAAAAATGGATGTGCTAGCCATTTTGATAAATGAAAATTTAAAAAGGTATTTTTGTGTCTTCGTCTGTCTTGTGGCACTGTCAGCTGTAGCACTGGTGGGACACCAGGAGATATGGTGTATGGAGGGGTGACCACTGCACTTGCTCCTCAGTCTGAATGTGCCACCTTTCACCATGGGATATGGCTGTGGTGTGGAGGGAAAGAAGCCAACCTGTGTGTCTAGGGACACCCACATGGGCACATATATGCTGGAGTAGAGGTGCTTCCTGTGCTCTCCTGAGTGCATGGCTGTGCTGGAAGAGCCAGGATGGTCAGGGACTTCCCAGGAGCTTCTTGGGCAGGTTGTCTTGTGCCATGGCAGGGGACAGCACTAGGAGATGAATCCTGTTCTGTATGCCTCCCTTCCCAAAGGGGCAGAAGGAGTGGAAGGAGCAGAGAAGCAGACCCAAGTGGTGGTCCCAGCCATGTCCAGCTGTCTTTTGTTTCCTATATGCATGACTTTGGGAAAGCAGCAATGAAGCAGAGGAGCAGAACAGGGGCCAGGGCAGTGGTGGCTGTTTGATACTCCTGCCATGTGTTCCAGCCCCCTCCTGTGGAACTTGAAATTGGTGAGATTGTGGCAGGGGGCTTCCCAAGAAGGAACAAGCTGTCTCCTGAATGCAAGAAGGAACACAGCTGTCTCCTTCCCAGGTGACACACCAGCAAGGGACCTGGGTGCAGGGAGAAGGGGTTTGCAGATATTTGCTCTTAAGCAGTTGTGGCATCCTGACCTTTGGCAATATGAGGATGAGGAGGCACTTGTCCTTAGGGATTGGAAAGGCACATGGCAGCACAGCAGTTCTACTGCCCAGCATTGTGTGGCATAGTGGGAGTGCTGGGGCACTCCTGTCTGCAGAGGGACATAGCATGGAGATTCTCTCTGGAGAGAATAATTTTTCTTCCCTCTTTCCTCTCTTTTCTGTGCAGCCCATGTGAAAAGCAACAGGCAGAAAGAGTGTCACTGCTGGGGGATAGCCTCAGGATGACCCCAACACACCACCTTCTTCCTGGGCTGGCTACCAGGAGGAAAGGCAGCTGCTAGGGCTTCACTGGGAGTGGCTTAGGGACTACAGCTACCACGCAGCCTGGCCCCAAAGCACATGGTCCCTCTGACTCATGACCATGTCAGAGCTGCTGACCCTCTTAAAAGCACCCTTTGAAAGGGTATTTGGCAGACAAGACTGCAAGGGGGAAAGTGCCTTCCCCCAGTCCTGCTCCATCCCCAGTGGGGCAGCAGGATGGATAGTGCCACAGCAAGGCTCTGACTGCTCATTTGGGTGTCCCTGTTCATGCCCACTGACACAGGCAAGGTGAGAAAGGCAGCCACTCAGGGGGGTTAAAGCAAGTACAAGTAACCTACCTGGCCTTCAGAAGTGCAGCTACTAGCTCTATAAGCACATAAATCAAAATATAGCTGGAATTTAAATGTAAGAGCAATTACAGGTTTCCATCCTTGCCATTCAGGTACTTCTAAGTGTCCTCATCTCCTGTAATGAAGTTGAGCTTTTCCCCCTTGCCCTTCACTGTGCCCAGAGAACGACTGACTTGGCTGAGAGCTGTCAAAGACACACACATAATGAAGCTGTCTGAAGCACTGCCTCTGCAAACCCTGCAGTGCTGTGACATCTGTGGGCACTGTGGTGTGTGAGCAGCCTGCCAGCACCACTAGCAACGTGCTTGACAGAAAGGCTGAAAGGCTTTCAGACAATGTGTATGTGACACCCCTGACAGGTCAACAGGAGACTGTGAAGTGAGGCCAAGACTCATCTGACACTTGTGACATGCTTGATAGAATAGGCAAGGACCTCTGCCCCAGCAGAACTGTTTGCAGACTTCATTTATTTGCTTTGCTCTTTGACTTTGGTGTTTCCCTCCATGCTACAGTGAATAAAACAGCTCAGGATCCAAGAGAGCCATCACCTGCAAGTGCCTCCTGTGTACATAACATACAGACAGGTACATCTGCCTGTGGGACTTGGAAATACATATCCTATCAAATCTCAGACTGTATGACATGGTCTCTTGGAAGGTGCTCTGAGGCTGACCAGCTCCTGATGTTAAAAGCAAAGCTGGAGACTTCTCATTCTGCAGCTCATGCATGCACCCCCCAGGTTTTCAGTGCAGAGGCATCACAGCTGCCTGTGGGGCTGGGGCAGGCTTCCTCTGCCAATGCACCTGCAGGTGCCAGCTGGATGCCACAGCCTGCAGTGTGGCTGTGGTTCTCCTCAGCCCTCCAGTGAAGGCTGGGCCAGCCCCACACAGCTCACAGGACAGCCACACCTGGAGCAGATGCTGCAGAAAATGCTGCATCTTCCACTCTTTGTCAACTCATCTGTAGCACAGGTGATGTTGAAGGAAGGTGTGGAGTTGCCATCTTCCAGCTAAGCCTGAGCCATGCACCTTGCAGCTCTCCAAAGATCCATAGTGAGTCAGAGCAAAGGTGCCTCTGCCCCAGAAGCCTTCCTGCAGCAGCTGCCTGTAGTGGGCACCTAGAAAAATCTGTCTAAATAGGAAAAGCCTGTAATGATATTTCCTCATGAGACTTTCCAGCCTCCAACAATTTGAGGCTCAAGGACTTCCTGAGGTGGAAGCAGTGTTTCTATTGCTAATAGTCATGATGGAATTTTTTTCTTCCATGAGTTTATCCTTGTAAAATTTCACATCCACAGGGTGCAACAGCAAAGCTTTCCTTCACTTAATTATGTGTTGAGTGAGGGCAAATCTCTTTTTCCTTGTTCTGTACCTGCCTTATGCTAGTCTCATTTAATGACCTTTTTTCTTGTGCCTCTGAAGCCACACAGAGTGTCTGAATTTTTATTTGACAAGCAGCGGCACACTGGTGAGAGAACTGCTGTAGAGCCATGCAGAGGGCATTCTCTTCTTGCCTTAAAAAAAGCCTGTCCTGGATCATAGGGCCCAGTTACACCACCACAAAACTTCACTTTAGAAATGCTGGGCATGGAGACCAGATGCCAACAGGGCTGCAAGCAAAGATGCTGTATCTGAACCTCTCCAAATCTGCAGGATGTATACCCAGCCTTTGCAGTTTGTACTGGGGTCCACCCTGATCAAGTAATGAATCAGCATTCTGCCTTATGCCACCCTGCCATTATACAGCAACACCTGTGGAGAAATGGAAAAGGTTTTCTTTGCAAAACTGGGCCATTTTTATGTTGGGGAAATTGAAGGTGTTGATGTCAGCATGCAGGAAGGATCTGCTGGATGATTGTCTGGTTTATGGGTGTCCCCTGGCACCAGCCCCAGCTCAGCCCAGGGAAGAGGCTGCTGGTGCTGCTGGGGTTGGGATCTGCAGCTGGTAAAGAGGCTGCCTCACACACCTTGCTGATCAGGCAGCAGCAGAGCTTGACACACAGACTTTCCCCCCTGTATCTTCACAGCAGCCCCAGTATCTCTGGTGGGAAGCAGGAAAGATGAGAGGAGGCTCATGAATGTGCAGGCAGCTGCAGCCTGTGGATGGAGCCTAAAACCCCAGTCTGGTCCTGGGAGAGGGGACAGTTGGCTGGCACTTACCCATCTGAGGATCAAAATAAACTAATGTCCCAGTCATCCTGGAGGCTTCACCATGACTCTGCAGCCAAAAGGTGTGTGCTGCTGACATCCCTCACAGCCCTGCAGAGCCAGGAAGAATGAGCATACAGAAAGCCTTATTCACCCCAGAATTAACACCCTAAGAGGCTGAAGGTATCTGGCAGGACAATCCCAGAGAGCCAGAGGTTTCTTGCTGATCCTGGTAAATCAGGGCAGTGTGTCCCCTGCCTTTGTGAATGCTCCCTCTGTTTGCAAGACACCCCTCAGGCATTGCAGTTGTGGGTGGCTGACTGAAAAAAAACCTCCTCCTACTCTCTGAAATGACTCGTCTAGACTGGAAAGTAGCATTAATTTTATTTCCCTGTTTATTTCTATAACCTTTTTCCTCCAATATTTCAACAGGACTCAAAACATTTTCTGCAAGCTCCAGGGAATTGTTACTTGTGTACTATTGTCATGCACAGGCTGCAGGGACCCACTGATGGGGAAGCTCAGTGATAGAGATTAAATCCCCACTTCAGCTCAGTCAGAGGCACTGAGCCCTGCAGTCTGGCCTGCTGCACATGCCTGAAGCAGCCACTCCTTTGCAGCTCTGCCTGCAGCTTCCCTGCAGCCAGGGAAACCACGAGGGCAGGCAGCATCTGCTCCTTGGGTGTTGGCCCGGGCTTGCTACTACTTTCTACACAGGCAGATGATGCAGAAGTACTGCACTCCCATGTAAATCTGCCTGCCTGTTTCCCCACCATGGAGGTTGTCTAGTAACACCTTCTTGCATTCTTTCTTTGTCTCCAACCAGATCGTGGCTGCTATATTTGCTATTGCAGGGATAGTTATGATGACGTACGCCGATGGGTTTCACAGCCACTCTGTTATTGGGATAGCCCTGGTGGTGGGCTCTGCCTCAATGTCTGCTCTCTACAAGGTAAGCACACTGGCTCTTTCCCCCCAGAAGGATGCCTGTCCCCCTGGCCACTCACTTTGGCTGTTCCTGTCTTACTTGCAGTTTGCCTCTGTTCAGTTTGGTGCCATGTGCCCTTCTTTGAGAGCTCTGCCATAAACACACTGGCTCTGCAGCACTGCATTCAGGTGCTCACTTGCTTTGATGTCTACTCTCACTTAGGAAAGAAATTCCTATTTCCTTGGAATAATCTTTTCAAGTGCTCCTCCACCAGGGGGAGGATTTACAGATGTCCCACCTTCATGAAAACTGAGGCTGCTTTTCCATAGATTCTGGATTTAAGCACTCATTGTGGAAGCACCCTGCAGAGATTTAGCTTCTTTAAGTCACTTTGTTACCTCCCCTTGCCAGTCCTCCTTCAGTAGCATATGTAGCCTGTTTTGGGCTTAAAGCATTGCTTATCATGGAAGCAATCACATCCTTAATAATGCAAAGCACATGCCTATGAATCAAGACCTCATCCTGAGCAGCTGGATAAGCTGCACTACATGTAAGATGCAGCTTTCTATGCTGAGCAGAGCCATTTCATTCAGCTTAAGACACTTCTGGGCATGGTCTCTGCTGCTCACAGTGCTCAGAGTCACAGTCCACAGTGAGGAATTAGCATTTGTAGAGTGCAGTTTGCCCACCCTGGCTCAGATGTGTAGATTAGGAGGAGGTGTAGACAGCTTCATCTGGTCTAATGAATTGCACTGTACCAGTCATCCAGCAGGAATTGGCCAGGAGAGCCCTGCAGCCCAAGCACCAGCAGTCCAGGGAGACTTGCCAAACTGAGAAGCATCTGCCTGTGCCCCTCAGCACAGTGCTGCGATGCTTTCTGCTCCCTTTTCCAGATCAGACGATATCTCACATTAGGAAGGTCATGAAGTTTCATACAGCTCATTCCTCTAATAGAACATTTCATGGAGGACTAGAGACATGGCCCAATAAACCAGAGAAAATGAAAGGCTGGAGCCTAGCTGTGTTCCCTTTCCCATAACAGTGCTACTCTTTCTGGGAATGGGAGTCTCAGGGCTGCTTCACCAGGGCCCGTGCACAGGAGGGTGGTGGTGGCAGTGCCAGCAGGGTGTTACCCTGCAGAGTGCTCTGCATGCCAGGACAGATGAAGCTCTGCAGCTTGTTGTGCAACACATGCTGCCACTGCTGCTGCCACCCTGCTCTTGCTTTCCAGAGTCTGGCTCAGTTTCCATGAGCTGTGTGTGTGCCAAAGGGACAGGCAGATCTGCAGGCAGACAGATCTCACCATGGCAGCAGAGCCATATGGATCTGGAAAAGGAGGATAGGCTGAGGTTGCTGTGCTGGGGCAACACAACACGCTGTCCCCAGGTGGCAAATGAGGAGTAAGTGGCTTTTGGGACACTTGGCTCCATACTGCAGAGCAGCAACACATCTGCACTGGCCAGTGATGACTGTGGGATGGTGGGAATGGGCAGAGCCCTGCTGGCATGGTAGGTTTAGGGTTAGGGTTAGGGTTAGGGTTAGGGTTTGGGCCCAGTTAGGGACCAGTGATGTCTCATGCAAGGAAATTCTTTGTCTAGATTGCTTTGTCTCCTCCCCCTGCTCTGCTCCACAGTCCTCTTAATGTCAGGTTTTCTAGAGGTGCAGAAAAAAGACTGAAGGGTCTAAGTTAGGGTTGAAGGGTATAAGTAAATAACCTTTCCTTTCAGGACATGCATGGACAGAGGTGCTGAATCCCCTTACTGCATGGACTCAGTTAGCAGCTGCCTCTGCCTGTGTTCAGGGGGTGTCAAGAGGGTGAAGGCTGGGCCACACAAGCTGCTCACCCCAGTTTCACCAGCAGCCATACCAAGTGTCTGGCAAGCATCACTACATAAGTGCCAGAACAGAACACCAGCTTTCCAGGAATGTGGCGCAAGAGAGTTAAACCCAAATGTTTTCCTCTTTTAGGTTTTATTCAAACTTCTTTTGGGCAGTGCTAAATTTGGAGAAGCTGCCTTATTCCTGTCTGTGTTAGCTGTCTTCAACGTCCTCTTCGTTACCTGTATTCCTGTCATCCTTTATTTTACCAAAGTGGAGTACTGGAGCTCTTTTGACATCATTCCTTGGGGGAACCTCTGCGGATTTTCAATTCTCTTATTGAGTGAGTAGATGGGGGGGGCTCTAACACTGCTCTGGGTGGAGGAGGGTGCCAGAAACTGGCCACTGGTGGAAACTGCAAGCCTCTCCCATAATAGAGCTGTTTTCTTCTCAACTTAATTGTTAGCTTGAGATATTAGGAAAGGGCCCATTCCTGGAGGCAATATAGACCTCACTTCTGCTGTTATTACCACACCAAAACACTCACTTTAGAGGCTCTCTTTAGAAGGTGCTGTGGGACTAAACTGTAAAGCTTGTCCTAACTCCTACTCATGAACTCTGTGTGACAGAGATGGGTAACACCTGCCCAGGCTGTGATGGAAGCAGCCCTGCTGGCATTATCTGGGGCTCATCAGCATCCTCACAGCAAGGAGATCAGGCCAGGCCAGTCAAGGCCAGATTCCAATGCCTCTGCTGCCTGCAGTAATAGCTAATTGCTACTCCTAAAGAGGAGTAATTGCTACCTAAAGAGGAGGAAACTTTTGAAAATGTAGTGTTGCACAGTGATGGAAATTTTGGTAGGTGGCAGTCCTCTCTTCTGCTGCCACTGCTGTGCCACCAAAGGAGCCCAGTGGAGAGGGATGCCAATCTAAGTTTTAAAGGTTACCAGAAACATGATTTTGTTCATTGTTAAACTAGATGTGTTGACTTGCTGCTACAGTTGGTCCCTAAACTGGATGATGGAATCTCCTCTCCTAAAACATTAATTTCTACTGGAAATATCTCTTCTCTACCCCTGTCTTGAGTCCCAGCTCCTTTTACCTTGAACAATCACAACTCTAGAAGTACTTCCAGGTTACTTACAGTGGACTCAGAGGAAGGTGTCTGTAAAAAAGTGGTGCAGAACTTGGCAAGCAATCCCTGGTGTGTGCAATACATAGGTACAGTATATAGGTATATATAGGTATATAGGTACAGTCAAAACCACATCTCCCAACAAGCTCAGTATTGGCAAGGCTTTCCTGACTCTGCTAAAGCTGATCACCTTAATATAAGGGTGAATTTGATCCAAAGCAATTATTAATTTGTCATGAAACACTCCACAAACTGCCTATGGTATTACAATGGAGTGGTAGTATAATCATTCCATAGTAATAGTATGAAATCATATTTAGCAAGTTCCTGCCTGGAAGAGGGTTAGATTTACAGCATCTTCCACCTGCAAATGGAGGCAGCTTTCTACAAAAAAGCACCCAGACAGAAGCTCCTGTCCAGCTGAAATCTCCCAGATGAAGAGTGAAGAGTCTTTCAGCAGGACCAAGGGGATCACTGGATCAATATAAAGAGTGGGAATTATTGCACACGACACTGAGAGACAGGCTGTACCCAAAACCTACCCTGATCCTGCCACTGGACTCCAGAGGGATACAGAGTTCCCAGAAACAGCAATGTCTCAGGCAGGCAGGTGGACATGCAGCACACAGGGCTTTGTCCTCTGGTATCTTCAGGAAAAACAACAGAAGCTGATGTACCCTTTATTTGAACAACAAATAGAGTACCAAAGCATAAGTGTTTCAAGTGACATTCCTTCTGACTAATTTCACTGTACTAAAAGACATTTTTCTTTCCTTCATCAGCATTCAATATTCTACTAAATTTTGGGATTGCTATTACCTACCCCACCTTAATTTCTCTTGGAATTGTACTGAGTGTCCCAGTGAATGCAGGTAAGATTTTCTGTCTTTTGCATCTTAATGAGTACATTAAATCAGTGGCCTTTCAAATACACAGCAGGGATTAAAGAAAATAGATTTATCAAATATGCTTTGCACCTTTTCTCAAAGACTTACAGAGATGATACTGATTAAAAATTTATTATTTATACGTTAAATATGTATTGTATAATATTACATGAATATTCATAATCCCTAAAATTGGTTTTTAAATTACTGTCCAAAGAAGCCTGCATACTGAAAAACAAAGTAGATTTGAAGACATTCATCTCTGGGCTGGAATAAAAACCCATGGATAAAGCAAAAATCTGTTCTTAATTATTTCTTCAAGGCAGACTTAGCACAAAATTCAAACAAATAAATTGCTTACCTTTTAGAGCAGGTGTAGTACTTCAGATATACTAGTAACTCTGCTTGCCCTGCTAAATAACATTGAGGGTGTTTATTAAGAACACTGAACAATTCAATTTTGGATATGGCATGGTACATTTCTCTGACAGCTTTTCTGAAATTTAGTGAAAGCCAAGAGACTGCAGAGTCTGAGAGACCTGGGCAGGGAGTGCAGACACAATCCCAACAAAAGCAGCTACTAAACCCAGCATGCTCAGCTGGTGCCAGGGTGCAGCTGGCAGCTCCCAGCTTCATGCTAAGTGCACACAGAGCTGGGCACGGCTCTGGCAGATTTGGCTACCAAAAGGTGTGATCCCTCCAGAGTGTGTGGGTGGCTCAGCCTGAGCAGGGTTTCTTACTTCACAGGGCACTCAGAGTCACAAGAAAAACTTGCAGTCAGGAGCTGCTGTGTAGGGAAGGGAAATGCCCCTTTCTCTGTGTCCCTGCACCTCAGCAGAGTTCCTGTGCTGTTGGTGGACATACCCTGCTGTGTGCTCAATCAGCAGGAAACAGTGCCCCTGCCATCATTGCCTCCATGGCCATGTTCTCCTGCCACAGCCCCCAGAGCTGGGGAGATGAAGGGGAGGGAAGGGGGTACTGTCCTAAAGCCTTTTCCCATGGAATAACCCGTTCAATGTCCCAAACAGTTGTTGATCACTACACGAGTGAAATCGTCTTCAATAGTGTCCGAGTAATCGCCATCATCATTATTGGCCTGGGCTTCCTCCTGCTGCTCTTGCCAGAGGAATGGGATGTCTGGGTAATAAAGCTCCTCACACGTCTCAAAGTCCGGAAGAAGGAAGAAATTCCCGAAGGGAATGGAGACATTTCTTCAGGACTGCCTAACAAAAGTCGGAGAACTCGCCCTTCCATGTCGTCCTTTGCTCATTAAATGCTCTTTTTACCAAAACTTTGTGGTTAACGTTATATATGATGATGCAAAGGTCTTTTCTTGGGAAGAAGCACACCTGTCCAACACGGTGTACATACCTGTACAGTTTTGATATGATCACCATCTAAAGCATCGAGTCTTGGCATGTCCAGTTTGCTTGTACTTTTTTCACATCTGACCTTTCACTTAAGTAGTACACTGAAAAAAACTGCAAACCAAGAACCTCTCTTCTCTTTTTAAATGAATGTAATATATAGTCAAAATATATTTGCATAGGTTATTTTAAAGAATGACTTTCATGAAAAGCAGGGCAGACATTTTGAGCATTAGGTACTGAATGATGCATTGCACACTGTGATTTAAAAGAAACAAATGCTATGCTACATCACATGTTTATTTTTGACCAGAGCTGTACTTTGAAAGTTTTCAAGGAGCAAAAAAAAAAAAAAAAAGGTAATCTTTTTTGGGGACAGGAAGATGGGGGGAAGAGTGGAAGGAAGATTTAGAAATCACTCTATGTAGATGAGCGCATGTTGCGCTGCAAACAGGGATAATTCAAGCGCAAAAATGCTTGCACTAAAGCATAGAGAGAAAGCAGTCTAGAGCCCAAATCTCCTTATTCTGCATATGACTGTAGTCCACATTTAAAATCATGCAAGAGAATTCCAGTGCCTTCTACAGAACTCTTGTCTTTATCCACGCAGAACCAGGTCCTGCTGTGAGGCACTTGCAAAGGCAGGGCTCAGGTTTGTGGCCCCAAGGTCCCCAAATTCCCACCGATGCCAGGATGTGCCTCCCGTGCATTGTGTGGCTTCCGTGGGAGCGTGGGGCCCAGGGCACTGCGGGCTGGAGCGCAGGAGACCTGGTTCTCCTTCACTTCACAGGTCTTACCCCTGTGTGGAGCTGCGCTTGACTAATGCCGATGTGAGGAGGGGGAAATCTTGGCCATGAGTGGGACAAGCCGAAAATGATCCAAGGGGCTGGCCAGAGCGTGGTTGCTGATGTACAGTCTGAGAGCATGGACTAAGGGGGTGAATCGCCAGTTGCTTTTACTCCATAATTGTGAGTGTTAAGAGTTAAAAATGTAAGATATTTACATCAAATGTAACACTTTTTATGAAACTTGTAAGCACCAGGATGTTTACTTACGCGATTTTGGTTCGCCATTAAATTTCTATCTGTGATAGATCACATGCTATGTAAAAAGTGGGGGGGGAAAGGTTATAGTTTACTATTTTTGAAGTTTACATTGTTGCATACAAAATTAAAAGTGTTCTTTTGAACTGCTGCCATAGCCTAAGGTCCCTGCTGCCACTGAGGTCCTCTTTGTCTCAGGCAGGGGTGGCATCCACTTCAAAACATTTTAGCAAATCAACTTCAGATTCCATTATCTGTTTGGCAAAGCTAAATAATAAAAGATTTTAAACTCAGCCTCAGTCAATGCTTTTACTTCTCTTGATTGAACTTTATTGCAGTTCTGCTGTGGGTATTATTTGGTCAAAGTGACCAGCAGGGAGGCACACGATCATCAAAGCAACCTAGGCTGCATCTCAAGGCACTGCTAGTGGATCTGTTCAAGTCTGCAAAGTCTGCTCCATGCTCCTGGACAAATCCATCCAGAGGGATGCTGCTAGGCATCTGTCAGGAAAGACATCCAGCAGAAGCAGACCAAAGGAAAAATTGATCTTTGCATGCATCAGTGAGCAGCCATACATGCATATGCTAACAGGTATTTAGGGCAGTGTGTGGGACATGAATCTGTACATTAATAACCAGGCCCTAGTCCAGGCTGAATGCTTGTCCTGACCATATTGCTTGATGAGCAGACACTAAAGACATTCTAGCAGAGATTACAGCCCTGAATTTTTATATCTATTTCTTTGGGAAGAGGAGGATAAAGACACAAGACATGAGCACAGGTACAACTTCAATAACTGCACTGAAGGGTACACATAGAGACTTGACCTCAAAACTCCCAGATTCAAGTTTATTCCTTCTTTGGACAAATCATTTTGTCATCCTTGTGGATGCCATCCTCCCCAAGCCTCCTCTCTGAGCAAGGCCAGAGAAGAATATATAAGCAGTCCTTCCATTTTCCATAGTCCCAGAAAGTGGCATGTTCTGTGATCTCTGCATTTCATTTTATTGCATGTTTAATGCAGTCTGTAATAATTCAAAAGGCTCCAAGTACCACTTTAAAAACTGCAACTAATGTGTATTTTTAAACAAAAAGGAAGCAGGTTTTTTTAGCATTCAGTATGGACTGTGGGGGAATTAATGCACCAGAATGGATAGCAGCATTAGTAAAACTGTGATTTACCAAGTGCAACTAATTCATTGCTTCTGTTGGCTCATCCTTCCTGAGAAGGGGCTTAACACATGCAAGGGCTGGGATTTCAAACAGCACTTCATGAACCATCTCTCTTCTGCCTTGTATACCTTTGTCCTTGTCCTGTTGTCTCCTGCTGCTACCTTTATAATAATTTTTTACTGCAACTCTCCACAGTGACTGCATGAGCCTTTTATCAGCACATGGGACAGAGATGGGCTTATTTTATAAAGCATTTCCTGATCTTCTGTCTAGACTGGCTGTATTTATATCAGTAGTCTTCAGGAAACAGCCGTGAAGGGCAGAAATCCAACCACAATAATCAACAGATGAAGAGAAGACACTGAAACCAGTGTGTAGCATAACTCTTTTGGGAGCTGAGGATAGAATAGCAGGACCTGTAGATCACCAAGTTCTGGGGCTAAATTGATGTTCCCTGTGAGCTCAGGAACAAATCCCTCATCCCCAGCTCTCCAGAGTGGTCTAAACCAAAATCAGTGCAACATTGAGCTGGTCAGACTTACTAAAGATACTGTACCTTCAACTTACAGAGAAGGCAGGCTCTCTCTGCAGAAACTGCCTGCAGAAATGGATTTTGATGGATGACTTTAATTACCTCATAATTATTAATAGAGAAGCAATGAGATTCTCTTCTTTAGCTGGCATGTTCTAGGGCATTTCCATAATAATCTGCACCTTATGCAGAAGTCCTGAACATTAAAAAGGAAGTGAGAAAAAAAGAGCATCAAGATCTTCTAAGGGGAAATCAAACTCTCATGGACAGGACCATGTAGCTTAGACTAATGTTTCTGAAAATAACAAATCTTATACTTTTCTACCTAAACTGTGTTAGAGGGATCCTCATATATGTAGAAGATCATTTTAAAGAAGGTAGCAATTAGTATTTATCTGTGCCTTTTACAGCTACACTAGGATGCAAACAACCTCTCAGAAGTGGAGAGTGGAACTTCTAAGCAGTTACAATTCTTGAAAAGGCTTAAACAAGGGAGGCTGTGAAGCTCACATTAGCAATGTACTTAGGAACCTCTTATATGCAATTTTTCCAGTGACCTGGAGATAATTCTTTAATCCTCCTTCTGAAACAGATGATCCCTTCAGAAGAGAAATCGAATTTTCCAACTCTTTATCCAGAGGTTTCCCTTCTCTTCTAGTTTCAGTCCTCCTAACACCTCAAGATAGCCATCAGTGCATTGATTGGGAGCAACAGCAATCAAAGACCTATTTTGCTGTTTGGCTACAAGACAGTGACAATCCCCTCTCAGTGTTAGTTTCTTGAATCAGTAAAAAAGTATTATCAGTAAAGGGTTTTTTTGACCAATCATTTGACCAATCAGTGACCAAGAACACTGCCCTCAGCACAGCTACTTTTGGTAATCTCTCTCCTTTTGAACAGCAATAATTTTTTCCTGGTATTTTCTGCCTCAGTTCTCAAGTTATTAAGCCACAAGAAAATGTCCTTTTATACACAGTGGCTTCATTTCTTTGGTAGGAAGCATCATCAAAAATACTTCAAAAATCTAAGTGTAGCATTTCTGATTAGCTCAAAGAAAAGAGCCAAGACAAGTCAGCAGAAAGTCATCCATCCTTCACAGTCCTTTTAAGGACAAGGAAATGAAAGGACAAGACAACAGAGAGGCTGAGACTTCAGCAACATTTTGCCTTTCCTTAAGGGAGGGCTTTCTTGCCCACCTTCCACAGAATATTTACACCAGAACTCCAGCTTCTGCACATACCCACTACTGACCCACACACTTAGAAGATTCTTGAATTAACACCTGGATTCCTGTGAGTTCCAAGCAGCAGGATCTGTAAACACTTCAAGAATGTGAACTTGTCTTTCCTGGCTATGAGCATATATTATGGGCCAGTGAATTTAGCTGTCCAGCCTCCCAGCAATAGGTCTCACTGCCCTTTGGCTTCTGAAGCTGCCAAGTTTTTAATGACTCCAGCCAAGAAAGCAGAGTAAGCTGCATAATGATCTCCTGGTGATTTTTGACCAATTAAACATTTTAAATGTCTTCCTGACTTGTACACAAAGCATTGCTCTTTCATTGTGTGATTTTGGATTTGGTCAAAGGTGTGTCACTTGCTAACTTGGCTGCTAAGAAAATCGATCTTGGTATTTGATGGCAACAAATAGCATGTTTGAGAATGATGCTGCCTTTGTGCATGTGCTAGCAACCCCATCTGGTATAGTACACCTACATTTCAGACAATGTTTATACATAAGGTAATTGGTGCAGCTGATGAGTTATTAAATACAATATCTGAGTGCAAGAATGCAAATGGGCATTTTTTAAACAATTTTAGGATATGCTTCAGTCTTAGAGAGAGCTAGGAACGACTTCCTTTCTTTGGTACCTAACATGTCAAAGAAATTTGAAGATGTCCAGTTAAACTCAAAAGATGAGTTTTCTAATTACATAGCTTTGAAAACTTCAGTCTGCTTTTAGAACAGGCAAATTTCCAGTTTCCCATCTAGTTTTCTTGCAAAAAGCTGAGCATCAACATTGCTGCAAAGCAAACTTGTCTCATCCTTGGTCAGCTTGGAGAATTGCTAAGCAGGAGCCAACAGAAAAATGAGAATTAATCACTCTTCCCACCATCACCTGCTTTTCCCAAAATACTCCTTTTTCTGTTTTCTTCCTTTCTAACAACTGAACAAAAATTAAATTCTGGCATTAAAAACAAGTGCCTACAAATAATGTAAATTATTTCATCACCCTAAAATAATCCAACACCTCCAGGTTTTGGGCTTTTTCTTTACCATAATCACCACTCAAAGACCACCCAACACAAGCTACAGTTTTCTCTCTCCTCATTCACTCCTTCTTTATTCATACATAAACCTAAATCTGAAGTCTAGGCACACCATTGTTAAAAAGAAATTCAGAAAAGTAAAGCACAGAGTGAAGTCTTAATGAAATAATGAAGAGGAGTGCTTTGCATAATGACACAGAAAGTACAGTATATACTTCTTAAATGTTTCCAATCTAAGTTTACTGTATGCAGTTCATGAGGCTTCTTTGCTTAATTTACTCCTTTTTAATAATAAAACTAGGTACAATTAAGCATTGTAATGATTTTGCTTTTTTATAATTATTTTCTTTCACCAAGCATAGTAAGGAATACTGTAGAGCTAAAAGAGTCAGAGTTATATCCTTAATAGACATTTAAGAAGCAAAGTGGGAAGGAGGGAAAGAATCTTAATATATGGTTTTCCTGAACTACATATTTTAAAATTTTATTTAAAAAATTATTGTTATTCCACAACAGAATAAAATACCTCAGGTAAGATTTCTTTCTTTCCAGCAAAATAAATAGTTAGACAAAGGGCTATATTGCTCAAAGAACTAATTTTTAAATTCAGTTCCCTGAAAATCTGTCATGGATAAGAATCATACATTAGAATATTTCAATGTAAGAAAAACAAACTACCTGAACTCCTGGTATAAGCACACAGCTACAGTACATCAAGGATTGCTCCTATTATTGGTGTTGTGAGGACACCTATAACATACTAACTGCTTCCAAAGTAAAAGGAGAATTCATTACAGTTACAAATGAAGAATCTGCCGGGCAAATTTCAATTAAATACAGGGTTAGTAAGGCTGTAGGTGAGGAGTGAGCTGTTAGGCATTAACTGGAAGGCAAGGCTCACACAATACACAATCCCAATGAGCAAGAACAGACACAAAAGAGCTTGAGAGCTGAACCACTGTATAAACACCACGTGGTTCACTTTAACATACTGCTGGCAAGAGTTTCAGTGGGAAACTGCCATCTATTTCTTTAACATCTATCTCACTAACTGCTAAATGGAAATGTAATTCAAAGGCATCAACTGTGGCAACCAGCACACCTAACAAATCTGGAATTTTTTCTCCCATCTTTCCAGAACATGCCTATTACTATAAATATCCCATTCACTCCCTAGGTGCATTTCCAAAAATAAAAGACTAAAGAGAAATACTTAAAATTGGCTAACTAACAACAAAAAAACCTCCACCTCCTTATAGACAGCAGTTTAACCAAATGGAAATATTGTGATTAAAAATTTATTATCTGAATCGGTGTATCTTTTTATTCATGCACTTTCCAAAACCATATCACTAAATTTCCTTAATATCCATTACACAGTGTTATTTACAATTGCCTCCAGTGAGTACTTTTCAGGCTACAGGTCATTAAAGAATAAACTATTTATCACAAATATCCCAGATGTGTTATTTGGGCTTTGTGATTAATTATATATAATCACATTATCCCCTCTGTTTCATAAATGCAGTAACTAAACAACTTTACACACATCATAAATTTTGAAATCTAAAACACAACTGGCATTTCCCATTACTACATTCCATTATCACATGTTCCGGTCTCGAGACCTAACATTAATTTTCTTTTCAATATTCATGCTTGTATAAAACCTTGCTTTGCAAAAGCCTGAGTGCAAAAGGCTCCTAAGAAAGCTACAATACAAATTTACTTCTACATTAATTCTTTGCAACATAGAAACTACTGAAATTCTATTTTTTGCAGTAACTTTAACTCACCTTAAACCCCTGGTTCTATTATTAGAAATTGTATGACTGCATTTCTATCATAGTGTAGCAAACAGAAGACAATTAAACAAATAGGCAGGGCAGAGAGCATGTGTTATATATATATGTGTTATGTACAGCAGCAGTCACATCCACATTGCTCCAAAAGAGTGTTCCTTCTAAAGGGATGCTTGGGCATTTCAACAAACAAAATCCCCTCCACATCTGGCTGGTTTACGAGGGGACTCTGCTGAAGAAGTGTGAATCTTTTTCCCTCTCCTTAAACAGCTTTCATGTACCAAGATGAGGGAGCCACCTGCAAGGAGAACCAGGAAAGGATGCCACCACCTCCAGCCAGAATCATTTCCACTTGCTAGGAAAAGAGCCAGCTCAAGGCAGGCTGAGAGCTACACCCAGCCCCAGAACAGTGCTGAGCAGCCTCACACAGACAGCATCGGCTACCAGCAAACTCCCAGGAAAGCCGCCGGACACTCCTGCCAGGAAAAGCAGCCTGGAAAGCTGCCCGGGCATCTGGGAGTGTCCAAGGGCTCAGCAGCTGGCAGAGTTAGGCTCTTCCCAGCTGCCAGAATGTCACCTTGCCCAAAACTGCAGTGTGTTACTTTCGGAACATGTGCCGTAGCTTTCAATTCTACAAAAGCGGTCCACATTTCCAGGTGGAATTGATGTCTAAAAGGAGACAGGAAATGCCACCAAGTCCCGCATGAAACACTGGAACAGTGTGCTTCTTTCTGGATGCTCTCTACCACTGCTGCAGACTTCGGTCACCACCTGGCTGCCCCCAGGCTTCTCTTGCTCTTTTACCACCTGGACTACGGGAACATTTTTCTTTCCCTGGGGTAATCAGCTTGACTCCGCGACAGAGCCCATTCCAAGAAATCTTTCTAGAGTGGTTTTTGCATGCTGAATGAAATCAGTGGATGAGCTCTCAGGAGGAACCCTGCCCCAAACATTTTACACAGTGATTTTATCCAGCTGTCTTTCTTAGGCGTCAAAAAGGAAAGCCGAGACACTTCATTTCTTTGAGCAGACTGAATCCAGGAAGGCACCGCACGGAACTCAGGAGAGCAGATGCTTAGAGTGAACTAGACAACAGAGAATGACACCGGAAAGAAATCAACTACAGAAAAGCACATCGGGCAGCTGATACTTCCAAACACCTTTTGCCATAGAGAAGCTACAGCAGCCCTGGCGGGGACGGGATGGGAGAAACCCTGCAGGAAGATGCGGCAGCACCGGCAGCTCCGAGCCGGCACCGCGGGGCGGGACAAGCGGCGGGGAGGGACGGGCGATTGGGAGGGACGGGCGATTGGGAGGGACATGCGATTGGGAGGGACAGGCGATGGGGAGGGACAAGCGATGGGGAGGGACAAGCGATGGGGAGGGACAAGCGGCCGGATCGCTTCCGGAGCGCGACCTTCCCGGTGAGCGGAGCGGGGCCGTGCGGGGCTCTCCCTTCCCGGAGCTGCCGAGGAGCGCTCGGACAGCGCCGTGTGCTGCCGCGATGGCGGCGCCGACGATGGAGGAGAGGAAGGCGTGCTGGGGGGCCCGGGACGAGTTCTGGCAGTGCCTGGACAGGCACGGCGACGAGGCCGCCGAGTGCGAGAAGCTGCGCCGCGCGTTCGAGGCGCGCTGCCCGCAGCAGTGGGTGAGCACCGGGCGGGATTCCTGCGCCTCGGGAATTCCGCTTCCTGCCTGCACAGCCTGGAGATTGCCCAGAGAACCTTGGTTTGCACACTCCTGGCTGGCTGGGAACTAAGGAAAGCAGCCTTAAGAGTATAGTACCAAGAGAAAGGACAGTACGCTCCCAGACTCCCAGATAAAGACACAGGGTTATTGTTTTCATTAAAAAATATATATAAGATACTTGAAAGCTTGTAGAAGTACCCAGGAATTCCTGTTTAAAGGCCAGTACAGAAGGGAGCTGCCACACAGGCCGTGCAGTGCGTGGCATTTTAAGACTGGCATCTGATGCCTTGTGCATAAAAATACCTTTCTTTCATGCAGCATAATTTCACAGTAAGGCACCTGCCTGCATGTAACCCATTGATGTTGTATTATTTAGTGTCCAGAACCAAAGCTGTAATTATTTTTTAATAGGTGCTGCCCTTTAGTAACAGTGTGTTTGAGCAGTTCCTGCTGCAGGCAGTAGGCTGAAGTTAGTTAAAAAGCCTGAGCACCTTCACAGCTGCTGCACTGATTTGCACTTTGAACAAGTGCAGTTCTGCTGTTTGTTACCTCTAGGGATGGTGGTCTCATCTGCAGTGCTTTGTACCATGCACATCAGTGGTTCCAGACACTGAACTCAGAGGTTACACAGGCTGTGATACCATGGAAAATCTGCTGACTTACCTTTGCATCACAGTTTTTGTTCTGAGGAGTGAAAAGCATGCAAGATCTTCATGAAGTAACAGGGTGGTGAACTTAAAAAAAAACCTAAAGTTCACTTTCAAAGTGGTAAAGAACCCCCAAAAACTAAACACACCACTCTTTAGTCTTAAACAGAAGAAACTTAACTAGTACATTAAAATCCACTTTAAGTTCAGTGATCAAATAATGTTTACACAAAGCCCCTTCCTCTTGCTAGTTTCTTCCAATGATCATTGTTTCTCTTTTTAAACAGGTTAAACACTTTGACAAAAGAAGAGACTTTTTAAAATATAAAAAGAAGCTTGAAACAGAAGGGTATCATCCTCCAGAAGCTGCTGGAAAGTCTTAGGAACTCTGCTCTCAAAATAAATCAAGTGAGAGAAACTACAGAAGGAAGAAGCCAGAGAAAGCAACAGAAGCTGCTTGAGTGCAAGAACTGGTAATGTAGCAGTCACCCTGAAATGCAGACTGCTCTTCTTGTTGCCAGGTCTCACGTGTCTGCTAAAAAAAGGGTCATTGACAGAGTTCTGATGAGTTTTTATGTCAAAGGAATATGGTGCAGGGCTGTTCACAAATTTAAGGGTTTGAATGTATAATTAGTAAAATTGTTTCACAGGAATAAATGATTACTTAAAAGTGCAATGTACATATTCTAAAGAGAAAACGAAATTGTTTTTCAGTAAGTGAACCAGCTTTTTCCTAAAATAAAAAAGTCCATTCCAACTTGCCTTTCTTGTCAAAAGCAATGGGTTGTAAAATATAATTTGTATTTGTCATTTACCAAGTATTTTGAAGTATTTTAAAATACAGTTTAAGTCAGATACTAATTTATACAGCTATGATCATAAGAAGACCTAAAGCATCCTGTGCATATGATATGTAATTTTCTATTTTGAGTATGCAAGTTTTTTACAAGCAATAGGAATTTTTTACATTGGTGACAGGTTTTCAGTCAGTATCTCTGCTAGAAGTATGTCCAGTTATTTATCACAATTCTCACATTATGGCCTTTTGCAGAGTTGGATTACCTTAGTGATGCAGATTTAAAGGTACAGACTGTTTTACAGCAGGATTAATAAATGTGTCTGCAGAAGACATTTAAACAAGGAGCAGCATTGAATGTAGTTGTTATGTAAGTGAAGTTGCCTTCCAAAAATCGTATCATCTAGTGTATCTAGGTGCTAGAATCATTTAATACTATGGCTAAAGGCACAACTTCAATTTCAAGCACAGTCACCAAAGTAACTGCAGTAAAAATCCTATGTTTTGAGTTTGGGATTGTTCACAGTACTGTGCTGACATTCAGCAGAAAAAACACACAGGCCACATGCAATATAAATAGTATTTATTTCCAATGCAACAATTAAAGGAGGTAAAGTCTTAAGGCATTTAAAAATCACTCTGAACACTACAGAGAACAGAACATGCAAAGTTAAGAATCCTCGTTCACCCTGAGTTTGTATCTCCTCTATTCAGAATTTCACACCATAGCACCACAGGAAGCCATCCAGCTGTACAATAAGGCACAAGACTGGGCAGTCACTGCTGCTGCTTTTGCTTGATCACTTGTTGTCTTGTGTACTCCCAGATCAGCAGAGCTCCGCTCACATGGACATTGAGCGACCGAATAATGCCCTGCTGAGGAATTTCCACACACACATCCAGATGGTGAATCAGGTTGGCTGGGATTCCTTCATGTTCATTTCTAGTAAAGAAGAGACAGCAACTTGTATCAGAGAGAGGGCACGTGTGTTCCAGAAAGCAAAAAATACAAATGTCAAAACAGCATCCAAACACCTTTAGACAAATGGCACATCTGCCTGCGGGGTAACTGATGACAAAAAATTAATTTTTTTAAAAACAGCAATACATTACAAAGAAAACATGGAGAGAGCTGACTTATGTTTTGATGGACTGCAAGAGGTAGAGTTACAAAACAGTGTGCAGAAAGTGTGTGCTCTTACCCCAGCAATAATAGTGATTTCTCTGGGAAGCAATATTCTGTAAGATCAAAACTCTTAGCTGTCTGCTCCACACCAATAATAGTGTAGCCTTCTGTTTTCTTCTGCTGTAAATAATCAACAAGCTGACATGGTTTCACCTGTGCATTAAAAGTAGAGAAAAACATAAAAATACTTAAGTATCACATTTTATAAACTTCTGAAGTTATTGTGAGAAAAAAATTACTTGGACACTTTTTAAGATTAATGACTTTTATCCCCAAAGACTCTGTCCATATACATAGCTTAATATTTTAATGGCTCTTCAGCAGTAGCAGTTAGGTAATGCCACAAAATACCCCCTCCAATACAATGAAGAAAGATGTAACAATGATAGCTCACATAATCAATTTTTCACAGAAGTAAGAAATTACAAGTATTTCCTAAATTCTTTTTATAAGGTTGACCCAAAACATCCAAGATTAAGTCTCAGAGATAACAGCAAGAGCTTCCAATTAAACAAAAAGATAAAAGATAAATATAAGACTCTGAACTATGCATCTGACACACTGAAGATGCTGAGTACACTTTAGCTATTAAAACGTTTCTATTCACCTCGACAAGGGGGAGCCACTGCTCTGCAGAAACACTCAGATGCTGAAACTGCTTATCCTGTATATAGTGAAGACTGCCAACAACTAGTGCAGATGCCCCAAATATTTCACTTGTACGACATAAACCTACAAAAACAAGAAATAAAGTGATTTTTGTGCAGAAAGTAAACACCAAGTCAGAACACCAAGTGAAAATGACAAAAAATGCAGAAGAGAAATGGCTACTTTAGTTATCTATTTTTAATTAGTATCAGGTCTTCCAAGCCACACCTTGTTCCACATAAATTACAGGGAAAAAAATGTTTTGTAACTTAGCAGAAAGATAAAAATTAGAACAGCACTGTGTCTGACAATGTGATTTTACAATACTAATTACACAAAGTAAGGGATTAAGTGTCCAAGGCTTAGCAAGGATGGATGGTTTGACATATCCACACACAAGTGTAAGCTTTAAACCCAGTACCTATTAAATGAAAGAGGATGACACATAACAGCATTACAATGCAGACAGCACCAGCCTGTGGGCTTTTCATTACTCACTGCAGTTACTGAAACTGCTAACACAATGGCAATAAAGTGTTTGCAGGGTTTATTATGTCACAGCTGACAAACTGTGAAGGCAATCTTAATGAGGAAATGGGGCTCTGCTGTAAAACAGACATGAGAATGTTGCAGGTTTACAAGATTTGGTGGAAAAAAAATGAAAAAGCAAATAATTTCCTTAAACTGCATACACAATTGAAAAACTCAACTGCAGCAAATACAGAATCAGCAAGAAACTGAGTATGGTTTGCAGCAAAATTCTACTTAGTTAATGCATGCTATTTGTAAGTACTTTTTTTTCCTTAAAATATAACTGTAGAAGACCCCTCTCTCTGAAGTGGGTAGGATTTTCTTTGGCTGCTAGTTTCTTTCAGGATAATGACCTATTTTTCTGAGCAGTACTTAAATAATTTTCTCATTATCAACATAAAATTAAATTAACTTCTATTATCTAAGTGTGCTCCAAGGCCTAAAATAAAAGTCTGAAAGTGTGCAATCAACCTTACCTCCTAAATTGGTAGGTTTATCAATAAGTGAAGCCACCACAATCAATCTGCTGTTTGATTTGCCAAGTTTAGCAGCACGATCCTCAAATGCTGTTTCCAAGTCTAAGCTAGGAGTACTGTTCTTCCAGGGTATAATCTTTTTCTGAACATCAGTCCACTCTGGCTGGCTGTCTGCTTCAGCTGAATGTGAACCTGTAACAACAAACTGTATGTCCATATGAATATGCAAGTGGGGGGTGACACTAGTGCTTCAATAAAGGTGATAATCCAAATGGTAATATTGGAGATATCATTCATCATCTACTCATTTTATGGCTCATGTTCTGCTCACATGGATGCAGCTGAAAACCAGGGATCAGACTGAATACAGATGTACACAGCTACTCCATACAAATAATTACAATGAATGCAGACTGGTTGTGTTTTACCCATGTCTTGCTGAGACCAGTCACTTGGTTTCAGATCTCGAAGCTCTGCTCGGGAGTGGCACCACTGAAATGCTGCTGGCAGAGGAATGTCAGTGAATCTGTCAAACTTGGAGAGGGACATCCATTCATCTTCAGCGAGTTCCGAAAGGCGGGGAAGTGTGTAAAATATCGTCTGCAATGCAACAGTGTTACCAGCAGAGAGTCACTGAAGCAAAAACACATCATTCATCCCTGGTGGTTTAATGGAACATGTCTATTATTTAGCTCCCTATGCTTTTAATACTTGCTTTTCTTGGTATTTAATACAGTTTACCAGTATGTCTCTCAATATTCATAATTTTACTTATAGTGCTATCCAAAACTTTCATAAATCTAGACTTATTCTAATTAAACTCCTGAGGATCTGCACTGATTACTGTTCTGAAATTCTAGAATACCAAAGAATTAACACTATGCTTCTCAGCACAAGGGTCTAGAGAAAATCTTGTATGTGTAACACTAAAGAGTTTTCAAATACTCTCACAACTTTATAGTAAAGGATGTGGATTGATTTAATGTCAAAAGAAAAACAGTAGAAAGCATTAAAATCTAACAGTAAAATTCAGTTCAGCACCACCAATACATCCAGCTGACCATGATTTATCAAGGAGAAAAGCCAGACATCCCAAGAGAAAGACTGAGCAAGTCAAAGAGTTTAAAAGCCAGACTTTGTGTATCCCAATGCATTCTTCAAGACAAAGGTGAAGATGAACCCTGAATACATTTAAAGGCTTCACAAATATTAGTCTTGCTTTGTTGGGTTTTTTCCTCCTGCTCAGGACTTCTAATTTCCACTATTTATCATATTTGTGTTCATAAAACAATCTCACAGAACATCAATTGAAAGAAGAAAAATATTTCTTCTGTCAAAGGTGGCACTGTTTCTGCAAAAACATACACCCCATTCATATCCAAGCTTATCTTGTATTTTGAGATTCGTTCTTCTGTCACTTCTATTTATCTGCACCCTTATTTTTGCCTCCCATTTTTAATGATGAAAAGTTTATTCAGCTGTCAGTTATTTGAGCCATATCAAAAAAGATTATTGGAAAAGGTGCTCTGGAAGTGATATAACTCTACCCCATCCACATCAAACTATTCAGTTAAGCAACCTCAAATTACTTCTGGGAACAGATGCCCAAAAAATCCTAAAAATCTACCTCAACTAAGTAGATGGATGCTCTTCAGCTACTAGAACAAACCTTTCCAGTCACAAATACAGAACCAGATTAATTTCCACAGATAGGCACATTCATCACATACCTCTTCCTAACTGACCTGTTTTTTTAACACAGTATCAACCAGAAAAAATAAGATGCAATCTTAGTCTTAAATCCATCACAATCTGGGAAAAGTAATTTTTGGGGGATTTAATTGAGTAATAGTTGATAATTTTACCCCACATTAGCAGATACCAAAAAAGATAAAAATACAGTTGTAAAACTAGACAAATGGTGTGGTGTTGGACTTGCCTCTAGACTGTAATCCTCAACTGGATGAAATGTTGCAAAAAAGAAGTGATCTTGGATTCGCTGCCAGTTCCTTCTGGCATTCCTGCAAGTGCAGAAAGTAATGTAAGATACATTAAAAAAGCAACACACTGGATATTTTCAAAAATTCAATTATCAGATTGGCATAAGGCAACCTAATTTATTTATTATATATTGTATAGGAAAGAAAATACTTCAACAATTAAGTAAGGGTCCATTTGTAAAAAATGAACAGAAAGGTCCATAACACATCTCCAAATTCTATTATCAAAAGGAGTGAGTTTGGCAAGAAGTATCCCATGGAAACTGCCATGGTAGCCTATGGTTCAGTGACAGCTTTTAGCTGTTAAAAAAAAAAAACAAAAAAATAAACCAAACCAAGTCAAGATTGTTCCTGTTGCTGCTTTTTACTGTGTTGTGTCTCCTCCTACCAACTTCTTTTTAACCAGAGATAAAAATCCCCCATAAAAATTATCAAGTGCCATTTTAGAAAATGTAATGTGCTGCAAACGGCTCAGAAGAACAATGTTAAGCTGTAAAGAATGTTACTAACCCTGTGCCATGCATGTTTTCCACTTGCTGAAGGCTAGATTCAATAACTGGTGTCAGAGCTGCAAATTCTTCCACATGCAGCATCCTGCACATACCCCAGATTTTTTTAAGGGCGATTAATGCATAAAGTCGAACGCTGAAATTATGGCTGAAACACCACTGCAGAACAACTATGAGGGCTTTCTTCACAGCTGGCTTCTGAAGAAACAAAGACAAAGAAGTTTCTTTTATGTTAAGTTTTGATGCACCATTCAGAAGTTATAGGCCAAAACCTACAGCACCACTTGTTCTTTGAAAATCTCTTCATTTGCTTTGAAAAAATCATTATTCTGCCTCCAAGGAAACCTCTACTTATTTCTGATTAAAAGAGCAGCAAGAAAAACAAACCCAGGTGCATCCACATGTTTACTTAAAAACCAGAGTAGCTGTTCTAGAACATTTCACAGGTAATCAGGCTCTATGTATCCAGAACACCTGCTAAGTCAGCTAATTTTCCTAAGCCTAATATTTTACAGAGGTGACAGGAAGAGTTAGTGTTCTGCATAACAAAGGACACCTTAGTAGGAAGTAGGTATTAAAGAGATATTGAAACCATTTTGGCAGTCTATTTTCAATTCAGAACTCTGCATATGCACTGGAAGTGAATAAAGAATGAGCACACTTAAGAGAAATGTACCTTCTCTGAGGTATTTTCAAGAATGATGTCAAAGTGGGCCAACACTGATAAAAATGTGCAGATGCTTTTTTTCAGCTTTTCTTCATCCTGAAGTAAAAAAGAATGTAACAAGAGATATGCATATATAAAATGTTTTTATGCTTCATGCATTTTCACACCATGTTCTGCACATGCAATAGTATTAACACTATTCAAAATCTATGTGTTTCCACAGCCAAATTTATGAAAACACAAGATCAGTATTATTAGGATTTCACTCTTCCTAACATGTTATTTGCTTTTTACTAACACAATCAGAATGAAGTATATAGTGGTGTAGGTGAGCTAAAATTCAAACCCAAGTTCACTGTATTCCCCAGGAATGCAAAAGGTCAGCACCATTCTTTCTGGGGCTCCCAATACCCAGAGCTCAATCTGCAGCTCACACTGCAGTTTCACACCTGCACTAAACATATTCCTCTACACTAGGAGAGCCTCTGAAAATGCAATCTGTATTCCTTTATCATAAATCTACGTGTTTTCTGCTTGCTTGCTCTGATGGTTTGAATGAGCCCACTGTGAATTAGTACATTTGTTATCAGCATGAAATCACTTTGATCCAACAGATAATCATCTGCTAAAATGACAGCAATTCCAACAGCCTGAGCTTTTGGAAGGAACTCTTAAATAGTCTCCTCAGTCAACCCTTTCATGACTTTTTGGGTATCATCACTCAAACCCTGCTTCAGTTTTAAAATCTCAGTACAGAACTCCACCATGAAAGAAGTCCACATTAAAAGCTGCACATTGAATATGTATTATGCAAGTCATGTTCTCCTGACAAAGAGGATGCGACAAAAAAGACAAAGGTGGGCTGTTGAAACCCCAAGTAACAGATCTTCAGACTCAGCACTTAGGGCATCCATGTGGTCCTGATGGTTCTTATATTGCACTGCTCTGACTCACTATGCCAGCTCTACTCTGCCCAGAATAAAACAACATAAAAGGAAATATCTCAACATGAGCAATAGACTTTTATTTGGCCATTTTTAGGTTGTAAATTTCTAAGTGTTTCAGATTATTGCTTAGACTCACTTCCAAGTTGAACTACTCAACAGCCCACTGCTTTTAAAGGAAGACTGGAATACACAGAGAATAAGGTATGGGATGACAGACTGTACCCTCTCTGTCCACATTACTTTTCAAGTGAACGTCAAAGGTCTTACTTACATAGCAAAAGCAATCCCAGAATTTATCAAGGAATTGGGGATATTTATGTAGACACAAGATAACCATCCATTCTATGAAGTATTTCACAGATGCCTGATTATTACTGAATCCAGCCTGAAAAACTCTGTCAAGAGTTCCACACAAAAAATTCTGAGAAAACAAAATAAGGCAATACTTTAGTATATGGTTGGAGTTATTTCTAAGAAGAAAAAAAAATTAAAATAGAAGAACATTCTCACCTTTATCATAATATTAGATATATAGTTTAATATGCAAATTAAAACACTTAGAAAACATCTAATTTCTTTATTATACGTTTCAAACATTTTCTTTTGAAGCAGCATTTGATGAAAATAACACCTGTCAATTTCTTGACTGTTCATAATGTAGCAATGCTTTTAGTAAATGAAAAGTTTTCAATCAGGTAGTCAGTACAAGCTTTTAGCTAGCTTTAACAGGAACAATCTGGCCTCCTAAAATTCACAAATCTAAGAATCAGATTCCACTGTCCTCTAGAAATGCATGACAAATCCATGACTTCAGACTAAAAGAATGAAACTACACAAAATTTCTTCAACACAGAACTTCCCCATCAGCTGCAGGTTACATGCCTTTTCTACCCTGCTGGAATTTAAAATACTCAGCTTGCATGACACCAAAATCAGGTCTTGATAGCAGGTACTTATTTATTTATTTAAAAGTTAATAGTAAAGAGCAATACCTGGTTAAGCTTTGGGAGAAGCACTAAGAGTGTCTGCCATACCCGGGTTTTAATCCTATGCTGCAAAGAGTTTGCATAATAGCGTGTTCTAGATCTGGATACCAGCTCATCCTAAAACAAAATTAAAAGGTTTATTGCCTATTCTTCCTTTGAATTTGAATACATGTAAATACACTTTTCTGTACTAAGAAAGCAGCATCTACTACACAGCTGGCATCAGCATTGAACATAACTTTGGAAAATATATTTACTTAATTTATTAAGAATTAAATAAGCTTATAATTAAATAATAAAGCAAGCAAATATCTTCTAAAGCTTACATTTCCCTGCTTGGTCAATCTCACAACACAAATATTAATCATTTTTCTGCAGTACTTAATTGAGAGGAATGAGGGACCCACCCATTCCTAGCTCTTCAGAAAAAAGCAGGATTCAACAGTACCAGAATGTATGGGTGATGTTCTAATAGCAGCTGCAGTAATTTACCACTGCCTTTAGACTCCTGCCAATTCATAAGCAGCCATGATATAAATAAAAATTGGACCCCAACCTTCTTCATTATTTCTTTCTGTAAAGGTATTCTAAGGAGACAATAGCTCTCTCAATTTAGAAGGCAGTCTGAAATTGTTAAAGCTGCTTAAGAATGCAGCCTAAAGGAAGATTCTTAATGGAACAATGGTTACAATCTGGATAATTCTCCAGGAAGCCAAAATATCCACTAAAAATAGAGAAAAAAACCCAAAAGGCAGTTTTTACTATTTTGGTAAAATTAACTTCTGTCTCATAACGAAGAAAAGTGCACTGCTCAGCTACACAAACAACCATAAATTCATCCTGTCAACTGTAAATATTTTGCATTTTACTAACTGTACTAACACTACATTTATATACCAAAAGAAATTAATTTTACCTTATCGAGTAGTTTGATAAAAATGTCTTCCATAAATGTCTTGTGTGAGATATTTGATGCATCCAACAAGCACAGAAATTTAACAGCACAAATGCGAATGTAGTGATCATCTCGATTTGTACTGTAAAATATTAATAAAAGTAAAAATTAAAGTCTACTTGTTTAGACATAAAGACAATTCCTGAATTATAAAAAAGCAGCAAACATCATCTTGAGCATACAGCCATCAAGCTGTCTACAACACAAGTGAGACAACATATAAATACCCAGAAATGGAATTTTAAAATGTTTGTCATTAGTGATGAAAAAAATTAGTGACTTCACAACTTGACCCTGAGTCTATCTTGAGTTCTTTAGTAACATCTGGTTGTTTAATTTTTTTTTCTATAAAAAAAAGCTGTATCAAAGTTTTTTAAATTTTGTGCCTGCAAATTATAGTCTTTAAACAACTAATTTATTCTTACAGTTTGGTCAAATATCTAGTCCCAAACAACACTTTATTCCTATTAGTTAACTACAGACACCTAGAATAATTAATAGCAAGAGTAAAATTAATGACATTATAGGTTGTGACACCGGCAGACCATCACAAAAAAATATTTTATTACTAAAAAGCTCTTGGGAGAAAATACAAGAGTAGTGAACTTTTGCAGAAGAATTTTTGTAAAGCTCAGGTTTTTTTGTTTGTTTTTTGTTTGTTTTTTTTTTTATAAACTAATAACACTTCTGAAAGCAAGATGACAGAACTTTTTCTCTGACTTTCTTCCACTGAGTAAAAATGGGAGTGAAACTATACAAAAATTCAACAATACAGCAGCTAACATCCCCATACCAAAGCAGAACCTTTGTGCAGTACACACACAAAAAGGGCTTTAAACCAACATTAAAAAGCCAAGCTCAAAATGTGGCTGCATTAAAACCTGAGCTTAACTGTCTTATTTAAAATCACAAGGTATGTATTAGCTCAGCATCCTCAAAAGTATGACTTTATTGAGGTGAGACAATGAGAAAGTAGTTATTTCAGTCACAGTCAGATTAACAAGTGGGATATATTTCCCTGAAAATCTATTTTTCTACAGTTTGGATTTGAATTATGAATATAGTGTGATGTGCAACCCCTTTACCAGTATTTTTAAAGGTTGTGAATATATTCCTTGTGTCCCTCTTCCAATTCATGATATTCTATGATTGTATGATAAGCAGCTGACTTCAAAATCAGCATCTTTCCTCTCAGAGCATCAACTAAGACAAAGGCACAGTTCACACCAAATACTGTAAGACGTATCCTCAAAAGCATTACCTTTCTGTAACAACATTTGCTGCACATTTTTCTCCAAGATTTTCTATGAAGGCATGCACATCCTGAATGTGTCTCCAGAGATGGAAAAAGACAAAGCAACAACATTAGCAGAATAACACACAAAACCTGTTTTCAGTTTTTCAATAGTTATCTCAAAGTTTAAAAGAAAAAAAAAAAAACCACATAATACTGTAAAATAGAAATCACAAAGTTGTTTTTTATACCTTTGATCTCTCCTAAATACAGTTCCAAAGACACAAGCTTCAGTGATAAGGTCACTATAACTTCCAGCATTTAAGAAATCATTTCTCAAGGCACATCTCTCATCAACACTGGGAAATATCCAAGACTGACAACAATGACTAAGGGCTACATTGAAGACTCCAGTCTTTGTAGTGGACAGATCTATGAGCTTGAAAATTATCTGAAAATAAGAAATAAAAGATTAAAAATCTAGTTTTCAGAAGTGCCAGGTCTATTAGAATAAAATTGCAGTGATATATATTTTAATAGGTCTCATGGTCTTTTGCATCCCATCTCTGCTTAGTTTAATGCTGTCTTCAATCTATTTATAATTCCCTGATTACAAGAGCAGGTGAATATGGGCAGCAATTGGCCCAGTATATGCTTATGTTAAGAAAAACCACAACTGATCTTTGCTTAAACAGATATAACACCAGATGGCTTAAGTGGAACAAATGAGCCAGAGCTTACTTCATAAGCCCAAACCCAGTGTTTTAATCAATTCTTACCCATTTAGCAAAAAAGAAAATAAATCAAACATTAAGCAAAATTTTTTATGTAGTAGCCATATCACTAGTTCTGTTCTTTAAGGAGGATTACATTCATGTTAAAGTTCATATTTAAGAGAAAGTGCAAAAGTGTCTTTGTACCTTTTTTTTGTTGTTTTTAAGGAGGGCATATTTACTTTATTTGACACTGCCATCTAAACCTTCTCCAAAAAGAAGAAAATAAAACAAAACAAGAAAAATGGCCTCAAAATATTTCTTTCCCTTCCTTAGGGTAAGTGCAAGATTAAATTTCACAAAGTAAATTTTTTTCTAAAAAATTGCAAGCATTTGAGAGAGGGCAGGGAGATGCAAAATGAACAGGTAAGGTTTTCTAAGAATTCCTTTTCAGACAACAGCCAGAGCTGTCCATGAAAATGGTTTTTCAGGTGTAACAGCTCCTAATAGACAAAGCTGCTTCTCTTCCCTGCATTGAAATTCTAGTTTTGATAATGTGACAATTCTTTGACAGTAATGCTGGTTTTATAGAGAAAGTTGTTCTAAATTGCTAAGCATTACAGCACCAAGAAGCTCATGAAGAACTTAAAACTGAAATACTGCAATGCAGTCTGAAGAAACACTTGCTGGAAAGAAAGTTCTTCTACACTAGAAGCATGTGGGATTTTCACCAAGAATTCAAACCTATTTTCTAGTGCAAAGACAGGCATTGCAACTTTCCAAGTAATTCCAAAACTGAGCTATTGTTTCACCTGTAGGAAAGCTGCACAGCATTTACTATGCATTTCTCAATCCTGAAATTTTTTTCAACTCTTTCACTAATACAGTAAAAGTTCAGCATGCACAAAAGAAATTTAGGATATTTAAGTTCTAGCATAATTAACATATGAATAATCCCAAAGAAAAAAGAAGAGTGCAGCAGAAGAAATTAACCTAAAGAACACAGTGCTCTGGGTACCTTCTGTGGAAGCCCTCCTAGATATTACCATAGTGATATTCCCTTTTTTGACTCAAAATACCCCTTTGTTCCACCCCTTCCAACCATTAAAAAGAAAGAGTGCACTGTGGTAGACCAAATTAAAATTGTGCTTCTGTGACAAATCAACATCAGGCAGGTCCACATTTTCTTCTCTTTAGCTAGAACTACACAGCCATTGCTCAGAGGGTCAATGGCACCAGGGACTGCCAAGGACTGGAATAAGAATATACATAAGTAGGCACTTGCTTGGATTTTATCTTCATTTTCTTATGAAGGGGCAGAAGGTGGCTCGACCAGATGCCCTTTGTTGAGTATAGGAGACCTTCATTAGCTCCTGCTGTCATGGAATGTCCCACTGCAGACAATGGGATAGCTGTCACATGCACTCAACACTCTCAACATTGGCAAAATACACCTTACATAATGCTTGAAATACTGATGTTAAGGCAGTAATTCTAAGAATTTAAACAAGTTTTAAGATCAAGAAAAATAAAATACTAATTATAGCTCATTATTTATTACAACACTGAGCATACAATTAGCTGTTACAGATATTCATTAAAAGTAAAAGCCAACCAACTTCCACAACAGAAGAGATAATTTACCATCTTTACATACATATCTTATTATTGCTTGGGTCCACAGGGAGACTACAAATGGAGAGTGTTTAAAATAGAGAACAGTAACATTCATTTGAAGCAAGTTTTTTAAAAAAATCGAAGAAAATAAATGAGACTGTATTTTAAGGTAATTAAGGCTAATATGGACATATCACAGCAGTTTTCAATAGCTACTTAGTGTCCATTTTATTAAAAATAATTTTCATGTATCTGGGCTGAAAATAAATTTGAGACATTTGCTATTACTTACAGTTATGAGTGACACCAGGACAAGACTACTAATGGTAACTTCAAAGCAAAACTGCAACCCCTCCTAGTGTGATTTTTGTGCTAAGGGCAAAGCAGCACGTGTGGCAGTAAATCTAAGCAGACAAATATACTGGTAAATAATTCACAATGTATTACTGCTCTAGTTAAAGTCTTGCACTCACTGTGGACTGTTCTGCATAAATATTTAATTAATGCTTAGAGGGGAAAAAAAAAGAGGAAAATCCCCAGGAAATATTATGTAGAAAGAAATAGCTAACAACTTTGCAGTGTATAAAGCCAATAGGAACCAACACCCCAGTACTGAACACAGTTTTTGGGACAAAAAAGAACACTATGACATATGTAAGAACTCCTGGAGTTCTGGCAGCTGCATAAGTATTATAAAAGAAGAATAAAGACTGTATTTTTCTTCTCTGGAAACAGGTCTACCATGCAGTATTAAACTGAACTCTAAGGTGACTCTGTGATTTTTGTTTTCTACATCTGGACCACTAGAGGAAATGAAAACTTTAAAGCAGTAGAAATGCTTTATTCAGTAGCATCTACAAATTTTTGAACTGTTTTAACTTTACCTCTTTTATTTTGGCATATGCTTGACCTTTTGCACTTGCAGCAACAGCTAGAACCTCAGTATCAAAGATGAACTGAACAAAAGCCTTTAGATTGGCCCAAAATATTAGCTGTGTGTTGCTCAAAGAGGATGTAATTTTCCAAGCCAAATCAAAAGCTTCTATGCAGAGAGCCTCTGATGAGTCCAGGAGCTGTAAATAAAGAGATAAAAAAGTGTTACATTTAACAAAAAAACCACACAAAAATCTACTAATACTGTATAGGTTTATCTTTTACCTTGGGAACAAGGACTTTCATGCAGTCAAACACAGGTGAAACTTGGTCTGAAGGAAGAATAGACAGGGCTTCTAATGCAGACTGCAGAATTTCTTTTGACCTTTCAACTGTAGACAGTGACTTTACTGAAGTTTCTTCATGCCCTTGAGCCAAAGTTGGAAATGAATTTAAGACAAAACGAAGGCAAATCCACTGGTCACGAACATAGCGTGCAACAACCTTCCCCCATCCTTGAGATGCTGTTTCTTCACATAAGCTGTGAAAAAAAAATACTTTTCTTAAATAAATATTGTGTTAAGTTTATCCTGCACATTCCTACTCCACACCAGGAAGTGCTTAACTGAACAAACTCACTGTACTGCATCAAGGTGCTAAGATTTATACAGTCCGAGGCAAGAGTGGACAAGTACATGGAAAATAAATCTAAAAATGAAGTGGTATTTAAAAGAGAAAAATCAATTTTGGGCTTAGTCAGTCTCATTAGTCAAACACCTGTGAGAGTATTCAGAAACATCACTAAGTTCTGGCTGTGGCTTTTGTTACCCAAGTATTTGGGTTTTGGCTCTTTGGCTTCCCCCAGGTCTCCCTTCCCAAATGTAAATAATTTACATTTAAACTTACTTGTGTACATGTCATGGCTTTCTGCAGTGTAAATATATTAATCTGGCCTAAGGATAATCAGTGTTCACAGCTAGCTCTGGCTTCACAGAACCAGAGAACTTAAAAAAATCCTCTGGTCTGATCAATTATGGCTGTTTTAATGTTCTAAAACCTAGATGTTAAGACTAAAGAGCAACTGAGTAAACAGTTTGTGTAGAGAATTCTTCCTTTTAATCTTGGCAAGAAGTTGTCAAGGAACAGGAAAAGCCAACACCTTAACCACTGCTTCACATTAATCAAGTTTATTCTAGAGAATTACTGAAGTTTTAGAAGATGTACCTGTTTTTTTCTTCAATATAAGATGGTTTCTTTAATACTTCATTGAATTGAGAAAAGGAAATGAATTTCTTCAGAGCATCCACAGAAGGCAAAGGTTCCAGGTGCACTTCCAGCTTCCCACCCATTATCTCACATACAGCTGCAAGGGAAGCCATGCCAGCTACTTTCCTAATTTGTTCCTTAACCTTTGGCTCCTAAGTAAAACCAAACCATACATGAACAAACACACATGATACAAATAACACACTAATGCTTTTAATAATCCGCCTCTTTGCATCACCACAGACATCACACGGTAGCAGCTCTGCATCTTTCTCCTTCTGTATTTTCTTCCCCTGAGCCCAGTGCAGCTTGGCTTGGGCTGGGTCAGTGCAATCACTCACAAGTCACAAGCACTGACAGAAGCATAAATCTCCCAAATTACAGTCGCTCAGGCATTAAGTGCAGGCAGTGTGGCTGTGATGGAACACTCCTATCTTGCCAGGTGACAGCTGATACACATTGCTGGAGAGTAATTAGAAAAAAAGATGTGGGTCCAGTTAATCAGAAACCCAACCAACACGACAGCTGAAATTTGGAATATGACACAGCAGCTGCTCCAAGCACCCAAAAGATCACAACCATGCCATGGTTATTTCTTGTGATAAACACATATATTCAAAAAGACATTAAATGAAACATCTCATTAATAAGAAAAAAGCCAATAAGCATATAATGCCTATATAGTAAGAAACCTTTGATGTTATTTAAATATCTCCAGGGCACATTTCTGTTTAGAGCACAGAAAAGACTTTTCTCATCTGTAATTACTCAGCATTTTCTTCTTTCTTCTGAAACTGAATAGGTACTGTAGGTGCAGCTGAAGAAACTACCATGAAAACACAATTCTCTTGAATTCAAAGTAAGTTGGTAAAGGCCCACAGTGAACTCTAAGTTTGAATCAGAAAATGTTTACTTTGAAACTACTGGAAAAACCATATAATTCACACAAACAAAGGAAAAAATAAAATTAAGTATTGTTCTTTGTTCCCTTAAAACACAAACCTAGCTAATCAAATGCTTACAATATTTTAAGGTGTTATTAACTGTTCTTGACCAAAACAGTAATACAAAATAAGACCGAAGTTTATACTACCCAATAAAACTTAATTTAAATCTCCTTTATTTTCATGGAAGTTATTAATGGTTTGTTTACCTTTTTAAAATTTATCTGTTTCAGATCTAGTAGCCTGACACATAGAACTATGGTACAATCAACATAACTACATGAAAACACCAAAGCAATGCTGAGTTCTGGAGTTTCTTTTTCTCTGTATGTTCCAGGTTTGACAAACAAGACTTTTTCATTTAATAGTTAATCTTACTTGATCAGTAAGATTAGTTTCATATTTGAGGGAAAAAATCTTTGAGTACATAGTTCATGATTACAGTAAGAATTTTACTTTAGCTATAGAGACTTCTAAATAAAGCAATATGAAAAACCAAAGTACTAAAAATCTTAGCTACAAACATTACATACACATTCATATCACACTCCCAAATAAAGATATGTTAGAGAATATATATCTGTACGTACACATTCACACAAACTATTATTTAATTTCACATTATATATAATAATATTAAGCATTATAAATATCACAATACAAATAAGTAATTATATATTAACATGTTTATAATGTGTCCACATAATAATTAATGCTAATCAAAATATAATATTAGCATCTATTTTAATTTCTATTTTAAACTACTTATTTGGCTTGTTTTATATTAATAATTATTGTTGTAAATAATGCTAAATTACCTTTTCAGAATTTCTCTCCTGAAGATTGCGAATAGACGCATTTATCAGGGATGAAAGGAAATTCTTGATAGATGGTATTTTCTTCCAGTTGACTTTCAAGCACAAATTCACTATCTCTGGAATTAAAGCCAAGTACAGATCACAACGATCCAGGTCACCAACCTAGAAGTGAAGAAACACCCGTAATCCCAATCAGTAAGAGGAGGAAAACTGAACTGGAAATCAGAAAGAAAACTACTGGTAACAATGACAGCAGAAGGAAAACTACAACAGTCATTGCAACTGGACAACTTTCAATTTTGGGGTTTGTTTGGGGGGAGGTTATTAACCTCTAAATCTTAAAAACTGACTTTCAGATGCTGTTCTCCTGTAACTTTTGCTTTGCTTAAAAGGTCTCAGGTTTCTTTGGGATAGAAACTTAAACACTGGGCACAGCAATGAGCAAACAGTGCAAGACAATCAAATAAGATGATAACCAGGCTGAGTACTAAAAGTCTCCAACACCTAGCAACTTATGCCCACAGCTATACTGTAGGTATCATGCAGTATACGATACTCAGGATTTCTTACAATATGATTTCTTTAGATTTAAGAAGAAACAAGAAATGCAGGTGGCAGACCCTAAATACTACTTGTGAAGACACTTTTGTTTCCTTCTTACTGTGCCCATTCAAAAATTTAACAGAAGTTTTTCTATGCAAATTGACTTTCTAGGTGTTCAAAGATTTTGTATGAACTTTAAGAACTGGTAAATCAAATTAACAAGCAAAACCACACCAAAGTGTGTCTCATAATCATCACTTACAGTGCTTAACTCGTTGGTAGTCAACCGTCGGAGAATAAATTCAAGAATACTCTCCACAGGTGTCACAAGAGATTTCCAGATAAAGAGCAGTACTTCATCTGTGTGGAGGGAAAAAAAGTATATATACAGAAATACAACTCCCTTAAGAATTTTATTATATCATGCAGATATACTTATTTATTACAAAGTTATATAGTAATAGTCCTAAAAATAACTTAAAACAACTCTCTATTCTTTCACAATGTAAGCCATAAGGTTGAAAGAATCCAAGCAGATTATATTATTTTATAATACAATGTATTAGTGAACCAAAAACCCACACAAGACCAGAAGGCCACAGTCCAATTTCCCAACTTTTAATACACACTTTTGTCCTACTCCTAACCCTCTGCACAAACAGCTTATTAATTAACTTAGCCTTTAATAAAAACCAAAAGCTTTCATATTCAGCAATTAACTTTATGTGAGAAAAATATACATTTCCATTCCTAATTTATAGACTTGAAAACTGGTTTTGGGGGCTTGCTGTTTGTTGGTCTGGTTTTGTGATGCTTAGGAATAATTAATCTTTCAAAATAGCATAATCTTACAGGATTTTAGCCCAGTAGCTTCCAGACTTAACATTGTAAATGAAAATGCAAAATTATGACACAAAATGTGGTACTGTCTACAAGAAAAGGCTAGGCTACCAAGTATACCACATGTACATAGCATTTCACAAACAAAGACACAAGTTTATACACAAGGAAGGTAGGTACTCTGGTATTTAACCACAAACACATTTCAGTCTGTGTTTCAAGAGTAAGGGCTAGCTGAAAGCCAAGCAAATAACACCTCAGTATGAAAATCGAGTAAAATACTCTGCATGGCCACCTTGTTTCAAAATTTCCAGTCACTAGTTTCAAATTAGTTTCAGTATTTAGGAGAATTACCCAGAGGCTTCAGCTGCTGTTTTTTTCTGGAGCTGACCCTGACTAACACTTCATGTAGCAAAACTATTATGGAATGGAAGACCTTCAAAAAGTAAAAATATAAAAGGAAATATTTCCAGAAGTTCCAAATCCATACTGTACTTACTTTCAATATTCCCTACTAAAATGGCTCATTACATTTCTAATGGTCAAATTGTTTAGAACCAACAGCTTAATTATGTCAGATTAACATCATGTTTCATCATAAGTCTCAAATCACTAAAACATCTTCTGCAATTTACATTCATGAAAATCTTCAGATAAGCATGTTGGACATAAAACCCAATTCATTACCAGTGGCTCTGTAACACTAGCAAAAGAAAATAATTACTGTTTAAAATAATGAAATCTAACAACAGTTTAGATAGCAAGAACTGCAGCAGAATGCTGATGATTTCAGTATGCATTTCAGGCACATCTATCCCCATTAAAATATTCTTAAATAAAACACTTCCCACTTGTTATTATTTTTGTTTTACAAGGTTAAAATCCTTTATTACTCCCTACCACTTTATTGTTTTCCATTTGACAAACAGAACTTTTCACCTCCCATTTAATCAACACAGAAACATAGCTTCAGTATTACACAGTATTAATCTTCCCACCCCTCACCTCAGCCAACTCACAGCTCCAGAAAAAAAAGATTTATTGCTTGATTCTCCTGTGCAGAAGCAAGAAGCACAAAAACGCTGTAGAAAGTAATTTTAAGAAAAGTAATCCTTCTTGAACATAAAACTACAATGCAATTCAGAAAGCCTCTCAAAAGCCTGACCATGGGCTGTGCTGGAGCACCTCTAGGGACCTTCAAGGGAGGGGACAGGGACACTGCAGTGCTCAGCCTTGCCATACCTTTGGAACTCTGTTAGCAGAGCTCAGTGTGCCATGTCAGGTGTCAAAATTCCCAAAGCAGGAGCAATCCATTGCAGGCACATTAGCAAGCACAAAAAGAAATAAGGTACACAAGGAAATTATAAATAATCAATACTATAAAGCTAGCATGTGCTTGCATGTGTTTTGTAGGACTCTGTTTCAGGTTTTTCCTATCCCTGTGCTGTAGGCTGAATGCACAGTGGTAGCTTAGTGGATACTTCTTCCAGTTTAGCTCAATTCAAGGAACCCACTTCAACAGTCAGAGACTGTGCCCCAATATGAACTTTAACAGCCTGCATAATTAGTGCTCAGTATTTCACACAAACAGCTAAAATTTCAGGGGGCAGAGGGGTTGGATGCATACAGCACTTGTTAAAATGAGGGTGGGCATTTATTTTGGGGCTGCACTAAGACATGTACATGAAACCTGGACATATAACCTGAAACTATTTTTGCTACAAATAGAAGCCTAGATATGGAGCCTTTCCACTCCAAAACTACTCTTCTATTCCATGTTATAAACAACCTGAAAAAAAATCCCAAAATAATCTAGGGGAGCAGAAACTAAACACCAAGAATTCTCCTATTCCCATTCATTATCCCAAATCAATGAAAATAATACTGCAATTTTTCATTTGCTCTCAGGAAAAACATTTAGGTCTATTCTGGTTACAAATTGATCAAGTTCTCTCAAAAGGAGGAGTAAGGACCCAGTTATTTTTGTTCAAACTCTCCTGAAATGTCTACAAGTTAAAGTTCTCCATCTGTGGAGGGCCAGCACTCCCAGACAGACAGATCACCAGGATTGTGTTTCAGTGAGCACCTCTTAGCCCACCAGTCAACGCAGAAAACAGGATGTCCAGCAGGATCACTTCGGGGAAGGCTCAGGCTGAACCTGTGGCAACTAAGCAGATTAGGCTGGGTTTCTGTAATAACTCCTTTCTGAAGTGTCTAAATGATTTATGGAATCCATTCATTTGCAAAGAATAGGCCTATAAATATTTGCAGTACAGTCACACTCTTTTTTTTAACTCATAATCTAATCCTAATGGATAAGATAATTGCTTTCTCAGAAGGCTTCCACAGTCTCAATCCCCAGTCCTCAGCACACCTGTAAGATTGGACCCACAGCTCAAGTTTTACAATAGACATGCCAGATTGCCAACTTTTACATTTACCCTTCTAGGCCAGTATTGGTTTGACACTATAGCCATACAACAGGTAAGAAGCTCAGCTGCAGTTAAGACTGTAAGGAACAGAAGACACAGTAACTGAAGATGTCACTAACCATCTTGTGCATTGGAACATTTTAACCAACGGGTCTGCAATAACTTCAAGAGAAGCTGAAGGCTTTTATCTGCTCTCAGTGTTGGTATGTAAGCATTACTGCCAAGTTTCATCAAGACATCCAGAAGAGGGTTCAAGAAAGCCTCTAGTTCAATCCACTCTATGTTGCTTTTTCCACTACACAAAAACAAAAATTAAAAAGAAAGTCTTCTTCTGAGTATCTGCCTTAAGTGCTCAAGTTACTTATGGAAATAAATAGAACACGTTTCCAAGACACTTAAGTATCTTTAGAATGTTACCCAGTATGCCTGCAGCAACAGCTGGACAAGGCCTAAGGAATGATCAGGCTGATCCAAAGCCTACAGAGAAAAGAGGACAGCTTCCCACTTCATCAGGCTTCTACTGGATCCTTCAGGAGTGAGGGGATTGAAAAAGACAGAAATGTAAAATAAGGTATTTCATACTTACCTGTATTTATTCTTCATCTGCTCCACGTCAGCAGCCAACAGAATCATTGTTGAGACAAGCTTAGCTTCAAACCAGTCAGGCATAAAGCAATTTTCTCCTGATTAAAGATATTTTAAGGTTTCCACAGTAACTAAAAAATACCTTTGCATTAGTTTCTAAAACTTCTGGGTTTGCAACATATTTTAATAAATTAATAGTACAGAAACAATTGACCCTAATGGAAGTATTACTGCTAATTTTTGGCATTCTTTATCTAGATATAAGTTAAACTCTCACACTATTGCCTTCAGGCTCAAACAAATTTTAAGCAATGTAGCAGTTCACAAAAGACTTTTCCATTGCCTTTAAAAATACATTAGCATATTCAAATGAATTTAATGAAGAACATAATTCCACCATGCTTCATCAGAAACATCAGTTGTGGTTTTGACCACAGAAGTTACATAAAGAATAAAACTGTTCCATAAACAGGAGATTATAAAAACACTAAATGAAGTTTCTCTTTTAATCCATCTTTGAAGCAGAACTACATCATCATACTTCAAAAATTCTTTCTTAAATATCAGTACATATGTTGGTTTCAGGAGGTTTTTTAACTGGTATATTTCTAGCTTTGGGAATTTAGAAAACAAAACACTTTGGAGGTCCAATTCAAGCAGCTGGACACAGGTTTTTTTTTTTCCCCTAAAGAGCTGCTTATTAGTTAAGTTTCATATAAAACCAGAATTATAAACATCACTTTTTACAAGTGAAATGAAGATGCTTGCCATGGAATTGCAGATAATATAAACCAAGGACTGAACAAATATGTCAGGAAGGAGAGAAGATCTGCCAAAATTTTTAGCAAATTTACCCTGGAACATCAGAGAGAATTTGCTTGCTACATCTTTAACAATAAGACAATCAAGTGAAGTTTCCTGGTCTACAGGAAGTTTCTGAAGCTATTTATGATCAGCAAATTCTGACTTAGCTCTTTTATCTCATGTACATATAAAACTTAAAAAGTGTTCAGCTTTGACTTTTGACAATACAAAACTACATAAAATTCACTATGACTGCAAATGCCACACAAAAGTTGAAATATTTTAAGAAATCGATTTGCCATCTCTTTCAATGGGTCTGAAAGAAGACACAAACCTGACATTGCAAATAATCCAAAATGTGGCAGTGAACAAGGAAGGCCTTTTGTAATTTATTTGCATTTTTATACAGCCTAGAAAGTACCTTCCTCGGTTATAATGTGGCAGCTCAGTTCCTGCAAGCTGTCCAAGGTCAGAAAATTGTAACAACTCAGGAAGGAACATGCAATGAGCTGAAAAGGTGCCTCACCCTCCATAAAAATACTTGGTCATTTTACAAAGCTCTACCGAGAAAGGTGACAGACCCTGTGTGGGTTCATAGTCCCTTGTGCTGTATTCTGCTCCCCACATTCCAGCATTTTCAGACACCATCAAAAGAGTGACAAAATAAATCTAATGGACAAGCATCAGGGCAGCATTAAAATGGGACATCAAGACTTAATGTTCAATTCATACTGCAGGACTCTAATTTACAGAGGAAAGCTGGAGTTAAAAAATAATATTCAAATTTTAGAATTGTGAATGCACAGGCTGGGTATAACTTGAACAGGTGCAATATAAAAAAACCCATTTTTCTAAAATCCAAGGGATTGTTGTAGTTTTTTGGGTTTTTTTACAATTATCTTTAAAATAGTGGTTTTAATTAATACACATTTAACTTACTTTCAGATGCAGCTGTCTTAAGGTACTCTCCCACCAGACTGTGCACATATTGACATAATGATGATGTCTCCTGATGTTCAAAATCAGAGGTTGCAGACTTCCTGAAGCACTTGTCATTCACCTGCAGCCAGCTGCAAAGCTGAATGAAGAACAGTTTGTTACTCCTTGACCACACCTGCAGCTGTGCAGTGACATCACTGATTTAACAGCAGCACACTGGTAAACACAAACTCTCACAACAAACCCACACACTGCAAGAGGTGCTCACCAGAGAACTACTACATATGGAAACATGCTCTTCCAGAGGGTAGCTCAGAGCACCCCCAAAAATCAGTGGTACTAATAAAAGAAAAACAACAACTCTTAAAATTAAGCAAGACTGGTAAAAATTCCCTTATCTCAAAAGGGCTTCTTCCAATCAAGGGTTATCTAGTGAGACCAACTTTTTTTTTTTTTTTTTAAACTTTTATGCTAAAAATCAATGGAGCAAGATGAAATATACAGGACACAAGACACTATGCAAAAAATCACTTTATTATTATATGGCTGCACAAGTAACTAAAAGTTATGGCCACATGATCAGTTGGCTGTAGTATATACCATATAAAAATTATTTCATCTTTGAACTTTTATGTACAGCATTTTACATCTTGCAAAAACATAAAATATGTATCCTGTGAAAATTTATGATTTACAATCTCACTCTACATGGTATGCACATTTTTCTATTTGAGATTATCCTGCCAGTGATGGGTTTGATGAACATAAAAGCAGCTTCAGGTCTCACCTCTGTCCATAACAAAGTATCTCTCCTCAGGGATTCCTCTGGTCTAAGGGACAGAAGAAAGCTTGAAACTTCTGGGAAGGACACTTTCTCCTGAAATTAATCAAGATACAATAGCTGCCAACATAACATATAACAAATAATACCCACATGACAACTCAATAAGTTTTTCTTTATCTGGAAAGTTTCAGTAAAAGAAATGCACTTTTTCCTTTTTGTGACTGAGACTAATTTCTGCCTCTTTGGGACCAACTTATCAGTAACCAAGAAACAAAATTTAATTTTCCCAAGTATTAAAGTCTATCTGAAAATAAATGAATGACTGTAAGAACAGTGCTGTTCACTGATGACACCGTCTAAATTAATGTAGGTAAATGATAGCCATAACACACAACATGGAATACTATTTATTTAGAAAACTAGCTATAAAACAAACAAAACATGTATACTTTGATTTCTGAATAACTATAGTCCTGATATTTCAACAATAATGGTAGATTTAGCATTCTGGTATCACTAATTCTTTTAATATTAGGAACTACAGAAACTACTATTTAGTTTCTATCTGTTAAAATCTGAGTTTATATAGTAGGTATGGAATAATATCCTGTTACAATAACTACCACATGAAAACCCTATAATAAAACATCAACTAATAAAAGTTAATGAAAAAATATATTTCTTATGGAAAACCAAAGGTAACAGAAGCATACCATACTTGCATAGTACAATTTAAATAGTCACTAAAAAAAATTGCAAATCCAGCCAAATCAGTATAAATAATGTAGTTAGCAATTTTTTGAATACTATCGATCCTGTAGAAGTGTCACTGTATTTCTATTACATCAGAGAAAATGAAAAAACAAAAAATAAAACAAAACATAAAACCCAAAACTGACCACATCTGTCAAATGCATAGTTGTTTGAAGAAGATAGCACTGAGCAGCTCCACGCAACAAAATCTGATGTGTAATCATAGTACACTGGAGGACATCCCTGCAAAGAGGAAAAACACACACTGTATAAATCACACAGCTAAAAATGTAAACATTTTCATATATTTTCTAATTATTAACCATTTTAAATACATTAGATTGCATAGCAGACTTAATATTCTATTAAGTATGATGCAAACAGTGCCTGATCACAACACAAACAATACAGAACCAAGATTACTGTTACATGTACTTTCAAAAACTGATAATAAAACTTGTATAAGCATAAGCCTGACAAAACAAAAAGGGGGAGAAGAAATAACAAAACAAAAACTAAAGGAACAATCCCCATGATCACATCAGTTCAGACTGGTAATTTAATATCAGTACTTCTATCTGTAACAAGTATATAAATGTTTGCCATCAAAATCTCAAGCACAAAACTGGAAGAAACTTTCAGTGATCTTTTATCAGCAAAGGCATGTCCAACATTTTTTCTTTTTGTAAACTGCTTCTATCCAATATTCCTTCAGCCAGCAGCAAGATTTTATTTGAATGCCCAAATCTGATTAAACTGGAATGACAATTGATTTTTAGTGGCCCTAGGAAGAGAAAGCAGTCACTTAGAAATATCAGTGTGATTAAGGTCCATAGTGAGACCAAGAACTTTTACCTAGACTTTTATTTAGAAATCTTTCAATTTCCAGCACTGTGGGCTGTCCCCTGATATAGCCTCAACTGCTATTAAACCAAGCTGCAATGTAACTAGAAGAAAAGGAAGAAGTGTGATATATATCAACCAGGAACTGTGGAAGATCAGGGAAAAATTATTCTAAAAAAGTAGCAACTATGAAGACCTGAAACGCAAAAACTCAAATTTTTTAAACTTCATACAGGGATAGAAATACACTGATTCTTGAATTGCTTTTCTCTGCAAATTAGACATAAAGGAGACAGAAACTTATATTGCCATGCCCAACAATCCCTTCAGAAGTAACAAACATGAATCAAATTCTGTCTTCCAGAATGTCAGCACATTTCTTTGGAAGAAGGCTGTAAGAACACAATGCAGTATGTATTTTACCTTAAAGCATGAAGTCCTTCAGCACCAAGTACTTTACATGCAGGGATAGATGCCAAAGCCATAGAAAGAAACAAAACAGGAACAGCACACCAATGTCTACTTGTCATCTTCTGAATAAATTTTAACAGGAAGCTACCTTAAAATAAAAGCAAACAAAACAGCCCTGAGTGATTTTGTGTTCTCCAATGCTTTTAAATAACATGAACTCCAGCAGAAGAGTGCTATTGTAATTTCTGGCAATTAAATGAAAGACAACGGAATCATTTCCTAATTATTTAAATGAAAAAAATTACATTGCAAAGACGTCTGTCAGTAAGGTGATATGATTCAAACAGAAAGAAACCTAATTTTGACTTTGGTCATCTGCACTAATCACTATGTTCAGAATTGGAATTTCAACTTGATTGTTTTGAGTACTAAACAATGGCTTTTTATAGTTGCTATTGAGTGTGTGATATGGCTGACCATAGTGATTCAACAAGTTAAATGGATGCTGGAATGGGCAGAGCAATTCTCAACAAGCCACCACATCTACAGTTTGTGGAAGCAGGCAACCCATCTCAGGATTCCTAATCACACACCCCCTGTTTAGTGATAAAATACATGCCTTGGGACAGGCAGAGAAACAGGGCATCTGTGGCATTACAAATATGTAATATGTTTCCTACCAGAACATACCTTTACACACAGGGTGCTGAAGAGATGATTCTATCCTTATTTGATCCAATTAGACCAGGTATTAACTTCTGGTTGCCTTCATTTCAGCCTACACTAGCACCAAAGTTCAGAAGTCTCAGAAATCTTCCTCCACTCAGCCTCACAATAAAAAGAATCCTTATTCTGTTCCAGCCCTTGGACTGGGCTCTTTTGGATGTGCCATTACACAAGTCATGAATAAAATAGTCTGGCAGATAAAGAAAAAAGAACTTCCAAGTACTGTTCACTTCAGATTTTAGGAGCTTATTTGGGTTTTTTAGTTTTCCATTAATAAAAAGAAAATCTACTTCATTTTGCCCCTAGAACAATTGTGTAGCTTAGTACTGGATGATACCTTAAAGTCTCTTAAGACCTTTTCCCTGGAAACTCCACTGTCAGGACAACTACTCCTTTTTTCTCTCAAGTAAACACTTACATGACATATTGAAAACAGCTCCATAGTTTTTATTTGGTTTCCTTATTTAAAAAAGATAAAGGTGAAACTGAAACATACCTTTTTCTTCTTCTGGAAGAAGAGTGAAATAAGTAGCCAAAAACTTCTGTAACCTCAATCCCAAAGGAGGACAGGATCCTACTGATTGACCTGGTGTCCTGTTGGGTTTTAAAACATTAGATACACAACTGGAATGTTAACAGCTTTAGGATTAGATGAAACAGATTTAATCTAAAATCGAACAGATTCAGAATGTTTAGAATTGCCCCTAAACAAAAACAAAGTGTCAACCAATGACACTCCAGAGACCAAAAGAGTCAACCTCAACTCCTCAGGAGAAGTCTCAGGATACTGGCTATTAAGGATTAGCATCAGTCAAGAGATTCTACAGATTTCTGTCAGCTTGATACTAACTGTAATAATTTTATATATTCTTGGTGTACTCAAAGATGCACCCTCCTCTACATATGGCAACATGTTTCACATGAAATACAGAAGCTAAGTGAGAAGATTAAGATCATGAAGCATTAATTCAACACAGCTGTAACATACTGAAACACTTGGCATTTGCTCCACCTTCTGAATTCCCATCATGTGTGTCCATGGAAAGATACTGCAGACTGAGAAGAGAAATGCTTAACTGCTTCAAGAGCCTGCAGAGATCATGTCCTGCCATGTTTAGATGAAACAACCTGTTTTGACTTCACTTTATTCACAATCACCTAATCTAAACTATCACTAGTGACAGTCAGTTTTAGCCCCCCCAAAAATGAACACATTAATCCATCAAACTCTTTGTTCCATGGGCTTCCCCCACCAGATCAAGACTGCAACCATCAATTCAACCAATGCACATTGAAAATTGCAATATTTAAATCCTGTCATTAGATCCATACTTTATTTGTTAACAGTCACCCACCTTTACTGAAAAACTCTCCCTGTCAGTAAGTTTAGGAGCACCATTTGTTATTCATGTGTTTTCCTTCAGCTATGATTTTACCAACATACTTAAGCCAGTATTATTAGAACACATTTGCAGCAATCAAAAAACAAAACAAATAACTGATCAATTAAACCAGTCATTTACCTGCTGTAGAGGGAACTTTCTGAGAGGGCATCCATTAGTGGTCCAATAACAAACTGAAAAAAGAAACAAGAACAATGGTGAAATGTACATTTCCAAGGCACTAAGGCTAACTAGACTTATTTCACCAGAAATTAGAGAATACTCTTGTTAGTGGTAAATAGTAGAAGCAAAAAGAGGAAGAAACCAAAGAGAAGGAGGACCAGGAGAGTAAACAAGAAAAGAGGTTTTTCCACTAGATATATTTCACAGAGTATTGTGAAAGATGCAGGCAAATAAGAAATCCTTTTGGGAAACAGATAGAAAAAATAGATTTAAATGTGAAATAGAAGAATGACAGAGCCAACATAGCTAAAAAGATTTAGGGAGCATATTAAGGTTGACTTTATTTCAAGTTACTCATCAAGAGGCTGACTTAAACTGTATAAATCAGGAATGTTAACCTCAGAGGGGAATGAATGCTCCAATGAAGTTTAAATAATACAATGTACATCATTCCTTACTAAAGTGTAGGCTGGTTGGACAGTCAATACACATGTAATAAACAAAGTAATTTAAAAAAAACACCTTTAAGCTTTAATATGTCTTCCTATATAGAGAATACTTTAAAGTGTGAGGCTTTTATATTTTATGGATACAGCAACACACAGGTTAAACAACAGAGACAGAATTTGTCCAATTCCAACTACTGAGGCAATTCATGTTAAGATCTATTACAAATTAGAACATTAGTTTGTTGTGGCAAGTAACAGTAACACCTTACCTCTGAGAAATCAAGTGAATTTGGAAGATGCTTTGTTTCGTAAAGCTCCAGAAAATGAAGAATTCCTTCCTTTGTCAGTGTTTTATTCTCACTCTCAAACATTCGTCTATAAATGCACACATGCCACGATGGGTGAAACAGCCAACAACCTGTTTACAAAAAAGAAATTCTACTGAACTGACACAGAAATGATAGTGACACACTAACACACAATATACTGGAACATTCTGGACATATACATATTAACATTCTGGACAACATTATAGTCTATTCACAGGACATTTCAAAAAGGTGACTCTAGCTATTCATTTCATAAAAACCTGCTAAATCTAGTTTTAAAATTATCACAGTTTTTCAAAGTTACTCTCTACTTTATTAGTTACAAATTAAAATTATTTAAAAGTGCCACACCCTTCTTCCTGCAACTCTATACCAATGTATTTACCTGCAAAAGTTTCACTTTAATAGTCTTTCTACTTTACAAATCTCTAATTACATGTGCTCATGTGCCCTAGACATGCTTCTCAGCACTCGTTTTATTTATCCTCTCCCCACTTCTAACAAATTAAGTTGGGGTTTTTTTCCTCTTTTACAACGTTGTGCAGGTGAATTTTCTTCGACAACTCCAAAAATCTCTAGCTTTATTTTCACATTATCTTAAGCAAAATACAGTGGGAAATGACCATTTATTTGGATTTTCTGACAGAAAAATATTATTCCAAGACAATATAGTAAGCTATAAATATATGCTAGGATTTCTCCTCAGAGCAGAGTGGTTGCTGCCCATGCAAGTTTGCCAAACAATCTATGCATAGAGCAAACCCACAAAAACTGGAACAGCCACCCAGTAAACACCTAATTTGAGAAACAAAACATCACCAAAAGCTGCGACTAAAACAGAAGAAGTAAACAGAGAAGTGTAACTTAACTAATTAATATTAAAGAGGTTAAGTAGAAGAAGTTCCATCTTACCTTTATCCTCTGATATGGCAAGCTCATATAAACTGTTTAGTTTTGGTAATACTGGCTTTATGACATGGATCTGAAATGCAAATCAGGTATAAACAGTTTATACCTCCAACCCAGGAGCTGTCAGTTATTCAGACTAGAATTTACTATCAACAGCATTAATACAGCAATTGACAATAGAAGTACCTTGAAATAAACCTGCAAAGCCTGAGGTATCCAACACTCAGTTAAAAAATACCTGATACTTCAATACTACTGTATTTTAAGAATAATACTTACTAACAACCATTCCACTCCTCAAAATTAAAACAGCACAGACATTTAAAATTAAGCATTTAAATTAATAGTATCTAAGTTACAGGACAATCCTGTACAAATAACATAAAATAACTACAGGGAGGTGGGCACACAAATACCATACAATTATGGAAGTCTCAAGTCAACAGTACAAGTTGACAAGTATGGCACTAAAGATTCACAAAACAGTTTTAATCCAAGACCACAGGTACTTTACCATACAGGCACAGTCCCCTCTGTCCAAGAGAGGTTATTAAGTGCAATAACAAGATTTTTCACTAAGCTGGTCTTGCAATCACCTACACTCCAGGTTTCTGTCATTGCATTTACCAAATGTATTCCTATGAGAGAGAGAAGCTCTAAATTTCCTTCCAATGAATGACACATGCTGTGTTTTAAGTATTCAAGAGTTGGAACAAAAGTATTACAGTTAATGCTGACTTAGATACAGTCACCAAAAACGGAAATATTCTGCACTACAAAAACATTCACATACGCCACAAGTGAGGCAGCACGTCCAATAGGATGGGCACAGATTTCACAGCGCTCCTACCTGGTTTCCTTCCAAAGTTTCCATTATCAAAATGTAAGTTTCCCAAAACTGCAGGAGCTGCTCGTTCTTCTCAGCAGACCACCAAAACAGACTGCATTCTAAGGAGAAGAAGATAAGTTCCCGCGTTTCCCCCGGTCCTGCTCGCCGCCCGTGCCGTGCCCGCCCGTGCCGTGCCCGCCCGTACCGTGCCCGCCGTCCGGGGCGCAGCGCAGCTCGGCGCGCTGGCTGCCGCTCAGGTCCAGCGCTCTCTTCAGCAGGTAGCGGGCCCGCTTGCGGCACAGCCCGTCCCGCTCCGTCAGGCCCTCCTGCACCAGCCGCCAGAAGCGCGGGCACAGCCGCGCGTCCAGCCCCGTCCCCGCGGGGCCCCGCGGCAGCAGCGCGTCCGCCAGCGCGCTGAGGGCCAGCAGCGCCCGCCCGGCCCGCGGCGCCGCGCCCGCGCCCAGCAGCCCCTCCCAGACGCGCGGCAGCGCCGCGCCGTTCGCGCCCAGCGCCGGCAGCAGCCGCCCGGCCACCAGCGCCGCCGCCGCCTCGCCCTCGCCCTCCTCCCGCACCAGCGCCAGCGCCGCCGCCGCGCACCGCGACAGCAGCTCCGGCTCCTCCAGCCGCGGCGCCGCCGCCACCAGCGCCTCCACCGCCGCCTCCTGCGCGCCGCCGCCCGCCGCCAGCTCGGCCAGCGCGTCGCGGGCCAGGCGCGCCGCCAGCGGCGCCCCGCAGAGCTGCACGCAGTGCCGCAGCGCGCCCCGCGCCGCCCGCGCCGCCCGCAGCCGCTCCCCGCCGCCCTCGCCGCCCCGCAGCAGCGGCCGGCACCGCTCCAGCGCCACCTCCCAGGCCGCCCGCCGCAGCGCCTCCGCCTCGCCCGCCGCCGCCGGCCCGCCCGCCGCCAGGCGCTGCAGCAGCAGGCGCAGCGCCTCCGCCCGCTCGGCGCAGAGCGGCGCGCTGAGCGCCCGCAGCAGCGCGGCGCGGTCCCCGCAGCGGGACAGCAGCGCGTCCGCCAGCACCACCTCCATGGCGGGGGGCGGCGCGGCGGAGCGGCGCCTGCGCAGGCGGGGCGGGGCCGCGCGGGGCGGCGGGAGGCGAGCGCGGTGTGATTGACTGCCCGGGCCGTGTGCGGGTGTGTGCCTTGGTGCTCGCCGTGTCCCGGTCCTAGCCCGCTGCCTGGGCGCTCCCAGCCGTGGTGGCTGCTAAGCGCAGCCTGCCCCAGCACCGGAGATATCCCAGGTGCGAGCCTCTCGCTGGAGGGGGTGAAGTTGTGCGCCGTAAAAACTCTCTCTGTTCTTCATGCGCATTACAACGCACGATCAGGCAGCAGTAATACACAAAATGCCCAATTTCCTCACCTGCCATATTTGTTCTAACCATTTCTGCCAAACGAATTTGCTGAGACCAGTCACTGTTCTCATCACAGCGTACCAAGGGTTTGCCTGAATGCCCTGTGTGCGCCTCAGGTCAGAGGAATTCCTGGATGCTGGCTCCATGCTGTTGGCTTGTTAGAAGGGCCCAGGCCAGAGAACGATTCCTGTGCAGTTCCATGTACTGGTCCAGCCAAAGCCTAACTCCGAAAATCAAGCTGATTTCCAGTAAGTGTAAGTTCCTTGTGAGAGATTACAATTCCCATGGAAAAAAACCTGCACGTCAAAAGTGGTGGTGAACTACTTGCCTAGAAGATGTGATCATAGGAAAAGGCAAACCTGGAACCTTCTGTGCCTGTGAAAACAATGGATAGCAAATTCCCTGCACAGCACAATGTGGTTTCTAATGAGTGTGGGCATTATCTTGGCCAAGTTGTAGTTTCTTACAGTCTAGTGAATAAGAAAAGCTTACTGCAAGTTTTCCAAATTAGATTCCAATTAATCAACTCCTCTCCAAATCCCATGAGTAGTCTCCTTTTCCTGGCTATCCATTTTCTCCAAATGTTTTTGGAAATCCCTTTATCTTTGAGAGCCTACTGATTGCAAAGTCACTGAATTTTCTTATTAGAAGTGAGCCTGTACTGTGGCTATATATGCAACATATTCTGGAAAAAGAAGGTGGAAATGAATTCTTTTAAACCCTCGAGCTAATACAGTTTTTCCATGTGCCTTATCACTCTGCATGTGTTCTGTCACACATAAATTACAGAATCTAGTAAAAGCTCAACAAAACCGTTCAAATGATACATTTTACTCAAATGTAAAGTAAAACTTAGTACTTTGTTTCACATACACAGAAACATGTTTCATCTGAGAAATTATTACAATGTATTTTAGTAAATGGGATGCTTACAGATGAAATCTCTTATATGCTGTAATATATTTTCTCTATTTGCTCTTTAGTAATTTTTTAATTTCCACTTAGAGTATGCAGTCTGATGAATTGTGGGAGTTTCTTTTTTCAGGCTTGAAACAATGCCAAGCAGGGAATTCCTTCTTGTATAGTTTTACTCTGCCCTTCCTGGCATCTGTTACTAAATGAAGACTTAACAGTCTGCACAACAACCAAATCAAAACAGAATTAAATAGGTGTTGTGCTGTTTCTTCATTATTGTCTGAATTCTGCTCTGCCTTTAGTTTTATCACAGTGGAGTGTCAAATCTAAAATCTTATTACATCAATTTAAACAACAGCATTTAAATTTGAACTGTTCCACTGTAGATTGTCTTATAAGACAAAAAGGGAGGTCGAGCTTGAGGAGCTTCTGAGTGGAACATTATGACAACAAAACAAAAGAAACAAACAAAAACAAGCCAGAAAGGTGGATATGGAGTTAAAAGAGAGAAAATGAGCAAGCATTTTGTAATTTTCAGGTGTCAAGAACCACACCATTCACACCCTCATACCACAGTTGTTAGGTGTCTTTGTGCTAGCACCCTAAATTTGTGCTTTACAACTCTGCAATTCCAACATACATACCCCTGCATCACCCAAGACCATGTCCTGTTCTGTTTTCTCCACTTTTCAAGCTTATCCCAACCACTTCCTGCCTTCTTCCTAAGGCAGCCCTCCCTGCTCCCAGGCCCCCAGCCTGCCAGCTGCAGTCAGGATCCCAAAGCCCTTTCAGCCTAGGTTTGCTGCACCAGCTTCAGCACTCAGAACATTCCAGACCTGCCAATCTCTCAGGTACTCTGTACTTCTATTCTGTATTCCCTGACCTCTCCAGGTCCCCTCCAAACTCAAAATATGGCCCAGATCAAAGGCTGAAGTAGCTTGAATTTTGGTTTGTGCTTTTGGTTTTGTTTGGTTTGTTTTGAGAGGACATCTTGTAGATGCTCTCTTTATTTCTGTCTTGAGGAAGAAGATATTCTCCCTCAATCAGATTAGTCTATATTAAAAATGTAAGACTAAGAGGAATTGCCCAAAACATCAAAGGCAGTCCACCACAATTGCAGACAGCCCTGAAATAAATGGCCAGTCTGAACATGTACTCTTCATGAGCCACTGCTATCTATAGGCCACAAAATACTTCTCAAGTCCTTGTAAGTCCAGATGCAGAGGTTACTTCACACTCTGCTCCCTTAACCAGGGTCTCTCTGTGCCATTTAACACTATTACTGAGCCAATGAGAGGCAGGACAAAGATGAGAAAGGTATTATTGTTGATTCTTATCTGAACTTTGTACCATTGCTGATGGTGTGGGTTTCCAGCACATGATAACAAGTTGACAAAATTTGGGCTGATTTTACAATTTAAATGCTTTACAGTAGTAGTTTATTTGTTTTCATCAGGACCCAATTTAGTAATACAAGAGAACTGAGGTTGTAGTTTAAAAATCAGTGCCTTTAGTTAACTGCATATTCTTTTGGACAGATTAGTACTTGTTCTTATGTAAATGCTTTCTCCTGTGACCACACAAACAAGCAATTCTGTACTAGGAAAAGTTTCTGGATGATCATTCTAGTGGTTGGTTATCTTAGAAAAGGATTATGGACAAAACTACAGTATAAACCACAGAAAATTAAAGGTCTTGGAAATCCTTACTTACAGTTTTGGAAGGATGTGTTGTGCTGTTGCTATAAAGCCACTGCTAAGGTGTTGAGGCACTGCAGATTATTAAAACCCAGGCCAAGTCTATGTCTTTAAAACGTTTAGTTTCAATGATAGTTTTAGATCACACAACATGCATTTGTTCTCATGAAAGTTCCATACTACCACCTGCACATTTACAGGTAATTCTGCACAGTTCATAATGAGGAAGGCTCAGCTAACCCTGCACCATGACTTTTTTTCCTTACAGGAGTGTGTTTGCACAGCATAAGGTCTCTAGGGGGACCAGGTACATAGCACAGCATTTTCTTCCCTCTCCCACTGCATGCAGGAGAAGGAAATGGGAAATTTCTGGAAGTTATGCAGAAAATTTGCCGCCACATCTCTCCCACACTATAATGAAATTAAAAACCCAGATGTGCTCCATTCAATAAATTTCACCAGTTATTATGGTTACATATATTCCTGTTCTCTTCTAGATTTCCTCAGTGCTGTTGTGCAAAAAACCAGCAGCACACATGGCTTTTATATGACCCTCACCCTGAGACAGCACTTCACTCACTGCCAGGGAAAAAGGAAAAAGAAGTTTGCAGGAAGTGGGAAAGGGAAAGAAGAAAATTGCCTAATTTTTGTTAGTTTGCCCTGAAGTCCTTGAATCCTCTTGCTAAGAGAGAGAGGAGCAGAAGTGTTCTAACTGAAAGAGGAAATCATTGAGATGCAGCCAGGAAAGCTGGTCCCAACAATTTCTACTAGGTAGTTGTGCTGTTATCTCCTGATCCTCCAGTGCCTGTTTCATTTGCCTCCCCACCCTCACAAACAATTCTTCCAGCTCTTTCACATCACAATGAAAACATGTATTAATCTTCATCATTTTAAGATGAGACTCAGCTTGTCCCTCCAGCTAGTCCCTTCAGCCATCACCTTCTGTCTCTCCTCCCTTTCCTTTCTGAACTTACTACCCACACACAGTGAGCCTGGAGTTTGTCCTCTGTGGCATCCCAGTCTCATTTGTATATCCCAATTTGACTATCCTGTCTCCTATTATATACAGCTGTGACTACTCACAAGCTATCTGTTGAGTTTAGCTCCACATTTCTATCCCCGAACACCTTTCTGAAAGATGAATAAACCCTTTAGATTGCAAAGTCCATCTGCAGGATTTCCCCAAAACAGGCACATTCCTATCTACTCACATATGTAAAAATTACTGTCTTATCTGTTGGTGTATCACATCCACATCCCCTTTCCTGGCTTAACAAAAGCAATCTTACCCTAATTAGATCTTGCTGTTGTGAAGATCCATTTCTTAACTTTCTGTTTTGACCCTGCCACCTCTCCCTTTATGTTCCTCTGCTGCTCCCCTTTTCTGTGCTACATCAAACACATGGTGTTTCTTTTCCCATTAGTCTATCCTTCCTCATCCTCTTATCTAATACCAAGACACTGACTTCACACTGACCTAGCCATGCTGCCAGTCTGTTGTCGATATATTAGTCTTTCAAGTAAGACCTATTGTTCATCTTGTGCTAACTCCCACCTCATTTTCCTCTATTATACTCCAAACAACCCTTTGTTGTCACAGTGACACAAATTTAGGAAGCACGTGTTCTGTGACCTTCTGTGATCTATGGGCTTCTATGTAGACTGATAATCTGACCCCCTCTCTGTGTGTATCTTGTCATCTTTTGGTGCTGTGTGTTTTCCCTGGTGACAATTAGGGCAGTACTATTGGTGAGAGTAAGGATAACACTAATTGTGATAAATAAATAAATTAACAAACTTAGAGACTGTCAATGTGTCAAGCTGCAGGGAAGGAGCCTAATGTTTGCAGCTGAACTTTCATGAGGAGAGGAATAAAAGACAAATGTAAAGCCTCACAAAGAGAAGTGCTATGGGAACTCTTGTTGCCTTTCACACACACATACTGCCCCACATACATTCAGAGTTGTTCAGGCATTGAAACTCACGAAGAGTTAGTTCAGATCCAGCAGCAGCTCCAGATTTTTCAATCAGCCCCATGTCTGAAGCACTCATAGACACAAGAGTGAAGCCTGAATCATCTCTGTAGAACAGAAGATGGTGCTGTTGTCACTGACATGTGCCTCTCAGGATTTTTTCCGCTGAAAAGAAACAAGTGATAGCAAAGAAAACGAGAGGAGAAACTAAAAGGAAATGTACAGGAAGACAAGTAACTGTCATTTCCTGGAGTTTTTTTCACGGGAGAAATTTAGAAACTCAGAGGGAAGAATTATAAATGCACAGAGAACCCAAAGGACTATCTAAAAGAGCAGCTAGGAGGGGCAGAGAGGGCAGCATAGATGGATCATGTACTGGATACACTCTCCCTAATTTCTCTGTATACTACACTAAACTTTAGGAAGGTGCTGAACACCATCAGTTCTCCAGTGACTCTGTAAGGAGCTACTATTGATAGTCAGCACCTGGGATCATCAGGGGCAGCATGTCTCAAGCCAGGTGCTTGAAAACCAAGAGATCAAAAATCAGTGTGAATTAAAATAAATAACTTTAAGTAGTGTAGTGGAGAAGAAGAAAGGGCAGAATGAGGCAGGCAGTGAGGAGCTGTGACAGCAGCACAGACTCTCACACTGAATCATGGACTGCACGCTTCCAGCATTATCAGGACTGTGCTACATGGCTTCCTTTCCTTATCTGCATGGGGAAAAAACAGCACAGGAAAGAAACAGCAAGGTATCTTAAGGACACTGCTGTTAGTGTTGGGCTGTGAGATTGTGCACATCTGTGTAAGAGATTCCAGTGTGAAATTCTTCTTTGGCTGAGCAAGACAGCTACATTCACCAGAAACCTACAATATTCCTGGGCTTTTTAGGATGTTTACTTTAAAAATAAAGTTAGAGTTCCACTGTTGTAATGCTGTAAACATCCTGTGTTCAGAAGCAGCATTTAGAGGCAGCTGATGAAAAGCAGTTGTGTCCAATTAAACATTCCTAATGATGGGAAGTTACAAATCTACTATGTGGTTTGTCACTGTAAGCTACAGAGGGAAAGTTAAGCTGGTAAATCTCTCCAGTTAGACTGAGTGCAGCAGAATGGTCAGGAAAAGATGAATTAGGAAAAAGAATTAAATATAATCCTTTGCCATCTGTCTTTATTTTGCAAACCTACTTGACAGGATACCACTGAAATCTGCAGACATTTTTTATCTGCTTCATGTAGCTGAAGAGCATTTGCTGTACAGACTGGAACTAAAATGTTTCCCAGTAACAGTCAGCCATCCCACGTGTTGTCCTTGTTTGCTTTCTTTTCTTAAAAAAAACCCCGAATGCTTAGGATTTTTGCTTCAGCTTAGGCTGCACCATTAATTTTTGACCTCTCCCCTTCACTAAGACTCAGAGCTGGGTGGTAAAGGCTAAATAGATTTCACCATTGGTTTTACAGGGAAGCAAAAGAGCTGTTGAAATGTATGTACTACATTCTTCTCCAGCTTTCAGCCTGAAAAGCATATGTAGATCTGGAAGAAATGTGACAATCGAGAGGATGTCCATATGGTATCACAGTTTCTCCAAAACAGCTTTTGTCTGTAGGTCTTCATCTAGCAAACCATGTAAACATGAGCTTATCTCTAAGCACATGCCTGAGTATTTTGCTGCCTCTGGATTTTAGTGTGTAGGGGATTCTACTGATAACAAACCAGATAAGAGGATCTACTACAGTGGGGAAAATACGCTGTAGCTTCTGCATGAAAAATTACCAGTGGGAGTCTTTAGTCTTTTTTAAGCCCTGGTGTTATTACTGGGAATAATACTACAGGAAGGGGGATAAAAAAATCCCAAATATAACCAAAGTACACCACAAGGACCAATCCGGCTCTCTTACTTCCTTGGGAATACAGCAAAATGCAACCTTTTTTTTTTTTTTTTTTTTTTTTTTTTTTTTTTTTTTTTTTTTTTTTTTAAATAGGAGGAAGGAAGAGAGGACAGAGGCAGGGAGGAAGCTTTCACTTTATTTCCAACTCCTACATATATTTTTCATTGCAAATGTAAAGGTTTGCATGTCAGTGTCCTTTCATGATATGAAGAGCTTTGTAGCTCCTTGGCTTCAGAAAATAGAGCACTGATGATTAGCTTTTCACAGATGAGCTGAAGTTAATTTGTCCCTTCTGGAAGTGTAGAGATAGCCTGCTAGGTACAAAGAAGTTATCTTTGGTTTTCAGATCAGTGGAGGAATTTGTCAGGCACTGATTGAGACCAAGGTTATTTCCTCAGTGGGAATTCAGATTATGAAAGGGCCACACCACTGCTGCCTTCCATCTCCCACAGTCTTTCACATCAACGGGGAGCAAGGGAAAACAGCTTTAAAATATTCTCCTTCATCTTCCACACTACTTTAGATTACGCCAGTTTAACTAACCTCACAGGGAAAAAAGTGTCACTCTGTTGTGCTGAGATGTAATTTTCACATTTTGACTTGTGCATCTCACTTCAAAGAACTTCTCCCAAGTTTATTTTGAGTTTCCCATGCTAAAAATAAAGACACAGAACAAATCAGTTCAGTTTTGCTGAGAACAGCAGTTTTGGAAGCATTAGGCAAGAAGAAGCTCTAGTGTTTTCAAAACAGCTCCTAATGCTGTTGTCTTTAATGGGGATGGCTAATCCTCCTTGTTTTCTCATATTCCAAATGATTCTCTCTAAGTGGAAGCCTGCCAGTTATTCTGCAAAATTCCTGACTCATTCCGACGTCATTTAGGGCCTTTCTAATTGATTGCAGGATATCTTCAAAGTCAGAAGAGAGCTCTTGTTTGATGCTGTGGAAGGTTTGCCAAAAAGTTACAGTCTCTTCTGTTTTTGTAATGTATTCTAAAGATATTGGAATCAAAGGAAAGACTTCCAGATCAGCTAATTCTTAGAAATACCTCACTTTTACAATCTCATTATAAAGACAGGGCATACATAAAATACTTTTCAATTATTCATTAGTTAATTTACCTGGGTCTTGCAGGTTTACTTTGGGTTCTTTTCCTGCTGCCCATACATGAACAGTAAAAAGAAGCACTTGTAACACTGCCACAATATTTCTTTTTTCCTTCACCTCTTAAATTTCAATCTTGTAAAAAATGATAATGGTAGTCTTTTACACATTCATGAGGTCTTCTATTAAAGTCTATTTGAAGCATTTTATAGACAATAATGTATGAAGCCTCAAAGCACAGTGCTGAGGTATTTATTACCTGAGTGTTTTTACACCCAGGGGAATGTACAACAATAATCCCACAACTTCAAGACCACAGTAACTAGTTGACAAGTTTTGGGCAAAAGGAAATACTTCAATGGAACCCAGTATTCAGAAGCTGAAACATTTTCTAAAAGTGTGGCTCTCCTCTAGTAACTGCCCAAAAATGAAGGCATCCAAAATAACTCCCCATCTTCAAGAATTTTGACATTAAGATGTTTTCTTCGACCTCCGCCTCCTGTCACTGCATCTAATTACTTCTTTTTTTTAATCATGTTGCATAATTCTGAAACTTTCCACTGTAGAGGCATAACACTATATTGTAAAAACTTTGCTTTCTTCAGGAAAAAAAAAAAAAAAAAAAAGATATGTCATTTTCCAGAAGCATTTGGCCTTAGCCTACTCCCTTCTAGTTTTCACTGAAATAACTGAATATATATCAATGCTAAGCAAAGCCATTTCTTGGGAAGTTTTGCAATCTTTTTCGTGGGAAACTGGTTTTATAATACATGCTCATGCTGGAGTAAGCCCACTCTAGGGATCTTTGGCCATCTGTGCTTTTAAAAAAAATCATGTTTTAAGACCATGGTGCAAAGTTTTCCTCACACAGCTTTTGGTTAGCTCTGCAAGGAAGTTCTCAGACAAACTATCATAATACCTGCTCTAGATTTAGCTAAAATGTGTATTCCTTCTTAATCTTTCACATGAGATCCTCTCACATACCCAAAAGGGCATATAGTTTTTGACAGTAAATGTATATAAATGCTGGCTAGTTCCATATTCTGGACTGTAAGGCATTCTAAAATGTGCTGCAACTAAGAAAAAAAAAATCCAAAAATAACACAGAAGTGTGTGTATGTTTGACTTTGTGTGTGGAAGGGGAATACTGCATTTCTCATCTCTTGATAATTCTATGTTAATATACCCAGTTTATATTACCACCTAAATGGTACTGAGGCAGAGTCATCCTGGACTCTTAAAAAGAGAAACATTTGTGTAGATTCTAATTTGTGAATCACTGTTAATAAATAACTTGTTGCAGTAGATACTTGGTTAGTCATTGCTTGTGGTATGAAACCCAAGCCAAATTCCTGTTCGTCCTGTTAAGATCTGCAATACAGAATTAAAGCAGAGTCTCTTAGGTACAGGAACCTAGTTTTGTCAGCAAAGTGTTCCTTCACTTTAGAAATAAAATTAACCCAAAATATTGTTTGTTTGGTTTTGTTTCTTGTTGTTTTTTTTTTTTGCTTGTTTGTTTGTTTGTTTGTTTTTAGATCTTTACAAAATCAGAGCAAACCCTTCTTTTATCTTAAAAAAAAACACCTCCTCTGGCCATAAATCTGGTAGAAACATGTCAGGATTAGCAATACTGCTTCATTCAGGGCCTCGTAAGTGACAAAATAAACATGACAGATAAAGGATAGGGGGAAGATTAAAATAAATAATCTTGTTCTTAGAAAAGAACCTGACTTTTAACTCCTGCAATAGCAAAGGAAGCCCAGCAGATGGTGGAAGGAGACCACAGTGCTTCAGGAGAGCTCTTTGCATTGTGCTCATTAGCGACATTAGTCCTTAAAGGAAGTTACTGACTTATTTTTCAGAATGCTATCTAAGTGTTTAAAACAAAAATAGGACCACAATTGTTTTGGCTATGCATTTTGTGTCCAAAAATCTCATGATTTTGACCAACATGGCCAATATATTCTTTTTCACTATGGAGCTGAAGCTTTGTTTTAAAGCCAATTGACATCAATGACAGTAAAAAGTCACTTAACCAAAAAAATACTGCTGGCTGCCTTTATTATGTGTTGCGGAGGTGTTGTATTGTATTTGTTTGGGTTTTTTCTTTTTTGTTTTTGTTGGGGGAGTTTTTAATTTGCCAGCATTTTGATTTATTATTCAGGTGCTGCTGAAGATCATATCTGCATTACCCAAAGCCATAACAAGAAGAAAAAGACATTACACTTTTCAGACCATATTTGCACTCTGAGTGACAAGACCCTGCAGAGCTCCCTGTCTGCAGCAGCTTTCTGTCATGAGTGCCAGTGAAGACCTGGATTCCAGCAATATGTCTGCTCTAATCCTGAGAAATGTACAATTGGAGGCTGACATCTTGTTTTATCTGGTTCATTCTTTAAATATTCTCTCTCTCTCTAACTTCTGTCTGGCTTATCTCATATCAAGATAGACATTAAACACCTGAGAGATGATCCAGATCAAAGGCACCCAAATTTTCTCTGTAAAGGATCAACTATTATATAAAACTATCAGTGTTACTGCAATTTTGGTGACACTTTCAGTAATTAGATGGGCTTCAGAAATGTGAGGACAGAAATGTTTGCAATGGGAACCCCTTTTTAGGAGTGCTAGTGCAGAAGCACTGGATGACAGGCAGTAGTTCTGCCATCAGTGACAGCATGACACACCTCTTCCTACTCATCCTTTTGGCACCTAAATCCCACAAGCACCCCAAGCGTTTCTTGGCCTTAGAAGACCCATAAAAATACATTCCCTAAATAGTTTTCAAATGACCAGGCTTATTTTATTACAGCAGGTAGAAAATAAAACTACTTAGACTCTTTTTTTGATTAGTGGGCAAATTGTATTGTTTTTGGAGGGGCACAGGGGAAAGGGCATTTACCTCTTGCTAAGTGACTCTAAGTGAGCTTGTTTTTTTGGGTACCTTTTGCAGACTTGGTGGCCAGGTGCTCAAGTGCTCAAGCTTGAAAAGCTTGTCTTTTACTATCTTCAGAATGAACAGCAGTTGCTTATTCCTGCCCTCAGTACAGCTCCCTAAAAAGATGTGCTTGTAAGGTGCACTGCCAGGACCAGGAATGTGATTCCTCCTGCACTCTGCAGCAGCCAGGGAAGCCAGGGTTGTGCTCCCCTAGGGACTGGGACTCTGCTGCTCCCTGCCTCCCCTCTGCCTCCCACCCAGGCTGCAGCTACCTGCAGCTCAGCCCTTCCATACTGCAGGTTTATCCCTCCCTCTGTGCCCCCCATGCTTCTCTTTCACTGCTGGCTGAGGTGACATTATCCTCTGCCAGAACATCCAGCTCCCAAACAGGTACTTCAGTTTTGTAGCTTTAGTCACATTTGAGAACACAGTATTGAACATGAGAGAGTCTTTGCATGTCTTAATATGTCTCATTTTATAGCTAATGTACTGAGCTGGGGGTTTGTTTTGTTTTGTTTTGTTTTGTTTTTTTCTCTTCACTTCTTGTGGGAGCAAGGCTATTTTCCTCTGTGTTTGAAGAGGCTATTCTTTCATACCAGGGCACTGTGCTGCTTTGTGTGTACACCTGGAAGCAGCCTTCATGTTGGAGTTGGTGTTTTGTTTGCTTGGGAGCACAGATGACTGCATTCTGTTTGAGCTCTTCTGCAGTGTATTTCTGGGATGTCACATCTATCCCCACAGTCACTGCTCTTTTACTCTGATGTGTGCCCTCTCAATCAGGTCTGCAGAGTGCATAATTCACTGTTACTTCTGTGTCTTCTGTGCACAGCAACTAAATATATTTGAGATTTCAGGGAAATACATATTTACAAATGCTTTATTACATGAGCAAGAGCTTACGTGTTCAATAAAATAGTTTGCATCCCAGAACATGGTACGTCCAGCAGAAATAATCTGATAAAAATACCTTGTCCTACTGGTAGTTCTATGAGGTCTTTATTTCATCAGTCATGGGAGGCTTTGGCTTTCATATGTTTCTTCTGTGTGTGATTGCTGTCATTGCTGTTAGTCACATTAGTGATGCCACTGCTCACAGAACGATGGAAGCAGATTGAGCTGGGTTTTCTGTGAGATTGTTTCTCCATTCAAGAACAGAGATGCTATGTAGTTTCTTCATGTTCTTTGGCATTAATAAAATATCAAGCATTTGAAGTACCAATTTGATGTTGCCATTTAGTGGCAATGCTGTGGTGGTAACTGAAGAGTCCATTTGAGGATGGATTGCAAGCAAACAGATGTGGTCCCACTGCATAGGATATTCTGCCTATTAAAGTACTTCATTGCTTGAAACTCACCCACTTGACTTGAAGTCTAAGTAGCAGCCCAAATAGCCAAATTTGGGGTTGGGAGGCAAATTTCTGTCCTCCCTATGGATGGTGGAAAGAGCAGTGTGCTTCCACTTTTCATTGCTGGTTGCCCTAAACACAGCACAACAGACCACCAGATGTTGGCTAGCCTCTGTCATATTTGGCCAGGACAGAGTATTTCTGGCTTCCTCTGCACACACTGCAGATCCAGGGGAGAGCTGGACAATTCCCAAAGAAAACGTTCATTCCCTGCAATCTGGGTATTGCAATTACCTTCAATCTGTTTTAGTAGATCCAGTACTTTTGAAAGTGGAGACATTTCCTCCTGCTTTCTGGCCTTTCCAATAGAAAAAAATTGTTTCTGTTTGGAGGTACCTCCCTGTTCTGCTGGAGATACTAAAATTAAGCTGCTGGTTAGCAAGAGGAATATGTATTTTTCTAAGGTGTAGAACTGCTCACTTGCAATATGTTGTGTATCTGCCTCTTTATGAGAAGTGGGATAATTAGGTGTCTGTTTTTCACACGGGTGATTGGTGTATGCTCTGATGATACCAGTTGTCCATATTGCATCTCTGTTCAGGAGCTGTATCAATGACTTGCACATATGTGAAAGCTGTGGGAGAAAAGTTGTCAGATAGGTTGCAAATCCCTACAGACTCTGGATGGAGTGTGTGCATCTGAGAGCAGGAGGCTTCTCTATGCTCTAAACTGCTGAGGTTGGTCTGGGCTCTTGGGAGACCAAAAGATGTCTCATCCAGGATTCTGTGAACAGTGCCCATAGCAGGATGGTTTGATTCAGCTCTAGGTCTGTTCCCTGCCAGATGCAGGTGGGATCATGATGTGTCACAGCTTCTGCCACAGGATCTCAGTGTCGTTCCCCAGAACACAGCAGCCATTGCACTGACCCCTCAGAGTCCTTTCAATACATCTTGCTGACAGCACTAATGCTCTACCACTTCCCATCTGATCACAGCAGTGCTCACAACCATTTGCATATACTCTTCTCCTGGATGTGGAGAGGTAGTTTCTTTCTTTTTCCAAAAGTTTTTGTCAATACCCTATGTACCATTAATGTCTTTGTTCTCACCAAGCTGGATATTCCCTCATTTGTAGGAATTCAGTTGAACAGCCTGTTCCTGCTTGTTGAAGGTACTTCAGGTTTCAGAAAGGGGTAGGTTGTCTGGTGTCTCAGCACCCCTAATGCTTGTGTGACTTGTTACCTTACATTACTTAAAAATGTCTTCCTTTTCCGTGCCCTCTACTGCTCCAATTATTTTTTCTTTTTATTCTGTAGTCACTACTGGAGGCATAAATTGAAAAGATAGAAATAGATGCATGCCTGGAAGACATCCTCCCCTTCAAACACTTCTTGATATGCTTCCCAACAGCTTCATTGCAAGGATGCTAGTGAATATTGCCAGCTCGGCACATGTAATTACTTTTTTTTTTAAATTTGTTCTGCCTCCATTGCCTGCATGAATTGTTTGCTTCTAACTTAAAGCCCCTGTGTGGTGACAATTTGCTGGGTGCAGCCATAAGTAGAGGATTTGTTGTTGCCAGCATCACTGATTCAACCTGCAATTTACTTTGCCTAATGGCATGGGGTCATTGTATTGCTTAATTCAGCTTTGCATGGTTACAATTCCTTTCCCTCCTTGGCAGAGCTGCAAGGAAGCCTTTGCATCCTAATACATTTAGTAATGTCTTGCTGTCTCCATAGCATTCATTTTTCTAACTAAGTGCTGCTGCTCTCTCTTGGCACATAGCTCAGAGTTTTGTTTTGCCCTTTTGCACCATTTTAATGTCACTGATGTGCATTCTATCGTGCACATTTTTCTCACAGCACTAAAGGTCTTCCCTGATGTCTTCTGCTTCATATTTATGAATTTGCTTTTGATATTATTTTATGCTTCTTAGTTCTAGCTTCTGAACTAACCATGTCTACCCCACCTACACTCTTTGCAGCAGCTTTAGACACTATCAGCGAGGACAGCTTTTCTTTCAGCAGTCTCATTGTACTTTATTCCCCCTTATGAATCTAACACAAATTATTTCAGGTTTAAGATTGCATACTCACATGAGTCAGCCATTTTCTGCACAATTTGGCAGCATACCAATTTATTGTTTCTCCAGCTTCTTGATTACACAATTGTGGGGAAGATACCTTCCCTATGTGCTATTTTTCTGAGGACTGGGAATTTTTCTGAGACTTTTCTAGGATTTTGCATGGAGTTCTTCCAGACTGCAGTTGGTATATATCCAGATACTGCAGAAACACATGGGAGTTATAGCCCAGTACAGCTAAGAGCAGGAATGGGCTTTAGTTTACCCAGCCCCACAGCAATGGTTACATACATGTCACTCTAAGTGAGCTAGCAGAGCTACTGCCAATTCTTCCTCTTCTATTTTCTGCAGCTTTGGGGCAAGAACCTGCTATGAACCATGATGTCTTCTCCGTACTTGTGGGTTTTGGGGAACTGTAGTGTTGTCTCTTTTTTCCCAATCTTCACAGCTGTCTATCACATATGGCTGCCTATTCTCTTTTGCCACAATATCAAATGTCCACTCTGGCACTGAATATGAACCTGAGGGGGAACCAGGGAGTCAGTGCTGATGGCTCTTATCTTCTCCCCTTTACTTCCTGCTCTGGGAGAGCTTTCATGGCAATGAGTTCCCCTGCTTTCCAGCAGAGCTACCTTCTCTTCTGGAGCTCACACAGGCTGTCCCAAAAGGAAATTGCTGGGTCTTCCTTTGTTGTGCCAGGACAGACTCTAAGTAGTCAACTAGGGAAGAACTGCTGTGATGGAGACTGTGGATTTTGTACAGGAGTCAAAGCAAGAGACAGCTGTGCAGCCTGAAAGATGATCAGAAGATAAAATGACAAAGGCTGAATTTCTAAAGACATTATACTGCCAATTAAAAGTCTGAAATCTTCCTGGCTTGCCCTGCCCCAGAAATTCAGATCAAATCATTCACTGAGCTGTTCCCACAAAAGGAACTGGAAATTCAATAGGTCAGATTGTCAGCTACAATAAGTCCACTGACTCCAGGGGAACTACTCCACTTTCTGTCATCAGAGAACCTGGCCCCATGACCACAAGCTTCAGATTTTCCACATGGCTGTTTCCTTGGGACTTACATCATCACCCTGCATAACAGGGAGAGTTCAAGGTCACAGTGAAGGAGGATTTTTAAAGAAGCAAAACAAGAGACCTCAAAAAAAGCTCAAGTTCATGCTGTGCCTCCACAATACCACCTGATTTAGTAGACCTGTGGATCAGTATCTTCCTCAGGTTCCATGTGATTGCTGCCCTATCTCAGTGCTGAGTCCTTCAACTCAGGACCAGAGAAGGTGGAGGTCAAGGATCCACAGAGCAGCTGTGCTGTGACTGCTTCTTGCCAGTGCCATCCCATCTATGACACAATACTTGGGGCATCAAAGTACAGAAAAGGAATTATCACTAATGCTTAAACTAATACTTAAAAGCATTAGTTTCACTGACTGTTGTCTCCTAATCTGCTGTTCATTAATACAGAAAGGAATATCTTTTATCTCAAGCTTACAGTAAGAACCAAATCATAAAATAATATGTGGGATTTCTAGGATGAGCAATCCCAATGAAAAGAAGGTTTAAAAATTCTGCCTGAAATTTCCAAAGCGTGACATTCACCCCCAGGCAGAAAGCCTGCAGACAGCTCTGTGTATCAATTAAGAGGTGCTAAGTCACTTCTTCAGCCTCACATGGGCTGCTCCATCAGTGAGATTCAGCTAAAAATCAGTTAGGAAGAAGAATGCCAGTGCTGCTATGAAGAAGAATGATCATTACCTAACACACCTTTCCTTGCAAAGGCATGAGTTCTGTAATTTACTGCTTCTTTCCCAGTACTGACTACTGTGATCTTATATGCTGTACATCATATTAACAAAATAAGAGCTTTGGTGTTATCCCTGCCTGTCCTCTGCTGTCACCCCAAACCTTTTATGTGAGGACTGAAAATCTAAACTGTTTGTGTCAAAATTGTCAGAACAGCAGGGGTAAACACTCTTTAAAAAGAGATACTAATTATTAATGTGAATGCTTTTCACATCCATCTCCTACTAACTATCTCAATGGAATGATTCAGGAGAACATTGCTCAGTGAGAAGATCCATTTCTCATACTTCTTTAATTTTTTATCCATTTGTAAAGTTTCCCAAGACTTAGACAGCAATAAGACAGCAAAGAAATTGCCCAAGGCATCCTCTTAAAGATGCAGTATGGGCTGGGTTCTGTTCTGCCACAGATTAGTCTAAATTGGTAGTTATTCCATGATGTCAGTGAAACTGAATTGCTGAAATGCAGAGGCGAATCTGGCCCCATGATCTAATTCCATGATGAAATTGCTAGTGTAAATAAATGACTGCTGCTGTTCAGTGCTTTCCCCCCCACTCCCCAAAGTGCTTTAATGAATAATGAGTTTTATGAATAAGCTTTAATGAATGACTGAATGCATTTTAACGGCCCAACTAATAAGATTGTAAGTTAGAACACTTTCCTTCACACTTTCCTCTACTGCCTTCCTTTGCTTCCTTGAACCAGAGAATTGCCCTTTTAAACTACCTGTCAATCACACATACAATTACCACATCCCAAAAGGTGTTACCAAACAGCAAAAGTGACCAGTTTTTAATTCCAGGAAAGACATTCCATATTTGTTTTAAACATCCAAGTCAGGTTTCAAAATGCAAGTGCTGAAACAGAACAAACCTCTAAGCATTTATTCCTTCCTTCCCTCCGCCCCCCAAGATTAAAATCCATTCATTTCAATCAAGTCATTCAGAGGAAGGCTGTAAAATGAATAACATAATTAGCCACTTAATATACTGCATATGGAATTTTAATTTCAGATGAAAATCAGAGAGGCTTTTCTAAAGCTCTTCACTGAGGTGAAAAAAAGAATAGTGATATTTGAAGACAGCTAATGCTTTTCAGTTTAGTGCTACTTTTTTGTCTGAGTTCCCTAATGCTCTCATCATTATTGAATAAATCTTGAGTTCCATCAGAAGGGGCAAACATACCCTTACAGAGGGAAGAAGTCAGTAAGACAGTGAGACTGAGGACCTAGTTTTGTCAAGTTACAATGCAATCACAAAGAATGAAGTGATTCCTTCCTCTGGCTGAGTCCTATGGAAAACAGTCTGGGGACAATTTTCTGAAATATCTTCCAAGAGGCTGAAGCACGAAAATCAGAATTGAAGGCAACTCCCAATGGGTCTGTACTTCTGAAAACACTCATTCAGATGCCCAAAGTGTCATGAATAATATGTATCTGATCCAGAAACAGTTTTAACCAAACACTTGCTCACCAACACAGTGGGATTTTATGGCTGCAGCGTAAATATTAATCAAAACAAAAAAAAAAAAAAAACCAGTCAACCACCCCACAAGAGAACTAGAAGGCAATTGGAGAGTTTGCTATCAGACGAACTCCTGTTTGTAACCAGTCCATCCTGCTCAATCCTGTTGGCCACTCATTTCTGTCCTGCTTGTATTGACATATTCTGCAGACTTTTAACCAAGTTACTGAGTCAGGCAACACCAGAAGATGACCCATTAGCCCACTAGATTAAACAAGAAACACTAACAGGAGATAATAGTCAAAGGGGAGGGAATGGGAACAAGTCAACATTACTCAAGGGTTAGAAAGATATTCCAAAATGTAATCTGTGCTCATTCCCTTGAGTAAATATACAGTCAACCTCCATTTGCACAAGCCTTGATCACATGCAGTAATAATTTCAGGGGCAAAAAACCCACATTCCGCCAGTGTGGAATTTGGGCAATGGAATACTCTTCCCCACATGTGCTCCTCCCAGACTTTGGGAGCAATTTCATTTACCTGCATTACTTTCACTGCTCCCTGATGACTTTCAGATCTATCTGCCCATACCACAGGGAATGCAGCAAGAAGTACAATGGTTCTGCTGTGGAAAAAATAGAGTCCCAAGAAAACTTGGAGACAGAAAGAAAGGTTAAAAAACCTCAAAATTAAAGTATTTAAATCCTCTGGCATTGATCTGCATCCCAGATTACCTCAATTGTACTACCCTCTTTGTTTTTTTTTTGTTTTGTTCTTTTTGTGAAAGTCAAAACAACTGCATTAAAAATATGCTTATCAGTACAAGTCCATAATATTGTTGTTCTTTGTTTATTTGGATTTTTTTTCAAGGATTGAACTAAACTTTTAAAACTTGATTTGCTGTTTAGGTTGCACGTGAGAGTTTTTTTCTTATTTTGGTCTGAGAGGTAGGTTGAGGAGGAACCTCCTGATCCTAATGGAAACCCTTGAGGGTTCCCTTATACCACATTATGCCAATCCCATGCACTTTACTAGATACATAATTCAAGTTACTGCAACATTATTCTCACCCACCTGGCATACATCACTGATGGCGGAAAAATCAAAAGCAAACCTGCCCAAGAAGGCACAAAAAAACGTAACAGAGATTTGAAGCATCTAAACAGCAAAAGGTTGTGGGGCAGTTTTCCTGAAGAATTGTTCTTGTTGAACAGGAGGAGCACAAAATCTTGTACCACAACTGGCACACACAAGACAGATGTGCACCAAAATCTTGGCTCTTTCTTCCATGTCCCATAGGCAGTTAGAAACAACAGGGCTGTTAGTTCTTGGGGGAAGAGATATGGACCTTGCAAGATCTCTGGGAGCCCCTTCCCAGAACACTTGTCAAGGAGCTTAGGCCAGCAGCTTAGAGTCACATGGCATTCTTTCACTTTGATTGCTACAGAGGGTTGATTGGGAAAGAGAAGGGATCTGTCTGGTTTTTCCAGCTCTCAGCCTCTTGGGGACATGATGCTGAGGCAAGAGCCATTGCTCTGATCCTTTGTGCAACCAGGCTGCTGGCCTTGGACCCTGGCATCTGCTAACCTCTGGAGCCCCTCACCTGGCAGCTCTGCAGTGCACTCCTCAGATGTTAAGCATCAGACCTCACACTGAAGCACGTTTCATTTTTAGATGTTTATGAAGGTCCCCTCATAAGGCCTCTGCCTTCATATGATGCTCAACAAAGCACAATGGTGAAGGCCTGCAGATAGTTAAGTCACCTCACTGCAGAGTTAAGATGTACAAGACCTCCAAAATCATCTTTTCCCTGAGCCAACACAGCCTGGCATTTCACTCCAACAGTCAGCATATTTGGAAGCAAATGAAGGATCTACCACTGATGGCTGGCAATTTTGGAAGAGTAATATTACAAAAACTTATTAAAATACATTTCAGAGTGTCTCGCTTCCATGCACCACTTTTTTTTTCTCCTTTAATTATTTGATGTTTTCAGCTGCAGGAAACACCCCCCTGCCCTTGGAACTGGAGCAACTGTGTCACAGAGATCAGGGTCCCTTTAAAGTTCATGTGGTTACAACACTGCTGTTCCACTTCTGTCACAAACAGTGTCCCTGCACATCTGGTCTGGCTGTGCCTGTTTTCTGCATGCCCTTTCCTGCCTGGGGATCACCTTGAGCAGATGTCGCCCTCCATCCAGCGGCTGGGAGCAGCCACGGTGGCACCGATCCAATGGAGGAAACTGATGAGCCATCATGTTTCCCCATCCAGTGCCAGCAGGGCCCTGGCTTGATTGCCCTCTTTAAAATTCTGCTTCCAGATGGAAATTCCCACTTGGAGAAAACTCTCTAAAATGCACGTACCCATAGGACATTACTGGGCAAAAACAAGAAGAGGAGCCTGTTTATGCCTCTAAAGCCTGCATCCGCACTAATCTGACTGCAGGCCTCATTATTCCTGCTGTGCTCACTGCAATGGCTTACACTGTCAACAGGAGGATATATCAGGGCAGCCAGGCACTGCCTGACTCAGCACAGCCAGAGCTTAAGAATTCCCTGAGGATGGATGGACAGAAGTCAGCATGGAGGACAGTGTTCAGCTCAAAATGGCTGCAGGGGGAAGCTCTCCTGCAAAATACGATACAGCAGCAGGACAATTTAAACTCTTTCTCAGCTACCACCTTTCCTTCTAGAAAAAGATTAGAGGCTGTTTCAGTCTGACTGGTGCTTAATACTCCCTGGCCCACTGTGTGAGATGCAAGAGACCATGGCAACATGAAGGTTCAACATGCTGCTTCCCCACAGTACTGAGTCCTGAGCTGCAGACAATGCTTCCCACATCTGCACCACACTTTCTGAGTGGGCCAGACCCACAGACCTCCCCTCCACACTCCAGACCTGCAGCAATGTCCTAATGCTCCTGCTGAAGAAGTCAACAAATAAAAAAACTTGTGGCATATCTTCCACAATAAACACACTTCTCATAATGGCAGGTGTAGGGAAAAGATGTAGAGAAGGTGGATGAGGTTCTTTGAACACTGCTTAGTTGGGAGGACATTATTTCTGCATATTTTCCTGAGCTGTCATTTCAAAGATGATGCTTTGAGTGGGATTTGTCTCACTCTGCTTTAGATATCTACATCTGAGCAAGTCACCATTCATAGTCAATGCAGAGAAACAGGCATGTCTGGGGTGTGAATCATCTGATTTACTTTATACATCTCCTTTAGACTAAGATGAATCACACACCAGAAGTGCTTATTTTTCTCTATTGACTATAAAGGGAATCAAGATTAATATTCAGATAGAGACACCTACATTTGGTCAGATGACTCTTACCCTGCACCTGCTGAGACACATCTTCAGGTAATATCCTCCACACAGGCAATCATTACTCTCACTCTATAACTCACCCATGCCAAAGCCTACAACCAAGACAGCATTTCACTTAAGATTCCCCTTCAAAATCTGCCACATATCCAAAGTACAGGGATCTGAGCTATAGAAATTAATAGGGGAAATAAGTGGGAAATGTATTACTGTATTGAAGGAAGCCCTAGAGTGGAAGGGTAGAACTGGAGTAACATTCCTGGAAGGAATTGCCGCTATTAAGTAATGATAATTACTTACTAGTAAGAAGTAATTCCTTCTATCATCCCAAAGAAATGGTATTCCATTAAAGACATTAGTCCAGGGTGGGGTCTGGGGAACATGATCATTTCCATTGGCAACTGCAACAGCAGGAATCACAAATTTTTTAAAAAGAGAAGTTATCAACTATTAGTAGCTTTTGAATTTTTCACAAAGCCCAAGAAACAGTGAATGAAGTATCCACTTGGAGAACACCTGCATTCATCCCTACAGGGCTCTGTGAAGGCAGGTGTGGTTCAGGCTGAGTCCTACTGCACTCACAACACTGAAGTCCTGATGTGCAGGTCTCCTGTAGGCATAGCCTCCCCCTTGTGTGAGAGTGACCATGCCAACAAGTGATCAGTGGCCTGTGTCCCTACAGCAGATATCAATTTCAGTCCGTAGACATCTGCAGCCTATGAATTTTTCTGAGGTTTAGCCTTGGTTCATTTACACCCATTATACATTTGTATGATATACTTATTTACTTTCTTTTATTCCTATCATCAGCCATGTGCTCCTTGTATTTATTGCAGGCAAGCTGGTTGGAAGATTTCACGGAGAACCAGCTCGTTTCATGAAGATGATGCCTGGCACATACTGTGGTTTTTCAGTGAAGTCAGAAACTTTACCCTCCTGGACAGAATGCTCATTACCCATAGTATTGTTTCCTTGATCCATCAGGGCAAATTCATCCTATCTGGATGTCCTCAAGGGTCAGAAATCTCTGTGTCTCTTGTCCTGTTTACACCCATGCCCTCAAGAGCACTCACTTGCTGTCAGAGGTGTCCAAAAATACAGCACACACTTCTCACATGAGGCACGTACTAGCCAGAAATAACCAGTGTTTCCATCCAGCATGGCTCTCTGCCCTTTGGTCTCCTAAGCATTCACCCACATTCTGCAGCTACGCAGGGAAACATTCATTTGCTCCTTGTCCTGGCCCAAGTCTCCAGCAAGAGATTTCCTAAGTCAGGGCATGGGAGGACAAGCTGGGTTTCTGCAACTGACATATGGAGTCATATCCATTAGCACAGACCTATGACATGTCCAGGACAAATATGAATTTTGGATAAACACAAACAAAGCAGATTTTTATAACAGGGATGAAGTATTACAAGATTATTTTTTTATAAAGACAATTCAAAACATCTGGAATCTCAAGAAAGTCTCTGTACACACTGTTTTAACCCAAACTCTCTGACATTTATGGAATTTCCCCTGCTCTGCACTCTGAGCAGAGCTGACTGGCTGAGGTGAACCAGACTTCTTTTCTGTGTTAGAAGAAACAGCTGAATACAGAACACCTGCTTTGCTGGTGTTAGCTGACAAGCCATTTTTTTAATGGGAATATTTGGCTGAGTATCCATCCCAAAACCAGGCCTGAGTTACTAAATACTCTGGCATCACAAAAGCACATGTGATACCATTCTTCATGGGCCCAGCACAGCTCCTCCTCTGCTACCATAGCATCTGTCACCCTCTCCATGCAGTTTATGAGTTGGCTCACCTGTAGGTGACTCATTTCAAACTCTGCTCTGAAAACAAAAGGCTTAGTGCTGGGTCTTTAGATATGCTAGTTGTTGCCAGTGCTATCTTCCCATAACAGAGGAAGACAAGTAAAGCCAAAGCAACAATGTCCTTCAGACTGCAACCTGAGGACCTGTGCTTACCATCAGAAAGCCACACTTTCCTAACTCAGTATTTCCTTGGGCTGCCACTGACTTTCTCTGCTTACCACAGCAGGAAGTTGCGCCATATGACACCTGCCCAGAATATTGAGAATTTGGCTTAAAAAGCACGAAGTCACGGGGAAACAATGATTAACTGTAAATCACCGTGGAATCCAGTCCCCAGGGGAATACCTGCAGACAGCCTAGCAAATTGGTATAGATGTACATTAGCTTGCCAGATTGCATCCAGGGCTAATTTAATGGAGTATTGCTGCAGCACAAACAAAGGCAAGATACTGCCTAGTCCTCCAGCAACCAGTTTCAGTGATCTGTTTCAGAAAATCATGGATCAAGACTACTCCTATTAAGTTGGCATGCTTAAATGAGGCAAAAGAACACGATGTGTCAGATTTGTGCCAGCCTCTGAGGATCACTGCTTCAGACAGATTTAAAAGCTGGTCAGCACAGCCTCTGAAGCTTTTCATCCTGGAATCATGCATGGGAAGAGGACATAAAGAGTTGAACTTATTTGGGGCTTTGTAGATCATTTTCAATGCCTTTAGGGTACTTCTACATTCAGTGAGGCCAATGGCAAGACTCCTGCTGCCTTCTTTGGGTGCATAGGCAGGGAGTGTTGAACTGCACCCAGAAACAGGGAGGAAGTGCTGTTGGGAAGCTGATAGGAAGTGCAGAGCTCAAGGGCAAGCTGGCACCCACCTCCTTCAGCTGCAGCTACTTGGTGACTGTAAGCACCAAGTGCTTCAATGACACAAGTTCTAGAGATTCAGATATCACTGGGATTATCAAAGCCCAGCTCTCAGTGATACAAGACCTCAACTTGCAGCTTTCTGGGACTAGGAGAAAGTTAATTCACAAAACCATAAAAATACAAACCTGTTCATGAGATGACCTTCATTCAACAGTCTTTTTGAGTAATGACATAAGTAGCCAGGATAGACCAATTGTGTTTTCAAGGCTCTGTTTCTAAAGGTTTTGCTATGTATTTAACTTTACCTCAGAAAACACCCTTTGCAGCAGACAGGAGCCTTGTGTTATATATAGAAATATGTGATAGCAATAGACAGAGAGGAGCCACAGGGCTGACAGGAGGAAGGATCAGAGCTTTGAAGTCAGATTGGGGGCTCATCTCACTTGGTAAGAAATCTGGGGTCCCTAGCAGGTGAATGGATGCAAGGAGGCAATCCTCAGAGGGGTAAATTACATGCTCTGTCTCAGAGAAGGAAATTTTTCACTTCCTTTTGCCCTCCCTACAGTGCTGATCCTTCTGTGGGGGCTTCTTCTTCCTCAGCCTCTTGTCCTTGCAGCACAAAGGCAACCTCCCTCAAGAAGGCAACCACGGTCCTGGACTGGCCTCTGCAGCAGCCAAGAGGCAAAAGCAGCTACAGCTGGGATCAGTTCTGCTTCTGGCATCTGTGTTCAAGCCCAGCTGCTCAGCTGGGGCCTTGCTCCTGCCTCTTGCCAGGCTGGCAATCCACAGCCAAACACCCCTGGCTTTGCACATCAGTACTGTCCACCTGCCTGCAGCATATGACCCTGTCCCAGTTTTGGATTACCCTCATGAGTCACATTTTTCCTACCTCCCTCTTCCAGCTCTCCCAGCAGAGTGGCAGCATGGGGCCAGAAGTAAGACCCATCACTATCTGGCAATGAGCACTAGGCTCTTTGAAGGAAGCTGGGGTGCAGACCAAGCAGCTGAGCTTGATTATCTCCGTGTGGGATTCATGTGTCATGAGGTTAAGGGGAAAGCCAGTTCTGCCGGCACCCTGGGACAGTGGAAGACATGGCTGCTCCTCCCTAGGGATGCTGCTGCGGTGGGTATTCCATGTTCTCCCACTGACCTGAGTCACTTGTCACCTGTCTGTCAAGGGTAAAGCTGTCCCTGAGAACTGGGAGGTGGCAAAGTGTAAGGACAAGCAGGTTGTTGTCAGGCTGGGATGCTTGGGAATCTCTCCCTGGCTCTGCAGCGCTGGCCAGGATTCAGACAGGGACTGCCTGTCTGTGCCTGTGCCTGTGCCTGTGCCTCTGCCTCTGCCTTTCCCTGTTCCTCTGCCTGTGCTCAGGCCCCAGTGAGCGCCTCCTGCCCGTGGCAGCTCAAGGAAACTGCTCACCATGGGGGGCTATGCAGGAGACAAATTCCAGCGCTGAGGTCAAATTCCTTAAGCAAGGAATCTGGAAGTCCTTCAGTATTGGCTAAAGACTGCAGACTAACAGAGCTCCCCATCCCCTCAGCAGACCTGAGTTCCAACCAGCAGAGTGGTTTTCTGCTCAGTCAGTGGGTTGTACAAAATGCATACAACAGTGATAAAATATCATGAGCATTTTGTAGTGCTCCTTGACCAAAATTAAGTTACTCACAAAGTGATTTCTTAGAATTTCTTCTTTGCTCACTCTTCCCGAACTATTGAATTACAAGTCTGTGATTAATTCCTACAGCAAAAAACTGTCACCTAAGAACAAAAGGTCTTCTTGATAGCGGATGTTTACTTTCAGCTGAAAGGGCACATGCTCAAATTTTTTTCAGTGTATTTTACTTGCATTTTAATTCTTTGAGTTGAAAATATCATTCAGCTGCACGGAGAAGCAGAAAGGTGAAAATGTCATTGGATAAAACCTCAGATTTTTTTCTCACAATTGGCACTTACAAATATCTTGCGGAAGCTAGAGGTCACTGTGCACACTGTCCCACAGCTTTCGGGCATTAACCTGAAGTTATTGTGTGGAACTGGAATTCCTACAGCAAGGTCAGATAGTTTATCCCAAATGTTAGCAAATTCCAACAATTGATCTAACACAGATGCCTTCACTCCCTCCAGTGGGATCCTCCAGAGGCAGAGAAGGAGTGGTTTTGAACAGGGCTGCTGCTTCCTCAGTGCATCCAAACAGCAATCCCGCTGCAGATGGGCTTTGTGCTTCACCCAGATCTGACTGTTACTGCTGTGACCCTCCCCCAAAAGGTATTAAGCCTCATCTACATAGGTATATAATTTTTTAATACATAGGGCAGCAGGAGACACTAGCTACACTGTCACCTAAGTGTTTCTGGAAGAGGAAAAAGAGCTATTCAGCATTAAAGATTCAGGAATGTCTGTTGACATATTAAGGAAACAACCTCGGGGGACAGCTGACACGGCTCCAAGAAGCATTACCAAGGGAACAGTGACGCAAATGTCTTCCATTTTTACAGGCTGGCAGCTCGCCAGGTTCCCTCGCCTGATGGCTGATGTAATGCTAATCCCTATCTGGGTTAGCGCTCGGGTATCAACCACAGCAGCTCACTGTGCTGCAATCAATATAGCACACTTTTTATAGAAGAGCGTATAAAAAAAATTCTGCTCTAATCTACCAGGAATATGCACAGTAGAGTAACAGCAGGGGAAATCTAATGGCTAGCCTGGAGCTCCCCCAGCGTGTGCTTTTGCAAGCGTGCACGTGTGTGTGCAGGCTTGTACACAAACCCATCTACACCTCAAATAATGGCAAGTCCAGGCGAGGGCCACACATTGAGAAAGGGCTGGCTGTTCATCACGTACAAGAAGAGCCTTCCAATTCCTTTATTAAGTGATTTATTGGCAGAGGAAAACAAGCAAAATGGGACTGGAAAGAAAATGGGTTACCAGCCATAGCGTGGAATAAAATGGAAGGTTCTGTTTCAATGGCGATGTTTTGTGGTTCTGTGAGTACCAGAGGACTCTGTGGGGATTAAGGAAGCTTTATAGCACACCTCTGCAGGGTAGATAGCACTGAGTCAGAGTGAAGGATGCACAGTGGGTCAGTAGCTATGAAAACCCACCAGCCTGGCAGTCTGCGTATAAATTCCTCCATAGTGCCACCAACACCAGCACCTTAAGACAAGACATGAGCAGGAAATTAGTCCAGAGATCCTGAGTTACTAAGCAATTATCCAAGGAGCAATTTGGCTTCCTCATAAAAAAAGAATTTTGAAGGCCTGAGTAATTTCCAGTTAATACAGTCCTGGCTTTATATCATCTCCCATGGAAAACCTTTCCACTGCTCGACTGCCCCTAAACCACTCAAGAGCACTGGTTTTCTGTGAGCTGATAGTGCAGCTTCCTGCTTCAACACTCCATTTCCTATAAGGGATTACCCCCTGTCAGTTTATTTCACAGGATACTGGTGTCATAACTGTGAAAATACCTAAGGGTGTTCTTGTCCCAGATAAAATTTTAAGATAAAACCATGTGTAACAAAGTAGATGAATTCCAGCCTTATCCCATGCTTAACTAGTGTGATGAGGAATTATGCAGGACAATAAAGTGTTTCCTTCTATTCCCCCTTTATCAGGTAATATTTAAGGGAAAATTTAGGAAAACACTACTTAAAAATAGAAGCTGATATTCCAGCAGTATTATTAGTCCTTGGGTTAACTCCTGGCAGATGTCAGAAGAATATTAACCACGTCATTCAGGGTTTCCAAAGAGGGTCAGCTTCACAGAGGAGCCCAAGAGCTGGGTTGGTATTTTGGGAAAATCCAGTTACATGGCCTATGAAGATTAAAAAGGCAGTACTCTTAACCACATATTTCCCCAGGCCACGCTCTAGGCAATCTTTCTACAGCAGCTGCTGTTGACTGGACTGAATAACTGACCCTACTTTTCACTGCAGCAAAAATGAAGGAAATCTGTGTTCATTCATGTTAGGCCATACCTACTCAAGCAGCCACATGGCACGAAGATCCCCTGAGATGCTCACCAGCACCCAGCTGCAACCTCACACATCTGTGTTTCTGCCTCCCTTTTGCCAGGAGCTGCCAGGGCACAGTGCTGTTTGTGGCCATCCCTCCCTCCTCTGCTCTTCATTCCCCAACAGCAGAGTCTGGACACAGCAGCAGTAGCTTCGGGAAGGGCTGACTGTGGGAGTGATGTGGGGGTGGTGGTTTGCAAGAGGTTTTTCTGGACCCTCCAGCAGGCAGAAAGGATCAAGGAGCAAAATAGGGAAGAAGAATGAGGCGGGAATTACAAAAAAAACAGCAGGGCAAGTGTGGAAAGACAAAAGCAAGAAGAGGACAGTACTTGGCTCCATGACCTCTTCCTTCATGTCTACACCTTTGGTCACCAGAAGCCGTGGCCCTCTTCCATCCACCATCCTGCTCAGTGCTTCCTGGCCCAACATTGGCTCCTCTGCCTTTAGTTCCCAAAATACCCTCTAAGCAAAAGGATAGTCTTGCTACAGCAGCCTCATAAAACAGAGCAGTTGAGAGCATTAATATAATCATGTTACCCTCTCACAATTTGTGAAGAGGTAAAATGTCTGATCACTAAAGAGCTCTGTTCTCCAGCAAAGGATTTAGCTGAGGTTACTCACATGTCAGTAAGGGAGGAGAAAGCGTATTTCCCTTTAAAAAAAAAAAAAAAAGTAAGGAGGAGGCAAATAGCTCACACAAAATACATTTCAACACACTTTATACACATCAGTGCTTCAGATGTGCCCTCCCTTTGCAGCACATACACATGTAACAGGAAGGGAAATATAAGCCCAGTCCTTCTCATGGACAAAGATGACCCCATGGAATAATGATGCAATACCAATGTGAAAGGAAACTCCTAGTCCTTCCTATGCAATCTATAGCACATTGCCACAATTTTTAACATATGTGTTTATATTTCCTTAATATTACATGAAATGTTTGAGAAAAACATGTTCTAAAATTTTTGATGTATATACAGTTTGTTGTGCTTGAATTCTGAATGAAGAACAGTCTCCATGATTTTTTCCACATGCTCATACTACATTATATTAAAAGCATACTCTGCTCTGACAGACAAGTTGTGCACTTTATAAATACTTCCCACAGCTGGAAACACCAATGTTTAGCAAAAATCCCAGTGCCAGCAAATGCAATGTGGAGAAGCTCCTTTGTAGCAAGTGGTCTGCACACTGACCATGGGAGGTGATGTCCAGATCATGCATGAGGGACCTTCTCTGTATCTCCACACAGCTCAGCAGGGCTCCTCAGGGTCCAGCACTGCTGACAGGAGCACTTTTCTCTCTGGAGGACACAAACATGAGTAAGACTCCAGACAAGTTAATAGTCTGGTCTAGGTGGCATTTGTATTATTGGTTTTTAAAATACAAGGTACATATGAGTTAGCACCACTGCCCTGCAAGGTTTGTTGTCAGAAGCTGCCTCCCCAGCTTCTCTCACACTTACACTGGGGTCCAGTAGTCTCTGACAATCCAATTAATGTGACTCAGGCATTATCACACAATCTCTCTGACTCTAAACACCCTACTTCATTGCAGTACTCCTAGAAATAGTCAAAGAGCTCCAAAAAGATCATTCTAGTATTTTGTTTTAAAATGTTAATGCAAGGCTGATATTTATAATCTCTGGTGACCAATTAGTAAAACTAGGTGGTCTTCAGGGCAAAATCAGTAGACAAAATTCACAGGAATGAGAAAATGTCATCTTTTCATCCTCAGAGGAAATATGGTTCTGTGATTTCAGTGCAAGAATCATTCTTATCCAGGCCAGCAGCATCTGGGGATTTCCACATTTTGCCTATGTATAAACAAAATAAACTTGGGGTGTGGATCAGTGTCAAGTTCCAAAACCTCTGATTCCCTTCCAAAATGAAGGCTATGTCAGGTGCAAAACTGATTCCAGCTCCCCACTGGAATAATATGTTCTCTGTGGGCAGAACTGGAGTCAGCATGTTTGTGGATGGATTTGTGTCCATTCCATATTAATGGCAGGGTCAGAAGGAAAATATTAGTGAACAAGTGCATTTTACACACCTTCTCTTTATGATGTGTCATCCTACACCACATCAATATACATTGGCAGAAAGTGAGAGATAAAAGTCAGTTCTTAGGCTTAAATGCTCAGTGGTATCTTGACGTGATGAAAACATGGTTGAACAACATGCAGGAAATACTGCTAATGGAAAGAGGCATTGAGAAAAGAAAAAGCAAACATTTCTTTGCCTGAAAAACACTGAAATGGAGCATTCTTTCCTGAATTCATGGGAACACATTTTCTTTATTCACGTTAGCAGCTCTGTGGCAATTGATGGTAATTTTCCTCATGGATTTCATGTTATACTCTCTTTTTTGGTATGTTGTTGTTCCCTGTCTAAGGCACACACTGGTCAGGGGCAAGGCTGAGATCTGTGAATCCTCCTAGCAGCCCTGTTAAAACCAGGGCCTGTTCTCCCATTCAGGTGATGTGAGGACTGCAGAACACAAAAATTCTATTCCTAAAGGTAGAAGAGAATCTGCTTTAGTCCAGAGCACAGGGGTCTGGGTTTCTTTTCACTCCTGCACAAGCATGAATTAGCTAGAAAGGGACTTGCATGTTCTGTTGTAACAAGTGTCACATAAAAGTCGATGAACAATAACCTGGGTCTTAGCAGCAGCATCTGCCTTTGAAGATGCATTTCTTAGTGGCAAGACACCCACCAAAGGTGAACATTTGGCCTTATGCCTTAAAGTGAAGGCACAGCTGGCTGAAGAGCTGAGCTGAGAGCTGGCCTGGTGAACATTGCCCAGTGGTAAGCTGGAGCAGGCCAAGGAGAGTGACATTTCTTTGTCCTACCCATTAGGCACTCGTGCTCTGTCCGGCTGTGTGCAGCTGCACCACCGAGTCTGTGACCATCAGAGGAGCCGTGCTCGGCCCTGAGTAGCTGGAATCACTTCACCCCTGGGTCATTACAATATTCAATTATGGCTCTGTGCTTAAGTGACACAATAGGTACGGGAATTGAAAGCACAAGAACTCCTAACCTCTGATCCCAGCTCTAAAACAGAATGCCCCTCTGGCTTTAGGCAAGGTACTTAACATCTCCTCCTCGGTTTTCCCATTTGCAGAAGGGGGCTAATAGTACTCGGCTACCTACTCCACAGGGAAGTCCTGAGGATTCATTACTTAATGTAAAACGCTAGAAGATGGAAACCTGCATGTAAGTGCCAAGCATTATTACAGTTACCAGGTTTAGCTTCAATTTTTGAGACTTGCTTTCCCATTTGAAATGAGAAAAAGTGTTCCTTTTAGTCGACCAAGATTAGTGTTCTGCACTGCATTTCCTAGAGAAGTGGGAAGGCCTGGGAATATGAAATTGAAGGAGAAAAATGTGTCCCTTTGGATCCCAATCTACCTTTCACATTCTCTCAGGAAATTGTTTTGAAAGTGTCTGACACTTGGTGCAATATGTTGCAGACACAGGGCAAAAATTTTATTCTTTCAAGAATGTTTTATGAGCCCCAGGAATAAATTATCTCTAGCAGGGATGGTGAAGCATAATGTTAATAGTCTGTGATTTTCCTCATAGGTGAAGAAATTATTCTAAGCTTTTCTCCAATTTGTTAATGAAACTTTAACAAGAAAATACCAAGGGCCATTCTGGCACATCGCTGGGATACACACATCAAGAAAAAACAAGGGGAGAGTTTCAATTGACCAAATTATTTCCTTCAGTCTCAAATGATTTAAATGTTTGATTTTAAGCAACAGTTCTGGTATGGCAAACTGCTTTCATGGCAAGGCAGTTCACATAATGCTTGGTCAGCTTCTTTAAACAGACTGGCATAATTGTGTGATGGAAGGCAAGGGGATTGGTCATCCTAACATGAGCTGCACTGAGACTACAATCTGCAATAAATGGACACAGCAAACAAAAGGACCAATTCAGTATTTTCAAATGCTGAGATTATTGGAAACAAAGGGAACAATTTTGTCACCCTGGAAAAAAAAAAAAAAGGCCTTTTATGATTGTTCTGAAAAAGCCCCCTGCCATGAACGGCTGCCACTCCTAAGAATTCAAAACATGCAGCTAATGCACATGGCTCTGCTTCCAGCTTCATTAATACGGGATTTTGGCACTGCAGGAGCACCTCCTGTGTGTACTGGATCTGTATCTGGCATAAGCACACATCAGTATGTTTCTGTTGAATTAGTCAGAGCACACGATGTGGTGTTTATGCCAGTTTTGTGCTGACTGAAGGACAGACATTACCTGATTCAGTTCAGTGTCTGCCAGAATGTGTCAAACATATCTGAACCAGCATAGTAACTTTGTGCTTGTTCAGTGCTTGGCTTCACATGGCTATGATGTCCTGCTCCAGCACAGAATGCTTTTAGGCCAGATTTTTATTTTTTAGATGAAACTGTGATTTAAGACATACAGTGCAGTCACATGCCTTGCTTATGTTAACTAAGATGTTCTGCCCCTTTACTGTAAGGTGTTGTTTAATTATTCATAGCAAAGATTATATAATTCCAGAGAAAAAGCTTTCCTTTGATGTTTACTCCCAAGCTTCAGGTTCCTTAGTGAATGCAGGAGCTGTCAGGTGCTCCCTGAATGTAAAGCACTTATGTCTCTCTTCGATAAGCAAATGAAAGGCAAGTTAATGTGAGCAAAGCATGTAAAGAAAAGGAGTATTAGATCAGAAGAGAAATCTACAATCTGCTTCTGCTTTTCTCACTTCCCATTGACTGGGGACTAGGACCAAGCCACCCAGCACTCTGAGTTGCTCCACTTTCAATGAATATTGGTCAAATCCTGCAGGATCAGAGCCAGCTTTGAGACATGCTGGCAGGAGGATTCTGCTAGGATCCTCCCTTCCTCATCATCCCTCCCAAGCAGAACAGAGTAATTTGCAGCAAAGTGGGTGGGAAGGGTTCAGAAATCTTTGAGCCCGTACAGCTCACCCAGGCGACACAGAGGCCAGCCACACGTACACTGGGGATGTCAGCATCCCAGCTATTTTCTAGAAACAATTCCCTCTGAAGGGAGCAGTCCTCAGACAAAGCCTTATGACACATCCGGGTGACTTCTAGGCTCTTTTCCTTTTCTTCTAATTATTTAGTCATGGAACCCAGAATAATTAGCCATAAGTGGTCAAAAGAGCCACAGAAACAAAATGCCTCTTGGGACATTGCAACACAATGCTGAACTAGTAAAAAGAAACTTCATTATCTAGGAACAGTGTGAGGCTCTTTGTTTCACCTGCTTTCTCCTATGTCTCTGTCTTATTATTCCTCCTTCCTCCTCTGACTTTTTCTGTTTTCTCCACATAATTCTCTCCTGTCCTGGTTTGCATTCCCTCTGCTAAAAGAATTTTCTTCTCTTGTTCATTATGTCACGCCTTTTCTTTACACTACAGTTTTACTTACTTGTCTCATTTTTTCTCTGGTCATTCCCATTCAATCCTAGCCACTGTCATCCTCAGTTTCTTTGGTCTGGCTCTTTAGGTCTCCACTTCTCTCCACTTCACTTCTCCCTGACTGATGTTTTCCCCTCTTTCACATTTGCATCCCTAAGGAAATTAGGTTCTTTCACCTTGAATCTTACACATTGTAATCCCCATTCCTGCAGTCCTTCCCTTTCTTACACTATGTGTTATTCTTATTCCCTCACTCCCCGCTGCCCTGCAAACTTTCTGTATCCTTGCCCACTAGCTACTCAGCAAAATGTCATTGACAAGCTATGGATGTCACTGCAGCCACAGGAGCCATAGCCAAGGGAGTGATGTTTACAGAAGCAAGACTGGGCTGAAAAGAAGCTCTGCTTCTGCAGAGCTAACCCATGGAGAGTTATTAGTTTGGCTTATCAGAGGGTGGGTCAGCAGACAAGAAAATCCCAAGTTTATCTGTTTGTCCTTTGCATAGCTATGCCTGTTTTGTCATTGTTACTAATCCTTCCCCACTTTCCCAAAGAATGTTGTGGGTGCTGCACAGATGGAGGGCTGCTGGTTGCCCCTTCCCTTGTCCCTCTTGGAAGTGGGGAGGGTTACTGTGACCAAAAGCATGCAGTAGCAGAGCCAGATCCCCTCTTCCACTTATGTTGGTATGCAGCTTGGAGTGGCGTCAGCTCTTTGGATGAGATGTTCTATCTGTGGCTGGAAATTGCATCAGAAGTTCATCGCAGAGGACAGCTGAGCCACCAGGCAGCAGCCAGCACTGCCTGTTAGTGCTTTTGCACTGCCTTCCTGAGCTTTACCCAGGTAGATCCTGGCTGCACTGCCAGCTGATCCACAGGAGGGACAGCCATGAGCAACTCGGGGCTGGAACTGGTCACTGGCCACGAAGAAATGGTGCACACTGTGCCTGTAAGTTGCTACAATTAATCCCCTCTGCTCATGTCCAGCCTTCACACTAAATTCTCTCTTCACAGTGAAAAAAGTCTAGAAACTGCCTGGACTGACTCCTTCCCAAGGGCACCATCACTAAGTCAACAAAATTGTAGAATAAATGCATGTGTCCCATTGTTAGGGGTGGGAGAGGCAAAACTGACAGGGGTTTGTCAGGAACACCCACAAAGATCCCTAGACACAAAGCAACCAAGTTTAAAGATCCAAAGGCCAGCGTCTTGCAACAGCAGCAGCCAAGCACAGTCAAGCAAGAAATGAACATTTGCTTTTCTGCTTCATATCCTTCCCAGTTCTCTCCTTAAGAAACGCGGAGGATTAATAATTTTGGCCGCAGAGCCTGAGTTCACACAAACACATATGAAACCAGCAAACAATACCCCCATTAAACACATCGAGAAGCTCAGAGACTGGAACAACTCACCTCCAAGAGCTTCACCCAAGTCCCACAGGAAGGCTACAGCGGAGCCAGAAATAGAGCCCAGACCTCCTGACTCCAAGCCCTGGGCCCTAACAAAAACACCAGCTTCCCTCCACCAACCCTCTCTTCATACACTACATTGACCAGACTGGAAAAGGCATTCAAAATAAATAAAACCTGCTTCTTGCGCCAAGTTTTAAAAAACATTTTCTTGTCATGGCTGGTTGTTTTTCTCCTGCTAGACATTAGGCAGTCTCCAGGAGTGAGACAGCCCTCCTTTCTTCTCCAGGAAACACAGTTGTCTCCCACATGTTGCACTCAATGTAGCTCAAAGAAATGTTTTAGGAAATTCCCCCTAATTCGGTGAAATTGTTAGCTTGGCAGTGGCATGCTGGAAACAGGGCTGAAAGATTGCCTAGGAGCTTTTTTTTCATTTTTCCTTTTTAAAGCACACAGGAGAGCTCAGGCTTCAGACAGGCTGCTGAGGAAGACAGAAACTCATGTAACATAGGAAGGATTTGGCAGGCCTGAACACAGAAATTTCCAGAAGTGTTTGCGTGGCAAGAGCTCTGTGCCAATCCACATTTTTTAGCTATTCTGGCTGCATGCCCAGCCGAAAAGAAAGTCTTGTATCTCCACGCAGTTCACTGGCTTCCCTGAGGAGTTTCCATACCGCATGGCAACATTGGATAATCTCATTTGCGCGCCAGAAGAACTCCTGCTACTTACACTGTTACTAAATACCAGATGTGCTTAATAAAGAGTAAGTGGAGCCAAACCTAGGGTAATCACATAACCTATCATTAACGTTTTCTAAAAACAAAAAAAATGCCATTGGAACAGCAGATTACTGTTTTGCTTTGTTTGCTTTACGCCCTGTTACGGGAACCCCTGGGGTGCTGGGAAGGGAGCACGGCAGGAGCAGACAGCTCTGGCACGGCCGATGACATTGTTTACAATCACACCCCTGCACATCTGAAACATGTGTGAGAAAGTAAAGGCTAAGCAGATTTCACTGTGCTGGCGAGGGAGAGGAGGATTGCAACAGGAAGTCTACGCCACCAAGAAAGTGCTGGAGTGTCGTGTTTCTTCATTCCGGGGAGGGGGATGCAGCACGGGCGGCGTGGGTTTGGTCTTTCGTGGTATGTACATCCCCTGGTCCCTGGTGCACAGGAATACAGGAGGGGACCTTGTTCCTTGAAATTTAATGACAGCCCAAATCCTCCAAGCCCATTTAAAATACATTTTTGTGTGAGTCAGGGGGCCAGTCACCACACAAAATGTGTGTGCACATTTATTATGGATTTAAATGGATGTTGCACATGTGCATATATGATGCTGACTGGAGCCTTGAGGGAAATAGCTAAATCTCAGTGATGGTGAGTGAGTTGTGCTGTGACAGGCTGTTAGGAGGAGGGAGACAGATGCACTATGATATCTGGAGCCCCGTGTGCCCTGGGCAGTGGAGGTGCTGAGAGCAGGGAGTCACCCAGCTGTGAGACAGGCAAGCCCATCCCAAAATGAGACATGGGTGAAAACTCTTGGTTATCCCACAGCTTTCTCTGCAGCTGACAGGGGAGAATGGACTTAAATGACTAGAAAAAGAGCTTTTTGCTTTATTTCAGTGTCCACTAAATGGAAGAGAAGCCTGGCAAACGCGTGCAGACCAGGTCCTTTCAAGGCCACCCTTCACAGGTCTGCTTGCTCGGGGTGTGTGGAAAGCAAGATAAGGGGATGGGAACAGGGACAAGTCCAGGCCTTGCCTGCTGTGTAGGAGAAGGATAAGGCAGGGATTGGGAGCAGTGAGTCACTCTCATCACACAACAGCCCCGAGCTGTGCCACTGCTCCAGGCCCCCAGGGTAAACTCTGACCCAAGTCAGTAGGAGTTGCAGCTATGCAAAGCTGGGATATCTGATGCCAGGAGCTGTGCCAAGGGCACGGGGTGAGGAGGTCACAGTAGGTGTCAGCCTGCCACAGCCCAGGAGCAGGAGGGCAGTCACAGCCCAGTGCTCACATGGCTCCCTGTGTGACTGAACCCCAGTGTTCTCCAAAGCCTGGATACAAGGAGAGAAAAGCCAGCAGGGAAACACAATGCTCTTGCTGCTGCAAGCCCACTGCTTGTGCCACCCCTGCTTGGCCCCATTCACTGCACCCACTGTGCAGGGTCGTGCCCACACTCGAGGTTTCCCCATGGGCTCGGCAGCGCTGGTCCCAAAGGCTGTGATGGTGGCACGAGCAGCACGGCCGCCTGTGCTGCCCTGGGCCAAACAGATGGCACAGTCCTGTTCCCAGGGAGCCAGCTGCACAGTGCTAGTGGGGAGCAGCTGCTCTTGCTCGGGCCAGGCTTTTGCCTGATGTAGGTATTGCTTGGCTGGCCCTTAGCCAGAGGCTCAGGGCAGCAGATGACTCAGGGCACCAAAGCAGCCATGTGCCCACCAGCTATTCTGTCTGCTCCTCAGTCCTGGAGAGCAGGGCTTGCTGCTGCCACCACTCAGAGGTCAGGCTGAGGAGGATGTGGTTAGCCAGCTGAGGGGGTGAAACTCTCTAGGATACTTGAGTCCTGCCACACATCTCCCCCTTCCAGCTCCACCCTTGTCTCATGGCCAGAGTGGTCCTGGCTGCTCAGCCTCCAGATGGAAAGACTTGGTTTCACCTGCGCTACTGAGCAGTCCCAAAACATCCTGCAGTATTCCAACCTTGTTGCTGGCACCTTCCCTGTCTTTGTCACCATAATGCCTTGGGTGCTTCTGGAGTGCTGAGGGAGAGCTCTGTTACTTGGCAGACAGAACAGGAACAAGAGGCTTCCTTCACCCACAGGTGAAGACACACAGTGACCAGTTTTCACAAACTAAAAACCTGGGACAGAAGTGAAGTAGCCAGCAGCTCACTCCCTCACTCTGCCCACTTCCTGCCAGACAGAAGACTTTTTATCAGCTGAGCTGCTGGTTCAGGGAAACCTCACCCCACCAGCTGTGGGTGGTATGCAAGAGAGCCAAGAGAAAATTAGGTAGCTGCTGCCCAATCCTGTATCACTGTTTCTACTTCAAGCTTTAAGGATCTCACAAACAGCAGAGGGGAATAGCTAATCAGCTGCATAAAGCCACTCCCTCCTTCCAGTCTCTGCTGTCAGGGTGTCCCAGCCCTTGCCCACCCTGCCAGATGCCTCCAGCTAGCTGCTCCCCTCTTGGCCTCCCCCAGGAGGCTGAGGGAATACTCAGCAAGGCTCCTTGGCTGTGAGGATCCAGGCACCTCACACACCCCACCAGATCTGTCTCCTTCCTCGCTGTGCTGCCCAGGCCACTCCAGTTTGTGGGCAAACTAACATGTTCTCCTACAGCTGCTCCCAGGAGCTCACAACTGCCCTGCTCTTTGGAGTTTGGTTTGATTGCTGGGTTCTGAAGGGGCACCCATCAGAAGGTACTGGAAATGAACACCTAAGCCCATTCCTAGCTGGCAGCAGGAAGGAAAGGCTCCTGCCAAGCAGTCACAAGGCACGCTACAAACAGTTGCTTCCCTGCCCCACCAGGTAACAAAGTCCATTGCCAGTAGGAGACTTCAGTCTGCAAAGTGGAGCTCTATAGTGAGCTTTATAGCATTGGGATGCACGTGAGGTTTCTGTTGTCTGCTGTGGCCAAGCAGAACTGCAGCAACACTTGGCAAGGCATTGCACAGATCTGAACCGTGGGGCAGACCTTGACCTGAAGAGCTATCTCAAGAGAGACAATAAAGGCAATAAAAGCAACAAGGAAGCAGAAGGGACAAAAAAGAATTTGCAAATATGACAGTAATGGCATGATTAGTGTGAAAAGAGATGGGGTTTAAGGACTTAATAAGGAAAAAGCTAAGGAGGAGCTATGAGAAGGACAAGAGCAGGAAAGAGCAGGGACGGCAGATGAGGTGAGGCTGAGAGGAAGGCAAAGAAGAAAAGAAAGGAAGCTGTGGCAGATCCTATTACACCTTCTTTGTTCCCCAGCAGGCAAGATACAGGGAAAGGCACATGAAAATCACATGCAGTAAAGATGCAGGAGGTGACTGCTCCATCCTTCATTTCTTGCACTGGTAAGCCCAAGCTGACCCTGTCTTTCCCCATGTCACAGGGCTGCCATGTCTGTTAAAACAACCCCTCCCAGCTCCCATCAATCAGAGCCAAAGCTGGACAAGTGGGCAACACAATGTCAGGGAACAACACAACATAATGCACACAGGAAAGATCTGTTAGAGCTCTCCAACACATTGACAGGGTTTATCTTATCTGTTGCCAGGAGGGACAAAGAGCTGGAGGGACAGTGAAGGTCAATCAGGCGCTTAGGAGAGCTCAGAACAAGGGAATAACTGATTACATTGAAGGACATCACATTTGCAATTAAGGCTGAGCTCCAAAAGTGTGGGGGAAGTAAGCTGTTTCCCTTTCCTAGTTCAGCATAAGGAAGACTCCCCAACTACCAGAACCAACAACTGTGTGAATCTGTTGTTCCACTTCCTACATGCCCACCAGGTTCTGAATGAGGTAGGATGAGCATTAAGCCTGTGGGTATTTACAAGAAAAAGACTTAGCACAGAGTGCTTCTGGGCACAGCTCTATTGCCAGTAAAAAGCATGATGAAAAGTATACTTTCTTTGATGAAGCCTCATTCAAGTGGTTTATGGGTGAAGGTGAATCTAATGTATATCATATTTGTCTGATGGCAAGCAGAGTGCACTTGTGAAATCCATCTGACTAGATATTCTGAGAAAATCTTCATTAAATATCTGTGACCTTTGAATCATTCAATTGTTGTCAGGGTTTCAGCTGGAAATTGTTCTGGACGCAAAGGAATGGCAGGTCACTAATGGCTTATTTCTTATTAAATGCTTTGGGTTTAGGAACTTCAAGGATATGCAGATACTTTTCTCATTTACAGCTTCACATGAAGCAAAACACTAGATGAAGATAAATAACCAAAGCAACTTGCCTTTTGCTTGAGAAGTAAAGACACAGGTTATTTTTATGTTAAAAAAAAAAAAAAGTAGTGTGAAAATACGTGAGAGGTGCTTTTGACCCTCTGTAAGAGAATTGCTCTATCACTGATTCATATTAGCAGGCCTTGAAATGCAACTGCTGTGGGCCAAAGAGAAAGGTATGTACCAGGAAGGTCATGTCACAGAGAGAGACTCAGTATATCTGGCTTAACCACCCAACTCTGTTGCTGGTGTCCTATCGTTTTATCCATCTTTCTTGGTTTAGCACAGCAATTTCAGAGCATCAAAACAAATTGATTGCTTGTGGGTTTAGAGTTAGTCCTCTGATGGATGCCCTTAAATCCTCTCATCAAAAATGGCAAGCATAAGATGCCCTTCCTGACGGCTTCAGCCTGAAAAGAGCAGTTTCATGCTCCAGGGAGCTGCTGAAAAGATACAAAGGCTGTGTCTGCTGGACACCCTCTCTGTCACCTCTGCTCATGAGCAAAGCTGTGTGAGTTATCTCCCAGCTTTCACCAGAGGGGGAAGAAAGTAATCACAGCTTTCCCGATTTAGCCCCCCCTCAGTGAACCTTCATCTGCATAGGGCCACATGACAGTGTCCCTGCTACCCCTGGTGTCAATTCAGCCTTCTCTCACTTCATTGTCTTGGCTGCTGAACGATGCTGAAGTCACATTCAGAACATCAGTTGCAGTGAAACAGGGGACTAATACATTGAAATGAGAGCCTCTGTGGAAACACCTCCCAAAATAATGAAAGGTGTGATGTAAAACTGGCTTTGGTGTTTGAGTGCTGTGCCTGCATGTCACATAAATGTCATGTTGGCCTACAGCCAGTGGTAGGAAATTTGACAGTGCAAACTACACTAGATCAGCTCCAGACCCCCCAAGATCTCTCCCATACCTCCAGGTGCAGGTAAAAGCTCTTCATCCCTGCTGCATCCCAGGCAGTTCTTGTCTTTTCCCTTGCACATGTGACTTTTAAGATGACCAGGAACAAGCAGGGAGATGCCACAGCTACTGCTCTTATCCCCCAGCTCTCTGCCTCAGCCACACCACTCTCCACTCAAAGGAAGAGAGCTTGGACCATGGTGGGATTTCTGGGGGTAATGTTAAAAAATCTGCTTAACCATTCTCACCTGGGGCTTCCCCTTGCCACCCTTTCCTGCAGTTAGGACTGTGCTGACTGTGACTCCCTGGGAGATGGCTGCCAGTGCCAGGGGTGACAGCAGACACAAGTCCTCAGCTACCATGTCCCTTCAGCATGCTGTTGGGAGGCTCAAGAGCTTAATCTCATCAGTGGAGCTCCTCTTCCCTTCCCCACATTTCTGCCACGGTCTCTCAGCTATAACACTGCCACAAAAAATGTTGTCCAGGCACCAGTGAGATGAGGTTCTTGCAGCTTTCCAGAGTATTAATGGTGGGTGGCAATTCTGCAAGATTTCATCCAGGTATAGGCAGCTGTCCTCAACTAGCCACATGGCTATGGCTGAAGCCCAAACAGGGAGCAAAGTATCTGACACTGAACAAGCTGGTGGAGGTACAGCAAGTGACCACCCAAGCCCTCAGTTTTTAACAAGCAAGGATCATGACCTTGGGGGAAAGGAGGAAGTGTTTTTCCAGTGTTACTGAGAGGAATGGAGGCAGACAGCTATTGGGATCTCCCAATATCACACAAAAAATGCATTACATGATCAGGAATACATGCAGATTTACTAATTCCCAGTCCCATGGCAGCCATTGTACTGGTTCCTGCCCAGTATGGGCCATCAGGCTTCATTCAGCCTTTTGAAATGACAGCCAGCTATTTATAGATGCTACATTACTCCAAGGAGCAGCATCTTTCTATATTTTGCAAACTCACTCCAAGTTTCCTTCAGTATCCTGCCAACACAGGGTGAGTTTCTGAGAGTAATCTTCCCTCCTTTTTCCCAGAACACGGAACATCTGGGACTACTGAGATATCATCTTGTGGCATTGGCTGACTTTTTTTTTTTAAACGAGTTTCTGTGTAACAACTTCATGATGTTTTTCCTGGTAGGACAACTGTCTCATCTAAAACCTTGCCTCACATATTCATTTATGGAGGATGTGTAATGCTAAAGTTCTTGAAAGAATTTCCTTTTGTGCTCTGTCTCCACCTTTCTCTGTTAAATTCCTCCCAAATGTCCCTCTGATGCTTAACCTGCAGGTCGCCCTGTTCAACAAGCCAAAGCAAAATGCTGGTTTGAATAAGCTCAGGATACATTGATGTCATTTCTGAATATTAGCAGGCCACATGATACTACCAACTTTATTTGATCCCATTTGCTGAGGCAGCCTGAATTTCTCAGGGGCAGGTTTTTTTAATCCTGGTTCATTATTGTTCAAACCCATCAAGTAAATGGCTGTGGAGCGGAAGCTTGAATGGGTTTGTTTAATAGGGAAAGTCATTCATCTGCAGCATAGCAGCTCTGCAGCAAAGCTATCTTCCTTCTTCTGCTTCTTACTGGGTCTGCCCCAGCAGCAGTGATGTTAAACCCTGGCAGGGAAATGCTGGGGAGAGTAGATCTTTGCCTTCACACTAACTGCTTTTGTTCACTGCAAGAATTCCTTTCCAAAGTAAACAGTCTGATTGTTTCTATGGGTCAGCCAGCTATTTTAAATTTATTTCTCATGTATCACTTGGTACTGCTGAGAATAGTGGCCCCATGGCAAGCTGTGCTTTTTATCTGAGGCAGCCTCCCACTCGGGCCCCAAATTGTAACCTTGGGATCTGTTGATGCTACATTTGCTCCCTACAGGTCTTATCACTGCTGCTATGGAAAGCCAAGATAGGCTGTGGAACCATGGCACCTGCCAGCTTTGGAAAATTAGCTCTAAAGTGTTGGGATGGCAGTGACCCTGTGAGCTGGGAGCTGCACTGGTCTGCTTTACCCTCCTGACTTGCACCATGTTTGAATTAAGAATCAGACCCTGAAATGGCCTGAACTGGTGCATGGAAATTCAGTGGAGCCTTGCCAGGTAATGGCAGATGAAGTTCTGGCACTCAAACCTGTATTTTTATACATAAATCTTGCTATTTTTTCCCAGCCTTTGGCTTCGCAGCAATGCCAGGAAAGCGCCCTGGCTGCGTTTCCCCTGTGGAAGCACAAACGTGAGATCTTGTAGCTGGATGCTCGCACCAAGGATGTGTTCAAGGCAGGAAACTGCAGGTATGGTCACGGTGCCATTTCTGCACCGAGCAATGCACGTGGGACTCAGCCTATCCCCTGCTCCCTGCCTGCTGCAGCCCAACTGAAACTCATTACATACCAGGAATACCAGCATCCCACAAAGCCTGGGCTGGGTGGAGGAGGAGGCTCTCCCTCTCTGCCTTTTTCCTTTCCGCCCAGCTTGGCTGTTCTTTGGCAGAGCCCCAGGACTTGGGAGGGGGGAGCAGAGGGGGGCTTGGGAGGGCAGCGACTTCCTGAGCTTACCCACGGCCTGATTTTGATCTGCAGTTCTGCCTGCTCATTTCCACTTCACAGATGCTGCTGAGCTCTGCCACGGAGAGACAAATCCCAGAAGGGGAAGGGAGCGTGGTGGGGAGGGAAGAGATGAAAGCAGAAAAGAGCCGCATTTATTAAGCTGTTTTTCTTTCAGTGAAAAGAAGCATTTATCAGTGATTTCATATGTCATGTGAGATGTGGCTCCCTGCCAATTTCTAAGGATGCAAACAAGGTGCTGACATCATACACTAAATATAGAGCAGTTCTTGCTTTAGGTGAATAAATAATGCAGATGCAAAAGCCCAGGTTTTCAGTTACACATTCATTACCACCCGTCTGTCAGGTTCTCATCATCAGGAGAAAAACACCCGACTCCAGCAAGGAGTGACAGGTGAAGAATGCAAAACAACTTCAGACAATAGGTGATTAAGCAGAATTTCCTTGTTCTCTGGTTTTTTTTCCTTACAGCTACATTTCATTTCAGCAGTAATCCATGGTGCAGCTTTTCTAGCACAGCTCTGCTGCCTCCCTCCCTTTCCCTTCAAGCCAAGCTGGAGTGACAAGCCTGGGTGGGGAGAGCCTGAACAATGAATACAGCCAAAATGTGGAAACTTCCCTAGGCACTTAGCAAGGGAAAAAAGGAAGAAAGAAAAGGAAAAAAAAAAAAAAAAAAAAAAAAAAAAAAAGCCATTGATCAGACTGTGCAAGCAGTAAAGCAGCAGCATCCTCCCAGCAAAGCAGTTTTCCATGCCCTGTCAGAAAGAGGTTTTAATTGTGGTCTCCCAGTGCTAATCATTCTTGACTCCTCTATTGGGTGGTTTGTTTTTTTTTAAGGCACCCATTTTAACAACCACACAAACAAACCTGTAACTGGTTCCATGGCATATTATTTTAGCTCTCAGAAAGCCCTCCAGGAAGGATTACAATTGGTAATAAAGCTGAATCGATAACTTTCTCCCTTCTTCTCCTTCAGATCAAAGGCCCTGAGCAGGAGGAAGCATCCCCAGCCCATCCTTTCTGGGGGATAACAGAGACAGGAGAGTGGGAAACAAGAAGACAATACACCATCAAAGCTGCCGCAAGGTGTTGGATCAATGACAACATCTGCATGAGGGTCTGGGCTACAATAGGAGCTGTTACCATGGAAACAGGTGCAAAAGCATCAGGAGGAAGAAGCAGGCGATGATGAAAGGTGAGAAAGAGGGAGAGAGTATTTTTAACTCCCTTAGGAGGAACGCTATACAATGACATCACTCTATCTCATTATTTGCACCCGTGCTGCACAACGTATTGTGGCACCTGCCCCAGACTGCTAAATGGGAAAATGTTATTATGGGTGTGAATTATAAATACTGCAGTGAAATTTGAGCTTGGGAGTTATTAGACATCACTATTCTGTAATAAAGGAAAGCATTTAATGCATTGTGCTGTAGTGATTCACTGTACGGTGTAAGACACATCATGTCTAGAATTTTAATATTCTCAGAAAGTAATTATGACTCATTCTTTTTTTGTTATTAAGAAGCAGAGTGAAAATAATTTTACACATTTGATATCCCACACATCAACAAGCCTTTTGCACTGGAGAAACATGGCCTAATTTTCCAGAGCTCTGCGTGCCAACATGCTCTGAGTGAATGTGTTAGTAGTCATAGGTGCTCAGCATTGCCAGAAATCTGGCCATCTGTGTCACATGTGAATGAAGCCTCATTAATCTCAGAAATACAAAGTGCACGTTTCACTGCCTGTGTTCATCTCCTTTGGAAAGGCCAGTTAAGGACCAGTAGATACCCATAACATCTGCTGAAGCCCTGATTCCAGGCAAGGAAAAAATTCTGTCTGTCAGACATCGCTCCTGGCTGCCAAACAGAGGGGAAAACCTCCAGCCTGGGGAGCTGAAACAAGCTGGGGCTCATCTGCCTTGTGCCAAGCGGTGGGTGCCCAGAGCTCACCACACCAGAGAGGCTGGAATCACTATTCCTGTCATGCTGCTCATGTGAAGTCAGAAGGATAAACCCAGAGGAATCTGAGTCTGCTCCCAGCCCCAATCACTATCGATAAATGCCGCGCTCAGCCGCAGCGTGTCAGGGGCACTGGGCCTGCTGCTGGAGATAGGCAGGGACCGAAATTCCCAGCCTGTGCTGACATTCACCAGGGCTGCCAGAACAGCAGTGGCTGAGTGGCAGGGCTTGCCCTGGCTCTTGCCCTGTGCACAGCAGAGCCCGTGGGCGCTCAGCCATTTGTGTTCGCACTTGGCCGGACCCTGCGTCAGCAGGAGCGGTGACCAGGGCGGCGCCAGGCTCCGGTGCCAAGGCTGCAGGGCAGGCTGTGCAGCCTGGCCTGGCTGCCAGGAGCCACCAGGCTGATGTCATGCCCTAGCCCTCCTCCTTGGTGAACTAAATATACCCTCCCTGTGCCCCACGCCTGGGGCGGGCTGGGGACAGCAGCGAGGGGCTGGGGGCACAGCTGAAGCCCTGGCCTCGCCTGCCCTGCCATAAAAGGCACTGGTGCACAGCCCAGCCAACTGGGGAAACAGAGCAAGAAATAGCACAGGAGCCATGGTGGACGACAGGGAACACGAGCAAGCCAGGGAGTTACCACCTAGTGGCAAGCAAAGGGGGCTTGCAAGCAAGGACAACTGGTAGCAAAACCTCATTTTCTTTTTGGTTCGGTTTTTTTCACCTTGCGATCACGGTGTGCACTCTTCTCTCTGTTTGAGCTATCTTTCCTACCAGAAGATCTGACTCTTTAAATATATAATAAATTGTGAAATGTACTGACGTATGTATGCTACTTCTGATCCGTCTTCAGGGGGAGAAGATGAAGGTTATCCAACACAGAACAGCTCAGGCTGCTGAAGGTCCCATAGGGCACATCTACAAAGAAGGGTAGAAAAGGTGAGTGAATTTAGCTGAACCTGAAATTATAACACCTGAAAACATTTTCTTTCCTAGTCTAGATGCAGCCTTCCTTCTCCAACATCCCTGAGTCTATTCTACCTAATCCACATGATGATTAACCAGACCATGCCTGAAACAGCAGCCTTTTTTTATTATATCACTGGCTAATTTGAACTACTCTGCACACCAGCTTGACTTAACCTCACCCCCATTTCCTAGTTAAGCTAATGCCCAGCACAATGCTCAATTGCTTTTGCTTTCTTCCTTCACCTCTTTTTTGGCACTTCTCATTTTATTTTTGAGGAAGGAGGTTACTGTTCTACATCTTAAAATATTAGTGTTGGATATAGATGATAACATTTTATGTGACTTATCATATAATTTGTCTTATATGTTAGCTTTGGCACTGCCAGCATTGTGGTCATGCCAGTAGAGAGACTTTGATCTGAGTGTAAAACTCAGCCAGGCTTGATGTAGGGTTGCAGAAAATAATTTCAAATATGAAAAATATGGTCTGTGCTTTTGAGGATACAAATGCTGTTGATACCCCTAAATATGACATTTTATTGGATGTATGACCTCTCTGCTAAAATCAAGTACCATTTTAGGACAACATTAGGAGTCACTCTGGGCACGTGTGGAATTCACCAGACACATTTTGGGCACTGCCCCAATCTGAATCACTGCAGTCATGGACATGTATGGCTCAGAGACCATCCAGCTCCTCTTCCCCTCCCCTTCTCTCTCTTTCTAGCTGATATCCCCGACTGATATGCGTTTAACCTTTTGAAAATATCTTTGGTGACAGGAACAGCCCTCAGCCGGGGCTCACCTCGCTTGTTACAGCATGTTTATCTCTAGCTGTAACCCAGCTCACTCTGACTGAGAAAGAGCTCAGCTTCTCTGCCTACCTGGACTAGTTGGTCTAAGGCAATACTTAGATATTTGACATGCTACCACATCTGCCCTCATCCTCCAGTCGTGCATCCTGAACAAACCAGTTCTTTCAATCTCTCCCTGTAAGCCAGATCTTCCAGGCTATCACCATACCCCTCTCTGTTCCACGCTCACCTGCATCATCCCTGGACCAGCAGGATGCTGCTCTCTGCCCGGCTCAGTCTTGATGAGAGAGAAATGGTGATTTCCCCAAACCCACATCTGACATCTCCCACTTGGCCCCTTCCCCATTCCAGACCTCTGTCTTCTGCCTCTTGCCCAGACCCAGCCTGCTCTACTGCAGCCAGCCTGGTGCTTCTCCACAGCATCATTCCATGTTTGAGTCCTCCTTCTAAGTGTGTGCTGAGAACTCCCCTGTATTGAATTTCAGTTTTATTGATCTCAGACCGTTTCTCCCATTTGCCAAGACCACTTTGACTTCCAGCCCTACAAAGTGCTTGTAAATTATGCCTCCCCACCTGGAAGAGCTCACAGATTTTAAAGTGTGCTTTCTATTCCATTATGCTCCTCATTAACAATGTAAATAACAGCAGCACTATCCAGCACTGTCTGCTTGCTTGCTGCTCTCCATTCCCTTCGGCCTCTCCAGGTACCAGGGCAGTAAGTGCTCTCCCAAGGGACAGAAGAGACATGGGCTTGCCACCGGGTGGCACCTGGGTGACAGCAGTGCCCTGAAAGCAGGGCATAATGCACATTGTGCCATGCTCAGCCTCTTCTGCTTCCAGCATCAGGCATTAGGGCCTCTTGCCTCCATCCACAGCCAAAAAGCTGCTCCCATGTGCAGTGTGCACTCATGGGGCTGTTGAACCACAAGCTTGTGGCTGGAAGACAAGAAGGGATTGGTTTGGCTCAGCTGAAGGTCGGGCTACCAGGAATGTTTACTGAGAGAGTTTGTGCAGCTTCAGCTTGTGCTTGCCAGGGACCCAGCTGAACAATTAAAGGAAATATCAGTTCAGTCGCAGGTTGCAGCACACTCATAGCCCTGCCTTCAATGAATAAAATAAATCATTCACACTGATTCTCTAATCAACCCAGTCCTCAGAGGTGTAAATTATGCTGGCAGGTGTACAATCAGTGAAGTTTCCAAATTAACCAAAAAAAAAAAAAAAAAAAAAAAACAACCCAAAGAACCCTCTGAGTCTCTCAGCATTGACTGAGCTGAGCAAAGATTGTCTAAAACAAATGCAACACAAAACTGGGTGGCAGCCACTGTGCCTTGCAAACCTGATAGAGAAGCAGCCATCCTGGAACCTAGAGCTCTGGTTCAAAGAGATGATGCTCCAACCTGAGCTGTCCTTTCCTCATTGACCCTGCCCAGATGCTCAGCGTTGCCTTGTTTGCTTGGAAATCCCATCAGAATCCTACACCTCTGCAGGAGCATTTTAGGATTCTAAATGCAGCATTTGGAGCTGGTAGAGGAAGGCAGTGAAACAAAGCAGCAAAACCTGAGCTAAAAGCATATTTCCTGCTCAACCTGGGGGTACAAAAAGTGTTTGGATGGGCCCCAGCCTACTGCTTTATGTAGCCACTGTTTTATTGTGTAAAATAAAAATAAAATGGATTCCAGCAAATAATGGTAAATATTTGATGATATAATTATGTCTTATTAATGCAATGTTCTTTCTTTTGCAAATTAAATTTTCACAAGAATTCATCACCCATTTAATTTTTATTATTTAGGCCATGAGTATGTCACAGATGTTTGTTATGTACTTTCATAACCATTTGATTAATATTAAATGTTTAAAATAAAAATTCCATTTATATTTCAGTTATAATGGCCCTATGAAAATATTACAAATATAAGTTGGTATTTATGGCCCACATTAGTTCTTAGTACTACTTTCAATATTTTTATTGCTGTGCAGAACATGCACAGTTCATTACATATGAAAAATAGTTTAATTTTCAAGAGCTTTGTGATGATCCGTAAACTGAAGAATTTTCCTTGCCATGCCACAGAAACCTTCTCAGTACTCCTGGCTGCACCTCTTTTATCCTCAAGAAGGCAGACCTGAGGAAGGCACAAATCTATCCTATTTATATGTTTGGCTGTAAGAAAGGATCTCTTAAAAGGCATGAATGCAGGAGATATAAGGTTTGAAAATCCTCAAATGCACAGCTCCTCTTCATCCAAATGTACAGATATGGACTATGACTGGGCAGGAACTGGGGGAGAGCAATAACCATCAGGAGTTATGCAAGGCATCTGTCATACCTGTTGGATGTGGTAATAAACTGAACCCTGTCTGTCTGACAGCTACCACACACACAAAAAAGCTCCTTCTGGCCACTTACAGTGTGTGGCTGCTCTGGGTTTCAGTCTCCAAAAATGCCAGGAGCAGGCTCCCTTGCAGCATCAGGAGCAGCATTAGGTTTTCTGCTCCAGTAGCTCAGGCAATTTCAAGTGCATCAGCTTTTTTTCAGAAGGATAAAAAGCACCACAGTCATTAGTGTGTCTGTGTAGGATGTTTGACCTATGAAGGCCTTACTTTCCTTTAGCTACCCCAGACTGCTGCTCTGTCAGCTTTAACAGCATCCTTACAGACTTAGTGTCACTGTACCTCCTGCCAACCACAGGCTCCTCCTACAGAGCATCTCCTTCCCAGCTCCATTTATGCTGGGTTTCACCTACATGGTCATCCATTACCTGCTGGGAGAAAATTAGATCCCAGGATTTGCTGATCATCCTAATGCCAGCAGGAAATATAGGGCTGCAGGAATATTTATACATTTATAGTGGTTTACAGTGAATGCAAACCCTCTCCTGTCTGTCCTGAAGTTCCTATGTCCATTTCCTTGCTACATCTGGCTAGCTGAGGCAAGTATAAGAAAGACAAGGAGGACCTGGAGAAGGTTCAGCAGAGGGCCAAGGATGATGAGAGGTCTGGAGCATCTCTCTTTCGAGGTGAGACTGGGGGAGAGAGAAGGCTGAGAGGGGACCTCATCAATGCATATAAATATTTCACAGGTGGGTATCAAAAGGAGGGTTCCAAACTCTTTTCAGTGACGCCCAGTGACAGGGCGAGGAGCACTGGCCATAAACTGAAACACAAGAAGTTCCACCTCAACATACAGGAGAACTTCTTTATGCTGAAGGTGGCAAAGCACTGGAACAGGCTGCTAAGGAAGTCCTGGAGTCTCCTTGTCTGGAGACATCTAAAACCCACCTGGATGCATTCCAGTGTCACCTGCAAGAGGTGACCCTGCAGTGGCAGGAGGGTTGGACTGGATGATGGACCAGAGCTCCCTTCCAACCCAAACAATCCTGTGCTTCTGCAAAGTAGTTGCAATGGTGGGTCCATACAGCAGCAGTTTGTGACTCACCTGGGTGAAGCCTGGGTGCCAGGCTTTAGAAAGTCAAACAAGTCCTTCTAAATCTTCTCTGCTCCTCTGTTTCTGAAAGGCTGCCAGCAGCCATCCTGCCTCTGTGGTGGGTAGTGCCCCTGTGATTCGGAGTTTGCTAGGCAGAGCGAGCAGACACAGCCACCAACAAAAGGCATGAATTCTCCTCAGAGGCTGCTGAAGTGACATTTCAAACAAGCACAGAAAATGCTCCTGAAGGTATGGTGGTTTCAGTACCAGAGATAAAAGCAGCAGTCTCCCCCTGCACCACCAGCACATGCTGCACACAGCTCATCCTGATTTCATTTTTGTTCCCCAGTTTCTGGGTGTGTATCAGGCATGGCTTTTCACTGAACTGAAACCTCTCATTTCAGGAGATGTTTAGCAAAACATTTTCTTCCTGAAGATGGTTTGGCAGCCTTTGGGCTGTGAGAGGCAGAGTGTGAACGGGCCTTCATGTGTTGTTTGCACCCCTTCCCTCTCCCAGCCACATGCCCATGCTGTCTGCCTCCACATGTGAAGATCACAGGAGGAGCACAAGCTCTGTGTGGCCATGACCTTGTCATTGCAGCCCACTGTGGGCTGCTAGGTCTGAGGAAGTCAATCCAAACCTTAGTTTGTTGAGGTAGGGGAGCCAGGACCCATTTCTAAGTGCTGTTGAAGCCCCTGCTGGAAGCAAGGACCTTCTCTTACTGCCAGAACAGGATGTGCTTTGTTTTCTCCCAAAGCTGCCATCTCAGGAAGCAGGAGGGAAGCGGTGCCCAGCAGTGCCCAGGGTGGGGCTGGTGGCTGTGACCTGGCTACCAGGATACCTGGAAGGAGGTTTGTGTCCCCTCACCCCTGATACTGCTCTGCACCCACTGGGCTGCTGTTTCCATTTAGTGCAAGGCACTCCATGTTTCTCAGCCACCATCATAAAACAGGTTAGAGGGTGTCAAAGTGGGAGACTTGGTTAATTTGGTTTGTAGGTAACAGCTGCCATGGAAAATAGAAGGCTGTTTGTGCATCTCTGCTAAATTGAAGGGAAGCCTTCCTCCCTTCAAAAACTGTGCTTCCCTTCAGCTGTCAGGTTTTGGAATCTTTGGAAAGAAACACTTCTGGTATGAAAACCATCAGCAAGAGCCTGGGACAACAACCCAATTACACTGTTAAAAATACTCAGCCCTTTGAATGAACTGGAAAGATTTTTTTCTTACATACTAGGAGAAAAGATGCAGCTGCACTGTCATCTTCAGTGAGGGCTAGACAGTCACAGGCACAACGTACAAAGAGAAGGGCAGGGGGAATGAAGCCCATGGAGTCCCTTTCCCCTCTATCATTCCCAAAGTGCAGAGCCTGGCTGTTTCCAGAGCTGCTGCCATGCTGGGCTCTGCAGCAGCCAGGGCCATTGGGCTGCCTCTTGTGAGCTTTGTTTGTTTCTGGAAACTGAAATGCTTCAGCTTCCAAATCCTGACAGGAGATGATGCTTTACTTAGGGTTGAAATTTGAGCCAAAATCTATTCCTGGCAATGGCTTGAAGGTCATGCACCAGTACAGAGTTCCTACCCCGACGGTATGTGCTATTGGACAGATGCGGCTGTTGCTCTTTCTCTGACAGTGACAGATTTTAGGCCACCCTTTCATGGGTGTGTTTGTTTTCTCCTCCAGTCTGCATTGCTCTCCTAAACTGTGCCCCCAACTCAAGTTTCACTCCATGTGCCCTCCCCAAAGGGATGTGATTAAGCACAGCTAGTGCAGAACTTTACAGTAACAGCAAATTCCTTTGTGCCTGCAGAGTTCACCAGCAATGAGATGGCAATGTGACTTTGCAAGCATGCCTTGCATAGCTTCTCATCTTCATATCCCCTGAGGTGAGCAATGCAGTTCACACTCACACAGCCCCTGCACCTGTCACAGAGGCTGGGGACAGACTAGGGGACTCAGGAGTGGAAGCCAGTCAGCAGACCCGTGAGAAGTGTCCATGGAGATAGTGTCCTATCACTGTCCTTTCCCAGCTGTGAGATGCAGCACAGCACACTGACCTCTGAGGTGCTGTGAGGAGCACAGCTCTGGTTTGCAGCACTAAGGGTCTGGCTCTCTTTCTTGAGAGCATGACAGATATCCTTTACAGGGCAAATGTCTTGGCCTTCACACTGCAGAGGAGTTCAGGCTCCCACAATACAGAGGTAGTTTATTACCAAATCCCATTCCTCCTCACTTTTCTCTGGAATAACACACCCATCATGCAGAACAGAGAGGCATGAAGCTCCCAAAAGGGCTGCACTGCTGCCCCCACCCACTCCACACCCCTCTGCATCTCAAGAAGATGATTTTTTTAAGGCAGCTCTCTGTGGGTGTTTGGCATATAAGGAGACATCAGCAAGAAAAGAAGAAAGCTGAGTATTATGAATGGTAGCCACAGGATGGGCAAGTCAATCAGGGATAAATTGGGAGTAAGGAAAGAGGAGCCTGGTGCACTACTTATCTCTATGGTCAAAGCTGGATTAGGGCAAACAGTTGCTTGTATTTATAAACTTCCCAACACCCTGCTGCGCCCAAAGAAGAGGAGAGAGGAAGGATCACAAGACCCTCACTGGCTGGGGCTTGGGAAAGGAAGTCTCTGAAATATGAATGCTGGACATTCTCTTCCCCTCCCCCCAGGGTGAAGATTTTCCACAGTGTCACTCCTGCTGTCACTCACAGTGGGAGCACCCTGGTGATCTGATCCTCACTCCCCAACCCTCAGGAGAGTTTTTCTGGTGCCCAGAGACCCAACCTAAAGGGAGGCAGGGAAAAATCTGCTCCTCTGGTCCCTGCCCCTCACCCCCTGCTGCCTCCAAGGGCTGGCGGAGCTAATTGATTTATTATTAGTACAGTCCTTTTCAGTGTGGGTCTGTGTTTATGTTTACTTTCAGGAGTTAGAGATGGTACAGATGGCTAATTTGTTTGTTGGGTATTGTTCCTTCTAGCTGCCTAAAGCTGTTTTTGTACTTCTGTATTTGTCATGGTTACTGCATACTCAAAATCTCAAGTGCCTCTTTTCCTGTGTGATGGAAAGCCTACTGAGTATCAGCAGAAAAGTCATGACTGTTTAGAAGGATTCTCTCTTTTGTCCCTTTGTCCGGCACTACCCCCCATTGTCTTTGTTTAGGTGGGGTGTTCTGGGAGGCAGAGAGCCAGCTACAGCCCTGAGGTTTCCCAGAACATGCAGAAAGCGTGGACAATGTGCTAAAGGGCTTGTCCCTGGCTCTGAGAGCCTCCAAAGCGGGTCACCTTCCGTGCCGTTAGCAGGGAACATGGATGGGCAGGGACAACCAGTGCTGCTGGCAGGAGAAGTGGTGGTGGGGAGGGAAGCAGCTGCATTTGATCACACAGTGTGGCTGCCCAGTTGCTGCTGGTGGGAAGAACAAGGCTGCTGATTAGCATTCCCAAGAATACAATTAGGAGACAAGGCTATTTTCAGCAGCGTCCCCTCTCAAGGCTTGTAAAGACACAAGCGCAAAGAAGCCCGGAGTAGGCGCTTCCTCCACCGCAGGCACTGGCTGGCTTATATTAGCACAATGCTCCAAATCCCCTGTAAGTCCTCCCAGAAAGGGAGAGTAAATATAGTTTGTCAAACAGTTATCTTTAGCACACTGTCTCGTCTGCCAGCATGGATCTTTCTGCATGACCTCTTGCTAAGTCAGGGCAATTTCTTCTCGTTCGCTTACTCCTGCCTGCCATGCCATTCCTGGAGGGGAACCAGGGCTCCCTAGGGTGGGGGGGAGATGTTTCCACCCTCCCTGACCAGCCTCTGCATGGACATAGCAGGGTTATTGACCTCTAAACCCAGTTTTTCCCATCTGCTTTAAAAAATGAGATCACACAAAAGGAGGGTGAAGGGAAAGCAAGCTGGCTGTGCTGGGGACCCCCTCTGAACTCCAGCAGGCAAGGGACATGCTGAGTCCACACCTCTACAACAGATTCTCTGTGATGATGGGATGGTGATGAAAGAAACACAGGGAGGTTTTGCAGCATCTGAAACCAGCCCTACCTCACAGTGCTGCTTAGACAGCAGTCTCTCCCTGCCTGGCCTCACTTTGGCACCACTGCTCCTCTCACAGACACAGTTCCCCAAGGGTCAGGCTGCCTCTGAGCTGCCAACTGCATGAGCAGGAGTGTGAGCACCACAAGGACTGTGGGCAAGAGTCACCTTCGGAGGTTTGCTCAGCCTGGGACGATTGTGGCTGGCTCAGGGCCATGCATGGGGTTCTAGCAAGGCTGGCATGTCACAAGGCAGCAAGTGAACCCTTTTGAGGTGAAAAGGATATGTGGGAAATGGGGCCTCACACACACCTTGCCTGCAAGAAGAAGTGCATAATTTTTTGTAACAAAGAAAAAAGAGCAAAGGATCAGAGCTGACTGCAGCTCTGGCCATCCCCAGCTGCTCCATAAACTGGGGCACTGCAGCAGGGGACCCCCTGCCCCTGGGTCTGCAGCCCCTGCAGCCCCCCCACACCAAGCAGCTATCTGAACAACTTGATAGGCACCCAGCAGCCAAAAAAAGCCTGATCCAGGACAGGTCATGGCTATACCAGAAAGTCAGACAGAGTTTGCCTTCCCCAGAGAAGCTGGAGCAGGAAGAAGGCAGGCATTGTCCATAGGAGTGCTGGGTTTCACAGCAGGTCTCCTGTGCCCATTGCAGTGGGCACTGATGTGCCTCTGTACCAAATTCCATATGCCTGAGCCACTAATTTTCAAACAAATCATTTCCTTTTTATTAATCTCAGTGGAGTCCCATCTCTTCAGGATACTGCCACAGGCAAGTGGTGTAACACAAAGCTCAGAGACTCTGCTGTAATGAAAAAGGGGAGATTAGAGAGTTAATGGCCCCAGCTGCTACTATAAGCTTTACTCTCCAGGCTGCACTCAGTTGGAGAGGCATCATATTGCAGCTCCTTCCCCTGTGCCACTCTCTACATGGCTGGGGAACTCTCCAGAACAAGAACAACATCGTTTTGTTGCCGCCTGCCAGACAGAGAAACCGAACCGTGCTCTTTAGTCAGGAGGCCCCTGCTTCCTTCTGCACTACTGAGCAGAGCTCTTCCTACCCCACCAGGGCCAGGTCACATCCCTGCTGTGCTGCTGTAGGAACAGCAACTTCAGCCTGGGAGAAAGGAGGCCGGTGTGGGGCCTGGTGAGCTGCTACCAAGGTGCTGAAGAGGGGCCAGCAGTCCCATGGGGTGGCCACGTTCAGCAGTGCTCTGGGCATGGAGAGTGAACCCCTGGCTGGATACAAGGGAGGGGATGGAAGAGATGTCACCAGCATCCCACTGCCTCCTGCAGAGATCACATTCCCACAAACCTCCCTCTCCTGGCAATAACCAAGGGCAGCTCCATTAACATGTGTCTGTAAGAACCCTGCATGCTGGGGTGACTACAGCCAGAGGGAAGTCAGACAGCTGCATGTATCATGGGCCAAGCAATGCAGGGGCACCATAACCACCTCCTACAACACAGGTTGCATGACAGGCTCCAATCCACATGCTCTCTCCTCTCAGCTCCATCTTCTCCATTAACTTTGAGTGAGGGGGGAAGGAAGGGCCAGCAGCAGCCTGTGCTGCCCGGGGTGCAGGGATGCTGCCCAGGGTGCGGGGATGCTGCTCACCTCTCTGCATGCAGGGCATTTCTCAGCCCTGCTCTCTCTGAAGAGGCTTTTTCATGCACCTTGTGGTGCCTCCTGATGGAGGTGTTGCAGTTCTCCCCTGCTCAGTGCATGCTGAAATGCACTGCCTTGGCCCTGCACAGCCCTTTGGTGCTTCCCCACCCACCCCAGCAGGGAAATGATATTAAGACCAGCCACAGACTCCTTCATCCAGCACAGCTCCACTCCAGCCAGCTATGACATGGGGTCAGCCTTACTCCCAGGTGATTTCCCCATGGTTTCCTGAGATGCCAGTGCACACATGCAGCTCAGACATGCCAGCAGACAGAAAACCTCTTGGGCAGCATATCCAGGGATTCAAATGAAGCTCACTACTCAGTTCTCCAGCTCATTCTTTTCCTTAACTTTGAAGCAATTACTGATTCTATCATAACTTCCATGTGCCTGACCCAGTTATGCTTGCCCCAATTCCTGCCTTCACCAGCTCTCCAGCGGGTTTGAGGATAACTGAGCACACCCCAGTACTGGAGTCCAGCCACCCCCACCCCTGATCCTGACATTGTTTGCATCCCAGAGCTCACAAAACTCTTTCCCATTAGGACACTGCTAAGGAGACAGCAACAGTAAGAAATGACTTCAATAAATTCTCCCAGCCTTTCCTATTTATTATAAAACAGTGGGATGTCAGTACCAATGAGCAAAGTCATAAAATACTTGTGAGATTCTGCTTGGAAACATGATGATTTTCTCTTGTTATTTATGAACAAGGATTGTATTTCCCAGGTAAATTAACTTGAAAAAATATTTCTAAAGTTAGTCTAAGTGTGAATTTTTCAACAACATTTCTTGCTTGTTTTTCAAAAAGCAAATTAAACTTGCAGACAACAAAAACAATTTTGCCTTTTCTTGAAGGGAAACAAATGCTGTGGAGCAAAGGCAGACAAGTGAATCAAGTCCTACACTCCTTCAATTCTGCACTTCCTTCTGGTTATTTTGAAAATTAGCCAGGACATGCCCAGCATTAAGACAAAATCCCTGCAATGCTGGGGACTGGACCCAGCATTTTATTTGGCCATTTATTAGCCACCCCCTGCCCCTTTCCACCCCAGTTTTTCTGAAGACATGGTTGTAAAAATGTTGAGGATGAAGCAACTTTGCATTTCTCAGGTCCAGATTGCTCTTCTGCCTTATCTGAATATACAAAGTACCCTGAAAGAACTAACATTTCTTCTGAATTATTTATAGTTTATGGAAATGATAATAACATAGAAATCTTCAATGATTTAATTAATTATGGATAAGTAACAAGGTAATGCTAGCAATACATTTAACTGAAAAACCTATTTATAATGAAATGATTTCTTATAAATAATTAAAGCAAAACCGTCTGTGTAATAACTCATACTTTACATTTAAGTCCTGATTCTTACATTTCTGTTGAAACTTTACTCATAAGAATGCTCCCATGAAGCTGATGAAGTCAATGACAGAGCTGTTAGCAGGATGGAATCCAGTTCAGAATTAGAAGAACAGATTCCAAAAGAAAAACATTACTTTTTCTGTTTTGTTTTTTAAACTAAGGGTCAGCAATTCAGTCCCTAAGAGATGAGCTTTGCTTTGCCCTTGGTGAGGAAATTCACCTTAATTTGCCTTTCTTAACCCCATTTGAAAAGCAAATGAAGCCCAGATGACACCAGCTGGTTTCAAAAGTATTGCTTATCATTTCCTTAAACCACTCTTGCCTGACAGCTCCTGGCAGCTCAGACCCTCGCTGATGCACTTGTGGGTATCTTGGCAAAGCCCAAAATTTGGTTAGTGAGCAGTGATGGGAGAAAGGACACTTGAAGGAGTATGCCATGTATCAGCTAAGCAAGAGGAATCAAATTCAGACTGCTCTCATCAGCCTCTCCCTGATGAGTATTTCAGTGGACTTGAGGATCGCAAGATGTTCCTCTTTCACTTTGTCCCTTTTCAAGAAGGAGACAGTAAGGAACCATCCTTTCTATTTACTGGGAATTCAGTGGAACACTCACTTCAAGTATCTTGGCATCTCTCAATGGGCAAGGGTTGAGCCTCAAGGAATGCAAGGCTTCAGCCCAGGCCCTGCTGTCAGCTTTCCTTGATGGTCCTCAGAACTTTGTCAGCTTGAGAATCTGCGAGCTCCCAAAGATGTCCCACTCAGGGACACTCGTGGCAGCCTGCTGGAGTCCAGAAGAGCTCCAAGGGCCTGACATTAGACCCCTGTTCATAAGGTTCATAGAGATGATGACAAATTTCCATCCTGGATACAATCTAGGTCAGCAATTACTGAAATTTTCTAAAGTCCAGTAATAATGATAGCATTCCACACTGGCTACAATTCAGGTATGGAAAATTCCAAGGCTGTCAGGGAATGACTGATTATTCCTGCTGTTTTCACCACTTTGACCATGCAAGAGTTCCTGGTGGGATCAAGAGATGCTTCACTGGTCAACTCTTTATACAGAGCCCAAGGCCTGATAGGAATCCCTTAGACCACAGAGTGGTCCAGAGGAACAGGGGTGAATGCACCATCACAGTCAGGACAAAGTGGGCCGTGCCACAGCACCTCTTTGGAGCTGCTTGGAGAGAGCCAAAACAAACCCTGAGCCTGCACACAGTGGGAAGGGTCAGTACAGCTGAGACTCAGCCCTCTCAGACAGCCCTTCCCCTCCAGGCACCTCCCAAGGTTCTCCCACCAGGAAGATGCCCCTGGCAGCAGGGGAAAGAAAAAGGGGAGGCTGGCAGGCTGGCACTCCTCTCCCTCTGCAGCCAAGGAGCAGCTAAAAAGGGAGCCCAGAAGTTTTCCTACACAAACCACAGTTACTGGTGTTGCTCCAATGGACTGTTATCCATCAAAACCAGCCCTGAAATTGGCACTCTTCTCAGAAAAGGAAGGGATCCACCCCAAAACACTAAATGTCAGGAAACTTTCACAGGATGAAGAAACACACGCTGCCGGTGCAGTTCAAAATGTTCCTGCTTGGAAGATAACCGGGAAGCAGCATGGCTGGTTCACACCTTGCACCAGAGCCAGGGCCACACAAAACCCCAGAGCCCTTGCTGTGAGCCTCACAGAGTGGCCAGAGGCCAAATGACTAACTACCCAGAGTGAACCAACATTCCCAGAAAGCCTTACTAGCTGGAGAGCCTTCCCATGAACAAGCAGATTGCAGGAAATACCCCAATTGTGCGGGAAAGGAACTGAAATCAGTCATCCACCTTCACAAGTTAATTTTAACACAGTCAGACAAAGAGGTCTGGACAAAGAACCACAGTAACCCAAGGAAGCAGAACTGGTAAGATAAAATAACCATTTGGATTATAAAAATATTAATTGGGAGCATAAAGGAGCTAGTCCAGTTAAGGGCACAGGTTGTCTCTCCAAAGCAAAGCAGAGGGCTCACACAAATGGAAGAGCTCTATGAAAGTAAACATCAAAATACTAATTAAAAAGTACATCTAAAAATGCTCATCCTCCAAGAAAAGCAGAATGGATGCCTAAGCAGAATTCTTTAACTAATTAGAACAAGTTAAAGACCCATCTGGGCCAATCCAGCCCCTTTCTTTCCAGGTGCAGGAAAGCCCAGTGCCATTACTGCATGATGTGTTGTGTTTCCCAGAGTTAATAAAGACAGCACAGTACTTTCTGCAATGAAAATAACACCTTCTCTCTGCAATTTCTGAAGGGTAGGTTGCCCTAATTGTATTCTCATGGGGAAGATGGATAGAATCCTATTTAACCACCACCACAAAATCACTGGGAACTTAGTATTTGGATTTTTAAAAATTATTAAACTGTGAATAATTATGAAAGTGTGATGGAAAAAGAGGTCCTTATGCTGGTTTGACTTCATTGCAATTCCTGAAGTAGGATCTGCAAAGGCATGAGTCATGTGCAGGAGATGATTTACTTCCCAATTTTTGTGAAGTGTAAGAAACATGATGTTCAGCATCACCTTCCTGTGCTTGCACTAAGTCTTTCATCAGTACCCTGATTGTAGAGTTTTCTAGCTATCAGCTGAGGGGTGATACATGTAAAAAGAGAAAATTATTTGTTCTTAGTGCTTAACAGCACCTGAATAAGGTAGACAGGAAAAAACCAAAAATTGTAAGTAGTCTGGACAAAATTAAATGCCTCATTCTGTTACGCAGTTTTTGTTTAATATCTCTATGTCCTTTTCTACAGACAGTTGGAGAATATGACATATCTATAAAAAAGGGTTAGAAAATGAGAAAATTATTGGAGAAAACATGGATTTCTGGTTGAAAAAAAGGGATGTCTACTCAAACTGCCCCTCCTCAAAAAAAATCAGACTTCCTTCAGCTGACAAAAATGCAAAAAAGAAAAAAAAAAAAGCCCAAAACCTTGTGAGAAAGTAGGGGAAGGTCCAGTTGCTTGCTTGTGGCCCTGGCTGAGTGGGTGGAAGGGTGACCATCTAGTTTCAACCCCTCTGCCATGGGCAGGGACACTTTCCACTAGATCAGGTTGCTCAGAGCCCCATCTAACCTGGCCTTGAACAAGGTGCCAAATTGGAGACTCCCCAGGATTTATTTCTCAGGGGAGCCACAGCCCCCCCCAGCCTAGAAGGGCATCCCCAGCCCTGGACAGGGCACCCCAGGATGGGATGGGGGCACCCCACAGCTGGGGACCACCAGGGCAGGAGGCAGCAGGTTGTGGGGCAGACAAGGGGACCTTGAGATGGGGGTCTGGCCAAGTGCTGTGCCAGGCAGGGCAGGTTCTCACACTTGGCTCAGTGCTGCTGGAGATGGGAGCTAATGGGCAGGGATGTTTCTTGTGCTGTTTGCTGAGTCAGAGTGATGAGATGAAGAAATACCTATGAGAAGCATATATGAGCACTTCTGGTTTCTCTGTAACGTTGTTTTGATGCAACATTTTAGAGTTTAGCATGTACTCTTCTATTCCAGTGTCTACAAAACAAGCTCTGGAGCAGCAGAAAGTAAAGCGAAGTTAGGTGATGTCTAAAAATACCTGCAGAGTTGTCACCCCATCTTCAGTGTACCTATGCCAGCCAGCAAGACAGCATATGGGCACTAGCATGCACTTGGGAGCTTTCTATGGGAGATGTCAGTGTCTTCTTTGCCAGGAGGGAGAGTTCAGCCTCTCAGGGAGTTCCCTGATTAGAATTTGAACCCCACACTTAGTGCTCAAAGCCAGTGGCATGCTCTAGAGGCCACCCAGAGGCAGTGAAAGAGTTACCTCAGGAGCAGAGCAGCAGCTCCAGGTGATGAAGTGGAAAAGCAGGCACTTCATTCATCTGCTTCTAGCACTGCCTGACCTTGGGCTCTGGCAGAGGAAAGGCATCTGCTCCTGGGAACAAAGGGCAGGGGAAGGAGGATGGCTCAGGAATAATGCTGGCTGCATGGGATCAGGGCAGGGCAGCTGGGCTGGTTCACAGCCATGCCTGGCAAATGGCAAGGTCACAGGCTGCAGTGCACCCACTGCAGGAAGTGCACCCATACACTGCCCAAGCCCGTCTTCTGTTCAACAGGGGAAAAAGAAATTTTGGCTTTGTGTTTCTCTTCTCTTCTTTTCTCATTCCTCTTTTCTTTTTTTTTTTTTTCCTTTTCTTTTTTTTTTCTCTTTTTTATTTGCCTCATTATGGAAGCATGTACTGGAGGTAGTTTATACTGGGCTGGACCTAGGGCATATGTAGAGACAAGAGTCCACTTGAGGAAAGGTGGTGGTTGAGTTTGGGTTTTTTTCAATTATTTTTCAGAAGATGCAGCTGCAGCCACCTCGCTCAAGGAGGAGAAACATGAAATGCTGAGGGCTGAGCCTTTTCATAGCCCTGTTGGAGTGAAGCAGGAGAGTCAGCTCAGCCACCCCTGTTCCCATTAATTTCCTCGGGGTCCAGTGTTTTCTCCTTCCTCCTGAGGAGACGCTGCGCTGGTGTGGGCGCTGCAGCTGCACTGTGACACCCTGCACTGCACGTGGGGTGTCCCACACTGCTGTGGGGGCAGGCTGGACACATGGAGGGGTGCAGCAGGGCAGGTGTCCCACTGCAGAGGCAGGTGCCAGGTGTCCCCAGAGCAGCGTCCTGTCCTGTCCCACCGAGAGCCAGCGCCCTGCCAGCTGCACAGACAGGCCAGCAGGGCTTGGCCCGGGTGCAGAAGGAAAGCATCCAGGGGCTCTGTTGACATAACAAGCCACTAGAGAGCACTCTCAAGTGTATTTATACCCTTTGCCTAAGTGCTAGTTCATAAAAACACGCGGTTGCCATGGCCTGGTTTACAGCAGGTCTAAAAAGAGAGCTCCCAAACATACCAGGTTTTCTGAGGCCACTGCAAAGGCGGTCAAAGCCTCCCTTGTGTGGCACCTTTCCCACCCTGGGACCCAGGCAAAGGGCAGCACCCACCAGCCCATGCATCCCTTCTTGTCCCACATTGCTGCCTGTCTACAAATAAATGTCAAGACAGTATTAAAAAAAAAGTAAAATAATATTGTGCAACTATTGCTTTTTCAAGTTTTCTTTTTTCTTTTTTTATATACAAAAAAAATAAAAAATGCAGTATATCAAGTTCCTAGTTTTCCTATGCTTAGTGTCAGGGAAAAAAAAAAACAAAAAAAAAACCCAAAAAACATTAAACGCCAAACTGGCAGCATGTTAGCTCAGCAGCTATCAACAAAAGCACCATGCAGTTGAACTGCCAGGAAAAAGTATCTTTGAAAAAAAAAAGTAATGAAAGTGGGCTGGAAAAAAAAATATAATCACACATTCTTCATTAAAACACTTTTAATACTACACAAGTTACAGTATCACCTTTTAAAAAGTTTAAAAAGGAATATTAACAGTAGCACTGTTGCAGCTAAAGCACTTCAAAATAGAAAAAAAAAAAAAAAAAGAAAAAGAAAAAAGCTTGTAGCCCAGGAAGTAGTAATAAAGAGAGAATCCACTGGAGCATTATAAGTAATTGAGCAAAGCAACTAAAAGGGAGAAGCAACATTCAATGTGAGAAAAATGAGCTATGTATGAACACCCTCAATTTTTTTTTAATTCTTTTTTTTCTTTTTGTTTGTTTGTTTTTCTTTTGCAGTTCTGAAGTTTTATGGTGGAGATTAGACTTGGCTGGGGGCTCAAAGTCAGCTGAGTGAGCACAGCCACCGTGTGCCATTTCTCTTCCATCTATGTTGTTTCTGGGCCACTGCCTGGCATCAGCGGCTGGGGAGTTTCCATCCTCTCCAGGAGTCCCAGAGCTGCAGGAGTGGGCGGCTGGCAGGAGGAGGAGGAAGGTGTGCTTCCCTACAGGCCGAGTCACACCACTGTCCCTGGGCCCCAAAACAGGGTGTGCTCTGCCAGGAGCAGGGCTCACCCTCGGCAGGCTCACAGCTGGGACACCTGATGACACAAAAGGGGGGGGCTCTTTTAGGCAGGTTGTGGAATTCAGTGTCGCTTCTTTTTTAAGCGTAGGGATACCACCTTAATCAACAACATCAACTTCATCCCATGTAAGGTATTATGCCAAGCAACTTTGAAGAACTTGTTACCATCTATCAGCTCAAATTCCATTTTTTTTTAATAAAGTGCCTAAATACACATTTACACAGATCATAGTGGTTCCAAAGAATCCTTTACAGTTGGCATTTTTTTATATATAGGTATATATATAGGTATATATATATATAATGTGCGTTTTCTTCAAATTGGCTAAATGTGTTTACATAAGACACCAATCTTGACTATAAGTTTTAAAGCGTAATATTGACTCAATGAATTTGTTTATCATGCAAGTCTTTTATACATTGACCTGTAATATGGAACACAATGTAGTGGGTGTGCTCATTAAACACTTCATAGAAAATTACTGTGCATGTGCAGTTCTGATCTTCAAATACTAATAATGACCATTTCTTTTTTTTTTTTAAAAAAAAAAAGTAGTCTTCAAAAAAAAACCAAAACTACTCTGCGTTAAGTTGCAGTTTGAACATTATCACAATAAGAACAGTTGACTAAAAAGCACCCAAAAATCTTCAATTTTATAGTTGGCTGAACAGATTTTTCCTCCTCCTCTTCTGATACTAGAAGTGTTTATTAGCTGGTCCCTGGGAAGGGACGACCTCACCACCCTTCTGCTCAGAAACAACCGTCTATAACTTGAGTTATAAACACCTCGACAGAAGGGCTCGTACAGCTGCAGTGTTGCCAATGAACTATAAACAGCACAAAAACATCACTATAAGACTGGAACTATTTCTAGTAACCAATGATTTATTGATTTTAGAAGTCTGCTTGGTGATGCAGAAGCGTGATCAAAAGAAGTGGCTTTACAAAAGAGTTCTCCAAAGTAGCTTAAAAGGCAGGGCCAGGGCCATTATGTGCAGCCCTAATTGCTTTCATTTCAACCAGTTTATATTTTCATTTTCAAAGAATAGCAGTAGGTTTGTTTCAAGCATACGTAATAAGGAAATTACAGGTTTCCTCCACCCACATTTGGGCTGTCACTGATATGCCCGCGGGCGATTTGGCAGAGCCTCAGTCACTGCTGTCACTGTATCACACCGTACCTGCCACTACTTGGAAACACCGGGTCAGCGATAGTAACAATAGCAACAGCACTAGAGGCGACTGGTAAGCAAAATCAAAATCCATATGCACTATCTGAAAATTAAAGTAAAATAAAATAAAGTCTCTTCCCCATATCCCCAGCTTTGTCCAAAGACACAAAAGCCCCACAAGTGACACTGAAGACTTTCAGAAATGGCAGTGCTACATTGGCACCTTCGCCAATCATGTAACTAAGTTCGTTATCAAAATTCCACGTTGTGGTATGCAATTGGTGAATAAATGCAGTTTTGTAATCTTACAACTGATCACGAGAACTGCGGTCAACTTTGCCTTAAAAAAAAAAAACCAAACCAAAACCCAAAAAAAAACCAAAAAAAAAAACCAAAACACCAAACCAAAAACAAACAAACCCAGAAATCCCTAACTCAACAACGCCTCTTGGACACCTCTCCACATCCTACTCTGGTGGCAACTTCCCTTGAGAAACAGTGAGCAATTTGGGACTGGATCTGGAGGCTCTTCCATCGCGACCCGAGGCACGCGCTCCTGGGAGAAAGCCCTCCTGCTCCCTAAGCTCGCCTGGCCAGCGGATGGCAAAGGGCACGCCTGCCTTGGCCAGCCACTCTCCTCCCCAGCTGCCTCAGACCAAGCCTGCATGCGACCAGCTCTACAGGACAGGGGCCAGGAATAAGGAATCACAGACAGTAAGGCAATCTTTACAACGTCAGAAAGTGTATTTGGCATTTAAAAAAAAAAAAAAAAAAAAAAAAAGGAAAAGAAAAGAAAAAACAGAAGAAACAAGTGCATACAAATACAGCTAGAAGCATTTCTGGTTTGCCAAGTGCTCTCTAAAAAAAGCAGCGCAAGTCACAGCCTACATTGAACAGTAACTGTCACCAGGGAAGCACAACAAATAGTTGCTATAACAAAAGGGAAAAAAAAAAAGAAAAAACGAAACAGAAAAAAAAGAGAAGAATTAGAAGAAATGCCTTTATAATAAGTACATACCTTTTGTCTTCAAAAAATATAGAAACACAATGTATTCAAAAAAATCAAAATTATACAGCCATGTTTATGAAGTCTACATTTCCCTTGTCTTGGAGATATATATATATATTTATATATATATATTTATAGATATATACAGAATTCGAGCAGTTCGAGTTCAAGGTGACGTCGGGCGGCGAGCACAGGCGAGTCACGAGTCCCTCTCCTTTTTCACTTTCACATCTCCGGCCAGGATGGTGGCGATCTCTCCCTGCATGAAGGCCCAGGGGACGTTGGAGCCGACCAGGGGACACTTCTCCCCGCTGGGGCAATACACCTCGCCGCTGGCTCCCTGCTGCTTGATGCTCTGCCGGGAGCAGGGGAAGCAGAACTTGTGCGAGGGGACGGAGGGGCACTGCACGAAGTGGGTGTCTTCCAGGCGCTCGTGGCAGAGGGTACAACACAACGGGACGCTGGCGGCGAGGGACGAGTCCGGCAGGCTGGCGGGGTGCACGGGCTCCAGCCCGCCCGCCGCCGCCGCGTTGGCCCCCTGGCCCGGCACCTCCCTGCCGGCGCCCAGCCTTCTTTGGTTCATGGCGGAGGGCGAGGGGGGGCTGCTGCTGTTCCTCCGCGTGGTGGAGTGGACCTGGTTGGCGTCTTTGGAGGCGTGGTTGCCCCCGGCATTGTCCGCCACCAGAATGAGGGCGGCCATGGGGGACTGGCCGTTCTGTGCCGCCTCGGGCGGCGTGGTCCGGTTGGAGTGGGGCGAGGCGGTGGGCGGCGGGGGCGACATGAAGGGGGTGGCCGTCAGCGGCAGCTTCATCCCTTCCGACGAGGTGGGCAGCCAGGGCTGCACCTCCCCGTTGATCTTCGGGGGTCCAGCCTCGCCCTCCGGCTCGGGGGAAGGCTTCCTCTTCCGGGCGGCCCGGGCCCCTGCAGAGGCACAGGAGGGGGGAAGGAGGAGAGTAAGAAGGCAGCGCAGTCACAATGCATCGCCCAGCAACCACGGACACGGGTGGCCTTGGCCACCCCCGGGCACCCGGCCACCCAAGCGGCCGGGCCGCCGCCCCGCACGCCCGAACCCGCCCGGCATCCCCCGCCCCGCATCCCTGGAGAGCCCCCCATTCCCGCCCCGCATCCCCTGCCCTGCCCTGCCCTGCCCGCCGCCCCCCGGTGCCCGGCTCCTCACCTGGCTTGGCCACGGAGCCGTTGGTCTCGTAGCCCAGCAGCCTGCCGCCCGCCATGCCCGGCTCTTTCTTGAATTTGCTGTCGAAGGGGGCCACGGCGTGTCCCCCGTGCTGGTGCAGGGCCAGCAGCGTGTCCCGCACTGTCTTGGGCTTGGCCAGCCACTCCTGCTCGGCGCCCGGCCGGCCCTTGCCCTCCGCGGCCAGCTCCGCCGCCGCGGCCGGCAGGCTCTCGGCAGAGCCCCGCTTCTCCTTGGCGCCGCCGTCGTGCTCCCCCGCCGCGCCGCCGCCGCCACCCGAGGAGGAGGAGGAGGAGACGGAGCCGGGGCGCTTGTGCCCCAGCTCGCCGGGCTGCCCGGCCGCCTGCCCCGCCGCCTGCGCCGCCGCCGCCGGCTGCTGGGGCACGGGCACGGCCATCGGGGCGGGCGCGGCGGAGATGGCGGCCAGCGAGGCGGCGGCCGCGGCGGCGGCGCGGCTGCCCAGACCGCCGATGGCGGCGGGGAGCCCGGCGCCGTTCACCAGCGGCACCAGGGTGGGCGGCACGGCGTGCGTCCGCCGCGGGTTCGGGCTCTGCCGGTTGAGCTCCGGCGGCTCCTCGGGCTTGGGGAAGCCGTTGGGCACCAGGATCCCGTTGACCTGCCGGCCGCCGCCGTACTCGGCGCCCAGGCGGGGCGGCGGCCGCTCGGCCGCCAGCGAGTAGCGCTCCAGGGGCTGCGGCGGGGGCCGCGCCGCCGCCTCCGCCGCCGAGGGGTGGCCGAGCTGCTGCTGCTGCGCCAGGAGCTCTTTGGCGGAGAGCGGAGGCTGCTTGGCGTGGGGCGGCGGCGGGGCCCGGCCCTCGGGGAAGCAGCCGTGCGCCCGCTTCAGCTGCCGCGCCGTGTCGATGACGAACTCCACGCGGTCGGCGCCCTCGTAGTTGACGCAGCCCCGGCAGACGGGCTCGGTGAAGTCCCAGATCATGGCCCAGGGCATGCGGGGCAGATCGCACAGGTAGCACGACTGCCTGCGGGAAGCAGCCGCCACCGCCGCCGACGACATGTCCCGGCCCCGGGGCAGCGGCGAGCGCCCCCCGCTCCGGCTCCGGCCGCTGCCTCCTCCGCCCCTCGTCACCGGAGTCCCGACGGGCAGGCTCGGGAGCCGCGGCCGCAGCGGGACCGTCCGCCGGGCCCCCTCCCCCTCGCCTTCCTCTTCCGTGCGCTGGAGCGGGGCGCGGCGGGCGCCCCGGCAGGCAGAGCCGCTGCGGGGATCGCCGCTCCCCTCGCCGTCTCCGCCGGCGGCGCTCACAGGGCGGCGGGGACGCGCATCTCCGCCGCGCGGCTGGCGCAGGGCTGCGGCCGCTGCCGCCCGCACGGCTCCCCCGCTCTCTGGCTACTACGGGGCGGCGCGGGGCGGCGGGGGCCGGCGCGGCGCGGCGCGGCGGGGCGGGCGGGGCGGGGACTGCCACGGGGGCCGGGGCCGGGGCTGGCGGCGGCGCCGTGCCGTGCCGGGCTCCAGCCGCCACCGCCGCCTCTGCGCGCCGCCGCTTCGATTCTTCGACAGTGCCGGCCGCGCCTGCGCGATGCGCGCCCCCGCCCCGCCGCCGCCGCGATCCCAGCCCCGGCCCCTGCCCGCGCCCCCGCCACCGGCACCGCCACCGGCACCGGGGGTTCCTCCTGCCGCCGGGGGCCGCCGCGCCCCCGCCCCGTCTCGCCCCCGGGGAGGGCTGTGGGAGCCGAGAGGGACAAGGCGAGGGGCGGGGGTGCCCCGCAGCTCCCTCCTTCTTTTCTGATTTTATTTTTATTATTGTCGGGTGTATTACTATTTCCCTCACCGCCGAGGGGCTTTGCCCGAGCCTCCCGCCCGTGGCCGTAGCGGAGCGCGGGGCGCCTCCCGCAGTGCGGGGCTCAGCGTGCCCCCTCCCCGCTCCCCCCGTGACCTTGGGCACGGCGCCCCGCAGCTGCGGGTCCCCCCGCCGGGCCGGTCATCGCCACCTCCGGGCAGGGCCCGGCGCCCCGCCGAGCGGTGCTCGGCTTTGTTCTCCCCGCCCGAGCAGGAGGCACCATTAGAAAGAAATGTAACGATTACCCAGCTTTTTTTTTTTTTTTTTTTTTTCTTAACTGTTGTCATTGTGCACAGGAAATAGGACGTTCTAGATTTCCTGTCATTTTAAACCACAAACCAGCAGTTCTCTAATGCAGATTAGCGAATTCACACAGACTAAGCACACGCCGTCTCGTTCCCAAAAAAAGAAAAACCTGTTTTCCCGACCCCCTTTCACACTATGAATCGCTCATCCGCCACCTGCATCCTCACTGAAACACAGGGTGGGGGCAAGGGAGGGAGCAGGAGGGGGTGTTCGTTCTCCTCGTTTGCCGCGGGAGGTGAAGCAAACCCTCACCGGGCACATCCCGGCACGTACGGTCGGTCGCTGCACGCCTTTGCCCGTGCAGGGTGAACACGGCGGAGGCTGCTCCCCCCGACAGCCGTGCTCCAGCCGCCCTTCCCTCGGCGTTATGTAGGTTACGGGGGAGGGAGGGAAGGAGGGCGGGAGGCGGGGGCCGGCCGGGGCTGGGGAAGCTCTGACGTCCGTGGCCGCCGCCGGGAGGTGCCTCCCGCGGCCGGGGCCGCCCGCCGGCGCTGCGGGGCTGGCCCCGCCACCAGCGCCGCGGCTCCTGCTCGGCCGGGCTGCCGAGGGCGTGGGGCGGGCACCGGGGCACAGCCGCGCCCCTCTCACCGGGGACCGGGTGTCGCGGCCGCCCGTGCGCCCCGGGGCTGCGGGGGAACCCTGGCTTCTCCTGCCCCGGCCTCCTGCTCTCCCTGGCGCTGGCTGCAGCCCCGGCCCCCGTGCCAGGTTGGGTGACTTTGCAACTGCACGGGCGGCTGGGCGCCTGGAGGCGCCGGGCTGTCCATAAGCGAAATAAAAGTCCGGCCCGGCCCCAAGCCAGCCCCGCACGTCGTTGCGGCGGCCAGGGCTGCTACCCCGGGATCTACCCCCGGAGCTCACAGCAGCACCGGCCGGGGCCGGTGGGCAGGAGCAAGGAGAAGGGGGCAGCCCTGCCGTGGTCCCGACGTGCTCCCGGACAGCCAAGGGTTAACATCGGCTCGCTCTTCCCGAGCAGCCCTCCTTTCACATTGCATCAAAGTCCTTTAAAGCTGTTTCTCTTCCCTCCTCCCTCCCCGGCTGGAAAGACGATTTATCCATGCAAGCTAAGTAAACAGATCTTTGTTTTCGTCTTCCACCCACTGCCCTCTTTCTCCAGCCCGAAGCTGGAGCCTCGCCAAGCGGGCTGCAGCGATCGCTGCCTCCACACACACACTCACACACGGGGCGGGGGAAGAGCCGGGTTTCTCGGGTGAGGCAATGCGCCTGCAATTGGCAGGGACAAGGCAGGAATTGTAATTGCACTTCATCATGTGATGGCTTATGAAAGAGGAAGTTTGGATGTTTTAGTCACGTACTCCTTTGCCCTCTTGCTTTAGCCTCCAGGTTCTCCGAAGGAAAAAATTACATATATTTATATATACTGGTGGAAAGCCAAGAAACAGCGTGTTTGCGCATTTCAGATCATGAGCAGAGCTGGAGTGCTAGCTGAGCGAGGCTGCAGGGTAGGAAGAAAGCAAAGCTTTGAGCTATGGCAAGCTTTTAACTGCAGGACAGAAAATGTGATCTGTATTTATTTTCCTTTTTTTTAATGAAAACTAGCTGCATGGAAAAGTCAAGATGAGCAGTATTCTGGTTTTGCTGCATTTGCTGCCTTTGAATTCATTTTGGTGGAAAAGGAAAAGAAAAAACAACAACAAAATCATGTTACCAAGCTCAATGTCAAAAAGCTGATAAAAAAAATAGTGGCAGTGTTACATAGGAAATGTGGTTTATGTATCAAATCACAAAAAAAAAAACCTCAAAGCTGCTGACTGTTACAGCACTAACTGTGCAGGAATTGAACAAATAATGCATTTGTCTCTTGTTCTCTTTTTCTCTTTTTTGAAACAGAAACCACCCCTTTGTACCCAATCTCTGCGAAACGCCCCTTGCAGCAACACACCAAGGCTATAGATAGGAGCAGCAAGTGCTGGGCAATGTCATGTGGGTGCAGGCTGTGAAGGTCTGGGGCAGTCCCTGACCAAGGAGCACCATGGTGGCAGGGTCCAGCACAGCGTGGAAGGCTTTTGTCTTGTTCTGGTGTGCCCAGTGTCATGGGTGAGGGAAGGAGGGGAGAGGAAATGTTGGAGTGGGGCAGCTCTTTGAGATGAACTCTGTTTGCCACCCCCACATCAATGCCAAAACAATGCCAAAACAGTGTGGTTTTTTGCCTTTGTCAGTGAACCACACTGAGATCTTGCTGTGTTCCTCTTCCTCCCTGCAGGGTCTTATATCCTTTCCCACCTACCCTCTGCACTGGCAGCAGTGATTGCATGCAGACCCTTGTCCCAGAGCTGTGCCCTCAGCCTGCACTTCACCCACATACCTATCCCCTATGGGGCCTGCCCTTCCATCTGTGTCCAAACCACTGCTCCTCACTTGATCACCTCTGCCCTTGGCATTCTTCTTTCCCTTCTTTTTGAGGCCTGTCTGACATCCTTCTCCAGCAGATACACACTGCTTCCTCTATGGCTCTTATTTGCATCCTTTTGTTGTGGCAGAAGTCCTGTAGGGTAATATCAAAATGGCCAGAGCCAAGATAGGAAGGGCATTATACTGAAGGATGCTACTGCCTCTCTTTCATTGATCCATAATGAATTATGAAGGTTGCTCTCCCAGAACTGAGAGAGAAGAGGCTGGGAATAGTCCTTGAAGTTTTTGATTTAGTCAGATGCAGGTGACTCTGGGCCAACAATGTTTAATCTAGTGCTACAGGGGGGGAAAAAAAAGATACTGATGCAAATGAGGGTGTCATCAGGTACAGCTTGTTGACATAAATAGGCTTTGGACAGGCTCATGGTAAGCCAGTGATCCTGCAGATGTTTACAACCAGTTATAACTTTATTCACAGAAGAATCACTATGAGTGTAAAGCTGTGTGCACTTGTGGGCTTGCAGGATGAGGGCATGCTTCCCCAAGAGCCACTCGTCAGTGGCGTGCTGACGGCTGCCCTGCAGCCTGGAGCTGACTGCTGATGGCAGGAGCTGACAGAGCCACTGGCACAGAAATACTCCACTGAGGCCGGAGAGAGGTCACAGCACTAGCTCAGTGTGAGGCAGGACGTGCCAGAGGATTGAGAGGGACCCGAGCAGCTACTCGGTGTCTGCTGTTTCCCCTACATGGGGCCTTTTATTAACTCCTTGAAGACAGCTGCACTGAATTCTGCTGTTTGGTGTTAACTTCTGAAGAGCTGCGGGGCAACCAAAGCAGAGCTTGCCTAGAAGAGGAAACAGCAACAGGACAATAATTTACCATTAATTCCCGGATCTGTCCTGAAATATGGAGATGTGATGTACGCTGCTATTCTGCTCCAATGCTTTGCTCTAGACAGCTTGGGCAGGGCTAGTTACCAGTGACTTGCACTGTGAGCAAGAGCCTGTGTGCTACTACTTCTGCTCCATTGGTGGGCTCTGCTCTAGGCAGTTTGGAGAAAAATTTGCATGCTTTCTTTAAAAAGGGAGACAATTCTGTTTTTAACAGCGCAGTTGACTCTATGCCCTCTTTTCAAGTAGAAGTAGAAAAGCAGCAAGGAAAAGATCATGGAAATACTTGAGAAATTCAGAGGTTACTACCCTCTGAAGAGAACGAAAAACTTCAGAGAGACACTTCCAGATACCAGAAGAAAGGGCAATTGATGTGGAAAAGCTTCCGCCCCTTATCCCCAGGCTGAGTAAATAGGCATGTCGGGTTATCCCATTTACACCCCGCCTTGGTGCTCTGCGTTTCGAGCCACAGTCAGCAATTGTCTGCAGCCACGGGCGAGGGGGGCAGGAATGTGGTGGCCGGGGGCTTCCCGGGGCGCAGGCAGAGCGGCCGGCTGGCCGGGTGACCCCTTCCCAAAATAAACAGGAAGCCCAGGAAGCAGTGACCCCTCCGTGACACCGCGCTGGCTCCGCTCCCTGCCTTCTGTGCGGGAGTCGACAGGCTTCCAAATACCCTCAAAAAATTGGACAGGGGCGAGGACTCCACAGGAAACGTTACAAAATAAGAGCAGAAACAGATCGTCTGTTGAAAAAATTACAGAGGGCTTTAAATCTCCTTCTTTTTAGGCTTCTGGATAGTTGCATTCATTGTCTGTGCTTCAATCCCCCGAGCCCATGCCGGTGCAGAGCCCCGAGTAGCTGCAGAGGGGCAGAGCTCCCTCTCTGCAAGTGTGGGAGTGCTGGTGTGCCTGAGCAAAGCGTAGAGAGGAGCCCCAAGGAGGCTGCGCCAAAGGCTTTTCGGATGGACTGGGGAGTTCAGGCTGGGAAATGCTTTTTGTGGGAGTTGGCAGTAGGGTCCTCACACAAAATAAAAGTCAAAACCGAGGACCAGGCCTTCTCAAAGTGTGGGCCAGGGCTATTAATGCTGTTTCCAGCATGGGAGTTCCTGCATTACCCAAACATCCCCCGAAGCAGCACACTGGCGCTCGCTGACAGCTCCAGCTGGCAGATCGCCTCCCGAGCCTGCCAGAACTCCTCGTCCCAAAAGCCTCCCCGCCTTGATGGCCCCCACAGTTTGGGGCAGGACAGACCACCACCAGTGGGGCAGGCAGCCCAGCCGAAGGGAGACTGTGCTGCTTCTGCTATCCAGGCCTCCTGGCAGCGCCGGCCGTTTCGCAATCCCATTTTTCCACTCGCACAGCAGCAGTTGTCTCGTCCTTCCTGCGGGGTGCGGACACCTGGAGGGGCTGGGGGCTCCCGGGGCAGGTCCCGATGGGTTTGGCCTGCACACAGATCAGCTAGTTCAAAAAAACTTAGTGGAGACAAAAGGGAGGTGGATTCCCTCTCTGATTGCCTAGAAATTGCTGGGATTGTATAGCTACTGAGCACTGGTGCAAACCAGACATGCCCACCTAGCTGAGTAGCAAGATGCACTGTGCTGGTGTGCTCCCCCATCCACTGTCCCGCTTCAGAGGGATAGTTGCTCTTTAGGGAAAGGATTATAACACGGGGAGTGGTGGGCAGCTGCTACAGGAGAATCCCTTGAACAGACCAGTTTTCCTTCAGGAGGAATTTTCATCATTGGCATTCAAAGGCTGCAAAATGTTCATTCAAAGGCTGCAAAATGTTCATTAGTCTGCAGCCTTGGTTTGTTCCAGGCACACTGAGATATTGTTGGGATGTCCACGTTTCTGCTAGTCATTGCAGCTACACTATTTCAATTCTGCAATGAGACAAGAGTCAACAGGAGGGTGCCCAAATCTAAGAAAGAACAGAATGCAAACAAAACTTGGTTTTGACCTCTCAGCACTTCCTCTCATTCTCTCACTCTCTCTCTTCCTGATGCTCAGGCAGTGCCCCTCCTCTGCAGGGAACCCCTTAGGGAGTATTCTGGGCAGGCAGAGCCGGGAGGAAATGCTCCTCTCTGCACTTCAGCGCATAGCCTTATCTTTTTGCTGACTGCAGTCTAATATGCTAAGTAAAAACAAGAGAAAAAAGGATATTTTTATCTTCTTTTACATTCTGTCATATGAGTAGTATGTTTATGTGTAGCAATGCTGAGGAGCAATACTTGCAAGTTTAGGCATTAATGATGTATTTGTAAACTTAAGCAGCAGAGTTGTATTGCATTACTTCATTCTGTCCATGTGTACTTTTGGGCAAAGAAAATCATACACCTCCCTTTTCCAGGCACCCACATCCCTTCTACTCGTGCTGAGCTCCAGAAGGAGGTGCCTGCTAGGAAGTACAGTTGAGTTCATATTCGATTAAAAGGACACCAACACCAACAGCATTAATAACTGGTAGACCTGTGCTGGAACTGGCAATTAAACTCAGTCTCCTCCTGCAAATTTTAGTCATTAGAGGAGCTTGCCAAAGGCTGGGGCTTGCATATCACTTAGTCTCCCAAACAGGATTGGATGAGGACCAGTCATCTCTGATAGTTGGTCCTGCAAAGGACCTTGTGTCTTGCTTGAAGAGTGGCCATGCCAGTGAGCTTTGCTGGGGCAGCTTGCACAGCTGCCTCTTGCTGCTGATTCAGGGGTCTTGCATGTGCTCATGGAAGGTGTCACACAGGCATTCTTCAGCAAGCCTTCCCCTAGCACATCTCGCCAGCTTCCACCTGCAGTCCATCACCACAAAGAGCACCAAGCAGCTGTCTCTTTGCTCCATGGTCTGCTTGCACTTCTCGTACGCCTCATGCAGCCTCAGAGATGAATGACTTTTGAATCGTGCAGATCTGGGATGGGTTTCAGTGGCTGATCCAGAGGCAAGAGGACGATCATCTTGATCATCCATTTTCCCTCTGCCATTTACTATTATTGCTTACTGCTGTTCCACACACATTGTAATTAAGTGGAAAAAATACAGACCAAATGAAAAAGAGTACAAGCCTCTCAAAAACATCTCTGCTTTAGCTGCAGCCTGACTCAGCCTTCAATTAGCATTCTTTTCTTAAAATAATTTTGTTATACAGCTTTTGTTGAATCTTACATAATAGCAGACCAATTCATCACCCCAGAGCGCCATGCTGAAGAGAGGAGCTTGGCCCTGGTTTCCGGAGCACTGTCTCATGCTGTCTTTGATCCAGATGGCCTTGGGCGTGAGCTGGGTGAGCTACCAGGGGAGAGCATGCAGCATACCTGCAGCTCTGCTTTGGAGGGCACAACAAGCTGGTACTGTCAGTAGAAGTGGTCCCATTCTCCCCCACCCCAGCTCTCTGTTCTGCCAGTGCTGCCATCAGCATTTTGCTTGTGTGGCTGCTGGAGCAAATCTGGCAGCACCAACAGCTGCTGTGCAACTAAACCTGCCCCAGTGCCACCATCCTGCTGTGCCAGGGGGCTTCTGCAGAGACGGGAGCAGGTTGGGATGGGTGGGTGGCTGGGAAGGGACCTCAGCAGCAGCAGCAGCAGCAGTTTGGAGCTGCTGCAGGAGTCCCACTTGCTGCACCCACAGGCATCCTCCCATCACCCACCAACAGCTGTGACAGCCCTCCTCAAGCTGCCAGAGCACACACTGAAGAGGAAGGGGGGACACATAGATCAGCTGGGCTTCCCAGGGGCACAGGGCCATGCTGGAGGTGGGTCTGATTTCCTGCCAGGACCTGGAGGAGCTTTATGACTGGGCTCCGTATCCTGCAGAGCAAGAAAACAGCCCTGCCTCCATCACCAATAATGATAATGTGGGGAATCCCTGCATGGGACTTCACTGCAGAGGGGTGTCCTTATCACTCAGTAGCACTAAAAAAACTACCAGCATGGTTTTTCCTTTGTTCTTATCGGGCCTATGTCTAACAGGTACAAAACTAGAATAAAACACGTGTGCATGTGTGTGTGGGTAAACGGGAGTTTGTATTATAATCTCAAAAACATGCAATGTAGGTATGAGGTGAGGAAGATACTCTCATGTCTGCTTCAATATGGGGGCCTACTTTCCATTTGAAGCCATTTCTGTCAAGTTTATGGCTCCCCAAATCTCTGGGATTGTGAGATCCTTATCCTAGGACTGCACCATGCTCATGAACCAGGATGGTGATTCAAATGTAGAGAGAGCTGGGAAAAGAGGGAGTCAGGCACATCTAAGCCTAGTATCACTCACCACTGCCAGCCTCAGTAAGCCAGTGATCACAGGGGAATCATAGTTCCTGCTGGGGGCAGCTCTGCTAAGTCACTGAATTTTCACTAGAGTGACATTTGGCCTGAGGTGATGATGCACTGCACTGCTTAACCATGAGGTCAAGCAGCCCTGCAGCTGACAGCTCACTCCTGCCTCATCCAGAGGACCATTGCATCTGCATGGCTTAACTCAGAGTCCCAGCCTGGTCCACCGCCAGAGCTGAAGGAGGGTTGTTCCTGCCAGTGCCTCCCTCTGCCAAGGAGCTGGGAAAATTCCTAGGGAGGACAGGAAAGCCACATAATGGGCTCAGCTCCTCTTCCTCTGGGAGATCCTGCAGTGGCACGCAACCTGGAAAGAAGTAGGTTAATGCAAGCGAAGCCCTTTCTTGTGAATTTTGCTTTAGACTCAGAGTTACGTGTTTTGGCAGACTTTTTGATGAATAGGTCAGCAGGGTGTGGAAACATATTCTAAAACTTTCTGCATCCTTGCACATGCTTCTAGTTGCCGGGGGTTTTGCCTACTGCTTCACTTGGAAAGGTTTAAAAGAAAATGCAAATCATAGGCAAAGAGTAGAGATAGATTTTTGCGCATACTTTTGGCACAGATTTTAGCCTTCCTTTGTCATTTGTGAAACAACAGTAAGAAAACTTACTCAGCTGTATATGATATGAAAATACCAGTTTCTCTGTTTACAAGTGGAAAAAAATATCCCATGACAACCTGCTACATGTAGCTCTAGGTAGCATGCATAAATGTCCTCAGAATTTTCTTTGCCTCAGAAGGAATACAAGTCAAATGGGAAGAATCTGGACTTTTTCACATCTTCTTCCAGAACTAGCATTGGTAATAAAAAGATATTGTTTCATATACTTCAAAAAGATGTGAATGTTTCTGCATGATAGGCTTTCAGAATCAAACTTCTGCACTTGAAATATGAGAAAAATCATATGAGCAAAAGACTAAGAAACTCTTTTCAGATGTAATCAGATACACTGTCCGACAGACTGGAATACTTAAAATCATTTCTAACCAATGACATGTCAAGACATGCCTGCTTTGGACACTGTTAAGACATCCAGCCCCCATATTTTACATACCCTCTTAATTACATTCATATGTTCAGTTTCATATTTGACCTCTCTCTTGCAACAGAGTGCCAAATAAAGCACTCTACCTCCTAGGTCTCATATAAGAATTAAGCTGGGGAGTATGGAGGATTCATGATTGTTTTATTCCTCAAACATGCACCAATAGGCAGTAAGCAAAATACAAACATTTTTTAAAAACCCACTACAAATGTGCACTTTTAAATTTAAAGTACACTCTGGACTCTTTCTCTTGGCCTTGTTTTTTGGAGCACTTTGGTCTTCACACCTCTAATGCTTCCTCCATCATCTGGCAGCTCACCAGCTACCAGGTTTCAGCTTCTCTTTATTTAGAGGAAAAGACTATTTGCACAAAAATTTCAACATTCCAGAGAGAGAAAACTGGCTCATCTCAGTTGTTAGAACTTTTGTCACTGAATCCAGTAGGTTGAGGTTTCCAATGCACTGGGAATGGCTTTACATGAAATCCCATGGAAACACTGATGAGAAGACACCAGCTGAGAGAAATACACTGTTCTCTTCCCTCCCCTAAATTCACTAAGAAGCCAAAGCCAAAAATCACATCACTGTCAGCAAGAAGAGGATTGGAAAACCTGATAAATATGATTGCTTGGTGTGAAATGTGTATGCTTTAAAAGCATGTTAACAAAGAGAAAAAGATCTGAAGGCACAGTCAGTCCTAAATGGTGGCCTTTGGACTGTTGCTGTTGGTTTGGTGAAAGAAACAGCAATGGTGCCTGAAAGAGCAAAGGGACTGGCAGCCTGCACCTCAGCTTGTTCTCAGGCAAGACAATGTTTTTCCTGAGTGCAGTCCACAAGGCTGGATCACAGGCCCTCAGCCTTCAGCACATCAAGATTTCCAGATTCAAGACAATGCATCTGTGACATTTTGGGTGAACTGTACCTGCTGTATATTTTGCTTGGGCAGTCAGGTTTAAGTACCATGCTGCTCTGCTTTCCTTTAGTACCGTTTTTGCAACCTTTTTTGTGGAGAAAGAAGACTAATCCTCATGTAAAAATAATAGTATTGCAGACCTAGACAGCAGATGGTGTTATTAAATACCTGGGCAAAGTCTAAGGTCATAATGCTCTAACAATTAACAAGTTATATTGTCTATCATTTAATAGGTAACCTCCTGGTGTGGGATGTTTGCAAGGCTGAGCAGACTGGCAAGTGGTATCTTGTCCAAGCCCAGATAACTCTTCCAGTTAAACAAATATTTGACAACCATTCTCTTGCCTAAATTTGTTGCTACCAACGTGTTGGATAAAAATAATATGATTCCATTTAATCTCCTAAATGATCCCTTTTTTTAACCGACTATATTAGGTTTTAACTAGACGGTAACAATTTGAGTGCTTATTGATAGTTGCCTGGCATATAAGATAATTTATAGGAGCACAGGGAGACAAATCCTTAGGGGATGTAAATCATTGTGAGTCTTCTGCAAAGTATGTCTCTGACTGGCTCCCCAAGGCACTGTGCCCATGAGGTGTGCTCACCAGCCAGCTTTTGTTGTCCACAGAGGTCTTCCACCATGGCACATGGTTTTTCCTACTCATGGGTCCATTGTCCTAGGGATTCACACATTTATCTGCATTGATAAAGTTGAAATTGAACCTTGGTAATATGTGCCAAGGCTGTTCTCATTGCATGATCTAATAAAATTTTCAGGCAGAGTTCCCTCTAAGGATTAATTTCATATTGTAACAACTGCACTTTTTCACTGTTTCCCTTGATATTTGCCCAGCCTTCTCTGAACTTTACTTCTCAGCTGATGGGTGACAATTTCACTTCTTTAATGGCACTCCCAGGTATGAAAGAAACATTGTCTATCTGCTCATTTACCTGTTTCTTCCTCAGATGTTTCTTTCGTGCCAGTACCTCTTAGGAAGTTTGCCCAGGCCAGCTGCTCAGGCCACCCTGTTGAACAGCCACAGCCATTCCTGCCAATGCAGGCTATATTTTTGCTTGAGCAGAGCAGCTAAATCCTGTTGGCATGCCTGACTCTCAGTAAGGCTGCTCCCCTGAAGTGCAGCCTTCTCTTCTGACATTGCCTTCTTTCAGAAGCATGGGCAAGAGCACCTGCATCACTTTCAGTCATGTAGAGCCCTCCATCATCTCTTCTGGCCCTTCAGAGAAACCATACATTACTCTTTGGGCCAGATACTGGCTTTCATTTAATTACTGCATAATGGCAAGATGGGAGGCTAAAGAAGAGTCCTGTCACTGCCAATAGTTTCACACAGTACTTTTCCTCAACAGTAATTGCTCTCCTGCTAGGATCCATGAACTTGAGAACAAAGTACATTTTATTATTTACAAGGGTTAGATGACAAATACAAACAGATGGTGTGAAGATGACTCCTAATGCATAGTGATCAAGGAATTTAATATTCATGGGTAAAGGCCTGGAAGATTAAGTAAACAGATTCAAATGTGCAGGGGAAAGTATCTCCTAACAATGCATAAAGTCAGCATGGCCTTTTTTGCCCTTTTACCGCTTGGCTCAGGGCAATTAACATCAAGGAAAAGACTGGCCAATTTTCCAGTCTTCTTCAAGCATCCAACTTGAGCAGCATCTTTATAAGGAATCCCTCAGCAGGAATTTTTGCAGGCCCTTCTGTTTTGCTGTTGAAGAGGGCTGCAAACCTGAGTGTGCTCCAGTCTGCTGCAGCTGGCCTTATGTAAAGCAGTTTTACCTGAATGACAGTGCTGTTTTAGCTGGGGCTGGTCGGATGACTTACGATTACTCACCGGAGCAAGGGTTGTGCCACTGGAGTCTCACCACACCACTTCGCTGCTAATGATACTTCTCGTGGCAGAGGCTGGGATTTCACTGATGCTGTTTTCACATGCAGTCATCTTGCAGAGGCAATTTCAACACTGATGAATATTACGAGTCAGGTCCTCAGTATGAATCATCCTGTCCTTCCAGATGACTTTTTCTTTCTGTTGTTTACATCAGAGGCAGGGAATTTTGATGCTTCTTTGTGCCTGTGACTAAAGGAGTGTTTCATATGGGAAGCGATTTCCAAACTCTCTTAAGTCATCCCTCTGTATATTTCCTTTTGTTGTTGTTTTTAGTCCTTTTGAGCAGAGGCAGATTGTGAGATGTTTCTAGGGTACTACTGACTGAGGGCAGAATGCACATCAAGAAAGGAAAAGCATGGGGGAAGGTTTATTAATCCATGTTTGGGCTGAATTCTACCCAAAAGTTTGTTCTGAAACTTCGATTTTCGTTGTCCAGGTCAGGTTGTTGAACAGATTCTGTGGGATTCGGTCATCCCATTGACTTAGATGATCACTGAGCCCCAGAAAGTCATGGAGATCACTCAGTCCATGGAGTCAGGAGCAGGACAGCAGCTGTGAGGTATCTGTTCCCCTGCCTTCTCTTGAAAAAGCCCCTTGCCAGTGCAATAGTCAGGATTCCACAGCCTGCAGAGAGATGGGGGAAACTAAGGGATGAGGTAAGGCTGGGGAATGGTTGAGCTCCAAGCTGCATCATGCAAAGGGTGGTGGAAAACTGCTCATGAATGTGGAGGTGAGCTCTGCCCCTAGCACTCCACCACTCTAACTCCAGGAGGAAAAATGGTACCCCAGACTCAAGGAAAGGAACCGCTGTTTGTTTGCTCTGTTTTAATTCTCCTTCAGTAGTTGTACCCACCACAGCTATTCTTATGGCAGCCTATCAAATGTCTGAAGACATCAGGCACCTCTTTGTTATGATCCTGCTACTCTGCCATGCTTTCTCCACAGCATTTGGCAGCATCCTGGGAATGGTATCTGGTACCTGAATCTTTTTAAAAGCTGTCATGTGAGGAAAGGAGTGTTTATTGCCATGACTCCAAGGCACAGATTTCCAGAGGGGCTAAACTGCTGCACGAGTAAGTCATGCTGCTCACAGAAGCAGGGGCACAGCATCTCTGTGTCTGGTATCCTCTCAGAAATGTGCCTGGCTCTGTGGATGCATTTGGTTGATATGGCTGTGCAAGCTGGGATACGGCCCAAGATATGCCGCAGAGAAACCTGCCCTGTGAATAAGAGCCTTTGTTAAGATGGATCCCATCTGTACATGATTTCATCAGCTCCATGAAATGTACAGGACATTCATATGGTGAAATAGGCAGAGTCCCTGTTCCAAGAGAGAAAAACCCTTCTGTCTGCTTTTCCACAGGAGACTGTTGCCATATGAGGAGGTGAAACCTTCTGTGATGCTGTTGTGCTCTTAACCACAGGATGGGACAAGCACTGTGACCATGCTAACATCGTCAGGAAAATAATGTGCATGGGGAGGCATCAAAAGCACACCCAAAAAATTGGCATTGCCCTCTCCTTCGCCTTCTTTTCCTTAAATATGGAGCTGCTTAAAGCAGCATAAATCCAATTCAGGCCAGCTAACAAGCAGTCCACAGTGCTGAAATACTCCTGCCGTCCAAGCCAGCTCCCTGCCAGCGATTTCATTTACCATATGTTTGGTGTGGTTTTTGGCAGAGTCAGCCTAGGGATTTTTTTGGGCAGGCCTGTAAAACAGTTTTTCCCTGCCTCCACCCAAACGTGAGCAGGTCCTGTCTGCCACCGTCATACGGCTGTGCAGGGTCAACCTGGCTGTTTTGGACAAAATTAGTCAGAGGGGCTACTGGAAAAAAGCCCAAAGAGGGCTGATTCATTTTCCATAAGAGTATTTGTGTTAAGGACACAGTAGGAAGATGACTTCTTCAGCATCACGCCCAGCCGCTGCTGTAGCTGCTTTTCCCATGGTGCAGTAATATCCCCAGGGGTCACCGCCGTCATTGCTGTGTGCTTCCTTGCTGCACAGGCAGCTCGAGGAGGCTGCAAACAGCAGCAAAGGGAGATCCCAACAGGAGCAGGGAGAACCAGCAGTACCCAGCAGCAGCCCACCAATTAAGCATTTCTGCAGACGCCTCATTTTTCTGGTTTGGTTTCTGTTTGTTTGCTGTGAGTGCCTGCTGGGTTTGCAGAGGCAGCTGCTGAGCTGTGAGGCAGGGCAGCCCGTGCTGGCCTGTCTCTGCAGCCTCAAAGCCCAGGTCATGGCAGGGTGGCTCCTGCTCTCCCCTGGGTGGCAGCTCAGCCGCCCAGTGCGATGCTGCCAGGTAAGAAGGCTGACAGCTTTCCCAGGGAGGAAAATGGGAGGGCTGGGTACACGCTGGGAAGGATTAGCTCACGTGGGTGCCAGTAAGCAGCAAACCTGGCAGGATTAGGACACTTTTCTGCAGGCATTGGATCTAGAGTCAGGGATGGCATGCTGCAGCCTGTCTGCACATCACGCTTCTGCTGCCTGCGGCAGGGCTGCCCAGCTGGGGCACAACCAAAGCGAACTACAACATGGGGAAGGCTGCTCTGGAAAGCCAGCACTGGTGCTAATGCACCTGAACAGACCAGCTGCAGCAATGCAGTCCTGCCAGGTAGGATGGAGGTGCTGGGCAATGCTGAAGGACCACACTGGGGTACAGTAACCCTTTTCCCAGGATGCACTATCCAGGCATACAATCTGGCTGGTGTCATCCAGCTAGGGCCCAGGACAAGTCTAGCTGACTTAGAGAAAAAGAAAAGGGAATTGAAACACATGTCCCTGTCCTTTTTTAAGCAGATCCCAGAAGGCAGGAGGCTAGCCTCTAACTGCTGCCTCTTTCTTTCCTGCCCCATGCTCAGAGCACATATTCCCAGGGGAATAGCAGTATTTCACAGAGACAAGTCATGTTCACCCAGCAGAGGAGCTTTGCAAAAGAGTCACAGGTTGTCTGTTTAACAGACACTGTTCTTTAACTTGCTGACCTTAGGGAACAGCTTTGCCAGGTAAGCCCTCCAAGCAAAGATGAAAAAAACCCAATAGCCTGCAGGGCTACGATTCCTCCCTCCCTTTCTGCTGAATTAATTGGCCAGGCACTCCGTCCCCTCTAGAGGAAGGCATTGGGATTTGGTCTTACCTCTACATTTCTGTTCTGTGAAGCAGCGTGTCTGATCATCCTGATTCACCCTGGAACTGAGATGTGGAATTTGGCTTGATACCCATTGGAAGGAAATTTAAATATTCATGCCTATAGCAATTTCTTTTGCAGACTACTCTAGCAAGCAAATGTGTCCCAGCTGGGATACCTGCTGTGCACAGCATGGGCAGGAGCGTCTCTTTCCCTGCCTGCCTCATCTTGTCCAGCTCCAGCCCATCCTGGGGCTGCTCCTGAAGGCACCAGACCTACATCCCATAGGACTGGCACATGTGCCAAGGAAGCTTCCGTATGCCCACAGAAGGGCTGGGGGCCGTCCCCGCGTGGGACCTGCGGGGGCAATTCTGGCTGAGTCAGCAGAGGAGCGCTGCGGCTGCCCGGGGCAGCGGCTCCTTCTCGCCCTCCTCCCGCGAGTCACAAGCTGGCCTTTAATCAGCGTGAGCTGAGCTCTGGGAGCTGTCAGCATGGCTTTTGCTGAACTGATGGCTCTTTGCTGCGGTGTGTTAACCCGGGCGGTGACTCAGCGCGCACTCCCCTTCGCACACCCTGCCCCGGGAGCGGGAGCGCCGCGGGATGGCCGGGGAGAGCCGCGGGATGCCCGGCGCTCCACCTGCGGGGTGTGGAGCTTCTCTCTTCCCTGCTCTCATTCAGGGAGAAACTCTTGCAAATTTCACAGACTTTTCTAGCTAAGGCAAACAAAAGGGAAATTAATCCTGAGGGGGGGAACCAACATCAGTAAATAGTGAGGGCATTGCTAAATGCGAGCGGATGGTTGTTTTCCTGCAGAAGCAGAGGTGGGCGAGGGCAAGCTTAGAAAAGAAGGGAAAAGCGGCAGGGCAAGGGCAGGGCTCTCTGCAGAAAGAACTCGGCAGATAAAAGGCAAAAGAACAAAGGCAGAGACGCTGGGGAAATATGACTGAGCAGATGCATTGCTTATCTGCTCCTGCATCAAATACAATTCCTGTGTGCAAACCAAAAGCAATGACTAACCCAAAGCCAAGGACTGGCCTGTGGGAAGGGGGTTGTGCTGCTGTAATCAAAGGGCCAAAGTTAAACAATTTTAGTTCAAGCATTGCACACGTGAGCTCCTGATGGAATAAAAAAAAATCTGACTTTATGGCCTCTAATGAAATATCATAAACACAGTGGCTTCCTGGTGCAAAGTGCTGATCCTGTACAAATGCATGCTTCCATTTGTTCAGAAATTGTTGACAAGTGTGCTGGCTGCCTTTATGCTGGATAAGGCACGGCTTGTCTTCCAACAGGTGGTTTAATGCCAGGGGAAAAAATATTGAGAGCCAGAATAAGCACATGGTACAGAATTTTGGCTCCTCCAGCAGAAATGTGCCTGGAGTTCACAAATAATCCTGATCAATCTTATCCTGGGTACTGTCACTCTTCTTAATTTTCACTTAAATCAAAGCAATTTTAGTTTAATTGGCTATTTCAGTTGAATATATGTCAGTACAAGTGTTTCTAGATCTTAGGTCCCAATATACCTAATTTTCCAAAGCAATGGAAACAACAAGAGAAATTGTGCTCATGATTCTCAGAGCATTAACACATGCATTTGACTAACACCTGCCCCTGTATTAGGTGCTGGAGGATCCTCATGGTGTGTGGGGTGAACAGAGACCTTTCCATGGGGTGCTGGGGCCAGGCAAGGGTTTTGGGCAGATGAGAGCCATGGCAGGAACTAGTGAGAGCCATGGCAGGAGCCAGTGAGAGCCATGGCAGGGAGCTGGCAGGTGGGAGTGGCAGATATCTTCCAGCCCCTGAGTGGGATGGAAACCTCCTTCCCCGGGTTTATTGCTGCAAGGTGTGTGCTCGCCTGCTCACTCACCCTAACCTGCCCTCACCTGGGGTTTGAACCAGCACGTCTGGCCGAATTTTTGAGATGACTGAATGAGTGTTTGTTTCTGCCACCTCCGGGAGAGGAGCAGTGCAGACAGATGTAGGCGGTAACATCTTCAAATTACAGCTTAATCCACAGCAGCTCATGAGTCAGGGCTGTGACTCACAGGCAGAGACAACTTGGCGTGAGGGGCACGCAGCTCCTGCCCTGAGAGCCTGCCCTGCCTGCACACAGTGCAGGCTGCACACAGCTGCCTGCCCAGCACCGGCCCTGCCAGCTGTGCTGCTGCAGGAGCAGCTGCTGCAGCCCGGGCGCCGCAGCCTCCCGCTGCAGCCAGGGGCTCCAGCAGCAGTGCAGGACGTGGGGACATGTGAGAACCCGGAACAAATTACTGACAGTGTGGCCTGGAGACCCACGTATCCTCTAAATCCTCTAAACTGTGTTTCCAGAGCAAAAGGAGGGTGGAGACATGTTTTTATACCACTGTGTTGGTTCAAATAACTGTTTAGATGTAAAAATTAACTCCCACACATCCTGCAGCTCCTTTAGGTTTTACTTTTTCTTTCAGTCTGAGAGAGATTAGTCTTTGGTGACTGAACATCAAGAATATTTCTACCCATTCAAGTAAGTCTGTTGGTGCTCAGAGGAAATGAGCTTTCTGTGAAGGTCTGATTTCAGGTGAACCAATGATTTTAGCTGCAGCAGTGTTCCAGGCATTAAAGGCAACCCTGCATTTTAAACGTGTTGCCTGCTCAAAAAAACTGTCTACCTTAGGCCAGTCCCAAGGTGTGAATATTAATGAAAGAGTTTCCCCATATGAACAACATGTACTGTCACATGCCTTATGCCTGCCTCGAATTTAAAATAGCCTGGTGCAGCCATAGGGAAGTCTCATGTCACTGTAATTCCACATCAACCGCAGGTAAATGCTGTGGGTGATACTGTTCTGCTGGGATGCATTTCCAAGTAGCTTCCAGAACAGCTCTCCTGTGGAGAATGGACTTGATCTGGGCTGAGTACAACTGGACTTTGAGGACTCTAGGCATGCTGGCTTGGGTGCACAGGGGCAGAGCTGTTTGTCTCACTGTTTCCACATGGCTGCTTTATTTTTAACTGCCAGGACTGAATTTCCCAAAAGGACTGCATCCTCACAGACAACAGGATATTAAATTTAAGTGACAGATTTCCGCAGTGGTCACATTTTTTCCAAAATCCACAGAGACCAGGGTGGCTGTCAGAGCACATGTGCTGAGAATGGGTGCTCCATGCAGCACATCTCCTGTTCCAGGGGCCAGTGTCCCTTCTGTGTCCTCCCCTGGGAGGAGAAGGGCAGGCCAATCAAAGAAGCCTATCTGGCATTTTGTCTGAGTTACGAAAAGCTGATAGCTGGGAAGTTTCTTCTGTGTTTTGTCCTTTGAAGGGACATGTTTAGTGTCACTGCCTTGCTTCAGAGACCTGCCATGTGTGGTGTTGAGAGCAGCTCTAAGTGGGACAGCAAGGTTGCATTTGTGTCTCTGAGGAAACCTGTCTTTTATTCCCAGCACACTGGTGTTGCTGTGGTTTCCTTCTCCGAGCTCTGACTTGCAAACCTGTCCATTGCTCCCTGAACATCTGCACTTCACAGGCATCATTGCTTTTAACCAGCCTCTGCCTTTCCAGCCTGTGCCTCCATGGAGGGCTGGCCATCGGCAGAGTGGGAGCAAGCTCAGTGCTGGGGCATTTCTCAAGGCATTGTTGCTTTGTCCCTTTCCCATAGGCATTTGCCACAAGCTGGCTATCACTTCTTTGAAGTCTAACATACAGTAAGTGTGTTTACTTAGAACAGGGAAGTAGGAAAACACTAATGGTGAGCAAACTGACTGGGGAGGCAAACATCTCCACTTCTCCTTTTTGGATGTTTTCCCAGCTCGTAGAAGTATCTCGTTGAGGCTGACTCAGCCTATGTCAACAGATCAGCAACGACCCGCAGAGACATCCCCCATCACATCTCCACCAATCCCCCTGTCCTGTGCCAGCCTGCAGTGGCTGGAGGCAGGGAGGGTCTGGCTGGGGTGGTTCCTGCTTCCTTCAACACAAAGAACATCCTGGCTTCAACAAAAAGGGTGAGGCTGCCCCTGTGTTTCCGTGGCATGCAGCGAGTGACTGGCATTGCCACACTTTCGTTACCTCTTTTGTACTCTGTAATATGAATATCCCTTCCTCTTCTTCTCCCTCTGCCTTCCAAAGGTTCACCAAATCTGAGAATGAGTGGTGAAGGGAGCTGTGCCCTTTGCTGCTGCCCTGTGCTTTCCTGCCACCCCTACCCTTGGTGGAGTGCAGGCAGCAGCTGTGGGATGGGTGCCAGTGCTTGTGCCTGGGGCTTGCTCCCATTGGGGGCACCTTCCAGGCCTCCTTCCGCACAGCTGCTTCTTTCAAGCTGTTTCTGAAGTTTCAGATGGGCTCAGAGGAATTGCAACCAAAGTACTTGGGAGATGTTGCAATGGGACATTTTGTTATAGTGAAAACTGCCTTCCTTCTTCCCCTCTCAAACTTCTTGCTCATGCCCAGCCCTGTTCAGGGGCTGCATGGAGGCTCACATCTGCGACCAAGTTAAAAATAATTTACCTTTTGGGTTATTTTCCAGCCACATAATGTCCTTGATCCCCTTCAAGTGAAAGCACTGCATGGGAGGGGAGCAGGAATAGGGCACTCACGGCATGGGTGGCCCCCAGAGGAGACGTGGGTATTGGGGGAACTCCTCTATGCTCCCACAGATGCCCACTCATAAAACCAGTCCTTGGAGGTTTTTAAGGCAGGCTGCAAGAGGCTGAGATCACACCCATTAATTGTTCCCTTTGCCTGCTCTTCCCTTGCCTGATTACAGGTTGTCTAGACTGGGAAGTGCAGGTTTTGCTCTTGGAGCATGATCAGAATAAGGTGCGACATGCTGTCCTCCCTGTGGTGGAACAGGGATGTCAGTGCCTGCTCAAGGAGGCTTTCTTTCTCTTTTGGCTTGGGCTGGCTTTAGATCTGCCATCTCCTGGTGCAGGCAGAGGATGGGGCAGTCCCAGCCCACACAGCTCCCACTTCACAGGTAGGGCTTAGATCTCCAGGCACTGAAAAATGACTCAATGTGCATCAGAAAGTGGTGGTGTTAAACACCAGTCACTTCAAAGCTGTTGTCAGTTGGTAAGAAAATAATTTAAAATTAAAGCAGTTCTGAAACTATCTACCACAAGTGGTTACAAGCCTGGGTGTTGTAAAACTGGACCGTTTCCTCTTTTCCTCACAACGATCGTGTCCTTGATTCCTCCTTTAGGCTGCTTTGGCAATTCTTGCACAGTAATAAAAAGGCATGACACAGCATATGTTTTGTGGCTCACCTTGCCAAACAAAATTACAATGTTAGTGTAGCTCCTTTGCCTTTGCATAATGAACTCTACAAAGAAGCTGGAGAGAGGGTAAGCATCTGTGCCAAGATAAAAGCAAAACCAAGAAGTACAAAGGTCTGGTTTAAAGTAATTCTTTTTAAATGACTTATCTTGAAACTGTTACAGACAGGGAAAGTCATATAGTTTCTAAATGGCTGTTATGTTTTAAGTCTGCAGCTTCATTGCTTAGATTAAGAAAAAAAGGATGCAACTTTGAGAGCTCACAAACGTGTCACAGCAGAACATCATCTGCACAACATGTGCTGGCGCCAGGAGGAAGTGGGCTGCAAAGGAACTGCTTATTCACCATTCCTCAGGCTGGATGGACATTATTTGCATTTTTAATAGCATTCAGGACAATGTTTGTATCATGGTAATTACATTCACTGACAGCAAGGGGAATTTGGTGTGTGGGCAGGAGGTTGTTTGAGAGAGCAGTGCCCAGTCATGCTGCCTTTTTCATCACCCTACGGTCACCCCTCAGGGAACAGAAATGGGAGCACGCACCTCACTGGCAAGTCCAATGGAAGGGAAGGATTTCCTTGTAGAGAATTCTGATTACAGATTAAAGGGGAAACCCTTAGCCCATTGATCTGCTAAACCTGTTTCAGGAAAAATGCAAAAAGCTGCCCCAACAAGCATACTGTGTTTATGCCACTACATATCTCTGCTAATAGCTGAAATTGGATTCAGGCAGACTGAGCGCTTCAAATACTGAACATTTAAGATCAGAACCTACCTCAATAATGACAAAGACAAAGCTCCCAGCAAAACTTTGAGTTTCTGGAAATCCAGCTAAGGGAAGTTAGGGGGAATCAAGAGGAAATTAAGGAGAAAAAGAAGAAAAAAAAAGAAAATAAATGAGTGAGGAAAATTTTGTTATCAGCTCTGGCAGGCCACCCAAATCTTGCTGATCATAAATGAGATCCAGTAATTTGACAGGTATTAGATCTATTCATGCTTTAATCACACTGAAATATCACCTGCTTATGCCAACCCTTTTTTGCCTAGATCACCTCTGTGTTCATTGTGATATACTGTGGGTGACTTTTGATAGCATTTGCTAGCCATATAAGAGTTGAGTCAACAGCTCTTTTTGTGGTAAGAAATAGCATCAAGGAAAATAGTTACTTTTAGATAACAAAGACAAGTGAAATCTCCAAATACAGTGGCAAGGTAAGTCACTGCTTGAAGAACAGCAAGAGATGGAATAGGTGTGGAGGGAAATGTGACCAAATCTGTAAAGCAGCTCTGTGTCTGACTTGCATAAAGCACCCTGAGGTGCCCTTCCAGCTCTGTGTACGCACAATTTCCATTGGGTATGTCAAAAACAGCTTCATTCCCAGGCCATCTCACCATGGTCCACATGTCCTTGGAGGCTGAGGGAGCACCTGCATGATCCTGGCCCTGGAGCAGCACACAGAGGAGGTGGCTAGACCACAGCAGGAAAGAGCCAGAGATGCTGCACACTGAGACATGCTCAGCTCATTCCCTGCACAAAGCAAAGACCCAAACACCAAGCCCTAGCCTTCAGCCCAGCACAACTCTGCAGGTGAGCACATCTCCCTTGGAGGCAGGGATGGCTTTGAAGATGCTCTCTGGTGTCCACACAGAATTCATGGGTCAGCTTCAATGCTTCTGGGCATCAGTGCCTCATTTTGGATGACTGCTGCTGTTTTTGTGGTGGTGGGTGTTTGGCAGTAGTGGCTCTGAGCCAGCACAGTCTGCTGCTGCACGCTGAGTGCAGGGCTGGCTCCTGAGGTGCAACTGATGGCATAAAGCTTCCAGTAAATCAAGTGGCTCACAAAATCATCAGTGACTGCTTTCACAATGTGATCAAAATTGCCAAGGGTAAACATTTCAAATGTTCAATAATTTACATCACTACCTGTACTTTAAAGTACCTTTCCCCATTTCACTCCCTTAACCTTATGGGATTCTTCCCATGTTCTTGAAGCCATTTCCTTCCTCACTTCAGCTGTTGTTGCAGCTGAACACTCACGTAATAAATAAAAGTACTGTGAGACTGTGCTGGGAATGAAAAACGTAGTGCCATTTATTATAAAACCATCTGGGCAGGCAGCTGATCTTAGCATGCACTCTGCATCATTTCAAAATCAAGACAATTTGTAAAGTATTATTGCAAAATTTGGTTTATATTCCAGCTCACTTCTTATGATTCTTATTTTTATGAAAGTATTTTCAAATACAATTCCAGTTAGGTTTTTTCCATGCTGGCTTTTCACTCTAAGTAATGTTACCGAAGCCAGGCTTTACCTTCACGGTTTAGTTTTGAAATGTTATAAATGTAAATTTGGAATTCCTATTGCACATTACTGAGCTGTTTGTTTTTCTATTGTTAACTAGGACTTATTTTCTCTCCAGTATTCTTCAGTTTCCTACAAGGTAAGCTCTTTGCTGAACTTTGGTTTATTCTTCAGGATGAACATCAACTGAATTATTGGAACAAAAAAAAAAAAAACCCAGTAGAGAAGAGGTGGGGTAAATTGTCCTTCCAGCTACTTCTGCAAGCATGTTAACAGCAGGATGAGTCCTGGGACTGGCTTTCAGTCCTCTCCTGGCAAAGCAGGAGATCTGAGCAGTGTGGGGTAGATGCAAGGGTTTGGGCCACTGGGTGTTCTCAGAAGAGAAGTGGAAAGACTATCTGTTACAACACGCTTTTCCCTCAGGTGAGTTACTTTAAATAGGTGCTTTGTTTTAGGAAACGATGAGTTGGCACTGCTACTTTTGATTTTACTTCAGGGAAGATGAGCTATAGGTTCAAGGGGGTTCTCTGCTTCTAGTAGTGTGATTTCTTTTAATCAGAGTAGGCTGATGCAAATACACCAGTTGAATAAGCCTCTAGGTATGTATTTAGAAAATAAATACATTACCCATCCCTGTCTTGACAGGGCAGCCTTTCAGATCTTCCCATCTGTTTTTTCACAAGTGTTTTTAAGCATTGTACAGTCTGATCCAAAGACCAGGAGTGTTCTCAGACTAATGAGAATTAGATTCTGAATTAGACCATAAAAGAAGGATGCGCTGTGATAGCATTTTGTAAATTTGGGCTTTTTTCCTTTTTCATGAGAAACTGGCTTTTTGAGACCCATCTGAGTAGGAGAATGTGCAGCGTTAGTGCCATGGGTCCACCCAGACAAACACTTGTGTGGCTTTATTCTCCCTGAGGCCTGAAGGTCTCTGCACTTTCCCAAGGAGCTTCTCATGACTCAAAGGGCAACCATGGGAGGACACGTCAGATCAACAATAGCTAGACAAAGAACAGAAATCAGAGTGCTTGCAAGGATACCAGCTGTTGATGTATCATCATAGCTCCCCTATAATAGTGGAAGAGTTGTTTTCTTTTTATATGATTATATCAAGAGGAATCAGTTACAAAGTTGTGCTCACATGGTTGTTCAGAGCATTAAAGTCACCAGTTCCTTTAGCAACCATCCCAGCTTCTGGGCAGATATACATGGGGCTTTGGGAGCTCTCTTTAGTTCAGGCTACCCCAGAAAGAAACACCATTTATACTGAATTAACTAGCTGCTACTTCATCCCTAATGCCAAGACTCGATGTAGTGAAGCAAAACTACAGTGAAGTAATGAAATCAATAATGTTACTAAAATAACTGGCAGCAGTTACCAGACACCCTGGTGGTGAATCTCTCAGTACCTAAAGGGATGTGAGCAGGAACCTGCCAGGGCCACAGATAACAGCTAAAAGCCAACTTGCCTTCACCCTGCCCAGGAGAGTGTTACAGAACAGCACAGGGGCGGGCACCCAGGGACAATCCCAGGATGGATGAGGCTCAGCTTGGGTGGGATGGCAGCAGAGGAGAGAGTATAAGTGTCTCCAAAAAGATAGTTTTGCATAAGAAAGCTTTTCTAGCACTAATGCAGCTAGAGTGAGACATTACCAGGAGCAGTGCATCCTGTGCACTGGAAAAAGCTGTTTGGGAAAGATTAATCTGGTCTTGAAGGCCAGATGTGTCTTGGTTGGCCATTAAGAAGCTGGAGGGTCTGGCTCTTTGATGGATGCAATGAAGACAAAACAGCTCTGCTTGGCCTGAATCCCTGTGTTTAAAAACACATTTTAGTGTCAATGCATAACTGAATAAAGAAGATTAACTATATGCTAGTAAGGCCTAAGCCTTCTTACTGTGCAAAGACCATAAAACCATCCTAAAACAGACAAACAGAACTGAGAAAGTATTTTAATAACACACTTTTACTGTTCATGTTTTACACAAATAACACAAACATTTCCACCACTATTAGCCACATCTCCTGGAAACAAGTTCATAGGCAAATAATTCTAAGTGCTAAATATGCAGGGCCCTCTCTGTCTGGCTCTATTCTGGTATTCTGTCTATGCCTTTCCCTGAACTGACTGCAGCTGCCATCTGTCTAGCTTCTTCCTGGGCATCTTCTCTGAAAATGTTTTATTCTAATTAAAGCAGGGGAACTGATTTTGCAGGTGATGGTGAGAAGCAACTGGTGTGAGAGTGATCCTGAAGTACTAGGAGTCATGATTTCTGGAAAAGGAGGCAGAGGAAAAAAACCCACAAAGACAAAACAGTGGACCTTGAGACAGACTTTAGCTAACCTACAGTGTTAGTACACACAAGCCCAGAGGAACAAATCCAAAGCAGAATGAACATTTGGGAAGTTGGTAGTGCCCTAAGAAAGTCACATGAAAGGCACATAACTACTGTGAGCCTCTTAGCACAAGTACAGGGGGAAGATAGTAAGGTATCAACTGTCTAAGTCATGAGCTCTTCATTAGTTTCAAAAGTGCAGAGGAAGCACACAGAAAGTGGAACTAGGTCACGTTAGTGAGTATGAAAGAGCAGCATAAGCGTGGAGGAGCAACATGAAGATGTAAGTGATGCAACAAACATTGGGTGTGAAGTGTATGCACTAATTGCAGCAGGAGAGCCAAAGAAAGAGCTGGATTTCACAAAGACAAGCAGACACTAAGCTGATGATGTCAAATATCAGCTTATAAATATCAAAAATCAAAGTGTTTGATATTTTTTCCTTCAGTTTTTGCTCAAAAGTGTCCCGTTTAACACAACCAGCATAAGCAGTCCAAGGGTAAGAATACTGGCTGCAAGAAAGAACAAAGAGGTCAGCCAGTGTCTAAATAAGTCAGATACATTCCAACTGGCAAGTCCTAAAAGTCTGCTGCCATGATGGGTAAAGCAGCTGAAGCCCACTGGCCACCATCAGCACAGAAGTCAGGGATGGGGGCATGTGTTTCTGCACACTGGGAAGGGCAAATCTAGCACCTACCACAAAAAGGGAATGACAGACAGGAGGAACCAGGAATCAGAGACCAGACAGATTAATTTCAATTCCTGGAAAATTACTGGAAGTGGTTATTGGATAAACTATTTTCCAGCACCTAGAAGACAACAAGCAGAAGAACAGTGAGTACTGATTTGACAAGAACAAATCACATCAAATCAATTTAATTTCCTTCTACAGTGGGTCTTAGATCTTGATTTTAGTGCAGCTTTTGCCTTTGTCTTACCTGACACTTTCATAAACCAAGCAAAGAAGCATGGCTTTGAAGAACCTGCTATTAGAGGAGTGTACAGCTGGGTGGAAAACCAGACTAAGAGCAGTTATAAATGTTTCACTGTCAAACTGGCAGTACGTATCAAATGAAGTCTGAAGCCATCTGTTTTGTGTCTGGCAGCACACAGTATTTTCATTAATAACTTTTAAAAAAAAAACAAAAAACCAAGAGCAGGGAACACATATTAAATTAGTACAGGACACTATGAAGAACAAGCACTTTGGAGAACAGGAGGGGAATGCAAAACAGTCTTGACAAATGAGGTAGAGGGATGGGAAGCAAAGTACCATCCAGAACAGACAAATGGAGCTCTAGGTTTTTGTAGGCGTCATCATGTACTACAAAACCAACTGGGGAACAACCAGCACAGCAGCAGTTCTGAGAAGAACACCTAGGAATGTCAGCTCATCATGAACGAGCATGGTCATGCTGCAGTAAATAATGAAAGTGCTCTAATGAGGTGAACAAACAGAAGTGCAGCTTATGACAAACAGGAAACCATTTTCCCCTGTTGTCTATGTTGTCAAGGCTTCGTTTGAAGTAATCTCTGCAGTTTTGGCCACTGTAGTTCAGGGAGATTGAGCTGATTGCAGAAAGTGCAAAGGAGAGTAATGGCAATGGTCCAGAAATGGTGCCGAGTGGAAAAGGCTGAAAAGTCTAAACCCAAAAAAATTCTGTTAATAAAATAATCTGTACCACAGTGTAGGGCCTAGGAAGACATGATAGTGATTTTCTAGTATATAAACCAGGAAGGGAATAATCTCATTTTTGAGTCCATCTGGGCTACTAGAGTCTTAAATCAGAGCACCAGAGTAGGCTGCCCAGAGTTGAAGAATACTCAGTGTTGGAGTTTTGAGGACTAATGCAAAATCCTACATGGAGCTTGGGGAGGAGCAGCCAGTGATTCTGCCAGCCCCACCTCTAACAGTTTCCAGGAGTGGACAGTCTTTGGGATTCAACTCATTGCTTGCATCTGAACATCTCCAATATTGGAGGGCATTTCTCAGTGAGGATAACTGAACCAATCAGAGTAATTGTATCTTTAGTGAACTAGTTTTGGTCAGAAAAAGGAGGGCAACAGGAAGATATAAACTCAGTGTCAATTGAGCCAGTGTAATGCAATGGGGTGATATTAGAATTTGCTTGCAGCCTACATGATATTGTTTCATAGACAAAAGTCATCTCTTATTTCAAGCTTTAGGAATCTGCTGTTACAGGTTTCCTCTTGCAGCTTACTGAGCGACACAATGGCTCTGAATATTCACACTCACTCTTTGTCCTCTGTTACCTTGACAGTATCCACCTCTCTGGTATCCTTTAGAGACTGTCCTAGTGTTGCTTCCTGCTTCTTGCTCTTAGAAGAAATCCTTGCCTCAAATGCCTCTTTGGCTGCAATACCCCCAACCCCAACAATTCTCTGCCTTCCCTTTGATGTCTAGAAATGCAGCTCTGCTGTCCTCCAGTTCATGTTAACCCTCTCATTAAAGCCCTTCTCAGGGTTCTATACCATGCAGCTTTTAGCCCTTTCTGCTTACTGATGTCTTCCCTTCTGGACTTGGTCTCTTCCCAGGACTCCCAATATGCCACCCTAGACTTCCACACTTCATCACTCGAAATCAGTGTCGTACATTTGCCTGGCTGCCCACAAAGCTGAGCATTCAGCACAGGAATAGGAAACTACCTCTCAGCTCAAGTAAAATGCAAAGCAGAAGCTCTGGTAGTCCTCAGCAATCCCATTTGAATTCTTGGAATTCCTTTCTTCCTTCACCAGATTCATTAATTCCTGTCTTCTCATGACCCATTCTCCTACTGGTACAGCAGAATAGGTGGCTATAAAAGGTGCCTCCTGACCTTAAACACCCAAAGATAATCTAAGGAGGGGGTTTGTGGCACAGGTAAAACCACACACCACATTTTTAAATAAATCCTGCAGGCTGAATCCATTAAACTTATGCCTTGGATATGATCATGCACTGTGTAGAACAGTCTGACTTGGGTATGTTCCCTTGTTTTACCATTTGTTGTGTTCTTGTTAACTGTGTACTGATTTGACACTGAGCTCCTTGCTGCAGTGTGCATTGTCATATATGTCAAATATATAAAACATTGCCTAGCTGTACTTTTGTTAGATGAGATTTCGCACGCCCCCACACACGGCGACGTGCCCTGCAGAAAATGCTGCAGCGTCCCCAGCCAGGGAGCTCCAGCAGGAGAAATGTTATGACAATGTAAACATTTACCTCCCTTGCAGGCGTGATAGGAAGTGACATTGCAAACAGACGTGTTTGAGCAACCTGGTCTAGTGGGAGGTGTCCCTGCTTCAGGCAGAGGGGGCTGGAGCTGAATGATCTTAAAGATCACTTCCAACCCAAAGCAGCCTATGATTCTATGATTCTTTGTCACCTGTCAAGGCCTCAGCCTTGGGCACATCAGCTTGTCTTTTAACCAAAAGCAGTCCTGAAGCTCTGCTCCTCAAAGCCTGACATTGCACAAAGCCAATGTCCTAAATGACACCTGCATAACCTGCCTGAAATCCCCCAAGAAAGCCACTGCAGAAGCTCTGACCCTGTCTGCATGTGCATGTCGATTCTAATTGCATCCATGAATATAAAAGCCTTCAGTGCCACTGCAGGCATTGCAGTGCCATGGTGGAAAACATTAGAGAGAATTAACTGAAGGTCCCAAAGAAATAAAAGTATAGCTAAAGGTTGCTATACTGAGGGGGACAACATTTGACTTGTAAGTGTTGTGGCCTGAACCATAACCCAAAACAATCCTGAGTTTCAAAAACTTGAAATGAAAATAATGAAAACTTGTCATTAAAATAATAATTTTGCTGAAGTATTCTTTACAACTCTCATAGACTTGTGTTGATTAAGGCAAAATTCATAGATGCTAGCCCAGTGCTGCAGGAGCTTCTTAGGCTTCTCACACCTCTCTCCTCCAAACTAGCTTCCCACCAGTTTAGTTCCTTCGCCACCTCATCCCTCAGAGACATTACTTTTCTAAAAAACAGTGTGCAAATATGCTCTCTGATAGATGGGAGCAGAAACTGCTCCACAGTTCAGGAGTGGTTACAAAACTCAATAAAAACCCCTCAAGGCTAAGGATTGAAATTTTTACACTGGCAGAGAGAGTTACTCATCCTCCACAGCTGGTAAGTGTGCCCACTGACCTACATCGTGCCAGCAGCATCAAAGATGGGCAGCAGATGTGAAAGGCTCTGCACAGGAAAAGCATAGGCTATAAATATGCCTCCAGGAAGGTGTCAGTGGCAGGGACACTGGCTAACACCTACACATGCCACAAGGCAGCCTCTACTGCTATTCCAGCACTAGAGAAATGATGTAAGAGCATTGCATTTTTGGAATCCAGCAGCATCCACCCATCAGGCTGCACAGGATGCCCACATGCAAGGCTGCAGGCTGGGGTTCCTCTTCTGTTCCTGCAACCTGTGCAAAAAAAATTGAGATGGAAACCAACAGGAGGTAAAAAACAAAGGACTGCTGAAAGACATCAGCTGTAGTAACTCTTAGGACTAACCTTAGGTGTCAGATCAGTTGATGCCTCTCTTGAACATATGAACCATTTTGTGGGTATAGCAGCAATACACTCCATAATCCCTTCCATATTTGGCTTTATTGGCTTATTGTGCAGAGCCATTAGAATCAGGATCGTCTCTTATGAAGCTGTTAATGGGATGCAAATTGCATGAAAGATTTCTCTGCATCAATAGAAAACAACCTAGTAATACATTCTTGCATAAAAATCTGCATAAAAATCTGCTACAAAAGATGTATTTTGAAAGAAGCAAAAATCCTGCATGACTAAGGAAGAAATATGCTCACCACAGGAAAATGAATATCAGGATTGAAACTAGACATGACCTGTCTTTGAGCTGCTTGATACCAAAGAACAAATGTGCTTTTAACTACTGAGGTATCCTGAAGATTTGATTCACACCATATCATGGCTAGAGCCAGGTAAAGAAAGTGCAATTAATATTTTGTGCACTGAAAAATGTAGTTTCAGTCTCACCAAGCCTGAATCTGTGTTGAATTTAGCAAAGAGCTATGGCCAAAATATGCTATATATATGCTGTAAATATGTGATATATATGCTGTTTGAATTAAATTATAAGCATTTTGTTCTATGTGATGCATTTCTACTTTTTATGCTAAAGAGATGCTTCAAGATTGAAATTTGACTTGTAGTAAGGCAGAAACACCTAAAACTAAGTAGTATAAAATTCCAAGCAGTAAGTCAAGATAAATGCTGTTCTTTATGTGCCACATCACTTTGGGATTTCTTTTCATTTTAAGTGTGGACACCAGTGTGGCCATGATTTCAGTCCCTTGTTTCCAGCAAGCACACATCTGAAATGAACCTGTTGTAAGTGTTCAGCCTGTGCTGCCCAGACTGGCTGCCCTGCCCACGTGGCATAAGTGGCAGAGTCCCCAGCAGCTCCATGCATTGTCCATCTCTCACATAATGCCATGGATCTGCCTGTTCTGTCTCCAGTCATATGCAGCCAAAAATGTCTGGCACCAGAGCGCTGAGAAAGAGCGCTGGCAGGCCAGCCAGAGCTGCAGATGTGAAGCCCCTCCAACTTGTCACAGAGGCAGTGGGCAGCCCTAGGGATACCTGCTACAAAGAGCCAGGAAGCCAGAGAAGAAAAGCAGCATTGCTGAAATTCCTTGACCTTTTTCTGCTCAAATCACCCAGGCACAACAGGAGCCCAGAGTTTCCCCCCAGGGACATTACTCTGTCTCAAGCATGAAAGACCTGGCTTTTCCTGAAATAACATCCAGCTCTTGCTTTGTCTCCTGCTGGGCTCAGCTGATATACATGGAGAAGCCTAAATAAAGAAGTGCTGAACTCCTTGCCCAAGCTTTTCCTCACCGCTATCTGCATTCTTTTGCATTCATTAAAAAACAAACAAACCTGTTTCCTGATGGCAGGGAGGAAAATCACATGGCTGGGTTATTTGGTTGGGGTTATTTTGGGTTTTTTTTTCCCACTTGCAAAAAGCACTTGAATATTGTGGAGAGAGGCAGCTCTGCAGGAAATAGAATGGGAGATTCAAGTGGTTGGTAATAGACAAATGTGATGGGAAAGCAGAACAAACAAGAAATCCACTATCTCCATCTCTCAAGAATAGGAGGATGAAAAAAGAGATGGGAAAAGGAAAAAGAATTGCCATTGCTTTACCAGCCAGGTCTTAGAGAGGAACCAGCACACTCCCAGTCTGGCCCAGAGAGCTGCCTTGGACAGGGTGAGTGGATGTCAGCCAGAAAGGTTGCAGAAAACAGCCCCCTTGTTCTGCAGTGACAGTTAGATCTCTAAGAGAGAGCTGAAAGAAACAACGAGTGCAGGAACCCACAGCCAACAGCAGCAGCCGCCTCCAGAGGATGACAGGGGGACAAAGATAGCACTGGAGGCTGCGGCACTCCTTGGCACAGGGCTGGCCAGCGGCGGGAAGTGCCTCACATCCTCTTCTCCACATTGTTCTCCCAACTCCTCCGGTGGCTGGGAAAGTTTCTTCCAGCAATTTACCCCATCCTCACCCTGCAGCTGGCCAGCCTGCTGCTATTGATTCACTTCCCCAGGCATTTCTCTTACTGTCATGCTCTTGTGGCATCAAAGCAGCCACTGGGCTCAGGCAGGGGGGTGGCCGCAGACTTCTCACTGTCAGAGGAAACTTTTCCTGCATACCAACATTTTTTAACCACGGGGAATGGCAATGTGAGAGCAAGGGTAAATGAACACTCAACCAAGATACAGGTGGATTTAGGAAGCATTACTGCTGCTTTATATGAGAGGAGATACCAGATTCAGAACCCAGCACCACTCCATTTTGTGTAAGGTTGTTTTCCTTCCCTCTCAGCACAAAATAAAAATCTTCAAACAAAGAGTCCTGGGTTTAGATGTGTAATTGGATCAAATAGTTGTTAATGACCTCGTTCAGTCTATTGTGCCTTTGTTTTCCACCCCAGCATGTACCAGAACAGGTAGTGTGCTGAACACTGCAGTCGGAGTGACCTGACTTACAGCCATCCTGGTTCTATTCTTCTCTTCAAGAAAAGAGTGGGTCCTTGGAAGAGGGCTGACACCCTGCAGGACAAATCTGGGTCTCGCTGCCAGAGAGCTACAGATGATTGCTGACGTGTCATGTCAAGGTAAGTACAGGCTATGGTGTGGTGGACTGGAGGCTTTGAGAGAACAGTGTGCAAGCACAGAGCTTTAATACTAAGGTTACAACTAAACATCACCTGGGGCTGGCTGTTTAAGTAAGGTAAGTCTTGTTTAACTGCAGGAAATAAGATCTTGCAATAGAAATCCAATTACGATGAACTGTACCCAATGTAAATGTTACAGTTTATGGATTAACAGCAAGAACTGATGCTGTGAACTGAGAGCTCATCTGGCACCGGCTGAAGGGAAAAGGGACATGCTGGTAGTTAATTATGTTGGGCACCAATAGGATGCAGTTATGGAAAGACAAGCATGATCCCAGGATGTGCTGGAGAGTGTGTTCAGCAGAGGAGATGGAAAACAGAGATGCTGACATGCACAGATAGGTACTGAGATGCTGAGTGCCGTGGGGAGTCACCCAAGGGAACCTCTCTCCCTTCATCACCATGTACAAGAGAAAGCTATGAAAACCCAATAACATTTCTTTGTATGGCACAAGAGAAACTGATTTGCTCATGACTGTAAAGCAAAAGGTCCCTCTCTGGCAGAGCTGTTCTGGACCAGCCCAACAGTCAGAGCACTGGGTAGAAGACCCACAGTGAGCTTTGTGACTGCCAGATTGGATCAAGACAAAAGCAGTGAGAGGCAGTGTCAGGAGGAAGCCAGGATTCAGAGGGCATTCATCTTCATCCCATAAACCTAGGGAAAAAATAGAAGCTGAAAATGGAAAATTTGTGTGGCTGTTTGAACTGGAAAGGAAAAAAAAAAGTCCTACTAATGTGTCACTGCAACCCTTCTAGTGCTGGATGTAGCCAGCCTTTGATCCCAGGTCTTTCATGCACTCACTAAATGGCACAATGGCTGCAAGTCCTCTCTTGTATTATTGCTTATTTGACTTAAAGGTGCATGGCAGTGTAAAGGGTATCTCTTGATGGCAACAAGGGGGAAGGAAGAATGAAAGAAAATTAAAGATTTCATGGCACCCATGAAGGGTGACAGTAGGGTGGCAGATCAGATGCTGGGTGCAGGGATACTGTGGAGGTGACCCTGTGTGGCATGTTTAAAAACAGCAGATGCCACCAGACTTCCTACTCCACAGGCTTCATGCTCCCTCCTTTGTCACATCCCCTACAGCGCTACATAGGTTGTAAGTAATTTAAAAACACAACTAATTACTTCAGGGAGATGTTTGAGTACCTGAGTCTTCAGCAGACACAGGACACTTACAACGCTGCAGGCATTGTAATGCGAGAGCAGAAGGTCTCCTGTGGGTGCCTGTGCCAGAGGAGCCAGCAGCCCCAGCCCGGGTGGCACAGGGAGGTCACCCATCAGCAATCCCCACAATCAAGCTCTTGTGTGGGACGTGTGAGAAAGCTCTCCCTTTCCTGTCGCACGCTGCCGAGTGCTCTGGCAGCTGCGGCCCCCTCCAACACCCTGGCAGGCCTGAATAGACAGAGCTGCCCCAGAAACACCCAGATGTGTGCTGGCTTTCTGGGGATTTGCTGGCACACCATGTGTGAGATCAGCATCGGGCCAGCACGGTGCTGTTTAGTTAATTTGGGTTTTGTGATCTAATTTCCTTACTTTAACTCTTTTTGCACCCCCCCCCCCCAGCATCTCAAAAGGAAATAAAGAAGAGATTCAAGATGCCAACATCTTCAACTCCTTTACGAGGTCTCTGATTTTTGCTCCCTGACCTTGCTGTAAAAGCTCCCCATTCCCATGATTTAATGCACGTGCCAAAACAAGCTGCCAGTTGCACTGGTCTTAATGCAAGGTGGCTCCAAAGACACTGCCTGTGAGCAGAATCTGGCCATCCATAGCAAAGAGGTCGCTGTGCAAACTCAGATGAGCAGTATTGTCTGACTTACAACATCTCAGCCATTTCATCCATCTTGCTCCTCCACTCCAGAGCAGGAGCACACTTTTGCAAGCCACAAGTCCCTGCAGCAAAGTCCACACACATGCCAGTTGGGATTCAGTTTCTGTGGCTTTTAGGAAGGACCACAGACTGGAAAAATCACTGGGCTGTGAACAGTGTGGACCCCTCTGCTAATGAGAGCTTATGAAGGACCCATTTATTTCCCCTTCACTGAGAGGCCCTGACAAAGCTGTGGAAGGTGACTTCAGGCAAGCCACAGAGCATGGCTTTTTGACCCCGGATGCACTGCGTCCATCTAGTTCACTGCTCCTCTGATTCAGACCCAGCTTCAAGCACTGAAGGATTTTCCCAAGAATGTGGAATTTTTATGGCTCTGTCACATTTTGCGACAAGCCTCCAGATTGTCTAAGATTCCCCCTGCCAAGTTCAATTTTTCAGGCTCTTTGTGCAAAAATGATACTTAATGGAGGAGCCTCTCCAGTGTGTGCACAAGCAAGGAGTAAAGAATACACAACATACAATCCATAAATAGAGACGCTTTAGAGGCTTTTTAAACATTCATGGTTTTTGCATAATTGATAACTTTCCATAACAGATATGGATGATAAACAGCTTTAAATAAAATGAAAATTTATCGTTGTCATATCATTTATCAGCATTATGTTAAACTGTAAAGTATGGGAAGAATATTGCCATGTTCTCAAACGAAACTGGTGTGAGAATAATTCAGGAGCTGCATCTTTGCATTCATCAGGGTTTTTGATGAGATTGTCAGCAGCCAAGAAGCTGTGCTAGAACCTAGGAGCCAGAGAAAGAATTGTGTGTCACTTCATAGCCACCGTAAGTCACTGAGCTCCTCCTCTGCAGCTCCAAAGGACAAAAAATAAGCCTGCACTCCAGAGCAGGCATAGCATGTAGTGCTTATCTTCTCTAAAGTGGACAGCTATGGATAACCAAAATTTCCAGGCTCCCATTATGCTCCATAGAGGAGAGTATACGTTGCTCCTTATGCTGTGAGAGAAGAGAAAGGATGATTAGCTTGGATCATCGTGTGACTTTCACACTTCTACAGTCAGCTGAGATGAATCCCATCTCCAAGAAAGACAGAGATTTGCCAAGGGATTTTAAGTCATTCCAAATTCCTTCAAAGTGGGGAGGTCCTGTGTCAGGAAAGTAAACAAAATTTCTTCGTTGTGATGGCAATGGGTGTCCCGAGGCACTTCAACATCTCAGCACAAGCTGCTGAGGAAGCTCCTGTGCCCTCAAGCTTCACGTTCCCCATGATTTTTCAAAAATAATTGACAGAGGCTCAGCAGGTCAGCTAACTCTCACAGGGTCCACCCTACTGCAGCCTGCTCGTGCAGATAGGTTTGATTTTTCCACGTATTCCCATATCATCTCTTTGCTGATATCTTTGTTGACAAGGTCAACAAAGACAGATCAAACAACCAAACATAACAAACCCACCTACAAAAAAAGTTAGGAATAATTTAAAAAAAAACCAAAGGATTTCTTTACTACTCACCTGCAGTTTTTTCAAACCCATGGAGCAAGGATTTCACATTGCTTGAAGTACAAGCTGTGCTTTCCCCCACCAAAGGCCAGCAAACCCCAGCCCTGAGCCAAGGGAAGGAGGTTCAGGCTCCCAGACATGACTGCAGCTGTGCACCATCAGACCCCCACCACCTCACCCCCTTGGACTTCGAGGGAGCTATTTCAGCTCATCAGACCCTTCTTCAGCATTCAGACCTCAGCTCCTCTACCACAGCCAGCACAGCTTTTACTGCCCAGCTCCAGTGTGAGACTGCAACAAGAATATTTCTACCTGAAGGAAGCTGGGTTTACCATCAATCTGCATGGTTTTAACAAAGAGCAAAACAATCCGAACAAACTTCTCTATTTTATCATATATATATATATATATATATATATATATATATGTATCATATATATATTTTAACTGAATTTGCAAAGCATGTCCCTGACCTCCCAGGACTGCTGCTGTGGCTCCTCCCAGGCAGGCAGCCCTGAGGCATCCTGCTGACTCCGCTTTGGCGGCAGTTCATGCCAGCAGGTCCTCCAGCAGGACCGGGGCCGAGAGAACAAAACATCCAGCCCAGCAGGCCTGGCTCCGAGCACCAGCCCTGAACTCTTGTGCAATCTTCCTTGAAAGGAATTCAACTTGGCCAAGAGCAGAGCATTTGCGCATGGCCTAAGAGCTGGATTGAGTAGCATAAACAAAAGGAAACAAAAAGAGAGGAAGAGCGCTGGGTCCCAGGGCGAGGAGGAATGCAGGCATCTGACCCAGGCCGAGCTGTGCTGAGCAGTGTGACGAGTGCCTGCGGAGAGGGGCTGCGGTGTGCGGGGAGCGAGGAGCCAGCGGGAGCCAGGGCGGGACTCGCTCCTGCTGCGGCCCGGAGCGCGGGGCGGAGGCGCTCATGGCCCCTCTGGCGCCGTGTCAAGGAGCTGCGAGCACAGCGACACAAAACAAGGGAAATGGGGTGAGAGGACAAAAAGGGATTGGAATATGACCGCAGAAATGTATTCCTCTGGGGTCAATTCAAGGTGGAGGGTGAGGAACAAGGACACCCTGCACCTCCAAACAGAGGAGGACAATCACATGGGAACCAGCTGCAGATTGTAACTTCCATGAAAGACAAGGGGTGCTCACACCAGTTTTGTGAGTGTGATGGAGGGAAAGAGACTGCTTCACATGAGGTACCCTCAGGGAAGTTTTTGCTCCATCCAGCCCAGGCACCCAGCTGGGTATAAGACATCCTGTACCAGCTCAGGTGATGCTCCTTGGAGGGACAGGATCGAGAACGCCCTGCTCAAACTGACCTGGCTGTTTGCCCTTTTGGGGTTGCACTGAGAAGTTCCTTCACCCAAACCTCTCTCCTGCTTCTATGCAGGGAGCATGGCCAGGGGAAAGGCTCCGTGTAGCCAGGCTGTTTCTATGCCTCAGCAGTCCTACTTGGACAGAACAACCCCTTCAGGCCATTAGTAGTTGGTGTTAAATAGAGCATCCCTCCAGCTGTGTTTTCCTGTGCCAGCCACTGAGCTCACACTCCCTGGCCCAGAGCTGGAGAAGCACACAGCTTCAGGCAGCCACTGCTGTTGCAGCCCACGGAGCCTCAGCCCAGCACCAGGGAGGCTTTCTCCACCCAGAGACACTTTGCCCATGTATGGCAGAACCAGGCCAGTGTGGGGCAGATGGCAGCAAGAAGAGGAAAGCAGTAAATTATTAAAGGATTAAGACTGATCTAAGGAGATAGTGAAGTGAGCCCAAGACATCCAGTTTGCCTAGAGGAATCAGGAGCCCACAAGCAGCTGGCACATTGGGAAGCAAGCCTAGAGCCTAGAGACAAACTGCTGAAGCCAAATGCAGGGCAAGATGCACTTCCTAACAGCAAAGTGCATTAGGCAGTGACGAAGTTTCCCAAAGGAAGCCCCATCACTTGAATCACTGGAAATAAGGCCGGACAAAATACTGGATCATGTCCAAGAGGGGATAACTATTCAGCAGCAAGGAGAGAGTAGTGAATAAGATTAATACTTTAATGTTTTCCATCTCCATGAATCTATGTATCTAATGCACTCAGTGCTTTTTCAATGTCTGAAAAAAATGTAAGTGCCTTTCCTGTGCCATCAGCACATCTCAGCATGGAGACAGTATGGCGAGAGGCCTGGGTGGGAGCACACAACCATCTCCTTTGGTGCCCAGGGGCAGAGGAGATGAGTGGCTCTTGGGGTTTTTTGCAAGCAGGCAGGGAATGAGCTGGTTTCATTGCAGCAAGCCCCTTCCCGACAGCTAAAGCCCCAACCCTGCTCTCCAAAGCACTCCAGGAGCTTTGTCTTGCACTGTAAAGCATGGCTGACTCTTGCCTTGCTCCCTCAGAGGAAGGTGCCAGAGGAGCCCAGATACTGCCCAGCCTCTTTAGCTGGAGTGGGCAGGTGAGGGTCACCACAGCATGGGGGTTAAGGTCAGGATTGAGGTACATCACTTTTATTTCTTGGTGCCTTCTGCTTCCCATTAAATCTCTGCCTCTGGAAACCTGTGATTCCCTGGGGAAGCCCTCCCTTCAGCCTTGGTCCCTCTGCAGCCAGGCTTACACACCCAGTGCAGGGCAGTTCCTGTCCTGGGAAAGCCACTCATAGCATCATGGCCTCTCTCCTGACGGCTGATCCTGTAATTATTTGGTTGCTGTTAATTGCTAATTAATTCCAGAGTTATGTTAGTAACAGGTGGACCAGGGTGGCATGGCTGCAGTGCCTGGTAAAATCATGTCCTTCATCATGAGGAAAGGCACTACAGAATTTTTTAGGCCATTGACTAGTTAACCATTAACAACTGGTAAAATCCCAGGGCCCTGCACAACAAGGCGAGTCCTCTTGGCGCTGTTAGAAAATCCTATTTCTAGTGGGTTATGAAACAGAGGTTTTGATGTGCTGCCAGGTTTGATGTGGAGCTCTGGGAGCTGAACACTTGCTGCACTGTCAGCTGCCGGCCGAGAGCTGCTTACATAAAGCTTTCCTAGCAACCCCGCTTTGCTGCCTACATTTGTCTGTCCATCTGTCTGTCTGTCCACCTCTGCAGTGGAAAAACTGAATGACCCAATGAGGAACTGGACTGGCCAGCTCTTCCCGTGCTGACTAACATCCAGTGGTCTGCGGCAAGCCTTGAGCTGGGGAGCTTTTCCATCACTGAGCAACACTTCATGCAAAGCCCACCATCCCCTTTGGGCCCCTTCCCTGTGTCTGCATCAACAAGAGGAAACAAGCATCACATCCTGTGGCCTGCGCCAAGGAAAACAGGAGCGCTGCCGGGAGGGAAGGAGGTGCGGGAGTGGGGCACAGCCCTGCTGCCCCCACCAAGGGCTGCCCACCTCCTGGGGGGTTATGCTGGCACCCTTTGGGGCTCCCTTGGGAATGGGACATGACTGTTATTTGGTTGGCAAAGAGACCAGGTGGAAAGAGGAAAATGTGCAGGAGCTGAAAATGAGTCTGGACTTTGAGGGAAAAGACAGAAAATTCAGTGGTTTCTCAATGTCTTTGTGCCCACTCCCCATGGCTATCAGCAACTAAAAACTCTCCTGAACAAAGTCCTTCCTTTACAGACAGGGCTTGCCTCCTGCACTACCCCACAGCAGCACCATGGGCCCCCTTGAACCCCAGGCGGGGTGGTCGCAGCCCTGCAATTTTGGGGGACCAATAGGGGCTGCATCCCACTCCAGGGCCCCTTAAATAGGAGCCCAAGCCAAGAAGATTTCTCTGTGGAATTTCATAAGGAAGCACATGACGAGGGCAGTTGGAAACCACAGCTCTTCGAGCACTGATTACAGCCTACTGAGGAAAAGTAGATTTTTATCTTGCAGGAATTCAATTATGAGACCAGAAAAAAAAAAAAATTAAAAAAAAAAGAAAGACAAGAAAAAAGAGGAAAAAAAATGCAGTGCATCTGGCTTGGTTAGCCTGAGATTTCTGCACTTTGGAGGCTTTAATTTAACAAGAAAGGTGTGCAAGCATTACCTAAATCATCGTGCTTGCTGGTGTGTGCGCGGTGGTGGTTTTTTTAAGAGGGGAAAAAAAAAAAAAATCCACCCCCAAAGTCACCCTGCTGGCAGCTGAATGCAGCAGGGATGATGTCATTGGAACAGTTGGAGGAGAAAAGAGAAAAACAAGTCTGTGTGTGCTAATCCTGTTTGCTGCCCTAAAGGGAATGGAAAGCCGCCAAGGCGAGGAGTTCTGGGAAACCATATAAGGGTGCCAAACAAGCGCCGCCGCCAACACGGGGAACTGACATCTTTGTTCTCCCAGCTCGGCAGCCGGCCAAAGGCCTCATTTCGGCGCTGCAGCATGATTACACTGGACATCTGCCAGCTGAGCGCTGAGCCCCTTTTCTTCTCCGTAAGCTTTTTGCCAAACATGTAACAGTTGCCATGGCAGTCGCAAGTAGGAAAAGAAAATGAAATAAAAAAATAACGCGCACGTATAGATAGAGAGGGAGATAAAAAACCAACAAGAGAGCGGAGGCACGCCTTGCTCCAGATGCGGCACATCTGTGGGTATAAAAAGCAAGAAAAGTTACTAATCAGAGATTTCGGGGACGGAGGGAGGGCGGGAGCAGGGCTGAGAGGTGACGTGAGGATAAAACAATAAGTTCACACCGGCACACGCACACCGCAGCGGCCGGGCAGGCGGCGGTGGGCTGACCCGGTGCTCTCCTCCCCTGCCTGCATCCGAAACTGCAGGCAAGCAGCGTTTAAAATAGAACAACATGGTGGCACTTTCACTATTGCCTGCCTGCCTGCCTTTTTTTTTTCCCCTTCTCATGTGTACAGAGAAAAAAAAAAAAAAAAAAAAAAAAAAAAAGGAAGAAGAAAAAGAAGAAGCTGTTCTAAGGATGAGAAGGGGGTTATTTATAAGCTCTGCATAGCAGAGGGAAGCAGACAACCCAGATCTGGTGGCGTCTTAAGGCGGAAAATCCCATTTCAGCCTCTGGTTCAGGCCAAATGGTATCATTTCAAGTTGTGCTCTAAACAGTTAACAGCCAGCCACCCAGCAGTCCCATGTTTATAGCACCCATTTCATATAACCATGCAAGTGCTGCCAGACCCTGATGGGCAGATCTACACACATAATAGAAGAGGTGTGGTCCCCACTCGCTTTCTTTTTCCACCCTGAGAGGCACGGGCTAGTTTCATTTTACAAAGAAGCTATATACAAAAAAGTTCACTGCCCAGTGAGCTGGAGTTCATCTCCCTATTTATAATCATCTCTTCTCCCCACGCCCACCCTTCAGGCACTGAGACAGTCGCTGAGCAATGGTGGCTGTGTTTGCAGCCAGCCTAGCAGCCATTATGTGTTTGCAATGAAAGGCCAGATAGCACTGCCCAGGATGGGATGCAATGCCCAGCCCATTCCCGGTGGGCCATCCTCTTCAAACCCCTGGACAGGCTACCCACCTTCCCTGAGCACATTCACGGAGGTAGGACATAACTGCACTAAGAGGGCATCCCCAAAATGTAGGAACTGCTGGAGCAAACCTGGTCTGAGCAGCATCAAGCAGCTGCAGCCACTCAAGGACCAGCACACCTTGAGCAAGCAAGCAGAGGGAAGGCAAACAGCCCCCAAAACAGAACCATGAGCAAGTTGGGTCTGGCCCCCAAGAGCCTGCAGCAGTTCCTCTGGTGGCACCACTGCAGGTTTGTGGGCATGGGGACGAGGTTGGCTGAAATGCAGAAAAAGTCAGTCACAGTCACAGGAGGTAATGAAGGAGACTGGACTCTCACCCTGCCTCACTGCTGCCTTCCTCATGGCAGTAAGTCAGTTAGCTATGGCTTGCTTCAGCTTCCCATTTGTAAAAAGAAAAGGATGGCTTTCCTCCGTATCTCAGAGACGGGCTGAGCATCTTAAATCATTAATGTCTGTAAAGTGCATTCATTTCCTCAGATGGAAGCTCCTACTGATGTGTGAAGTATTATTAGGATTATTATTGCTAATAAATAAGGAAGGCAGGGCAATTTTATTTCTTGGTAGGCTTACACAGGGCACAAGAATGCAGAGACTGGGGAAGATGTTGATTTGTACCAAAGGTGACCCCCTTGCCAGTGCTAAGCTTAAAGGCAGCATCTGTAAAACAGATAAACCCCTCAGGATCCTGGTGGGTTGCTAGCCCACTGGAGATCTCCCAAGGAGTGCTGACCCCTGGCAGCACCTCTGGGGTCGGTGGCAGGACCTCTCAGCCACCAGAGTGGAGGCCTGCTCTGCAGCCCTGTCCTGAACTTCACTAAGTATTGTGGGTGGCCCAGAGGGGTGCAGGAGGTGATTTTTGCCTCTCCTTGGATGCCTGACTTCTTTCTGGGGTGCACCTTGTCTAAGGCAAGGGTTGGCATTGGGGCATCATACCAAGCAGTCTGAGCAGATGCACCCCCAGTTTGGCAGAACTGAGACACAGCATTTGCTGAGCCAAGAAAAACTTTTCCTACACAGGCAAAGGAGAGAGGGAGGGAGGCACCTCTGCAGAGCACTCCTGTGGGCTGAAGCCATTGCCTACTGTTTCCCAGTGATCACCAAGGCCCCTCAGGCACTTGCATCCCTCACTTAAAAAAGTGATGAGCTGCTGGGGCTTTCCCCAAGGTGGCAGAGCAAGCAGCAGGGGAAGCCATCACTTGCTTCCTTGGTGCCCGGGTGGGCTGTGTGGGGCTCCACACTGCATCTCAGCCCCTGTCTAAGGGATAACCCTCCCACTGTGTTGAGTGCTGCTAATTGGAGGCTTGTAACCTACAGAAAATTTTGCCAGCACATTTTCATATATTAGAGCATGGCTGTAAAAAAAGAAATTTCAGGGTGGTGGATTAATGTTTCTTGGTTCTGGCCAAGTTAATAAAATATGGTCTGAGTTACTGCCAGGCTGCTTAATTCACTTTTATTCAAAGTGGCTGGGTAATTTCCCCGAGGTTGGCTCAGCAGGAAGCAGAGTCAGCTCTGGCTTTGTCTGCTTCTGCATGTCACCTTCCTGGCTGGCAACAGTGGCTGTGTCCCCAGAGAGCTGGGAGAATGGGGAGCAGGGGGACTTCCCTCCAGCAAGACATCATGTGCTGGGGGCTACAGGGTCACATCCTTGTTGTCCTGAACAAGGAGGGAGCATGGATGGGAGCACATGCTTGCACAGTCTGCCAGCTCCATGCACTGTTTGAATGGCACCAAAGGTGCTATTTTCCTCATGGCTGCCCTTCCTACAGGTTGGTCCAGGATGGCCAGCATAGCTATCAGCCCCACCAGCATTGAAAAGAATCAGGCTCTCACTTTGTGCCCCAAAAGCCAAGCCTCAGCTGTGCAGCTGGTCAGAGGCACTCTGGCACTGGGGCACTGCCACCTCCTGCAGCCCCTCCCTGCCCAACAGGGATGAGAGGAAGGGCTGAGCACCTTTCCTCAAGGGATGAGCAACACCAGCAACCTCCATGCTTTGAAGAAAACCTTTCATATCTCCCCACCTTGCACTTCAGCTCCAGTGGAAGCTTTCCCTGCTGGCATCCTCCAGCTGATTAGTTGCCCCCTTGTTTCTAAACCAAATTTTGTCCTTTGCCCACCTGCATGGCAGAACTAAGCACTGGAACACATTGTGGTACCTGGCATTAAAAATCAGTGTAGAGGTGCATTCCTGTATGTGCTCTGAATCATCATGAGGTTTCTGAGCTTTAAATGGGAAGCAGAACACGTTGCTTTCTAGGTGGACAAATGAAATTTTACGCAGTCCCCTTGCTTCTGAAACAAGCTCTGAATCATGCAGAGGGCAAGGTGCCAGAAGTGGCTCTGCTCTCATCCTGGCTCCACTAGTTACTTACTATGTGGCCTCCAAAAACCCTCTAAGGGGGTAAATCCTGGTCCTTCCTCCTCCCCACCAACATCCCCAGGGCAGGGGACACTTGCAGGGGTCCGCAGGGCTTCATGCACAGGGGAACAGAGGAAGGACATACTTCTCATAAGCTGTGATGCCATGCTTCCCAGAAGAATGTGGCTTTTCTGCTTTCTCTGCCTTTTGCTCCCCTCCTGGGCTCCTGGCAGAGGAGGATGCTCCCAGAGCCAGAGGGTACCATAGGGTGCTGAGCAGTGGGGTTGGGAGCCTCCAAATGAACTCTGTGGGGCTGCACAAATCTTTTGAGCTCAGAGATGTAGATCCTCCTGCTGCACTGATAAAAGCCTGGGTTCCTAGGTAAATAGAGTGCATTAATATTTATTTTAAAAAGCTTGGAATCATGATTTAATATTGTAGAAAGGGCTATTCTCACATGGCGTTTGCAGAGCTTCTTTTAATACAATATTTTCTAACTTCAGACATGGTAACCCAGTAAGCTCCATTACCATGCTAATACTATATAAAAATGATCCTTTATTATAAATCATACTGCACACCAAAAAGGATATAAATAGAGCCCCAGTGCGGCATTGGCATGCCTCATATTTCTCCTGGTTCACATTAAATGAGCCACTAAATTACAGTGTCCTTCTTTATAATATCATCCTCTAAAGCTGAGCATTTTGTGTGTTATGCAGGGCTGCTGTAACAAGAGAAATTAGCATGGCTGGTTTAATTCAGCAAGTCTGCCATGCATGTTAGAGGAAGAGTGTTAAAACGAGCTAGAATGAGAAATTTCATTGTCCTTTCAAAAAACTCACCACTTGGAACGGGTCCTTTGTGTGGGGCTTTGCTAAGGCCTGGCCCACAGGCTCTCTGCAGGGGTTTAGCTGCTCCCTGAGCTCCAGCAGCAGAGAGGTGAGGGTAAAGAAGAGGACACCCCACCATTCTCCTGCTGCTGCTCCGAGGTGTGTGGTCCGTGGACACCCTCTGGGGAGCCTGAGGAACTTTGGTTGCCAGAGAGGAGCACTAGTCAGGCAGAGGGGAAGATGCTGCAGGGGCCAGAGGAGCCATCTTCAGATTTTGGTGCTGCTGGTTTATCTGCTAACAGCACTGGGGTTATTGCTAATTTACATGAATCCAGGTGCAGGCAGATTCAGGCCATTGCTAAATGATGCTGGCAATTTTTTACTTTTCTGGTTCTCACCTGCAGAAACAGGGAGGTGTTTTGCCTACAGGATTGATGTCTGCCTGTTTGTAAAGCAGCCCAATCTTCTCTCTGACAGCCAGTGCTACAGAAATTCAGGGGGTTATTGTTTGTATTACAAAATAGAAATACAGTGTTCAGACTGGGGGGGAGGCAGATCCAGCTTGGCTGTCATCTCTAATGATGGTATCTGACTGCACCAAAGAAGAAAACCCTCCTGCAGTCCAAGGAGCTGCCTATGCCTTCAGGGACACATAAAGTAATTCAGGTCAAAAATGTAGGTTGTTTTATTTAGCAGACAAAGAGGTGAGGAAAGCAAAGAAGGAGAGGGAAAGAGGAAACAGGCTGCTGCAAAAATACAATCTCCATAAAGAGCTTTTCAGGATTTCCTCCCCAAATTTAAAGTGAAATGGAGATACCTGAGTTTCAACATTTCCTTGCTTGCTGGCCTTGCTGGATCCCAGCTCACACTGTCAGGGACCCAAGTCAGCTCCCTGCAGGGCAGAGATCAGGATTAGCAAATGGATGTAAGGAGGCAAGCATGGCTGGATGTAAGGAGGCAAGGTCCTGGCATAAATGGGCTAGCAACCCCTCTCAGGAGCAGCAGCTGGGCCAGGGGAATCCAGGAGGCCCAGAGCTGGCATAAGCAGTTGGTAAGGAGTGAACCCAAGTCAATGTCACCCAAGAGTTCATTATCTGCAGAGCTGGAACACTTCAAGGAAATTTTCAAGCCAGATTGTCTGCAGCAAGGAAATGTGTCCCCTCACTCATGCTGGGAGGCTGCAGGCTCTGTGGCCTATGAGGATGCCTAGCAAAGCAAAACTGTGCTGTGAATAATCAATGAAAATTAAAGGTTTCTATTACCTGCAGTGGTCCATGACCCTGTGAGATAATATAGCCTCCTGGAAGTGAAATAAAACCTCTAGAGTGCAGCCCTTGGCATCATATCCCCTCAGCAAAAATCCCAAAGCAAATTGGGGTTATGCAAGCTGTGAAATACCCAGCCTCAGTGCTGAACTGAGGAAGCTGCCAGGACCACATCTTGCTGCTTCCAGAAATATCTGTCTCCTCTTGGCAAGGCAGGTTATAAATCCCTGAAGTTTAGTGTACAGACCCCATCAGTGGGGAGGTAAAAGTACAAATCCTCAGCTGCAAGGCTGAAGCCTGGGCACAGGGCAGCCCTAGGGCAGGTCTGTCCACTCCTCCCAGCTCTCCCAAAATGCAGGAGCAGCCCTGTGGAGAGCACAGCCTTTCACCTGCACCAGCTACTACTGACAGGGATGCTCAAGCACCTTTCCAGTGTAGATCCTCTTTGACCTGTACATCCCTGGCTGGTGGCTGCTCAGCAGATGAACAGACATCTCTGCACATGCACACTGACCAAAATATCGCTGCTGTCTGCAGAGTGCCACGTTAAGGAGCACTTGCATGGCAAGGGAAGAAAAGGTGAGACTGATAGTGAAATCTTCAGCCCCTTCCACCTCCTGAGCCCCTGGAGAAAGGCTCTCACAGAGAGTCATTAATTTCAAGACCTTGGGTTTAAACTTGGTCTTGCACAGTAGAGATCACATGTGAAGCAGCAATGGCCTCATGAGAGACAGGTTGAAATGTGATGTCTTTAGCTATTCCCAGGGCAGAACAGGGTATGACCTGCACAGCCTGGACCACAGCCTCCACTCTCTTAAAGCCTAGAGAGTTTTGGTTAGCCTGTGACAGTGACAAAGGAGCACACAGAAAAACCTGATGGTGTTTGGATCTCGTAATTCAATACAAACCCATTTCTGTAATTTAAGAAACATTTAATAATAATAATAAAAAAAAGAAAAAGTAAAGAAAAAGAGATGATGACATATCATTTATCACAAGGAGACAGTGGTATGCTGCACTAACCCTGGGCAAAGGTTACACTAAAAGATGGTGCTGTCATTAAACTGGTGAGCTAGCATCTCCTACAAGCCCAATTTTTGTCTTTCCTCCTTAAAAATCTACATGCAAAAGCAGAAAGTTATCTATAACATTGATAAAGGAGGTCTGGTCCCAAGGTGGAATTTTTGGTCAGATTTAAAGTAAATCAAATATAACACCTTAAAAATAGCAGTCTTCAGCAAAGCCCAGAAGCCTCAGTGATTTCTTTTTACTTTGCAACCAGAAAGACAACCAGGGAAGAGAGGAGGAGCAGAGAAAGAGAGATTAAAACAGCTTTAATTTTAGGACTTGTCTCATCAAGAGATAGTATGTGACACCAAAAATGAGTCCAATTAAAAATGTTTATAACTTAAAGTTGTTTAATTAGCACCTTCAGAAGTTTCATGATGTTTCCCCACTAACTTCCTCTCTCCTGATGTGCATAAATGCAGTGGCAGCTGGTCCTGGAGGGGGGGGTCAAGGCTGCTCCAACCATATCCCAAGCCTGAATTTTAGTCCTATGAGGGCATATCAACCTCCTGGCAAAGCCTTGCTGATGAAGGGTCTGCAGAGGCTTCCAGAGGTGCTGCAGGATGCCCCTTCCACTGTCTCTGATGTTGCATCCGACCTACCCCATCAGCCCAGGCTAGGAAACTTGCCCTGCAAGAGCATGTGCTTCTCTCCTGGAACCCTGTGCTGGTGCTGGCTCTCTGCTTTGAGCTGTGTTTTCCACCAGGGCTCCAGCACCGATGGCAGGCACTGGGCTGGCCTCAGCCTTTGTGTGTGCATGCAGCACCTGTGCCATGCTAGCCCACGTATGGGGAAAGAGAAAGAAACCTTCCCTCCATCCTCTCATCTGTTGTACACCCTGGAGAGTTAATGAGAGGTGCCTTATGGGGACTGCACATTCTGCTTCCTGCTGGGAAACTCAGCCCCATGTGGGTCCCCTCCCAGAGCCACTCCCTGTGGCAGTGCCAGAGATGCTCCCACAGAGAGACTGGGGACGGTCAGGGGAGCAAACCTTGCCCAGCTTCTGTATTTTGGTTGCCATGGCAATATGCTCATCCCTGCTGGAGTTGTTTGGGAAGCACAGACGTTCAGAAAACGACAAGGAGAAACGTGAGGGCATGGCACACTGTGACAGTCACAAGGTGGGGAGCCTGACTAAGCAAGAAGGTGAAGCAGGTTTCTTTTGGCTCTATCCCTGTAGGAGCCACAGCCAGCCAGCCCCAGCACGGCTTTTGGTGGCAGGTGACCATGAACCAGGGGCTGCTTAGCTGCTGCAGGGCAGAAGCACCATTTCTGGGACCATGCATGGAAGAGTAACTGCAAACCACAATTAATTTTAAATGTTTTTTTCCCCAAGTCTTTTACAGATGTAGGAGGAATCAGGAATATATGTTAGGGCATTTCACAGCACACATGAGATTTCCTCTGGCCTGGAAGAATAATGTAAAGTGCTAACTGAATCTCGCAGAATTGCAGAATGGTTTGAGTTGGAAGGGAACTTAAAGATCATGTAGTTCCAAACCTCCTGCAATGGTCAGGGACACCTTCAATTAGACCACATTGCTCAAAGCCCCATCCGACCTGGTCTTGAACACTTCCAGGGATGGGGCATCCACACCTCATCTTGCTGTCTGAACATCCATCTGTAATGGGATGGAGAGTATATAAAAGATGTCCATGCTGGATTAAACAGAACACCTCACTTATTAGTCTCCTTCCAACACCTTTGGGCCCTGTACATACATTGGGTCATGTGTATAAGCTTGTGTTCTTAACTCCTAAAAATAATAATAATTTATTTATTCATTATAAATTTCTGATTGTAGGCTATAGCTACAGGAGATACAGTGCCAGGCCATTAGACATCAAAGGCTCCACGTTACAAGCAATCTCAAAAGAGAAGTCAACATGATTTTTCCAGGAGCTTCTTTCACTGTAACAACAGTAATCCTGCATTTACATAGTGCCTTTGATCCAGACTGCCAAAGCACTTTGTTCTCTGATGGAGAAATGACATACAGGTTAGGATTCAATTTGCTCATCATTGGCGTGGATTGGGAGGGTCAGTCTTCAACAGCGTCCAACTACTCAAAGAATAGTTTATACTTATGAAACTAAAGGGAAATTTTAAGTTTGGAGAAGGAAATGTATGATCATCATAGAGAGGATTTTGCTAAAATAAATGAAGGTAATGGTCCTACTAATGTGAAGGTCAAGATCCACCTTGGAAATCATCTCTGTGGCAATGTTGACCAGGGAGAGTGAAGGGTTATGCTGGCTTCTGACAACTAAGCCCAGGACTGTTCTGTAACCTCACCACTTTATATTTTCCCTACATTGTTACTCAGACATTAGTGAAAAAATAGCACAGCCTTGGTTCAGGGTTGGAATATTAAGCAGGAAAACTTGAGTGAGAGGCATGAGTTGGTTCTCACTAGAAAGCCAATCTCACATCCTCAGTCAGTCACAGAAGAGAGGCTAGACACTCTGGCCTTCCTGATGATCACATCATGACCAAGACAATTCCTTTAGGAATAGGTCCTTCTGAAATATAAATTAACTTAATCACTTCTGATTTGGGAAACAAGAGATATTTGGGTGTTTTGACTGACACAGCCACAGAAGGCAAGGACTCTATCGATCTTAGCAAGCAGAGCAGCACAAGAGCAGTGCTGGTGTGCTGTCAGTCCCTTTTACCTGTGACTGAGCAGCCACAGCTTGGAACACCTCGTCTGCACACCTGCATCTCCTCTCCCAGCACAGTGTCACCTGAGAGAAGCCCTGCTTGCATGCTGCAGCCCTCTTTCACAGTATGAATCATCAAACCACAGTTATGTGGCCTGACCAGGAGATGTGTTTCTTTCATCCAGACTAAAATGCTAGTGAGAGGCACCTTATGTGTCCTGGTCCTGCCTCCCTGGCTCCAGCTTTGCTTGTACTCCCCCTAAAGCCAAGTTCTTACGTGGACCACTCTGCCCTAGCTGCAAGGCTGAAGGCTTCACAGGCAGCAAGGCAGCAGAGTAGTGGTATCTATGCTTTGAGGAGAGGAAATACCCCAAGCTAGATTCACTGGGGCAAAGAGAAGCATGTGAAGCAAGGTCTCCCTCAGTTGTGCACTACTGTGGATGTGGACCCTGGTTCTGCACCAGGGCAGACTCCTACAGTGTGTTGTGACAGTGACTTTCCTGAAGCATTTGGCCTTAAACCTCAGTAAACACCCTAAACTTTGGGTTTAAAGCTGCATTGAAAAAAACCCTTTGCTGCAAGATTCAAGAGATTACCAGTCTGCAGGGTAAACAATGGCTTCTATTTTGCTGCAAACTGATGTTCTTTTTTGGAAGTGGTTAACTCCAAAATGATGCAAATACTATTGTCAGCCCCTTTGACTCTCCCTGCTGACAGTCTTATCATTCAGCTAAAATCCCACTCCCACAAACCCACACTGCCTCTCAAAGAGCCAAGAGTGCTTGTTATCCCCTTCCCAGCTGCCAAAACCCTCCAGCTGCCTTATAATTACCCCTGTAATGTGCTTCTGCATATCCAATACATAGATCTGCAGCACACTAAAAATTTAAGGACAACATCAAATAAAGAAACAACAAATTAAGGAGCACAAGGGGTGCTGGCGCAATGGCATTGTTAATTTTTCTGTTTACTTCACTGATAATAGCTAATTTTGATCCAAAACTGCTGTATAATAAAGTGGCACACTTGAGCACAGCTGAATGTCAGGGACTCATTGCTTTAAGGTCAGAAGAGACCATTATGATCATCAAGTGTAGCCTATTGCATAAAAGGTCCACAGTACCACCCCCATCATTTCTGAGGATTGCCCACAACTTCTTTTTAGACTTGCAGATGCATCTGTTAGAATGTCACCTAGTCTTGATATAAAGACTGAAAGGTCTGGAGAGTTAACTAGGATACTAGGATGTTAGAAAAGCCTGGTGGTGATATTTTTGTTTGTTTGTTTGTTTGTTTGTTACCCTCATATATAACATTTAGATCCTCTTTTTCTCCTCTGCATCTGTTTTGCCTCTACTTGTAGCAGATTGTAGATTTTTCCTAAATGGAACTCCCCATTCAGAAATCTCTTTCCTACTGCAGCACTGTTATCAAGTTGCCTTATAATTTCTGAATTATGTGAAGTAGATGACTCTGTAGTCTCCCATCACAGGGAGTGCTTCATGTCCCTTGTACCTTCTCACATTTTCCCGCTATGTGCTTTCATTTAGCCAAGCTCACCTTGCAGTGTGAGGGTCTTTGCATGAAGCCCTGTTCTCCCTCAAAAGTCATCAGAGTAGACATTCCATGTCCTGGGTACTTGACTGCCCTTGGCAGCACTGTGCTCTCATCTCTAAAAGGAGAAGAAATGTCCATGTCATTCAGAGGTCGTGACCACTCTCTAATTATTTTCCCCCAGCTCTTCTGGCAGGTGGATCAGGGTGGCTGGGTGAATGGGGACAGCACCTCTCTGGCAGCAGATGAAAGAACACAGTTTGCATGTGCAGGTCACAGCTCCTGCTTGCCTTCAGCTATCACTAATAGGCAGTGTGAGCCTTGCCCTCCGTCCTGCCCTTCTCCAAGCCAGCACGCAGGGCCACCTGCCTGCCTGAACCATGCTGGCTTTTGCCAGTGGCTCAAGATATTTCCCCTTCCACATCACTGTACAAAAGCAGGCTGAATGTGTGCAGCTTCTAGTACATCTAGTATCTATATATATCAGGAGCAGGCTCTTTGCACATATTTCTTTTTGGCCCATCTGGTCCTAGCGTGGAATGGGTGAAGGAAAGTGCAAAGATGGTAATTAACTGTAGAACAAAAACCCAAAGCAACAACTGGAGCATGGCTGTAGGGTCTGGATGTCAGGTTGGTGAGGTATCTGAGAGGGGCTTCCATTTGCCAGGCCTGTTCACCCAGCCATATTTGTTGGGTGAATCCAACCATCTGGTTTCCAGGAGTATTTTATCAAACCTGAAAATGCAGAATGAGCCCATGGATATAGTGGGAAATGAGCTTCCATCCTTAGAATTCCATGGATAAACAGCAAGCAGCAGGTCGGTATTGCTGATTCAGCAACCCTTTCTGGGTTGTGCTCATTCTGCAACAGGACATCATTAGAAGAGGCTGAGATATTTTGTTTTCATAGCTTTTTAACCTTTTCCTTCCCAAAACAGTGTTTGTATTTATTTTGGCACCTTGAATGTTTTGAAGAGAGGATCAATTTGAATTTGCTTAAGCATTTTTCCCCCTTAATCCCATTAAGTCAGTCTCTAATTCTTTCCAGGGCTCCCTTCTGTGGAGCTATTTCCTCTTGGAATCATTTACTTTCTGTGGATTGGGGGAATTAATGAGGCAGATGCTGCTTTCATTCTCATCACTGTAAGCCCAAAACAACTTCAGCAGTTTCCTGGCACAAGTCCAAATTTTACTGGTGTAAATGAGGTCAGAATTTGGCTCACTGTGCTTACTTTTGCTAAGAGATAAGGAGGTTACTAAAAACAAGAAGTCTTGTGCAGTTTGGGAAAGTCCAGTTGGAAATGGGTGAAGCTCATCATTTCATTGAAAGTCTGAGTTTCTGTGTTTCCCCACTGAGAGGCTGTGCTGAGCACTGCAGATATTCAGGCAACACAGCACACTGGTAAGCAGTCACTCAGGGAAATAAGGACAAAGACTTTCAGGAACGTCAGAATTGTCTACAGGAGCAAATTGCAGCGACACAAACCTAAGTCACACTGAGGCAAAATTGAAAGTTAAGATAGAGAAAGATCAACTGGCTGTGTCAGTCAGTTCTCAGGGGTCTCACAGGGAAGGAGGAAGCGAACAGAAAAACTGAGATACATGCAGACAGCTCAGGGCTGACATCAAAGGCCAGAATGTGCTATGGTGGATAAAATCGAGAAAGACATAAAGGAAATGTAGCTAGCACAGGACAGGAAGGCGAGCAGGGGGGGGTTCTGGCCAGAGATTGGTGACCAGAGGAAGGCTGAGGAAAGCATTGGTCTGATGGCTTTGCAGCAGCACCCTACACAAGGGTCAGCCCAGGGTGGGACCCTCCATGAACCCTCAGCAGCCCAGGGGAGTGGGGCTCCTAGCAGAGCAGCACACCCTGCCTGGCTGCAGAAAGGGGAATCAAGAGGAGCGAGGCAGCTACGGCCAGTCAGCTCTATTTCAGTTCCTGGAAATGCACTGGAACAAATAATTAAACAAATTAATCATCAGCACCTAGGAAACAACCAGGAGAAGAGGAACAGCCAGTGCTGATTTGCCAGGAGCAAATCATGTCAAATCAGCCTAATTTAATCCTGAAACAGGTCTTGTGGACAGAGACAAAGCAGGATATTTCTTGTATCTTGATTTTGGTACATCTCTGGGACTGTCTCATTTCATGTTATAAGAGGTAAATTTAAGGAAACATGCCCAAGAGAAATTACCTTAAGTAAGGAGTGCAAAACAGGTTGGAAAAATGTGTCTTTGTGAAAATACAAGAAAGGGTTGAGTAGGGGTTTAAAGAGGTCCAGCCACTGGATTATGAGATAGTAGGCACCTTTATCAGATATGTAGATGACACCAAGCTGAGAGGATCCAAAAAGACCTGAAAGAGGATTAAAATAAAAAATCATCCTGGCATGTCAGAGAAAAGGTGTGAAAAAAAGAAGAGAGGCAAAGTTGTGCACAGAGGTAGGTATAGTCAGCTGCAGAGGGACAAAATGAGAGACAGATGATTAGGCAGGTGTGGAGCAGTGCAGCAATGCAGGAACCTGAAACAAATAAAAAGTTCCATTTGTCACACACAAGGCAGTCACCATAACAGTGCAGTCAGAGAAAAGTTCTGCCTGTAAAATACACAGATGTGCCCTCAGTTTTACCCAGTGCTGCTACAATACTTGTTCAGTTCAGGAAAGTCTGGAAGGAAGTGGGATGAGAGGTCTAGAAAAGAGGAATAGACAATAGTATTTCCAGAGAGGGAGGGAATAAACGTCCTCCAGACAGTTGTCTATATCCATTGTGAGTGTGGGAAGAAACAAAGTGCCTGGATTGCAGTGAGAGAGGTTAAAGTTAGATGCTTGGCAAAGGGGAAGGCTAACCAACACTAAACCCACCTGCCTGGCAAGGACATAAAACCTGTATCCTTGCCTGTGTTCAAAAGCAGGTTGGAAGCTCTGGAATATTTCTGAAATCAGCCTCTTGAGGTCCTTTCTAGCCATGTTTTTCTCCAATTTTGTGATGAATGGTGTTAAATGAATATTAATTACCTCACACAGGGACACTGACGTTCAGGCTTGGTGATGAATAGTGATCAGTGACAAAACTGTCAGCTTGTGGAGAGGCATCCAGTAGGGTTATTACTAGAAACTGGTGTTAACTCCAGTTTTATTTACCATCTTCATTAATGATCTAGAAAGAGCATTAGACAGTGTGTTTATTAAAACTGCAACTGATACTACAGAGGGGAGGAGATGCAATCACCAGCCAGGAGTGGAAAATAACACAAAAGAACAAAAAAAATATATGTGGCAAGGAGAGAAAATGACCTAGCTCAAAGGACACACAAAATAATATGTTTAGGAAAGAAGTAGTCCAAAATTAAGACCCTTTATGGGAGAAGGAGACCCAAATGCAATGAAACACTTTGCAGGGTTAGCATACAGGAAATTGAACAGGAATTTACAATTTGTCACGTCAACAGAAAAAGTCTCAGTGTGGCTTTGGGCTGCATGACATACCCCAGGGCAGAGAGATAAGCAACTGTCTGATGGCTGTTGTGCAAGCTTTCTTTCTGGGTGCCTCCTGACCAGCGTGGCTGCCAGGCTGCAGGAGGAGCTGGGAAAACCAGCAGAAATAATTGAAAGCTGAGAATGCTGGCTTATGGAGAGAGAATTTTGTAGGTACTCTGTGGCAAAGCAGCACTGGGTTTACGCTTCTAAGGTGGAGATAAGTATGTCAGGAAAGGTGCCCTTTTTACCAGGCATGATTATGATAGGAAAATTTGGCATTGCATCCATATGAGATATGTTATACCAGCATTGCAGGTTTTGGTTGGCCACAAAGCAGTTTCAGTGGTACAGTAGCCTCCTGGGGCTCGTCTACTGCTGGCTGCCAGGGTCCAGGCTAGCACTGAGCTGTGCAAGAGCTGAGGCACCACCCCAGCACCTGCCGTGGAGGAGACTCCTGGGAAGGGCTGCTGCTGCCAGACAATCACAAGGAAAAGGATAACATGCCCACTTTGTGTGACACTCATTGATAACAGGGTTGCATAAGCAAACCAACGATGAGCCCTGTCAATTGGAGGGGGAGAGATCTGGTCTGCTCAGGGGGACAAATCAATAGAGAAAGAGATGCTATTTTCAGGTTTCTAGAGAGGTATTACTAACAGAAAGAAAACACAGATATAAAACTGCACTCGACAGAGTCCTTTAGAGAAAAGATAAAGGTAAATGCTTTTCTAACTTGTGATTTTGAGCCTTTTCACTCTTTGTCCAGCTGGCTTTTGAGATGAAGGTCTAAGAGTGCAATGGTGTGTTTGTCCCAGCTGATACTGGAGCGCACAGGCTTTGAACAATAAGGCTTTGTTCTTTTGCCAAATACAGCAATGCCTCTGCTGTTGCTTGGAGAAAAAAAGGAACAAACACATTAGGAAGTCACCGAAAATGAAATGATGGCTCACTTCAAGGCGTTCAGTAGCACACTGCAGAGATGAATGAGCTCTGCATGGCATGTGAGTCCATGAGGAGGAGAGATCTTCAGAAAGACACCCCTTAGTTCCCACCACCCTTGCAATATGGCAGAGGAGATGACCTTCAGATACATCCCCAGGACCAGCAGGTCCCTGGAATGCTTTGCAGGAGAGCCTTGTTGCCCACAGCTTTTGTGGGGACTGTGGCATTGCCAGCAGAGCATTGTGTGTACTTTGCCTTTGAGGAGCAGTCCCCACAAAGCAAATCTGGTAGCTCTTTCCAGCAGAGGACTTGAAATGAGACTCAGCAGCGTGGTTGACAGGCCAACACTGCCAGCTGTGGGACCACAGCAAGGCAGGGCCACCAAAGCCTGGGCTTGCCAAGGACAAGGTGGCTCAGCTCCTGTCTTACAGCCCAGTGCCACTAGCAACAGGGATGGAGCAGGCAGGAAATGGATTCACAAAGAAACTCGAGGGGAAAATAGGAAGGTGGAACAAGCACAGCAATCCAGAAGAATAAATTCACTGAACATACATCCTTGATTTTAATGGGGCCTCTAATAGCAGGGTGAGCCCAGCAGAGTTGGTTATCTTCCAGAAAATGCTCCCAGAAAATGTGGAACTCTGGCAAAGCCATTCCTTTCACTTGCTTGACAATGGGAACCGAGGGACCCCCAGCACAAACACAACCAACATAAAGACGAGCAGATGTTACCTTGAACTTGTCCTCAACTCATGAGGGAGAATTAAGTGATATGAAACCACTGGAGCAGCCCAGGTGGGAAAGATTACTTCACTTGGGTATGAGCTCTTATTGGAGTTAGGGGACAGAGCTTATAGTTGTGTGTTATATGCTGGGACCAATTACACTGAAAAATGCAGAATACAGAAAAGGGGAGGTTTGGGGAATGAGAAGAGATTAAAACTACATGGCTGTGTTAAAGCCCAGAAAATAAAAGAAACAGAAAGACAGGAAGAAAACAAGGATAAAGTTGTGCATAGTGTCTTAATACAGGGTCCAGACAAGGTTCACATGAGCTCATCCAAATGCATCTCAGGCCAGGCCAGGCTTCTCAGGCCAGAAAATGTACAACAATCACCCTGTGCCTGTGCTTGCAAGTGCTGGGAACAGCAAGAACAAAGGGTGGGCTCTTCAGCTCTCTAATTCTCCTCCTTATTTTGCAGAATTGCCACATGCTGAAATAGCAAATGATGTATGAAATGAAAAATCACTCCCCAAGCAATGCATATAGATGATGCAGAGAGTATTTGGCCATTGCTTCCTTGCAGTAATATTTATCTGCATTAATGCCTCATTCAGAGGTAGCTGGAAATACCCAGAATGTGAGAGTAAGGGGATCGGAAGAGAGCTCAGGCAGAGAGGCGAAGCAGCAAGGCAGGCACTTAAGGAGGCAGATGTACAGCCTTTCCTGAATAAATCACCAGCTCAGTTCTGACCCAGGTTATTAGCAACCACTAAGCAATATTCTAGGTCCCAATGCTAACCAGTTATCTGTAAAGAGCATATTCATTTAGTGGGCTTCAGAGGAGTCATTGCCATTTGGAGATGACCTCGAGACTGGTGAGGAGCATGCTGGTGGTCCCAGGCCAGCAACTGGCAGGGAGGTGTTTCCTGGTGAGAGAAGCCCTCTCCAGCTGGCATGGCAAAGGGGTGTGGGAGCCAGCCCAGCCATGAATGGGGACAGGAGCAGGGGGGTTCTCCCTGGGACAGCCCCAGGCAGAAGCACATCCCCAGGGCTTGCACCAAGGGGAACCATGGGCAGCCCCTGCTCTGCAGTTTGTAATCTCCATGCAAAGGAACTGAGTCCCATAAGATGCTGGCCAAGCACAGCAGCAGTGTTTAGAAGATAGCATTTAATACTGCTGACTCACTGATGTTTGCATGTGGGATTACATTTGGATATGCCTTCCTGAAACTGGGAGGGAGGAGGTGCTGAATGTCTCTTGCAAGTACCCCTATCACCCAGCAAGATGGACCCAACAGAAAAAGTCAGTAGAAAAATCAAAAAATAAGTACTCTGTCAAAAGCAGAGTTGGGCTCAATGTTGGCAAAAAAGGCTATAGAAGAGTTCAGCACAAATTATAAGGTGAAAGCAAAATGCCTTGCACTTTAAGAGCTAGAAACCAAGGCATCATAGAATCCTATGAGATGCATTTTGGATGTTCCCTTTGCTGCCTCTTACTCACATATTACCTCCCCACTACCAGAAAAAAGCAAGTGGAAACTACTGATAACTACTTTTGTACTCCTAAAACTTCTTTGGCTTTGACTTAACGTTTCAGTCTGAGTCCAACTTGACCTTCAGATAACATGGAGTCAAGAGGAATTGCAAATATTCATCCAAGGACAGGTTTTGGCTCTCTGCCTAGTGTCTGAAGACACTTTGTGCTGTATCTTAGTGATAACACATTTACAGGACACCAAAATATATTTCAAGATAACACTAAAGATGTGGTCCACTGAAATTTAGCTATGAAAAATGTTGATGGGAGGGTCTGGAAAACTAATCTATTGAAAGTATTGGCTAGCTAGGTGGGGTTCACTAGGATGCAAGTCTGGGATGATGCTGTTGAATTTGGAGTTACCCCTCCCATGCTGATGATAACCTAAGAGACCTCACTGACCTTCTGGCTACCTCATGGTCAGTCCCACAGCCTCTAAGGAATTCCTTTGGCTGATGATTTGGTATATGCTGTTGGTGAACAGGAATATCTGCTATTTAATGAAGAAATTTAACTGTAAGGGAACCTTAGGTAAAGATCCTGCCTTTATGTGTGTTTTCCAGGTCATGCACGTGGGTGACACAATTGTGTGAGATACACATCCAAAGCTCACTAGCACATTTACTTTGATAACTTTGTAAAAGCACTGTGGACCAACATGACTGTCCATAAGAATCAGCAGAAACCTCTAGGAGCAAATTCAAACTTTTCACAAAATCAGTGCTGAAAAGAATTCATGTCTGAATGACTAAAATCACCTGGCAAGAATACCTGACTACAAAGGGGCCAAAAAGTCTTAGACTAGATTGATTAGTACTTGTACAGACAGCATAGTACACCAAGAATGTGTTTAATTAGCTCAAATCTTCAGCTTTAAGTCACTTATGTAATGTAAAGACTCCTAAATAAGCCTTTTATGGAAAAAATACCCTTGTAAAACATGTGATTTTTTTTTTCTCTACCAAGATGATGAAAACTGTGAAAACTTCTTAGACTGTATCTCCACACCTTTTCCTCAGAAAATCCCCACATGCTTGCCTCTGGGAATGTTTTTTACATAAAGCCAAAAAGAAAAGAGGTTTTACAGGTTCCATAAGTACTAGAAATTATGAAGTCTCTTCCACACCCAAAATAGGACTTCCAAATTTCACTGGCACTCTGTGAATGGACAGCTTGTTAAAAGAAAATTGGATAATAAAACAGTAGCATTTGATTCAGCCCTCACCCTTCCAAAGGCCACTAAAATATTCTTAGCCCAGTATTTTCCTTGCAGGTTAATATGAGATGATTTGGATATAGTTCAGTTGAAACAGAGCACCATACATGGCCAACCCTTTGACTTGGGGCATCCTGAACCCTGGAAGGGGGCTGAGCACTCTGGGAGACCAGAAGTGGGTGCCCACCCTCCCTGCAAGGCAAAGGAGGCTCTTGCCTGACACACTCCTGGCTGTCCCTGCCTGCTGGATTGGGAGACATTTGGGGATGCAAAGAGCCCATGCATCAGACATGTGCCAGCAGCATCTGGAGGCAGCACACACACACACACACACACACACACACACATACACACTCCATCTTGATTGCTGTTTGTGTTTGAAATGCCTGGGTTGCTAATAATGTACTTAAATGAGGTGTCCAATGGCTGCTGGGTGACTAAAAAACACAGATGAGAGCTTATTTATTCTGCCCCCTGCAGTTATTTTTCCTGAGTTACCACACTCCAGCAACAGGAATTTAGGCAGTGGGCAGGGGGTCTCTTTATCTAGAGCAACTTTAATTCAGATGGATAAGTTCTGATGCTGGAGGCAGAGTGTGGATGCTCCTTGGTGCAGGGCACCCACGGCTGTGCAGAGCTGTGCCTCTCTCATGCTCTACCCTTGTGTTGCCACTGCTTTTCTGGGAATCATGCCAGCCACTGGGGTGTGGGAGCAGGCAGGCTTCTGTGGCTACCACCAGGACTGACTGGACAGAACTCCACTCTGCAATGGCACTGCAGCCATTCATATTGCATCCCTCCAAAATGCCTTTCTCCACAAATACCTACAAAAGAGCACTGGGTGGCTTGTGATGTATGCAAGCCCATTTCTTGGTTTGCAATTTGTTCCTCTGAGGGCTAAAGTGGTGGGTGACTGATGGGCTGGGGCAGCTTCACACCCTGTTGGCCACCTCAGCACAAAGCCTGGGAGCTGTGGTGATGACACTGGGTGTAGATCATGGAAAGGACTTCCAGCATCTGAGTTATGATGCACAATTGCTTTCATTTTGCATTTCAGTCAGCTTGGACACTGAGGAGAGATGAACAAGAGATTAAGAATCACAGGCTGTCATCACCATTCTCCTCCCACTGCCATTGTCCTGGTGCAATGTTCCTAAGACAAGCATCCAGACTACCTTTGGGAGCAGAATCCTCTCTGCTACTGCCATCAGACCTGTTTCTGTGTTGCTTTCTACTATCATGCTTGCACAAAAATCTGCACTGAACACAGGTGGTGGAAAGAAAGATTTGCTCTCAACTAGTGCAGCAGCAGATGTCAGTGTGTGGACTACGCATAGCCCGACTCCCTCTCCCATGCATTCTTCATTTGGGTGCTGCAAGCTTCTCCTTTGCCTCCAACATGTACTGCAAGGGGCTCTGGAGTGGAAAAGCCCTGCACAAGACAAATTCCCAGGCAGCTGCAGAAGTTTAGAGTCATCATCCTGAGAGGCTTTTTAATATGCACAGCAATGCTGGGCAGCACAGTGGATATGAAGTGCCAGCCAGCTCTGCCAAGCCTTGTAGCAGCACAAGTGAGGGACAGCAAACTGTGGCCAGGGGAGGGTGGGCTTCAGCCTGGAAGCCCATCTCCTGTGAACCTATGTCTTCTGGCTCCTTGACTCTGAGTGATCACTGAACAACACAGCCCCCTCTTTGTTTTGATGGTCTAAATCCCTATAAACAGAGCGCTTGTTCTTTTTTCTTTAACATCCTTTGTGGTTTCATGAAAACGCCGGATGCTGCAGAAGCTGAAGCATGAAAGGTTCCTCTTTCTACCCTCTCCTCCCTGTCCAGCAACCACACTAAAAAGAAACCACCAAAGAAAGTGCTTGCAAATACCTGAACTGACAGCCCTGGTGATGGAAAGCTCTCCAGTTATTCACAGCCCAAATGGAGCCCGGGCAGCAGCTGTGCAAGTTTCCGAGCCCGCCCCTGCCAGCGCCGATGGAGGCTGACCCAAAGGGCCCCACCTCACCCACACTTTTCTCTCTCATTCCAGCCCTTGGCAGCTGGTGGGGGTGCAGCCATGAGCCAATGTGGGGGTCACAGCTGCAGCTACCCCAGTCATGAGACTGGGGAGGAGGAGATCATCATCTTCTCAAAACATTTCCAAGCCAATGCTGCAAGTAGCTCTGTGGGTGAGAGTTAAAGCTTTTCATCGCTGAAACCTTGGGTTCCTGTTTACCAAACATTTGTTCAGTCTTTATGCATTTGAGTGAATGAGGAAATGAACCACAAAGCTGGGCACAAACGCCAAAACCCTGCTTAAGTACATAAATCACCCTTGTGCCACTTTCTGTGCCTGTTTCAGTCTTGAAAAACGAATCCTTCTCCTCAGATTTGTTGTTTGTCATGAGCTCCTAGTTCACCACCCAGCCCCTGTGAGCACAGCCTCTGCTTTCCTGGAAGCTCCATCACTGCCTTCACAAAGGCAGAGGCGAGTTGCTAGAAAGCCATGCTCCCTGCTCCCTGCTCCCCGCTCCCTGCCCAGTGCTCCCACTGCCGGTCCCACCCTATGCATGGCACACACTCCCTGGAGCAGCAAAGGGAGAAACACCCAAATCCTTTCCAGTCTAAAGGCTGGGCTTACTGCCATCCTCTCCCAGTCCCACACCCTCTAAATAAGCTCCCAGACCTCAAATTCTCTTTAACTGAAGAGGTGATCCTTTCACTATCCTAGACCTGTTTGTTGCACACCAGTTCCATCTCCTTGCTCATCAGTTTCTCCAGCACCATACTTTTTCCCTCCCCAGAAGCAGCCTTTTCAGCCATCTCTTTTCAGTACCTTTGTGGTCAGAGCTGAGCAAACCCTTGAAACCCAGAAAAAGCTTGCAGAGACACATAGCCCCAGACAGAGAAGGAGGAACAGATTGTGCAGTTGGGTATAACTGAGAAGAGAGGCCGCTCTGCTCATGCTGCAGCAACCCCAGGCTCAGTTTCTGGATGCTATGTGGTGCTGCAGGCAGGGGGAGTTATCTGGGGGCAGCATCTCTATTCCACCTGATACAGCTTTCTCTGCATGTCCAGAGGAGGGACAGTCATAAGACAAACAATCCTGGCTGTTTTCTCAAGCTGATAGTACATGAGCAGGGAGAAAGAACACAGCTGTTCAGCTTCCAGCAGTTCTCAGGCCCGGGAGGTCAGACCCTCCCTCTCAGGGGGTGAGCAGACTTTCAGCTGTCTCTGACCACTGTTCTCTCTCCCTCAAATCCCTGTTGCCTCTTTTTTGTCTCTGCACAACCTCCTTGCCTCCTGAGAGCATTGCTGGTCCATCTCTCAGACAAGCTCAAGAAGAGAAATACACCCACCAGGTGAGGAGAAGGGACTTGCTGGGACAGAGGACCATATCCAAGGTAGTGGCAGGTAGGGGAGAGGGATCTTCCAAAGGTTGTGACACCAGCACCCACTTCACCTTCCCATCTGCCTCCCTGGGGTATAGGGGCATTGAAACTCCCTCTGCCTGCAGCACACTTGAGCCTTTCATCCCTGTCTGCTGTGACTTACTCTCCTGCTGAAATTCAAGCTGGGTTATCTGACATGCTTTAAAAATTCAGGATGCTGCTTCATGCTCCTTGAATCCATCAGCAGACAATTATGGTTTGGGTAGGCATTTTTATTCTTTATTTTCTGCTTTCTCACCCCACAGAGTACTCTGCAAGTTACACCTTCATCTTGCTTAGGAAATTAAGATGCCCAGGACAACTCCACACCATGCTCTGTGCCTAGGAATCCCCAGAGGATACTCCTGTCTCTCCTTACCGTATTATGTTGCTGTCCTTGGCCCAGGTAGGATTTCTTATCAGGCTCAGCAGAGTAATGTCATGGTTGCTCATACAGGAGCTCCAGACCCCCTCTGTGCAAGCACTTACCCACCCAGGCTGAAGTCTTTTGGGCCAGTGGTGTGGCTGTGCCCTCCCCACTCGTCTGGAAGAGTCACTGGAAGGCACCTGATGTGTGTGATCCTATATACACCACTTCTATCACAGGCTACACAGCTGAAATCCAAAGGGATTTGGTCCAGAGCATTAAATGACCCTCTTGCCTCATGCATGAATAAATACAGCAAAGAGAATGAGATGGTTTGCTTATGAGTACACTTTTCAAGGTCCATGTCCTTGACATTTGCACATAAATGTTCCCTTCCATAACTGTTTCTTACTTATTTTCCTGATCAGTGTCAAGACTAGGCTTAGTTTATGCCTTCCCTCAGAGCAGGATTCTTGCTGTGCAAATATGTGCTGTGTCCTGCTGGTCACCAGAGAACAAGGGCGCTTTGCAGCCACAACTAGCAACAACAACAATGATACTTTTTAATAGGGAGCACATTTAAATGCAGCAACCACCCGCGGAGAAAAGCAATACGTGCTACATCCTCCCTTTCCAGCGCTGGGAGAGAAAAACAGTTGTAACAATCGATGCACAGAAGTGACAACCCACTCATTTGCTCACTAAGTCTGGCTTTGTGGGAAGGATCCCCCACAAGGCAGCTGGCTTGGCTCCACTCTGGGTTGCTTGAGCTGGAGTATGACCAAGGCCAGGCACAGCAGCCCAAACCATCTTCCCCAGGCATTATCACAGGCAAATGCTAACATTAAAAACAATCAGTGTTGTCCACGTCCACTTCTAAGAGCTCCACTTGACTTTGAGCTGCCACTGCCATAGGTGCAGTGCCCCCAGCTCTGGATGAATGACACTAGGCAGGAGCAAGTGCTACACCAGGGGCTCTGTAGCTGTAATTTCAGGTAAAAATGTAAAAAAAAAAAAAAAAGCTGCGTGGCTGACACAGCTAGAATGCATCTCAGTTCACACTGAATATTCATTCCCCAGCTTTTGCAGAAGGACTTTGAAAACACGAGTGCTTGCCAGAACAGTCCCTGCCTCCTGTGTTACTTCATTTGAGAAGAGCCTGCCCTGTAGAAGATTAAGTAACTTCATGAAGTATATAACTAACAGGTCACTTGGCTAAGTAGACCAAGCCTGCTGTCCTATAGTCTCCTTCACATTTTCATTAAATCTAAAATCAGTTAATATTATGTAATATAAATGCAGTGGTTTCAGAGACTCCAAGCTGAATGAGAATTTTGAATTAAGAATACAGAGCAACCTGAAACTATCTTTGCAAAAAAAGCCAAAAGTGGAGCACCCAAGGGCTCTCTCTGGCCTCACAGAGGCATGGCATTTCCATGAAATGGCTGTGAGCTGAATAAGTGCTCTGGGTATTAATATTCAAAGCAGGGCATCACATATGGCTTATGAAACACCTCTTTATGTGGATTAAAGACCTGCTCTTGATGCAGTGAGCTTCCCACTCCAACTGGAGCCACTAGGCTCCAAATTCATTACCATAGCACATTTCCTGGATAAAAAAAATTGGAAGCCTTCCCTTTCTATTAGCCTCCCTCTCTAACTATTAAGATTCAACCTCATACCTGACTTGACTGATGATGAGTCCCAAGAGAGTGAACCCAGACTTCAGAGCAGCACAGTGACTTTGAGTAACCTCTGGCTCAAGGTGAGAAGCTCCTGTGGGATTAGTCCAAGTCACAACCAGGTGGAAATATTAATGGCCATCATTACAGGAGACATGGAGGGGTTTTTCTCAACCAGTCAGGACAGCAGCTTCTTTCCAAGAACCATGTAGCTGACCTGGTTTGTCCTCTTTGCTCCTGTTTACCTACACAGGCTGCTGCATGATCCCCAGGCACATTCTGCTGACCAGAATAACATGCTAGCATCCCACTGGCAGTGTTAGAGCTCAAATGGAATTGTAGACATTATGGACCTAATTACACTTAGAGAAAGACCTTAATGCAGGGGAATGAAACCTCTGTGGATGCTTTCTGTGTACTTGAATGGAAGTCAGTTTCTGATTGAATAGATGTTTTATGTAGACAGATAGATGATGGATAGATAGATAGATAGATAGATAGATAGATAGATAGATAGATAGAGCATACCCATGTACACAAGTCTGATTTTGGTAACAATTTTCCTGCAGCAAAGCCTCATCTCACACTGCAGTGCAAGTCTTTCTGCCCATGTTCTGCTCCTGAAAAGTGAACACCTCCCAGACAAGGAGAGTGGATTTGTCACTGTGGTATCACTCAGTATCCAGGAAATGACACAGAGTACCTGTTGGGTTTATTTGCCCAGTATGTGCATTCTCCATTTGCTAGTTGTGCTCAGTGCTCCAGAAGAAAAACAGCGGTTTGGGTCTGTTCCAGTACACCTGCCCCTATTTTCAGAAAGCATTAAAACATTTCCCTAAGTAGGCCAAAAATGTCTCTTAAATCTTGAGCTTTAAAGGATAAATTTGTAAGTCAACAAACACACGAACAGGGTGACCAGCTGTTCTACTTTTGGAGGCACTGTCCTAGTTCTCGGAAGCCAATCTGCACTGCACCTCCCATAAAGGAGAGAGGCCAAGTGTCCTACTTTCTTGGTGGCCTATTTGTCCTGCCATGAGAAAGTAAGGTGTGTGACTCCAGACATGAGAACAGAAGAAATCCTCCCCTCTGTATGCCCACACAGAAAGCCAACAGAGATGCAGAACGTCCAGACCATTTCCAAGTTATCTCTCAGAATCCTACTGCTCCAGCTCAGACTTTCATCTTGCAGCAATGTCAAGGAGCAGTGGATGCTATTAAAAACTGGTTTCCCTGTCCTCTAATGTCACTTCCACTCTGAAATCTCACCTTGTTAACACATGCAGTTCACTGCTCCTCTCAGCTTGTGAGAGCATATTATCACTCAGCTCTGATTCAGCAAGACACCTACATTTACACGTTGCCTGTGCCTGTTCAATAGAACAGCAAGGGGACACTTTTGAAACTCCTCTTAACTCTATTAGGCATGCATTTACAATTAAGCATGGATGTAAGCACTTGCCTAGACTAATGCCATGATGAAAAAACACCAAGAGGGCTAAGCTTTGAACTGAAAATAGTTTTTTTCATAAACTCCAGGAAAAAAATGATCTTAGAATACAAAATTTTTTCTGGAAACAAGCACAGAAGTAATATTTTGAGTAAGTAGCCTTCTCCTCAGCACTGCTAGTAGCAGGCTGCTGTGAAAATCCAGGCTTCAGCAAGGTACTGGATAATACAGCAATTTTCTGCATAGTCTCCACTGAGCTTTAGCCAAACAATGTGCACTGAATCCCTAAATTAGAGAGAAAAGAGGTAAAATTAGAGAGCAAGGGTAAAATTAGAGAGCATCTCTAAATTAGAACCACCACCCACTTTTTCTCCTGCAGCGTTTACTGTCAGTCTCAATCATCTTCTGCTCCTCAGTAAAGCAACCTGGGTAAGAGGCATGGAGGAGCTTCATGTTTGCTTAGAAAACTTTAATACCAGATCTACTCTGCCAGTCACGTAGATAGCGGGAGGTGGAGAGGGGGTGAGACCATCCATGTCTTTCATCCTTCGAATATCTACAGCCATCAACCAAAGCTGTATCCATGAGTAAGGACAGAACTTGGCCTTCTCAGGCTGTATTCAGCCTCCCAGAACTAGTTAACTCTGCTAGCAGGGTTTCACATGAACACAGATCCCTCTTTTTCTAGGTATCCATCTCATACAGGCCTTTTTAAAGTCCTCTCAAGTTCAAATCCTGTACGGCAGAGTTGCCTGATCTTTTGTGGGTTCCATCTCAGTAGAGAGAGAAAGCTAACCTGGCAGATCAGATCTGCTGTTTCACACCCTCGGTTTCACACCTCTCCATTCACAAGCTGCTTTGCATTTCTCTTTACTCTGCAGTTTCAAACTTTGTAAACTTTGATCAGAAGTTCGATCACAGGGTGGCTGGAATTTGGGGTCAGAAGCAAGAACATCCCCTCTCTCTTCAAAGCATCTATCCATCAATATCAGTGACTGTTTTTTATAAAAATGGGTAACACACTTTCAGAGAAGATATAGTGCCTTCTGTGTTTTGACATTTTGGTTTTAGTTAAAGCATAATCAAACTTCTCAAAAATAAGGGGTTTGAAAACACTATCTTATGGCTTACAATCTGGGGGAGAAAAATCCAACAACATTCCTGCATTTGCTTCTGAAAATAGATGCCATTTGTCCTTCATTTTCTGTACAGACAATAACAGTGGGCTTATCCATCTTGTTACTGTAGCCATGAATAGCTGAGAATGGAAAAATCATCATCTGAAACTGGGTGAGCTTCTGACGCTCCCTCCATATGACAGCTTTAACTAGACTCCCACCCCTAGTGAGTCACTAACTCCCTACAAACCCTGTCTGGGATGAGAAGGGTGAGCATGCATTTTGCACAGAGCCCACTGGCAGGGTTGTTTTCATCTGGGGGTGTGTGAGTCTGACTCTGTCACATCCCATCTGCGGTCTGCAGCACATCTGCAGGTTCCCCAAAGCATCTGCTGGAGCTCCTGAAATGCCTTTGCATTTCCTGGTAACTTGGGATTTCCTCAAATGCAAAGGACACTTGAAAAGGAGAAAGTGAGCATCATGTTGCACCGCTGGAGGGGCAGGAAGACTGTGACAAAGTCCCTGGCTCTGTGGGAAGAGTGCAGTTAGTGTACTTGTATGATTAAGAGCAGTTATTAGCCAAAAGACTCATTCAGTGGCTGAGGGTGGGAGACTTTCAGAGCCCTGGATAAGAAAAGTAAGAAAAAAGTGCCCCCAGAAATTCAGACTTCACAGCAAAGTGTTGTCTTTTGTGAAAAAGGCACTTGATATCATCAGGGAAAGAAGGTCACACCCCCCACACCTTCTCTGATTATCAGCTGGTGCAGGAATGCTGTGTGCTTCCAAAGGTGAGGTGCCAAGTGTGGGTGACAGGCAGGAGGGGAGGGATGTGGTGGAGCCAAGCCAGGAGCAGCAGCAGGGCCCCTGGGGCAGCCAGGAGACAGAGCCTGCACCCAGCCCAGCCTCAGCAGGGCAGCTGGCACCGAGGGCAGCAGATACTGCTCTCTCTGCCTGCCCCCACGCTCTCAGGATGAGCCCCGCAGAGCACGGCTATTATTTGCTTTAAAGAAGGCATTTTTGGCACCCAGTGTACAATATGTTGCTGTTGACCTCGTGACAACTCCATAATCTCTTCTTTCGCTTCCAGTGTTATTGTCCCAGTTTCCAAGGAACAGACAGAAAGGATTTAATCTTCTGGAGTGGGATAATTCCTCATCAGGAAAGAAATGAGCAGAGACAGACTCGGGAAATTCTTCACTTGTCTATTTTTATTTACAGTGAAGTTCCTGTTATTGCCTTGGACAAAAATAGCACAACAGCAAGGCTGCAGCCCAGTTTCCTTTGCCATTCTGCAAGAGCCCATCCACACCAGCCCTTGGCCACAGCCCCCAGCCAAAACCTCCTCCCACTGCCTCTGCTCTTGGCCACCACCAGCCCCAAGGATGGGCACCAGCAGTAGCCCCATGCTTGCCTGGTGGCTTCTCACTCTGGGCAGGCTTGGCCAAAACAGCACTTACAGCTCCCAGCAAGTCCTGTCTGCAGCCCAGGGTCCCAAGACAGTCTGGTAGCAGCCATTTGGCACCAGCACTGGCAGCAGTGAGGATATCCCAAGGCTGCACGCTGCTCCCACAGTTTCCCCTCCAAGGTACCACGAGTTAAACCACACAGGTTTAATATTCACCAGCAGAAGCAAACAAGTGGTGATATCCTTTGTCAAAAAGTAGCACAGTACTAAAGCACTGCTGAAAGATGACACCCAGAGAGGCAGAGCAGTGGCACTACCTGCACATGAAGCAGCTCCATATTGAGAGGATTCTGGCAAGGTTACACGACGCCCGCAGTGATGCGAAGGGAGAGAGTAACAGCACCTCAGTTATCAACAGATACCATCTTTTTATCAGGCAAAGTCACAGGCTGTTTTTAGATCCCTCTTTAAAAAACAGTTGGAAGTTTTCATGGCAAACTTGAGTTTTGGACATAATTTTCAAATCCACCATGTTTTATCTTCAAAAAAATAAGTAAGATCTGCCTTTTACAAGGCCAAGGAGATGACAGCTGCTTCTCACTTCCTCCCCAGCAAGGATGTACACACAGGACAAAATTTTCAAAGCACCTCCAGGGTTTAAGCACCCATCTCCCCATCTCCTCTTGACCATCAATGGGACAAACGCACCCAACTCCCTTAAGCTCTTCTGGAAATCTCATCCTTTGATGTAATTTCAAAGGCTTCAAAGCTAAGGTTTGTCTCTTTGAGGCAGGGAGAGAAGGAGGAGTGTGGAAGCATTAAAGCAATTCATCTTAAAGCCCTTTGCCTGGTTCTGCCAGGGTGCAGAGCATCACCAGGGATGATGTCACATGTCAGATGGGACAGGTCAAGGCAGAAACTTTCCCTGGCTGACCCTGCAGCTGGGATGCCCACAACTTCCCTCTCCTAGGTGCTGGAGCCTGTGCATAAACCTGGGGTCTGAAGGGCCTGCAGCAGAGAGTGACATCCTGTACCCACAGAGACCAAAGCTCTCAACTGCCTGAATGCCCACATCACTCATGCTCATCCTGACTTATGGCCAGGCCCTGGAGTTACAGCAGAGTGTGTGCCTTGCCCGTGGCAGAAGACAGCACATCCTTCACCTGGCTCTGCTTCAAGCACAAGCCCTTTCTTCCCTGCACATCTCCCCACCTTTCTCACATCTGTTTTCCTTGACACCAACCGGAAAATCCTCTTTGAAACATTTTGGCCTCTGAGATAGAAAGTTGCTGCTACAAGCTTCGTGAAAATGTGCAGCTGGACAGGGTCTCTACAAATCCTCCTTCAAAGGGAAAGAATTATTGCACTTTACTGAACATCAGAGAATTCAGTCTTCAGCTCATGGTCTGCTCTTATATTGAGTTGCTGGGTTTGAATGCAATTCTATGCAATGCAAGCTGTGAAATTTTTTCCTGTGATTATGACACTCACAGCACTGCTGGTCTGAATAGATTCTCCAGGTGCTCGTTTTCTTCAGTACTATGACAGTTCAGTCAGTCAGCCCTCAGCCCTGTGAGAACCATATAAATCCACAGAAAAAAACACAAGAGTCTTAAATGGTTCTACTACTCATTGAAACAGGCTAGGAAGCCAAAACAAAAAGTCGCATCTTGTGATTTGCACAGGGAGGGGAGAGAACAGAGGGTTCCCTTGTCAATTTGTGATAGGCTGAACCAGAACACCTCCACACTCTCTCCTTTTCTCTCATTAGAAATACTCAACCGCAGTTATTTGCTTGAGTTTGGACAGCAGATCAGTTCTCCTATCATGCACAGTCATGCACACGTCAAGCTGGGAGGCTGGCCCCGAAAAGGAGAGCCCTGCTCAGGACAGGTGGTGGCTGCAGCTGCCTGGAGCTCATCCTCCAGCCTCCCATCCCACTCCTCGCAGTGATGCCATTTCCACAAAGTGCAAAGTAGGCGCCTCTTTCTCTTTCCATTGCACTATTGCCACCAGCCACGATAAGGATGATTTATTTTGGTTACAATACCCAGGCACTCCAGTTGAACAGGCAGGCTCCCTGCGTGCCAGATTCAGGGCAAAACAAGAAACGCTGAAGGTCACCTCCTCCCCGGTGAACTTGCCGCCTGGGAGAGAGCCTGTGCGAATACCTTAGCAATGTAAATACCATCCTACGGCTCACTAATGACCTCAATGAATCAAAGGAGGCCCTTGTTTACCTTATGAAAACTTCCCGAAATAGCACAGCAAACAGAAACATCGCCTGTGCCTCCGGTGTCCATGGGCGCTTTGCTGGTCCCACCTCTGGAGGGGGACAGGCAGGAGAAGCCCCTGGAGGCAGCTCTGCCCTGCTGCTGCCGCTGCGAGGGTGCTGCAGGGAGCTCCTGCTGCCCCATCCTTCCTCCACCGGCAACACAGTTTCTACCCTTCCACGGGGTCAGGAGCCTGTGTAAGGAAACGGGGATTAGCCAACACTGCTGCTTGCTTGCTCCACTGTGCTGTGCCGGTCTCCACACTGCAAATCCACCGGAGGTGTCACAGCTCCAGCTGCCCTGGCAGAGATGCCATGCATCCCCCCGGGCAGGGATGTGTGCTTCCCTTATCTGCCCTGCAGCTGTGACTGTACTAAACATCTGCCAGCCTGGAAATCACACTGGAAGGGCTCACATCACTTGATGGGGCTCACACCCTCGGGAGAGAGCGGAGCAGCAGGGAAAGGGGGCGAGGGGCTCAGGGAGATCAATGGGTGTATTGTCTCTGCCTCCCTGCCTGCAGTTTCATTAAGTGCAACATCCTTCAAGAGATACTAGAGCTGGTTGACATTTCTCAACCAACGGTTTAAAAAAATATTCAGCCAAAAATTGCTTTCAGAAAATCTTCAGATTTGAATAAAAAGGTGCCAACTTTATATATATATATATATATATATAATTTTTTTGTTTTCATAGAAAAAGTGTTTGGTTTTGTTTGGTTGGTTTTTTTAGTCTTTCTTATTCCTCTTCATTCCTTCAACTCAAATAAATAAATAGATAAATAAAACAACCCAAAAATAGGAGATTAAATCTATCATAGTGTAGGTTTTGGATTAATGTTGACAATCATTCAATAATACTTTACTCAGCAGGATTTTTTTTATTTTTTTTTAAGATCCTGAGCTACTTTCCAACTCTTCAAGCAACACTGAGAAAAGTCAGGTCTCAATTCTTAGAGAACTCTATGATCAAACCAGGGATCTGGACCCAAAGGTTGCCAAAGCCTGCATAAGGTTAATTTGGATCTTTCTGTACACTAGCTGTACGCAGCACTGGCATGAACGGGGCTCAGCCAGGCAGGAGGGGAGCACAGCCCAAACCACAGCCCAGCAGGACAGGGGCAGGCCAGTGTGACACAGGGACCCGTGGGAGGAGGTGGTGGCAGAGGAAAGGTGTTTGTGGCAGCAGAGGCAGCAAGGGGATGCCAAGGAGGGGTACAGGTGTGCCCAGTGCTGTAGCTGCACTCCTGCAGGCTGGCTCCCTGCAGGTCAATCCAGTGGCACTGCTGGACCCTGGCTCCTGGCCCACAGTGGGACCAGCAGCACAGCACGAGTCAGGGGGACCAGCAGCACAGCACGAGTCAGGGGGACGTGCAGGCAATGCACAGGGGCAGCATGAAAGGCATGGCTGAAAATCTCAGCATGGTAGCACTGAGTCAGTACCACTCCCTTCCCAAAATCCCTGCTTAGGCAGCTGTTCCCAGGGCTGCAAAAACAAAAGGCATGAGATGAGATGAGATGAGATGAGGAGGCCCAGGAAAAAAATAAGTTACGGCTATAGAGTGTGACTATCATAAACAGCTAATTTAAAGAGCTTAACACAAGTCTTCTTGTGGGCATCATAATGGCATGCTGGCTGCATCCATTATGTATGGAAACATAAATTTGCTGATTCAGCTGTGAGGGCTTTTGAAGTGATGGCAGCTGAATTTGCACTGAGCCTTCGTCTGTCAATTCATCCTTTTAACTGTTTTTAACAAGCTGATGCTTCTTCAGCCTGACAAATGGTTTCTGAGACATCCCCTCTCTTTCAGCTGTTTGTCATTCAGTAATGTTTCTTCAGGTACAGATCTTTTTTTTTTTTTCACAGCAGAGCACTTCCTCTCCAACCCATCTGGCTGTGCAGCATCACACTGCAGAAACTCTTATGCAGCAGCAGAAGAAAAGAAAACAGCTGGGGAAAGGTTACCACGTCACATGCCCTCCTCCACAGATGCTATAAGCTGATATGTTCAGCTCTCAGTATCCGGGGTAATGAGGTCAAAGAAAGAAAAGCAAAACTAATAATACAAAATATATGTAAATAAGGCATATAGGAATGCAATACTTTAATACCTTTACCTTTGAAAAAGAAGTCTAAGAAGCAGCATGATGTTATAAATAAAGAGAAAAAACCATTGTACATTACACTTTATAATGGCTCTGAAAGAGTTCTGCATTTTTTAAACATGGCACATCTAATCTGTAGCTCTGAGAATGCACCCACAGATAATCGAGAGTTGACTGTAAAAAATCTTTTTTTGAATGACAGCTTGAAAAGTTCATGCACATTTCTCATGACAAATCCCCTAATTATCATTTCCATCAATAGACTGTTAACATATATTCCGGGCACTACAGGCAGCAGAAAAAACCCAAGTGGGAAGCACCAGAGATTAATCGTTCAGATTATAAAGAGCCCAAATTTCAGAGTTGCAAAAGGCCAGCAGTCAGCTTGGACGAGGATGGAATTTCTACATACACACCAAGAGTGCCTACTGGGTCAATGTTACATGTCATGATAAGAGAGTTTGTAGAAGTGGCCCTTAAACTCAAGCATCATAGCTAAAGCTGAGCTCTAATTAGCAACAGGCAGGGAAGGGGAGGGCCAGTAGGGCAGAGCCTTTCTGGGGTGCTCACGCTCTCCTCACAGCTCATCAACTGGCATGGAAGAAAAAGCCTGCCCCAAGCTCTCCCCATCAGCGCTTGTATGCCTAATAAGATGTGTGAACATAGCCATGAAATAAAACTGAAGTGCATTTCTCACCACCACCCCCACAATGAGGAGCCCACCCAATGTGCTGTGCATAGGTAATGCTGTTGGCAACTTCTCTTCAGAGCTTTACAAGGTGGACAGTTTGGATTTCAGGAGTGCGTGGCCCAGCCAGCCATTAAGACAGAGCCAGTCACAACATTTAGATCCAGACCTGTCAAAGTGTTCAAGACCTGACAAAGTCTTCAAGTATATCTATATTTAAGCATTGTGCTGTAATATGGGGTTTGGCTCTGCCCATCACAGAATTAATTACCTGCAGCACAGTGTTTTCACAGCCTGAGCATGGCATTTTCCCACCACTCTGCATATGGAGACCACTTTCAAGGGCCCATGTGTTACTACTGCACAGGCAGGGTGGTTTCTCGGCTCCTGCAGGCTGGTTCAGCTGGAAGGCAGTAACACAGCAAAGAAGGGCCTTAGTAAGATTCTGAGGGAGTTCACAAAAGTTTATTTCATGCAGGATGAGGGATAGTTCCCCAGGCTGATCCAGCCTCACAGGCCACAAGACCCAGAAAGGCAAATGATGGTTTGGAAGCAAAATATTTACCTAGCAGAACAGGGTAAAGTACAGCAAACCTTATGAAATCCAATACTAAACTCGATATTCAGATCTCATCTAAGGTCTGGGAAGACCTTTGGCTTTCTCATAACAGAAAAAATCCTAAAGTTGGGGGACCTTGCAACCAAGTTCCAGTGTGATTTTGTCACTGGCAGCCACTAGGTTGAAAGGAACAGGCTGCTTCTTACAGTGACCTGTTTACTTTTTCTATTAATGGCTGTGCCTTTCTCATTTAGGAGATCAGTTACTTTTGCCAGATGGAGTCAAAGTCACCACTGTGAATCCAGCTTTTTTTTTCCTTGTTTCTTGGAAAGCACCAGTCAGTACCATGTCAAGAAAAACAAACAGAGAGGTTTGCTTAGGATCTATTTAAAGCAATGCATCAGTGGTAGCTCCAATACAACCCTGGGGCCAGCACTGGTGTTTGTGGCCAAACTGGGGCTGCTGCATGTGAGGTGGATCATTGCAAAGCTCTTGCAGACAACACCCCATCTTCCACCCAAAGAGGTCAGAGCCATGCACAATGCAAGCAAGAGAGCTCCTCTCCAGCATCTCCACTATCCCACACTGGCCATGTAGGAAAAGTCCTGGACCTCAGCCACTGCAAGCTGCCATAAGGTCCTGAAATGTAGCAGACACATTTAGTGATTTGAGAGGAGGATCTGAATTTTCTGTCCCTGCCAGCAGACCTTGAGTGGTGGAAGATTGCTCTGACCCTGGAGAAAGTCTGTGCCTAGCAGGGGCGTGACAAGGCAGCACGCTTGCCACCACCTCCTCTCACTCCCACCATTGGCACCAGGAGTCAGAAACTGTCTGGAGAGGGAGTGGTGGAGCAGACCGAGGGCTGCAGCAGGTCCCATCCCAAGGAGGTGTTTGCCACTGGAAAGTGCAGGCATGAGCATCCCACGCTGCTGGGAATCCTGCATCACTCACACACTGAGCCCAGGGAAAGAGCTAATAACACATCCCCACCTCGCCAGAGCATCAGGAGACTAATTTCATTAGCGTCTATAAAATACTCTGACGCTGTCCATATGCAGCACAAAGTGTTATTAAAAAGCCAAGCAGAGCAAAGCCAACAGTGCTCAGCTTTTGTTTATGTAAGGTATTCTGCTGATATTACACCCCTGGGAAAGAGTAACAGCTATGGTTACAATAGGACTTTAGTACCACCTCAATTTGCTGCAGCAATACTGACCATACCTCTAAAAGCAATCTCAGAAATGTCTGGTCCACAGGGAATCTCGCTCTGTCCCACTTACAAGCATGCCAGTGCTTGCCTTTTCCTTCTGTAGCTCATTTCTGTAAAAGACACATTCATAATTCTGAGCTCCTTACCAGTGAACCTAATCCAGCAAGTATCCAAGACATTCAGGAAAAGAGACTTTCATAGCATTGGAATTTTTCCATGCCAGCACTTTTTCACCCTAGGATAAATGGCTTTTACTTACAAGGCTAAAGGCTCTGTTCTTTTCAAAATACTTCTCAGCTTCAAAGCAGCAATGGAAATTGGCCATGCACCTGGCCAGCTGATCCAGCCTGGAGTCAACCAAATAGCAAGAGGAGTCTTTCCTCCCTGCAGCACCAAGCAGTGCTGTGCAGTGGACAGGCAGGCTGGAGGGCTGATGTAAATAGGCCAACACTTTATTAATCAGAAGGTATTTAAGCAAAGCCCGGCATGCTGAATTTCCAGACTGGGGGCTGGCAACTGGGATGTACCTGCTGTGTTGGATGCTCAGAAAAGCCTTCTCTGGAAAGATTGCTTTAGACACCCAACTGCTGCACTGGGGCAAAGCCTCCCTGAGCCCTGATCTATCCAGTTCACTGGAGCAGGCACTGAAGGACAGAACCCTGGAACTTGGAAACAGGCCAGACCTGAAAACAGCTACACCAAACCCCTCCACTCACAGATTCCCTCATATGTGAGTGAGCTCTCCTGCAGATACTAGATGGAAGTAAACTTTATTTTTATCATATGGGTGAACAAAGGCTCCAGCTGATGAGACATGTTTGTCTTTCTCACGAGACAAGTGTAGCAAATACCTTGCTGAAAGAAGTCTTGACCAAATTGGTCCCAGCCTTGGACAGCAGAGAAAAGTGCAGAGCAGGAGGAGGAGGGGAGGAAGGACAGTACTGGGGGAGCTGGGCACTGTACACAGAAATCTCATGTTTGCATGAAAGGCAGCTTGTCTGAAGCCCAGCCAAGAGCAGCTCCCAGTCCTCTGTAGGACTGTGGACGACACCCAGCCAGACATGTCTAGAAAATCCCAGGAGATCTGTGTCTTCCTCCAAAACCTTTCCCTGGGCAGCTCCCCGATGCTGGCACCACCCATTTCTCCCCACCTTGCCCTCTGTCACCAGCAAGTCTCTCCTGGCCAGGTTCCTGGCTGCTCAGCCATCCGCAGGAGGTTGCACAATGCTTGGCCACAATGCAGCTTGACCTGAGCAGGGGCTGTTGCTCTCACTTTCAAGAGCCACAGCCATAAAAAGAGACGGAATTTGCTGGCCAAGGAGAAGCCAGGGCAAGCTGATGCAGTGCAGGCTCCCGAGGTCAGTGGCTGCAGCTCTGTGCCGGGGGAGGACACGCAATGCCTAATGTGGAAATGTTTGTGTTTGGAGCAATATATAGTTACATTTAGCCCCTAGCAGCTGCAGAGGCTGTTTACTGTAGCACACAGACCTCAGCCTATTAGCTGAAGGTCTGACAGTGACCAGATGTGGAGAGGAGTGACTGCGGAGCCTGCAGCCGTGTTTATCTCTTTGCCAAGATCCCAACAATATCTTGCCTAATAAGTCTGGCACAGAAATAATCATTTAAAGAGCTAAAAAACACAACATCCACAGCCCATCTTTACAGCCAGAAGGGGATTTTTCTGAGGCTTACAGTCTAATCTTTCACCGTCCCAAGTGCTTCCCTCCTACTTCACAAACAGCGGGTGATTTATTTCCCAAATGGCTGGACTCGAGCCTCCTCCGTGCAATCACTCAACAGGGAGGCCGCACCTCTGCAGCCAGACTTGGCCACTTGCACAGCTGCACCAGGAGGCAGAAAGGAGCAGAAGCCACCACCACCCACCTGAGATGCCAACAGGTTCCTCTGGCAGGGGGGATGCCAAAGTCTCCCGGGCTTTGCCCCCTGCCCCCATGGCCGATTCCCAGTGGGGAGCTGGTCCCTGGGGCAGGCAGCAGGAAGGACAAGCTGTACTGTCACCCTGAGTGTCCCAGCAGCACCCAGCACTCTGCAGATCAGCCTTGATTTGCTAAATTAGAAACAAAACAAAACAAAACAAAACCAGACAAAACAAAGCAACTCTTTAGGTGCTTTCCGAAGAGCCAGAGAACTGTATCTTTGCTGGCAGAACTGGATGTTGAATCAATGTCAACACCAAGAAACATAAGCTGCACTCCACTGATTCACACAGTTTATGACCTTGGCTGGCAGATAAGCCCATGTAGTATGATTTTCTGTGCTTTGCAGGCTGCAGGTAGCAGGTGTTGTTGAAGGTCAGCATTGAGGAAAGGGCTCTCCCACAGTCAGGAGAAAGCTAGAGAACGATTTTTATGCAACATAAGCTTGTAGATGATTAACAATTTTCTTTCAGTTAACCGAGAAGTTAATAGTTATTCAAAGCACTCCATTGTAATGGGAGTGGAGATGGGGAGATGTACTACATTAACCTTTAATCTTGGACTGTGCAATAAAAATTAAAATGGAATATGGCACATAAGTATGATTAATTCTGCTTGCAAAGGGAGAGGGTGTCAGTGTATGCTTTGTGCAGGGGTGTTTCCTTCTAACAGCAGGGTGCCTTGATGCAGGTGAGGATGTGCCACAGAAAAACTACATTCAGTGCTCAGTCCTGCTTTTTCTTCTTTTTTTCAAGCTCAGAATCCATTTTATTTCAAATTCCACCTTGTTAACTCTGCAACTCCCAAAAATCTCAAACCTTAGGAAGCAGATGGACTTTTGTTTGTTTGTTTGTTTGTTTGTTTGTTTGCTTGCTTGCTTGTTTGTTTTGTTTTGTTTTAGTTTTGAAGGGGAGAAGAGAGCAAGAGGGAAAAACTTGGCAATTTGAAACTGTGGAAGGCTATCATCAGTGAAACATCTGCTAGCCTGCTCCCACTGCAGTGGACAGCACCAGGGAGAAGGATGGAGGATTTCCCAAAAAGATGAAGGCCCCCTTGCCCTACCCTGTCTACCACTCTAATGGGCAGCCATGGCTTGAGCTTGGCACTAAAGACAGCCGGGGGTTACCCTGCTCAGGGTTCACTAGTTCCTCCCAGCCTCAGCCTGTGCCAGACCCTCTTTTCCTGGGCACTGCAGTCCTGCTGATGCTCATGGGACCATTGCCACATGCACAGAGACCTGCTGAAGTCAATGACATTGAGTTTATTTTCTGCTTGCAAACTCAGTGGCAACCCTTTGGAGAGAAGGAAGAGCATGGGAGACAGGCCCAAGAGGCAAACTGTGCTCATGGTATTCCCCAGCTTAGCCATGGTTGGCCCCAGAATTTGGTGGGGTTTTTTAAGTGTTGCAAAATCTGGGTCTGCATTTGTCTTTCCCCTTTTGCTCTTACTACTCTTCCAAGTGGTGCCAAAAGTCCCTTGCCTGATGTCATCGTTGGGTTTGACCTGGGCCAGCACGAGGGCTGAGGCACTGGGTTTACAAGGCTGAATCAGAAATGTTTTCAAGGCAAATTCCTCCCACAGCTCAGACACACCTGAGCCTGCCCACTTGGTTTCCCGAGGAGCTGGCACTTCCTTATCCCAGCCAGAAGTGGAAGTGTTAAGCCAGTGTAAGTGGCTGGTTGCTTTATGAGTATTTTCTCAGCTATGGGTGTTTCTGTGAATCACACTAAATCTCCAGCTGTCTATAAGTCAACATGCATTTCCCAGCACCTTCTGCATTCATTCAGCAGTCATATAATGTGTGCATTAGGAGAGAAATCAGCCAGCTCATGGGAAGGCACTGGAAGCAGCTCTGCAGGCTGAATTGCACTGGTTTCCCTGGCAGCCAAGAGGAATGACCCCACACACCAGCACACCCCTGGCCCCCTTGTGAGGCCAGAATCTAGCCCTGTTCCCCACTGCCTGCAGCAAGCCATGTTTTGCAAGAGCAGACATGGTAGCCAGAGAGCACGGAGGAGAGTTGGCTATTCCCCTTGTCAAGCCAAGATGCATGGCATGCACACAGCCTGCCAGCTCACAGACAAAGGGGAATCTAAATACCTCCATGGTGTGCCCACAGATCCCACACCACCCTCTTGCCTGCCTTTTGTGCAGGAGGCCTCCATGTGGAGGATGCAGGGATCCAGGCTTTACCCTGCTCTCCCTCTGCCCAGGGGTTGTTCACTCCCTTCTTCCTCCATAGTCAGTGCTCAGCAGTTTCAAGACAGTGTCTGTTCTCGTGTTTTTGTTTCAGCAAGCTCCAGTGGAGCTGAGCCCCTGTGACCACAGCAGGGCAGGCAGCTCTCAGCTGAGCTCACAGGGTGCTCAGAAGCATGTGGTGATTGCAGGCAGCACAAAAAAGGCCCTCTCCTTCCACAGCCCATGCCCAGCAGCTCTGATGGGCATTTCCTTGAGGTCTTTCAGTCCCAGGCATACTGCTGAGACCCAGGGTGGATCAGCAGACAGCAAGCAGGGCAGGCAGGAGGGCACATCTCATTTAGAAGTAAGGCAGGTCACACAAAGACTGCATCAGCCCAGGCTGAGAAAACACCATACATTCAAAGTATTTGTCTTTGAGAAACAGGGTTAAGAAAGAATGAAGTCATAAACATAAGGATATACATAATGGCATATCTATAATGGCTCTGTAATTGCTGGGCTTTTGTGCACAGTTAATGTACAACCTGGCTAACCTGCCTCAAGGTAATCGAGAGGCAGTGACAACTGTGTGCCATCCTCCCACCTCCACACAAGCCACTGCCTCCAAACATCATAAAGAAAGTTATAAAGACGGGGTTACCTGCTGGTAACTCATCCTGAGGCCAGCAGGATGAGGCCTTTTATACTTGCCAGGGCCAAGGTGCATCATGATAGCAGGAGTTGCATCATCACTGGGTAATGCTGAGCCACCAACGCCCCACAGAGCCATGCAGCACAGGGCACAGCTCCCAGGGAGAAAGAGAACTTGTGCTAGCACTTAGCCCAACTGGGGGACCAAATCGTGGCAGGACCTTTTTACAAAATGCTCCTATGTGAAATTTGTTTCCAGTGAGAACCAAACATATGGGAGAATATACATTCCAGAGCAGGCTGGGAATGGGAGTAGGCCTAGAGCAGCTGACTCTCATCTGTCTGATGACAGAACTAAAGGTCCAAGTTGTCTTCCTGGAGAAAAAACAAACATCCCATTTGTTCTGCATGTGTGTAGAAAGCACCTGGACATGCTGTTTGGAGGGAGGACTTTTAGGAACATGCCGCAGCCAGAGGAAAAGACAACAAAATGTTGCAGTTCCAAAAGCTAGTCTGTTGTGAATTACTGCAAAGTCACACTTAAATTCAGGCCTTAAATCCAAGCTGGACCAGTAACTATTTAGTAACTGTATGTAACAAAGCACAGCCAGGCCTCATTTCCATCTCTCCTCAGCTTCTATTTACTGGCAAAAGTCTTAGAAGGAGCTGTAAATTTTTTAGAAAGGAAGGGACAGCAGCAGTAACAACACACTGTGGACGAGGTGGGCTGTCTGTGAAGTCCATTTATGCTTCTCTTCAGATCCAGGGATGCTGGGGGGCAGAGCTGAGTGCCCCCTCAGACACACTCTGGCCACTGCCGTCATGTACCTGTGGGCACTTGGAATTCATTTTGCCATGTCATGGCAAGCAGCTGCCTCTGTGCAGGTCTTTCCTCAAGACCCCCCACATCTCTTGCACCCTCTAGCAGTGCAAGTTTGCATCATGAGACACGCATCCATGTTCTCCAGTCTCCTTTAGGTTGTGCATCCTAAAGCCCTGGGAGCCCCCACAGCAAGCACAGCAGCAGGGCTGAGAAGTCAAGGGCATCCACACAAGCACATCTCCCTGCAGCAACACTGACACAACCCCCCTGCACCCAGGAAGGCCTCCACAGGGAGCCTGCTGCACCTGCTCTGTGGACATTCTTATCAGCCTCCGAGGCTGTGAAACTGGTAATCTATAAAAAGTATGAGTCACTGCAAAAAAAATCTCATATCCTTCTCTAGTTCAAAGTCTTTCCTAGAACTGCACCGACAATGAGGCCTTGAAGACACAATTGTTTACTGGATTTCAAAATTCCCTTTTCTGGTCTTTTGCAGTACCTCTTGAAATGTCAGTGTTTTGCTGAGTGTCTCACATCTAAAAAGTTTCTCAGCAGAAAAGGGATACTAACAACAGAGGAAAGGGGGAAAGGCGAGCTGTGGCAGCTGAAAAGTTCACCTATTACATCATAAAGTGCACTCTTGGCTCTTGGAAAGATAACTCCTACTTTGTGTGGATAAGCAGACAGCAGAAAAGGACAGGAGAAGCCAGCTGCTTTGTATGCTTTCAGTCCACTGAGGGTAAGAAAGCAATGCTAGCATCATCTGAGCTTGAAACAGAGACTGAAGAGAAATATGACAGTTGTAACATCTTCAAAAAGGGGCAATTTTTGCCTTCATAGCCTAAGGGGACCTCCATCTTCCTGGCAGAGGAGTGCACAAAGCCAGTTTGTCAGCCTGAGATGCAAAAAAGTTCCCAGCAATGAGCCCAGAAAACAGGGCACAAACAGCCTGGGCTGTGGGCAGCAAAGGTGCTGGCCATAAGCAGCCCCCTGAGAGGCTGCTTGGAGCTGGATGCCAACAAAAGCATCTGAGCCCTGCAGCCTCGTGGGCCAGTTAGGAGAGAGAGGGTAGAGCTGCAGATGGATGGGGGTGTCCTGCAGCCTGCCAGGGGCTCCTGCTGCCCGGGAACTGAACACTGCTGGTGGCCTTGGAGGGATGGCATCGATGCTGGAAGAAACTATTGCCAAGTCAGAGTTTTGCATGGCTGTCACATGTGTAACAAGCAAGTTGTATCTGTAGTAACCTGTTCCATTGATTTCTGTTCTACTGGAAAGTCAATAACAATTGACAATACCCCCATGGGGTTGTTGTTTTTTAGTCACGTATACCTGAAATGCTTATTTCCCTGGGAAAAGAAAGATGAAGTCAATAACTTTATTCTCTACATGTAAGTGAAAAAGGTTATTAAGAAAAGCTTTTGTCAGGCAGGACACCCACTCAGCTAGCACTGTGCTTGACAAGATCCTTTGAGGCCGTGCTATGCGGGGTGTACCAAAGGGAGAGGAGGATGCTTAATGCATGCATCTTCATTGCTGCCTCTCTTGGGAGAGACACTGAATTCTCCTTTTCTTTCTCCCTAGGCTTATCTGTTGACAGATTACACCAAAAAAGCCCTTTCATAAAGCTCCATTAGAATGCCAGTGCATGCAGCAAGGGCCACTGAAATATTCCCAAAGCCACAGACAAAGCTGACAATCTGCAATATTTTAGCATAAGCTCTGACCCAGTATACAGCAAAACAGACGAATGGCACTTCCCCTAGGGCAGGAATCGCTTCTGAAGCTGCTGACAACTCGCTGTTTATCTCATTTCAGTCCCATTCTTAATCACTGTTTGAGATGAAACTTTTTCTAACCCAGATTCCAGCTTGAAGATCTCCAGAAGAAAGACCCTTGACCTCCCTCCTGGTAGCCTTCTCAGCTGCTGGCAAACCTGCCTGTCAGATGCTGCAGTGTTGCTCCATGCTTCCAAGGCAGGAGGGGCGATGGGGCTGAGCCAGGCTCTGCTCCTACTGCCCCATGTGGAGCTCAGCCTCCAGCCAGGAAAGGAGCTCACTGCAGCAGTGGCAGCTAGGGGCCAGCCAGACACTTCAGCTGCTTCAAAGTTCACCTCTGTTTGCTCCTGTTGTTAGCTCCAAAGCAGGAACAAAACAGTAGACGCACCATTTAGTCAGTTTTGGTATTGCACAACTGAAAGAGAATAGGAAAGCACCCCCAGGAACTGAGCCAAGTCAATAATGGAGACAGATTAAGCAATACATGCACCTGGCTGTCAGAAGTGTAAGATACTCTCTCTTTAGTAATTACAGAGCAATTATGAAGTTAACAGCAATTCCAATAAGGACATGTATTTCACAATACAATTTTGTTCACAATCCATCAGGATCAGTCACACCAAGGAGATACAACTCTGAAACCAAACTGTCCTCACCCCTGCAGGCATAATCCTTTAAATGCCAATCCTTGGTGGGGTGGGATCTTGCACTAAGTAGCAATTAAAATATTAGTTATTAACAGGATGTAATTGAAGCTTTACTTCAATGTGACTTTTTAAAAAAAAATTAAAAAAAAAAATCCCACTTTTAAGATGGGTAATAGAAACCAAGATGAGGTGCAGAGTTTGTGTATTGAGTTTATGCAAGCTCACTTGTATTATAATTCTGAAAAACCATAAACAGATTGAAGCTGAGTTTCAATATATCTGAAGTCATCAGTCTGTTCTGCATGGTCTGGATGAAAATCTTAGATTTTTTGACTCTTTACAGTGATAAAATCACAATGATCTCAATTTATTTTTTCCATCCAAATAGCAAACAGGGAACAGAAACTGTTCTAAGGTCCAGAACAGATCCATGCCTGAATTTGAGATACCAAATCAAACTCAGATCTGCTGAAGTTCACAAAGTCTGGCTTGCACTGAAATCTAGCTTTACTTCAAAGTACTGAGATCTGCCACTCTGTGCCTGTTCTAGGAGAAAAAACAGCCCACCTTGCTCCAAGTGCCGCATGGCAGCACAAGGTGGAGGTCACCTGTGGTGGCACTGTACTGCCATGGCTTGCAGCCAGGAGGAATGCTGCACCACTACCATTTGGTCACAAGGACTAGAAATTATGGAGCAGGTGACCCAGGCTGGCTGCTTCAGCACCCAGCCTGACCTGAGCTGGGCACACATGGCAGCAGTGCCCGCGGGATGTCCCTCGGTGCCGCTGAACTGGGTTTCTGAGCTCTGCAGATTCCCATGCAGGCTATGAGCCTTCCAACAGAGAAACAAGCACTTGTCCAGACAGCTGTGATACTTGGGTACTGTCTGCTTCCCCCACCTCACTCTACCTTTGCAGTACATTGCAGATAAGCCCATCCGCACAGCCACAAAAGAAAGGGTGACCCAGGCTACAAAACTATGAACATGAAACATGGACAGCCACAAGAGGAAGAGAGCACAGAGAACATAGATGGCATTGAATGAGGAAATGTTACTAAGGTGTGCATGAAACCCACTAATTTTATTCTCTAAGGGACTTTCTGGGCAACAGCAGCCAGCCAGGAAGTCTTCCATCAAGACTAGCACTAATCCCCTCACTCTCTCTCTCTCATATCTCCTTTCAGGCTTTATTTCAATCAAGTAGTGAAACCTGTTGTGGTTTACTTTGATAAAGGTAGAGCCAGTCACTCAGTGTGTTCAGGCATTGGGGATGTTTTACTATCTCTCACTGCATCTCCAGTAGAGCTGAAAAGGTACTATTGTGGTTTGACAGCTAAAGGAATATGTGATTCTATCAAAAGGTATCCAAACATCTAAGTTCTCTAGAAATATTAAATAATTAATTATCAGAATTCCTGGCAGAAATATAGCCAAGCATTATCCCCACTCTTCAGACAACAAAAATATTTTTTAATGAGTCATGGTTACAACAGCTACCCAAGGCTTGCCCTGAGCTAGTGAACCAAAGCACAAAGATTGGGAAAGCCAAAGATTTACATGTCCCAGGCAGAATTGTTGCCATCACTACAACAAATGCCCTCTAACAAACTGGTAGAGATAGGGACTTGAGCTCCTGGAAGACATGTAAGAGTATGTGGTAAGTTGCAATTTTAGTACACAGAGCTCAGCAGCATTTGGAGGGTTCAGTGGGGAAACAAGGCGGTCATGGAAAACTCTTACACTTCTGTCCTCTTTTCATCTTCATCCCCTTTGATCACTATGCATCACTAAGGACTTTTTTACTTCAAATTATTTATGGGATGAATATTTAGTAACTAGAGCTAAAGTAATGGTTGTAAATACACATATGCACATGTGTGTATACATGCACACACTCACACAGAATTGCATCACTGGTCTCCATAAACTTAGCAAAGGCTGCAATATCCCAGATAAAACATCTCAGTGCCTTTCCCTTTAGTCTCCTGTTATGTCATCTTTTTACTTATGCTTTATCTATGTTTAGATCATATCTCTGGGGCAAAGACTACATCCTTTATACATTCCTCTGATGTGCTTTTGAGATTAGAGATACCGAGTTGAAATACCTCAAGTCTCTCCATGAAGAGCGTGCTACATTTTTGTGTTTTATGGTGGGTCCCTGGCAGCAAGAAGCTTTAAAAGCGAAGAACTGGAAGGACAAGCCATAGATCACCTTTAAATGGCAACATTTCAGTGCATTGCACTTGCTGTGCTGTCGCCTTAGAAGGAGCTGCTCGGCACAGAACAGACACAGGCACAGTATGCAGTGGAGAGCTCAGCAGTCAGTGACCTCTACACCCATCTCTGGAAGCAAGTGTCCCCTGAGCTGATGTGTGGGTACAGCTCGGCACCAAATTCCTGCAGGCCAAGTGGCTTGGCACAGAGCACCTGCACAGCCCTTAGGAGGTTCAAAGACCACAAAAACCAACAGCCCTCCACACAATGTTTTCTTCTCCTTCCCTGCTATTGCATTTAGGTTCCTAGTGGCTCCCTTTCTTCTAGGGGTTTTCTTTAGCAAGCTTAAAGTTAGCCTTTTCCTCTTGCCTCAGCCTAGATCCCACCAGCATTACCTTTCTCTTTAAAAAAATCAGCTTGTCTTGGGTATTGCATTTTTTACAGCCAACTTAAAAAAAAAACAGGTGCAGCTGCCCTGATGTTGTTTCCACACCATATGGGAGAGCCCTGCCAGTGCTATCTGCCCAGGCTTACAGAAATCCATCTTGGTTTGATGGGGACAGCCAAAACAGAGCCCTAGGTGTGACCAGTGAACCCTTTTGGTCATGAGAACCACATGCTGTGCCAGGGAGGAGACCCTGCACCATCAGATCAGCTCTGCAGGGCCTCCTCCTGCAGGGCTGCTTCTCCCAAGTGGGTGTTGTTCATTTCCTCTCTGTATCACATTTAAAGGCAGCATTCATCTTGTCATATCTTGCAGCAGTTTCTCTGTGGCAGGTTGCCGAGGATGATGCTGGGATGTTTATTTCACCCTTTTGTCAAAAAGGATGACAGGTTTTTGGATGAGCTTGCTGTGGTTTGTAGAAACAGTAAGGGAAAAACAAGTTGGTCCAAGGTGGAGGAAATGAGGTATAGGCTGAGAACATTTCTGAGGCACCTGGACTTGCACTAGGAAGGATTTCCTCCCTTGTGTGAGCACAGCTCCTGTCATCGATAGTTTTGACACCATTGCCTCCCATTTTGACAACACTGGCTTGCTCACCAAATCACTCTGCAATCTCTGTGCACACAACTTTCTGGAAATCTGTCTTCATATCTTGATGCAAACTGACATAACTGGGCTTTTCTTCACCCTGGTTTGTTTTCTTTTAATATGATACCATTGCTCAATGGAAGTTCTGGGCGTTTGGGTTCACTTGGGTGTCTTCTGTTGAAAGAGAAAAGAGGCATCCAGTTGCACTGATGAAATCTGCTCTGGAACAAAGAGAGTATTAACATTGAAGGGCTGATATCTCCTGGCACTGCATGGGTCTAAAAGGATGCAGCAGTTTATTTGCAGTGTGGTAGCTCCCCCTGCTCTGAGGAAGGAGTTTATGCTGCCTGAACAGGCCCCAAAATGGATGGGACCTCCTGTCCTCTTTCTCCTCCTCCTCCCTGCAAGCATGAAGTTCAAATTAGCCTACTGCACCCAGCGCTTGTCATTCCCACATTTGCTGGAATGAAGGGTGTGCTGTGTCATGGTCAACCCAACACAGACCAAACACAGCATCACTGCTGAAAGCTTAGTCTTATCCTACCTCTCAGCCCTGCTCCTACCTTTCTGCCACCTGCCTCATGTCAGACCAAGGGCTCCTGAAGCTGTGGGGTGAATTGCCTCTGCACATCCACCCTGCAGAGACTGAGCACTGCCCCACCTGGAAGAGCAAACTGTTCCAACACACATTGTGGCTGCAGTGCTCACATCACACTCTGTGGAACATGAACCTGGGAAAATGCAGAAAGATCCTCTGGTGATGGCAGTGTGGTTTTAAGTGAGCTTGATGGCAGCCCAACACTGCAGCCTTAGGTCTGCACATGGCAAAGGATGCCCTGCCCCTGCTGCAGTGGTGCAGCACCAGATCTGCATGGTGCATGGCCTTGCAAAGATTTATGAAGCGTGCTTGGTTTCCAGTAAAATCTACACTGCCACAGTTGCAGAAAATGTAAAAATACAACTTTTATCCAGTTAAAGTGCTTAGCCTTGATCTGCTTTTCAGACAGATTTCTCAGGGGAATAGTGAAGGTGCCAGGTGATGTTGGAAACAGGGACATGGGAGCATGGGAAAGAGCTGAAGTGACAGGAGTTATAAGGTAGAAGACAATCAAAAGTTAGAGGGAGACAGAGATGTGGGAAGGAGCTGACAATATTAAATGGTGGAGAAAGTTATGGGGGATATGGTGAGCAAATAGATTTCAGTGGGGGTGCAGAAGACCAAGGATACAAACATATAACAAAAATGAGGTTTTCAATACCATAGCCTATGGAACAAAGGACTTCTGAAATCTAGGCATTTTATATACAAATGCACTGGATGAATCCAGCTACTGCCCAAAACTGCAGGAACCAGAAGCTCTCCACTTAAAGCAACTGGTCACTGCCTCTCAACAAGAGTCCAAACCAAACCCACAGATCTAAAATACCCTGAATCTTGGGAAATTGTAGTCTGCAGCTGTGGCCTCCTGTAAACAATGCAAACATCAGCATTTCAGACCAGCCAGCCAGCTGCAGGAGCCAAATGAAGACTATTTCCCAAGACTGTTTGTCTGGCAATGGGCTACACTCTCACACAGCTCATGTCAAACAGAGAGTGTTGCACTGTTCAGCCGAGATCAGCCTACCAATACCTCAGCATAAGGAAAAGCAGGAATAATTTATTTATTCCCACCATCCCTGAAGAAGATGGGAACTGGCCACCAGCAGGTCCATCAGCCTGAGCAGCGATGTGGACCCAGTGAGCAGTGTTCAGAACTGAGTACTCACTGCTCCCACAGTTATTAGTGCTGGTGTTTGCAAGGTGGACAGTTTACAAGACTGGGGCTGCACGCACATTGTGGGAAACAGCAACAGCTTTGGAGAGCCCAAGTAAGCAGCACGACACAAGTGGGAGGAAATTCCATATCTTGATGGTGGTACATGTGATTCACAGTTGCCACTGACACAGCTCTGAACTCATTACCACCACAGGGTAGGCATCACTGATGCTCTCTGTGTTGGTCTCCTGCTGATCTCAGCAAAACTGAGAAAAAGTTCAGCCTCTTTTCACTCCCAGGGAAGCAGTGGAGAGCTGTGTGGTTTGCAAAACTCCATCAGTGGGAGGACACTCCAACAGCCACAAGGAGCCAGTTTCTTGGTGTCTGCAGTGCAAGAAGGATGGGAGCAGGGATGAACCACTCCAAGCACTGGGGTGCATCACTCTCACTGTAGTAAGCAGCTACCAGTGTGCAAAGCCAGTGACATCCCTGCCTCAAACAATTCAACCCAATTCTGCTTTTTTTTTTTTTTTTTTTACCTGCTGCTGCAGTGCTGCCCCTGTGCTCCCAGGCAGGCAGGGATGGATTGCTCATCGCCAGGGTGAGGCAGCCAGGACAGACAGGATGGGGAGCCTGGGCTATCCTGAATGTTGTCAGCTGGGCACACAGACTGGCTGTCGGGACACACCACACCTGGGTCCCTCACCCTGGAAAGGCAACCTGAGCATTCCTGCCACTTACCAAGCAGTAGCCAAGCTCTTCCAAACTCAGGGAGAGGGATGGAGGAGCGGACTTCAAGCAAATCTGGGGCTAGGACGTCTCGTTCTGCATGAGTGGGTTGCATGGTAACAGCGCAGTGTTGGTGCTCTTTCTAAGGCAGCTTTCCAAGAGATCTGAGAGTGCACGGCCCCGCTTGCCCGCCCTGATCCCCCTTCCCGTGCCCTTTCGATCCCATCCGAGAGCTATAACCCTTATCAGGTTTGTAGTTCCTCTCGACAAGCACACTGTGAATTCCTATCCTGCCTGAGAAAAGGGTGGCTTGCTATCATTTTCACAAGATGCCAATTTAGCAACAGAGCCTTTGGGCAGATTACAGTAAACTCACTGCACTTCTCAAAGACTGTTTCCTTAGAGTGCAGTGAGCTGTCTGCAGAGGTATTGACAGCTCCTGTGCCTTTTCTCCTCTCCAGGAGCCAATTTGCATCGTGAGAAAGATGAGATCTTAAAAACGGACAATTAGCGCCCTTACTAATTACCCATACTAAGCATCTCAATTAGAGGAGTGCCCGAGGGGGCCTTAATCAAAGCTGGATCTCTGCCATGCCAAACTTCCTGGGGTGCTGTTCCTGCCCCCAGGAGCACACGTGTGCTGCGAGGGGTTACCCGAGACTGCGGTGCTAACCTGACCTGGCTTGGCTTTCACAAGGGAAAATTGGAGAACCGTGACTGCCAGCTATCACCTGGGAAGCAGAGCCAGTGTCACTGCAAATCCTCTAGGAGTTTACTTTCCACATGCTCATCAGGTTCATTTTGGGTTTGCCCTCCATTTGGCTTTGCTACTAAATGCCTTGGAAAATTACACTGTGTTATATAAAATGCACTTCCTCAAGGTTTGGTCTCACTTTGACCCATATCTTTCCTTCTCCCTCACTGGGTAAAACTGAGATTCCTGGGTTTGATGTGGACATGATGAAAATGAAGAAGAGATTCTCTTCTCATGAACACATGAGCAAAGGGAAACAATCATCCCATTCTTCACAAGTAAAAGCTAGGATAGGATGATGTCATAGCACATATCAGTGGAGGATCTACAGTTAAAGTGAATGGAATTATGGAAAACTTGGAAGTAGCATCTGATAGAAGGACTAGGAACCATGCAAAGGACTGGGCTTTGGTGCAAGAGTAGACTGGAGAGATGCTAAGTGTGTTTGAAACTAAAGAAGATAACAAAATATTAATGAATTGGCACTAAGCAGCAACAAAGAAATCCATTATTTATAGGCAAGACAAATAATTATACATGCAAGGTCAAAGAAGACATTAGCACTGAAGTTTCTTAAGAGACATGAGAGCAGAGAGTAATTGACTGTCTAGACACAGCCATGGCTGAAACACTGAAATCCTATGATTTGGATGAGTAGGAACAAATGGGCCATATTGGTCAAGCACAGCTGGTTCATGCAGGGAATTCCAAAAGCACATCCACAGAGGAGATGGGTCTTAGTGCCATCAGGGTCCATACTGTGGACACCAGGCTGAAAACCCAAGTCCTGAAACTTTTCTGAGGGGACCAAGGAGACTCTCACATCAAAGGCTGGAATTAAGACAGCTTAGGGTAAGCTACATTTTCTGTATGGATTCATACTGATTCTCCAATACACTCTGCTTTATTAGACAGATTCTTGTGTTTGCCACAGCATACTATGGTCCCAACCAGCAGAGGCAGGCAGCCTTGAGCATCCAAGGACAGCAGCAGGAGCCAGCTCCATAGCCAGGCTCTCTGGGCACAGGTCCCTTCCTAAACAGCCCCAGGAACTTAGGAGGAGCAAAACACACTGGATTTGGGGATCAGAGGGAGGTAGGGAAGTGCCAGAGTCTGAGGGCAAATGTAGAGCTTGCATGAAGCAGACAGTGCCTGTGGCTCATCTGGCAAAAGATGAGACTGCCTTCCTTCTGAATTGGACTGAATATTCTGAATATTTAGGTGCCACAGTGCAAATACACTTAATAAGCACTCAAAAGAAAATCAGAGAGGCACAAGGATGGACCACAGTCCCTTACATAGCAAAAGAGCTGCATTTGCTCCAACAGACTTCTCACTGAGTTTGTTTAAAGCCACTTTGTTGCTGCTGCTGCCAGCAAGCCTGCTGCTGTCACTGGAGGTGCTGGCACGGCCACCCTGCTCTGCTCCCACTGCAAGCACTCCATCTGCCTCAAATGGGGCGGGGTGAGGTCAGGCTTGGTGCCTGTGCCTGGAGACTCTCCCTTCCTCTTCTCACACCCCCCTGCAGGCACCCTGAGCAAACAGCAAAAATCCCTCACACAGGCCATTTTCCTTTCTACTAAACCTCGTCAGTCTTTTAAAAAAAGAGAGACACACACACAAATATGAGAACACAAGTTCCCAAATTTCTGCAGGAAGATCTGATGAGTGTTTGTTTTGGTTTTCAGTGTGGTATGCATGTTCTTTTTGGAACCGGAGGGCATTTTCCCACTGAGGAAAGCATTTACTTTAAAGCCAGAAGGCCCCAGAGTTATTACTGAGAGAAAAAAATTACTCTCAAGAATGAAAATCAAGTGCGCATTGACAGTTTAGGTAAAAGTCTGTTATTAATGATGCTGTGCCAGAATATTACCTTCGTAAGGATTGCATGGATTTCCTCCACTTAACACCAGCTTGAAATACTGGAGGTGATTTGCTTGACATCTACAAGTGAGTCAAAGACTCATCTCTAACCTAAATTAGATGCACAAGGACAGATCTTGCAGTGTTCCCTTATTGGGAACTGGGAGCTAGTGGGCAACCACACAATATTTCCTAAAACTCCAGCCCCTCTGGCAGAATGAACTGCTCCATGAATAGAAGGCTCATGATGGCATGCACACCTCCATGTGAAAATGCAGGATAGGGAAAGGAAATCATATGGGAAAAACTACACACTGAAAGAAAATGAATCTGAGTATACTGTGAGCACTTGTATATCACATAAAGCAATTTGTAGCTGCAAGGATGAGTGTAGTTAAAGGACTTGGCACAGAGCGGATGTTATGCTGGAAATGGATGGAGAAATCAGGACTAGTGAGCTCTTGCTGTGACTCCCACTGTGAAACAGCAGATGAGATGCTGTTATGACAAGTGCAGTGTATTGGCCATCACTACCAACCTTTCATACAGCTCATTAGGGAAAGGTCACAGGTTATTTTTATTTTAATTCCCAAGGACATACTTGGTTTGCTTCACACGCTTCCACACAGGATTTCAATCTACACACCCAGCTCTCTCCACTCTTATAAACACAGCCATACATAGTGTGTATTCCTTCCTGCTCTTTACTTGTAAAGCAAAACACAAAGCCATAAAAAGCCTTCTCAAACTCCAGCTGTGCCACTTTATGGAAGCATTTGAAAACTATTACTTTTAGTGAATACACTAAAGGTCTCTGGCATATTATCCCCGTTTTGAAGATTGATTTAGGAGGAGACTCCTACCACCCAGCCCATCTGGAGTGGTGCTGTGTTCCAGGGGTAGCAGCAGTGGGACTACTTGTGGAGTACAGCTCAACAGCAAAGGGAGACTCAAACCATGATTAGGAAATGTACCAGGATGCTGAACCAGTGAATTTTATCCTCAAACCTGTCTTAGTTGACAGTTGCACATGCAAATTCACAGACAGTGTCCTTGGTAAGGCTTTGGTCTCTTTCTTTTTATTATTTAACCTCCTCTTCATTACACAGACTATCACTGTAATGTTTCTGTCCTGGAGGATGTCAGCCTCTTGTAATAACATGGTACTTTCCTTGCTGCAGCCAATTCTGGATCCCGCTTTTAACATACTGTCTAACATCTGCTTTGGGATAGTTTATCCCTTCTGCAGAGAGGATAAAAGTACAGTGTTGGTAAGTGACTTGTTCAGGGTGGTGCAGCAAAGAAGTGGTGGACCTGTGGTGAGACGCTGGGACATTCTGGATTCTTCTACATGGCTCATCAGAACTTTGCATAGGAGAAAAGTTTCCTTCTTTTTCTTTTTTTTTTTTAAGTAAATTCCACATAAGAGAAGAAAGGACTTGCTTAATTTAAAAAATATGTATGTCTCATTGCCTATCCCTCCCATAATGTAAGAATTTTTCCTTTTATAACAAAAAAAGCCTATAGCTTGCCAAAGCAGACTCCCCAACAATTGTCCTAGCATCATAGTAAGTGGCAGTACTTTGGACTGTTGCTGGAGATAAATTCACATTGTTCAGAAAGATAATGGTATTTTGCATCTGGTTACAGTTAATTCCAGCATTGGTTTCCTCCCAGGCAACTTTCTTTCCTATTTAATGTTTGTTTAAACCTTCATTCTGTGGATGAAGTGGTTTTTTGTTAATATGACACTAATTTATTGATTTCATCACTTTTGTCATGTCTGTATTTTTCCTCCTTCAAAACACTTCACATATATTGTTATAAGGAAGAAAATACATTGGTCAGGAAGTTTCTGTCTGTACGTTTTTTTAATGTCCTCTTAGCTATAGCTTTAGAAGGTCACAGACAGACATTCTTTCACCTCAAATAATGTCCTTCCCATTCTTCCCAACCTCCATGGATAACTAGGACAACACTAAACCCCAAAGACCCCATAAACAGAAACACATAGCAATGAAAAAGCTCTCCCAAGTATCTCAGATCCCTCTCCAAAGGCAAAGAGATGCCTCATGTCACAGATGGGAAGAAGATGAGCAGAGAGACTGGAGGGAGGCTGAAATCATACTCTGTGAGAACTGCAGGGTAGCACACCCAGCTGCTGATCAACACACTCATGGATCTCACACTCACCCTTCTGTATGCCCAAGAAGGTCCCAGTGATATCAGGGTGTATCAAGGCCTAAAAACCAGCACAGGATGGATAGAAGAGACCCATGTATATTTTGTTACCTCCTCAACTGCCTAAAGAATTCTCCAAGGGTGTGTTCTGCCACTCCTATATGTGATGAAGCAGGAGGGAATGATTTTTTGCATTAAAGTAGAGGAGACCACACTTTCAAGGGACAGAGAAATATGGCCTGCAAGGGTTCCTCTGAAGTGCAGTCAGCTGCAGCACATAGCCACTTCCTGTGCACAAGTGCCCAAAATCCCATGGATAATATTGATCTGGAGAACAGCTAGTAAGGCAGTGAGGACAGGCCACATCCTCAGAGGGTGTGAATCAGCATAGCAACGTGGATTTCCACAAGCTTTGCCTCAGCTGATGCTGAAGCTCCTTGCAGAGAGGGAGGGGAGGAGGTGAAGGATGCTGCCCTGGGCAGATGCATGTGGGTCCCCTGTTCAGAGTGATTCATGACAACACCGTGGGTGGTACACCAGTGGTGCTGGATGTCTCTTAAAAGTGCCCCTCAAGCCCAAGTGCTGCTTTGCTCTTCCCTCTGCTGTTTGTTTGGATGGGCACACTGTGGTAACGTGTATGATGGGAAGCCTATTGAGAAGCGTGCCTTGGATGAAAGGAAGCTTATGAGCTTATGCCTGCTAACTTTGATGTGCACAGTTCACACAGCCCTTGGCTTCCTTTTCTGTGCATCTTAACTGGTCTCCCCAGCTGTCTAGTTACACCTTCCCCTTCCCTCCAGGCTGCCTTGCAGGCAGAAGCCAGGGAGAGATTTCTCATTCCCGGTGAGCCTGGATATTTCAGATCCCACAGCAAAGATCTTGGCTAGTGCCTGCTCAGCCTTTCTTTCCAGGGGAAGAAGTTGAATTTTCCACCCCAAGAGCCTTGCATTAGGCATCTTATCCTGTAAGATGAGCAAAGCAATCTTGAGCAGCCTGCTGTTTGCCCAAAGCTGGGGCCATTGCTGCAGGACCATGACACCTTGCATGGCTCGGAGAGGAATGGGGCCATAAGAGGGGTCAAGGCCATGTGTTTATATCATGTCTGTTCCTTTAATTTGTGGATAGAAATTTGCCTGTATAGGTATGTAAGTATGCAAGTAAGGCTTGATAGCTGACAGTTTTCACCAACTGTTCAGACATTTAAGGCTTTTTTAAATCCATCATCAGATACAATCCTCTCTCTTCCTACTGTTTTCTATTCCACTCCTTCCTTAGGCACTCCCTCGAGGCTCTGTGTCTCAGATTTATTTCATCTATTTTTGAAGAAGAACAAGGGGCAGGTGGTGCCTGCAGAAGCTGAAAGAGAAAAGATGGACATATCTAGCACATGCCAAGAAAACAAACATGAAATCTCTGGAGCCTCCCCATCCTCTGGAACACTGAGCAACTTGCCACTTTTTTCCTCTTGATGCGCTTATTTTTATGAGCTCAAAGAATAAAGTATTGGATGTTACGCAGCAGCTGCCCCAGGAAATAATTCACTCATTCCATTGCTGCAGACTTCAAGGAAAAAAAAAAAAAAAAAGAGCAGTGAAGGGGGGGAAAAAAGCCAGTTCCTTTGCAAAATATCCAGTTTCCCAGCAGCTCTAACAGCGTAAATGAGAGGAATGTTTAGGTTTGGTGTCCCTCCAATTCTCATGGTTTCGCTGAGGATTTTGGAGAATGCATTTACTCCTTTGCTAACTGCAAGAACAGATTTATCCTGCAGCCATGTGCTGAATGAGTATACAGGCCTAAAAGGAGTCTGAAAGCATAAACATTTACTTCATAAAAGAGATTCTGCAGACAGGAGGCCAGAGACAGTTGATTCTGGGTAAGTATTTGTGCTCTGTTGTAAAAAAAAGTCCAGCAGCCAGAAGGAGACTTGCACACATTTCACACACCGGCCTCTGCCACAGTGGACAGAGATCCAAAGGGGCCCAGGAAGAGGCTGTCTCTTGACTGAGCCCAAAATGCAGAGGTTCCAGTGTTTCCATCTTTACTGCAGATGGGAAACCAGCCCCAGCTCCGCCTCTCGCTATGCAGTGCTGCGCCTGGACTTGGGGTGAGGAAATGAAAAAATAGCTCCGTAACCAGGGAAAACCCTGGAGCTTTGTGTCTCCCATCCAGATGCTGTAAGGATATACAAGCTCATACTTTAGCCTTTCTCCCAACTGGAATATCAATGAGGACTTGTCTCCTCTTTACCTGGCTGTTTATTTTCACAAAACATGTTAAGAGAGCATAAAGATGCTGAGATCTCCCTCCTGACGAATTCGATTGAAATCTGCCAAATGTTGAAAGATGTTGTCAGGGACTTTCTGTCACCCCATGAGCCTTGCTGTCTTGAGAAGCCAGGCTGCAAGTGCAACAGAAGGGAAGCACTGTTCCAAGGGGAACGCTGTTGCACTGGCAGTCTGAGAGAGGTTCACCAGCCACCCAGCAACCTGTAGGCATGCATGGAATTCTAGGAGTAACATGTATCTCAGTAGCATTGAGTGACCTGCATTGTTTTCCAATAAAGTAGCAGCACATTGTGATTTTTCATTACAACATCAAATCCCAATGTGGAGCAAAGGACCAAAGCAGGAGTTGCACACAAAATGAAACATCTTGCACACTATTTATATTTTTCTTTCAAAATGGATAGTTAGGAGGTTCATCCCTATCTGCCAGGAAAACTTAGGACAGATGAAATTTAAAGAGGATATAGAAACACTTCTGGATGTCCTCCCAGTCAGGAGCTTGCCCAGGATGGAGGGGTCTGAACCACAGCTGGGCAGCACACCACCAGATCACTGCACCAGACAGCTTCTCAGCCAATGGCAATCCTCAAGCAGAGTATCATGCTTGTGTATGAAAGAAAATTTCTGAGAAAACTTCTGGCTTTTTTTTTTTCATGCCACGGTGTAGAATTAATGGAGCTGTGCTTGGTCTAGACAATTTTTAATGTTTTTTTTTTTCCCTATCTAAAGTAAATGCTGCTTGACTGATCAGACTACAGCTCCTGGCAATGAGGAAGAGCATTTAGGAGTCTACCCACTGAGAATGCTTTTCCTCTGCTGCCTGCCAGGCTCTGACTGTATGGGGACTGGGGGCACAGAGTAGCAAGTTTTTTAACTGATCACCAGTCTGCTTTTCCCTAAACATGTGTGGCTGTATTTGATGGGCTGTTTTGAGATCTTAACCCCAATACATTTGCATTTGTAAAGGAAAGCCACCAGGTTTAAAGGTAATAGATTTGATTTGAGATTTGAGACACGAGATCCTGTATAAGACCCAGACTTTCCAGCTCCAAGATGATGAAAAATAGTGGTTGATAGCAAATGCTGCTCTGTCTCAGCAAATTCCCAAGTCAGTTGAAGGACAGTCACAACCTGTGCACAGGATAAGGAGCTGAAAGGATGATGAATCATCAGTATTTCATTACTTGTATACAAAACCAAGCTGTTGAATCACTGCCCTTCAGCAGCACCTTTCTTCCCTTTGCCTTTTCAGATCTGCTAGGTTTTCCATCCAGATGAAGACAAAAGGGTGCAAATCCCAGGCTTGATGGTAGAAGGATTTATGCATAGCAGATGCCCACAGGAATCCAGGGGCAAACTAATCTTCCTACATGCCTGCCACTATCAGTGAAGATAGACCAGCAGTTCTGGAGGGCATTTCAAAAGAGAAGCTTCACAGAAGGTGCCCTGAACTATTCCCCGCAGGTCCTCTTTCTCCCTGCCAGGTAGCCTGAGGCTTGCCTTTGTGGAAACCTCTTTAGATCCAGTTTCTTGGGGCTGATACTGAGGTTTGCTGTCAAGCCAAGAAAATCTTCCTTCATCTGCTTCTACTCAAGCAGCCCAAACCCGCCCCAAAGGCAATGAATAGCAGCATCCTCTATTGTAAAGGCCTAAAACCTGGATCAGCACCAATCACTTAAAGTCATAAAGAAGGATCATCCTACTTGAAGAAGCAGGCCTACAGCCCAGGGAAGTTGTGAAATCTCCATCCTTGGAGACAAGCAGAATGTGCCTGAGCAAGGCCCTGAAAAACCTGATCTCCCTGTGAAGCTCTAAGCAGGAATTTGGACAAGAACCTCCAGAGCTTCTGTGTATTCCACAGTGTAGACTTAAGCAAGAAGCTCTAAGGAAACACTAGCATAGGGTACACCCTCCTCCCATGGAGGGAGGACTAGAACATAACAGCACAGGACAGATAGTGGTGATATACAACACACCTAGGGAAGGCATCAATCAGGTACTGCAGAGATGTGTGCAATGTGAAACCTGCCCAAAGCAGAGCCCTTAACCAAACAGCCCTCAGCACTTTCTGCAGCCTCTGTGGCTCCTGTTGAAATGAAGGCTGCTATCTCGGCTAACTACTGCTTCACAAGCTGGTATGTGGCCAGCAGGGAGTCTGGGGACTTAAAATAGGCAAGAATATGCAAGATCTGAAAAGAAAATGGTCCTCATGGGGCTGTCACTCTCCAACAGTTAACTCTGAAAATTATTAATTTCAGGATTCCCAGGTTTACAAGCGTCAGGCTTCATGGTTATTTTCAGTTACTGCCAAAATAAAACTCAGTTTCCACATGCATATATTTTCCTCATACTCTCCCCTCTACTGGCCTCATCAACATTTTTTATCAGGAAACTCATTATTTATACTCTTCTGGCAAGGACATTATATTTCATCAGTGTTGCCAGCAATGCCAATTTCCCTCCTTACAGTTCTATCCTAAACTGCTTTCATATCTCTCGCCTTGTATTTCTCAGTAAACCAATAAAGCACAAATTCTAAGCCTTCCAGTTTCCCTCTTTTCCCTCCCACAACAGTCATTGATGTCTAACCACAGACGTCTGTGCTTCTTTTCAATAACTGTGCATGCAGTCGCCTATAAAATATGCACATGATAGCGCAGGGAAATTCCACACACGTTTTCTCCATCTGAAGATATACTGGTTCATATGTTACATTTATATTGGGTCTGGATCATGTCCTGCCATCATTCTGCAGGGAGAAATCCCAAGGCAGTCAACAGAGGCTTTTCAAGCAGATAAATGACAGAACTTGGCCTTACAAGCGGAATATTGTATGATATATTTCCTTTTCTGTTTGCCAAATTGATGTTAAGAAGGGGTTATGCACTTAGACAGTCATCATAAGTTTCAGAAATAATCAGCAGACATTTTTACTGAAACCCCAGAAAACAGAGCAATTAATCAGAATATCACTGCTTTTTCTATGAAGTTGCAGTTGCTTTTATTTTACTGGCATTGCATCACATAGCAGTTTTTCCACCATGGGAGCTTTGAGGTCAGTTTTAATTTATGGGGAAAAACCTTTTTTACTCTGAGATTTCTGAAAATACACAAACAAGCACCACTCAGACATGACATAACTGAACCACAGATTCAAACCCCTCTCAGGTTCCAGTGTCCCCTGTGGTCCCCACCAGATGTGCTGCACCCATGGAGAATGACCAGGGAGGATGCAAGTACATTGAACAAGCTGTTCCATGGGGGCAGGTGGGCTGAAACAAAAGGCAGATGAGATTGACACGTTGATGTATGCATGCTCTGTGGAGGAGCAAAGTCAAATTAACAGCCTTAGCTCCCCAACAGCAATGGCATTCAAGGGGAATATTAAGGCAGTAACCACATCTGCATCTCATTTTCCTTCAGTGTTTCCTAGTCGTACTGAGCTCACCCACTGGAGAGTGACATAACAGCATGAGCTGATGGGAAAGTGTCTTGAGATGTATTATGAGTAAAAAATATGCAGAATACACAAATACAGCAGGGACAGAGGGAGGTGAGCTGACCAAACCCTGCATTTTCCATTTATGAAAGATGAGTGGAGGCATTTTTAGGACACCTCCTGTCTCACACAGACCTGAAACAACAGCACTGGCAGCCCCAGCCCTTAGCCTTGCACCTCTGTTACAGTCCAGCATTGCTTCTATGGGCTTGCTGTGGCACAGAGATACACACATACCCCTCCTGCCATGGTGTGAAGGTGCAAAAGGACACCATTAGCCCCTGTGGGAGTCCCAAAGTGGGCGCTGCATAGCACCCAGCCAGTGTCCCTGCACGGTACCACACCAGCACAGCACTTCCACCAGCTCCTTTGGGCATCTCCTGGAAGGCATCCACATAGACAAGATCTGTGCCTTCAGGTAGGATTGAAATGGAGGGGATTGAAGCCACCTTATTCTAAATGACTGGAGTTCAGTGCTAGTTAGATTCATGGTGATAGACGAATTGCCTTTACTTGCTTGAGGGCATCTGTGCTATCAGGCCATGAGTCTGTGTGTGTCAAAAGTTCACAAAAGTGGTGACCCAATTACCTGTCTGTAGCAGTGGGGCTGTGGTATCTGGCAGGCAGATCATGCAATACCTTAGCACTTAGGTCAAGGCACTAAGCCTTCTTGAATTGCATGAGATGTATCTGGTTTCTAGAGAAGTCACGGACAAAAAATTAACTGCAGCACTGGAGGTAATCTGGGGAGTTTTAAAGATTTCTGTTAGATTTTATCACATTCAACATTGTGTCTGTTTGAGTTGCAATTAACAGCAAAGCTGCCATTGAATTTGACAGGGCAGGTCCATGGAAATGTGAAAAAAGCATCAGGTCTTTTTTCCTAGCCTACCTTCCTTCCCACTAAGAGGCACTTGGAAAGAAATACTGCCGGATCTAAGGAAATGACAAGCTCATGGTCCCAGTGCAAGTGAGAGGGGTATTGTCTTTTCTGTCCCCAGGGGAGCACTGTAACAGCCCATGAGAGCTACCTGTCCATGTCGGGAATGAGCCCCAGCAGGAACCCCACATCCTGCTCCATGTCAGCATTTCCCCTGAGCTGTGGGAAATCTCACAGTCAGATCTAATCGGTGCTTGAGCATGCTGGCACGGGTCCACCTACACTGGGAAGCAACGCTGCTTTCGGAAAGTGACACTTCACACCATCCTTCACTACTGGTATCCTTGATCTGGCAGCTCTGGCTCCCTCCAGAAAGGTAGACCATCAAGGACTTCTCCAAGAGCAGATACATCCAGTGCTGATTTGAAGCCTGCCTGTGTCACCAGCCTGCAAGTGCCAATGGTACATTTATTCAAATTGTGGCTGCAGACCTGCCTGCCCCCAGCATTTTGCCCTCAAGAAACAGGGTGCAGCTCTCACAGGTGGGTGGGGGCCACATTCAGAAGTGATGCCTGGTGCTGCACCTGAATGTGAGGTCAGGCATAGTTTCCACCGCAGCAGGAGTCAAAGAAAATGATAGTCTAAAGCTCAGTCTAAAACTTCTTTGTCAGTAGTTAAATAAAACTGGTCGCTCTGCAGCATGCTTTTTTAATCTTCATGCTTTTCTAGCTCAGTAGAGGGAGAGAAAGGTGCCACACAAAAATTATGAGTGACAGGCTGATACAATGACTAAACATCTTTGGCTTATTTTCATCGTTAGACCAACTAAGCATAGCTAGCACATAATAAATCTGAGGTGCAATTAAAGGTCTGCAGCATTTTTACTAGATGGAAGTTCAAATTCCCAAACCTAGTTCCTATTCCACATATTTTAGGGGTGTGATATTTTATTCTTCCCTTTTCATCACAGATGACAGGAACTGCACTGGAGGCAGTGATCAGCTGGCTCTCCTGCCACGCAGCAGCATGAACCTCAACAGCAGCAGCAGCAGCTCTGTCACTTAAGGAGTCTGTAGGTTTTGGTCCTTGTGGCTCCAAACACAGACTTTATCCTAAGCCTGAAGGCTGGTCTAAGCTCTGTCTGGAGCTCAGAAACTTGGTCTGTCAAATGACAAAATACCTCTTAGCTCCATTCCTGGTGATTTATTCAAAGGTGCAAGAGTAGCTTTTTCTAAGTTTTAAATCCTGATGCAAGGGAAATTAGCCATTGTTTTCCTTCAGGGTCCCAGATCACGAGTATTAGCATTAAAAAATAAAATAAAGTTATGGCCAGCTGTAAAAATACTAGCTAAAGAAGTTGCAGATGTTCCTAGGGGAGCTACTGAAATATTTTGGCACCTTTGCTCTGTCATTAAAAACAAAATGCGCTTGTCGGTTAGGGCTGCAGTGAGAGTTCAAGTGGACAGAGAAAAACAGGAAAGCATTTATTAGCATGTAAGTACTAATAGTGAATGTGGGCTCAGCCCTGCAAAAGCACTGGCAGGACTCCAGCTCCCAAACCCCATGCTTTACCCTGACTGTGGCATTTAAGTCCTGGAGCATCAGCGGGTGGCTGCAGAGAAGTCAGGATTGCAGCACACGCCTTTGCTGCATGGACAGTCCGGAGCATGGGCTAGAAACAGCTTAAAACAGGGCTTGGCACAGGATAAGGGATCACAGCAGGCAGGTAAAATAGTCTGACAAATACACTGCTGTGAGTAAACTACTTCTATCAGCTAAACTTCTTCAACCTAGCTCAAGTGTCTCCACAAGACACTACCCCACTTCAAGTTAGCTCCATATTGGCAATGGAGATATAGCCTGAAACTCAAAGGAGACCAACCAAATACCTTATAAAAATATAAATAGGGGCCCCCTCAGGCACCCTTGAAATGCTTACTCCTAACAGCAGGGCCTAGGCCATTGTGCATTTTGCAGAAAAGTGTAAATTGCTCTGCCTTAGGCCAGCCAGGAGGAAGCTTCATTCCAAGAGTGAATAGTTCCTGCCTCCAAATTCCTTCATCTTTCTCTGTCTCGATCTTTCAGGCTCTGGTTTTCCTCTTCTTTCCAGATGCTTGGGGAAAACTCTAAGGATTGAAGGATTCTGCCCTAATTCACCCCGGGGGAAAGAAACACAGATACATAGCCAAGTTGGCGAGGAAGATGCAATCAAAGCAAGTCATATGGCCCAGAGATAAGGAGGTGAGTGAATCAGTCACTGTGACACGGTAGCACTGGGAAAAAAAATGGGACTGATCCATTCATAAAAGCCTGCCTTGGAAAAGGAAGCTGAGCCAAGAAGCAGCAACTGGTCCAGGGCACACTATCACCTTAATGGGGAAGGGGGAACTCGTGCAATGCAGAAGGTCCAGGTAGCAATATACACATGAACTCTGACCACAGAAATATCTGTAGGAGCTGTCTTGTGCTACCATTCACTGACATTCCCCAAGCTAGCAGCTGGGCTATCATTAATTAGAAACATTTTTCCCCTTTTCTAATCTCTAATAGGTCATCTAATCCATGCCAACTGAATTGGAGGGTTTTTTAGAAAAACAGATTGTCAAAAGCTCTTTCGTTTACTGGAGAGGTTTGAATAATTGGACATTTCTACTGGAAAATTAATCTCTGATCTAGCAGACATCACATAGCTGAGATTTTCCTCAGTGTTCATTTCTGCCCAGACAACTGAGCACCATGCTGTATTCTCCACAAACAAAATGTCCATCCAAGAAAAAGAGGTTACTGCACTCAGTACAGTACTCAGAATCTTGATATGCCACCAACTATGCATGACAAATGCTGGAGAGGAGCAAAGCCTACAGGAAGAAAAGAGTGTGCGTGCTCTGGAGAGGCAGCAGGGTCCCAGCCCACAATATTTAAGCCCAGTTCCAAATTTTCTCAGCGTTTCTGCCTTTTTGGATGGGAGCTTTGGTCTGTGTGCATTTCTGTGAAGGAGACAAGGAGGAAGGGAGGGAGCCTTTTCTTGGTTCCCAAACAAAATCTCAGGCTGCGAGCCTGTCTCAGGCTCACACACCAACATCTAACAAGCAAAGACAAACAACATCACAGCTCCACAATGCTTAAGCTTGATTGAATGACGACAATTCCACGTTAAAATAAAAAAGAACATCAGAGCTTTCCACAGCTGCATCAACATTATCTATTAAAAAAAGCATGACACTACATGAAGCTTTGGCTGTGCAAGCCAAGAACCTCAATCAGCCATGGTTTGGAATGAGGCCATGGCTGAATTCTCGTGTAAAGTGATGCTGCCATACTGCTTACTTTCCACTGAGGTTTTCCACAAATTAACAGCTGTAGCAGACTCCCAGAAAACAGCAACTCTTTCCAAGTCTTTCTTCTCTGAAAATGTTGTTTCTTCACTTTATTCTTCCTCATATGGAAGGGGAGAGGAGGGTAAAAAAAAAAACTCAACAGCCCTATGAAACAAACCCAAAAAAGCTCCAGACAGACTGTGAGAAAAATTAATCACAAAGATTGCCTGGAAAGAGAGCGGTTATCTGTAAAATTAAACCAGTGGTGGGCCCAATTTTTCTTTTTATTATACCAGCATGGTGGGATTGAGAATCAAACCCAGGAAAAATATTTCTGGAGCAGCCCTTCTGATTTATGACCATCTCAACCACTCTGACAAGATCAGAAAACTGCTGGATTCTTTCCAGTTGAGCACCACCAAAGGCCAAATCATTCCTATTTAGGGAAAAACAAAACTTCCCTCTGGTTCAGCAAGAATAGTGTTTGGCACCAAGCACAGAGAAAACCGCTTCGTTTCAGCTGGCTCGCTGAAGTGCAGCTGAGATGGAAAGGTGATACCAGGCTGGTGTGGGTGGCTTCAGATCATACTCTTTCCTCCTGATTGCATCTTGGACATCACTAGGTCCCACACAGGGTGATGCAGAGGGATTCATTATAAGTGACAAAAAAACCTCTTTAAGCAAAAGTTATTTGATTTCTAGCTTGCACAGATGGCTGTTGACTCACTTGTGAGAGGAGTGATGGAACTAGCAGTCTGGAAGAAGCATTGTGGGACTCACAGCATTAGAAAATATGGATTCACAGAGCTGGTTGACTTCTGAAGATCTGTGAGCTATGGTGTAGTAAAAGGCAGTCCTTGTGCCTAGAGAAGGGGTTTTCCAGCTGGTGGAGTGCTGGGTTTTCCCTCCTTGTGCCCACCAGTGCGATGCATAGATGTGGATTGCCATGGGTGCTTGGGTGTGCCCACTGACAGCAGCACAGGGTGCTTTACAAGAACAGCAGTGTGAGGTCATCCAGGGCACCTGGTGCCCTGCCCTTCAGAGCCTCCTAACCCCGGGGTCACCTCCATGCAGCTATGCTGCAGACAGACACTTCAACAACCCTGCCAAAGGCAAGTCCTTTTTGGGGAGTGCTGGGAGGGTGATAGCATCTGAGCTACCATGGAGAGAAGCTTAGAACCTTGGAAAGTCAACTGAGATGAGCCTGGACCACTGTTTGATGCTGTTACAGACTCCTAGGTGACTTACCCTGTGTGTCAGAGGCAGTAGCAGCCCCAAGCCCAAGGGCCATCACAGGACTGTGCTGGCTCCTCTTCTCCATCTGCTGCTGGCAAGCTCTGCAGGTTGCAGGAGCCACTCACACAGTCAGGAAACAGCTACTGCAAAGCCAAACCTCCTAATTCCAACCAGGGCAGGATGTGATGACTTTGGGTCAAATGGCAAACTGCACCACATGGTGACCCTCCCAAGTGCACAGCTGTCTGGGGAGGGACCTCATCTTGCTGCCCTGAGAAGTCTTTCTTGTCCCTGTTTTGCTCAGCTTGGCATCTGAAGGCTTACATATTATACTCCTGATGCAGACCATGTACCAAAGGAGCTATCAACAGCCTGTTCTCTATTCAGGGAAATTTCTCTTCAGATAAATTTTTTCCAAAGTATGAAATTAATCAGCCTGCTGGAGCACATGATGCTGCTTCAGCTTCAAGTTCAGAAGCCTCTGCAGTCCAGGTTGCTACTGACACAGTTCCTCAGATTTTGATGTCCATCTCACACCTCTGTGATCCCACTGTACTAGCCAGGTCTCATGTGATCACTTCACACAACAAGCTTGAAAAATAAATATACCTATTTTATCTTTCAAGTATAGCCACTGCCTATGAGTTCCCAAGGAAACCCCAAACCACCAAACCAAAGTAATGCTGGAGAACAAAGGACCTGATCATTTCTCCTGACCCAAATTTAAAAAAAAAACATTAAAATATCCGTTTACTAGTCTGTCCTCAGTGCACTCCCAAGCCTCAGAGATGTTCTGTCATACTGTTCACTAATTGTTTTCAGTGTTTGATGTGAGTATTTTTGGCAGTCAGTTTGTCATGAATTGACACTTATTTTGTCAACCTATCTTCAGCAAAACTGCACACCCTCCCTCCTCGTAGACCTGTCAGAAACATAAAGATTACTCATTGCATATTTCTAAGAAGCTCCTGAAGCCAGCACTTGGAGTTTGCATAACAACCATTGTCGACAATCCACCTACAGCAGCTTAAAAATACAGATTTGAATGGGTGAAGAGAGGCCGGGAGTTCTCAGAAGGACAAGTCAGATTCAGGATTTTATTAATAGAACCGGAGGTGTTCTCATGAAGGCAAAAAAAACCCCAAAACCCACTCTCTTGTTATCTTAGCTGTCATCAGCAATCACCTTTTCAAAAACAGGCAGGCAAGATGCAGAGTATTCCTGTAGATGAGCAAACAGAAAGCTGCTGCAGAAAAACATTGAGAGCAAGATGAGAGAAGCAAGCACCATGGATCCTCTCCCAGGTCCTCCTTGGGAGGTGCTGGATGTCCACTGGCCCTGCTGGAAGGACTTAATTTATTTTTTTTTTCAGTCTGATGCCACACATTTCACCCCTGGAGGGTTAAACATCAAACAAAGGGAACCCACCAGAAAAACACAAAGCTGTTTGTGACATGGGCTCCAGCACTCTCTGCAGCAAAATAAAGCAATTATATTAATTGGAGTGCACAATAGGCACTCACCAAAACAGCAGATGAATTGATGCAGATCAGCAGTGGCTGCTGGAGAGGGCAGGGAGGAGCAGGGCACAGGACAGGGAGGACCATGGGTGGCTGGCTGCATTTCTGCCACGCTGCTGCAGCATCACCCTGCCCAGCCCTGCCTCCAGAGCTCAGCAAGGGACAGAGAGGAAACCCGGCCACCTCCTAACCCGGGGCTCACTCCTGCAGGGTGACAAGCTGTGGCACAGCAGAGAAGGTGCTGCCATGCCTGAAGGGTTTCCCATGAGCTTGTGCCACCTTCTCTCAGGTCTTGGGGGAAAGGAGGGACATCGGGGGTGACCACGAGAGTGCGAGACATAGGCAGGAGAGCCCAGAGAACAGCGACATCGGAGGCACCATCCAGCCATGTTAAAAACCTCCACTCTGAGAAAACATCAACACTCACAGTCTTTTTCCAGCCAAATCCCCAGCCTGTTAGGTTCACCATTAACAACAATCCCTGCAACTTTCTCAGCCTTGCTGTTTACACAAGCTAGAGCTTTCATACATAAAACTCTTAAATGAAAACATTAAAGAGCAGCTGGCGCCTCTTGGAAAACTCATAAAAAGTCTGTTTTCAAACAGTGTCGCTTCTATACCATAAATTTCTATATTTCTTACTCCCCTCATTCCTTATTTCTAAAGACATTTGCATGAAAACAGGAACTTTGTTTATTAAAGAGTTCATCTGCTCCTGCTGTTAATTTTCCACCTGAAGCCAGAATCCCCCGGGTATGACATCATTAGCACAGCTCTGGAAATGATCATGAAGTCACAAACAGAGGGTTAGGGCTTCACTTGGAAAATAAACAGCAAGAAGACAGAGCCTCTGCCACAGCCAAACCCCAGATTCTTATCCAGTTTTTCCTGGAGCAACATCCCATTGATTTCAGTGGGACACTGACCAAAACAAGGCTGTCAGCAATTCCTGTTTCAACCATTCCTCTCTTCCTGTTCCTGCCTCCAGGGCATGAGGGACTTGCCCTGTGCAGCAGGTCTGGGTCAGGAGAAGCCCTGCCTTGGCATGATGCTGGTCCTCCCGGTACCACATCCTCACACTGCTCCCTGCAGGCAGGGGCAATCCAAGGGGGGCACCATCTCATCCCTATATCAGCTTTTGTGAGTGCCCCCCTTTTCCAGCTATGCACCATGATATGTCCTGCTTGCATGAAGCCCATCATGTGGGCAGAGCAGCTGCTGGGATGCAGGAGACCAGAAGGGAGCCCTGCTGCATCTGCACATGGGCTGGCTGTGGAGGAGTGGGGCTGCCTCATGCCCAGACATAGACAGAAACAGCTGCCTAACAGTGCTGGACTCTAGGGATGACTAAGGGCACCTGAAGATCAAGAATAAATGCCTTTACAGGGAGACTTATAGGAGGGAGAGATATGTTTCATGTGCAGAGGCAGAAGAAAGAAACACAGGAGCTAATATGTCTCCTTGTGTGAGGCTGGAAAGACAAAGTAAAGATGTCTTTTATTAGAGCAGATCCAGCAACACTAATCAAATCTACATTTTCACCTCCTGTCCATGAAAAGCACAAGAAAATGACTGTGAGCTTAGAGAGCTTCATTAAATCTCTTTTCACATATAAAATCTCTGACACAGTTGAAGCCCTTCCCTCCCATCACCAGGCAAGCACAGCTAATATGTAATTGCTCAGGCCAAACACTGCTCGTTTTTTGATCTGATACCTATGCATGCAAATGGCGTATTTGTCATGTGATGGCTCTCTGCACGAGTGCCACAATGCTGGGCTGCTGCAGCAGCAAAGATAATCTGGCTCTACAGGGCCAGCACTCTCCATCCAGCAGCCTGTGGTAAGCAGCCTGCTTGTCTCCCTGCCTCCCTACCCTGGGCCACATCAGCAGCCAGTCTAGGCTGCTCAATACTGCTGCTATGGAGCAGACACCTGAGCACAGATGTCTGAAAACCTTCACACCTGTGACAAAGCAATGTGGCTGACTGGGACAGAGACAGCCTGGTTTGGAACAAGGTTATTAATACTGCATGGGGAAGGTGGAGGCAGAATATGGGATTGATCAGATACTGTCCATAAAGGATTTCTTCCGTTTATCCTTGTTCTCTAAGCTTTTAAACCTTTGCGTATATATTGCTACATCTTTATTCAGTGCTGATGCTGGGATCCTGAATAACGTTTCAGAAATATTGACTATTTCTTGAATATGAACTGGTAATATTTGGTATAGCAGAGGGAAAAGGAAAAACAAAAAAAGATATGCATTTAGTCTTGCAAATAAAACCTAAGCTTTTCCCTCAGTGAAATCACTGTGATTTGATTGATCACCACAAAGCTGCTGCATGGTGGCAGTGCTCTGTTTTCATGACCTGATTTGGGCTTGGCTGCTGGGAGACACTGTCTGGGGGAGAGGGAGCCAATGAGTGCTCTGGATGCATGGCCCTGCACGACCACCACATGCCTCTCCTCCCTCGGCTCTGCCACCAGACCCCACTGCCCCCAGCTCCCTCCAGAACAGCCCGTAGGCACCACAGCCTCCCATTTCCTTCAGCTTGGTCTGTTGTTATAGCAAGACCAGTGTTTTCCTTGGCATGGGCCAGTAGTCCCATAGCACTGTACTTCCTCCACACAGAATAAGTGTTATTTAACAGCTCTGATTATTTTGGAGAGTTGTTCAGCCTCTTTTTTTGAAAAAATGAGAATACATTGAAACTGATTGTATTGGCTGCTTGTGACTATTTTTTCTGGATGGTCCTCGCTCTCTTTGCATAAAATGTGGGATGCACACCCAGGCAACTTTTCAAGAAGGCACAGTGCCACGGTCATATGTGCCTTGTTTAAAGAAGTTGTCACCTCTGTAAAGATAAGCATGCAAAAAAGGGAAATGCAGGCACACTGGGAAGAGGTACCAGTCTCTGCTCTTGTTCGCCCCAGTACGCACCCAACTGAGTCAATAAGAATTTGGTCCAAAGCAAGTAACAACAGGAAGAGCTGATAAAGCTCCTCTGGGTGCTGTTATTTATCCCCTTAGCACAACTCCTGATAGCATAACTCTAACCTGTCAAAGAAGGGTTGCCCTCATTTCTTGATGTGGATACAGGCAGACAAAGAGTAAATATTTCAGTGCAACTGAAAGTGTCTCTGACTCATCATATCATCATAATTTTTCTGGAAGCTACTGGCTTCATTCTCTTTCCTCAGCCCTTCCCTTAGGACAGTTTACTTCAGGAGCTCTGCATTTTCTCAGAAAATCCCCAATGTTCTCTTTGAGAGTCAGTATTGTTAATTTTAAAGAGCAATCAGGAGACGAGCCCTCCCTTGGTCTGCCCTCCAACCCTTGTTTCACCATTTCCTTACTTTCAAGTCCCAGTGTAACAAATGTTCAAGGTCTTCCTCCCACCTGCTTCTCCAAGGCAGTTTTAAATTAGCCATGATTTCCTTCTCTCCTCAGCTTCTCATTTTTTCCAAAGTCTGTACTATCAAATCCTAACGCCCTCCTTTCCTCTTTGTTATTTGAGGCAGCCCTGCGTGCTGCTCATTCATGAGGACACTTCCACCCACTCTACTGAGCCAATATTCCCCACCTCTGCACAAATGCTTTCATCCCTGCATTAGTCTAGCTCTCACTTCTAGCAGCTGTTTTTTGTTTCAGAGAGGGGGGTGTGGGGTCTTTTTTTGTTGTTGTTGTTTGTTTGGGGGTTTTTTGTTTGCATGTGGGTGTGTGTGTCTGTTTTGTGGGTAGCCCTTCACACTCTGCAGGGCTGCAGTCTTTCTCAAGTGAGTACTTTCTTGGGAGGAGGGCAGATCATGGCAACAGAAGCGAAGGTTTCTTGCTGGAAAGATCATTTGCTCTCTTGAGTATGAAAAAACCTACTGCTGCTAACTTCAAGTGGGCCCACCCTCTCCTCCAGGCATCTTTACAACCATGAAAATTGCAATGTCACTGGTATTAACAGCACGAAATGGCAACAGCTCACTCCACTACAACTCCCTGCTCCTGCAGGGATAACAACTGAAACTTCAAATTAAATTGAGAAGCTGCCTCTCCAGCCAATGTCTCCAGCAATCTTCCCCAGAGGAATGTAGGGCCACAGGGTTTGAGTGGAGAGGTAGTGAACCTCCAGGCTGCTGTAGCCCATGGGGGAGTTAGTCCCAGAACAGTTTGTTGGTTTTTTTACAATGAGGGTGGTGAAACACTGCAATGTGTTACCCAAAGAAGTTGTGGATGCCCCACGCCTGGAAACATTCAAGGTCAGGCTGGACAGGACTCTGGGCAACCTGATCTAGCAGAAGATACCCCTGCTTATTGCAGAGGGTTGAACTAGATGACCTTTGAATGTCCTTTCCAACCCAAACTATTCTTGGCTTCTCTTCTCCTGGCCTGGAGGTGGTCTCATCAGTTTGACAATGTCATTTAACCCCAGCCTTTTGGCTTCTCATCCACTTCCCTGAACTGCTCTACACTACCACCACAGAGGCCCATGGATACCTCTCACCTCCTGCTCCCTCTCACTTCTCTGGGCTTCCAGTCTCCAGACTCTTCTCAAGTCCTCACTTTATTTCTTCTGTTCCCACACAAGGATCCAGGAGCCATAAATGGATCAAGCTGTGGCAAGATCTAAAACTGTCCCATCTTTAAAAAGCCAGAAATACCCTGCAATCTGTGAGAACTAGCCAGTCCAGCGACAACAGGGACATATCCAGATCTGGGATATAAGGGTTAAACTCACCTGGCTTCTAAAATCCCATAATACTTGTGTGCACAGAGCTGTTACACTGCAATTTACTCTAAATTGATACTCCATTTATCTGTCCATAGCCTTGGAATCTTGCTGCCCCTGCACTCCTAAATCACCCTTCTTAGACTCTCCTTATTTAATTTTCCAGCTCTTCAAGCAAACCCTTCCCTAACGGTCCCTGCATACCTCTGCATCCTCATCTTTGGAAATGCTGCCCCTGTCTCACTTTCCATGCAAACATGTTAAGGCATGGAGCTGAAATGTCATGCCAGAAAAAGCAACCCAGGTTGTTTTGGTACATGCAGTGGTCAGCATGCCCTGCTGGAGAGCCTACCAACATGTAACTAATATCCTGAGTTTTGGAGCCAGACAAGTCCTATTCATTCTCTTGTCCAAACCACAGAGACAAGAACATCCAGCCTCTCCAATGTCTTGCAAATCCTGGGATTGACATGGAGACACAGAGAGGGAAAAGCTGAAAAGCCACCAAGCTGCCCAGTAATGCTGGCATTATGATCTAGGACCTTCCCATGCTGTAGAAGAAGTCATGCCCCTTACTGGAGTGGGCAGGCTGTGACATTTGGCTGAAGGCATCTTATCTAGATGCAGTAGTTGAGACCTCCCTCTTGAACATACAGATGAGGTTGACCCACTTCTGCTGAGATAAATCAGAGGAAAGCCTGGGGACAATGGAATCTGAACAGAGTAAAAAGAGACATTTACATGCAAGGAATAGCTGCTGTACTATAAACCCATTCTTTTTTTTCTGCTAGCCTGCCACACCACTTGAAAAATCCTTCTCACTCTGCAGGCTTTAGTCCTGTGATCAGGGGAGCAAAGGCATGCTCCACTGCATGTTAAATATTCCCTGATGTTCCAGTGGTGACAGTACATTTCAAACCTATGGCATGAAAGCACCTCTCAGATACCAAGGCAACCTTTGCTTTGCTGTGCTTCTTCATGGGCACCAGAATCAGCACAGAAACACACCTGCCTAGGGCTGGCATCTCTGATTTATTGGTTTATTTTGAATATGTTGCTCCTCTTGCACATCTAATGCCCCCCTCAAAGGACTCAAGACCTTTGCACTTTTCTGATGACTTCGTCCTTTGTACTCTGCTCCCACAAGCAATAGGTCAGGGATCAGATGACAGACTTGACCCAAACTGGCTGACAAAAGCTTCTCATCTGCTTGGCATGGCATTCAGAGAAATCGATTCACTGAGGTGTCAGGGCTGCATTGCATTCAGCAGCAGTTTCTAGGCATGCCATGGAAGGCACCAGCACATCAGTGGGCTTATTGACCCATTCAGTAGAAATTCCAGTACTGAGCATCCTTCTCAGCTCACCATGGTCTGAGGGAAAACCTTCCTCCAACTATGTGTATTATGCTGAGTATAAAGAATAAAAGTTTCAATTTTGCAGAGTTTGCCTTCCCAACATTTTACAAAGGCACCCCTGAGGTTCCTTCTGAGTGAGAGGAAAGCCATGTGTTCCCAATATTAATGGATATTTCATTCTTTTTACTGTGAAAGTTAGGTGTTCAAGGAGGTACTGGCCAGCATGGAGACAGGAGCAGGGGCAAACAGAAATGTGCCACTGCTATTCTTAAAAGACAAAGCACAAGGAAAAAGCATCCTCAGGTGAAGTCACCTTTACCTCCAGGTTGTGTCATCTTCAGGCACACAGGTCAGGCCTGGAGTTTCTTTCTAATCTTGCTCCATCTTGCCACTGAACCAGATTTTATCCCCCAACAAAGTCCATCCACATCATCCTCTCTCTTTACCAATACTTCCCTGAGCATTTATGCTATTTTCCTTCTCGAGTCCTTATGAACTCATTTAGCACTTTTGCTGGTTTGCCTTGCTAAAAATTGTCTATTCCTCTATTCTTTCTCACTTTTTTCCAGACAGAAGGAGGGAACACGCCTTCCCAGAATTAGCAGCAGAATTATCACTGCTCACTGTCTCATCAGTGGGCAAGTCCCTGCTGGTGTCCTTACCCCTCTGCCCTCAAACACCACCCACCCACTGGGCAACAGGGCACCTCTTAATAAGACCACCTCACAGTGGAAACCAGATGCTACAATAGAAACATAAATTTTCTCAATTCCTAAAATTTGCAAAGGATTATGCTCCAGTTTTTGGGTTTTTTTCACCAGCTGCCCAGTGTGGTAAAATTAAAGATCCATTTATGATAGATGACAGTAGATAACAGTGGTTCCAGCTCGGCTGTGGTGCCCCAAAATGCCCCATTCTGCAGCCTTCTGAAATGACAGGCCGTCTGTTATGAAAATCACTTTGAACTTTCATATTTCTGGTCCAGAGTCTCCCTCTAGAATTCTCCTATGTATTAACTGCTTTTGCATATGATACCTGCTTTCAAAGCCGAGTCACACATTCAGGATATCTTCACATTGTGGTTTCACTATGCAAATTGTCTGTGCTCCTCTCTTCTAGGTACTGTATCTGATGCATCCCCCTGCCTTTTTAACTCATGGGGGGCCCCGACAGGGCTTGCCTCCCAGCTCCAAGAGCATAACTGAACATTAGCCCACCCAACTAAAGAGGCTGCAAGCATGGAGAAATGCCTCCCAGTTTGAGATGGAGCCTTGTCAGGTTGCTGGATAAAAAAAGCCCTACATTCATTTCTCTCGCTCACAGGCTTGCTGCTTAGTCAGCTGTTACACCGCCGCATAAAACCTTTGCTAAAAGAGCTGTGGTAGAAAATAGCTGATCAGTAAGTCTGAAGTGTCAGAGCTGTCTGGGTAGGTGGAGGCACTAACAGGAAGGCAGGAAACCCAGTCTGTAAGCTCAGGGCTGGGAGAGAGGAAACCATTTCCATTCAGTACAGAGATTGCAGGGCAAGCAACACTGATGGGAGGGCTCAGGCTCAGCCAAAAAGCCATTTTTTTCTCCTCTGTTTTAATGATTCCCGGTTGCTAGAATTCAGCAACCCAGGGAGGAAGCGTGGGCCAGTCTACACTGAATGCTGCTCCTTGCTCCTACCCTTGCAGCCGCAGGGAGGGGAGGCAGAGGATCTATAAATGTATTTCACACAAGTGTGTGTGAAATAACCCACAAAAATCACCCTGCGAGACTTTTTAAAAATGCCTGCTACCTGTAACACCAGCCACAACCAGCACACCAACTTATTTACATGTCATAAATCCGTGGCTCACAAAGACCTGTTGTACTGACTTTTCACCACAAACCTGTGAGCTTTGGTAAATTCGTTAAAGCAGACTCACCCCTTTCTTATAAAGGGTTTCAAGCAGCTCACAGCAGCATAAAGGTAAATCACACAAGGGCTGCCTTGTCCTCCCAGACTCCAATCACAGCTCTAGCATTCACCCCTTTGCAATTCCAAATCCTGATTAGATCTGGGAATAGATCCTACACATGGATCTAAGTGTGGGGGAAACAATGCACCAAAGATCTGGAGTTCTCTAAACCCTTCAGAGCCCCCACCGACATTTCTCAGCCTGGCAGCTGTTCCAAGGCAGCTTTCAGTTTTAATCACAAATTATTCTCCTGACAGCCCACAGCAAAATTAAAGCAAGCATCACAAGACAAAGAGGCTCGACTTTGATTTACAAATTTCATGCAGGATCCTTTGGGGGTTCTAGTTTGATTCCAGGAAGAGCAAACCAGCCCCACAAATTCAGCAGCTGTGCCCAGGAGTGCCCCAGGGCAGCGGTGCTGTTGCCTCCTCTCACCCTGTGGTATATGACAGTGGTTCCTGCATGTGTTGGCACCACTGGCCAGCCCCACCAGAGGGTCACACTTTGCTGTGCCCAAGTACACACTGCCACAGATGCCACCATATGTGGTTCACTCCTTCTCCTCCTCACTGACCAAGTCCAGCAGGGAAATACATCTCTTACAAGCAGCAGGAACCAGATTCTCTCATACCAGGTATGCGTTGTGCGAGGGAATCAAAAGCAAGTTATGTTTGAACCTGCAGGACCTACACAGCTTGACCAAGCCATAAAAATGCAGCTGTGTCAGTACAGAGACACCCAGAAGTGTCCATTTGCTCCTGTGTGTGCTGGCATGCACTTGCAGCGTGGTCTGAGCACCGCCTGGCACACTGAAGCCTTGCTGCAAATTACGGATGAGGGATTATTTTTCAGTTTCCCAACTGCATACTAAGGATTTACCCATCCCTCCATCCCTTCCACAGAGGTCTTGTGAGGATAAACTGAGTTATTTGAACATTTTGAAGGCTGGAAGTGCTAAGAGCCAGACGGGAGGGAGTGGTCCAGAGAAGCAAGGAAGCAGAGCGTAGATTCAGTGGAGGAGTTGTTCCAGCTAATGCACAGTGAGCTCCCTTGCTCCCTGAAAAGCCACTCCAGACAATGCCTAACAGAATGCACATATTGCAGAGCCTCATGTATTCAGTTTTCCTGGAAAAGCACAGAGCAGCAGTGGTTTTGGGCTCTGCCCGGGCTCTGACTGCTCGGAGCACCACACCAGCTCCATTAGCAGAATTTAGGTCCCACTTTGCTCATTCCTTTTCCTGCTCCATTCTTGGTGGCTTCCAAGGTCAGATGTTTCCACATCTCTCTTCCCCAAAATAAGGCAGGAGTGTTCCTTGTCCTTTGTGGGACCTACTGTATATTACAATTTATCATCTTTAGTCAATGGGGCACCCAACCCAAATGGCACCATCATATCAGCAGGCAAAACCCCCTAAGAAGCACAGCAATTAATTTATCTCGCCAGCATTACAACAGGGATGGTAGGAAAAAATGATCTGTGGACTCTCACAGTTCCCACCAAACCCAACAGAATGTGGAGACACAAATACAGAGCACCCCTGAACTCAGCATGGTGGTCGGGAGCAGTGAAAGGGATGGATTTTCACACCCCTGTTCACTGCTGGCTAAATGATCCCCTGTCACACATGGCCACGCTCTCCACAAGCAAGAGAAGGGAAAAATCTATGTGCTGCAGCCAGAAAACACCCTGCAGCTGAAATCATGCTACCTTCTACCTAAGGAAGGTGTTAATAACAAGAAGGATTGAATGCAAGAAGCAAAAAAGGCTGCTCTGGACACTCCAGCAAGCTTTCCATCTCATCCCTAAGCACAGCAGGACAGAATGGCTGCAGAGTGGACCACCAGTATGTTGGCATTTTTCCCACTAATTGAAGTTTCCACTCATATAAAACTATCCCATGCTAATACATTGCACTTTCATTAAAATCACGTAACTTCAATTATTTATATTTTTATTGTGGCATATAAATTACACTGTCCAAATAAAAAAATTAAAAAACAAAAAGAAGGAAAATAAAAGAACAGCAAAGCCATTATAAAATGAAATTCTGAAATTAAGTGCTCCATTCTAACCAGAGAAAAAGGGAATGTTTTGAACAAAATAATTTGGCCTGTATATTTTTCTAAACAAACTGTGTCACAACAAATGCAATCCTACAAAGACCATTTGTATTAATAAAATGGTATTTTTGCAATAAAATAAATTGCTGGCAAAGTGTTCAGTTGGGTTTATTAGTGTCATTAAGAATCCTCCCACATTCTCTTGTTTTTCAGCAGCTAGGAAAGAGGTACATTCAGAATTTCATTATTTGAGAATGAGGCAATAGATAAAATAAAAAATAAAGAGCAATTTGTACTCCTATAATGGCTTCCTCTCCAAAGCTTCACAGCAGTATACAAAAAAAACTCGGTGATTTAACCTTCTCTCTTGCAATGTAGCTATTCCTCCTTTTTATGGCTGGGAAAAATATCTCTTGAGAGAGCCTCTGTTCATTTCAAACATCTGTATTCTGAGTGCCAAGAGCGTGATTTACCACAGTTTATTGTGCTCCAAATCAGTGTCCAGGATAGGTACTCAGTATTTCTAACAAAAAAGACCACAGGCATCTCACATCAGCTATCCCAGACTTCTGGAATCTGCTACAGAGCTGGAGTGAATTTGGGACAGCAGGAAACTCAACCTCTGTTCCTTAGCTCTGGGCTGCTTCTCAATTTCCAGGCTCCAGGGCACAAGAGGCAGAGCCTTTCACCTTGTTCTAGCCCTCTCCAAAAACACACGGGATATTTCAAATGTTTTGTTAGGCAGGAATGAGCTCTCTGCAGAAACACTGACTGGCTCAATTCTCCTTTGTCCATTTTACAGCCTCTGCGTTCCTGTTGGGCGACACTTAAAGACGCGAAAGAATTTCCAGTATTTAAAAAAACTTCTTATTTTTAATGTTTTCTGGTGCCAAAACTGACAGACGCCTGTGCACGTATGGAAAAGGCAGGAAAGCAGGGCTGTTTCTGGGGAAGAAATGCTTCTTTCATTTCCTTCCCTCTTCAACATCGGTTGATATTCATTTTAAACGTGGCTGGCACTCCACAGTAAGGGGAGTGAAAGATCTTGTTCTTTCATCCAAAAAAGTATCAAATAGGTGTAGCTGCAATTTTAAAGCAACCCCACCAAGCCATTAAGTTCCCAAAAGGACGATGGCTTCCCTGCCAGCACGGGGTTTGCCATATCAGATGCAGCAGACTACCAGATCACAAAGCCTTACTGCTTCATTCTAGCCATGACCCATATTTCATCCTGTGCTTCAGAAGAAGATGAAAGGCCTTCATAATGCATCCTAAACATTACCATATGGAAAAATCTTGCAGCATTTAAAAAGGATAAGCAAATAGGATCCTATATAAATACCAGGACACTATAGCATTCATTTCTAAAATCCCAGTGGGACAATTATAATGTCTCTAATTTTCTGTGGAGGGGAAGTATATCCCTGATATATTCTCTAGGCAGTGGTGACGAGAGCTTTTCATCACAATAAGCACAGGACAGAATGCAAAAATATCTTGATGCCCAAACCTGTGAAAAATCGAAGTTCTGAACCCTACCATTTTTAATGCAGGTAGACCAGGATTCGATCTGTACCTTAAAAATTGTATAATGACAGTAACTATAAAGACTCAGAACCAGAACAAGGGCCAATGAGGCTATTAATAATAGTAATAAATGTGGTTCTGCATGAGGAAAACAGGCAAAGAATTTAAAAGGAAAAAAAAAAAGTAATTTTAGAATATGTTATGTGCTCTGTAAAATTCCCACTGCATTTGTACAATGCAGCAGCAATTAAGGAGCAATCCCTGTCTCGGAAAAGAGGCTGCAATCCACCCCGTGTTATCAGATGTTGCCTAGGAGGTCAGGAATGCTCCAAATGGTGCTGCTTCTCCCGGGCTCTCCTTGCCCTTGGGGCACAGGCACCAGCCTGGCGTCAGAGCCGCTCTCTGCCGCAGGGATGCCCGAGCATCCCTTGCTCCAGGAAGGATAAGGGGAGTCCACGTCTCTGCCAGGCTGCGCAGGGAGAGCAGGAGGAATAAAAGCAGGACCCCTCCCGCAGGGGTGCACACCACGGCGTTGTTATCTGCAGCATCATAGCTTTCCCGGGAAAAATGGTCTGCGTGGGAATGGGGGACATGCAGCCGGCACAGGGCCCCTCTTCCAGGCTCCAGTGGCACGAGTCCTGCTTCACTGAGCACCACTGAGAGCCAATAACCTTCCAGTCTCCCTCCTTCCCATGCACCTCCAGCTGCCACAGGTCTGCAGATGTACAGCTGCATTTTGAACAAATATACCAGATATTTCTTTTCTTGTACAATTCTTTTCTTGGGCAACTCTGGAGAGCAAACTGCACATTTTGGTCCTTGGTTGCACAGCTTCAATGTCCAAATCTTCCCCTCCTCAGGCAGTAAATGCAGCTATTGTTTTCCCAGTTGGTCGGGTTATTCTTTTTTTTTTTTTTTTTTTTTTTTTGGAGAGCCTCGTGTTGCTGCCAAGGTAATGCACAATGTTACACACTTTAGAAACCAGCCCGGGTTGTGTAATGCTACCCTACCACCACCAAACAACTTAGGACTGTGTCAGCCCAGGGAAAAAAAACAAGCCTGGAAGCTAGAGGAGAGAAGATTAAAGCGAAGCAGCAGCATGGTTTTTAATTGTGCCTTAGAATTTCTAATCTGGTTAATGGTCCTTCCAGCCCATCCTGTGTAAAGACATGAGCATGTGGCATGTACTGAAGGAGGATCAACACTGACACACTGACAGATGCGCTTATTGGCACAAGAGACTAGATTAGGTTTTGGACTGGATTTTTTAACTTGTTAGCTAGCCAGCAGCAACTTGCTTTTTTGGAGGGGAAGGGAGGGATCAAACAATTGCTGCAGAGGGATATTAGTTCCCTGGCAGTTCATCTTCTTCCATTACAGATTCTCTGCTTGAACATGAGACAATGCTGCCATTCCTTCCCCCTGACTCACTGGCAATTCTTTATCCATCTCTGGTTTGCTGCTCTGGAGATTTTTTTTAGCTGGAATTTGATCACCCCCACCTGCTCTTTTATTCTCTCACCATATTTTCAACACTTCTGTCTCCTTCATCACATCCCAAAGCTCTGCTGTGTAGTGAAAGCCTGTAAGTTAACCAGAAGTTCAATACATTCACCTTGGTATTATGGAATTTTGCTTGCCCATTTGAGGAAGATGAGGAGCGAGTGCCTTGTACCGCAGGCACGCCGGCATGCGTGGCAAAAAGCACAGCACAGAAGGTGGAAAGTGGCTGCCTGCCGAGAGGGATGCAGCTAATGTTTAACAGCACATGTATGAAAGCTAGCTCTGTTCACATTCCTCAGGAGAGCTGTCCCACGGGTTGACAGAGGGCTGTCCACAGAGGAGGGCAAGAGTAATTAAGGAGAACCAAATTCTAGCTAGTGGGAGAGGTGGGAATTGCAGAAGTCCTTGGAGCTCGGCCAGGACACAGGTTAGAGGTTAGAAGTGCCATGGGTGCTTTTCTGCTGACGGCAGAGTGCTGCCAGAGGTGTCATACCCTCCTGCCAGGCTCACAGCTTCTCGGAATCTGAGTGGTAGCTGAGCAGCTGGGTACACAAACCTCTCCCATACAGCCCATAATTCCCAGGCCAGTCCCCCTTTGACATCTTGCCATATTCCAACAACACAGGCAAGTGCAAGAGGGTAGAAGTTCAGGACAATGGTGGCACTGTAACTGGACTGCACTTTTTGATAAACCTTCTGTGTTCTTTCACTGTCCTGCATTCCATGTGCATGGTACCCAGCCCATGGGACCCTTTGTCCCAGAGGAAGAAGCCACTGCTTGGACACCACATCAGTGCTTTGAGGGTGGTGGGAGAGGGGACTGTGACTTTCATGCAGCACAGCAGAGACACCACAGCCAGGGCTGCTTGCAAAGGGCTGCTTGTGCCTGGCTGGGTCTGTGGCTCTCCTGCAGCCACCCAGCCTCAAGGCTGAGCCTCTCAGAGAGGCTGCTCATGGAGAAAAGGGTTGGGCTGGGACACCACCCCTGCTTGTGGCACTGATGCCAAGGGACATGTTTCCAGAAGCCAGCAGCAGTCTGAGGAGCCCTTGCAAACACCTGGCTCCAAAAGAGGCACACTGGCTGCTGAGCCTGCACCCTCCTCATACAAGGTGAATGCACACCCCTGCCCTAGAGCAAACAAACAGGAGAACACCAGCCAACTCCCTCCTAGCCCACAGGAGTATTGCCAGGTGAGGAAGAGAACAATTCACCCACCTACAGATGAGACTGCAGTACAAACAACCACATAGGAAAGAGGTGAGCCACTTGAAGGGGGCTGTTAAGCAGGCAATAACAAGGTCTGCCCTGCTTTCACCCTCCAGAGAGCCACCAGCCCTCAGCCTGGAGGACTGTGTGTCCCAGGAAGGAGCCAGAGCAGCTGCCAGAAGCCTCACCATCCCTCTGAGGGCTTAAATAGCTAGCATGCCTCCTGCATGTCCACACCAAGGAGTCTTGCTGCTTCACACAGCCAAGCTGCTCCTTCAGTGGTTTTCCAAGCACAGTGTACTTACTTTTTAATTGGGTGAGCAGAAACTGACCCCAAAGCTAGTGAAGAGCAGGAAGGGGCTCATCAAGTTATATGGCCCCAGCATTAGCATTAGCAATGCTGCACCCAGCTGTGCTCTGGCTCAGTGTTCCATGGGAGGGTTCATGCTGGCCCCAGGGCACAGCATGCATGTCATGGAAATCTAGCCTGTGTCCACAAAAACTAGAGCCTACAGCCAGGCTTGTGCTGCATGCTTTTGCTGGCAGAACAGCACCACTGAGGTGTGTGCAGGGATGCAGCCATCCAGCTTGCCAAAGCAGGATACACCTGCAGCCCTGGCAGCATTGAAGCTCCCCAAGGAAGATCGGCAGGCATTTCCCAGTCCGATGTCCCAAATGTCACCACGTGAGTTCTGCTGAGCACAGAGATCTGAGCAGAGCTGGCTGGCCCCTGGAATAGGTGGCTGCTGGTGAATCCACTACCCAAAACTGCAGGTGGTTAGCCCAGGGCATAAATGACAGCAAAAGCATTGATCTTTCTGCAGTGAGAACAGAGGGACACCAGCTCTCAACCTGACCTGCAGTTCTGAACACCAGGTTCAGCTCCCTGCTCAGAGGCAGGACAACCTGTCCTCAGTCACAGCCCTGCTCAAATCCGTGCCCTCCAGATCCAAAACAAACAACAGCCAGTTCCTGGTAGGGCTGAGAAGCAAACAGCAGGGCCATCAACAAGAGCCAGGTGGGAGCTTCTGGCTCTAAGCCTGAGAGAGCTGGGGAGGAGGAGAAAGAAACACAGTGACGGAAACATTGATCTCCAGAGGAGGGGTGCAGCAGGGGTGGCAGAGAGTGCACAGGTGAGTTCATAACTGCCTGTCAGGGAACCAGCTCTGCACTTAGGAGATGTTTTCTTGCACCAGCTATAGCTCAGCACCTACAGGATCAGCAGCATGACAGCAGGAGCAGTAGGCTCCTGCCACTTTCTCCTGGTGACCCAGGGTGTTCACCCATCAGTACACTTGCACTTACACATATGGAAAAGCCCCAGGCCATCTGCTCTTCTTCAGACTGCAAAATTATGTAGTTGGAAAAGCCCTAAAATGCTGATTCCTCTCTCAGCAGGGACACAGCTCTCCAGAAACAAAAGCACGAGTCCATTGGGGAAAAAGGATATACTGGACAGTAAAACACTGTAACCATCTATCAATGCCATGTGGGACGCTGCTGAAAGAATTTTGGAACAACTGAGAGACTTTTTGGATGCTCAAACGCTGAATGAGTCAAAAAATCATCTGTGTCCTACAGAGAAACATTTTAGAAAACAAAGCAATTGGCTTCTAGCAACATGATGTAACCTTGGTTTTTCCTCCCCTTATTGTAAGTGCATCTCTGGGTGTTTGATTTTAAAGCTGTATCCATTAATAATGTGCCTCTATATTTATTTAGAGATATGTCAAACAAGGAGTGCTTATCCGTAGCTCCAGGCAACCCAACAATTTTAATACATAAACAGCTATATAAATGAGTCTCATAATTGTCCAACAAAAGCTTCAGCAACAAAGAACCCCATAAGCACACCGTCTCTGCTCAGGATGCTCAAAACTCAGCATCCACTTCAGCAGCCAAGGAGAAAATAAGCTTTCCAAGGGAACCAGCTCGGGTTATTACAGATCAAACAGAGGAACAACTTGTTTGCCTTTCCTTAACTTAAAAAAAAAACAACCCACAAATGGAAAAACATGGGCCAGTTTTTCAAGCAAGCTCGGCACGTTGCCTGCCGAAATTACACTTACATGCAAGTGCATGCAAATGTGTTGTTTCCCTGGTCATATGCCTGAACTGCATCCACATTTTCCTCAAATGCCTCCTGGAACGTGACAGGACACGCACGAGCAACCTCCCCAACCCTTCAGAAACCAGAGCATGGGCATGCTGGTGGGAACAGAGGAAACACCTGCATTCCTCCACAGCACAAATGCAGCCAAAATAATGATGAGTCTGAAAAAAGCCCGACCGAAGGCAAAGGTCAGGTTGCTGGGACTTTGTGGAGCGCAGGGGGCTCGGCTTGGTGCTTGGCAGGATGGAACCTTATGCCCTTGTGCTTTTAAATGTATTTTCCTGCAGGAGATGGGGAAAAAAGCCAAATAAAAACAAGCAAACGTTTTCAGCTCCTGCTGCAGTTCTGTAGAGGGGTGACTAAACACTGCTGGCGATAGCTCAGCCCCATCAGAGCCTGCTGCTGCTGGCTGTATCCCTTCCAGAGAGATGCAGTCTGCCTGCCACTGAGGCAAAGGAGGTGCACGGTGGGGCATAACGTGGCACCTCTGTGTCACAGGCAAGCAACTGTGCCCCTGTGCAGTGCTAGCCACTGCTTTGGGCCAAGCCCTGCTCCAGTGAAAATCCAAACAATGCACTTGCTGGAACCTTGCAGGACCTATTGTGCACATCCCCTGACATGAAATACCAACTGCGATGTTTTGGCTGGCCCTGTGGGGAGGTCCTGCTTTTACCCTGGGGAGGTGCTGCTGATCTCTCAGCTGGGCATCACCCACCCCACACACAGAACTGAGGGGAGGAACCAAAGGCACCATGGAGGTTCAGCTTCCAAACTTGCTTTTTTCTTCCTAGATGGGAGTTACATGCAAAAGAATTATATGAGAGGCCACAAGAGAGAAGGGTAAGAAAACGCTCAGTAGTTCAGCTTAGACATCTGGGGTTTTTAATCCTCCTCCCTCTGTCTGTCTGATGCCCAAAGGAAAAAATAAAGTGCTTCGACAGGCCAGTTTGATGTGAGTCCCTGTCCCTCCCTTCCTGCTCTCCCTCACTGCAGCACAAGAGGAAAAACACTTGAAAGGCTAGGGGGTGGCCTCAAGGATGTCTGCTTTGCCTCCACTCATGCCACTCTTCCTTTTGTATCTTTTCTAACATCCAAAGAGGAAAAAGGCAGGACCATCTCCTGCACCCAGGTGCCTTTCTCACACACACACAAACAAGCACATTCCCATTCAAAACAAGACCGTGGTACATTGAACTTGTCCCTGAATGTAACCCTTCTGGATTGAACAGCCCTGCTGGCTCCTGCCTTGGGCAAGGTTTCAGTTTCCCTGTGGCTTGATGACGTGATTTGGGCAGGATTTATGAGGCTTACAAAAAAACACAATTAAATCCAAGGGGCAATGAAGGGGATTTTTTTCTTTTTCTTTTTTTTTTTTTTTCCCTCCCTTTTCATTGCTTGCTTCTAGGACTAAGGCAAAAGTTGAATTGGCAAAAGTCCACTGTGTTGGCTGGAGCCTGAATTTCTAGCCAAATATGTTTTCTCCAAGTCTAGTTAAATTAATTTCCTTGAGTTTTTCAAACATTTTCCTTGCTGTAAATGACTGAGAAGCCATTGACATTTCAGTTGAGGAGCAATCAAAATACAGGACCTGAAGGGCCAAAGCCATCTCTAACTGCTGTAACTGCTGTGGCTGGCACTGCAGCTGCCACCGCTGAGGGAAGCAGCTGAGGTGGACATCCTGGAAGATAAGGCAGGTAGGGAGGAGAAGCCAGATTGGGACTGAAATATCCCCTCTGCTGCCAGCAGAAAAAGAGCCAACCCTTTGGGAAGAAACCCAGTCAGGTCCCTGTCTGACCATGAAAGCTCCAAGAATGTATGTACCCAAATCCAACAGAAAGGAGCATGACCTCCACTGGAAACCACGCATGCTGGAAAAGAAAATGCCTGTGTCCCAACTTTGTGCTTTGAGTCCTGTTCAATAAATAATAACAAAGTACACTGGAACTGTGTCAGCTATGTCATTTCAGGTGAGGAAGGCTTGTGTTTTCTAGGTAGCAGCTCTGTAAAACCCCCAAGGAGAAGGTGCCAGGGCAAGCCAGGGTCACACGGTGCTCAGCGAGGCATGTGCGCACCCACAGCCACGTGTGCCCAGGCAAATGCATTTCTGCCTCCTGCAGAAACTAAACTTCAGATCTTGTGGGCTGATTTTCTTAATCCAAAAGCAAAGGTCAAACAGAAAGTACGTGGCTTTGGTTTATTTATGGAGAACCTTAGCCATCAGACTTTCCAAAAGCATCAGCAAATTCTGCACATCCACGTTTAAACCCCTCAGAAAGGTTTAGTGCCCTGCCCTTCCAAAGGCCCCACTGTTCAAGTGCTGGGCTGGCAGTGTCAGGAGCCAGGAGTCTGGCACAGCACCAGCCAGGCTGGCACAGCCCACAGCAGGGCCACATCCACCAGGAGAAGGGACACAGTGAACTCAGACACAGTGCATTCTCTGAGGATGTCAGTACACTTGAATTACTTACTTATTTCTTACTACATTACTGAAAAGGGGAGTGAGGAAAAAACCCTCCCAACTCGCCTGAAGAGGAAATGAATAGGGAAACTTTGAGATTTCTCATCCCTCCAGAAAGCCCCTCGGTGAGTGTGGCTGTTGCAGCTGAGGCCTTGCACCAGCTCAATCCCGATACCAACAAGGAAGTACCAACAAGGCACTCAAACCACACAGCCTGCCTCTTTTCTAAGCCTTTGGGTTGCCTCAGAAGTTTTTCAAACAAGACGCTTTCCTGTTTTTGAAACCTGTGCATCCGTATGGTTTGCAGGTTACTCAAATAACCTTATCACTTGGAGCAACGCTGGCATGAATTTCAAAACTGCTTACTGCGGTGCTCCCCTCCCCTCTCCACACATATCTATTTACTCATAGGGAGCCTTATTTACAGTATCTTCCTGCCAACTGCTGACACAGAAGAAAAAAAAGCCCTGGGTTACACATTAAGCTTTATCGTTGAAGTATTCATGCCAGACGGTGTCCAAACAGAGCTAACTGACTGACCTTAGCTCAGGGTAAGCCACACAAGGGGGAAATTTCTATCGCAATCTGCTTGCACGGGCAGAGCTCGTTTCGCACCACCAGCTTTTTTATCTCCTCCCCCCCGTCATCTGGGCTGAAAAGGCTTTTCAAAGAAAACACGGTTTTGTTTTCAGAAAGCCAAGTAGAGCTGGGTCCTTGTAAGTTCATTAAAGGAGGAATTACCAGAAGGAGACGTTTGCAGGTAAATGTTAAGGCCTGGAGAGGGCTGCCTGTACAACAAATCCTCATCTAAAATTCACACAGCCTGCAAGTCAAATTCAATTCTTCTGTCAAAAATGGGAAAATGAAGAGGACTGCGATGCAAGAATATGCCGTCCAGAAGGTCTGGAAAATCCAGAAATCAGCTTCACTATGCCTGTTTTGCACAGCAGCTTTGGAAAGAGCTGCCAAACGTAACAGTTTCACTTGACAGTCATCTTTTGGCTTAACTTCTGAGCTGGCTGGTGGCCACCTCCCATTGCACAATAAATGCCTGAAAAATTAATCATAAACTCCCTGCTTGGAACTCCCAGTGCTGCTCTCCTGAAGGGTACCTGCAGCTTGCTCCAAAACCCTGCCAGTACCTCAAACCCTGTTTTCATTAATGGCCCAGCCAGCGAGGGAGGACAAACCATGACAAAAACAATCCATGAACTTTATTCTTCCACTCCCACTTCTGCAATCTGCTGGCCGAGCCGTTTACCTCTGTGTACACTCCATGACAGCCACACCACAGCTAGGCACAAAGGCGCTTATCTTGACTTCACACTTCACATCCTTTCTTCTCACAGCTAACACTTGGCTGGTGAAGAAAGTTCTATAACCTGTCTTGGGAGAAAAAAGAATCAAGAGCTGCTCTCAGATTAACCTGCCCTGATCCTCTCTCTCCAGTAAATTCACTGCCACCAATTCAGCAGGGGTGTGTAAGGTCCCCTTGCTGCAACATTGTCTGCCTCTGTTGGTTTTGCCAGCAGGGTCTCACGGGGATGCAGACAGAGTGGGTTTGTTTGTGAGAAGTGCTGCCTGGCCATCCCGGCCACCAGAGCGTGGGGCGTGGGGCATGGGTGGGACATCACTGCACAGACTCACTGAATAAACCACTCCCCATTTTACTGCTTCCATGTCCCCATCCATAAAATTACTTTCTTCTGCCAAGCAAGCTGCTCTGCACTGGTAAGGGAAAGCCTCTGCTCCCCTCTTCCTATCTTCAGCATGCAGTGCTAGCACTTGGGGAATGCCTTTCCCCTGAGTTCCTGTCCCACCACAGGGGTGCAGCCCTTGCTCTGACAACCTCATCAATGGCTCTGCACCTCGTTTGCAACAGAGGTCTCTTCCTCTGTGTATTCACCAGAGCACTCAGGCTCATGCAGCCCCCAGACTCTCTGAGCACACTTGGCGTAGCCGCTGTCACACTGCAAGCCCTGGGCTTTCCAGCAAGGATGGGGCCATCAAATCCAGGGTGCCATCTTCCCTGCAACTCTAATTAAATTGCTCATTTAAAAAAGTAAGTGAATTGCATTCCTGCTACGTTAATTAGTTCCTCCTATGTAGTTTTCTTCTTCCAATAGACTAAGTTGAATTGAGCGTACAAACACCCTGGAAAAACAACAAAAAAAAAAAAACCAAGCAGGATTTAAACAGCTCCAGAAGGTAGCAAGAATGTATTTTCTAACATGTCTAATAACAAAACATAAAGGTATAAAACAAATGTGATTAAAACCAGAGAAGCAAGCAGCACAGATTTTATTGCTACGTTTTCACTTTTTATTTCTTTTTAACAAGGATAAAAAATAACTTGTGCAACCTCCACCAGGAAGTGAGTGGATCTTTGAACTGTGCCATCTGGCTAGTGGAATCTGTATTTTTGTTGCCTCAGGTTACAGGTTAATCCTGCCAGTTTTTATTATTTGTAGAAGTAGTTAGCCTCGTGGAAGCTTTTATAGTCTCTGTCACAGAGAAGATTGCTGCTGAGCAAAATACACATACAAAGTACCGGGGTCAGTGGAGTGAGGACATTGAGCAGGAAGGCAAAGAGATGGGGGGGGGGGAAAGGCAGTCCGGGCTAATCTAAAATTATCCTTTTTGTTACAAGAAAAGACTTTGCAACATGCACTGGCGAATTAGCCTCACTCTGCAAGTCCGCGCAGACAGGGAGGCTGAGGCTCCCTGCTCATGGTGGAAGTCAAGCCCGAGCATGCCCAGCAGCTGGGGAGACCCATGTGATGACAACAGCATCCAGCTCCATCTGGTGATGTGCTCCCAGCCCCCCCGGGCACTTTTCCATCTAGTCTTGCAAGCAGCTGGATCAATTTACTCTAGCCTACGGTGCACTGCACAGGCACAGACTGAAATTATTACTCATGGAAATCCCCTCTGTCTCAGTGCTTTGAACAAGGAATCAGGTAGCTTTCAACCTCCTGACAATTAATAGCCTTTGGTCGAGGGAGAACAGTGCAAAAACGCTGGAAGGGATGGGTTTCAAAACAGCTTGCTTAGTTTCTAGTAAATTAAAGGGAGTGGGCGGTTGAAGTACACAGTAATATTATCCAGCCCAGTGTGGTCTTCACTGACGTCAGCAGGACTTTTTTTTCCCTTCTCTTTCTCTTTGCCTGCCTGCCTGCCTCCTGAAAAGAGACACATGGAGGCTAACGCTGTGACAGAAGCATGGCTCATACACCCGGAGAACCTCCAGCTTTCCATCAACAAAGCCGGAGCACAGATGCTCCTATGTTGCAAATGAGCAGCACCAAAATATATGCAAGTCATTTCAGAGGAGGAAAAAAGCTGTTGGAAACAGAAATCATGAGGACTTGCAGTATGTATTTCTCTTCGTGTTGCATGATTAACTGCTCTGACTAAGACAACGCTCTTCCTGTGGCTAAGAACACATCCTCATCTCAGATTTTGCTTGAAATAGCACATTTGATGGTGACCCCTCCCCAGAACTGCTGTGCCCATCCCAGCAGAGCTCTGTGGTGTTTGCAACTGTGTTTTCTCAGTCTCACTGAACACATCATTTTTCTCTGAGGCCCCCGTACTGTACGCTGGAGGCATTATACAATAGCTGCCAGCTTTGCATTGAAAATATGCCAATAAGTTCAGCAGAAAAATTCCAGTATGCTTTCAGCAAATGTGATTTCTGTGTACCATCGTGCACTTGCAGCCTTTTCATGCACTGCTATTTGCATATGGAATAGAAGGTGGTTGGACAGCAAATAAAAAGATAAACAACATGAGATGCTGCAGGTAGGAAATGCTTGTAGACATCACCTTCCAGGTGAAACATAACACTACAGTGCCCACATTTACTGTGTCAAAAACATGAAACACAGAAAGTGTCCAGGCCAGGGTTTTTTTAGGGTTGCAAAAGACAAAGGGGGCTTTTTTATAACAAAAATGTGTACTGAAGCTGCTGTGCCAGGTTCTGACTCAACACAGACACATGCATACTGCTCAAAGTGGAAGATTTTTTCCAGTAATTGAGTGGACTGAATGAGCTCATCATGACCCACTGAGCAAGTTTTCTTAGTATTCCTTTTGAGCAAGAGAACAGCTTTGATCAGTGTTTGCACTCATTTGACTTTTCCCCTGTTCCCAAACTTTTGTTCCTTTCATGAAACACCCGTTCCATTCGGCTCCTTTTGGTGAAAGGAGCAATTTTTTCCTAAGTGTGGCCACGGGACTTAAGTAAATATCACTGAAGCATTAAAAATCCAATGTATTAATGAAATGATACTGCAGGCATTGTCAAGTTGCAGGATCACCAGAGCGAGAGCAGGAGAAAAGTACTGTCCATGAAAGCCAAAAGACACGGTTGTTCCACAGAACACTGCAGACACAGACAGGGCATCCTTGTGCAGGAGGCTGAGGGGGATGAGTGAAAGTGGAAGACCGTGAATCACTGCAAACAAATTATGCGATCACCAGCTGGCACATTCGTCTTGTCCTTCCATATCCTGAACTCCTGATTTTGTGATAGTCACCCATGTAAATTTATGGCATTCTGCCTGCTGCTCTAAGAGCATTTTTGGTGCCTGTTATTAAGGTATGAAACTTTACATGGTGTGCAGGTTGAGGAAAAGGTCTTGAACCGAGTCATTTTTGGCAGGAGAAGCTACAGTTCCCTCAGGGCCACAGCTATAGACTGGGCTTTGCTGCAAACACCCCATATTCGTGTGCCTGCCTTCAGAGAACAAGTCAGAGATTTCTACAAAGAAGTATCGCCCGTCTGCCTTTTCTGTGAGTTGCCTGCTGAGGTCCCTTTGACAACAGCATCTTTCAGGATTTATTTGCAACTTTCTTTAGGGCATTTTGGAGAAAAAAATGGAAGGAATTAATAGCTATCCGTAATTATAACTCAGCGTGGCAGTGCCTGTGGGTTAATGGAGCTCATATCTCCAAGTTGCCACTCCTGAATTTTAGCCACCAACCTCTGCTCCCTTCTTCCTGCAAATGGAAAGTTCCTATTGCTTTACACAGTAGGCAAAGACAATTACCCTCTGGACTTTGAAAGAAAAGGAACTTTGATGAATACGTAACTCAGCTAAGCAGCATTTTTCATGTAGAAGAAAACACTCTTCCATGTTCACACCCGGCAGGTGCAGCCCAGGTGGTAGCATGCTTTCTTCCAAGGTCTCACTGAAGAGTAGGAACGGCACCCCAGAGCCCTGCCCACACAGCTTCAGGCTCTCTGACTGAGCATTTTAACAACTCAGCTGTGGCCACAACAGCCTGCAGCACAATGTGCCCGGCCATGGCAGATGAGGTTGAAAGGAAATCCACAGGCTGCTCCAGATCTCTTTTTCAGCTGTTTTTGGAGTCCAGGCCACGTTGATTTGCACAGCTATCTTCAGACAGCCTCTGGCCACCCTGCCATGTGAGGGCAGAGCTTAAGCCCAGGTTTTAAGTTCCAAGTAAGGTGGCCCTGATGGTGAGAAACATAGCCCAGCTTGCTCAGCTTGGACTGAGATTGTCAACGTACACTGGTTTTGTAGCAGAGGATCGACGGCAGCTGTCAACTTGTGTCACCCTGGCCATGGGTCTGAGCCACTCATGCTGCAGGCAAGGCTGAAGCTGGACCTGAAGGTACACTTGCCTGAAGGTAGAAACAAGACCACCAGGCAGAGCAATGCCCCATCACCCCCAGACAAGTACAAGCAAAAATGTTAGCCATCCCATGAGACAGGCCCCTGGAAAATATCCTATGTGATTGTTTCTCACTAGCCCTGGTGAAAAGCATTCAAAGAAAGAGGGCTGCACATCTCAGCTGGCAAGCTGAGAACACCCCTGAATTATTATTACTACCACTCTCCTTCTTTACAAAGCCTTCAGAAATCTTTCCAAGATGGTATTTTTGGGACCAGACAAAGGTCAGAGTCCCTGCTATGATAAATCAGGCCTGATTCAGAGGCAGGTTCAGCTGACAGAGTCATCTGACTAGGGCAGCTGTGCACAGACCCTGAACCAGTTCCCTTCTTGTGTCTCTGTCAGGCTGGGCATGAAGCTCAGACATCTGCTAGTTCCTGAATTACAGCGTGCATGCAATAACGGACGTGCCCTGATCAGGGAAGCTTGTGTTTATTATTTTCCAAGCTTTGCATCAACTACACACACAACCAGACCACAGCGTCCGGTCACCAAATCTGCTGTGTGCAGCTGCGTTGGCTGCTAAAATGAATGGTGACTTCGTAAGGATGTGGCTTCCCTAGGAAAAAAAGAAAAAGACAAAACTAAAGGAAAAAAAATTGTGTTTCCTCTTTTCTGCCTTGCCAAATCCTTCCCTTCGAGAACTATGCAAAGTCATGCTAGGTGGCATCGTGCTTGTGAGGAGGGCAGCAGGTCCAGCCATATTGCCCACACCCACAGCTGTGTTCATGTCCAGCAAAAGTGTTTGGGGATAGTTCACAGCCACCTGGTGGGGGCCCGTGCATCCACATATTCCCTGGGGTTTGGGGGGATTCATGTCAACCCTGAGCCAGCTCTAGGACAGTGGCACCACACAACTCCCCAGCACATCCTGGGTGTCCTGCTGAGCACCAGCACAGTCAGCTCTTCCTGTCATGCCAGCTGGGCCCCAGCACATCCCTTGCCCTGCTCCCACTCCGTGCCTGCCTTCTGAGGTGCTGTTTGTGCTCCCCCATGGAAAAGTGCTGCCCTTCTGAGTGGTCCTGGATCATTCCCTTCACCACTGCCTGCCCCAGAAGGAAAGTACGGCTGCCAGCCCCGCAGGAACCTGTGCAGAATGCTGGGGCACCTCTCCAGACCCAAAAACTGGGGTACATTGGGGTAGGCAGCAGCTGGGGTGCCACCACAGCCAGGACTAGTGTTCAGGGTGAGCTCCCAGCCCACAGCTCTTGTCCACAAATGAGGCTGAAATCCCCTTCCGCCCTTCCCCTGCCAGCACCAGTGAGCTGCACTGCTTTGACCTTTTCAGGGAAATCTGCCTGGATGTTTTGGCTCTGCCTCCCTGGCAGCCACATCAGAAGGGGAGCTGAGCCCACTGTAAAGGTCAGAGAGGCACAGCCTGCCCCTCAGGGGGCTGCTGGGCCTGCCAACTCAGCTGTTATCTTCCCATGACTACAGCTGCCATCGCTGCTTGGAAAGGGCATGAACACGATCCTGTTCTTACAGTCTGGAAATCGTAAGGCCACGGTCTCAGATGGGCTCTCAGAAACAGGAGAGGCAGGGTGCTCTGCACTGGCTCCTTGTCAGGGAAAACTGAGAAGGGTCCTCACAAGAAGCTGCTTTTAGATTTGATCACTTCTCAGAGCTACTTAGTCCTGCACTCAAAGGGCCAAGTCTTTTGCTTCACATAAGGCATTTGTGTCTGCTTAAAAAAAAAGTTGAAAGCCCCTGAGACTGAGAAATTTTAAAGACACAGCAAAAAACCCCAAAGCTTCAAGCCTGTGAGCACCCCTCCTAACCATACACAAATCGCTTCCATATTTTACAAGTTTTGAAGAATGTGTGTATGCACTTTGTAAATCAGCAAGCCTGACCCTGAAGCCATCCAAAACTCATGATCAAAAACTTCTGAGTATTTGAGGTGCAAGTGACATCATTCTCCAAAGGGTTCCTTCATCTAAGTAAAAAAAAAAGGAATTTTTAAAGCAGAACAACAGAAGCTCTAAAAAGTTGCTTTCTATGCCAAGAAACATGATGCATAATGGGGACACACACAGTCCCATCGGTACAAGTGAGAAGCAAACAGGCCCTATTTTCTGTACTTTTGGGACTAAAATTACCTCCAGACAAATCCCCTACCACCTGTGACATTTGAGTGTTCAGAAACAAAAATCTGTCCCGTGGCCTCTGTGCCTTTTGTCTACCCTCCTGCATCTCTGCATCCAGTCTGGGGAGCACAGGTAGGGATGGGGACATGGCTAAGGGGTGCTGCCATCCACATGCTTCTGTAGTGCCCCTCACTGTCGTGCCCTTGGGTCTTTCAAGGCACTGTGGGTTTCTGCCAACACTTCTGAGTGGCTATGGCTCACACATTGCTGTGTCAAAGCTTCTTTGTACCAATTTCAGGGTAGCATAACATCCCAGAAGGCTGGGATGTGACCACTGCCAAGACAGCTTGGGTTTGTTCCCCTACCCCAGCAGCAGTCCCAAGGCCTGTGACTGTGAGACCAAGTCATGCAGTCTAATGGGAGCATAGCATATCTGTAGGGCAAAGCACTTGGGATTAAGGATATTGCATCCATGTAGTGCACATTTTAGAAGGGGTTGCATCAGTCTGGTTCTATAAACTCAGCTGGGAAGCAGACAGGGAGCACCCAGAAAGTACTTTCCAGTTTAGTTTCTTCCACCAGAAACCCAGCCTAAGTATTTTAAGGTCACCCCACAAGGTGGAAAGTTGTGGGGGAGCAACAAGGATATTTGTCCAAAGGGCATCCCCAGCCTGAGCTGAGCCAGTAATGCAGGTGCTTCCAGCTCATCTGTCTGCCCTGGGTGCAGGCATGGAAGAGCCCCAGTGCCTCTGCTCACCAGATGCTGTGACTGTATGAGTAAGGTAGGTGGACCCAGGCAACCTGACACAAGGCATAAGCACAGAGTTCACTGGCTGAGAAAGGGAAGGAGAGGAGATAAGTTTAGGAAAACAGTACAGCAGAGGAGGATGGATGCAGTTACAGCTCCTGCCTGAGTACACTGAGATCCAGCGGGACAGGACGAGTATTTTTGGGCCATCCCACCTCATCCCCATTTCCATCCCCAGCCCACACTGTGCTCCTGCAGGCTGTGGTGAGAGAGGAGGAAGGTGCTCCTGAACACACATCTGAGTGAAGGCCTGGACGTGGGGGTGGAGGCAGTGGGGCAGGGGCATCCAGCTCAGCCCAGCCTCCTCCGGGAAAAGGCAGTTGGGCGGGCTGGCCTGCAGCCCAGACAGCTTCAGAAAGGATACGAAACATCATCATTGTGAAAGCAGGAGGTGACAGTTCATGCTGGGGCTCCAGGGTGATTTCACTGCTGGCATGAGGTGCAGCTTGCTGTGTGCCACCACTCTGCAGCTCCTCAGAGCTCCCCTCCGGCACAGCGGCCAGAGCGAGCCTCCAGGAGTGTTGTCCCCATCCACCAGCCAGGGCAGCTCACAGCATGGCCAAGAAAACTCTCCTGCTTTCATTTAACTACAGGACTTGTCATATCTTTGTCTTCATAGGAAAAAACAAAGGCAGGAGACAAAGGCAAACTTTTTGACAAAAAAAGAGGTGTAAATGATGAAATCATGAAGGTACCAGGGTAGTTTGAAGTTCCATGGCAAGGCAGGGCCATCTCAAACAACTAGATGCCCATGAAATGTTATTTCTGGACACCACTTCAGAACTGACTTGGAGGGAAGTGTGACATTTACTGAGTCACCTCCACCACTTCCTGCAGCACCTGGCGCTTACTTCAAGGGCTCTCATTTAGATACTGAGAACTTGCTCGCTGTTCGGCTGAAAATAAAACCATTTACTTTCATTTTTTTTTCTGAAAAGCTTTGCTGAAATCATGATCTGTAACGCAACAGCCTCCAGTGCAGCTCCATGTGCAGCTCACAAGCACGATGAAAGAGCAACTTGAAAGCTGTCAGTCACCTGGTACTTCTCCCAGAAGGCAACCAAAAACACATAGCTGCTTTCTCCTTGAATCCAGTAACTGGATGAAAGTAACACTTTCATTTTCCAAGCCACCCAAACCATGTTGCATCCTGACCACTGATGGAGGTTTTCGCCACTTCCTGTGACTGCACCAGTAAGCTGCAGTAAACTGTGGCCTCCTCAGACTCAAACATGGGCTGCAGCATGGACAGAAGTCATTTTGAAGGACAGCTCTGAATCTCTGCCTTTATGAAGAGTCATTCAGGACTCCCGTGTCCCTGCTTGTTCCTGCCAGAGCCCTCCAGGGCTCAGGATGCACAGCCTCAAAATGCAAGCAATTTCTGAGAAGAGGAATTGAAAAGAAAAGCTAAACCTAATTTTAAAAAAACCCAAACCACAAAACCAACAACTAAACACAGACAAGTATTTCTTTAGTTTCGTATCTAAATTATTTTTACACATTTCTTCTGCTTTTAAGTAGTCCCCTTGATGAGGATCTAAAGCTCTGATTATTAATTGTGTGTACACATTAAGCCTCCCTGTTCTGATACACAGTTTGTTAATAAGGAAAGGATAGATTTTCCACCTTGGTATTACAGAATTTACACAACATTTCACAGCCAATCCAAAAACATCTGTGGTGTTTCTTTCAAAAGTTGAAGCTGGATAAAGAACATTTTGTCCTTATGAAGACAAAACCTTTCATTAAAGGCCATTACAATCACAAAGGATCAGCCACCTAAACCCAAGTGTCTTTGTTGGCAGCGCATCCATTAAAACAACCACTCAAACAGGATATGACATGTAAATGTTTAGTCTGTGGAAAAAAAAAGAAAAAAGCAAAAAAAAAGTACCAAATGTAGAAATGTAGAAATGTCAGAGGTGAAAGAGGAACTGGGGTTGTTTGCTGTTAGAAATGTCTCCTCTTGCATCACACTGGCCTGTGAGAGCCATGCATGCAGAAGCACCGTGGAAGTTCTAGGAAAGGATGAAAAACCTCCCTTTCTTGTGAAATACACTGTTTTCCCAGAGACCATTCCAATTCAGAGTCAGACAGGAGTAAAAGTGCAAAGTTGTCTGTGAAGAGCTGCAAAGCCATGTTGTTCTGCCCGTGCATTGGGACGCACTGCACAGTGGCTCTGCAGCACCAGCACCCAGCAAGGAGCAAACCCATGGCTGCAGACACTGGGCTGATGCTCTGCTTGCTCCATTGCTTTGGGCAGACTCTGAGGGAATAGCTCATTTGTTTTCAATCTCTCCTTGGTTTCTCTATTCTGGGATATCAACCACAAGGAACAGAAAAATGTCATGAGGACAATCAACTGCCTATTTAAAAGAATTAATATTGCATTAAGCGTCCAGGGTCTGAGAAGTTTCATATAGGTACACAACTGGACATTCAGCTCTGAAAAATGAGGCTGGACAGAGTAAAACAAAATTATGTTCTCTCCAGCTAGACATTTTTTATAGCCTGTCAGTCTGCCACATTAAATGGAAGAGAGGAAAGACCAGTTGGGACGTGCACCAGAGCCAAGATGTTCTGATCATTCCTCTTTTTTCCCCTTTCTACTCATATACCCAGAGACTTTGAAAACTAGGTGCAGGCTGGGGCTGGTTGTGAACCAAAATAAGGAGAGGGCTGTTGTGGACATCTGTGCTTGCTTTCTTGTGGGACTTGTCAGAAAAAGAGGCAGGCTGCATTTTTACTGGAAGGGGAGATTAATCATCTAGGAGATGCAAACACAAGAGAAAAGAAATAGTGTCTGTTTAGACACTTCCAGCTACATCGTGCCCCTTGCCCAGCATGTTCCTGGCATTGAGGGCAGGATCAGCACCCAAAGGTCTCCAGGGCACTGAAAGAGTAGAGCTGCGAGGGAGTGGCTGAGTGCCAGACACAGGCACCTCCCATGCCACTGCCAAGGCAGCAAGATCCTGCACACAACCACATTCTTCATAAAATTACAGAAAATGTTAATTTATAGCAAATCCTTCCCAATTAAAGACCATAAAGCTCCACAGTTAATCAAGCTGATTAAATGAATTAAACTTGTTAAGAACAGTTTTATCAAAACATTTACATTTCTGCTGAGCAGAGATTCATGTGACTTTGAGCTGCAAAGTACACAGTTGCCATGAGAGGACTGAAAAGAGGATTGGGAACATTAACCATGGAAAAAAATCAAGCCTACCACTGCTTCTCCTAGCATTCATTTAAACAGAGGAGTTCCCTGCTCCATTAATTTCATAACCATGTCAGGTATCTCCTACTTTCTGGAAAGAGAGGCATTGTTTACCCACAGTGGTAGGAAACGTGTGGGTCCAAAGGTGAGGAATTCACCCTCACCTTAAGAAACATCTCCAAGCCAAAGTGCTGCAAGAGGTCCTGGGAGAGCAGCACCCCTCACCCAACCCATGGTGTACACCCATGGCACTTGTCCAGGTAAAGTGATCTGAGTCCAAGAGCACCTGTAAAGAAACATGTCCGTAAGAGAACACAACACATACGTGTCCACAGCTGTCTGCAAGATTAAAGTAACTCAGCAGGGGATTTTTTTCCTTGTATATAAGTCTGCTCAGCTTCAGGCCCCACAGACAACCGTCCAATAAAGGCTTTAGATGTCTAACTTCTTAATTTAGACACTTGTCCTCAGTGTCACCCAACCGGGGTGAGGTGTACTGCTGAGAGGAGCTGTACATTCAACCAGGATCCTACATCCTTCAGAAGAGAGCAGCGCAGGTTGGTGGTGACATCCGATTTACCTGGACACCAGGACCCACCAGCCCCATGTCTTCCCAGAGCCTCACTTGATGGGGCTGAGCTGGGAGCAGACCTGTAATGGCTGGGCACAGGCTGAGCTGGTATTGAGGGTTTTCTCTGAGCTTATGCAGAGAGAGGGGCACCCTCCTCACAACACTCCTCACCACTTTTAGGATAAATAACATGTGGGGTTTGCTGTCTATCTGCTCACTGTAGAGCAAGTCATGATGATAGGACTTACACTGAATGCCTCACTTCTGCATAGCTCAAATACAACAAACCATGGTCAGGAGCAGAGTATCTAACCACACAGCAGCAGGCATGCCTGCCACAAATGGATAGCCAATGTGCATGTAGAAGGCAGGTTAGTGTGGGCTTCAGATCCTTCTCAAATATTTAGCCCACCTCATTGATGGGTTTACTTTGCTGCTGCAACATGCACTGCTCTCCACAGCAAGTAGTTTGAATGTAGCACTGTGTGTCTGCCCAGCACTGCATCCACAATAATGTCCTGCCAGCTAAGGATTTAAACAGTGAGACTGCACAATTCCAGCTAAGAAGGCAGTGAATTGGGAACAAGCATGTTTAGAAAATCTGCAGGTTCAGCATTTTGCAGTGAGTTCTGCTAAGGCAAAGACAAACTTGGCATTGGTACTTCATCTTCTGTGCCATATGCTTTATTCATCTGAGAGCTGTTTTTCCTGCAGGGGAGGGTGGATTGGCAGGTACGGAAAGAAATTCATTAAAATTACTTTGGTCGGTTCTTTGTGCTGGCCACCATCTCCATGTTGGTTTTTATTTCTCATGCCCAGAACAATCCTGAAAAAAAGACATCCTCTCCTGGAGCACAATAAATACTCTCAAAAGGAGTGCCTCAAAGGCCATGCTCTTGGATGAGCCTGTAAAGGCTACAAGTTGTGGCTGGGGTATTTATAAAGAGTGGTAGAAACCAAGAGACTGATAATAAAACACATGTTAAGAAATCAAATATACTTACATTCCATGCAACAACTGGGAATTGGCAAAGGTACCATCTGTTTATGTGCAAGCCACTTGCCTGGTTTTGCAACAACAGGTTTCTCAGATGATGCTTGAGCTGAGCTACCTATTCCATTTTGCACTGCTTGTCAAAGAAATGGTAGGCTTTTTAATGGAAAGACAGACACTTGATTATTTTAGGTTCAGGGATTCTGGCCAATTCCTTCCCAAAAGTGGCTGGGGTTGAATAGCCAAAGAAAATTTATGCACTTAAACCTAATGATGCTTAAACACTGCAAGTAGCAACGTAGAAATGGACAGAAGCCTGAGAGGTAGCAGAAATCTCCAGGAAAAGGACTTTTCTGCTTAGAGAAACTGCCAGCAGCTCCTGATAGTGGCCATTACAAATGTATTTCCATGTTCTACCCTTTTAAAGCATATTTTTTTTTTCAGTTAAAAAGAAGTGTGCGTTCATTCTTGAAGTCCTTTGATGTTTCTGCACCTAATGGTTTTCAGGTCTGTCCATAGGCTGTAGCAAGTTTTTGTTTATCCATATAAGACAAAGCTTTGAAGGGTTCAGACCACAAAAGCAGAAATCAACTAACTGATGAGCCACAGGCAAACATTTGGCTCCCACAGCTTTGGAGAAGCTTCCAGTTCACTGCCAGTTTGACACAATGATACTGGGTAGTCACACAAACAAAACCCTTTGTCCCTTCCTTGATTGCGAGGTTAGGTACAAACCCCTTCCTATTTCCACTTCTAATGCCTACAGGGAAGAAATAGTCAAAAAAATTTCTTAGGAAAGATGAAAACCGCATAGACATCCTAGTAGATGCTCTTCAAGTAGTGCATGTTTCACAGGTTGGGCTTAGGTGTCATTTACAAATTAGGTTGAAATTGAGTCCTTTCATATTCTAATCCGCATTGAATATAAAAATGAAGTGTGTCCTGCACACACAAAATGCATATACCATTCCAAATCCTTTACATGTCCAAACAATCAGCTCTTAAAACTTCTGCCTGAGTTTCAGCAGAATGCATTAGTGCTGACAATAACCAAGGGCTGGACTTCTCCAGAAGGGCCTTGGTCACCATTTTAATGCCCTTCCCTTTCCATATATGCAAACTGTCATCCTGCCCAGACCCCAGGGAGTGCCCAGCATGACTGTCAATGGAGATGAATCGCTTCCCAAGCTGGAGACTTATGAACCTGTAAAGCATTTATTTCTCTTTCTGTTAAAGTGTTGTTTTGGATGTAGTAATGAGGAGGAGTGTGTGAGATTTGGTTTCTAGTTATGATCTCACAAAAAAAATGTTTCTGAAATGAGGGATTGGGAAAGAAAATAGCATCTAACAGCTCCTGCTGGGACATGGGCAATGCATGGAAACATTTGGAAAAATAATCCATAGCAGTTGTTGAAAGGGCTTAACAAATGGAAAAGAAAAAGTATCAAACTAAATGCTGCTTTATAAAATAGGAGGGCCTCATTTGGACCTGTAGAAAGGTGAAGAACATTGTGTTATTGAGCAGAAGGGAGATGGCTTTTCTCTGCAGTGTGCTGCTGGGTCTGAGCCATCCTCTAAACAGATAAAGCAGCTGCAGGCACTCGTGTGTCAAAGAGATGTTGGCATACTGGAAAGAATTCAACAATGAACAACAATCAAATAACTAAAGGGAAGATTAAATAACTAAATAGTACAGTTTGGATAAGTAAATCCCTAAGAGGAAGAAAAAATTATTTGAAGGTATCAACATCAAGGAGAGAGTGCTGTTTACAGAGCTCTAGATGAGAAGTAACAAGGAAGGAAAATACCTCTTCCTGAAAAGGGAAAATTAAGACTGGAAGTTTGAGCTGCTAAGCCCCTGCTGGTAACCTTTACAGCCCTCTCAACCCCTTGCCACAACCTCAGTAGATGCAGAGGTTGCCAAGTGAGTCCCCTGGACCGCTCACAGCCACGATGGCAACACCCTTCTGCAAAGCAGCCTGCCACACACATCATGTGTGCTGCCCACCAGCAGGGTCCTGTTGCCCTGTGCCTGCACTTCACGCATGGAAAGAAAAAGCCAAAGTGTTTCTCTTCACATTTTCCCATCATTAAAATTGCTTTTCTCCCCAGCATTTGATATAACAGCAAAGCATGAAATACCTGGTAGGTCTGCAAAACAGCAAGTCCACCTCTGGAGCCTGCAAATGCCACATTACAAGCACAGGTCAGTACATGCCTGTAGCAATTGGATGCATAGCAGCAGGACTTCACACACACCCCTACATGTTTTCTGGTGGGGCCATCCACAGAGCCAGTTTCTAATTTCCCCCTGTGAACTCTGTCTGGAGCTAAAGTTGCTTAACTCTTCCCATTAGTGATGGCTTGTTCGAGCTCAAATACACCATGCTGGATGTCTGCCTCAGGCAGACTCTTCTGGTAATTTTTAGCTAAAATAACTCAACTGTCTCCTAGAATAAGATTAGAAAGATGTATGTTAGCTTGCTCTGTTTAAATCAAGAGATCAAGAGGTCTGGCTTCAGAGGCTGGTACTGATACTCTGCCAGGGAAGTGAAATGAGCCTTCGTGAGGGTCCTAAGTTCCCCCAACTGTGGTCAAGTTACAAGTTATACAAAGCCTCACTCTGCATGTACCTCATGGGGGCTGGCTGGGGTTTGGTAGATAATTTATCTGAGGACCCCATCTATTTTAGTCTTGCTGCAGGCCAGGGACACAGGTGCTGCCTCTCATCACCAATGCCGAGAACTGCTGTCGGCTGTGGCCTTGAAGGTGAAGCAAGATCCTCTCATCCTGCACAGCTGCAATTAAGCAGGACAAAGACCCTTCCCCACACAACCTCAACTTCCCTGAGAACTGTTTGCCCTGAGCATCAAAAGATATAGAGTTGTTATTGGGGGGAAAAAAGTTTTTACATCCGGATTTTAATCCTGTAGCTAAAAGCAACACTATGATGGTGCCTGTGCAGATGGGACTCAGATGGTAAGTGTTACATCAATCATTTCTAACTGCTGAGTTCTTGACCCTACAAGCTTCCTATACTTTACTCTATGTTGTGCTTGTGTCATTTCCTTGATTTACACATGGCAAACTGAAACAAAAATGCAGGAATCCCATCATGTGACATCACACTGGCTACCGCATGACTCACCAGCAGGGCTGGCTCTATTCTCAGATGTTAGTTCCATCATGCTTGAAAAGCAGAATAACTGGGAATACTGATAGCCCAACAACCTCTGCTGAGGGAGCAGGCAGAAATGACTCACAGCCTGTGCCAACCACTTCCCCATGTATTTGCTGACAACAGACAATTACTGCACAGCAGGAATCCCTGGATTCTGCAGGAGGTATGATCTGGTGAGGATACTCCCAAATCTGACTTCTGCTCCTCCTGGTGCTTCCAGCCTGTCTTATGCCTTGGTCCTGCTCCCATATCCACCTCCATGTGTGACACCAGTTTCCCTCTCCAGGCAGGGGGCCCTCAGCCTTTGCACTGCAGTAGGGTTCCCTCCTTCCCTTCCTCAGCCAGGTCCTAGACCTAGGAAGGCACATCAGCCTTCCTGCATGTTCACCTCAGCATCAGCAAAGGAGCACATCTGGAAGCACCTCCAGGCTCTGGTGCACAGCGCTGCAGTGACCACGTCAGCACAGAAAAACAATGTCCAAGAGCTGCTGCTTGGCACTTGCAGCAGAGGCTGCAGGGTGCCTGCTGTATCATCATCTGTGATTTAGCTGTCAGACTGGAACAAGTTTCCACTGAGCAAGTGTTTTCAGAAATTCAGATTCTAACTCTTAAGAAGTTTCTGTTGAGTGGCTGAGATCTGAGGCCCTTTTTTCCCCCTCTAGTTTCTTAGTTCAACTTATTTCTTTTTTCCCCCCATGAAAAACAACCAAAGGTACATTCCTGATATCTGCCAAATTTCAAGCCTCTCCTGTAGAGGCAGAAAGTGCTAGAGTTCATCAACAGATCACTTTAAAAACATTATTGAATATGAAGGAAAAAATATTGTTTCTCTCATCTCTTTCTTGTAAGCAAACAAAACCATTTTTTGCTGAAGCTTCCCAGATGCATTCGGCCTGTGACAGATACCCAGAACAGCTAAGTGGTAGACAGATAAAGTTTTCAGGGGTTTACAAGCAACTGAACCCTTGGTCTTAACAAGAAGTGTTTGATAGTCTTAAAAACAGAGAGTCCACATCAAAGTCAAGTACATGTGATTTAAACTGAGCTTCTGCTGAGTCAGGAGTAGAGTTGAACAGAAAATGTATGAACTTGATAAATTTACTTTGGTAAATTCCCCAAATTTGTAACTGCTTTTATACTTTCCAAGAACACCATGGTGAAGAGACTTGTTTTCTTCAGAAGTGCCTGTGCTCTGCCACAAGCTGCCTAAGCAGAGACTCTTCAGGATCTATATGAGTTTCAAGAGTGATTCTCCCCAGGGCCTCCACTGGCTCTCCAGGAGCCCATTCTGGGACCTTTCCCAGCACTCACAGATCTCCAGGGCAGGCTACTCATTCTGGGGGGACACCACAAGGATGCAGGTGCCAAACACGTGTTGCATTGCTCAGTGCTCAATTTGGAGCTAGACACAGAGAGCTGCTGAGCTGGGTAGGGGAGCAAGGGCCCCAGCTTTTTGGATTTACTGTGTATGTGTGGATTATTTACAGTGTGGAGTAATGGGCACCCTCAGTGAAGGGTGCTGCCAAACAGAGGGAAAGCTGCGGCTTTTTATTTTGGATCAGGTCAGAAAGGTCACTTTGCAATCATGTTATGGCATGAACTAACAAAAGCCTCGACCCATCTCCCGGTCTGTCACTGCTGAGCATTTCCATCTCTACATCACACACACACATACACATGCACACACTCTCCCTGCCACAGGGCCATCCCACTAATACCCATCATGGCACCATACGTCAGGCTGCTCTTGCTCATGAAGCATGTCTGCAGAATGTGTGATCCCCTGCCATCTCATTTTCAAAGCACAGGCAAAGATTATTCCCCATTTGTTAATGCAGACAGGAGACAGGTAGCAGGTCTGCAGACAGATGGGCTCAACCTGTCCCTCCCTCCTTCCTTCCTCTTGCCTCCCACCTTTTCCCAAGAATGCCCACTGCATGCTTGCACATGCAGTGGTGCCACAGCACTTGCTGAAACACCTCTCCTTGTGCTTCAGGGATGTTTTCACCTGTGACCGACAAGCTGGTGCTGGTGTTTCACAGTGCTGCTCTTCAAGTCCCTCTTTCATAGCCACACCATGATTCCTGATCCTTGCAATTGGGAACCTGCTTATTTATTAATCTTTGCTGACAGGAACAGAAAAGAGTGGAGGTGGGGTGCAGGGGGCAAGAGAAGAGTGTGTTTTCATTTCTGTGCTTTTGATTTTGTCTGTGCAATATGGAAAAGCTGCCCTTACACCAATGGTGACACCAATGGTGTGGCTGCTGCTGGGGCAGCAAGGGTGTGAACAAGAGGGCCTGTGAGACCTGCAGTGCTGCATGAGGTGTAGTGGCAACACTCTGTAAAGGGAGCCCATGAACAAGTTTTCATGTGAATAATGAAAACCCAAGCCTCCTCACTCTTCTCCACATTCCAATCCCTCCTCCTGTTTTCTCTATAATTTCATTTTCATCTCTCTTGCTTCTTTGTATCCAAATTTTACAGCTATTGCTCCTTTGGCAAAGAGCATCCCTGTGCTGAGATGATGGGTTTATAAGGCAGAGGGCTGCAACAAACCCCTCGTGAAGCCCAGCCAGCAGCCCCCAGCCCCCTTCTTCCCCTCCTCAAAGTTCACACGGTTTAGTATGCAAGCTTCCTGCTGCCTGCCCAGCCAGCTCACTATTCACAGGCCAACTGCGCTCCTCCGCTTGGCTCCCGAAGAAGAATAAGTATAAAAAGCCCTGAAAGTCTTGCTGCTGAGCCAGCAGGAAACTCAAACTGCTCAGAGCATGGGAACCAAGAGAAATGCTGTGGCCAGCACAACAGGTATTGTTTGGGAGGAAATCCCGGCAGCAGACACGACTGCCTACGCACACACAGATATATGTGTATATGTTTAGTACAGGTTTGGCAAAAGGGAAGGTTGGGAAGTGTATGAGGAGAGAAGAATTGATTAGAAGTTATATCCAAGAAAGAATAAGGGAGCTGCTCAGCCAAGATAAACAGCTATTTCAGTAGCCAAAGAACTGCTCCATTTGCCACGCATTTAATCCAAGTAGGACCTCAAGGTAAAGTGATGTGTCTGGCCTTGGTCTCTTGACCTTGGGCTTTTGACAAGTCTTTCTATGTCCTGGATTTTGTTCACATTATGAATGAGTTTATGAGGCAAATGCCATGTTTCCCCCATTTGCTGTGTTTTGATTTATGTCAGGGAGCATTTCTTTACCTCTATTCCCTTTGAGTAAAAGGAAATGAGGAGACAGACTCCAGGAGCACAACTCCTGCACTCCAACCTGTGATGAGCATCCAGTCCCTGGGAACCAGAACTGAGGCACTCTGATGTAAATCCCCTGACACAGCAAGTGCTCAGCACCAAAAAGCCACCTCTGTGAATCTGCTTCCCAATGCACTACACCAGCTGCTAGCCATGGGAACAGTCTATCTGCAAATATGGTAAATTTAAGTGCAAAAAAGAGAAGGAAGAAGGAAAAACTTGAATTACATAACTTCTTTTTTCAGTGAATAAAAAAGTGAATAAAAGCTGTGGTAAATGAGCTCACAAATGTCACATTCACAGGGATCACAACAAGAAGTTTGACAAGATTATGGTGATCTAGAAGTATTTTAATTATTATGTCTTACAGTCTTTCTTGACAGAGATGCTCCAAAGAAAGAAACCTGAGAGCAACAGATCATCCCACCCAGCTCAACACTCCTTGTAATCGTTCCAAGAAGAAGCAGCTGTGAAAAGCCCCCATAAGAGAATGTGTGGCCTCAAGTCTTTGGATAAACACCAAAAAGCAGTTTGGAAACCTGGCTGAAAGAGAGTCTGTAACACCAGTGGAAAATGTGGCTAAGAGCTTACCTCTGCTATTAGCAATTTTCCCACAATAGGTTTTTCCTCTGCTATCTGAGAGTTCCAGGCTACTCAGGACTTCTGCAGTGCTTCTATCCCTGAAAGTGCACTGCAGAATCATGGCTGAAGGAGGGAGATCTGAACTTTTACCTCCTGGGCTCCCAAATGAAAAGTCCTCAAATATGTAGGTGTCTTAAAACTCTGCTACTGCCTTAGTGACCCTGGCATGGGCACTGAGCAGAGATGAAGGTCTGGTGAGCCACACAGTAGGAGAGGCAGCTGGTTGCTGCAGAGATAACCTGGGATGTTCAGAGCAGCCACACAGAGCAGAGAATGGAAAATGTGACTGGTCCTTTGTGGCAGAAGGGACAGTCACATGCAGGAGATTTTAGTCAGCAGTGTGAAGCTCAGAGATTCCCACCAGTGCTTCTCCCTGTAAGGGCAACCTGCAAGAAAACAAAGCAGTCCCCTGGGGAACAGCAGCCTCTCAGCCCCAGGAACTGCCCTGGTTTCCATCCTGCAGGGTGGTGACATGAAGCAGAGGAACTCTCCTCTCCTCACCTGTCCCCACTCAAAGAGTACTTTGAGGAATGGGAATTAAACTGCAGTACAGCATGCCTGCACAGCAGAGGGGCTGCGTTGTGCATCACTCCTGCCCCAGGGAGGGTTGTATGCACTCTGCACCCACAGAAACAGCTGCATGGCTCCCCCGTGCCCCTGCACATCTGTAAATGCAGTGCTGTTCACAGGAGCAAACGAGCAGCCTCCCAGATCTCTGCGGGATGAGCAGGGAACAGCCTGTGCCACTGCAAGTGCAAAGGTCACTGAGTCATCCATGTCCTCCTCCATGAAGCACAGGGACTGAGGGTGCAGGAAAAGATAACCCACCTCCCCAGGGCTCAGAAGCAGAGGGAAAGAGGTGAAACCCTCCCAGCAGCAGGCTCTCACATACAGCCTTGGCACTACGTCTCCCTGCCGAGCAGGAAATTGGCTGCCATTACGTAGAGCCCCATTCAGCCTCCCAGGCCCATTCAGAGAGTGCTGGGGTGGACTGCCAGCGAGGGGACACCCATTGGCAGAGCCGTGAGCGCTGCACAGACAGTCCCTGCCCGCAGGGTGGGACACCTGCCAGCCCCGTGTGTTTGCCCGTGTTTGTTACGGGAGACCGAAGAGAAGAACGAAACTGTAAAGCAAGACAATGCTTCTAAGTTGATGGGGAACATTTCTTCCCGCATTAATTATTTCCCATGCTATTCCTGGCAGTGACCTTCACCAGGAAGGAAAAAAAAAAATCAGATTTGTTTTTATATCTTTTATCCGACTTCCTATGCTAAAGCCTCTGGCTAGAATGACTCACATTCATATCAGCCATCACATTATATTACACTCTATCAGTGCTGCTACCTGTCTTGTCTTCCTCAGCATTAGGGTTTGTTAACATTAAACCCAGCAATTTGCAGCTATATTTAAAGACTACCTGCTTCCGTGGCAGTGTCCATGATACTCTTGTTTCATCTTTGGAAGTAATACCATGAGGATTACATTTGAGACTGCTGGCAAACTGCCCCAGGTTTAAGGGAAATTTTTCTGTTGCAGAGCAGGCACCTGTTCTCCAACCACTTATGATGAAATCAGTGGCCTGTTATGTACCCACATGCCCTGGTAGAGATTCCTAGCATTATTTCTGCTCCCTGTGTGCAAGAGAGCTGCATGCTGAAACCATTGCCCCGTGGGGGGAATGATCCTCATGGTTCCTCATCAGTCATTGGCCCAGCTTCCTCTGACCACAATTTAAAGGGTTGAGTAGAAACTACACTAGAGGAGTTTCAGAGACTAGCACCATCCTTGTTCTCTCATTTCATTCACACTTGGTTTCTTCCTCTGTTTAACAAATACTGTGCTTGCAAAGCATCACCTTTGTCATGAAAGGTGTGTTTGCAAGCAGGTTACCTTCCAGATTTTTCATTAAAAAAAAAAAGGCATTTGGATTGCAGCAATGGCCTATCTCCTGCCAGAACTGAAGCTGTTCCATGCCAGGAGCTGTGTGAGTGCCCAGAGAGCAACCTAGCCCTCAGCTGCCTCCAGCCTAAAAGTGAAGCAGCCTAAAGGTTAAAAGAAAAATGTCATACTAGAGGTTTTAACACAATAACATATCTGAAAAAGAGTTTGATATTCGTCCTACAGAGTTCCAAGGAAACCTAGTGAAAATGCAACCATCCCGCAGAGTCTGGACACTTTTGCCTGCCACAGAATTGCTGTTATGTGTCCACCATTGCTGAAAGACCCCTGACCTACAGTATGAGGATGGAACAAGTGCTGATGCTGGCCGTGCTGGGGCCCTTCTCCATCTCTGAGTTGTGGCTCATAGCATGTCGGCAGGGCCAGTGCAGAATGTACCAATCTCTTTTATAAACAAAACAGCACCATGAACCTTGCTGTGAAATCAACTAATTTAAGGCAAATTGCAGCAAGTGTGACAAACAGCAGGAGGTAAGGGAGGCTTAAGGGTACTTCTAAAAGTGTTTATTTCACTGACAGCCCCAGAAGAGGTCATATTCTGGAACTGGCAGAATGTTTTCAGCAGCCATTGTTCTTTCTAATGCAGGTCTATCTGATTTTCCATGACACAAGATCTAACTGCTGGGTTTGAGGCTGTACCACAGGATTTTAGTTCAAAAAAAAAAAAAAAAAAACCCTGAAAGACTTTAAATATATATATATTCAAGTCCCTAAATAAATACATAAATAAACATGACACATGAAAACAAATACAATTTTTCTTTACATTTATAAATGCTTTCATTCATTTACTGCTGCATGGAATATATTCAATGGCTTATTGTCATCCTGAGATAATGGGTATGCATTAATATCCATTGCAAAACCATCTCTTCGTGTTTGTAGGCTTTGTTGATAGAGGAGAGGAAATACACAGGCCCTCCCAGGCAAGCTCTTATTCACAGGTACAAACCTTTTTTTCAGTGATGAATGAATCCTTTCAGAAATCCTAATATCAGCATTTATACAAAGTGGCCAATGTAAACAGTAACTGCTGGTTCATTATTCTTTTTGTATCCTTTGCCAATTTATAAATCTTCCCAGTTAGTGTTGAAACAGGCACCGTTTTGTTGGAAAAGAGCAAAAATTCATTTAGGAACTGAAATCTACTGATGGGAGTAGATGACATAACCTCAAGGAAGAGATTTCCTGTGAACCGCACCAGTGTGAGAGAGGAGGAGACAGAGTAAGGAGATGGGGATTTTGATACTTGGATCATATCTCACTGCTTGAATTCTCCCAGGAGATTTTGTACTACTTCTGAAAGCAGCAGCCAAAAATATGCTTTGATGTATCTTTCATCTAAAGTTATCTGTATTGATAAACTATGTTTGTGCAGATAAAGCACTGAATCAGAGAGGACATTTTTGTTCCCACTTCTACCACAAGTTCTTAGTGTGTCCTTGGAAAAGCAATGAGAGTTTGTGTGCCTGACCCCAGCCTCTCTCAGACAAGCAGAGGAGAGACCATTTTCCCACACAGCAGCATGGAAAAAAGTTCTGTGCCTCATGAGATGGACAGGTCCAACTGTACCGAGTCCTCCTGAAAGAAGAGAAAACATATTTTACACTAGTCAGATTCAGGCTCCTCTAAAATTAATCATATGATTCATTAGGAAACAAATTCTTCAGTTCAGAAATTACCAGTAACAATCTTTTCTTCTGGGATTATTGCTCGCACAGATGAGCCAAATAAAGGACCATTTCAAAGATTGTGATTAATTTCAGAGCAAAGACACTGGCTTTGCTTTGATTGAAGAGGAATGTGACTTAAATTAGGCCAGCTGACTTTGTCCTGAAGAGGACTACAGTTTCTCACATGATCTGCAGCATAGCCAAGCTGTGGATGGTGACCTCTCTGGCCAAAGCCACAGGACATTCAACTCTGCCCTAGGACATTTGCCCCAGTAAAGAGAAAATAGACTGGATGGAAATGGAGTTGTCAGAAACTGTTGAGGGCAGCTGTAGATTACAGAAAAAAAGCACTTCCTCAGATCATAGGGTATGATAATTTCTCCTACTTGCACTCTGCTCCCTGATGTAACTGAGCATTGCTGGATTAAGCTGAGGAGACAGGGAGATGGAGGGGCAAGAAGTAATCTCTTTTGGTAAGGGAACATGTATAGTAAATAACAGCTGCAAAGGCTCCCTCATGTATTGAAGTCATTATAATTCAGTGTTTTCATTCCCAAAATCAGGCTTTAATGGGAAGCAAGTTTCAACCTTTCTAGAGGAGTACTCTACAATAAGCTTGTTAAGCTTGGAAAGTACTTTGGGAGCCCCTGGGATGAAAGGCGCTCTAGGAATGAAAGCTGATATTTACGATTATTGCTTGAAAGGAACAGAGAGGAACAGCAATGTAACTTATGAATGGCTGCTGGTGCTAAAAAACATAAAATTGACTTGGTGCCAAAGAAGATAGTCCTAGCTCTCAAACCAGGATGACAAGGATTTAAGAGATGCAAAAAGTGGAAGAGACTCGGGCAAATAACAGCAAAAGCCAACCTGATTGCAGGGCAAATAGGTATCTTGTGAGTTTTTCTTTTCTTCCTCCTAAATTGCAGGCCATATCATCTGATCTCTCTCATCCCAGCTCTGCCAGCCAAAAGATGTCGTTAACCACAGTAAGTACTGCTGGTTTGTACTCAACAGAGGAACCTACAGATCCCTTTGGACATCAGGGGAGAAAAATATCCTTGGTAAGTGGTCATATGTTATGGACTGGCCTAAGCAGATTCACATCTCACTCAAAGGACTAAGAGCAGAAGCACTTCAGGCTAATGTAAATTAAACTTCTCTATTTTAGAAAGCTATAAGAGAAGAAATCAGGCTAGCAGGCTCTGCTCTGGCAAACACTTACCTGCATACTCTCAGCTTGTAAAATGCCTGCTATTGATTTTACACTGGGCATCTGGCCCCCTAATGTGGCACTCCACAGCTCCTAGAGAAGATGTTTCTCAATCCAGATCTGCTATTGAGACATCTTTATGTTGGTCTCCTGCTCTTCCACTTCTCCCTGAGAAGAGCTAAAAGAAAATCCTTTGAGAAAAAGAATTCTGAATCTCCACTTCTTCAAAAACAAGCCTGAAAGTGACTCCAATGCATAAGAAATCTTCCCTACAAAAACTCACAGGATCTCAGGAAGTGATTTTTTTTTAAATATAGCAGAGAATAACACAGCATGTAGTACAGGCTGAATGCTAATATAATACACATTTAAATTAGATATAAGGATATTATTTTTTTAATGAGCTACTGCAATGAATTAACAAATGAAAAGCTGTGCACTACAATTTACAGGCTCCAAATGAAGACAGGATACCTTTCACAGGTATGCATCAAGCAGATGTGGGTTAGTGGGCTAGAAGAATTGGAGTGGCTCTAGGGACAGGGATTTTGCTAATGAACACCCCATGCAGGTTAGCAGCCCTCTGTGTCTCTTGAGACAAGCCTTGCAACCTCTCTGCAGGCAGTCTCCCACATTTCAAATGTGGTTGTGCCCCACATCCCGGAGAGCAGCATGGTTGTGCTGTCTGGGTCACTGAAGATAGAGCTGAGCCCTGGCCTCACCTCTGACTCTGGAGAAGCACCATTTCATTGAATTGACCCTGACAGGGCTGCTCGGCACTGCAGCTGCAGCACTGGCACACTGTAAAGGGAAGAAGGTCCTCTGGCAGCTTGTGCTGCTGGGGCTGGAGTGTGCAGCATGTTCCTGCAAGGTCCTTTGCATCAGCCCTGCTTCTTCTTCCTGACAGTCTAATGGATCTGTATTAGAAATAACAGAAAGTCCTTGGCCTTTTTTTCCCCCTCTTTATTTCTTTTTTCCTTCCCTTCAGCTATTTAGGCCAACTCTGGCTAATCATACTCTCTAACTTATACTCAGTCACTGCCATGGCAACCATTTCAACATGCTGTTCATAGACTGCCTCTGAAACACACACACCTTGATGCTTCAGGAGAGGCATTAAGGAGAGCAGAACTATCATCTGCTACACTGACACATTTTTCTACAGTATTACCTCTGGCAGCATGAATCTCTTCTTTTAGCTCTGAATAGCTCATCACTTGTTCTGTCCCCTTTTCCTCCCACCAAAATAGGTTCTTTAAAAACTGACACAGATTTATGGAGATGAAAAAGAAATGGTGTGGGAAGGAAAATGCATTTGGAAATTCCACTCTCTGGCATCTAAATTCACTCTTGTCAGAATCCTGAAAGCCTGTCCTGTTACTGCTTCATAGGAAATCCTGAGGCCTGATTACAACATGGTGCTAATAATGCCAAGGTTGTGGGTTCAATCCCCTATATGGACCATTCACTTAGGAGTTAAACTCAATGATTCCTCTGGGTGCCTCCCAATTCAGAAATTCTATTTTGTTCTGTTGTGCCCCAGTGGAAAAGGAGAAAGCTTTGGGGGCTTGCTTTCTCATTTTCTCAGACTCCAGGAGAGAGGCAGCAGCTCAGGAATAGGGTAGGTGCTTCTCCTTTCTCCTTTGCAAAATGGCTTCTCTTCAGAAGTGCAGCTGCCCTGCAATGTGCAAAACCAGGTCTGCCTTTGTCCAAGTACAGAGAGCAAGATTTAAACAGCAGTGAAAAAAGATCTACCTGGAACATGTAGGTGCATTTTTCCAACAGTCACCTCCGAGGATCTTGCTCAAGGTCTGCAGTAATTAGGTTTGCTTTTGTCTAGTCATGATGCCTGGCAGCTGGGCAGCAGTGAGGTGTTGCACAGGTGTCTGCCATGCTGCCTTCAAAAGGACCATTTATTCTGCTCACACTAACACGCTCTTCTCCCAGACGCAGTCAGAGGGGAGGCTCTGACTGCCAGCACCACGCTATTAAAAATCCCTTTTAGTTTCTTTATGTAATTATAGCTGCTGTGTGGAAGAACCTGATTCCATGTCTTGAATGTTTTATGTGTTTATGTGTGCAGGTTTCAAATGTGTATATATCACATGTAGTGTCATGTTGATGCTTATCAGGTGTAATTACACTATCCATTCCTTTATTACCATCTTTTTCTGTGTTTTTATCATTGTCAGCTGGCCACTAGCCACAAACAAGGCCTGCCCACACCACTACCACCTACTTGACATCAATAAGAAAAATGTTTCTGATGCTGACCAAAGGAGAAGAGAAATTCAGATGCACCCATGAGCAAGCAAATATTGACACACCTAAAGTAAAATGTGTGGAACATTTGATTTCTGTTTAAATTATTTCAGTTTAAACTCAGCCCCCCTAGCCATAGTAGAGCACCCTCAAATACAATTCTTCAAACTGAAATGTTTCCCAGGCACAAAATCTGAGAGACAAGAGGCAGGAGTCTGTAAGGCAGGCAGATAAATCTCAGCCAACAGGTAAATAATATACAGCAGTCACCTTTGCCCTGTTATTTGAGTGCAGGCACATGCAGACATGCACATTGTTTTATAAGAACTGCATATGCACTTTCCAACAAGCATCATTTATGCATACTATCTTCCACTGAAATCAAGCCTCTGAGACTGCTGAAGTCAGGAAACATTATGAGTTCAGAAAGAAACATCATGTAGAGTCTATGAAATCTCTGGGACTCCTTGACTATGTATAGCATGCTTGGGGGGACCCAGATCTTCAGTTGTCCTTTCTAATCTGCAACCTAAAGTCAAGGCAAAGGCTGTCAGGAGGAAAATATAGGACACAGCTGACTGCTTTTAGGCCACATACTTTAATGCTAACACGTTTCTGTAACTGTATAATAATCATGGACAAAATTACAACACATCTGTGAATGGGGAACACCATCATCATGGCATGCCTACTCCAACTCTTCAGTGAATCAAATTTCTATAAACCACCGTCATGAATTCAGACTTTAACCACACCTCCCTTTCCCAATGTATCCAAATGAGTCAGTCTCCCTTGGCCTGTAGGTTAAGGATGCACTCTTATCCCAATGTGAGAGGGGGCATGAAGTGACAAAGGCTAGAAATTAAGCTGGAAGTCTTTTCCTTCTTATGTCATGCTTTAGGTAACTTGCCTGACACCAGCCAGACTGGCAGCATCTAGAGCAGAAAATCAAGCCAGCGAATCAGGGCACGAGTAGGGGAGCTTGACCATCCACCACCAAGCTCTTAGTGTGGTCCTGGGTACAGTTTTGGCCCAGGCCAAACAGTGCTCTACCAAACTGTTCCCAAGGAGTTAGCATGGCCCAGCTGTTACCAATAGGTAGTCTGTATGTGATCAGCTGGTTTTGGAGAGCATCTCACTCTGCTACGCTCCACCCTACCAAATCCCACCAGGTGAGCACCTGGCCATACCTGACTTGTAGTCTGGGGAAAAGATGGTGCCATAGTTGTCTGTTTCTCCACTGGAAGGGATTAATTTTGATTTCACACCACAGGCAAGCAGAAAAGGTACCTTGCTGGCTGGCATCATAACAGCAGCAGGAGCAGCCCAATCCTTGGCATGTGGCCTCTGCAAGGCCCTCCTGCCCCAGCCCCAGCCCCAGCCTGATGTGCCTTTCCTCACTGCTTCAGCCAAGGAGGGCCTCGGACCTGACCAAGGGGGTGCCACAGACCAGCCAAGGACTTTAATTACCCAAACAGGTAGTGCATGAGTTCAAACCTGGGCTGAGCATTTGCTACAGACACATCCTCAGCGAGTCTGGCAAAACCATGAAATGAAGCTGGATGTCCTGAGGCCACCAGTCCTCCCTTCCTTAGCATTAGAAACTGGGAATATAAACCAAACCTTGCAGAAACAAGAGAGCAGCAGCAGTCAGTGATTCTGTCTTTGTTTGATAAAAATGAAAATATGTGGGTGTCTGAATAGCTGATCTCCTGCATTTTCTCTCCTGCATTTTCCATCAGAGAAACATGACCTCTTGGGAGGCTGCATTAACAAGCACCTCTCATTCCTCCACCCCTGGCTGGGCAGCACAACATCTCTTCACAGAACTGAGCTGAGGAAAGCTGACAGTTTACAGGCAGTGCAGAAACCTGTACTGTGCACTCTCATCTCCTTTGGAATCCAGCATTAGGTGCTGTCTTGCTTTTCAAAGAGATGTGAAAGAGATTAGGAAGTAAAAAGATGGTTTTTATATTTACTTAAGAAACATTCAGGTCTTGTTGTGTTCCAAGGGAGGGCACTGGCATAGGGCAGAGCTCAGGGCTGCTCCAAATCTTATGTTCCCAAGCAGGTCAGGAGAGATTGCAGAGAAAAGCAAACATTGCAAAAACCTTTTGCAATGCAAAACTCTACAAACAATTGCAAATTGTTCGAGTTAAAGTAGAGAAATTGCTTGAATGGTTTTGAACTGTTTTCCTTCTTCCTAATAATGAGCATTTTCTTTTTTGCAAGCATGATCCTGGAATGAGAAGTCTCATAGTTTGGGGATATGTTCACCCTGGGAACATTCACGTGACCTTTCAGATCACATTCCTCCTATTTATAAGAGTATTAGTCATCCACTTAGAGAGCAGAACTAATACCATGTTTGTTAAATGACTAAATGCATGCTATGAATAACCAGTGGAGGGTACTTAAAAATCACAGTTACATCCAAGATCACACAGAGAAGCCATGGCCAGCTAACGCTTAGATGGGACACAAATAATACTATTGCATGTAAAATACATTTGAAAAACAATTTGAAGACAGTTCATTCACAGGAAGAAAGGACTAAATTAATTGCACAGATTCTTTTCCAGAGAGAGTACACCTAATTATTTAGACATACAGGAGAGCTGGCAAGAATGCATGACAGCTGAAGACTTAAATGTGACAAAAGTCCAGGCAGAACTAACTGTAAGACCACAGATCACAACTCTGCTGGACCTTGGCCTTTACATGACACAGAAAACGTCAGGGTTGTTGTACTTCAACTTTGCAACTTTGTCACTGGCAAAACACGAGGTTTAGGAGCTCTGAGTAATGCCTAATATGTTGCTCAACTTAGCTTCAGGGAAAGCACAATACAAACCATGCACGCTATTAGCCCCAACATGTTTGTGAGTCCCAGCCATCATGAGTAAACTTTCTGTGCCTCAGATCTTACAGTGGCCAGCAAACTGTCACAAGCAGTATCAGTTCCTGGGTCAGGAAAAAATGGTGCTTCCCAGGCTCTGAGGACTTTCCTGCTGTGCATGCAGAAATATCAGCACTTTGGGAAGCATTTAGCAGAACGAGACAGACATAGTCAGTACACTCAGACCATTTCTGTAAAACCATATGAGTGCATGCATCCGTCAGGAGAGGATCTGAAGGAGAGGAAAGGAAGAGTGAAAGACAAAAAGGTGGGTGGAACAGGACGAAAGGAAGTATAGACAGCAGACTATGTGCCCCTCTATAAAAGAAACACGGAAGCAGTCTGGGCTGTGTGGGGTGCACATTTCTGACAGCAGGGAAAATGGAAATGGGAACAGCTCTGCAAAGAATTTACGAGAGTTTTGAATAATGATGTGTAAATTATGGGCTGGCATGCAGAGTATTAAAGGACTTTGAGCTCCCACCTGCCCCTCAGCATTAAAGTCCAGTGATGTGCTTTCACACTACAGGATGGTGTTGGGGGGACACTGGAATGCCTGGCTGCACTACGCTTTGGCCAAACCTTCTAAGGGTGAGGTTGGACATTACTGGCAGGAAGTGCCCAGCTGTAGTCACCTGGCACATAAGGGAGCTGCCTCTGCCAGCACACCTCCCCAGTGCCAGCCTGCCCAGAGGGAGGCCAGCGCCACACCACAGGCAGCTGCTGAAAGGTTCAGTGAGAAGGTGGCAGCTAAAGGTGCAAACATCACTTCCTCATTGCAGCCTCCGTGAATGGCCCTGCCTGTGCAACACAGAGGATGTTTTGAATGGCACAGCACAGGCAGTGAATCATCATATAATCACTGCTGGTGTGTCCCAGCCTCAGTGTATCATCAAACCTTCCTTTGGGTCAAGTAACCATCTGAGTCTGACTCACCACCATCACACAGGTTTCTCCCAGCACAGGCTGGTGTGGTCAGTGAGCAGAGCTAATTGAACACGCTCTCACTGTTTCACCCATGATCCAGGAGGGCTGGCAAGGCTGGGTGCAGCTTTCTGTGCAGACCCTGGTAGCACAGAGGGTTCCCACAGACCACCTACTCTGTTGGTACCAACACAGAAGTCAGATAGCTAATTGTTAACCATGTTAAATTGTCACTGTTTCCTTAAAAACTCCTCTGGGTCAAAGGGTTAGCACTTTCATGGGCTAGAACTATGTCAATAACAAGACAAGGCCTCCAAAACTCAGAATAATTGAGGCTGACAGGGACCTCAGGAGGTTATGTGGTCTGACACCCTTACAAAGTTAGGCTTCAACATCCCCCTCCTGGTCCTCAGAGTCCGAGCTGCCAGCGTAGAGGAAGGAGAAATCCCATGCTAGCCAAGGAGTGCTTGTGCTGCTGAAGCCCCACCCAGATCACACAGTTAAGAAATAAAACTGATGGAAAAATACAGCAACATGAGGTAGTAGGAGAGGGCCATTGGAAAGATAGAGTAAACTGAGGGAAAGACCAGCAAAACTAGTGTAGGAGAGAGAAAGCATGTTTGCTCCCTTTGCTGACAAGATGGAGGCAAGAAGGGTGGTGTGAAGACATTTCTCCTTTCTCTCAGTTTGTTGCACATGGAAAGAAGCCACTTCCTGACTCTATGAAGGCAAAGTAAGAGTCAAGGTTGCTGCAGCTGGAAGAGGGAGCAGAGTCCTGGCTTCACCCTGCCTGCACAGTTCTTCCTTTACAGGCCTTGAGAGGGGTGGAGGGAAGGGGCAACCCTCATTCCTCTCTAGGCCAAATGGCAGCAGGGCTCAGCAGGTCTCACCTCCACCCTGTCACTAATATCAAATAATAATAGTATTTAGCACTTCCATAATTACCTTTGCACTCTGATATCACAGACACAGCTGAATTGGAAGTCATTAAGATCATTATAATGAGCTTCAGTGGATCCTTACAGTCAGAGGCATTATTTAGCCAGCCCTCATTTTCGTGGTTACATCTGAATAAGCACTCTGCATTGAGGTGAGGTTTGCCAATGAGACACTCTGGCTTAAAGGCAGTCTCCTACTTGCAAAGGCAGAATAAGTGTCATTATGCATCATGTTTCACCAGACTTCAAAATGCCAAGGAAGGTAAGTCAGGTTACAGCTGACTCCACCTTCAAGTTGTAATGGACTGGCACGTGGAGAAGGTCTGCCATGACCCCCAGCCATGGAAGCTGCCATTCTGGAGGCCTTCAATGCTCAATACAAGCAGCCACGAGAACCTCTCACTGCAGGCATCAATTCAGCAGGAATTGTTACTAAAGCAGAGAGGGCAGAAGGCCAGAAGCTCTGGGAGCACCTTGCACTGGGAACAGGAGTGCCGTGCTGACCCAGTGAAGGGCTGGGCTGCTGGCCAGAGCTCAGGTGGGCGGCACGTGGACATGTGGCTGTTGCTTGACTGAGCATTGCTGGGGCCTGTGAGCAGAACTGAGTCCAGAGCCATCTGCAGAACAGAGATCTGCTGGTCTTGGGTCTACTTACAGCCTCACTGAAGACTTCTTCCTTTGGCCTTTCACTAAGAAAGAAGTAAATGCCCCTTTATTGTGGTTACTTCAGTTCCCTGCTCATAAATGCAAATAGAGGCACTTATTTCTCCCATTTTTGTTCACCCTTTGTGTTTGAGCTGTGAATCCCTTGGGAATCCAAGGGCTTCTTATTATTAACAAAAGTAATGTTCTGCTTTTGTTACTGTAGTAGGAGGAAATGTAGGAACACGGAACAAACCCTTGTAATGCTATTTCTTATGTTTAAAAAAAAGAACAAAAAGGTAATCGAGTGTAATACTTTGACCAAGAGCAAAGGTAAAATCACAGCAGCTGACTCAGCGTAACAGAAAGAACTTAATAGAGTTGGCAACGTTTCAGCCTGCCTTCTTGGGGACATGAACATGGGAACATGTTAAGAGTAGCATAATATGTCCAAAACACTGTCTGGATGAAAGAAAAGAGTTAGTGTTGGGCAAAAGTATTATTTTCAGCAGCAAGAAAGTTATTCTGGCAAAGCATGAGCACAAATTTGTGTTTATTTCTTGGTGTTCAGTTACTGTCAACATTAAAAATAAACCAAATCAAGGCAGAAAATGTAAGCCTGCAGTACTGGCCCCAAATACAGCTGAAACACTCTCCTAAAGTGTTTGTGATCTAACTGTTCAATCCATCCTCCAGAAGTAGGTTAAAACAGAAGACGGGCAAGAACCAAACAAGCTTCAGTGCAGCTTAGAAATACAGTTAAGACACTATTTCTCTGCTTCAAGACAAACTGGCTCTTACAAAAAATATTGAGGAGCAATGACACTTCCTGAGCTCTGGCTGTATCTGCAGTGGAAAGGAGTTTCCCATGCCATTTCCTTAATTAGCACAAATATGCTGACAACCTTCTCCACGCAGAAATCAAGCCATAGGTCACTAAAAAATGGATCTATCTACGCATCCAAATTCACCACATGCTGAGCCAACATGTTGCAAAGCCGTAATCAGTACCTAGATTATAACATGGCTTTGTCATGCATCCAGCTGCTGAAACAAACTTGGATGTCCCAATATGAAACCTATTTGTCCTGCAGTCAGCAAATAAGAAAAGTGCCAATATATACATTCAATGTTTTGCAAGTGCTAGGATTGTGTGTTGGCATTTATTGGATCATTTTGACCATTACATGCATTTATAAATATGATCAGTTGAATTAGAGAAATAACATGATCTGAAGATCAGATTCTAAGCTTGCTTAAACTGAAATAAACAGGGAATAACTCATTTGGCATCCAGTAATTTGCTCTGGTTTCATCATGGAGAGATCAAGGCCATAGTTACCTCTTGACACAGCTCAATCTGAGCTTTAGTCCTTGTCAACAGCACGTGCTATAGTACAATCATGCAGCAGTTGAACAGAAAAGACAGCATGCCAATACAGTAAATAGTGCAGTGCCAGCCCTAGGGAAAAGTTTAGCAAGCTTATGACAGGTATGGTTTAAGCGTGTGAACCTGAGCCTTGTTCCTCAGACAGTTTTTGCCTTGTTGGTAACGCAGCTGGCAGGACAAACCCTAAACACAATTTATGCCTGGCCAGCTCCTGGCCAGCTCACAGCTAATTCTGAATGAAAGCTGTGATGTCTAAGCTGTTTCCTCCTGGCCAAGCAGCCCATTTTGACTGGCTCAGTAAGGCTGCTGCCTGCTGTGCCGATAGGACACTGCAGCGTGCCAGTGTGACCCCTTCTCCCACATTTCAGCTGCCCCTAAAGTAGTGCATCTGCAGTGTGCTGCACCAGGGGCTGCTGCTCTCAGAAGGCTTCTTCCAGGAATTCGCCTCTGTCGTTACTTGTCTGTGGCGTCACTGCCCACATTTTCCCAGAATCACTTGGCACCGATGTGGCTGGCCAGCATGGCAGGTAGCCCTGCCAGCATAGCTGCTGCTTGGAAAATCTGCCCTGTGCATGTAAGCTGAGCATCTCACTGGTTACCCGCTATAACTCTTTTAGCTGGATACAAGGTCACAGTTGTGAATAACAAGAATGTCTCTTTGATGACATTGATATAAATTACCTGTACTTTCTTGCCAAATAATAAAAAAAAAAAACAACACTAGAAAGTGATGCCCCATGAAGAACAAATTAGATCCCATTTTGTGTCCCTTCACCTGTAGAGACAGGTTTGAATGTCACTGAATTCTGAACTTGTGACTGTCACCTAGCCCAAAATGAATGAAACCAGGCTGATGGCGAAATCTGTAACTTTCCTCTTGAGCTGTTTTCTTTCCTGAATTTTATTTTGCTACACTTACTTATTCATTTCAGTACCACAGAGCAGCTTTAAGACACAAATGCACTGTCATCTGCCACAACAAATTTTCCATAGGCACTGTCAGTAAAAGCACATCCTTCAAATTTATCATTACTGGATGGGACTCCTCCTGAGCTGGTGAGGCTAGAGGGAAAACTATGCCAAGGGTCAGACCTGGGAGGTAGCAAGCACCCACAACTGGCCTTGGCTTCCTTTTGAGGTACAAGCAGCTGAACCCTCCCTTGTAGGGCAGCTGGATACTTCAGTGGTTACACGGGGAATGGAGACAGATGTCCTTGCCTGCTTGCAGAAGGACAAGAAACTGACAGGAAGCAAAAGTGCTTCCTACTGCTCAGACTGCACCCTGAACCCTTGCTGCTGTAAAACAGCCTTAGTCTTCCAGGGAGAAGGGGAGGGATGGATTGAAAGTTAAGTCTGACCTTCCTGGAAGAATGACTTACTGATGCTGTGCTGGGCTGAAATATGAAACCATTGAAACTCTGGGCCTAGAGAGAGGGAATTACCAAATCAAGCCCAGCATGATCCAATAAAGCAAACTAAGTCTCACACAGAAGCTTCCTCTTCGTAATACCATTCCTTCTCTCTGAAAGACACTTTGCATGTTTTAACCACATGGCAGCAGTGATCTAGACACCAAGAAAGCTGCCAACGTCCGGCTGTGCGTCAGCACAAGCCAGAGGAACATAAATCAGGCAAGGTGCAGGTACTCAACTCATTTGTAAATGCTTCTCCAGGGATCTCCATTGTGCTCAAGCAGTGGCAAAAAACCCCATCCACACAAAGACTGACACACCTTTGCCTCCCACTGACCTCAATATAAAATTCATATTTGGAGAGCAGAACCCCATGATCCTGGCCTCATTCACATCAGTTTCACACCGTTACCTCCTTCAGAATATCCTATCTTTGCACAGGTGTTCCCAAACCTGTCTCGCTCAGCATCTCTGAGAACCACTAATATCTAGGTCTTTCTTCACCTGAACACATGTGCAAGCACCACACAAACTTTCCCTGCAGTCCCTCAGCTGCTGGGCCCTGACCAGGAGGTACCACCAACACAAGCCCTCTTCCACAGCTCTCTTTCTCTGGAGGGTTTCTGCTGCATTACCACAGCTGAGCTGCTGGTTTAGAATGTCAAAGTCCTTCCTGCTGGAAATAAGAGCACCACTCACAGCATACACTTCACTTGAGCTGGCATTGGTTTCATCCCATTTTCTAGTCTTTGCCATGACAGCTTAAAAGTTTGGGTCTGTGCCTTGTTTACAAACTTGGCTCAGGAAAAAAAACCTCAGCTGACCAAAGGCTAGCAGGCTTGACCTCAATCATTAGCTGATATGGGGACTTAGTGAAGACTTAGGAAGTGCTAAACAAGAAAATGTCCAATATCTATGGCCCAAGAGGAGTCTTTCCCCATTTCTCACCTCATAGACAGCACTGTGCCCAATGAACATACCATAGCACAATACACAGAAGAAATTATCTCTATCCCAGACATTGTAAAATAGTGTACTGAATTACAAACTGGAGCAAGGATGTGATGCAGAAGTCCCAGACAGCCTTGGAGGCAGGATTACTCATGTATCACAAAACTAAGATGAAATTGTGCTACTTACATTGCTATAGGGCAAGGAGGAGGGAGAGACAGACTTTAGCATTTCCAGAAGACTTGTTTTAGCAACTAATGACATATGGGGACAGGATTCTCCAACCTCCCCTTGGCTCAAGAATACAAAATCCTATTTCCCCATATACCATTAATTTACTAGCCACCTAGTTAAGTGCTGTTTAAAGCCCTAGGCTTTAAATTATTCTTGGCTAATTCTTTGTATTGGCCTCTGCCCTGCAATAGGGGCAAAGACCCTTGCTTTGGGAAACCATTTTCCTTCAAAGTTGTCTGAGCTGGCTCTGCCCTTCCCCCAGAGGTCAGGTGTGTCTACAACCAGCATCTTGAACTGATGAGATCCCAAAGAAATAAGTAGCTTACACAGGTGGAATTCGGTAGAGATAATGGAAGTAAACACCAGCTTGATATTTGAGGAGTTTCTGTGCACAGTTTCATTTGTGACTACTAGCCCACAGGTGTCCTACAAGCTAAGGATGCTTCAGCTGACTCGTTTTTTCACACCACCCTCGCATGTTTCTAAAAGCATCTCTCCTTTTGATCACATGGCAGCAGGTACTCACTTGCTTACACACACAGCAGTGTTACAAGTGACTGTGCTGAACACATGCTGCACCAGTGAGCTCTGCAATATTATCTGTGGCTATAGGGCCACCACCCCTCCCACACTGTCTCATTTTTCTCAGTGCAACTCCTGGTTTGGCCCTACTCAATCCCTGGCCACTTTTCAGAGGGAAGCTTGCTCTTCCTCTCCTCCACCCCTCTGAGCTCAACAATCAGGAATACAGAGAAAAACTTCTGTTCATTTGTGCTTGGGATAAGCCAACAACCAGCCCACACTCTGTCCAGCAGCATGAAAGCCAGGTTATGTGAGGACATACCAGCAGAGCCCACATACCACTGCTGGGCTATGAGCACTTCAGATATGACTGACTCTGCTCAGGAGACTGAAATATAAACAGCAATTTCTGGGAGGAGTGGCTCCATCCAAATACTCCCCCATGTTAGTCACAGGCTAAAATAAATAAATAAACAAAGCCATATAATCTCCCAGTTGGCATGCTCACAGTCATGTGACCGGTGTCAGCCCTCACTCCAAGGTGAAATATGGATCCAAAGACTGGGTCCTGACTTCACAGTGCTCCAATGGCACAAACAGGGCAGGCAGCAGCCCTAACTGGGCAGGCACAGACTTCACCCACCTGGCAGACAGCAGAGCCCAGCTGTGTGCCACCTGCTCCCAGCTCCACCACGCTTACATAAGGGAAACATTGAGGGGGCCAGGACACATCTAACCCAGAAATCCCCATGTGACCAAGTGGATCCAAAGCAAATCCATCCCACCCAAAGTCACATCTGGGAAGCAAAAGAAACAAGGGCCACTGCAGAGCAGGGACCTGAAGAGGCTGGGGAACAGGCCTAAGGAAGTAGTTTCCTCTTCCCCTGTGCTTTGGTGAATGGGCCTAGCTATGCAGGGAGCCAAGAGGGCACACTGGGGCTGAATCAGTCTAGACTTGTTCTGCTTCTTGTCCTCCTTCCCGTGGCATCTGCTGCTGGCCCCTGTCAGAGGCAGGATGAAGAGCTAAGCAGACCTTGCATCAGGCACAGCACAGCCATTTGTACTCCCCTGCCTTGTGAGTCTGGCCAAAGCTCCTGCGTGTGCATGAAAGATGATCCCAGCATTAAATATACTCCTCCTCTTTGTCCAAGCTAGAAATGGCTCCTCAGCCTACAACATCACCAGACTATGTTAAAACATCTAAGTATAATCTGGAATGCAGCTGGAGGTCCAAGCATGGATGAGCAACCAGGATACTATATTTTAACAAGACCTATCCCAATGGGATCTGAAAGCTCCTAAAGTGTTTCTGCCTGTTGCTAATTATATTTACTGGTGGTGGTTGGCATTTTTTTTTTCCAAGCTGAAGATGAGTCAGAAAAAGAAAAAAATAGTCCTTTATTGTTGTGGTAGCAGAAGGATGTCTCCTGAGGGTGTATGTAATGCACTACTGTCACGGCATGACAATGGAAAAACTGACTGCTGAGCCAACCAAACCCCCATAAATACCTAATGATATCTCTCTTGGCCCAGATTTTCTACAAGTCGGTGCCTGAACTGCATACAAAATGACAATCGATATGAACGGATCTCTCTTCTCAACAGAGCCAGAATTTAAGAGCCCAGCTGAGCATTATATTCCAGTTCATACAAAGACATCCTTTTAAAGGTCTGTCATAATAACTTAAAGGTGGTGATCCAGCAAAAAAACTGCGAGGCCTCTCCTCAGGATCTCCCCCACGCTCCAGCCATGAGCACAAAGAACAGCTGGCCTCAGCGAACAGACAGCGTTATTAACTACAACATGGTGACACAAACAATGAGTGCCTAGGTATGTTATTGGGTTTGCATTCATGTGGGAAAATAACAACGTTTTCTTCCTTTTCTCCTTCTCCTCCTCCTCCTGGCTTGAGTAGCTCTGCCACCTCGTGTACTGGGCTGGGGAGGCAGCCGTGCCAAGCACCTGGCCCAGTTACAGGTATGTGCACAGACACAGGGAGCCCGTTGTGAGAAAACCCAGCCTTAGCAAATTTCTCTGGCCACCGTCCAGCCCCTGCACATTGGGCAAGAGACTCTCCCTGGCCGCGGTTACATCAGTCACCACCACCTCCCTCAATGTCATGGCACGGGAAGCGGCTGCCAGGGGAGGGGGGGAGAGAGAGGGAGAGAGAGGCAGTCGCTGTTTTTTGAAACAGGCTGTCCAAAAAACATTACAACACCCTTGCCGGTTTCCAGTGGGTTTGCTCAGTTCCTCCCTTCCCGAGAAGACCACACAGGCTTCGCTGGGGCGTTCCGCCCTGCCGCAGAAAGGCGGTCTCTGGGGCCCACCGCTCCCGGCAGCCGCTGCGCTGCAGCGTGATTCCCCTCGCTTCCTGCAGAGTGTCTCCCACTTGCCATCGAGGGCCAGAGCCACACTCTAAAGCTGGTATTTAGGGGGAGAACATGAGCATTTTCTTTCTTTCTTTTTCTTTCTTTCTTTCTTTCTTTCTTTCTTTCTTTCTTTCTTTCTTTCTTTCTTTCTTTCTTTCTTTCTTTCTTTCTTTCTTTCTTTCTTTCTTTCTTTCTTTCTTTCTTTCTTTCTTTCTTTCTTTCTTTCTTTCTTTCTTTCTTTCTTTCTTTCTTTCTTTCTTTCTTTCTTTCTTTCTTTCTTTCTTTCTTTCTTTCTTTCTTTCTTTCTTTCTTTCTTTCTTTCTTTCTTTCTTTCTTTCTTTCTTTCTTTCTTTCTTTCTTTCTTTCTTTCTTTCTTTCTTTCTTTCTTTCTTTCTTTCTTTCTTTCTTTCTTTCTTTCTTTCTTTCTTTCTTTCTTTCTTTCTTTCTTTTCCCAGAGGGAGATTTTTCATGCTGCTCTGCCCCCAGCACAAGGGGAGGCAGGGCTGGAACTGGAGCATTCGAAGCCCCTCACGGTTCCACTCGCTCCTCTCACCTTCCTCTGCTCTGCCTGCTCCGGTCCCTCGCATCCTGCCGGACCCGCACGCTCTGGGCACAGAGGCTGCCCCAGGCAGCCCTCAGGACAGCAGGACTGTCCTTCCCGAGCCGGCAGCAGGTCACAGGGGCCCGGCTGGCACTGCCAGCGCGGGCGGGCTGGAGCAGCGCTGCCGGCACGGCCGTCTGCCAGATGCCGCTCCCGGCTGCTGCCGAGGGTCAGTTTAGAATGACATCCTCCCAGGGAGGGACAGGGAGTCTGGTCTTCGCAAGCGCTCCGAGCAGACCCTGGACAAGGGATGGCGCTTCAAAACAGTCATCTGGGGTGTGGTGTAAGCAAAATCACTCTATAAAATAGAGCAAAACTGGCAGACAGAAGTACTGCTCCTGGCATGAATGTACTTCCATATTGATTCAACGCTTAAAAAGGCAGTGAATGAGAAGGAGGATGTTCTTTCTTCAAACCCTGCAGCAAATTCACTTTCGCTTTTGGCAGCGTGCTGTTTTCTCACCCCTCAGCTCCTTCACCCTGACCGCAGCAGCACCTTCCTCCACCGCCAAACCCTCTGCGCTGCCTCCCCTCGCTCCCTCCTCTGCTCAGCCTCTTGCCTCAAGTCCTGCTAGAGGAGGAGCTGAAATTTTCGCCTGAGCACCCTGGCAAAAGCAGGGAGACATTGCTGAAGCCGTCACCCATGCGGGCTGTGAACCTGCCCCTCAGCCCTGCCTCTCCTGGGACAGGAGCCCGTGCGGCTTTGCGAGCTGGCCAGACCGGGGGAGCTTTTCTCCAGTCACAGGCTCTGCAAGGATTATTTGGCTGCAACATATCATATGACTTTGTTCTTAGAGTTACATTTTAACTGAGAAAGTTTAACAAGTATGACTTATGGGCTTCTAAAATTGGCAGCAGAAAAATGAGCTGAGGAAGTCATGGAAAAAAACCACAAGCGAGGCCATTCCATGTTATGCACAATTTCTGGGCTCTTTTTCCAATCTTCTGGTTTTTTTGGATGGTGGAAAATATTTTCCAGCTACACAGGCCTGGCTTCACTGAGTATGTATTTATGCCAAGTTTATAAAAAGCAGCTGCAGACATGGTTGAATGAAAGGATTACACTGCTGTCTGTCTTCCAGAAGGTGCTTCAGTTCACACCCTGTCCCACAGAGCAAGGCTCACTTCTCAAATCTCCATGAATTCATGTAAGGAAGGACAAAATTTGAACCACACAATACAAACAGCTACGGCTGTGCATGCGAGTGGGCACGCACATGTGTGCACAGAGCTCTCTGGATAGCTACTAGCAGTTCCTAGCCACTGCTAACACTGGCTTTTAGCTCTCCAAGTTTACCACCATTCCTCCAACCCCTCCTCACCCTACAGCCTGGTCCATCTTCCATGAATGCAAAAATGGGGAGAGGGCTTTCAGGGTCAAGACCCTGGTCTCAGTGTATTTCTGCTGCCTGCATCATGCATACCCGCTCTCCAGCTGCTCCCACTGAAGTTCAGGCTTCACCAACCTCACGTATTTTCAGGCTGCCAGGCTTTAAGGCTAGGAGGGATTGCTGTAAGCATGCAGCCTGATCCCCTCTGCAGCACACAACACTGAATTTCAATCAGGAACCCAGGCAGCAGAGGCATAACCTTAATTTTCAGCCATGCCTTGTCACAGTCTTGGCCTGATACACTAGTCACAAGAGGAGAGTCGCAAATTATTCTTCACTCTCCTAAACAGAATGGCTCCAGGGAGTGGGGGGGGACAAACTGAAAGCAAATGTATATAAAAAGGTAAGGTAGGTGGTAAGCTGCAGATCATGCATTACAGATCTGTATCCTGCTGTTTTTTCAGTCAAGTACGTTAGAATAACAGTACTGAGAACGACAGTGTTACATCAGGAATATCGGTCAAGACAATATTTCCTGGCAATTGTTTGAGAAATGCTTTTCTCACAGCTAATTGCTCCCAAGAGGCTGTGTTTTCTCTGTTTTTAGAAGGAGAGTGATTAAGAAAGAGGGTTTTTAAACCTCTGCACCCTGCTGTGGGACAAAGAACTGTGGGGGAAAGCAAGAAAAAGAAAGGAAAGAAAAAGGCACAACAGCTGTAATGTTCTATGAAATGATTTTGTTCTGTTCTCTTGCCGAGGTGGTGGGTGCAATCATCAGTTTGGCAGAGATAAATACAGGAAAAGCAAGCCATTTTTCAGGAGCAGCTGCAGGAGTGCCACATTGCCATCTAGCGACACGGGCTCTGGAAACTGAAGCCACGGAGCTCCGCCGGCTCCCGAGCCTCCTGCACCAGTGCCCGCCGCTGGCCAGCACACCTGCACATGGGACCCACTTTCCTTCTCCTGATATACAGCCAGGCTTCAAAACTGCAAAACTGCTTGGCCTATAAAGGACAGGTGTAGGAAGGCAAGGGGAAAAGGGAAAAATTCCATAAAGAAGTTTAAGACAAACTTGGCCTTGCTAGGAAAAGCTGGTTTTTACACTGAAGCCCACAGATTCTCATCTTCCATTGCTGCTGCTACTGCTGCTGCACACAAAGCTACCACAGCTTCATCATCTTCTGCAGTTATCATATGGATGTCTGTGGCAAAATGATGGGCTGGCAGGAACAGTGAGCACTACCTTGTCTCATGGAGACAGGCCTGAATCTAGACCTAATGCCCTGTTCCCAGTCACATTGGACCAAACACCTGTGTGCCCTGATGCTATCTGCAGTGCCAACCCTGAAAATTTGACTCCACTATGTACATCTGCAATGTACCTCTGCATTTGTATTCTAAAAAGAATACAAATGTTAACCTTTTAGCACTTTAAAAGCTGAAGTGCTAAGCCCCTTAGACAGCAAAAGGCAGGCACTCCTTCTTCAGAAGATGCCCAGCAAAGGGCAGCATGCAAATTCTTTTGTATGATCTTCACACAGCAAGTTAAAAAGAAAAAAGAGCTTTGGTATATGAGAATTCTGACTTTCACTGAAAGCTGTTAAACTGAAAGATCCTGGCTACAGCAGACATACATTTACCCAGAAAACACTCCCAGTGCCTAAACTCTGCCAGAAGACACCATCATTTTGGGAAGCAATGGAAGAAGCCTTGCATCAGGCATCCAAGACTGCCCACAAAGCTCTGCTTCATGGCACATGCCCTTCCCACTGAAATAAATGACCAGTCTCACACCTAATAGGCATGGAAAGGTAATTAGCAGCAGACTGTATTGGCTTTGGGGCAAAGGATGATGCATGTAGCTAATCATTAACTCTGTCTTTGGTCCCTGATTCCTGTGAAGCTTCACAAGAGCACAGCTATACATCTGCAGGCATGTCAAAAAGGGTGATATTCTTTGGTATTAGCAAAAAATAATGTGATCTTCCAAGAAAAAAGGAAAATGCAGTTAAGTTCCTCCAAATAAAGATAATCAGTGCTACTCCAGTGAACTACTCTTTCAGCAGCATGTCTTCAAAAACCCAGTGATAGTCTCTACAAATTCTTTGGTGACTAAATATACTATGAAGACCTACAAATACTTTGAATTTACAAAACCACTCCTGCATCAATTAATAACAAAGTTTGTGGTGTCACCCCCTGAGTCCCACATCACCTGCAACATTACCAGGAGCTGGGCAGGCAGAATTTGAATATTCAGGTTTCAAAAAAGGAAAAGCCATGAAGACTCCTGAGTCTGAGCCACTGCTGTTCTGTCAGACTGCAATGTGTTTCTTTTCTTCTTTAAAATCAGGGTGAGATCACTGTTTATCTTGAAAATGTGCTTCCCAAGGTAGGAGATATCCATCTGTGAAAAGATCTAAAGTCTAATGACAAATATTGTCAGGCCTGCTGAAGATCTTCAAGAGTAATGCAGAAGAGAAAACACTGCTCCTGACTGACAAGGTCCTAACACCATTCTGAAAACAGCCAAAATAGAGAGGGATTCTAGACAGGAGTCAATTTTTCCCCTGCTTCACATTTTATGACCAAAAGCATGGGGAGAGCACTGCTCCAGTATCAATACATTCCATCCCAGGGGCTGTGTTCCCTTTAGAAAATCAACATAACTTATGAGCACTTGCTTTCATAGTTGCCCAGAGAAGCCAAGGTGCCCAAGTGGTGCTCAGGCTCCCACTGAGAATCAGATGGTCCATTGGCTTTGGATGGTGACAGGGCACACCAATCTCATCATCTGACTTCCTGAACATGTAGTTACCACATAACCAGCTCCTGCCTAGCATGTCCCCCTCTGCTTTCTGAAACCAGCTCCAAATTAGAAAAAGGAGGATAGAGCCAACAGTTCTGCTCTAACCACCAAGAGTAGGAGAGTCAAAAGCATGATTTAGAAGGCTGCATTGTTTTTAAGGATGAGGCAGCTGTCCAAAACAGGGCTACAACTTTCTCTCTGTAAAGAACTTCTCTAATCTGCAACTGTTTTATCAGGTTGTCAAGCATTCACTGTTTGCAATCCAACATCTAGGATGGACACTGACTCACTGCACTGCCTTCTAGGCTGTTTCCTTTATTTATGCCTGCTTTAATATCTATGACCCAGCTTTCCCATTTGCATGAGGGTATCACTGAATTTCGGGCACTACAGTTTGGGCTGATTACAAAGTTGTGACAGAACAGAGTTCCTTTTAAAGTTGCTATCTAAGAACAAGCTAGATTTCTGAAAGGCTGCTGCTTACATTTTCAATGCAGAAGGTATTTACAAACTGCAGGACTGCCAGCAGAGCAATTAACCCAGTGCTTGACAGCTCATGTTATTGCTTTCAGTTGGGAGGAAGTTGTGCCTCAAATCTATTCAGTTATCAAGAGTGCCTTTAATAATTCTTTATTTTGGTAGGTTAAATTATATAATCAGATCTATGGTTGGTTGAAGTCTGATTTTTTCTGATTACACTAGCAACTAGCACTAATTAGCCAACTAGTCTAAAATTAATGTGACATAGAAAAGAAGCAAGCTTCAGAGTTTCAAACAAAATTCAGATAAAATACCCAATTACTACCAAAATATCATACTATCCTAAACCTTACCTTCTCCCTTCCTGTGTTAGTCCCAATGTCCTGCTCTTGACTGCTTAGGTTTCCAAGAGGAAAGGGCCATGCAGAGTAAGTTATGGGATCAGGACTGCAGGCTGTGAGTTTGCAAAAGCAGAGACTTCATCTTGACAGATTCTTCAGAGTGCCACACACATCTCTGCTGATACAGAATTAATAATAATAATAATTTCATGCTAAGAATTCTGCCAGTGCCAATAGTCAGTAAATAACATCCCTACAAAGGAGTAAAAAAGGGCCCTCAGTAGTGTCAGAAAACTTCTAACATAAACCAAGGAACCTGATTTAAAGCTCAAACCTTTAGATGGAGAGATAAAAACAAATGAAACATAAAGCAAATAGCAAGCCCTCATGATTATGCAAATTCAGGTGTCATTATAGCAAACAGTTCAACTAGAACTCAATAAATATGGAGGCTGTAACCTGGGGTCAAATGGGGCCTCCCTTCTTTATATAGGCAAAAACTTCCATCTCCTCAGTGCTAGGATCTAGCAGTCTTGCTCACAGTAACTTACAGGATCAGGCTGTATTATACCAGGTCAAAGTAAATCTTCATCAAAATCAGACTGTTCCCACCAGTAATGAAATACTGCTATGAATTGATTAGGTGTGTACTATCAATTAAAAACAAGGGAGAGTTTCTCAAAGAACATACTTGCTCAAGAATCCCTTTTCTTAATTTCTCCATTTAATTAGTCATTGCATTATAATTCACAAATTCATGCAATAATCATTGTCATTTTAATAATCAAAGCTGAATATACATTCTTTCTCATTAAATAATATTAAATACAGCAAGAGAGGCTAACCAGGTTGTTTCAGAGCTCCAGGGAAATGCTCTTTTACATACATGGTAAAACAGGCAAATACTGTTTTTTTACAGCAAATTTCTGTATCTTCCAGGCTATGTTACAGGGTGTAACATGGCCAGAGTGACCTAAGGAAGGAGAAGCAGCATGGTTTTCACACAGTATCTTTTATTAAACAGCTTTCTCTAGATGTTATCATGTGTTGAGCAGACTTTGAAGAATTTCTTACTAACAAGTTGAATGTTTGGAAAAATGCTGATTAATGGCTACAAGGGTGGAAAATTTCCATTTACTCGTATAGCATACATACACTTAACCTCCCCACAAACACAGACCGGGAATCAGAGAAAAAACACTTTTGAGATGTAGGTTAAGATTCGGTTAAGATTCGGTTTCGAGCCAGAGTGCCACTACAATGTGGAATAGCTGCCTCCAAGGCATGGGAGAGACAAAGTATGAGATCAGCTCATTTCATATCAGCTGCAGGATCACAACTGGGTGAGTAGATTTTGTCAACTTCAGCCAAAATTCAACCAGCATTGAAAATGCATCCTCTCACCGACCTGTACTATCTTGCCTCTTTATTTTTTTGGTTGGCTCTCCTCATGTGGCCCATCACAGACAGAGTCCAACTCCAGGCAAAATCTCAAGATGCAGATTTCACTTCCACCACTCCTGCAGTTAACCAGTGCCTTTCTTTCACTCCAGCTAGCACAGCTCACCCAGAATAATCACAGATGGACAGGGGAAAATTTCTCATGCATGCCTGGGAATCAGATGCGGTTGCATTTTGTTGCAGAGTTTAAGTTATACAATGCAGCTGGCTTATCTATATACCTAGTTTGTGTTGAATGATGGAAAGTAAGAGGGATAGCCTCCTAATCATGTCACCACAACAATTTAAACACACAGGATTTTAAAAAACAAAAATTAGGTATCATCAATAGAAACACATTCCACTGTGCTCCACTGAGTCTATCTTATACACCGTACCAAATCTGTTTGGACAAAATGCTGCATTGCATCACCTCACCAGACAGAAAGATTCTAAAAATTAGGATTTTGCAGGGTGAGCTTGCACAAAATGTGTGTGCAAAACTGCCCCCTGCTGTTTAGATTAAGATGTGCTCAAGTAAATGATTGCGTGACCAAATCAGTTTTTAGCTATAAGGGTCCAATATGCTAAGACGCAGAACTGTCTGACTTCATCTGTTTTCTGCCTCCATGCACACTAGAAATTTCATACACAAATACCACTCACAACTGCCTTGCAGCATGGACCATCCCAAGAGATGCGCAGGCTGCAGCAACACAGTGCCAGCTGCAACATTCTGTTAAGCAACTCTCCCACCATGGGTGAACACCAGACATCCTCTCATCCCAAAGATGAGTTGAGAACTTCTCAGGGTGCAAGGGAAATGATGAAATGGTGAGTGACCACTGCAGGACATCCATTTGTCAACCTGTTAAAGAACCTGACCTTTACAAAGCAGGAACAGGAAATGTATGCCTGGAGTCAAAAACTTATAGCTCAGAAGCTTTTAAGAGTTCAGGACTATTAAGTTACAGGAATGATTGGAAAACAGGGTGGTGAGCTCATCAAAGGATGTCCAGTAAATATTCTTTAAAATTAGCCCCTACTGCAGAGAAAAATGAGAGAACCTGGATTTTCTTTTCAAGAATACATGGAAACCACTGTACTTTGAAAAAGTTGCCCATTATCTAATGCCAGCATGTTGCACAGTTTGGTGCAAAAAAGAACACAGAAGGGCCAGCTGTTTTCTACAACTTCACTCACACATTCATACACTGGATGTGGCAGATTCTGCCCTGCGAGAACAGCATTAGATACATCCACATTTTCTTTGGGAAGTCTGAGTTTGGTACAAATGCAGAAAACAAGTAGTCACCCAGACTAGTTCAGTTTCCAGAGCACCGCTGATGAAAGCTAGACCAGTCCTCATGAATTAAGCACAAGTTTCAGCTCTTTGCAACAGGCTCTTGGTCAGTACACAGAGAATACTGTAAGCTACAGTGGTCAGTGTAAACACACTGACTAAAAACCAAACCAAAACTTGGGTACAACAGAAGCCTTGCAGAATTTTTTTTCTTTTCATATCAGCCCTTTTTACATCCATACATTTAAAAACACAGAAGCATGGGTGTGCAGCACAACATGCCTTTGAAACAATCACTAAAAGCACTTAGTGACCACTTCAAAGATCCCCTTGATGTTTAACTCATGTTAACTGTAACACAACAGTCATGTAGGGCCACTGTTCAGCCTAAGGGACTTTAAACATACCATCAACAGATGTACAAATGAAACTTTAGAAAGATTCTTCTGAGTGCATAAATAGATGGGGCTTTACTTTGATGATGCCTGGCTGGCCTCCTACACAGCAGGGCTGGGACTTCTCCATTTTTCATCTTAAGGGCAACAATAATATTGTGTCAGCCCCCAGGGAAAGGAAATTAGTGCCAGATGATTCAGTGTGCGCCTGACCACTCTGGTTTTGGATTTGATTCCATTATCTAAAAAACTTAAATGTGACACATCAAAGGTAGTCCTGCATGATAATGAAACTAGCTGGGTGGGGTTTTTTCTATAAAAGCTGCCCAAGAAGCTCTTAACCAATGACAGAAGACTTTCCAACATAAAACTAACAGACCTCTCAGTTTCTCTATAAGAAATCCTTTTAGTGCTGAACACAAGTGCCTTGTTCTTGGAAAAGCACAGAAGGAAAGATGGTTCTTCCGGGGAGAAGGACTAGTAGTTTAACCTGTAGTAAAGTAAGATTACCAATCTTATTCTCCAGCAGCTGTGAGCTCTACAGCAGCAAATCCACAACTGGAATTTTGGATTACTTCCACACTTTTTAAATTTGCACAAGTGAAAAGAAATATGCAGCACTATGCACAGCTAATGCCATGGCATACTTCTGCTGATGCAGAAACATCCAACATTACCACCATGTTTCTGATGATCTGCACTTTACTAGTGTCTGAAAGCAGTGTCTTTGCTTGAGTCTCAAACATCTGTGGAGTATGCGTGCTTAGCTACACCTCTGACAGGCCTACCACTCTTGGAGCAACAGCAAACTTGCATTCTAGACAATGTCTTCCAAGTCTTCACAATTGTACCGTATTAGCTTCACTGGGACATTTGAGGAGAAGAAAAAAATTCAAGTCTTGTTAAAAAGATTCAGCACTCCACTCAAGGCACTCAAAACAGGTATCAGAGTTTGCTCTAGCATACTAACCAGGTACTTCTGGATTGTCAGATATGAGAATAAATTTGCATTTAAGGCTACATTTAAACCCATGCTATCTTAAATTTTGTTTGCATCTAACTTTGCAGGCTCAAGAAAAACGAAGAATGTTAGAGCAATATGGTGCTTATTACAGTAAATACCATTTATAGACATCATCAGACTGTCACCAAGCCTTCCATCAAAATCAGAACTGACACCCAGGTTTGCTGAAACACAATTCAGCAAGAGAGCTTTGCTGTAAGCTAAAATGTAAATTCAAATTCAAATTTGTAAATTCAATTGTCATTATTAACCAAGGAGAGTAGAAAAATGCTCAGGTTTGACAGAAGGGTCCTACTTTTGTCTTGTGCTGTTTGGGTTTGTTTTTCAAGGCAGGATGGAAGTTTTATTCACCTTAAAACAATGTTAAAAGCTGAACTAAAAAGATATGCTGAAGTGACCAGCAAAACAGAAGGTAAATATGCTAACAATTCTGACAAAATAAGCTAAGAATTCCAACTTTTTACTTTTAAGTATTAGAAAACTCCTTTAAAAAGCCTCATTGAAATCAGAACCTTCTGTAATTTCACAGTATTTTTAATAAGTGCAAAATAAATTTGTCCCTGTAAAATAAATTAAAATGAAAAGAGCATGCTGGCCATTGTCCCCTGAATGTGGCTACTGCATTTTACCTTATGCTACCTAAACAATTCAAGCACAAAGATTAAACTATGTCCTGTTGTTTAAGATATGTTTGTTGATACCAGCCACTAACTTCGGTATTTATCACATTACAGAAAATTTCAATAGCACCTCAAATCTTTGGAATTAATGTTTTCTAGGGCCTAAGGGGAAAATACCTATTCCATAGCAAACCATCTCAGCAGAATGACTCGGTAAGGAGCCATTTCCACTCTCCACTTAAACTCTCAAAAATCCTGTGTGAGGCAATTCCTGAACCACTGAGGAGAATCAGTGGTGCCTTTGAAGAAACTTGCACAAGGCTGAAATGAGACAGTTGGCTAGAGTGCTCTCAAAGTATCTCGCTTCTACTGATTATGCCATCTAATACCTTACTAGCAGCATCAATAGTACAGTCAGCTGGTCTGAAAGACACCTCAAAGCATTCTCAAGTTAAAAATCAGTCATTGTGACAAAAAAACAAAGCTACATTTTAAATTGTTTCTTCTGCCACCTGAGTGCTGATAGCACAAACCCAGAGAAGAGCAGAAGGCAGTCTGTTTTGACATTTAGAAGATCCCACCCATGAAAAACTCTCTTTCGTAAGTACACTTCTCCTGCTCACTTGAGCCTGCTGTATGTTGCCTGTCTCCTTTTCATCGGCAAAGGAAAACTCACCACACCATAATGAAATTGTACAACATCTAATTCCATTAGCTTTTGCTATTTACCCTAGGGAAATAATTGTCTTACCTTATGAGTGCAATTTTTTTCTTAAGGAAAATGCCTTAGGGGACTGTTAAGAACCATTTGCTATGGTCTTGAAGACTACAGACTGAAATGTCAGCTGTCTGTCTTGCAACATTTCAAGCTTTCTGAAACACCCCAACCTTTGTGCTCTTAAAATCTGCCTGGGTTCTATTCCAAACAGCTTTGTTTCAAACACATATATTATCAGAGCTTTCAAGTTTGCCAGTAATATTGAACTTTACATTTTTTGTTCCTGACAGAAATGGATTTGTCATTCTTTCTGCAGCCAGTCATCTATTACCACTGTGATTTGCATCTCCTTCTAAGGTGATCTGTAACTGTTTAAATGATCACATATTTATTTTCTGAGAAAATTACACAAGGTTTAATTAACTAAAATCATTGGAAGACCAGCCATAACATTAAAAATAAATTTTAATGTTGTCATTTTTAGATCATTTGCTCTGACACCCAAATATTCTAGATTTTAAAGTAGTACTATAGGGACACACAAGTGGAGATAAATCTTTATTGCCATAACTTCGTTTTTTCAAAAATGAGCATTGGGTTTTTAATAGGTCGTAGTTTTATGTCTGTATATGTACAACATTACAACTGTGTATTTTAATAATAATGAAGTTAGTGATACTTTGATAACTCAACACAGTGTATTTATAAAATGAATTCTTATCAAAATACACTTTTCACTGGGATAATAAATAAAATCCTGCGAAACCCACCTACACAAAGTTAATTTTAACTCTGGTAGAAGCCGATGTGGTACACAGTCCATTAACTACTATGCCCCTTTATCCCCCTACTGATGCTCATCTTCTGGGGTAAGGAAACTTTTTTCCCCCCGTTGTGGTGTGACCTCATTCAACATCATCTTCAGCCAAGCACTGTGCATTTACAATTCTCTGTAAGAAGGAGAAAAACTCATTCACAATGACATAAAATTGACAGCAGGCAACTGATTATCAAGCAATGTAATTTTACACTGAACATTAAGCAGTGTAATTATTGAACAAACTGATTAAAGTTAAAAATGGCAATCCATTTGACTTAAGTTTTTAAAGTCAGTTCCACAGAAATTAGATATAGTGCAATACCTAACACAGCCAAAATCATGTAAACAATGTTCTAACAACCTCAGGTGATTATCTCTGTGTGTTCTCTTAAGAAACCTTTTTATTCAATCATTTCCCCAAATCTGTCTTATGTACCTGGCACTTCCCAGTGTTACCACAGAGTATATGGACCTGAAATGTAACCAGGCCTGAGCTGTAAGAAGAGCCAACTGAAACCCAGCACTGAATCTCTGCTTTATGTCAGGTAACACTGTCAGGGAGTCCCCTTGTACTTCCAAGGGGACAAAACATATAATTTATTTTACAACAGACTCACCTGCCAGCATATTAACAACATTACTCACTCAGTACTCAGACTAAAATGGGAGGGCATTTTATTCATAGAGCTACTAATGGTTCTATAATCAGGGAAACTCCCAAGCCTCCAAAATTGTCACGGGTTCCTGGGCTAGTTAACATTTTGTGTCTAAAGCTGACCCCAGAAGAGGGTAGCAAAAACAATAGATTCATTTTCATGAACTTCCATAGCATTTACACACACTTGCAGAAATGTAAAATTTAAAAAAACCCCTCAAGACCCAGTGCAATAAAGTTACTGTTTTTCCAATCCCCCCAACTTGTACTGGGGAAACACCAGATCCATTTACATTACCACAGCTGTGGTCAGATGCCTCTACTTCAAGAGCTCAGCTCTTGACCCTATACACAAGAGAAGTTTTGCATTTCTATTTTATCCTGTTGCTATTAATGCTACATGATGATTTTCATATTCACTTTTTTAATATCTCAGGTGAAAAAAAGAGCTTATTTTATCTAACTTTACATATTAAAAAACCAGCAGATTACAAAACCTGATACTCAAGACTGGCGTAGTGGATAAAGTAAGTATTAACATTTTTTCCAAACCAAACCAATAGGGATGTTTCACATACCTGGCTTATTGTAGGGAGCTTAGTTAGAAGCATTTGAAACACTGGTGGTGGAAGAGTCTGCTGTAGAACTTGTAGTAGCTGCTGCGGCTGCCCACACACAGCAATGGCATTGGTCAAGTGATCAACACCTTTTTCATATTCACCTGTGTGACAAATTGTAATGTTTTGAAATCAACCATCTTCCACACTGTAACACATTTACACAAAACATCCACCAAGAGTGGTTAAATTACAGTGAATCAATACACATTAAACTCTTCTCCTTCCTTGATGGACTTTCTGAACACACAAGGCTAGAAACAAATAAGCAGATTTTCTTAGATGAAATTGACTCCCCAGAATGTCTTGATGTATAAAAAACATCTTCTAAAAAAGGTAGAGAAAAATTATTTTACAACTTACCCTTCGGAAAAAAATATTATTACCTTGAGCTAGTAATTCCTCTCCAAGCTGAATCTCCTCAAGGAAAAACTTCTGAACTGCTTCGGCATCTTTTAGATCAGGCAACTATAAACACACACAGCAAAAATTAAATCAGCCCTTAAACACCAGCTAATAAAAATTCAGCAGAAAATATTCTCAGCTGAAATTACACATGCACACAGCCCTATTGTTATACTGAAACTGGCAAAAAAACAAGTGTCACCACTAAGTTAAAAGTACTCTGAATGTTGTACTTATAATACAAGTGAAACACCTTTCAAAACAGCACTGCATTACTGAACACAGTATTACCTTCGAAAGTCCTGCTCTCTCTTTGGCAAGCTTCTGTTTCCTCCTTCCTGCAAAAATAAAAACATCTTTTATTTTCAATTTGCAATTAAAAAGCCCTTCAGATTATAGTCTGGAGCCATGAACAAATCAAAGTCCTTTTCAAAAGAAGAAACTGGTAATGTATTCCAAATACTGAAGACTGAGCACAGGACTGCAACCTACTCAGTGCAACAGAGGTCTAATTCAGAGGTCTAATGAGGGCTGGCAGTAGCACCAGCCCAAAAGGGCAATTCTTCTCCTGATGGCTAAAGCAAACACCAGCTGTGCAGGGCAGCACAGCAGCAGCACAGAACACCTTGTGCACTGCAGGCACACTGAAGCAAAGAGAATTAGAGTTATATAGGAATTATCTATGTGACTTCTAACAATAAGCCACAGAAGAACTGTCTGTAAGTCAAGTCTATCTAGTTTTGCAGAGCATGGTGCACCACCAAAGAAGGGAAATTTAGCAAGTCACAGCAGATAAACACAGTTCACTTTCTCAGCTACTTTATAGCAAAGACTTGGGAACTAGTTAATAAGTGGCAGCATCTCATCATCCCCCAGCAAGAGCAATACTAAAGCATACATTCTGAAACCTGAGGAAAGCAAACATTTACAGATGGAACAAACATTTACAGATTTAACTGCCTAACCTAAAGGCAAAAAGTTGGTCTGCTACATGAAATTGCACCACACCAGCAAAACTTGTGTAATTAAAATTAAAGTTGCTTTTAATGCAGGCAGGTATAAAGATATTTTTATAGTAGCAGTTCTTCATACATGAAAGAATAATTACACTAACACTGGCAATTTCCTTAGAATAATCATTTATGTAAATCTTCAGTTCATCAACTGAAATAGTTACACCAGTAAAACCTCTGAATACAGGACAAGTTAAACTGTCCTTCCACTCTTTGTCCTCAGTGTCTGATCAGAAAACTCCTATACTGACAAAGAACAACTGTCACACAGCCCTGACTTTCCTTTTGATATAATTTGACAAGCTGGAATACTTCCAAATATGACTAGCAAAAATTTTCTATTGTCCACATGATGAAGACAGTCAGGAATATTATTCTCTAGTATAGTGATAACCTAGCACTTGCCATTTACTGACAATATTGTGTTCTTCTTATTAAAATATAATAAAAGGTATCATTCACCAGGTTAAGCATTCTGAAACAAAGAACAAACCAGACATGCTGGTAACTGGAACTAATGAAACCTTTTGACCACTGATGACATAGATTTGAAACCATATACTTTAACCTGAAAATAATGAAGGAATATGAAGAATCATCAAGATTTTAAAACTGAAAAATGAGCTGCCACATCTTTCAAGTCTGACTACTAAGGAACTTACTTTTCCTCTTCTTAATGCTTTTTTACAGGCTCTTTAAAAGTTCACTAACTAAAACAATTTAAAAACCTAAGTAACTCTAAAGGATATTTACAACTTTTTCCCATACTGGTTGGGAAGAAATACTAGTTTCAAAGTATCATTGCAATAACAACCAAAAGTTACATTTGTAATATGACAAGAAAAAAGCAATGCCTTTGAGAGGCAAAAAACCTTGAAAAACAAACATAAAAAAACCCACCACCCCACACCTAAAAAATCTCCTGTTTGTTTTCCGTGAGGGATCTCCACAAAAATGAAACGCTACCCTCTACTCTAAAGAGATAAACACATTTTGAAAATGAAAGGCAGTCTTTCATAGAATGAATCTTTATTACCACACACAGAAATGCAGTGCATGCATCTAAAGCACAAAGCTAAACTGCAGCTGTCACACTGCAGGTCCTTCAGGCACAGCTCTTGTACAAGGGTACAAGTTTCAAAGGAGAACCAATGGGTGATCTGTACTGCTGGCACAGTTTGCAAAAGCCCCTGAGCAGCCCCAGCAGCTTCCCAGCCAGTCCCACAAAGGAGCAGAAAAGCCAAAAAGCCATTTGCATTTTCAGCTCCCATCAGTGAAGTCTGCCTACTGCCCTCCTCTCACTCTGCTGTTCAGCAGAAGATGCTCCTGGGCAAAAGTCAGCATGGTCAGAAATTCTGGCTGTCTCAGAACAAAGACATCTGTGTCTATATTTTAAAGCAGAACACTTCTATTTTATTAATTCAAGAAGGCAAATAGTAAACACACCTGAAGTACTTTATTAATTAAATACAGCCAGGGATGCTCAGCAGATACAGAGGTTCACAGCTTTGCTATCCTCTGATCCCAAGACTAAATATGGACATGCCCCCAAACTAGCAAAAACAAGACCAAAAAAAATAACCCAACAGAAAAACTCACCCACAAAATCTGCTAAGTAAGGTTAAAACATCTGGAAAAATCAAAGTCCAGTAGTTCTATGAGTCTCCCAGAAATTTCCTTTTTCCCAGGAAACTAAATCTGGCCGCCTCATTTTTATGACAGGCCTTTGTAATGCAAACTTTGGCCCAAACACAGCACACAGAGATGGCAAAAAAACCAACTGGTTCTTCATTTGTCAGCACATGCTTGACCAAATATGACAGGCAATCCACTGACACGTCAGGTCTCCTGTCCTTTCCAAATTCCGGTGAAAATACATCAGAGAGGCTGAAAAAGGACCTTATCCTAAGGAGGTTACTGGAAAAGATGTGCAGCAAAGGTGGCTTCTCCAAGCTTTCCATTTCATACCCCCACCACTGCACAATACATGGAGCATCTTTACCTAGAGAGCCGCAGCTGGCTGCTGCACTAAACCTTTCCTGGTCAAGTACTTTACAGCTCAAGCCTTCCTGTGTACCCAACAGTAAAAGTGCTGTAAATACTCAGAACCCTGGCTCCATTGCTCAAGCATCCATACTAAATAATCTGTTACAATAGCAAAAAAAACCCAACAAACCAAATTAACTAAAGCCTTGTAACTTAATGCAGACCAGTGTATCAAGTGCAAGGACTGTCCTACAATGAGGTCCTCTCAAACCAAAATGCATTTGTTTTCCACTTCAAAGCAATGCCAATTCTCAATCACAGCAGTTCTGAGGTTAATCCAGAACATGACTGTATAGAGGCTCAGATTATGGAAACCTGAAATCCAAAAATAATTTTTGGTGCTTCTGCAAAAACCTTACGTAATTCGGTGCTTCTCCTGCTGCATTTCTGGCAACATAAAAAAAACCCCATGGCTGATTATGTTGCCAAAAATTGAGTGTGCTTGTGCAAAACAAGCACATACCAGTTAACTGCACTAAAATTTCCCAATTAATGACTTGCACTGCAGGGAAAAAAGGACTTGGAACACACACAAGAGGTATGTGCCCAAAATCCTACACACAGGAGCGAGGGCTTGAAGATGAAATATTTGACAGACATAACTTGCTGAGGGGGAAATTTTGGAAATGGAAATTAATGCACTGCTAAGTGACAACACTGGCCAGGCAAATTCAATCCATGAAGACAGAATCTAAGCTGTTAAACTACATTTTAATGCTATCAGGTTAATACTCATTTTCAACCAGTCTAGTTATTGACTTTTCCATCCATGAAACTGCTGATCACATCATGTTTACTTGCCAGGAAAATTTACCTTAATGATAACTTCTTATCTTCAGATTAGTCACCAAAGGAATACATATTATCCCAAGAAAAATAACTCAGTATAAAAAGTATCACCTTATTGCTCATGATTCATCTGCTTTCCTTCAGTACTCATACCTACAATTGCATTTGAAAACATCACTGATCATTAAAACATTTAAATAAATGTTGAAGATGTGAAATAATGACGAGCCATGGGAGAAGAGCTCTACATCTTGGATTAATCCACAGTTTTCTCTGGCATTCATTCTTATCCTGGAAGCCAATGGCAGGGCTGCCAGGAGGGTTTAGAATGCAGGTGATGAAATACCTGAGAGCTGCCACCGACCCCTGCCTCACCACAGCAACAACGTCACTGTAAGAGATCACGTTTTACCTGCTTACCTTCCAAATGCCAAAAAAACAAAAAAAAAAAGAAAAAGAAAGAAAAAAGAAAGTGTCACTACGCAAACATGATGGCTATAATAGCACTGCTGAGCCTGCAGGAGAGCAAGAGTGGACAAAAAAAAAAGGCGAGGGGGAGGTGAATTTGAAGCAAGCATGGACGGAAACCACAGGTCACCCAACACCTAGAGCAAACGCTCTCCGATGGGATGACTGTCTAGAACCACCCGAAAGGAGGCTGTACTGAGGTGGGGATCAGTCTCTTCTACCATGCCAGCAGTGAGGGGACCAGAGAAAATGGCCTTAACCGAGACACGGGAGATTCAGAAGAGACATTACAAAAGATCTTTTCCACCGTTAGGATGGCCAGGCATCGGAACAGGCTGCCCAGGGAGGTGCTGGAGTCACGATCCCCGGGGGTGTTCAGGAGGGGACTGTGCCTGGCTGGGCGATGCTGCGGGGGTTAGTGCTGCAGTGGCTGCAGTGGCACGGCTGGGCGGATGACTGGACGGGATTCGAATGAGTCTCCCAGTTCTGACGGTTCTGTGTCCCGGCCCGCGGTCGCGGTGAAGGGACGGCGAGAGGCCGCAGAGCCGCCGGGGCCCGGGGCGGAGGGGGCGGGGGTCTCGGCCGGGCCCGGGGGCGGCAGCACGTGCTGCCCTCCGCGCCCCGGCCGGGCCGTGAGAGGGAGAGAAACGGGCGGAATCACTGAGGGAAGCGCGGACGGCGGGAAGGGACGGGACGAGGGGAAAGGGGAAGGGGCGCCCCGGGACACTCACGCTCCCGCAGCCGGTTCTTGAAATTGGGGTCGCTCCGCCTCTTGCGGTCGAAGTAGATGCAGTATCCGATGAAGAGCGCCCCGCAGAGCCCCGCGGCGATGGCGCTGGTCCTGCCCACCATCATGGCGCTGCCGCCGCCCCCGCGCCGCTCCCGCCGCGCGGCCCGCGCCGAGCTCCGCAGGCACCTTGGGGCGAGCGGCCACGGGGAAAGGACCCCTCCTCGCTTCCGCTGACGTCATCAGCCGGCGGCGGCACAGGGCGCCTCCCGCAGTGCCTGCGCTGAGGCTGGCGCGCATGCGCGCGTGGAGGGGCGCGCGCTGAGCCTCGGCGTTTGCCCGCCAAGCCGTGAGGGGCCGGGGAGCGGGATCCCGGGAAACAGCCTGGGATCATCGCGTCCAGCCTCTGACCCACCAGCACCGGGTCACCTTGACCATGGCAATCAGTGCCACCTCCAGGGATGGTGACCCCACCGCCCTGGGCAGCCCATCCCAATGTCTGATCACCCTTTCTGCGAAGGAGTTTCTCCTTATGTCCAACCTAAACCTCGCCTGGCACAGCTTGAGGCTAAGTCCTGTCATCCTGTCCCTCGTTACCTGGGAAAGAGGCCGGCCCCCACTCCGGTACAGCCTCCTTTCGGGCGGATGTAGAGTGGTAATAAGGCCAGCCCTGAGCTTCCTTTTCTCAGGCTGAAAGTTCCCCACTCCCCCATAAACTTGTGCTCCCAGACCCTTCACCAGCTTCATTGCCCTTTCTGCACAACAAAAAAGCCACCCAAACCAAGGTAATGATTTCTATTTCATCAAAGACCCAGTCTGAATGTAAGTCATTTTTTTCTATAGCCATTGTGGGTAATTGTACATAACTCCAAAAAAAGAATTCACAGTTAGCCTCTGCAGCAAGACCTCAGGTGGAGATTCCTGTAACACGGGAATAAAATCATGCAGCACCTCCCACCACTGCCTTCTGGCAGAAGCCAAATGCCTCAGAGCAAACAACAAGAAGGACAACAGCTGTATTAGCAAACAAAATTTATTATACTTGCACATATAAAAACCACTCTCATATATATCTATCTTCATTACACTACTTAGCATTTTTACTGGCTTGATTTTTACCAAAGGACTGTTTGTTTTTTCCAGCTTTACTCCTAGGAGTAGTTTTTAGTCTTTTTGGTTTAATGTTCTTCTTTAATGGGTTTGCTTTTTCACCAATAAAAGAGTCATTTGAGCAGCTCTTTTCTTTTTTCTTCTTCTTATCATCTCTGTCCTCGGGAGCACGAGACTGGTCTGGACTTTTCTGTGCTTTCTTCTGGTCCACTACACGCTGCACTCGTATCTTTCTTCCCATCAGAACAGAGTTGTTGAGTTTCAGAGCAAGATGTACAGCATCTGTGTTCTACAAAAGCAGACATTTTAAACTTCCATTTTAGACTTTAAAAGCAGCATTACCTCCAGCTGAGTGCTTTCAAACAAAATGTTATCTGTCTTTAAAATCGGTGAGCAGGATTTTACAATGCTGAGCACTCAAGCCGCTCAATTTAGGGAATGACACATCTCTGCTCAGGAACACCAGCACCCCCACACAGCCCACACACTGAGACACAGACACTTGAAAACAGGCTATGAAACAGCTTACAATGAAACACCAAAGTCTGAGGCAGAGAGACAAGGAAAAATTGGGAAAAAAGGCATTGGGCTGCAGGAAATGAACTAAGGAAAATGAGGCTGGGAGACTGCCATGAGAAAGAAAGTTGTACTGAATCAGAAGTGAAGAACCAGTATGCAGGAAAGAATTCCACTCACATTTTGACACATGTGTGTACAAAACCTAAAATGTTTTGTATCTCCTTCCACAGAACCGGTTTTCCAAGCTGCCTTCACCATACACAACAACGCTACCATTTAACTTCATACACACACACAAACCTCAAAAAATTACTAAAAAGAAAATAAAAATGCCCTGAAGGCAGACCCCAACTTGGGTTTTGAAGAACTCCTGTGCACAGGAGTGTGTACCTCAGAGGTTCACACGCACCTCAAAGAGGACGTATCCGAAGCCTTTCCCCAAGCCTGTCCTCCTGTCTCTCACCACTCGCACGCCCACGACGTCCCCGCAGACATGGAAGTGCTCCCGCACGGCATCATCACGGATGTCTGCAGGCAACACAAGGAACAGAAGCCTCTTCAGGGAGACACACGGCTTTGAAAGCCTGGCCCACATCCAGTTATTTCACATTTACCCATTCAGGGACGAAAACAGGATAGAATACGGATAGGTAGAAAAATATCGGTTCAGAAAATTATCGTTCCAGAAAAATCCCAGCAAGCTGACAATGCAGACTGTATAAAGGGCTATTTGCTCTGACACTGCTTCTCCAGCTCTTAAGAGTATGACATAGATCACAAAGAACTAAGGCAAAGACTGAAACAAATTTTTCAAATTATTTCATTTATGCTTGGAACACAGTAGAAATTAAGAATCCTGTTATGCATTTTTGTAGCTCTTCCTTATGCCAGAATTTCTTTCTAAGAATTTAATACTGATGATAATGAGCTTGAGCTGGCAGTTCTTCAACTGCTCATTGACTGAGCCATGAATTTTAGCTGAATGGGATTTACAGTTTCTAACCACAGCTGTTATGCAATTATTCTGATAATGGCTGGGTGTATGAGCCTTTCTCCATCTCATGCCTTGGCAAACAAATGTGACATGCCATTGCAAAAATACAGGGTTGTCTGGGGTTTTTTTAATAGGTACACTTCCTGGAATCCCCTGACGTAAATATAAACATGTCTCTGCTGAGGCGAGGGGCTGAACTCAATCGTATGGGTTTAACTACAGCAATGGGACCTAGACATGCTGAGAAAGGTCCAAGCTGCTGAAGTAATTTCAGAGCACAGCAAATCACAGAATCACAGAATAGTCTGAGTTGAAACTGGCCCATAAGGATCATCAAATCCCACTTTTTGCCCTGCCTTGACAAACAGCCTGTGCTTCACAGAAAGCACCAAAAGGAGAAGCCATCACTGTTTCTCACTTGGAATTGGTTCACAAGCAGGTATTGGTAACCCTTAAGCAGTTTAGAAAGCCATGGCCTATGCAACTTAGTCATCTTCATTTAAAAAACATGAAGTAACAAAAAGAACTAAAAGCACTTGCAGTGCCACCTACAATAAAAGAAACAATCAAGGTGCAGAACTGGACAGAAACTTATACCCTCTTTAGGTGTCTCAATTAAAACAAATAAAAATTACCTCCAGCGAAAGCTGTTTATCCACTCAATACCATGGAATAAAAAGCCTAATATCAGCCACTCCATAAATCAAATTAATGATGCATAACAATCAGACTTACCATATGAAAGATTTCCCAAGAATATAGATCGTTTATTATCATGCTAAAGGAAACAAGAGACAGAACAGTAAGCTGTTACAGAAAAAAACCAAACCAACTAAACAAAAACAATAAAAACCCACAACCAAACAGAAAAGGGGATTTCTAGCCACACATCTTACTTACCGAACTGGTTTTAGATGCAGTGTCGACTCTGATGTGAAATCCACTAGCAATTTCTGTTCCATTCCTTTTGTGATCAAAACCAAAAGGTTTTAGAAGTGAAATAAGCATTACTTAATTGACAGTATCACTACATAGCAGTATTCCAAAAGCAAAGTTACTTTTAAGTTTGAACATTTTATTCTGACTCAAGCAAAAGAGGGGAGGTTGTTTAAATTTTTCTACCCAAACTACCTCTTCAACAGGGAATGAGGGACAAAACTGAGACTTACTCCTCCAGAGCCTTCTGGGCATCACTTTCTTCCTTAAAGACCACATAAGCATTGATGAACTTTGCATTTGGGTGCATCTTATGCCTGGAATGGGAAAAGGACACATTACTGCTTAAATCCTGCTGATGCTGTGCAGGTACCAAATTACAAGTATACATGGCACATAATTCTTTATGACTTATTGAGAAAACTTAAAACACACAAAGGGAATGACAAATGACAATAAACCACAAAATACATATGAAAGACCTAACACAGACAAACTTTTAATGGCCATTGTTTAGCCCTTGAAAAATACACAAAATTCAGAAGGGGAACCTACTTGATTGCTGCTACCTTTTTGGATACAGTATCATCCGCTGGAATCTTAAAGATAAAAAGAGCTTGAGTTAGGTGGGTCTCGTGTAAACTTATCACAAAGAGTTTTTCTGTAAGACAAAGACAGATTCAAGCAGGGGCCACCCAAAGCAACATAGCCTGTACAGTGAGCAAATGACAGAAATGGCTGGACCTAGAGATGGTCTAAAAATCCCTCAGAGTTAAAGACCTTGCCTTGACTTTTTCAGACATGTTTCTTGAGTTCCAAGAGGAACTACTTCAGTGAGTACCTTGATTTACAATAATGTGTCTTAGCTTACTATGATTTAAGAATAGGTGAGCAATGTCTCAGCCAAACTAGCACAATAAAGGCATTCCTCTTTCAGAGAACATAAAGCTCTGATTCTGGATCGTCTGCTGCTACAGGAAAAATGCATCTGTGGTGCTCCTGGGGTAACATCTCCAAGGCTCCTTCTAATAGCAAAACCCACATACCCCAAACTACTTCTGAACTAAAGAAGGTACAAGCCTTACAAATACAACTGCCCTTTAGCATTAACAAATAATTTTGCTATATAACATTAAAGGAAATAACATACCAGGGACCGGAAGCGAACGGATTGGATTTGTCCATACTTCATAAAAAGAGATTTCAGTACCTAAACAGGTGATATTACAAATACTCAGTACACTATTCAACCTGCTAATGAGAATTATTTTTTAGTATTTATAAGTAATACTGTTCTTACATTGGTTTCCTTTCACTTATAGGAGGTCCCTTAAGGGCTATTAAAACAATGCAAGTAATTTGTAACAACTTCTGTGTTTTTTGTGGCAGCTTCTTCTACAGATTGCCAAAACTGAAGTAATGCTTCCTACTATGGACGAAAGTATTAATTAAAAATGTTTTATGTAACAATATGAAGCACTGCTTCATACAAAATTAGAAACAGAGTAACTTTGTAAATGCAGGTCTCATTTATTCAGCCATTTTTTTCATTGACAAGAAACTGACCAATTCTACTCAAGCAAGAATCACTGCACCCACTGCTGCAGGCAGCCCAACTCCAGGAAACCAGAGATTGTCTCTTGACAGTTTCTGAGAACAAGCACCATTTCCTACTTTCCCAGAAGCAGCTCCAATCACAAGTGTGTGTGACTTCCCAGCTGCAAACATCCCCTCAAACTGAAGACTGCAGCAACTCCTTTCATTCCTTTAGCAGACAGAACCCACCCACGTACCTTAGCAGTACAGCTGACAGGCAAGTTTCCAACAAACACCGTTCTTCTGTCTGCTCCTTCATCAGCCACCCATTTTCTCTTTTGCTGTTTTGCAGTGGTACTCTTAGCTGAATTAACAACACTTTTGGTGGTGGCTTGAGAAGCCTTTTTCTTTTGCTTTGCTTTGTTTTGAAACAATTTCTGGCCCTCCTCTTCATCCGCCTGCTCCAAAGCATTCTCTCTGATCAGAAATGACCAGGCAGGTTATAAATATGGGAAAAAAACCAGAGGATTTGGGGTCAAAAAACTGAAGCCTCCAAGATATTTTAACTTACATTTGAAATTATTATGTTCAACTCTAAAATTTCAAGCATTATTTTGTTAATTCTGCATTAAACAAATGTATCTGACCATTCAGTAATATGAAAAACTATTTGCTGTCCCCAGGACACTGCATTCACTATTTACCAGGAGTAACAGAGAAATACTTCAGAATTAAATAATTTGATAGCCTCTAAAATTGAAGGGGAAAATATCATCTTTACGTTATGTTTGGTACTCAGAACAGATTTAATCCTTCTCAGTATGCAGGAGACTGGGACCAAACCTCTGGAATACTGCTGTGCACTAACAAGTCTCCCTCTATCCAAACATACTGTAGGACCATGAACAACAAGCAGATCTGAAGGAGTCTCTGGAAGGCTACAGACACAAACACCAAGCAAACAGACTCCATGCACCCAGTGCCAGGGACAGGATGAGGGGTTAGCCTTGTGCTACAATCAAGTTTGCTGTGTTATCCAAACTGCATTGTAGAGTGAGCAGCTTCCAGCCTGCTCTGATGCACCTTGCTCCAAGTATTTAAGAGAACACAGAGAGTCAGAAAGGTTTTGTGTCACTGCAGAGGCCCAGCAGGGCATAGACAGCTCACTGTGTCTGGCACCTTGCTCCTACTGAAACCACTTCTGCTGGATAAAGCCAAGGACAGATAGCATCTCCCAAGCCAGAGAGAACCAGATCCATGTGTCTTCAACTGCTGGACCTAATGGCTCTCTAGCAAGGCATTTGCACTTCACAGACCTAGTGTCTCAACAAGCAGTACTTCCTTCTTCAGAGAAAAACTACAGAAAATTTGCACAATCTTAGAAATAATCTTAAACACTAAGCTGAAGATGATTAGTAGACGAGAACTTCGTTTTTTCATTGAACTCGTATTACGATTAATGCAGATGCTGAGGGATTTAATTTTACTATAAAATGGTAGCACTCACCTCTCTGACAGTTTTTCCTCTGCTTCTGAGCGTTCCTTTTTTCTGGCCTTCTTCGCTTTTACCGGAGGTTCTTGTACGACGGATAAGCTCTTGTCTTCTGACACTTTCTCCCCTTCTTCTGTACGCTTCCTTTTCTTATTTCCCTTTAAAAAAACGGTAAGAGAAACAGACTTGAAAGATGAAATTCCAGAATTTAGCTCACATACTGCAACATATTTAGAGCGCCATAGTCCGAAGCCCACCGCCACCCAGGAGCGCTGCCCCGGCACTCGCTCACTCACCCCCGGCGCAGCCACCAGCACCGGCGGGGCGGCGGCGCGGAAGAGGCGGGCGAGCGGCGCGGCGGGCGCGGCGGCTGCCCCGAGGCTGCCGGACACCTGTCCCAGCACGTACTGCTCCTCCCGCCCCGGCACGGACTGCTCCTCCCGGCCCCGGGCCGCCGGCTGCCGCGGCCCCGCGCCGCCCCGGCGGGCCCGCATGGCGGCAGCGAGCGAGGGGACGCGCTCAGCGCGTCACTTCCGACGGGCGGGGCCGGAGCGCTCGGGGACCGCCCCGGCATGGGAGCTGCTTCGGGACCGGGACCCGGACAGGGACCGCCCCGCTCCCGCCTCCACCGCCCCGGGATGGGAGCTGCTTCGGGACCGCCGCGCTCCCTGCTATCCGCCTCGGGATGGGAGCTGCTCCCGGCCACGTAGGTGTAGCGGCACTCCGGAGACATTCAACAGTCTGAAGCTGTGCCAGGGGACGCTGAGGTTGAGCATGAGGAGTAATTGCTTCACAAGGAATGGTATTGGAACGGGAGGTGGTGGAGTTACCACGCCTGGGTTTAAGGAAAGACTGGACGTGGTCCTTGGCACCATGGGCTAGTTGACATGGTGGTGTTTGATCATAGATTGGACTTGATGATCTCAGAGGTATTTTCTAACTCAGCTGATTCTGTGATGAGAGGCTGTCTCACTGATTTCCCACGACCCTCAGATCCAACGGGAGCTGAAGCAAAACTGACAGTGCTTTGGCTGTCTCGTCACACGTTTGATGCATTTTTGAGCTGACACTGTAAGCAGCTCTGTTGGCACCAGCATCCAATCGAAGGCTTAACAAGCAACTCAGGTGCTGAATAGAAGAAAAGTGTTGGTCTTGACACCTGCACCAGATATCGCCCTTGCCTTGCCTGTTCGATGCCAGGAAAGGTAGTGATCCTCATGGATGGGGTCAGCCCAAGAGAATACACAAATCCTTGAAAAGGGGCTACATGACTTGCAGTGGCTTTTCCAATTGCCTTCACACATCACCCAGCCCATTGCAGAGATCTGTGGCCACAAACTCAGTAAGAGGCACACGGCCTCTAGGAACTCTGCCTTGAGAGCAAGTTCAATCCCTATGCCAACAGGAATATTCCACAGTGTGGTGGGAACTACCCGGTCATAAGTATGGACAGGTATCAGTGAGCCTGCACCTAAGGGGAGGTGGGAGCACTGCAGAGCCTTCAAATAAAGTATGTTTTCCCTCAGCATATGCCAATCTCAGCTATTCCCAACATGATCAGTTGTGGGACACACAAACCTGAGGGTGTCCCTCAGCCAAAGTGTAGAGAACACAGCAGGGGGTTTGCCTTTGGGATCATGGTCCAAGCTGGCCCTCAGGAGTACAGGCACAGCCCAGCAGGCACTGCTAGTGGCAAACTGCCTCAGCTGCAAGCAGAGCGCACGTGCCAGGCAGAGAACTCACCCACATGTAAAGCTGTGTACAGTATGTACCCTGAAAAGCAGCTCAGATTTGAACCACTGGAACATGGGATAAAACAATTTGCCAAAGGTATCTTCCTTTGTTACTAACTGGAAGACAGTGGCTCCATGAGTCTGGAGAGCACCATTTACAGACATACTTCATAGAAGAGGTGCAATCTAACACATTCAGACAAATGTTTGAGTAGCCACTAAAGTGCACCAGAAATATGATGAAAATTAAATAATCTCTGTATTAATGAAAATTAAAAATCCTGTTTATGCAAAATCTTGACTTGGGAGTAGGGAGCTGACTAATGATCCCTGTTTTAAAAAAGTAAACAAATCCACCCCAGATCACAGAGTCAGTAATTGTGCAAACACACTGGCACTAAAACTGGGAGCTGATCAAGCAGTGAGTGAAACGCTGAATTTGAATCTTGCTTGCCCAGTGTAGATCCCAGTCACATCCATACCCCTTATGCCTACTGCAACTGAAAAGCAGAACTTAACTACCATGACTCTGATTCCACTAAACTTAAACAGATGAAAATACCCTCTTAGTAGCTTCACTGAAAATAAAAAAATTACCCCTGTCAGTCTTGACTTTTAACACAGTCGATGTTTCCAAAGCTTGTTTATCAGGGGTTGTCACTGTCAGTCTCATCAGTATTCTGTCACCTCGCAGGTGTAACACTATTTTGGTTACCTGAACTACAGCCAGCTGTTTGTTTCAACTGGCTCTGCCTTAATGATGGCCACGGTTTCACCTTCTGCTGAAAAAGAGGATGGATTTGAATTGATCACTAAGAGGAAAGTTAGGCAAATGCACATGCTCTGTCTTACCTTCATACGTCCATTACAGCACACCAAGATCATTTGCTAAACTGATTCTGCAGCTTGATGTAATTTTCATGAACACACTACATGCTTAATTAAACTGTTAGAAACAAAATCAGAGATTCACAAACTATGGCATTTTATTTCAGAGGCCTTTGCTTACATTTGTACAATATATTACATAACTCTCCATTTTCTGCAGAACCTAATATATATTTTATAGCTTTTTTCTATAAGCTTTTCCTTCAATGTCTGTCAACAAATTTTTACAGTCCTGTACAATTCTGAATACTTTGAAACCATTTTCAATAAAATCAGTTATAACCTTAAGCGCACACTACGAAGACTGAAAATGCTTTTCTTAGAAAAGTCAAATGAAAAGGATTCTGACACTCTAGCATCTACAAACAAAATGCTTCAAATTCTTACATGTTGTATTGCCAGAAAACAAAGAAAAACATGCCAGCCCCTATTTCCCCAGGCAAAAGAAGTACACAGAACTACAATTAAAACAGTAAAACAATCTGTACAATAAAGTACTGTGTATTAACAGTGCCAGGTATTAAATAGCTTGAATGAACACTTCCGCAATATACAAATGTCTTACAAAGGTATAGAATTAACAGGAGAGAGCTTGGGATCCATTCAACATAAAATCAATACAAGTGAAAACATTTTGAAGTTGGTTTTGGAATTTGTACAAGGCATTTAAAAAATTAAACATCTACCACTTGGCTAGCTAGTTATTTTAAAAACAACTACCCTTTTGTGGCAGTGTTGGTATCAGCAACCACAAATTATAACCTCACACCTTTCTCCCTCTTGAAGTCCTCTCCTTGAAGCTCGTAATAAAATAAGCATTACAAATGAAATATTTGTTGCTTTAAGGGGAAAAGAAACATTTACAAGAAAACACAAAAATATACCTGTTATAATCCATTATGAATAAATATACACTTTAAACTGGCTGAATACAATCTTTATACATTAAGATTTAATACAGTTTGTTAGCCATTTTCTTTCTTTTTCATAATGTATTTTATCAAAATTAAAAAAAAATACTGTTTTATAGAAAAATGGCAAAGTACAGTAGTTTCATTCCAATTAACGGGTTCTTAAAACCCAGAGTAACCTATTTAAGCCTAATTCAAACCTGTAAACATTAGTCAGTCTCTCTTTTTTTTTTTTAAAGGAATCCTCATATTTGGTTATCAGGACTGATGTCAGACATCCTACTAACTGCAGGTTTTGAATAGATGTGCTTGACGTATACAATTAAAGCCACTATAAGGTGACTTAGCAGTTAAAAAACAATTAGCTTGTACAAATGAAAATATTTTCAATATTTGTCATAAATAAATGGAAAAATATCAAATGTTCCAGCTTTAACAAAATACCAGGGAATACAGTAAGCCTTACCACATTGATTTAGATCACCCCAACAACTATATACTTATTGTCCTGTCTCTACAGGCAGTGAACAGCCTCCATTTGCCACAGTGGAAGGCCTTCGAGTCACTAGACTTACAATTCCCAGACAAGTTGGAAACAATTATTGCTTGAGGAAAAGCAGTTTGTTGTACTTTTTCTTCATAAAAGTGCACTTAAGTGCAAAGTTAGCTTGTCAAGAAACAACTTTAAATACAAAATAGTGCTTGTCTGAATTTTGTGCCACTGTGCAGTATAAAAAAAAAAAAAAAAAAAAAGGAAAAAAAAAAGAGTGGCCCTCAGCAGCCATTAAGTGCAAAGTGCTTTGGCAAGTCCTGCTGTCACCTGCACTCAACTGACATTCCATTCTGTGATGAACTTGACATAGATGGTTCTGCTAACGTTAACATAACTGCAGCCGTAATGGAACTAGAGGAAGGTGATGAGGAGGAAGATGATGTAGTAGCAGCACCTGCACAGGAAAAGGAAAACACAGGTTATAGAGATTAATAAATCAAGCAATAAACATGTCTGCTTGTTCAACAGCAAGCACTGGTACATACTGACTCCAGCAACCAATGCCTTGCAATGGAAAAGAAACCAGCCTCCTGGTTTGTGTAGGAAACACTCAATTTCACTGGTCTCCCTTATAGTCGTGAAATAAACCCCTTTTCCTAAGGGGAAAGCACTAACTAGGCCCACAAGCAGTAATACAGTAAATTAATCTGTAATTTGAAGAAAAATTATTAATATTAATAATATTAAAACAAAAGTTATTAATACCCTTTGCTTACTGCTTAGAAAAGTTTATTTTCTGTATATTTTTTCCTGTAGTTTCCTGCAGTTATGCCCCAAGAGCATTAAATGGATTGCACACATTGGTAATGCTCTTCCCCTTCCACAGTCACTGGATATCTGATCCTTCTAATGGTCATAAAATAGCTGCACACAGCATTTCCCAAAACCCAAACAAAACCACTCCTAATGACACACATCTCCCTTCAAATTATCCAGTACCTTAACATAACATGCAATTAAGCCCTTTACAAGCAGAATTTAGTTTCTAGCACTTACTTTCCCGCTCTTTTTTCTTTAAGCGCTTTCTTCTTCGGTCAATGGAAGCCACCTCAGATTTCAAGGACAGGTAATGTTTCCTGATTTCTTGCAATTTCTCTTGGAGAACTGTTATGCGCTCGGCACTAGTCAGATTTTCCAAGTCAGCTGCAAGGAAAACCATTTCTGTTAATTCTGGATTAAATTAACATTAATGGATTAAAAAGAAGAACATTTCTGGATGTCAGTGAAGTGGAAGATACTCAAATCTGAGTAATGTCATTTGAGGTAGCACACAGCAAAGCGAAGAAACAAGGGCAGCAGCAGCTGCTCTTTATCACCCCAAATTTGTTAATTTTTTATTATTCTTTACAAGATACCGCCATATGCTTTTTGGGGACTTTTAAAGGAACTGGACAGGAAAAAAAAATGCATTCTCTTCCCCATAAGGAGGAAAAGGCTAAAAAAATTAGGACAACAAATGAAAACAGCAGGGCCAAAACTAGCTTTGAGCCTGTTGCTGTTCAGTCCTGGAGCTCAGTTTGGCTCCAGACACCAGGAAGGTCAGCCTTGCCTGACTTGTCTTGGTACAAAAAAGCGAATTACAACAGGAATGTGCCCAGCTGTGGGGTGGTTCTCATGGAGTCCTGGCATATCTGCCATCAGGAAAAACCACACAGGATGACCCTGCTGGATATGGCCAGCACAGGAGCTGCCCCTCTGACTGTTCTGGGAGCTCTCCACAGCAAGGCACACAGCAGTGGGTGGCACAGGCAGGAGAAACTCTTGGTTCAGTTCAGGGAAGCCACACTGGAGACACTCCATTCAGAAGCATTTAAGAATCAGCTTAACTACTGTGGTGTGCAAAATGCACTACATCAACCTGTAATGAGGGCAGCACCAAAGGATCAAAATTCACAACTATATCAGGCTGTTGGAAAATGAGGAAAGCTCAAATGTCTGACTTGGCTACGGCAGAAAATGTGTCAAACAATACTCCAAAGGCCAACTTCTGCCAAGCAACTTTAGCACGTGGAGTGTAGCCAAGGTAAAAAGAAAGAAGGAGCAAAAGCCCTTCAAATGTGTTGCACCAGGAAAGTGTTCAATGAATCTCAACAGGGCAGTAAGTGACAATAAAGACCTTTTACATTACATACTCCTGAAGAGCACCAGAATGTAACTTGATTGTGAAGAACTACTGGGAAAAATACTTTAAAAAGTAAAAAAAAAAAAAAAAAAAGAACTCCAGCAAAGTCAGATTTGACTGTAAATTGCACTAATATGAGGGACTTAATAAGACACTGATCTGTTTTTCAGATAGGCAAATGCAGGATCCTTCCCACACTGCTCACCCCTAGCTGGACCTAGAGTAGCTTGACTGAAACAAACAAAGTGGAAGTTCTCAATACTAGAAATAGCAAATGTGCTGGTTCACTAATGCAAAATGTATAGGAAAAAAAATTACAAATCAATCACCTAACTGTCTGAACAAGAACTAGAGAATGAGGAATAAAACAGCAAGGAAATATCAACAGAAGAAGCACAAAGAGCAGATAATGTTAATGCCAGAATGACAGGTATGCATGACACAACAAGAACAGCAAGGCAGCTCAGGAGCCAGATCTAAAAACAGCCCTGGAAGAGTGTGAATAGGCAGTTCCCTGAGCTGCAATTGCAAAAATAAAAAGAGAAAAAACAAAAACAACCACCTTTTTCTTTTAAATGAGGATTTATCACAAGCTTAAGCAAAATAAGGAAATACAAAACACCTTTTTGCACTATGCCACAAGATGACTTTAGGTGTGTTTTCAAGAAAATACTTACACATTTGAAAACTCCACTTGTAAACTTTGGGCAAACGATTATTCTGTTCTTTGAGATCAGACTCCTTCTCTCCATTTTTACCACATTTTGCTGGAGACTGTGTTCTTGTGAGTGATTTGGTTTGGTGAGATTTCATGCCAGTAGAAACTGATTTTGCTGACTGAGACTTGGGCACGCTTTCACCAGCAGACAGTTCATCACTGTCGCTGCTGTTTGCTGAAGAAACAGGAAGACATTGTTACAAAACAAAGCCCAAACTAAAGAATAAGCAACTTCTGTGCTGATTTTCATACAATAGGAATTTATTTGACCCAAATCCTTTACTTTACAACAACAGAATCCATCCTGGTGCAGCAGCTTGGCTTGATGCTCTCTGCCTGTCTATAATGGGGCCAAAATGAACCACATCTGCCTGTTCACGGGGCTGTACTTTTTTTAAGAGTTCACAAGACTGACTGTTATGGACCATCTCTTGTTTACCTCTTTCCAACATTGATTTCTAATGCAGTAAATATATATATATATATATATATATATATATATATGTATACCTCTATCCCAATTTAGAGCTAACAGTTTACAGACAGACCTTTGACTGTATTTTTAGGACATGTATAGCAGATAATGTCATGCCAGAGCAAACACAGCCTTTTATTAGCCTTATGTCACCTTTATTTTAATTATCCTCAACTAAAATCACTATCAATAATCTGAAGATGTGTGACATACTCTATGAATTCCTCAGACATGATGATAAAATTTTTTGATTTTGGAAAAAGATCTTTCGCTGACCCAAAACAGAAGAACTTAACCTCAAGCTGAAAAAACTTTAAAGCAACAGACTGAACTGAACACAGACTTTTAAAAAAACCATTCAAAGGAGAGTAACAAAATAATCTATCTAGAAGATTTATGAGTAATGATTGAAAGGATGAAGTTTTTAGCATTACTAAAATAAAACTGAGGTGAAAGCAGGCACAAGAGAATGTAATTCAACACAAGTCTAGCAAAGCAGTGGAATAAAATGCCTAGGAAATCTGTAGAACCTCAATTGTTAGAAATATTTTTTAAAATACACTGAATTTTTATTTATTAATTAAAATGGATGCCTCAATTGTACCTGCCACAGGTGTTGACAAAATGAGCCCTGAACCGTTTGGCCTTTATGATCTGGTGATCTACACAGGAGAAACTGAATACCCAACACATGTAGGTGTTGGTTTAATTGGCCAGATGCTTGTTGGTGTTGGTTTAATGCAAAGGCAAGAGCTGAAGCTGCCACAAAAGCAGTAAGAGCCTTTTTTTTGTGCTTACAGCTGAATCACATTTTATCTATTTATTTTCCTTATTACATCCAGTAATGCCTGAAGTCTAACAAAAAAAATCACACACCAAGGACTACATGGTAGTAGCTTTGAAGTTTCACATCCTGATGATGTGAAAAGACACAGGTTGAGAAAAAGGGGTAAATTCACCAAATCCAAGGGAATAAAAGCTTAAAAAGTTGTATTTGTTCTGCAAATGCAGTTTGTTTTGTTACTTTAATTTCTGGGGTGAGGGTAGAAATAATGATTATGAAAGGAGACCAGTGAAATGGAATTAAAAAGGATAAGAAAATATCAAGAGGAGAAAAATTAACATGAAGGACAGGTGAGGTGAAAGCAGGCTTTTAGTAAAAGCTGTTAATAGAAAGAAGAGAGGGAGAAGCTGGGGAAAAAAGAGGGAAAAAAGGAATGTTATATGCTTTTTATCCTTGCTTTAATTCCAGTTTTTACAGTTATTCTCCAGGCTTCAGTCTCTAGCTGTTTCCTGGTATTTTTTTATTAATAGTGAAATGAAGCAGTAATTCATCTTGTCTCCCAAACACCTGTGCATATGACCCCTAACACCCCTCTGCTTTTATTAAGATTCCCTTACCCAGTACTGTGGTTTCTATTACAATTAGCTTCTACAACTACAAAAACCTGCAAAAGCTGCATTATTTACAGTAGATGTAACAGCATAGGAAGAAAACAAGAATCTATATTCTTCTGGAATTATTCTCATATTTGTTACAGGGTAGAGATATTAACACTCATCTTGCAGAAAATATAATTTCCTTCAGGTCCCAGTCACCCCTCTAAAACAGGCAGTTATCATGACACAGAGATACCTGTCCCAATTCTGCCATGTGTGAAATACACTTCTTGGCTTTCCTGAATTACATTAAAGAGCTCTTAGAAATAGGCCCAGAAATAATATAAGACATTTGAAAACACCTTGGCATTTAGGTAGAGCAGTTTCTTCATTTAAACAGTATTAAGAATTCTCTGATGAGAACATTTTGTCCTAATACATTTTTATTAACAGATTTCATCTCCTACAATCAGTTGAACAAATGGCATGCTACTTTCACACCTTTTATTTCACACCAAGCTGCTGTACTTACTAGTTTTACTCTTCTTTTTGCTGCTCACAGATGTTTTGTGGCTTCTTTTCTGCTTTTTTGAGGAGCTGCCTCCTCCCTGAGCATCTTTAAGTCTTTTTTGGCCTGTACAGGCTATAATTGGGAAAAGAAAAAAACAAAAACAAAAAAATGAGATTAAATAAATGCTTGCACTCCTCCCACAAAACACTTCAAAGCTTTGTAGACAACAATGCAACTGTTCCTGCCCATCCTTAATGCAGCTCAGTTTTCTACTTATATTGACAAGAGGAGGTGAAAGAGTGGAAGGCAGACGAAGCTTCTTTGCAGAGTGCAAATGTATTACAAATTACTTTCCCATATGCATCACCAGAATTTCTCTTGAACCACATGAATTTACTGGTTTTTAATACTGTAAATTAAATAAGAATACATTTATTCAAAAAGTTATCAAGACCTACTGGGACTAAAAAATGTTCTTAAAATTTTGCTGTACTTGGAAGCTGTGAGAAAAAAAACAAAGCCATAATCTGTGATCAGTAATTACACTGACTGAAGGTGTTAAAAAAAATCTTAGATAATGTAAAAAAAAAAAAAAAAAACAAAAAAAAATAAAGAAAGGCAAACAAAAAACAAGGGAAAAATTCTATTGGTATTTGTGACTTCAATGGGAAAAAGTAGAAAAGGAACATGGAAGCATTCCAGTACACCTGCTAAAAGAGAGTGTTTTAGGACTTCTCCAAACGTTGTTTCACAACCATCTGACTTAGAGATTAAAAATGACCCCTGGAATAAAACAACTTAAATTAAGGAACCCAATTTTCTGAAACAGGTAACATGCTGATAAAATCAGAGAGGAAGTTGAAGTCTAATGCATGTAAAAAATACTCTTTTATAATCGTGTGAAACTTCTTTCAGGTGGTAATAAATTACTTTCATATAAAAAACCCAAAGCAACCTGAGTTGTAAACCTACACAGCTCTAACTAGCAAAGCAACATAGGTGTATTTATCAAGGGGTACACATTCACCTCTTCCAAACTCTCTCCTTTAAGGAAACACATTTTGCTGCATACTTTCTGAAGAATATTTCCAACAGAACACTCAAGGTAACACACCTTTAAGGACATTTTGAAAAAAAAAAAAAAAGCTAATTGTTAGCCAAAATTTACTGAGATTTAAAAACCCACTTCTGTCTCAGAATTGTAGACAAAATGTATTTTCTTCCTTTGTGTTCATAGTTTTTAGCCACTACAGCACAGTGAAAGTAGCTGTACTCTTGATGAACTGCAAAACAGCCAGTCACTTTCAGAAAAAAGCTTCTGGATCTTGCCTTGCCAGCAGTTAAAAATCAGGCAGCAGTACAGCGACATCATGTGCACAAGTGTTTATAATCCCCCATTCTCTAGTGGTTTCAGAAAAGAAACTTCAATCTGAAAAATCAGATATGAAAGTGAAACACAGCTGAAAAGGTCAATGCTTTTATCAGCTTGACTTGAATCTTATGAAGTTAATGTTCTAGAAAAATACAAATTAGAAATGACTGCCTAAGCACCCTAGCAGCAAGAGGGCTTTCTCCCCCAAAACGAACAACTTACAGAGAATCAAATTTTATTCACGAAATGCATCTCCTGCTTCTAAGGCGGGTGCTGAAAATGCTTCCATCTTGCTACAATAAATGCTCCTTACACAAGCTATTACAGTTTGCTTTGGGCTTTTTTGCCATATCCAGTATAAACTTCATTCTTTTACCCTTTGTCCCTCAGTGAATCACCAAAATTTCTAACAAAAGCCCAATAAACTTGCTGGCAGATTACATTTTATTCATCAGATGATTATGCCATTTCCACACATCTGAAATGGGCAGCAGGCTACTACTTTCCCGCACCAACTAACTTCCCTGCACCATAACCAAAACAGGATGAAAACACATCAGCAATGTTAGAAATAAGAGCTAGTTAGGTTGGAGACAGCTCTGTTTACCCTTTCCTTTACCTTTTTCAGCATGCTCTGGCTCTGGTTGATTACTACTACTGGAGCTGACGCTGGCATCAAAGCCTGTTGGAGAAATATTTCCCTCAGACTGGAGGTCTTGCAGCTCCCCTGCTACACTGTCCACCTCTATTGTGCTATCTGTTTCACTTTTGATGCTTCGTATCTCTTCTTGATTTGGTGGCAGTGTCTCAGAGACAGTGACACTGGACTGATGTCTACTGGACTCTGTCACAGTTACAGAGGAAGGTGACTCAGGAGTTGTAGGAGGCGTATTTAGCACTGAATTGCTGCCGCTGCTTGGAAATTCAACTTTCTTCTCACCCACTTCAGTCGGCTTCTCCTCAACAGGTTTAACATCCACACTTGCTGGCAAGGATTTTTCAAGTTCACAGTTAGGCAAAGAAATACCTTCTTCTGCAAGAGTCTGAAGCTGCTCCTCTGCTGCAGCATCCTCAGGAGCAGCGTGTGGAGGAGAGGCAGCAGCCTCAGTATCAGAGTCTGAGAACAGCTCCTTCAGCGTTTTCTTCGGCCACTGGCCTTGGATACTTGACCACACGTCCTTCCGATCCTTCGCTCTGGTGTTCTGGAGTCTTTCATCAGAGTTATTGAGAAGCTTTATTCTTTTCTCTCCCACTTCAGAAAATCCAGAGTAGAAAGTACTTGTCCGCAAAGATTTCCTTTTCTCCTCTAATCCATTGTACTTTTTCGTTGGGGTGATTTTCAGTTTGGATTTGTCTTCCTCATCTTCATCCGAGGAGCTGTTACTGCTATTTTCTAAACTGAGGGAGTCTTTGTTTCTGGACTTCTCATCCTTTCTGTTAGGTGACACAGTCTTTAAGGACTCCTCTGTAACACAGTGTCTTCGTTTACCACGCTTCACTTGTGGTTTTGCTGTTTTATCCACAACCTCCTTCTTTCCATCCTTTCTCTTCTTCGTGGCTTCGTCTTCTCCATCAGACTCACTATCTTCAGATAATTCCTCCATCTCTTTCCGCAATCTTTCAGGAGACTTGGATACAGACTTGGGCACTACTGCATCTGTAAGAGCTTTAGTTTCTTCTGGGAGGGATGAACCGCTCTGCTCTTTTAGACGGACTTCATTTTTATCTTGGCTTACGGCTTCGGGCTGAGATTCCTCTTTGCCATCAGCATGAACATTTGGGGCACTTTGGTCATCTTCTTGCTCACTATCATCAGAACTTTCAGAAGCTAATTAAAAATAAATCCAAACAAAACAAAAACAAAACAAGGAAAGTTTGTATTGATTATTTATGGTTACAAAGAATTATTAAAAAAAAAAAAAACCAAAAAAAACAACTAAAGAAAACTGTACAGATATGAAGACATGCTACAGGATCTCTAGCAGTCTCTCTCTTAAATGGTACCTCCTGAAGAGTTCAAAAACTCATGGTATAATGGCTAGATTAGAAACTAGGAAGATTCTCTGTTATACAGTACATCTCCAGGAATTTCTGAAGAGAAAGCATAGAGTGCATTAATCCATAAAATACAAACTTCTGCACAATTACCCAAACCAGAAGCTGGAAGATGCCCTTACATACTTCTTGTGGGTTACAAATACTACCATTATCTGCCTTTTATCCAAAGCCCGTAATAACACAGACATTATTTTGCCTGGAAAATCCAGAGTCTAAAGGATAGAACAACACCACACACATTGGATACTCTGTGACAAACCAACCTGATGATCAACCTGGAAAAAGAAAGTGAAAGCAATAAAGAAAGGCACTTAGGGAAACAAATGGACAAGAAGAATGTAGGACAACTGCAAGAAAATTCAGGGTCAGCAATAAAGAAACAGAGAAGAAAGGATCAACAGAAATCTCAGTGTGAAAAGATACAGATTCAAGGAGAAGCACAGAACTGGCTCAAATACACACACACACACACATACATATATACACACATATATGTAACTCTTTGATTTATAAAGTTAATTACAGATTAATTACCACACTAATAATAGTGTCATTGCTATTTGGTTTTTTTTTGTTTCTCATTTCCTAAGGAAATTAAGCACTATAGGTTATGTTGACTGTTACTCTACCTACAGTTTTGGAACCCAGGGCCAGTGTCATCCAAGTTCAAATAAGTTGGAATTATTATTAAAGTCACAAAGCTTCCACAAAAGTTTGTGCTTACCCAAACTACCTATACCACACATGATTTCCTTCTCTGGAAGCATGCCCTAAACTAAGAATGAAGAGAAGCAAGTAGGTATTAAAATGTTGCTGTAAATGTGTGGGCAGGGGAACACAGTGCTAGCAACAACAGACATGCAAATATGAATAATGGGCCCTATAGCTTAGGTAAATCAAAAACGGAAAATTTAGATATTAGATAGGAAGCAAAAATCCTTTGCTCTATATCAAACAAAAAAAAGGATGGCAACACAAAATGTAATTGACTGTTAACACACTGAATTCACAGAAACTGCCAACCCTGCTTTTGTCCAAGGGTTATTTCTGAAGATGCTGTTATTATTAGCCAGACAGACTCAAGCATTTAGTTGCATCAGTTATTCAAAATTGTCATTAAGTCCTGTTTAAAAGCCATTTACAGAATTAGAAAAAGCTTTTAAGTACAATACCTTGTAGCCCATTAATGATAGAAATTTCTATTGATTTAACTGGAGCTTGTTCACTATTTTTGGTTTCAGTGCTGTCAAGTTTGGACCCAGTCTCTGGTGATGTGCTGGTGTGAAAGGGGGGTTTTGACAAACGTCGCAATTTACACGGTTTAGGAGAATACTTCTCTTCCTTCTCTCTGTCAGTTTTATTCTAGGTGAAAAAAAAGACACAAGAACTTTTCTTATTGGAGCACACATCTTATCATGGATTACAAATACACAATGCTTACAGTTATCTTTAACATTCAGTCTGTAGAGAAAAGCTCTCCTCTTTGTTTAAAGGACTACAAACACCTTTCTACACTCCATGCCAAGACCTTTCTACTGAAGACAGGGACTTTGTCAACACTAAAACAAATGGGAAAGCAAACACAACCAGTGCTTGAGGAGTAGTGGCACTGCAGGATGCCAGGCTCAGCAGTGGCAGAAGGAAAAGCTTCCCTGCAGTTCACTGTCCAAGAAATATGTCACCATCTAAGCCTAAATATCAGCCGTGGAAGAATCAATTTTGAAAGAAATCTTGGCAATAAAATTATAGAGTCACATGCACATGGCCCGGTCCATAGGTTTGCTCTGCAGAGTCAGAGAGCTCTCAAATTTAACCCCCCCAAACCAGCTCCCAACACTGAAAATAAGCTGTATCCTTCTCATTTGCATACATTTAATTAAAAATTCAGGAAAGAAAAGAAGCTTCCCCTCCTCACTTCAAGGAGAAAAGCCAAAACCGTGATGAAAAGAGTATCCATGTTTAATAGGCTATGAAGTTGCTTTGCCTGATAAGCATTTGTAGGCCAACAAAAGGCAGGCAGAAAGGCAGGGATTACTTATATATATCAAACCAAAGCTGGGAGCAACAAGAGAGAAAAACTACCTTTATTTTCTTTCGATGCTTAATTTTTGGTACATTTTTATCAGCTGGTCTCACTATCTTGTCTGCCTTTATCCATTCATCGTACCTAAACAGAAAAAGAAATCGGACGCATTTATTGTTTTAAGCAGATAATTACATCACAATAGAAATTAAGCTGAGGAAAAAGACAGTTAGTAGCCATATGAAAACAGAATTGGAATTTGAATCAAGTAATCTATGGGATTCTCAAGTCTGTGAAATTTCAGCTAAGGTTCAGAGGATTAATATCTTTTTATACTGAATGGTAAATGCCAAACCTATTTTCCAGTCTGCACAGAACAGCAGAAATCCATGTATGCAGGTAAAACAAACTACTTAATGAGAAATCTGTACAAACCTCTAAAAGGTATACTTCCTATTTATATACTGTAAAACCTTAACAATAAAAAAAATCCTTTCAACTACATAAAATGGGACCAGTTAATAAAAATAAACTCTCTTGATTCCAAGTGACTGCAAAGAGTTACTTGGAGTGAGTAACCCTTTGGAGTCACCAACTGAATCACTGACTTCACAGTGACATTTTTCAGTTCCTTTTCTGTTAAAAGTTTCCATTTTGTATCAGAGTGATTCAAGACAAAAACATACTAAATAGCACCATGTTATTAACAACAGGCATCTTGTTATTCAAGACTAGACCTGTTAAATACAAATCCAAGACCAAAGAAGTACATTCTTAGTAAGAATATAATGTTACTATGGTACTGTACTTGCCAGACTGTGCATTTCTGAAAAACTCAAGAACCATTAAAATAATTTTTTTTTTCCTCCCAATAAGAGTAAGCTGCTTTGCTACTTAAACTGTAAATTCAAGAACCATCTCTACAGGAAACAGTTCAGGTAAAAATTAGGTGGTATTAACTTTGACCTGAATGTACATACAAACTAATTCTGATCCTCCTAGGTAAACATAGAGGGGAAAAAATCAACTTTAAAAAAACCCAAAAACCCAAACTACACTCTCCAAAAAAACTTGTACAGGATGGATTTGAGCACGATCACCATGCTGGCTTTTCAGCTGGGCTTACTTGATCTTATCTTGATATATGCAATGACTACTGAGACAGTCCTAATTCAGTTTCTTTGCAACCACTGTCAATTATATTCACAATACTGGCATAAATTAGAAATATTTAGGGAAAAACATACAAGTTTGCAACCTGCTTTCCTACATATTTTAAGTTATGCTCTACGAAGGGATTTCAGAAGCTAAATACTGTATTCTACTATCTTAAATTTCACATAATAATACAGTGAGAAAAAGAAATAGCAGCAGTCTGAAAAATAGCTTTCCAAAACAATTCGTTCTGTTTTTTCACTTCCCTGTGACAATAAAAACCACAAAACCTCACAGAAGACCATACAGAATATGATACACTGCCTCAGATACCGCTGTCATTGTACCATTACACTGTCATTATCAGCTGAAATGTCACTAAACAGGTTCAAAACTGAAATACAATTCTGCAGACTACTTGCTCATATGGAAAATCCCATTTCTGTGGGAAAGTATTTGAAGCAATCTTTCTTCAAGACAAAGATATGTTTTGCACAAGGAATACCCTGAAGTGCCTGCCAAATGGATTTTGTGACCCAGAGAAAAGCAGGAGTATTTTATTAGATCTAAATATATGCATGAAAACAGCACTAGGACCTGATAAACACATGATGAAAAGTAAGGATTCTGACAGTGTCCTTTCTGCCTCAACCACACTGCTAGAATACCAAATTTGTATTCACTCATTCTTATGCATCTCCAATAAGAAATTAATCTTCCTCCTATGCAAAGTCTGCGCACAGCCCACACTGTCTGAGATTCACAGCAACTGCAGTGCCTGCTGGGGCAAGAGCTGGTAGACATGGGGGCACACTGAACCAAAGGAGAGAAGCGCAGAATCTGAAGAGAATATGTGTCCATACCACAGGGTCCTAAAAACCATGTGTTAGAAAGGGTGGTTGCACAAGCCATCATCTCATATTGGACCCTAATGTGTGACAGTCACAGCTGCTGGCCAAGCATATCCTGCTTTACTTCTGACTGCACCCCAAATAACAGACAACCCTGTGAGGAGGCCACAAAAATCTCACAACTTCTCCAGGGAATCAGCTGCCCCCACTTCACACCTTTGCATCACACAGCTCTTTTCACTACTCACACATCCAATGCATTTGGTTAACCTAAACCTGGGACAACTGGACCCCAGGCTGAAACAGATCCTGCAAAAAAGATACATTCCAAGCCACAGCTGACAACCTGACCCTAAATTAAATTCTTCCTCCACTGCAAGACAGAGAAGCACCCTGAAAGCTGTTATCTAAAATGGGGTGTGTGACTCAGACTAGAGCCTCTTTCTAGAACTGCACCTGCTAACATATAAACACTTACTTCATCACTAATCTTTGGACAGTCTGTTCACAAAACAAAATTAACCCAAAAATATTATCAAAATAGTTCTTCAGCTCTGCTCACAAGAAGCATGTACTTTCAGAGGACCTGGGTTGTTTTACTGCAGTGCTGTCTTTCACATGTACTAACTTCACCACTCTAAAAGTGAGCAGATGAGAGTGGAGAGGAAGGAAATAATATGGGGAGCTGATCCAAAAAGAGGTTACAAGATTTCTTAGAAAATCAAGATGGGGGATTCAATAAGGAATTATTATTTACTTACTTTTTAAAATCAGGTTTCATACGAAAACCTGGAATGCTTTCATAAAGAAAATCCCCTTGCCTTACCAAGATGAAGACAAAGAGGAGCACCTTGCATCAGAGCATGTACTGATAATGATACATTCATATGCACTACTTACAAGATAAAATGCACCACAACATACTCTCAGAGACTGCACAGCTGATCTTCCACAGAAGTACCAGAGGAGAAACAAGGAAGAAAGCATACTTGTCCAGACTAGATTTCATACTAGCAAAGGTACCACTTTTCTCAGAAGGACAAGTGAGCTCAAGGAGCTAGCAAGCCTTGGCAAATTCACTGAAAAGGTCCAATATACTATCTGGAGCTGGTAAAAAGGGAGATTTTTTTTTTTTTTTTTTTTTTTTTTCTGTGATCAAAGAAAGAAGAAAAACTAGTGTGATACTCAAATACTGGAATATTAGATGGGGATACTAGTTTCTTTTTTTTTGATAATCTCTCCCCTGCCACCCCATGACATACATTACTCTCCAGGACCTGAAATTTTGCTGCACATTTAATTTCAGTGGTTGACTGTAAAGTATAAAATTTGTATATGAAGTAGTGTTTCAACAAACTTAGACAGAAATTAGCACTTTCATGGGCAGATTTCTGAAGGAAAAAAGTGTTGAAAATAATAATTCTTAGCTTTAAACATTTTAAACATTCAAGAATAACATGTCTTGTGATGGTGTACCATAATGACACACAGTTTCAACAATCTAACTGCTTTTTTAATATGCACCCTCTAATTACTGGGCATACACTGCAGAAGGACACTTACACAATGAAATGTTCTTTGCACTGGAAGTTAAAGATGAAATTTACAACACAAGGAACTGGCATGGTAGGCCCCAAAGAAGTTTTAGTTAAAAAAAAAAAAAAAAAAAAAAGCACACATAATTCAGAACATCACTGTCAGAAGAAGTACAGTTTCTCTGTATTTCTCTACTTTTTCTGGTTATCATGTGGTAACATAAGGCAGAGATTTCTACCATTCCCTTTGACTACAAGCCATTCAGAGACCTTTATCAGAGATACACATCACCTGAATCTCAGGAGCTAACAACAAGATCCTTCAGCATAATGCTGTACAGCTTCTGCACTGTTTACTCTTTAAAACAAACAAACAAAAAAATTCCACAGTTCTTAATGTCACTGCTCCAGAGCATTTAAAAAAACAAACCCAATTAATGAAGATGAGTATCAAGTTTACCCAACTTCATTCCAAGTACCCCAAAGAATGTGAGCATGCCCACACACACAGTTTTTCTGAATTCCAGACTGAAACTGTGGTAAGAACAATTAGTAATTATTTAGGATTTCTGCTCAAACTTAGGAGTTTAAAGAACAGGCCATTAAATGGCATACTTGACCAAAGGGGGAAACAGGAAAGTCAACTTAGAGGAGCAGAAGAATGACAGAATTAGAAAAACCCTGGATGACTAGCAAATCCTAGTTCAGTACATCCCCTGTACTGTACATACAGTGCCTGCTAAGTATTCTACAATGAATAAGGAGATGAGGGAATTGCCTCCTACCCTACTAAGCAGTTGCTTTTCCACGTTGTCACTGACTGAAAGCCAAATCAACCTATTACAGCCTACAAGACTGGCCTTCACAATACTAAACTGTCCAAGTGTTAGATGCTGGCTAAAGCTGAGGCTTACACACTCTTTCTGTCAAATCCATAAACTTAAGTGATTTTACATGTATGAACAAAATTAGCCACATTTAGCAGAGTCCATGCACAGTCCCACAGCTAAATCTCAATCACTAATGTATTTTTCAGTGAAGAATCCTACTGCCCCACAAACCTTTTCAGAGGGCTCTTTTGAAACACCAGGTAAAAATATAAACCCAAGTCCTGCCACCAGAAAGACTGAACAATCAACACTCCTTACTTCTCAAATAAGTGCAAGTTAACTAAAAATACTTTTATTATCAAACGTATCCTAGTCACAGAAATAATGCCTCTGACATCAATCTGCAGATTTGTTTAAAATGAAGAGTTAAAAATTTAGAATCTTGATTTCTCCTTTAAAAACTGGGCTGCTTGGGATCTTCAAGGTGAAGAAGACTCATTTTTGACTTCTCATTTCTTCAGATTTGAAGTGGTACTGCTCAAATAAAAATCTGATCATTTCACCTCACAGCACGGATAATAGCATGATATTTGGTCAAAAAAGAAAAATAACTTCTATGTTTAAACGTGAATTCCAAAAGAAGAGTTAAAAAAACAATAAACCTCTTGGAATGGTACACACAGTAGTCTTCAGCGAGCAGGATGAAAATTTCAGCAAATTGCACTCCAAGGGAGTCCTCCTCAGTAAGAACTGGATCAAAAGGCAAGTCACACCCCAGCTCCCACCTTGATCAGGCTGCATCTCCCCTCATATCTTGACTTCTCACCTACTATGCTTACAGATGTTGCCTGAAGACACTTTATGTCAGATCCTATACCTGTAGATCAGTGTAGATCAAAATTCTACAGAAGATCGGTAGCAAGGTGGCAAAAGCAAGATTCCTCCCCGGCAGTAACTCAGGTGTGCCTGGAAATCACCAGGCCTTGATGCAAAGAGGTGAATTCAAGGCAGCAAGAGAACCATCACACTTCTCTGTTACCTCTGCTAGCAGTTCTTCATAGAACTGAATAAATATTTATCCTGCCCCTCTTGGTCAGAGGGAGGATTCCCAGATGACGGTTACAAGAATCTCAGCTTTTCCAAAAAAAGAAAAACAAGAAAAAAGTACCTCAGACTTGTCTCAGACTTGAGTTGTTGTTTTTCAGGTTTTTTAAAGACAGTAATGAAGTTAAAAAGGTAATAGTTAAGGAGAATGAGCAGTTATAAGCTGCTCAAAAATCTTAGTTTTCTCTACTGCTTTCAAAGTTTCTTCAAGTTTTAAATTGCAAAAAAGATGTCCAAAATAGCAACAGAAATACTTCAACTTACTTCTATAAATGCTAGACTAAAGACAATAAAAAGCATACGATCCTCCTTACATGAAAGAAAGCATAAGAAGCCAGTAGGCTGAGAAGAGTCTGGCTTGGAAGTTTAGGGCAGCCTCAGGGGGAGGACAGATACCAGATCAGATGAAATGCAGTTATTTGCTGTGCACTTAATTTGTCACTAAGAATCTTGTTGTTTTCCAGTTAAATACCCTGTTGGTGTACCCTGTGCTTCACTGACAAGAGTGAGTTCACAGCCTCAGCTAAATGCACTACTCAAATACTGAATCAGAGAAAACCGGCTTAAGAGAGCCGGAGGAGGAACCTGGAAAGAGTGATGTGTCACTTGCATGGAAGACCTAAAAGTAAGATGGGGAATAAATGAAGCCTTCTTTGAACAAGTAATTTTAAGATGATTTTCAAAGAAACTAAAGCCCTGCATTTATATAGTGTTAAAAATCTAAGTTTCATACAGTACAATGACCTTCACAGAACAGCAATACTGAAAGTTTAGGACTCCAGATGTCTATTAATTTAGTTTTTAAAATTCGTAAGTGTATTTGAGAAGTAATTCAAGAAGTAATCACTAACTAAAACTCGAGTTACCTCACGTTCCATCCACAGTAGTGCACCAAGTAAAGGACTTCTCCACCTTCGATGTCAGAATCTTTAATACTAGCTTCATACATTTTTTGATTTTTCCCTCTTCCATACCGCACTTGGACTTTCATGCCTGGTGGATAGCATTCAAACTCTTCTTCCTCATTGTTATTGTTGTCTTCTTCCTCCTCCTCCTCCTCTTCCTCCTCCTCTGCTTCTTCTTCGTCTTCATCTTCTTCCTTATTCGTGTCATCTCTTGAAAGGTTTAAAAAATTGTAGAGTTAATATGAGATACTTGATAAGCTTTTCAGTTCCAAACCACATATATTGATAAATATTGTGGATGCATTAGAGAGTGGGTAACAGGAGGCTCCAAATATGTGAAACTGTACTGAGTAATATCAGCAAAATAGGATATAGCAAAACACACAAAATCCAGTGACTGTAAGGTGCAAAAGTGACTAAAAGAAAAAAAATCCATCAAAATCTGTACGAGTAGAAGCTGTTCAAACTCATCTTTATATGATTCTTGCATGCAGTCTCTTTGTTTAAATGTAATTTTCTCACTTAAAATTAATTCTTTTCAATATAGAGAATATTTCCTAAATTCCATTTTTCAACCTACAAGTTTTACAAAGGCTTCTTGAAACTTGCTTCTCAAAAAAAAATCCTTGCTTTATTACAATACATAAACTGTATCTCAACAGTTTGAAGTTACTGCAACCACAACCAGATTTTGGACAAAAAAATCCCAACACCTTATGTGACTCTATTAGCAAATTAAACAACCTGTGCTAATTTATGACCTTGTCACTCCTTGCCAATTATGCCAAAAGTATTCTAAGTATGTCAAACTTGCATTTAATTACTATATAAATACACAAGCAGGTGTTCACTGCTTTCCGAAGTAAGCTAATTTTGAACACTTCTTTAGATATTTTGGACCAATTTTCAGAAGCAGTTAAGAACCCACAGATTTTGCTAGTTTCAGTCAATGGTTGCTATGGGCTGCTCAGTTATCTGAAAATCATCTGCAATCAGCTTAAAGAGGCAGACCACATTACAAAAGTTAATGGAGGAAAATATCTTCTAATCTTAATTACACTCATAAAGCACTGGCCCTCATATCATTCTAATCACACACTGTGCAGCAGAGAACAGATTTAGTTGCTGACTAAATTCACAACAACTGCAGACCACCAATAATCAAAAAGCCTGATACATGGAATAGGTAGTTTGGATGCCTGGATAAGAGAATGTAAGTGCTGCTCCAAGTCTGAGTCACACCAGTATTTTAGTTAAGCTCACAAACAGAGAAGCCTTTCCGTAACATTTTCAGTAGAAAACACTCAGATAAACCAAGCTACTTTCTCTCTCCGAAAGGATGCTCCTTTGCAGAAGTAAAACTCCAGTATTACTATCTAATTAGCTGGCAAAAGGTAATTCAGAACGATATGCTAAATTCAACTGATTTAATAAAATTACTTCAGAAATTAATGTTGTCACATATATTTATATATGCATAGACACATTAAATATACAAAGACACATATGTATATACACACATGTGCATACACAATGAGACAATGGCTAAAAAATCCATCTTTGTCTATTAAATACACCAAGTCACAGAAGATACCTATTCATGCATATATGGCATGGACTATACAGTTTAATTCTAGAAGGCCAAGATTTTATTTTTTATGTGTATATATATATATATATATATATATATATAAAAATATATACACACACACAAAGTCTCGGCCTTCCAGGAGATAGATAGATAGATAGATAGATAGATAGATAGATAGATAGATAGATAGATAGAACTATGTACTTTCAGTGAACTACTTTGTCAGTGAAATTAAAACCAGAGTTAAAAATGCAACATGAATAAAGAAGCTCTGAAAGCTCACTTATGGCAAAACCTACTTTCCAAGCAAATGAGGAAAAAAGGTGCCTAAAGATTCAGATGAAAAATTCCTGAATAGAATTCCATACTTAACAACAAAAAGCAACAAATAGTAATTTAAAGGATTAAGTTATAGTCTCTGCTGTACTAAACAAAAACTCCTAGGCAATTTCAATATTATCACACAAAAGCTAAAAAAAACATGGGATCAGAAGCAGAGCCACCACTGCTCCAAGAACAAGATGAGCTTGTGATTTTCCATTACTAAGTACACTTCAAAACCTCAGTGAACCAAATTTTGCCTTTTTTTTTTTTCCTCTCCAAGACCTAGGGGCACAATCCTCGAATGCGGTCTACAATATATATATATATATACACACACACTGAAGATTCAAAATTTTCCAGACACTGGCAATCATGGTGCCAGTGGCTTTTTGAAAGCTGAACAAAACTGGAGTCTCTCTCATCTTAATCACCCTATGACCTGCTTGGTGTCCCAACATATCCTACAAAGACTCCATGAAAATACCAGAAATTGGTACCTCCTGGAAGAGATGTGTGAAACCATCATTATGAAGTTGAGTATCTTGGATGATCAAGGAGATGTGAACAGCAGGCTGAACACAGGTGGAGGGCATGTCAGGAAGCAAAAGCAAAATGGAAGCAGAGATGGCTGCAATTAAAAAGTGTTCTAAGGAGTGACTTGATTAGCAATCATAAGCTCAAGATTTTAGGAATCCAAACAGAAGCAAAGAATGTTCATTTTGGAGCAGGAAAAAACCAACACACTCGTATAGCTCCTGAAACAAACAAAACAAAACATAACAAAAACAAGCCAAAAAAAATCAACAAAAAAACCCCAACAAAAAACCCAAGAACACATACCAATGCTTGTAAGGCAGATATTGTCTTATAATGCCATGAATAGTTCAAATCTGGCAGTGCAGACAAAGGGGAAGCCATGACTGCCAGAAAACTGAGGTTTCTAAGAGGAAATTGTGATTGTAGGCATCCAGTATGCACAGTCATAACTTCATTAGTCCATGTATGTATCTATGAGATCACTGGATTTTCTTCAATGCTGTTTAGTCAAAATTCCATTTGGGGGGAGGGCTTGGGGAAAAGGTAAAAAAAAAAGAAAAAGAAAAAAGAAACAAACCTCTTGGCAGCAGACAGTAATTGCCAATTTCAAACTAGTACCAAGCATTATCTACCACAAAGCTGCAACAATTTGAACAACCCAAACAGCAGCTGATGAAACAAGGCAGCAGCAGATGTGCATACACAGTGCATACAGGAGACACAGGAATACACGTGTAACTCTGTTCCAGAATCCAAAGTATTACCACAAAGCATTTCAAATTACAGCCATAGACTAAGAATACCCCCACCCCATCTCACAAGGATTGGGAACATAAACCTCCAGAAGCAAGAAACAAACAAATTAAAATGCAAAACTATTTGTTAATAAAGTAAAACCATTAAAATACTAGATCATACAAATATTGCTTATTGTTAGTTTCAAAAGACAATGCGAAATCCTCAAAAGGCTAAAACCACACACAACAGGTCATTCTCAGTCAATATAAAAATTTAACACCAACAAGCCCAGAATTAAGTGTACTAACAACGAGATGTAGGTAATAAACGAAACACTGCTGCTCTTACACCACTCAAGAAAATGTGGTATAATGCAAATCTTTTTCAACCCACATTGTCTGGCACTAAACATGAGCTGTAACAAAGCCCAGGTGAAACCTATGAGACAGAGTATGATTTGGAACACTGTATCTGCCTCCTAGGATTCCTGTTTTGCAGGAACCTACTCCAATACACTTCCCTTAATGCACCAAACTGGTAGACACAGCAGGTGAGATGGTACATGCAAGACTATTTTTTCAGGGGTTATTCTAAAATTTGAGGAAGCAAGATTATTTCAATTATTGGCTCAATTAAGTCATTACAGTTAATTGAATCACTAGCAAAAATTAACTTTAGTATAACTGACAGTTCAAGTTTAGAAATTAATTCTAATTTTGTTTCCTGCTTATTTTTTTTTCCTTTTTCTCATCCTAGAGGGTAATTTAACCCCTACTTCTCCTAATACAGAGCTGAAAGATGTTCAGTCTCTCTTCACATTGTTAATCACAGATGTATTAAGGTGACCTTAAGTTTTAAAGGCAGAGGTCATTAAGACCTTTACTGATGCCATGACAGTGGAATCTCATATTTAATTACACAAAATAACACCTCCCCAAAAATCACCAGTATTTGTCTTCCCTCTTGTCCTGGTTTTGCCTGGGATGGAGTTTGTTTCTCTTTGGTACCACAGCGCTCTGTTTTGGATGCAGGGTGAGTGGAAAGTGAGCCAGTGGTTGCATGGTACACAATTGCCAGCTGGGTTAAAATACAGCACCTCTGAAGCTACAAAGAAAATCTGAAAATAAAAGCCCAGGGACTTCCATCTGCACACGGAAAGTTGGAATAAATGCAGTTAGGGTCCCTTGTCCCAAGGGAAGCGGAAGGCACTACCTCACTGTGAGTCACACCTGAGTGTAGTACAGTACACCTCAATCATGGAAGCACATAGTCTGTAAACAGTGTGTTCCTCTGCTGCCACAGACAGGTGAGAGGACCTCACCTTATCACTTCTCATTATTCAGCCACGGGTGTTTACTCCTCAAAAGGATAAAGGCTGGTTCCAAAGTCTGCCTGAAGAGTACAGCCCTTCCTGTTTTTACAGCACTGTGTTCACGTTCACCTTGGAAGCATCCAGTATCTGATGAATGTTTAAAGACTCGCACACATGTAAGCCTCAGTGACAGGCACCATGGTTAATAACCTGCACAGTGACCATCTGCTATGTAAAATATGCTGGCAAAATCACTCTTCCCAAATCAGATGTTTCCCTTCCATTCAATACCAAGAGCCGATACATTTACACCACACCCTACGCTTTATTATTGTGTCATTTGCAGCTTATCGCTGTATCAAAAGCAATTACATGTATGTATGTATGTATGTAGCAGTTTGTATTCTACATTAAGAAAAATCAATTAGACTGTTTCTGAAAATATGACTACACAAGAACTTCTTTCCTCATACAAAGACAGCTGAAATATATAAATAGAACACACATCACAAATAAGAGCACTGAAATATATTTCTAGAAATAAAATTACTAAGTATGGTTCTTATAAGCATTTTGCTTTAGTATACACACCAACAATAAGATTCTGAGCATATATTTACACTATACAAGCACTGAACATGACACACAGCTCTCCACTTTCCCAAGCTAATAAATTCTACAAACTGGAGAAAGTTATCTCAAATATATAGTTCTCAACTCTTCAGAAGGTAAGAGATATGTCTGTTATATCAAATATACTACACTTCAAGATTCTAATCTTTTTGCTACCATTTCAGATTCACCACCACAATGATGTATCATTTCAACAGATAAGGAACTGAAGAAAACATTTCCTCTAACAATCTCTTTCTCCCAAATGTGAAATGGAGCTTCTGACTATTATGTAAGACCATTGCAACCTGCTTTCAGAAAATCCCTAATAGCTGCTATCAGAAAATTTAACTCGTGTATGAAAAGCTTCAGCAGAAGCACAGGCACAGCAGGTAGTCCTCTTACCCTATAGGAGCAACAATCCTTAATAAAATCCCTCACATGAAACAATGTCTATCTTTACTTAGTTTTCAATTACTATTTTCATTAATCCTAGTTCCATCCTACTGCCTATAAGAGAGGAAATGTAACTACTTCATGAAAGATGCATGTAACAGCTTTAAGATTAAGATTTTTCCCTTGAACGAGAATTAATGGCTGATAGTCTTGAAAGGAATTAAACCAACGACTAAATCTTTAGCATTTTCCCTTTGTGATATTGCCAAAATATGACACTACCAGCTGCTAGAAAAACACACCAGAAAGACCTAAATCACCAGTATCAGACAATCAGAAGTGGTTAAGGTTCTAAAGCATTCCTTAAGGACATTTGTCCATGCATTTCTTGGAGAAAATAAAATAATTAGATGGCTTTCAAGAACAAGAAACAAATAAATTCGAGAAGTTTCCTAAGGCCAAAGAAGGACTTGTGAAAATGACAGTCTTATGAACAAGAACAAGGTACGATCCAGAGATGACAGCCCTTCCTGGTGTTAAGGCAGCACCTCAGCCACAAGCAGCAAAATAAAAGAAGAAAACCTCCTGCAATGTCTATGTACTGCAACTGGGATTCTTAAAGCTATTTTGCCAGGGCATCTCAAAAATCCAAATACTACCCATATACAAGTCTGCTCATTTTGTGCTGAGAAGCAAAAATTACCCAGATTCTCAGCATTTAACCTTTTGTTTCAGTATGAAGCTCTTCACAGTGGTCTGTCCCAGGTGCCTTGGAGCAAAGTGTTAAAACCAAAATAAAACACAAAACCAACAAATAAAAAATTTCTCAATAAAAACTCCAAAACCAACACAGAACCTTGGAGTCGAATTAACTACGTGGGGGAAAAAATCTTACTAATACTGGTTCTATAGCAATTAACCTATTTCAGTTTCCAAACTGCACCTACTATGAAATTTTTAAAGATTTACCTTTAATTTTATTAGCCTGTACTAAAAAACCCACTCCTTCTAAAAACTCCACTAGGCTCCTGGCCTCAATCTCTTTGGAACATAGTCAATTGTCTACACTGTTCATTGTGAAGAAAAACACCTCAGTTTCCAATTTGTTGACTTTGACTCAAGTGTTCAACAAGTTAAAACAGCTCATATTATTGGATGCTACAAAGGAAACAGGACACCAGCTATGAAATGCTACATTTGAAGATCGTGACTTCCACCATATGAAGTTTGTAGGAACTTCTGAAAAGGATTTTGAACTTTCTTGTTTATTCATTGGCCAAGTATAACTACTTTTCCTGATGGTATGGAAAAGGATGATTGTTACAAAGTCGGTTTTGTAAAGGACCCTCTGGGGAATGTAACACGTAACTGGCTTTTTAAAAACTTGTTTTAATGACCACAAGTTGTACAACCTGTAGCTAGCACAGGTATCTTCCACTAGCCAAACGCAAAAAGCGAATAAGAAACACATGTACAGAAAAAAGGGCAAGGTGCCCTTTGAATCTCTACTCTGTATTCACAGATACATAAGCAGGCAAGAAATTGGCACTCTGGGGAAGAAAGGAAGAGAAAGTTGAGCCTTTCTACCTCCTCATCACATTATTAAAGTCTGTGTAGATGGGACCATACAATTCAAGCAGTAGCAATTTCAAAGGTATGAGACACATGGGATTGCACAGAGAAACAAAACCTGGAGAAAACAGACAACCCTGGCACTCGGTAGTATTTCTCAAGATCTGGAAGCTGGGAGTTTCATCCAGTCCTCCCATAAGAAAGTCAGCAAGAAGAGACTCAGAAGTTTTTCTGTCCTCATGGATCCTTATGCCTACAGGCAAATAATACATAAAGATGTCCAAAGTCCTACAGATGTAAACGCAAATAGAAAACTCTACAAGTTTGCCTAATGTAACATTAGATTTAATTTGTTTAGCTATTTTGTTAGGACTGTGAAGGACAAATGGTCCATAACTTCAAAAACATTCCAGGAAGAGATTTTAAATACACCAAGTAACAAAATTTCAATGTGAATTTCACACTGATCTATTTTGATTACATTTCAGGTACTGATGTGTGTGATTATTTTTCTACCTAAAAAATGCCTGTTCTCATTTTGCATTTCAGTTCAACAAAGAATACCAACCACAACATTTCCACCTTTGTGTAAATTCTGACACTTCTAATCCATGAAGTTTGGTATAGGGAAGTACATCTAATAAAATGCCCCCTAAGATTCTTTTAAGCCTTTATGGTAAAAATGCTAAGAACACTTATTAGCATTTAGGATGACAGTGTCATTTTTAAAAGCTCTTTAAAGCTGATACAACTGCATCTTGTACTCCCTATCAATCTGAGAGGGTAGAAGGGAAAAGTAATCCTGTTAACTACAGTAAGACTGCTTATAAATACTTACAATTAACTGCTATAAGTGTTCCATTTTTGTAATTTAAATTATTCCTTCAAACATAGCATAGCTCCCAGCAACGACCACACCACCGCCTACACCTCTTTTTAGAGTTACGCTTTCTATTCTAAGCAACTCATTACAATCTTCCATGAGTCATAATAGCAAAATACTAGTTGGAAGAGTTTTCCACTGGGATGAGTAAGGAGGAACAGAGGGAAAAGAACTCAACTGCTATCAGGTGAATTACAAAAACCTAAAAGGAAATAAATTTTTTTTTATAGATTTGTTGTTTTCATAAATAAACAACTAGGAACACTCACAACATTTTTGATGTCATAAATAATGCAAATTGTCATGAATTGGGATTTAAAACACCCCAACTTAAAAAAAAAAATAAAAATAAAGGATTACTGAAAAATAAATGCTAAGTTTCCACAACTTTCTATGACTGCAGCATGGTAAGCATGAAGCCACCATACTTTTCAGCTATATAAATAAAGTAACATCACAAACATAGACACACAAATACACAATTTAGGGAACTTTTAAAACTGCTATTCTCTAAGCATTGAAAAGTTTTCCATCTATTCAGTTGTAGAAAGCAGCATTGTAAAATCAGTCTAATAATTTTGAAAATCTTACAAACCTGTTAAAGTACAACTCATCTAATTCACATTAAAAATAGCAAATGCAACAATGTCCTACAATTAGTCTTTTAAAAAAGAAAAGATTACATAGGATGCAAACAAAATCATATCCATAAAGAAAAGGCTTTTTAACTGAGTTCTGCATTTCTGAGTTACAGAAATTGCAAAGGAAACCTCACCGAAAATGTACATTTTACAAAAGGATCATTTCAGAATCCACTAAAAAAATCAAAATCCTTAATAGAATAAAAATAAAAAACCTACTACCAACAAATCAGAAATCAATATACTAAACTATGACATTCTGGCCACAACTTCTAATGGGCCAGAAAAAGCATTAAGAGCTAATGATATTTAGACAGAAGATCAAGACAGCTGATCTACTAAACAAAAAACTGCTGAAATGAATAAGGGAATTACTGGTCAGGCAACAGATGGTATTAACTACAAAAAAAACCCCAATAAAACCCAACATATCTCTGATACACAGATTGCTGTGAAAGTATAAGGAGGTGCCATTACCTGCTTTCCCTCTTGTAACAGCTTCTCCCTTATAGCATCTGTTACTGGGTTTTATTGAAGACAAATACTGTATTAGAAGAGATTTATCTGACCTCTAAGGGGAATTTTTGTGTTTTTAACATCAGAAATCATAATGTATAACAGTTTTAATTGTAAGAATACAAATTGTTAACACACTGGGGATTAATGAGGACTATATTCTGGTTCTATTTTTTTTGTGTGGTTGCTGAAAATCACCTGTTAGATTTTCCTGCACTGAAACAGGAAAACCTGCCCATTCAATGAACCAAATGATTCACACACACTCACTGATTAGATGGCCCTGAGTATCCCTATTATTTGCATCTCCAACTTTCAAAACATCTGCCTGAAGGTTTGCACAAGAGACTCCTGCCAGTACAAGGCCTATTCAACAGCAAGGCTGTTAACTGAGCAACGCAAGGGACTTCCATCTTTTCCTGTGTTACACAACACTGTCCAAAAGCAAAAGTTGGAAACTGCAAGTCTGCTGTATACTTGTACCAAAATCAAGTATAAAAATACTTCTGCAGTATTTTTGTATTAAATCAAATAGTCATCTAGCTTTGCATATTCTGATCTCACTCAGCTTACATTTAGACCTGGAACCTGTGAAACTTAAGCTGCCTTTTCTTTTTTTTAAAGTAAATTGATGAACTTCACTGGCCTAACCACGACAAAGTTATAAACACATCAGCCTCTGGAAGATACAAGTCTAATTAACAACAGCATGTCTGATTTGAAGCTCAAATTTAGGTAAAATTTAAAAAACACCTAAGGCTTATCTGAGGAGAAACAGCATAACTTACCCTGATTTTTCTTTTTCTTCAGCATCTGCATTTACTGTAGGATTTTCCGTTTCTTTGATCTTCTCCTCCTCATTATCTTGCAATTTGGTGTCATCTTCAGTTTTGATTACATTTAAGTCCTTTTCTTGATCAGGCTGAGTAAACACAGACTCTGGCAAATTTTTTTTGTTTCCCTAGGGTAACAAAACCTTTAGTTAACTCACAAGGTGAAAACAAATGATTTAAGAAAAAGGCACACAAAACACACTGAAATCGTAAGAGTAAAACAATGCTACAGTGTGGGCTTGTCCTAAAATTACAGCACCTCTGCCGCTTTTCCTATTGAAAATCTTAAGCTAAACCTAACAGTTTAAAGTTGCAGCCAGTGTACTAGCTTGTTTTATCACAATGATATAGGCATGCAGAGCAATCCCTAAGGATTGCAAAGCAATCCCCAAGACAAACACTTCAGAAAGCATATTTCCACCTGGGATGCAAAAATACCAGTACTGGCTTATACAGCTAACTCTGAGCCTGTACAGTGCAGCACATCAGTTTATGGCCCTGAAATTCCTTTGCTAAAGCCACTGAGTCAACAGTAGAATTTGAAAAGCTACAAACATTTGTCTCTCTGGACCACTAAAGTACATTATACCATGTGTATATAATATGGCCCAGGTCTTTGTAGAGATTCACAGGTTTCACTGGAACACAGAAGTAAGAGCAGTATTCACAAGGGCTTACAAGCATAGCTAAATGCATAATGAAAGTATCAGCAATGTAATTAGCTGCAAGCATGCATTACCCAGTTAAGGATAAAACTGGACACTAATTAGTCTCCATTTCATGCAGGAGGCCCTCAAACAAAGTGGAATGCTGGAGCTGTTTTCTAACAAGTCAGACATTTTGACATCATGATCCCCGAGAACAGGTAAATACAGCTCAAATGTCTTGTTCTGAATGTGGTTTACAGCGAGTTTTAGTCTTATTTTAAATCCATCATAGAAATTTCAATCTTTATATTAATTCATAGTTATTAACACACCAACTGACTTTATAAGCAAGACACAAGATGAACTTTATTTAAAATATATTACCAGAACAGAGGGCTTATCATTTTCTTTACTTTCATTATCATTCTCAGCTGACTTTTTTTCTTCTTGTTGTACTACTGCTACTTCCTCCTGCTTGTGCTCGTCCTTGTCCACTTTTAACTCTTTTGCATCTTGCTCCGGTTCTTCACGCATCTTCAGTTCTTTTTCTTTTTCACAGTCTTTACAAGGCTTGTTCGTCACTTTCTCTGGCAATGCCATTTGAAATTCAATGTTAGCTGATGTACAGTACTCTTCAAAACCATAGAGATATCTTTAAAAAAAAAAAATTGTTTGTGATAAGCAAGTTTGACTCAAGAAGGAAAATCCAACCTAAAGAAGCTAAACATGGGCAGTATTAAAACCAAAGAGTTACAGATTTTATGTACTTTACTCCTAGCTCAGGATCACTTCAATTCACTGAAGTTTTAGCACAAACTTCATGGCTTTATTACTTACTTTCTGTATGCACATTTAACATTATATCCTGCAGCTGAATTTAATACAGGGATTCCAAGATCTTGATAAACTTGCTTCCACACCGCTCCACTTTCAATCTGTTAACGACAATTAAATCATTGTTTATTAATTAATTCACTGACAAAAAAAAATAAAAAAACACAAAATTGACAAAGTTTACAGCTTCAGAAAAATAAATGTAAGTAATTTCCTCTGATCTATAAAATTACAATTTATCACACACACACAGTATTTCACTGCAATGCAAACTGTAGTCTGATGTAATTACTTTAAGCAATTTAGCATTTCTGCAATGCAACAAGCCACAGCAGGCTTTCCTCTCCAGATGGCAATAAAACAGAGAAAAGAAAATGTAACTATCAGAAAAATCAGTACATCATTTTTTATTTTTATTTTATATTTGAAGTAATTCTTAACTATCAGAGCTAGAATTTTAATTAAATTAGAACAAAAAAGTAAGTCAAAGTATTAACAATACTCAGCCCTGGTAGTACTGCACCAGACATAGTGCCTAACAGTCTTTTATTATGTCCTTAACGTGCCCTTTGGTGACAAAGTTCCATGATATTCCCATTTCTAACCATCTGTGAAGGTAAAGCAGATGTACTGCAATACCATAGCACCACATCCTGTCTTGCCTATCAGAAAGGCGTCACTGCACAAACAGACCTCCTCTGCTGACAGGCTACATCCATGGCAAGCAGTTCAAAGCACAAACAGAATCTACTTGGCCATGAATTCAGTATGTTTCAATTACTCCTCCCAAGACAGTCTCAGCAATCTCAGCTAGCAAATGCTTCTTTATACTGCTCAGAATAAATAGAAACTAAGAGCCTCACATCAGATCTCAAATTAAATTGGTTGTCTTAGACATTTTACTGAGCAGTGACTCCTTTCACTTGCAGGTAACAACTTTATCAGACTAATCTTTCTTGAAATAGTACACACACACACTGGCTGATTTTATGCAGCAGTAATTAAACATGCTGAATAGCTGTGTAATTAATTTAGCATCTAACTAGTTTCTGGTTCATGTCAAAGCATGGTTTTTAGAGCTACAAGGTATCTTATACCTCCATATTAGAAAACTTACATACATCTTAAAGTCCTGTGTTCTTTATCACTACTTCACAGAGTAATAATTTATTCCACAATAATAAACAGCACCCTCAGGTTTTATAGCTCTGGAATACTCATACTAATACTCACGTTATCAAATCCTCCAAGCTTGTGTACAAGTCTGAATAATTTGAAGAGATTCAAATTTCTATATCCCAACACAGGTCGTTTGTTAATAGGAGTCCCTGGGTAACAAAGACAGTTGTTAGGGTGTTTCAAATTACTTTTTTCAGAATGACATGAAATTCGTATCATATGCATTACTATTAAATACAGTATTGTAAACCTCCTGCATCTGGTATTTGCTTTTCATGAAAATAAAACTCAAGAGTCTTACTGAACTAGAGGGAAAACAGTTTATGTTATTTATTGGATATATATATATACACATTTTTCCTTACATTACAGAACATGCAGAAATGATGCAAATTTTCTTGCCAACTATATAATACATATTTTTATTTCACCCACTGAAACAATTACATCTAAAAATACAACAGCCCTTTCACTGCAATAAAAAAAAAAAACCAACCCAACCCTCACCAGGAGCAATCCCACAATGCTTCAAGAGCTGAAACTTCCTATGCTACTGTACTAGCAGTAGCTATCACTATTGTCATCTATGGTAAACAGTTTTAACTCATTCTATATAGCCTTAAAAAAGATACTAATTTAACTGCTTATAATAGTAATTTAAATACAGATACCCTAACTTCTGCCTCTAAAGACACTGCACTTTTCTTGCAGGTTATAAAAACCTGGTAAAGATTTAACATAATGAATGGTACTGGCTTTTAAAAACATTTCAATCTATGGATAATGTTCATGCACTTAAGTGATCAGGATTCACAAAAGAAAATTAGGACAAAGTAAATGCATTTTTCCGTGTCCTAAAAGGTATGTGTGTCAATATTTTAAAGTTATTATATATATACAATTGAGAATATAAATTAGCATGATTGAGAGTATTAAATATTTGACTATACACACTGTTAGTACACTACAGCAAATATAGTACAATATATGCAAAACATAATAGTATAGATATTTATATATATCCATTTATTTCTGAAAGCAGAAATATGGGACTGCATTTTAGGAGATGAGTCAAGTGACAGACTCATCTTCCAAATAGTGGGGAAACCAGAAGGCAGGAGTATGGTTTTCCTGTTTCTGAAACTGTACTGCAAAGCACTACTAGTTTACAGACTCAGTTTTTCAAAGTACTGCTAATTAAAATGCCTACCTCTGTCTTCCATGAACTTGTACAATTGCTGAAGAAAGTTCTCTCGCTCTTCAGGAAACGGCTCTATTTCCTCCTGTTTAAAGCAATGCACGCAAGAAAAGTGTCACCATTCTGAGTTACAGTCCTTCATTAACAAACATAAGGCAGTGATAATTTAGGTTTAAATGTTTAAGTTTGTTTTACTGTAGTCAGCAACAGGATGGGCATAAGAGAGATACATGCTCTCACTGCTATGCCACATGAAACCAAGTTTTAGAAACTACTGTGTTTCAAAATACATAAAAAATTGACCGTAAACATGTATCGAAATTGGATTTTTGACTGATCATTGAAGTATCATAAATGATACCATAGATCAAGATGTGTTCTCAATTTCATCCATTTATGCAGAAAGTCTGGGAGACAGCACTATTAATGATCAAGAGATTATATCAGAAATCTCAGCTCTATTTCTACTGCAGTTAAGTGACTCCTTGGTTCCTGGACAGACTACGTCACTTTCAGAGATGAAGTCAAAGAGCAAATGGTGCTTGCACTTTCTTAGGAGTTCTAATCCACTGCACTGGCAAACCGCAGCCAATGGCACTGCATGCGAACTGCCATGGGGCACCAGCTGAGCGCGTGCTGAGCAGGATCAATCCCAGAACTGAAATAACAATGGATATTTTGGAAGTTCAGTTCATTGCACTAATAAACCTTTGCATTAGATTTACTTAGATTAATAAACAGTGGAGTTTCATAACAAAGCACTATGGCTTACTTTATAACACCTCTTAATCTCTTTTGGAAATGGGGCTTGCCACAACTAGAAGCAATAAGATATTAATATATTACATTCTGAAGAAATTCTGATGACTGAGCTACTGCAAAACAATACACCAAATATGAGTTAATTTTTAATGCTACCTGTAGAGTTTCCAAAAATAACTACTTATTCAGTAATCTAAACAAAATTATTTTTCTTTAGTGTATTTGCATTCCGTGTTTATTATTTCCATTCTTCAATAGTCTCCTTGTATATAATATAAATATAAAGCTTCACCTACCCTGTCTTTCAAGTTATACTAAGACAGTTGAGAAAACAACAGAAACAGATTATAATTACTAAACAGAACTGGCAAAAACAAATACAAAAACACAAACAAAAACAAACCCCAAACCTTCCAACATCTACTGAATCTATTTAATAAAGATACGTACAGCTGAAAATATGGTCAGGAAAATGTAACCATAATCAAGGAGCAGGGATTTTTCTTATTGTGTATTTCCTCTTACCCATTAAATGCCCTTGGATGACATCAGAGCAAACAAGCAAAAAAAATCAGGAACCAGTATTCACAAAAAGTTGAAACAGTTGCCCTTCAGGTATAATTATCAATAGAAATTCAATGAAAATACTCCAATCTTGCAAAGGCAATGCAAGAGAAAAGTCTCTGCCAGGGGCATTACATGATGGGCACTTGACACCCAGAGTACCAGCAGAGCTCAGAGCAGGCAGCTTTAATGGGCAAGGACAGGCTGGGTGGAGAACTGCAGCAGTATACCAGAAATCCTTCTCACAGGGCAGGGGCAACAGAATCCAGCACAACTAGCCCAATTCTTCTCTGACAAGTACAAGGTGATGCTGCAGCCCTACATGTAGTATAGATAAAAGCCTAGTTAAAAACATTTATATTCAATGGGCCATGGAGAACAAATTACTTGGGTGGAATAGAACTCCAAACTGTTTTCGTTTTTTGTTTTTAATCTCCCATAGCAGGTACTTGGAAAGGACTTCTACCAGCATCTGATGAATCATGGAACACCTTCCTGATCAACAAGAAAAAGCTTGCCATAAGACATTAATCTCACAGAGCATTTAGGGGAGGGTTGACAGGTGTCACTGAACCTGTCAGGAAACCCAATAAAGTTTTGAAGATGGAATATGTTATTTTTAAATACAGGGTGAAATAAGATAAAGGTGATGAAGAGGCTGAATAAAACACTCCTTTCTTATTATACAGTCCAGTGCCTGAAGGGTACTCCTACGTCTCTAATGTGATAATTCACAGAGGTGTCAGAATGGCAAGTGAATGAATACTCATTAATTTTTCCAGCAGAGAGCAAAGTAACTTTCTAAGAAAGTGTGCTAACATGGTAAGCTTGTGACCCTGCATGCCTCTGAAAAGCATTTACACTTTCTCAGAATCTCTACAGAGTCAGCATGTATTATACTGTACTATCTACTAATAATCTCTTAATCCAGTTAGACAATAAGGTTTCCTAGATAAAGGTTTGAAGAGGCATGTTATATTGTCGTATTTGCTTATTTTCAAGTTAGACAACCAGAGTGCTAGCTGGTCACTCTGTAGTCCCTAATGTATTTGTCTATGCTACAAGTTAAAATAAAACCCAGGAAAACAACAACATGTTTTTTGGAACACAAATTCACACAGTACTATAGCAAAGCACTGGAACAGAGGGTCTTTGACAACTCTTTTAGTAACCTCAGATTTCGTAAAGTAAAGGAAGGCCATTTTTCAGTCTTTTCCATTGGGGAAAAAAGGCAACTACTCTTCTTAGAAGGTAAGTACAGAGGATTTGCATTACAGCTCCTATCTATATAGGATGGAAGCAAGTATATAGATATGAGATACAAAAGAGCATCTATGTATCTAAAGAATAGGGTGTGAACACACATCTACAGGACAGAAGCATCTATTTTTGAAGCCCATGGTGACATCTTTAAGAGCCTGGGTTTTCTGTTTTGTTTTGCTCTGGTTTACGGGTAGTTGGGCCACATGGATGGCCTGAGGGCCGCCAGTGAGAACTTTCAATGTCCTGGGAAGTAGTAGAACAACCTGCAGTTGGATGAAGTCCCAAGAGCAGGCCAGGCCCACAGGTCCTGTTTGGGAAGAGATGCTGCTTAATAACCAGGAGGTTATAGGCACAAAATAACAGAAGCAAAGAGAATAAGCCGCAGAAACTGCTCAAATATAGGTGGAAAGAAGACACACACGCCACTGAACACCAAGGAGAGCTGAGAAGAAAAAAGAGAAGTGAAAAAAAAATTGTCTCTGTTTTATAAACTTCCTAGTTCAACAAGTGACTAAAATCACTGTTTACTGGAAAAGATATTTTCACAGGAGGTGATACAGTAAATTCCAAAATATTTGTCTGAGATTAAATCTTCATGTCTAGTAGATGGAAAATTAGTTCAGATAATGTCACATGGAACTAAGAAGAGCTCAAGAGAAGGTGTTGAAAGAATACAAGTTCAAATGTTTACAAATGCTGTAGCTAAAGGCTCTGTATTTTTTACCTAAAAAAGTTTTCACATAAAAAAGTAGTGCAGGAATGATCAGTATATAAAGATGATATGTAATCCTGCACAGATACAAACCTATCCACATGTATCATGTTCATGGCTCGACACTAACCTGCTGAGAAAGTTCAGAAATTGTACTGAAAACAAGGAACTTCTCAAAATACTAAGCAGAGCACTGCCCCTTGCAAACTTTCAATTAGAGCTGGATAATTTTCTGAGAGCTTAAAGAGGAGGCAGAAAGAAATTACAAGCATGGAAAGGTGGCAAAGTCACAACTCCACACTTTTGCAGTCTCCCAACAGGTGGCAAAGTCATAACTCCACACTTTTGCAGTCTCTCAGCACATTTTACAGAAATGAATGACTGAAAGATGAAACACTACCTTCTGATAAGCCAGAGTCACAATAGCCAGGGAGGATGGACTGAGAGAAGGACCTTAACAACCATTTAAGAACCAAACTAGTTCAGTTTCTTCTTTACAATTCCCCTACTAATAGGAAATTAAGTCTGCTGCACTACTGACACTTGCTTAAAAATTAAGAGAACAGCTCTCAAACCCTGGTGAGAGAAAAAGTGATTATGGCAGACACAGATTTAGAGTACCACAAGAAGGTACAGAGAAGTAAAAGCTTCAAAAGCCTCTCTTTCAGCCTCTCAGCCAGCTGTGAAATAAAGTTTATTCCACTAATTTTCTTCTTTTCTTGTCTTCATTTTTTTTCTGGACAGGAGGCTGGGAGTAAAGAACAGATGATTAGAAAACAAAGAATAAGGTAGGGACTTCATACTTGCAGAACCAAAAAAGAGAAGAAAGGTGGAAGTGGAGTGCATGGGCTAACATCTTGATTGAAAGTTCTTCTGCTTCTTTACACAGGGTAGCCAGAGACACAGTTTGTAGTGAAACAATTCTTCAGCAGACCAGCGAGTTACTCAATAATGCCTATGTTAACATGTTACATGTCCCCTAAAGTAAAAAAGGCCTACTTAAATACATAAATCCCTGCTAATTTTTATCAGCTGTGTATCTAGGCCCTTTACTAACTACACTTGCCTCTTCCTCACTGCTGTTATCCTCTTTTTCTTTTTCATCCTCTTCTTCTTCTTCAGCTTCACTGCTGGAGCTGTCTTCTTTCAATTCTGTTTTCCAGTTACTAGGAACAGTTCTGTTCTTACGGAATTCAAGTGCTTGGTCAAAAGCTGTAAAAGAACCAGCCTTTGTTAGCACTGCAGAAGCATCAGTCTGCACAAACATTTCAATTAAAAAAAAACAGTAATCAGGAACATTGGGGAAGAGGAGAAGAAGGAACGACTGCTAACTAACAATTCCACCCCAAATTCAAAGAACCTCAACAACCATTCCCTATTCAACAGCACCCACAAGTCCAGATTTTCAACGTTCATAAAGGCAACTTACTTACAAGTATTAGGGGCACTACTGTGAGAATAAATTCTGTAAAGTTCTAAAGTAAAAGGAAAAATATAATGTATAGAATCAACGTGTGCCTGTTTGGCGTGTCTACACTTAAGTTCAGTGCAGAGCAGGTGGGGTGTTGTTTTCAGGCATTTTGTTTAGTTAGGTTTTATTTGTTTAAAAAAAAGTTCCTCTAACTTTCCATAAGTGTTCTCCTTCAATATATTATTCTGTAACATAAGATCCTGTATTTTAGGATCTTTAAGACATGAATCAATCTGCCACAGATTTAGTGCAATTCATCTAACTATGAAACATACAAGTTTCTCAAGGAAGTTATTTTTACCTTGTTTTAACAAAGCGTCAGGCTTTGGTGAAGTTTCACTGATTTCCCGGACATCTTTTCTTGGCACAGAAATGCTGGATAATTTAGAAAGTGTTAAAAAAATTAAAATATTTTAAAGGTAAACTAACTATATAAACTAACAATACAAAGCTACCACTAAGATTATATTACATTTACTAAACATACATAAGATGCACATGAAGTATATTTCGACAATTCTATAGTGTTAGTCTGGTACATTATTAGTGGATTAAAACCAAAACTTTTACATGAAATTGACTAGACTACATATATTCACTGCATACACAAGAAAGTATGCTACTTCCACAAACAGGTATTTTCTGGAATCTCCCATATATGTAATACTTTAAAAACTGTCACATTAATGTAACATTAATTTAGAACCCTACCTTGCTTAAAACATAAATGAGTAAGTATTAAGTGCAAATTGTCACTATGAAATCAAAGACTTCCAAATTGAAAAAACAAAGCACTTTCCGATTTCTACTTGGTCTATAACCAAGGAAGCAAATCTGAATTGCAGCTCTGGAGGACTGGGGGGTGGGTATGTGCTCGTGTGCACACATGTTACGTGTGCCCCTTGGATGATGCGCACTGATGCCTGAAAAACTACCAAATGGTAAAACAATACCCTAGACTTAGTAAGTAATTAAACCACAACAAAACTGTTAAATATTTCAATATCCCTCCTGCAAAACATTTTGCTAAACTGAACCACAGTAAATAGCTGCAACTTCTGAATAAAAAATAAAACCTAGGAAAATAATTCTATTGTTGTGAGTTTAAGAACACAAAGTTCTTTATTTTGTTGCAAATACCAGACAGTCTGGTTTTCTATGTTTCTCTATCCTTTTTCCTACTTTGAGTAGCATTACAGCAGGATAAGATGCAGTTGCAGTCTAGACTGAGATAAACATATGCCTTACCACCTTCAAACAAGAAAGAGGATTTCTGTGTGTGCATGTGGTGTACGTGCAGGCATGCACACATCCCCACCGACCCTTCTGTAGCTGGATAAGCTTACAGCCACATCCCTGAAAAGTACTGCTCTATTCCAACCACAGCAGGAAAGAGAGTTCCAGGCCATTCCTGAAGTCACGTAATACCACTGTGTTTACCACAATTTTAACAATTAAATTAAAACTAAGACAGATTTATGCATTCCATTACTAATAATGACAAAGTTCAAGACTAATTTAATCACCATGTAGGCTGTTAACAGTTTTTCAGACATTAGAAAAGTCTTGGCAGGAACTTACTGAACTTACTGATGCTAATAATATTTTACCCAATGCATCTCATACTACATTTCACTTGAGGTATAAATTTGTTCAATTATCAAACTCTACATTCCTACTCACAATTTGCCATCCTTGAATGAGCGAACAAGAATATTGTCTTTTTTCACGGCAATATCATCACTACAATCTGGACAAACCACCTGCAAAGATATTACAATTGCAAAGTTTAGAGGGAAAAACTAAAACAAGAGAGTAATAGTAAATACCAGTGCTTCTCTAAAAGCTTTTGTGCTCATTACTCGTTGGCAACCCTGAGATAAGAGCAAGTGAGATCCCTCAAAACACAGAAGGGATGACCTCCTGAAATTACTGAATGCGTGAGGTCATGCTCGCTCCTAGAGGGAAACTGACAACTGCTGCTGGAAACACAAGAACAGCATTCTGAAAAAATGTCAATCTGTCATGCCTCTGCAGCTTATTCTACTCCTCATCCTAAAACAACAGAAATTTCACCAAGTGCTGCCATCTGACTTAAAGACCTCTTCTGAAAACTTCTGCAAACACCAAGGATGTGATCACACACAGTGTCAAAATCATAAGCTAGCAGGATTTATGAAATGTAATTTTCTGTAATCTACCTAGGAAAGAAGAGCACCTCAAGTACAAGTATTATGATAGGTTCTTTAATTCAAGAAGTAGACTAATCAAGTCTAACACTGAGAAAACATTAATTATTCGTTGCAATTTTAAAAGCTATTCAGGTTTTGTTAAACCAGTATACAAGTCACTAATCAAACAGCTTTAAGAATTTAATTTTAAAAATACAGATATATATATATTACGTGTGTGTATATATATATATATGAAACAGAAAAGCAACCCCTCTCCATCACTCATCTGGTGTCTCATAATGTGTATAGTCCCCTGAAAGTTAGGAAAATTGTGGCTGCTACAGAACCTCAAGGAGCAGCAAATGACTGTAGCCCTAATTAGCCCAGGTAAATACCTCTTCTCTCTTATACCAGAATTTATTTGCCTTTCAGTCTTAATTTTCCACAAAATACAAAGATACTAAATGGCAAAAATTGGGATTTTTTCCCCTCCTTACATAGGGAACATTTTAGGAGCTAAAGTCACAAGCTCCAAGTGACTTGTAAATAGACTTTACATATGACAAAGCATAGGCTAAATATGCTCCTCAAGACAAAAATTTAAATTCAATGCCTTCTATAGCCTACAAAAAATTATTTTAGAAAACTACAACTTTCAGCTGAAATTAAGCTTGAGATATAGCTTGCAACGTCAGGATAGAAGCCAATGATTATCATCCTCTATTTTAAATTCCTAGCTCTTTGAAGATGGAGGAAGGTTCTTCAGGCTTTAGCTACTGGTTTTCTAGAAGCATCAAGATTGTAGAAATCTATTCAGAGGTTGGAAAACAGCTTATCGTAAACTCATTTAGTGCCTTTACATCAAGCAACATCACCTCAATTTTGCCTGAATCAAGTTCTCAATTTCCTTGCAAAACAAACTCCACTGGAGTCATAGGAGGATGAAAGAGATGATCCTATGTAAACTCAATTTTCTGAAAATGCTGCAGGCAGATTTCCTCATCGCATCTTTCAAAAGCCTTTAAGTACACATTAAAACTAAGCAATGCTATAAAGCCTAGTAAATCACACTCTTTGACATAAGGAGCAACTGTCACACCCTTTTACATTCCAGTTAGTCACTGTACTCATTGCTTCCCCACAGAACTAACAAAAACAATTAACCAACCAACCAAACCCTCAATCAATGCAAATACGAATGCAGAATTAAAACAATCACTGAGTAGTCAATCACTGAGTCCTCACAGTCCTCTTAATTTTTACCAAATTAAGACTTCTACAGTTTTAAATTTGTAAATGATAATCTATCTGGCTGCAGGATTGATATCCAAAGCACTTGGTTTCCACTACTAATATTAATTCTTATTTGCTGTAAAGCTTTAGACTAATACCTGAACTTGTTTTCACATTACAAACTAACACAATGTCCTCTGTGCTTATATACAAAGTATCTATACATATTATCACTAATAAGAAATAATGCTGAGATACACATTCTTCAGCACATTAAACCTGAATTTTCATTACATTATTAATGTAATTACCATACTACAAAGTTAATGCAAAATTTATCAGTAATAAGATAAGATTACTTTGTTGATACAGTAGAGGAAACCTGCTTATAAGGTAAGAAAACCAAGAGGCATAGCTACTGGGGAAGGGATTATAAAAAAGAAACCAAGCCAAACCAAAAAAGGCAGTTATTTGAGGTATAAATCTATCCTTTGGAACAGCTTTTCTAGTTAAATGCAGTATGATGTTTGTTTGCAGAGCTATAAACCTGATTACCAAAGTAAGAGTTAATCTAGGATAAGCTATTTCAGAGTTAACAAGCTTCATCCTCAAACTTTATCCCCCTACTGCTTTTCACTTGTTGCAGGAAGCTTTCCATGAAGAAGCAGCAATTCCAATCTTCAAAAGAAAGCCAAAGAAGTAACTGTGTATTTTTAGCATATCTTCGGAACAGAAGCAACAGTTCAGCTCCTCCTTAAGGTCTGACCCAGCACTGTCCTGAGCAGCACTACAAGAGTCACAAACAAGCCCAACCCCTCTGAGAGCATTCCATGGAAACTGGCATCTGTCATGTGCATGACCAGAAAGACAACCCCAGCAATGCAACATAAACTGCTCAAGCCAGTTTCATTGACCACTTGTCTGAGTGAACTGTGAGACAGGTGATCCTGCATCATCTTGATGCCAGCGTTCAGCAAAGAAATACCTCAATTTTTCTTGTTTATCACTGAAAACTTCTCTTAAAGCTACCTGCAGTAAACACGGTATCTCCATGCTGTACATTCTACCCTCTCCCTTGTAAAAAAGATTTCACTGACTCCTTCTCTTCCACAAACTTCCCCAAAAGAACTCCTACTGGAAAGCTGCTGGACTGCATTACAAGACACAGCAGCTGACTGTGCAGAAAGCTGCAACTCAGAGCTAGTGAACATACTAAGAAGAGTTGAATCTTACTGTATGGCATAATTTCAAAAGCAGAACACAAGCCTCTCTGAAATTAGATAAATGTGCTAAGCTTTCATTGCCATAGAGGAATTAATCAAATATTTACAATTTAAAATAAAAAAAAAAAATGCACAGTAATAGGAGGCACCACATAAAGAAATATATTAATTTCCAAATACATCAATCAGTGAGTCTACATGTAATCACTAGACTAGCTGTGATATTTCTTTAGAAGTTGGTTTCTTAAAAAGTGTCTTTAAGCCAGAATAAAGGAAGAGAAAAAATACTGGTATCAAAAGGCTACAATGTAATTTTAAAGTAAATTTATTGTCAATTTTCCACTACCAACTGCAGTGACCAAGAAAAAAACATTTGATTGTATTATCCAAAGTGTTTATATTGAATGTTGAAAAATCATGTCTATGTGATCACTAAACTTCCTCTCCCTTTGTACTTTATATTTCCTTCCTTGATAAAACCCAGTAATTTGCAAAATTGACTTGCAATAGCCTAGGAAAAAAGCCCTGAAATTCTAGTCCAATAGTACTGAACACACTGCTGAGCTACAATTAGGTCAACAAGCTCTGGCTGTTTGAAAAAACCAAGACCATGTTAGCAATCCCTTTTTTTTAAACAAACATATCTACATATATTTCTTTTGCCTATTATTGTACAGTCCAATTTGAAAGAACATACTAAGTTCTAATAAAAACCACCAAAATGGAAAAACCCCACACCTTGCTTTGGTGCCTAGAAAATGATAAAAGCTGTACAAAATTATAGTAAGTTCAAACTCTTACCAAGGCTGGAAACCACAGAGCTTTCTTTTTATCCACACTGAAGCAGTCCACACACACAACTTTTCCTAGTAACTCATCACTTTGTTTCCTATCATCTTCATCTTCATCGCTGGAAGAGGATGAAGATTCTTCTTCAGGACTAAACAACAGAAAGAGACTTAAAACTCAACTACTTAAAACTTGCTTATTATACTTACAGGAGATCCAAAGCTAATTATCAAAGAGGCATAAATAACATGAATTGCCTGTTAGATGTTTTGGCATAAAAATGAACAAAGTATTTATAATTATATTATAGTAACAATTCAAACATTACAGACTCAGAAATGCATATTTACTACTAATATGTGTAAAACCCAACAAAAATATCACCATGCACCCATATGGGGAAAGAGAAATGTATTGTCTGGGTATTCAAAGTGAAACCATTCTGCCCTACATAAACACTGTTCAAAAATAGTGTTGCAGTTGTGGTTTTGGACCAATGGTAAACGAAACTGTTTCAGTTTTCCTTCTTAATCTCTCTATGCTTTTACTTTAAAAATCACACAGAATGGAAAGCTATTTTGAGAGAGGACAAATCTCTGAAGAAAATACACCAGATACAAAGATGAATAGCAAAGAGAAAGTCTACTTATTCTTAAACAGTTCTTTAAAGATGTGCAGTGAAGCATTTCTACGACTGTTTCAGTTTCACACTGAATGAAGCATTGGAATATAAGTAGATGGGCCAAGGTGCAAAAATGCATTTTCATTTAAAAGAGTTCTGGCTCGTTGTTTTGACTGTTCAAGTACAAAGCTGCACCCGGTTTTAACCATATGAGGAATCTAAATGTACAAACTAGTCCAACTAAAATTACCTGCAACTCCCCTCCCTCAAAAAAAAACCCAAACCCTTTCTTGATGTTCTCTATATATCTTTTTTTAACAATCACTTCAAAGGCTAATCCTCAGAAAATATACAGCATCTTCAATGAGCACAACCACCATTACTTTAAAAACTATCTTCCATTTGTAACATAACGGCTTTTGAGTACAAAATTCAGTATTAACAAAAACTCACAGTTACCATTTGTATAACAGAAGACAACTGACAGTTAAAGAAGAATTTCCTTTTCTCCACCTTAAATTTATCTTATTTCCAGTGATGATAATTGTCTTAGTTTAGCATTGTTTCAGTTTATTTTTTTCCCTAAACATTCTTTTTTTTTTTTAAGTGATGGGTTTTTTTAAAAACACATGGAAGTCCTTCAGAATGCTTTCTCAGCTAAACAATCTCTTGTCGTAAGAGAAAAAAGTCAAAGACTAAAGAGAAAGCCAGAACTGTTTTAGAGAGACTACTTCCTAACTCAAATTGCACAGATACTGCCATAAGTATCTTTAAACTCAGTTAACTCAATATTAGCTATAAGATAAAGATAAGTGTGTTGCTTCTGACATAACAATGTTCTGTACAACCCAGTCAGACATCCCAATGATGCTACAATCACATGCTCTGTGGTATTGCCAGCTTTTTTCAGCTTTTTCCTTCACTACCTCACAAATTAGTAACAACTTTCTGAATAAATTTATAGCTCCTCTACATATACAGGGCAATATTTACTTCAAGCTATTAAAAAGTGCAAAAAGGTAACCCAAGCATGAAAACCACTACATCTAAAGATTTTAAGCAAACAGGCTAAAAACCCCCACATAAACCCCCACACACACAGAAAAAAACCTCCCAAGCCACCCGCAAATAACAAAGAAGAGGCACTGGACTACATAACACTGCTTTATCAAGACCAAGGGTACCAAGAATTTTAGCACCTAAGAAATCTTGGATTTTGTTTTTATATCAGTAAACTTTGTTGCAAACTATACTAGAAGCAATAGGATGAAACTGCTGCACAGGAAGATCCACACGGATATGAGGACAAACTTCTTCACTGTACAGGTGGCTGAGCACTGGAGCAGATTGTCCTGAGAGGCTGTGGAGTCTCCGTCACTGCAGATGTTCAAGAACCATCTGGACACAATCCTGCGCCAGGTGCTCTGGGATGACCCTGCTTGAGCAGGGAGGTTGGCCCAGATGAGTCCCTGTGGTCCCTTCCAGCCTGACCCATTCTGTAATTCAGTAATACTGTTCGTCTATTTCTAAAAGCCCTTCAGAGACCCTGTATTGAGAAACCAAAGCTCTACAGGAAGATTCTGGGGCCTTCCACAGACTTCCTACCAGCTGGACAAAGACTGCACTGTAATTATTTTAGCTTGAGTCCAACACATGTACAACACTACAGAGATGTTTGTCAATATATAACATCACTTTTCCATTCAGGCTGTCATCTTTTTTACTTTAAATCAAGAAAAAGCTCTTCCCTATACCCGGTACAATTTTAAATACTGATTACATGAAGACTTGAAATGCTTGCATGCAACAATAAACAAGACCTGACTTTCAAATGGAGTGCTAAACAACATTTTTCATCCAGCCTCCTGTTTTTTTTCATTAAGAGAAGTGTGAACGTACAAATTATACATATATAAAAATAAAACTTGGCACACACTGAAAGCTCCAGAACTGATTACACACAGCACAGATAACAAAATATTTTACTTACATATGATTGGATCTCCTTCCCCTGTTTGTTTTCTTTCCTATAACAGGAGTCCCAAAGTGTTCAGGATTGGTGAGTGGAAGCTGATCTAATGTCTGTTGAAATGAAAAAATACATATGCATACACATAAGAAAAACCTGGCATATGTTATTCTCCAAACCACCTGCATCACTGAAACAATTTTTGTCAATAGAGACTCTGTCATTACAAAATAAATACAGAAGTACATAATACATGTCATGTTTGGATTTTAAAAAAGGAATGTGTTTTGTTTTGCAGTTTTTTCAACACTTTCTCTGCACCTCTGAATAATTAACTTTTGTCAAACACACACAGACAATTCTTTCCAGAAGTCCTGCCTTTGGACCATCAAAACACAAAGAAGTATCATATTCCACCTCTATCAGAATAATTTTCTGCCTATTCTATCATTAGACTAAGTACTGAATCATCTACTTAAAAATGACTAAAGATCCCCTTTGAAATGAAACAGAAAGATCACTCAACAGCAGCAAACATGACAACTTATCTGTATCTTTGGTTAGTAAATCATACTTTGATATCTGAGAGAGATTCTAAAACAATTTTAAAGAGGCTGCTATATTGATAATTGGGAGGGTGGTAATTGATGCTTTATCAGCCTCAAAACAAAAAGAGAGGGAAAGAAAGAACTTTCCCTCTTCAGGAAGAATCCCTCAACAGAAGGAATTAATGGACATGCAGTATCTTCTCTCCTTAAGCCAGCTGTTACCTGTGTAAATGATAACCATTCCAGATTTGAAGGCTCCTGGTACACAATAATTTTTTGTACAGCCACTTATTATTGTTCTTTGAAAGAAGGCAGCAAGCCTTCCAAATTAAATATAGTCCTCTGACTCCAACTTCTTTGTCATGTCTGAATTTTTCAATGTGTAACACTGAAAAGCATCTCAAGAGCATTCTGTCTCAGAGAGAATTAACTTAGGGACAATAAAACCAGCTTTCTAGAATCTAAAAATAAATGTATGACTACTTCTGAGCGTGGTGGACATTCTAAAAGATTCGACACCACACATTGGGAAGCAATATCAGAACAAGACAACTGTGGGGCACTGGCCTAATTACAAAAGAAATTTTAGATGCAATTTTCCCTGCTGAGTAGCTGTGCAATCACAGGGTAATTATTAGAAATGTACAACGTGTTTCATTCAGAGCTGGTGACAGTGAATTGCAAATCAGTGACTTCTGGCAAAACATCAAAAGCTTAGATGATAAAAAAGATGATAAAATAAGAAGTACCACTCATTTCAAAGTAATGTTTCTTTGAATCCTTTGAATCTGACAAAATAATCCGAATTACTCTCATTCAGCCAAGCAAGTTGCAAAGCAATGTATGCAGATCATAATTTTCAACCCATGTACTCTAAGGTAATACTCCTGAAACCATATTAAAATAATATTTATGGAAGAAATGTGATCTTCAGTTGGGCTTATCATTAATAACAAAGGATAAATGAAGGAATACCACAATCTTTAAAATTATACAATTTATATCTGAATCTAGATTTAGGCATCTGATTAGGCTCCCACCTTTGTATATCTTTAACCCTGATTTAGGATTCTAGCAAACACCCGAATCTTCACAAGAATGCAGCAGGCAAACAACAAACTCAACTGACTGCAATAAGAGCACACTTACAAAGAGCAAAAAAAAAACCATCTTCAGTAGCTCTTCAATAAACAAACATGCTTACATAAATCTACCCATCCATCCAGATTGTCTTATATAATACGAAGGAATAACCTTCATTCAGAAATTCCAATTATTTGGAATGTGCCACAAATGTTTGCATACTTTAATGTGCAAGTCACCTCTAAGACATGACCAGCTTCAAAATACTGGCAGCTTTTGTCAAATAAACAAGTAACAGTAACTTATTATTGGCCATTTTAAAGAAAAGCATTTATGTTTCATCAATTATTACAAATTGGGTTTGATCATCATGTACATTAGTTTTTTATGTTATAAATTATATTAATTTTCATGTTGTAAGTATACTGTGAATTTTTTTCCTACTACTTACAGATAATTTTTTATACAATGAGAAGTAGTTGTATGATAGCAGGTTTTTTGTGTGATCTACAATCTACGAATTATCAATAATATAAAAATGAAGAAGATAAAATACTGATTTTGTTTCTTAACGTACACAGTTTGGTGAAATCTAACTGAATTACTTGTTTCTAAAAAAGAAAAAGCCAGACCTTGTGCACCTCACTTTGCATAACCCCCAATTTTAGTTACATGGATATGCATAACATACTAAAAATTGAGGTAATAAAAGTATCACTTTTAAATTTTTGTGAATAAAAAGTTGTAATATAAAAACTCTTTAATTACCTCACTCTCAGCAAAATGTCTTTCTCCTTTTAAACACAGGGAAGAGCGTCTCAGAGTCTTCTCATCACCATCATCAAATACTGTCACCAGATAAGAAGTGAGGAAAGAAAACATTTCTTTTTAACTCAGGATATTAATATGCAATTCATTTACATGTCAGAAAGAATGGGATATATATTGCCCTAGTCAATCCTTAGAGTAAGCCTATGCCCAGGTAATGCTGCAGATCCAGTAAAGTTTCACAGATCAACCAAATACAAATACACAAGCTGCTCTCCCACCATAGCTCATTTACACTTGCATACGTTGAGTAATCACTCGTTGAGCAGACAATTCATGGTGTCAGAAATTAAATTCAACACACTACAGTTCAAAAGCTATTTTTCTAACATTTACAATTTTTAAAGAATTTAATTGCACAACTCCTGTGATATTCAAGTGGAAGCTGTGCTTACCACAGAGAAACATAAATAGATATTTATAGGAAAAAAGCTGCAATTTAACACTGCATGAAGTTCAATATCTTTCTCCACTGAATTCATGCAACTGCACTACAGAACAACAGTGATATCATCGTAAGGAAGATGACAATAGTCAAAGTGCTGACAATCATCAAAACCAGCTCTACTGACAGAACTGTGGAACTCCCAGTTTCTAGACTTTTTGCTATCTCTGCTATCACATGGTCAACTGGAAACAAGTTCCTAATACAGTTCATCCAGCTACATACATTATCCTTTAGAATCCTGAAATGCACTGTACACATTTAAGGTGGGGTCTTCAGAACCTGATGAACTGGTCATATTAAAAGTAAGCTTTTGTTGTGTTTTGCAGGCACTTAACAGATGAAAATCTGGTGACAAAATTTAGCTCTTAGGCTGTGCTTGCACTGTTCAGCAAGACAAGAATTCATCTCTTTTCCCCTCATGAGCAGAGATAATAATTATATTCTTGTTGCCACACAGCAGTGACCTCTAAGACTTTTGTAGCCACAAAAACAACCCCATTAAAACATTAAAATATTACATTAAAAAAAAATTCCAGCAACTTAACGTATCACCTTCACCTTTACTTAAACATCATCTTCTGTCCATCAACAGATCAAAATAACAGTGTTAAGAGATCCATTTTAGCCATTTCTTGCTTTCAGATGGAGAGTGCTCTACTCTTCAACATTTACTAATTTAAATAAAAATATATAAAAAGCAACGAGGTACATCAAGATTATTGACTAACATTTACTTGATATTAAAGAATCTCTTATCTAAGTTCTGAGAATTTTTCACCCCCATATAAAATTGAGTACTGTTGATGAAGAAACTTCCCCTTGTAACTGCAAATCCCTAGCTCGTCTTATAGACTACAGTAATTGCTGAACACTGTTCAACTGTGTTACAGTATTAGTTAGAGATGCATATCCCTCACTTCAACATTTGTAGAAAAGTATCAATGGCAAGAACTGCACACAAACCACATAGATCTGGAACTGCATCTCAAATGGTCAACACATAATTAAGCCCCCCTCTGGTCAAGTGAAGTAGAAGTCAGCAGGTTCCTAATCTAGTTTCTGTTAATTAACAAAACAGTCTCATTACATAATGAGAGATAAAAAAATATCTATCCACTTCAAGAGATAAGCTGACTACAGCAGAGGTAAACCTATTCAGAGCTAGGCAGGTAGCCACATAATGTGCCCTACGTGCTAATCTACTTGTGGCCTCTTCCCTGCCAGAGGGCATCTTAATCTCGTTCCGTAACATGAATACTTTCAGGAGAAAAACTTGACCTCCCTGAAAGACACTATGTGGCCAGCATGGCACATATGGCTTAATGACTATGACATTCTGATCTATTGGAACATCCTGAAAACAATCTACTGAGTAAGCACTGGGAGTGTAATGTATTTAAAATCACATATTCTGAAACTGCAAGAGAAAAGTCAGGGAGGGCAGGGAAGAAAAGAGACAACCTGCAACCAAACCCACTTTGAATTCTGTGAAAAAGCATTGTAATGGCAAAAAAGTGCAGAAGGGGATAAGACTACTTTTGAACATGCATAGTTGTGCATTTTTAGTAAAGCAAATAATCCTGTCATTTTCTTTCCCCCTTATAGTAAACACAGACTTTAAGAAACATTTATATGAATGACGAAACAGTATCTGGTTACCAGGACTTAAATACCTTGAGCTCTTTGAGGATTTTTTACAGGGCAGGAAAATCTAAGGGCACTTATGTAAGTATGTATGTGAATGTGTGTGTGTATTTATATATGTCTGCCTACTACATTTACAAGTTTTATGCATAAAAAAATAAATATACAGCGCCAGATAAATTTTAAAAGACTATACTAGTTAGATTTTTTTTTAAATTTGATTTAGTTTTTGTTTTCCTTTAGTAGGAAAGCAGTAGCACCAAAAAATCCACGAAAGCAAATTGATGTACAATTTCTATTCAGACAACACCTTATGAATACAAGACACACAGGGATGCTGAAAGCAACTTTGCCCGTTCTTCAGTGTTAAAAAGACGTCTCAAACAGCCCTCAAAGGGTTATTCCCCTCCAGAAACTGCTGCAATGGCTCATCTAGTCTTAAGTAACTTTTGGAAAGATACTACTTCAGATGGATCTATGCCTTCACAAAGTTTTTGACCAAATCATAGCAATTTTATTCACAAGATCATTAACAGCAAATAATTAGATGCTTCTCAGCAAGTGCTAGGACAACATTAGGTAACTGCTAGTTAAGATGTGTGCCAATTCTGGAATCTGGTAAATGGCAACTACATCTTACAGTAGGACATTCACTCAGGTCTTCAAAGTCATCACTGTCAGTAAAGGCAATTTTTGTCTCATTCCACTCACCCTCCTGACAAAGATTAGAATAATCTTCCACAGATAGAGCAAATTCTCCATCAAAGTGCACTACACTACCAGCAACTGTGGTGCTTTTACCAATTCTGCAAGGTCAACATGCTTTTGTCTGCTTTTATCTACAAACACAAGAGTTGAGACTGAAACCCATACTCCTTCCTATTTCCCAAGTTCAGGATTCTTGATAGACATCTCCTTTGACTGCAACTTGCTGACATCTACCTCTAAAATTTAATCTGCATGAATTCCTATCTTATTCTTCTTGCTGAACTGCTAACCTCACACTTTCTCAGAAACATAAACATAGACATACAATACAGTTCTAACACCAGCTACATCATTTGCTTCTTAAAAGCTCTCATATCTGACCCACTTCTGTATTAATTACCAAAACACTATGTATATTAATTCTTGTCTTTGTAAGTTATACTTCACCCCATCTTACCAGTCTCACCTTTACAAATAGATTCCACTTCTCCAACAGGGAAACAGACACATTTTCTTCAACACTTATCTGTAAGGTCTGACCTAAATTTAGAGCTCTATTCCCTTCTGAAAGGACTATGATTAGGGAAAATAGTGTCTTTCCCTAGTTGTTCAACATCACTTCATTTGCAACAATCCATACCTCAAAAGAACTAAGTCTCTCTTAAAGCTCTTCTAAGCTCTAGTCTTCATCTTCCTGTATCTACCCAGGAGAGGGCTATGAGGTTTCTCAAGAATCAATACATTTCCTGTATGTAAATTTAAAAAAACTCCACCCTCTATTGGCTAGAGAGCATGTGGTATATTATCAAACATCTGAAATATCAGATTATAAGAAACTATGTGTATTTTAACAGCAGCTGTTGTAAGGGCTAAGTCTGGAAGTGGGGAAAACAAGGTGTTGCAGCTTGTGTTTTAAAAGCACTTCTTTGCTTTTTTTTTTTAAGGATGTGACAGCATAATATGCGTCATAATATTTAACAATGGTGTATTGAATATCTAAGGAGCAGTCACCAATTCACTACATCTTTATTTGATATCCTAATTTCAGATTGTAAAGGGTACAGTTTCTTATAAAAACCCAAAATAAGAAGTTTATCTTTGAAGGTTTTTCATAAGAACTCTGAATACCTAAGCATCTCCAAAAAATCTCTCTCACCATGCTTAGGACATGCCCGGGTCACAGCCTTATTTTTAAGTCATAAGTTTTATATAAATGCATAAATCTCTCTCTTACCTACAGTATACCAACTTGCATCTGTTAATTTGTTGATAACTGCTTCCTGGTATGTTCCATCTGGATTCTTCACTTCCACAACAGTTCCTACCTAAAATAGAGAACTCACTTAGCACTGGACAGTTTCTAAAACAGGCGATGAAATCATTACACTTTCATGTTAGCAAACAGAGATAATTTCTAACTTATTCCATGTCAAATATAAAATGTTTTTCCAGTTTCACTTGAATGTACTTGTATCCCTCAAACTTCTTTTTTCATTCCTTTAAAATAAGCCAACTAACTGAGCTGATTATTTCCTGCCAGCAGGTGGGGAACAAGAACCAATTTGAGTGATGTCATTCTCTTGTATAAGAGCATTCCCATCAAATCCTCCTGCCGAGTCCTCCAAAGGAATGGTGACTAAAAATCAGTGCTAGCCATACTTCTTAACTTTAAGGCAAAAAGAACAAAGAGGCTTGCACCAGCCTGTGCTGCATCCCCTTTAAGTACAAAGAAAGAAGCTAACATGAAGAGTATACTATCTCTAACTTGTAGCGTTACCTTTTATGCTTTGTGATCCTATCTAGCCTATGTAATAATCTGAACCTTCTACACTCACCCCATACTGTATATGCACATTTATGTCAAATACTGAAAATAAAAATGTTTTTCAAAGCATTAGCACAATATAGACCAAATTTATTACCTTTAAGGGACCCTTTATGTGGTCATCTTGCACTTCCACTGTTGAAGAATCATGCCTAAAGGTTACCTAAAAAAATATAATTCAACTGACAATCACTTGATACAATTAAGCAGCATAAGCACATGCAAACGTCAATAGCCCTTCTCTTACTCTCATTTTACAGTTAATCACCACAATTATTCCACTTGTTGAAAGCTGTTTTATTAATACATTTTAGAATTACAAGGGGCTAATTCTTAGTTATCAAAACTCCTAAAATATTTTTTATCTTTCACAATAAAATCATTATCTCTAAAGGAAATGACAGACACGAGTATAACAAAATTATCTAATGGCTCAAAATTATCTCTGCAGTTCTCTTAAATGATCTGAACTTCCTAGTACCACTGCAAGAAAGGAGAACGTTTCAAGACTTCTGAGTACAGCTTTAAAGAAACACTTACATTTCAGTGCTTTGAAATCAAACAGTTTTAGCACCTTTATCTTTTGCTGATAAAAAGTGCATTTTTCACTTCATGGTTGAAAGACTCACTAAAGTACAGGACATTGCTGTTGACTAAAGAAAATGAGCAACTCAAACAGGCTTTCAGTTATAATGTCAGTCTAGCCTACATACAGAGTTAATTGGAAGGAAATGTAAAAATAGCTAACTTTTCAGTCTTTCAAAACTGGAGTAAGTACATCCTATAAACATACTAAAGTATTTTCCCCTGTCATACCCATAAAGATACAAAGGCTGTTGTCTCTAATCCTACACACTCTGTCCTCAGAAAAAAAATTGGTCTGGAAATTCAAATGTATGATTAAGTTACCTGTATCAGATGCTATACACATTCACCTTTCATTTCATTCTCAATTAACTTGGTTACACTGAAAGTCATAGGTTTAACTACATCTGAAGCTTTATTTCCACTCCAGTTTTAAAATTATAGGAAACTGAGAAAATTCTGGAATTACATTTTATATACAGATGTACATTTATTAACAAACAAATGATGTTCTGATGTTCACCAGAACCTACTCTCTTGGTATACACTGACATTGAAGTATATGATGTTTTACTCTGTATTTGAAATAAGTAAGAAGATAACATGAGATCCAGCTGTGTAACACTAGCTCTCAACTACAGCAATCCTACATCAAAAGTCTGCGCTTGTTTCACAAGTGTACCCACAAGCACTTCCCACTGTTGTTGAGAGCTTCACTGTAGCACACAGCAACAGTAAATTTTCCTTCAGAACCATAGTGTTAGAGAACACCAACTCTCCTACACAGCTTTCTTAGAGAGGAGATTTTAAGGAATTCTGCAAAGAACAGCACCTACAACCAGGACTAAGGATAATCTATCTTGACTGTCTGATCAGAAAACAAATGCACTAAAATGCTATGCTGCCTTCCAAGTGCTACTTCAGTGAAATAGTCATTTATCTTCTATCAGAACTACAGCAACACATATAGTTGTGAGAGTATGTTCTTTTTAGACCTGCACATCTCACTTGCTGATGGCAAATACTTTGTCTATCACACAGACAAAATCATATCTTGTAACCAAAAGGCAGACAAAGGATTCAGGCTAGGAATTAACTCAGCAAGGACTACTCATGTGAACTTCATCCTTACAGATAAAGGTATTTAATTCTCTTTCCAGGAATTTATCTAGAAAGCCAAAATTTATTTAAGATGCAAAATAATCTGAAACCAAGGGTTACTAGTGGCTCAGATGAAATATCCAGCAGATCCATTCTGATTTATAGGCATCTGTTTTTATTTACTTTCTGTAGTTATCTCAAATGTATTTTGCATCAAAAAGGAACTCTATCCAGAACCGTGAGTCAGCCACAATGTACTCTTATGAAAGGTAAACAAAACAAGATGCTATTGTGTATTCCGGAATGGTTTGTCTTTTTAAAGATGTCTTGGGGCTTTGACACTTTGGAGGGAGAGTTTTGATACCAACAATTTTTACTTCATGAGATATTCATAGGTGCTCAAAAAATACTGGTTATTAACATAAATATTCAAACTCCAAACTCAGCGTGACACTACTGGCCTTTCTTGAAGCAGAGAAAAGTGATGTCATTTATTTACTAGCTGGGGGGTTTAATTCTCAGAATATTTAGCAGCGTGGAATTTTTCTGTCTCAGGCAAAAGATTAAGACATTCAGCACATTATCAACTTGCTTAGACTCAGCTGGAATTTTTATTTTCATCACTATTCCGAAAAGACAGTCTTAGTAAGTCCTATTACAGAAGTTTTACTTATTTCTGTTTAACAAAGACCTATATAGAAAAAAGTTTCTTCTGAAACTTCTATGCAGGATGCACAAATGCAAGTGGCGGTGGATGATGCTGCTAATTGTTTTAGGAGATGTTGCCAAAATAAACTGGCTCAAATAACTCTCTAAAGATCTGATAAAGTAGATTAACTCGGTTGTAACACCCAAAGCCTTGCCCTTGAGTCAAATTTGCACTGCCTTCAATACTTTTGAAAAACCCAGGCAAATCTGAAATTCTACTGCTTCCCAGAAGTGTGCAGTGCTCTCATACATAATTTTAGAATTCCATACCATATACAGAATTTGCCAAAGACTGCTAAACTGTGAAATACAGTACCTATTGATACTGAAATTATAAGCACATAGCACCTGCATTATATTGAATGAAGTTATTAAATTATGCTCTGATGGGAAAGTTATCACGAAGGTATCTCCAAAATACTCTGGGAAGCAAAATTCAACAGAAGGAGAAACCACATAAAAGAAGACACAAACATATTTTACTTGTCTGAAGATTACAATACTCCATATCGAAAGAATTTTGTTGCCATCCTACTTTCTTAGCAGAACATCTAGTTATAAAACTTAAATGACTGCTTTACACTACAATTGACAGTATTAAGTTAACTGACTTTCCTTCTCCTCTAGCAGTCCTAGAAGGCTAAGGCATAAAATATATACTGGGGCCAAAAGAAACCCATTCAGCAAGTGAAAAAATAATGCGGCAGATAAACTACCAAAATTCCAAAGCACACCTGATAATGAGAATCTTTGTTAGAGCTAATACTGGGGAAAGCATGCATGTGCCAGAAAGAGCTAAACAGAATTTCAGAGAAAATCAGAAGGCCACTGCTACGTTTAAGAAATACACATTCTTGGTGGAGAAATAACAATGTAAACAGATAATGTTACAGCACTTACGCACAAAAATCTCAACCACATTACTCTAGAAAGCAACAACAGTTCTGGGGCCAAAGTGCCCCAAGCGATAATAGTAACAGTGAACACACACACACACACAAAAAACACCCAAACTGAATCCAGAGGGCTCTGTACAAAATCACCACAAACATTTACAGAAAAATTCCATTTCATGTCAAGATCTTTCTGTAAACCTTGCAGTGACCAAACCAAGTGGTAAAGCTCATAGGAAGATACTTAGCCCTGAATAATAAATAGCAAATGACCATCTAAGGAGGTGGGCTGAAAGTCCCCCAAAGAACTGATTTAAGATTTCACTGATCTAGGCACAAGAAAATTCCTGTACTGTAATGCTGATGCTTAAATAGCAGTACTTAATCACTTTAACAAAATGGTACTGTAAAGCATAGACCAGCTGATGCTATTAAGAGTTTTGACTAATGAAATGAAAAGATCACTGATTTGCTCTTCTGGCAGATTTAAGACTAAAACCTTTTTGTTGTATTTAATATTACTATCAAATAAGTGACAACAGACCTTCCCACCACGGTTTATGGAGAGTACCTGTTCTCTCCCTCAGACACACTCTAGGCAAAAATCAGCCACAGCATGAGGGCACAGTCAAATAATGCACACTAGTTTACAGTGTGCAATAACCTTCAAAACCAGGTTATCGTCACTCACATTTCACACAATTTTCACTTAAATTTACAGTAGATATAAGAAAAATATTCTGCCACTGTAACTCTTGCAGAGCAAAAATCTAATCTGTAATTTCTATGTGGTTTTGATCCTAGCTCGGTAATGTTTCTGTATGAGTTTAACAGGCAAAGCAGAAAAATAGTACCTCCTCCCTAATCAGAAGCTTTTAGGGCAACATTATCCCAACAGAAATACACAGCCATTTTGCAGTGAATTGTTCTCTTTATTTCTAGAAATGATAGTTTAGATTTTCAAATAATATTAAAATGTGTATCTTGCAATTCCTTTGCTGAATTTTTATTTGTCCTGCATGTGGTTTATATTGATTCAGTTGTTAACTAGCTATCATAAAGCTTAGGTGAGAACCCCCCTGCTTGCTATGCTGTAAGACTCAATATGCCAAGTGTTTTTTGGAAGGCAGAAGGGTTTCAGCTCATTCCTGAAGCATTGCCTAGTTGCCACAGCTAAATGGCAGTGACCTGTGCTCGTCAAGTAAAAGACATCCTATTAAAGCCTACTTTTAGAAGTCTTAGCTATCTTCTGGTAGTATTCTCCCATATATGAGCCTACATTTATCACATTTTAATCAATTACTTTAAGGTCAACCTATGGCAGTGAAGGTCAAGAACACACAGATGACAAAGCAGTGACATAAACAGAACATACTTATTTTTGTGGGAGTGGGGGAATCCCTCACATCCCAACAATAATAAGCTTGCTGTTATTTCAAATGCCAGCTTCCAAGGACAGGACAGCCTCTTAACTGACCTGAGACTAAGAACAACTTTCACACTGCACCATTTTGAACATTAATCACTTTTTTACCCCTCCTCAAAAAGTGTTTGCAAGAAAATCACATACCTTGACTTTGACAAGCCTTTTTGCTGTCTTGATCTTGGCTTCACAGAAGGCTCCTCTATACTTTGCACTCACATCAGTGCCCACTGTGAGATAGGGAGGCTCATCAATTGCCTGGAACAGGAAGGAAAACAGCTGCTTTTTAATTACTGACCACTGGAAATACAGATACCATGGTCCACCAATTTCTGTGGACAAAGTATTATAAAACAGCCCAATGAAACTTAAATTGACAGCAATAGAAACACAAAACACAACACTAAGAAAATACAATGAACAGAGTTACAATTTTATAATATACAGATATAATCTCATGATCTAAGATCACAAATACAACAAAATGATACCAGTTATCTACAACAAGCACCACATAAGCTTCCAGCCTCTGAACCATCTGAAGACACAGCACGTGATCAATTCTGCTACAACGGTGAAGGCTAACCAAGTGTTCTACCTTCTCCTTAAATTGCCTCAAGACTTGGTAAGTTGCATGAAGATACTGGTCTTAACTTACCTCAAATAATTAAGGTTCATTCTTCATTAGTAAACAGAACAACTCTGAAGAGATTTTGCTTTTTCGCTTTCAAATAAAGTAAATTATAAAGGTGACACTGATCAGGAGAGCAGCCCACAGGCAAGGTACAGTAGGAGACTGACAGAGACTAAACACACAGTGAAGTTGAAGGGTCCAGACAAAAGACAAGGTTTTGTGACATGAAACACAGGAACAGGTGACACCCAAACAGGGAAATAAGAAGCAGAAGAGGTGGGAAATAAGAGAACATAGGTCAAATCAATATACTGAGTGAGATCATGAAGGCACAGTTCCTTCAAAGGAAGTCCATATTCTGTCACACAACCTCTCTTAACATAATCTGGGTGAGAAGATTCCAGATAAGTGAACCACCAATGAAATATCACTTCATAGGCTCTGGGTGAGAAGAGGGAAGGCAGAGGCTAACACACAAGGGGGGGGCGAGATTTGTTTTCAAGAGCTGTAAGCCTCCATGGAGACCCAGACAATAGCAGAGCAGAGAGATTTAAGCCCTTATCGAAGCTACACTGTGTTTGTGCCCCTACAGATCCAAACACAGTTTACAAGGGGCATCTCTGGCACATCCAGGTTCTCTGTGGGTAAAATCTTCACAGGCATCAGAGACTGAGGTGCTTGCACTCAGCATCAGGTAATTCCTACTACCTGCTTCCAGTTCTAATACATCCGAAGGCATGGAAGTGTGTACTTGAACACTTCAATGCACCATTTTTCAGAAATATAAGTTTTAAAAATCTTCAAATTGAGAAACATTAGATGTTACAGGGTAAACTGCTTATTAATGATGTTTTTTACAGTGACTCTGTTCCAGCCTCTCTCTCTCTCTCTAACTGGCAGGCAATAGAGTATATTTCTAAGTACTATAAAATTGTTATCAATCTGCACTAAGATCATCAGAAGCATGAATGCACTACTGAACCCCTCGCTCTCTCTTCTGCATGTGTGGTACGTGACTGCATGCAGAATAGCAGGATATACTACGCTGGTGGCAGTATATCCATGAACACCTATCCTTTCCTAATCCAGCTTAATAGCAATAAAACTCCACTGAGATTAACAAAGAATCTGTTAAGCATGTTGAGATTCTGAAATTCATTCCCTCCTTGTCTGCACAACAGTACTTGCCTTTGAGGCAGGCTGCAATGCTTTCCTCTTGCTGCACTTGGATGGACGCTACAAGAGGGACTCGGTGATAAATTTGGTTTTGGTCAGTACTCTCACTGAAGTGAACCAAGAAGTGGCTGTTTCACACAATATGAATCTGAGCAGAGGAAAGCAGCAGTGTTCTCTTGCAAAGACAGTAAAGCTCTAAAAGGGGAGCACCCCTCCTGCTCCACTGCATGCTTTAGTAAAGAAACTCATTCACCACTGCAGGGGTGATAGCATTTCATGCCAGCTCGTCTTCCAAAGCTAAAAGGAATTGTGGAGTACTGAGATTAGTTTAATAAGAATGACAGATCCGAGATGAGTCCACACAGATGCACACAGCTATGATTCTACTATAAACAAAACTTAAAGAGCTAGTTGTGTCAGTGTCAATCTATACTTCCCTATACAGACAAAAGAATTATCACAAAGGCCAATCCACAGTACCAAGGTGAACTTATAGTAAAATATAAAACACTTTTTCTTAATTGCTATTGACGCTAACTAGAACAAAAAAATGTTGAGCACCAAGATAATCTGAAGCTCTGATCTTTGAAAACTTACAGCAGAGGAACAGGAAAGTCAAAAACCAAACATTAAGCAGGACTTTAAATTCTTACAGAAATCATAATTACCAGTAGTGTGATTACTTTATCACTACTCCAGCTTATTCTTAACAATGTCTTCCAGAAAGACTATTCATTCAAAAGACAACAAATTAAGAACACAAAAGTTAATTTCAATCTCTAGCCTAAATCCTTTGAAATTACTCTTATTCCTTTCACTGGAATTAATTAATATTTACTACTAAATATTTACTACTAAAGAACTTCAAAGTATAGCAAACATATAGACTACCTGATTACCAATGAGATATGTTTACTAGAAACACAGTATTGGAGTAGCTTGAGAAAAAACTGATGGAATTACTTTCTTTAACTACTGCTATAAATCATTATATACTTTAAAACAGTATCTGAAATCTTTAATGGATACATACTGGATTTTTTCCTGCAATTTCATTATTCCATTGAAAGATAAACCACATGGGCTTTCCCCCCACCCAAATCACTTAACCAAAATTTCCAAGATATTTCCCTCACTGTGACAGAACAATAGCTGAAAGTGGCAAGTTAAAATAATTAGCAAAATGTGATGCACCATAGTGAATGTAAACTAGAAAAATAAAAGTAATGACCAGAGTCCAGGATTAATTTCAGATAATTGTTATCATAACTTTGTCATTCTCACCAACTCTGAGTCACCTGTTCTCAAGCAGGTTTTATTCAATTCCACCAACATTAGAGAGATTAAAAATTAGTATACAGCTATTTTTATCTTTCTGTTATCCCTTCCCTGCTTTGTGCTTACGTCATTTATTAGATGTCCTTATGCTCAGGCTGAATTTTTATCAGGGTTTGATTTTGTTCTTTTTTTAGGCTTTTCAGAGCATGTTTCCAGAAAATATACATATTAAAAAAAAGCCAGTATGCTAAAATGCAGCTAGAATTTGATAGTTCAGTAATCTTGGAAAAGGTATTGCAAGCATACTGAAAATATCTTACCAAGATTCACTGCAGTGACATTTAAAGGCAAGGGGGACTACCCTGTAATACAAAAAGTTCTAGGCTTCCCAAAATTCTTGAAGATCTCTTAAAGCAAAACTATAGTAGCCTCATAGGCTGCTGTCTCAGCCTTTATTTTAAAATTGGCATTTACATTTTATACATGAACAAAATCATCTGCACTTTACAACTTAAAGATAAGAATCATCGTTACAGGAGCATATCGCAAACAATCAGTAAACTTCTGTCAACAGCAAAACTGAAAAGTATGCCCAGCACACGCCATCATTCATGTATAATGAGATCAGGAACTTCTTTCATTCAGAGCAGCTTTAATACACACCCCAGGATATCCTGTCAGTGTTTCTTTGTGTCTATATGCACTCTTTCGAAAATCTCAGAGTTCACACTGGAAGGAGAAAAGTGAAGCTGATGGCACTGCTCGCCTTGTTTGTTTGGTTGTTTTACTATTTTCAGAAGACTGGTATTGAAGACCTTCGTGGAGACCACTCACCCAGCAGGCGGCTCCAAGAGGAATCAGTATTTTGTCTGTACGAATGACCGAGGCCAGGCTGCCGCAGAGGAGCCGGCTCTGCGGGGTGACACGGCAGACAGACGGACATCCGTCCGCACACGGATACCGGGAAGGGCTGCACCCCGCGGCCGCAGCCGGCGGGGGCTACGGAGGGGCTGCTCTGGGAAGGGAGCGGGAGGAGCCCTTCCCCAGCATCCGCTGCAGGGGGGCTGAGCGCTCCCAGGGCGCTCCGAGGAGCTGGGACAGCCGGGCCGGTGCTGCAGCTCCGGTACGGCCGCCGGAGAACACGGCGCCCGGCTGACTCGCTCTTTCGGGGGGCAGACGAGCACCAGCGACTCTCCGGGGAGCTGCCACTTTAAGGGGAGGGGCCGGAGCCGGGAAGCTGCCAGAAGTTTCTGGCTGCCCGAGCCAGCTCCGAGCGCAGCCGCCCGCCCTCGCCCTCTCCGCGAAGTCGCCCACGGCTCCGGCAGATTAAGCGCGGATTGCTGTACACTAAATTTGTCCCCTTAAGGCGATTGCCGGGTAAATCTGCACGCAGGGCCTCCCGGGAGAGCCTGCCGCTGCTGGAGTCGGGCACGGAGCACCGGCAGCGCCAGCTCCCGGGATCCGGCCGGGAAAACGTGCGAGTGCTGCCCGCGGCCCTGCACTGCAGCTGCTCCGCAGCGCCGCTGGAACGCGCCCGGCGTTCAATATCCTAAATCATCGACCAAATTACTATTAAAAAAAAAGTTCCGCCGCTGTCTTGAGTGAGCAAGAAGGGATAAAAAGAAAAGCACTTCCTGCAGTTCTGCACTTTCCATTAGGAAATCCAAACTAATGGACAACCGCCATGCTACTACTAGCACTTAATTTTGTTTTATTAATGGGAGTAGGATGAATAGTTTCTCTGCTATCTCAATTCACAACTGCTGTGCGCGCAGAGGAGTTGCAGCACAGGCTGCAGCAGCTGAAAAGCTGGTTTAACACTTAAATAAGAACCAGTCTCTAGGTGACCAGTCAGCAATTTCCACCAATTCAGTGGCGGAATTTTCTTTGGCAGGAAAAGCAGGCTGCTGGAAGGGTTCTGCTCCAGCCTTCAAGCTGATTATACCTGGAAGGATTGATTAATGGCTACATGCCCATATCATAAAACGACCTGCACATCTTCTGAATTTGGATATTTACATGGTATTAATAGTTCTGGTCTTCCATGTATGAGGGAGAAAACACAGAGATCTATCCAGAGCACTGTGGAATACATATTTTAACACTGCAATCTAAAATGGTAGCATCATGGTTTTACATACATTTTAAAGCTCTAAAGAAGTTGGTTTTCCAGCGTTTTTTTACACACATATATTTTTCCATCTACGTGGGATGAAATCATCCTCACATCTCTTTTTTCAACCATGCTGCATTACTATATTCAAATGTCTTTGTAAAGTCTGTCATGCCATACAGCAGCTGATAAAATTGCTTTACATTGTGCTTTGCCCATAAGCACATCTAATGTGGTGTGTGAATGTATTATTTCTATCTCCTAATCTGTATTCTTCTGCACCATGCACAGGATGTTCCAAGTAAACCACATGAAAACAAGATTAAATATTCAATCTAGAAACATAACAGACAGTTACTAAGAAAGCCTGCAGGACTGCTTTGGAGTAATATAGAAAGAGAAAAACCTTCCCTCAGTCTTTCATGTATATGAAGTCTGAAGAGCCAAGATTTCAGTTTGCATTAAACATTCAAAATGCAACATTTATCTGCTCTACAAGACTCTTGAGTCAAGAAACTTTTGCAACAAGCAAAAGCCACCCCAGCTATCCCACAATTAATGAAAAGGACGGGTTTTGAAAATTTAAGATTTGTTATATTTCAATAACTAAGGTTCAGGGAAAGCTTGTTAAAGATTCAAGAAACTCTCCCCCTGATCCACCTGCCATCCAAATAATTACTGCGTTTCAAAGAGAAACATCATGAGGCTCAAAAGCTGATTTCTTTTCTCACCCATAGTAAGCATGAGGACAGTGGCAAAACTTTTCCTACTGCCTATGGTATTTTGAAGTTATTTTTCCAAGGGAAGTGTTTTTCTCATTGTTGGTCTACGGTTCATAATTTAAGATGGAAACACAGTTTGCAAGTGGAATCATTACACACATACTTGACTATTCTATCTACAGTCATCCCAATCCCATAATTTAGTAGGAAAACCCACCAGAAAATACCCCACTACTTCAATCCAAAACCAAGCATATCTTAAAGTCTCCTAACAAAGAGCAAAAATTTCACATAGCTGGAACCTTAAATTCCCTTTCCATCCTACAGAATTAGCAACCACCTCAGTCATTCAATTGGCTTTCAGAAACTTTTAGGTCAATGAAGGCTTGAAAAGATTCAGTTTTTAAAAACAGCCATCTTTTTTTTTTTTTTTTTTTTTTAACAAAAGTAAATTCATTATCTCCTGGACAAGTTCTGAAAAAAAAATTTTCATGAACATAGGTGAAAAAAACACAAACACATAAAAAATTTCCTCCCCAAATACTTCCTCCCCTAAATAATACATTTAACTTATACATTATTACCTTAAATACTTTCAAACTGCAGTAAGTTCCACCCAACAGCAGAGATCCACCTACACACTGCAGAATCAATCTTTTAATAAGCAAAATCACAGTGTAATTAGGAGTGCAAGATTTTGCTTATAGCAAAATAGTGCTGTAGTTTGGAGGATGTTCAACTTTATAGTAATAGCAGACATCTTCAGGAAAAACTATTATTACAACATTTTTAATATATTCAGTTTTGCAGATAATATCTTTATAGTTGATTTTAAATACATTCCTCATGTATTTTCAGAGCAACAAAGCTAACAAACTTCTAAAACCTTTCTACAAACTGTATCACCAAGGCATACAATTCCTCAAAAGCAAATGAAGTATCCAAAACAAAGACTGAAGCCCAGAAAATAAAAAATTCCTTTTAAAAAAAGTTAATCCATTGGCCCATCATCCACCTTCCAGAAATAAGAACACCACAATAGGAAGCAGGAGGAATTTTTCTGACACTTGCAAACTACAAAATCGAATAAAAGGCAGTGATGTTTTCCACATGAAAAGGCTATTACATGAAAGCCCAAGAGTAAGAGTGTGCTTTGAACAAATGTTCTTCTGGCTGAAAAACTAGATTTTTACTTGTTTTTTGGTTTTGCTACTGTTGTACGTACATTTCATAGAAAGGCAGAACTATTAATTTCAAAATTTATGAAGGAAAATAGTTCAATTTTATCAGTATTTACCCACAAATTAAAACTATGTTAAGAAACATCCTGACCAAACATTTACAAGTTATAAAGGGGGTGGAGGGGAGTTCTTGTAATGAAACCTATTTCCAGTTTCAAATTAAAATCTACAGGAAGTTTAAAGTAACACCTCACCAATCTTGTAAGCAAACATTATACAGCACATAACTGTTGCAAAATGTCATTGTTGTCTCTCCCCTCCACCAAGCTGGAAGTTAGCAGAGCTTAGTGGACTGATGTCTGGAAGCATTAAACCAATTTCTGACAGCTTTAGCCTTCCCTACAGGTGCAAAGCGGATATTTTCTTTATTTCAAATTATTCAGTTAGATCAGTCCAGTGCCAAGCTTATTTAAAGTTCTTAAAGACTTGAAAGGGTTCAAAAGCTGATTTTCTTCTCCAAATAGAAGTGAGCTGTGGAAAGGATTTACAGGTTCTAAGATCATGAAGGACCAAGAGACCCAAAACAAGAAATTCAATTCTGTAATCACAAGTAACACTTCTTCTATTTATTATATCTGTATCAAATGCAGAATGGATTTTCATTACTTTTATTTACCCATGTAAAGCTGAACTTTTATGGAACTAATTCCTTCTTTTTTTTGGAACTGTCAGTTGATGAATAAAATTATAAAAATATTTTAACTCTACTAAGAAAATAAGAAGTAATAATTTAAAAATTTTAAAAGTTAGTCTATCCTAATCACTGCCAAAAAGCAACTCAATTCTCCATCCAGAAATTTACTGAATAGTTTAATTTCCAAACATCTAAACTGTAATTACCTCATTTCCTATTCAAAATAGCGAATCCAGAAAGGTGACTATGCTTTTAAAAATTACAGCATTTAGGTATTTCTTTTTCCTATCATATTGAATAAAACCTACTGTATTCTGATTCTGTTCCTAATTTGGTCACAGACTTGCTGCACCATGATGTGGCCCAGCAGGCTTGTACCAACTTTCAAGTCTGCAGAATTGGGGTAATGCACACCTTACTCAAAGGCAAGTGTTTGATATTTCTCTATAGTACTTTCAGACCTAAGAATGGAAATCTGTATTCTTTCTATCAGTGCAGCATATCACTCTATAAAGTGCTTTATTTAATAAAAACACTCCAGAACTGCTGATCAAGCTCTCATAAAAATAATGGCAATTCTTTACAATTCCTCCTGTAGGTCTCTTGTTCTATATTGCTGAAAGACTACGTGAAGAAAAGATACTTTGAATGCCTACTCCTGCTGTTTATCCCTCTAAATATAAAATCTTTCTTCAAGTCAATTATTGCCATAGCTACCAGACTGCAATTTTTCTTGTAAGGTTTAGCTAAATATTAAAACTATTTAACATTTTATCTTAGTACTGTAAAATGATACAACTTCATTAATTTTGGCCAAATCCTTTTGTACATTTCAAGACTGAACACTGTTTCTACATACATACAGACAAAAAAGTAACAATTAGTTTGAAAGAAGGAGCTTCTCAATGAAGACTTTTAATCACAGATATTTTTAAGACTTCTTTCACATTTCCTGTGTTTTGCACAAGAACTAAAAGTCATTCTAGTATGGAGAATTTTAAGTCAAAAAAAGGAAGCAATCAATGAAGTGTTTGTTGTTAGAGGGTAAAATAGTTCAGCAAAAAGTATGTTTGATATCTGTTTAGCACTTTAACTACGTTAAATTCAATTTTTACATTGATAAACACCCTTTTGCCAACTAAAAGCTTCAGATATTGCTTAGAAACATTATTTAAATTATTAGGTCTGGAAAACTTGCCTCGTTTTAAAAAAATGTGTCACAGTTCTGTCTAGAGATGCTGCTATGAAAAGCTTGGGATGAAAAGAATGATATACTAATGATATGCTTGTATTCCAAATGGATTGGAACAAAGATCATTTGATAGTTTAATCAAACAAACCAGTCCAGGCAGTTCCTGAGCAAAATGATCAAGTGACTATGTAAAGTCTGAAAAAACAATAGTCAATGAAATCTCAAGAGAAAAAAAAACAAACCTATTTTTTAAACTATTTGATAATTCTTGGGCATTTTTTATCTTTCCAGTCAAAGACAATTTAATGATTGTTTTCTTTTTAAGAAGTTAGTAAATTCAGTATAACAATATACAGAACAAGAAACTATGTATGCAAAATTACTTGTCTGTATTCTAGGTAACTGATAATACTGGCATTTTAGTTGACAAAAAAATCCAGTAATATTTTTAGATAGTAAAACTGACAGCAAGAGCAAAAACAGTGAAGAGATACTAAAATCAGGTAACTGCCCAAGAATGTTAGGGTTTTTTTCACTGAAATTTTGGCATATTAAGATTCTGTTTATTATCAAAATTTTTAAAAGTATTCGGTGTTGTGTAAAACTTCAGAAGCAAATTAATGCTAAATTTAAAAACTGAACCTCAAAAAAACCACCACCAAAATTCAAAATCAACACCTAAAAAACCTCAACCATAAACCATTACATCTTTTTCTGCAGATACAAAATAAACTTTCTTGCCTTGGTTTTGTTCCATTCTTTGGACACTTTCTAAACTGGCTATCAGGAAAAAAAAAGCGGGAGGAGTTATTTTTGTTCATAAGTTAGAACAGAAAGGGAAAGCTGAAGGAATGACATACAACTCAGAAAGATTTCTGAGCAGAAAGATTTCTGAAATACTGACCCAAGTCAATTCACTAAACACAGCTATGACTTTATTAGGCTGTCAGTATTTAAATATGTACTGATAAAATTATATGCTAAAATTCTAAGCATTTAAGATGCTATTTTCTATATTAGTATGAAATCATGACTGTAGCTGATTTGTAATTTAATATAAAGTACTTTTTCGAATACCACATTAAAACTTGAATACTGGTACAGAATAACATATTAAATCACATCATTAGTGTGGTAAAAAATTAATGTGTAGCCTCTGTATTTGGTTTTCACCTTTGTTGCTAGCTAGGAGAATGATGGGGGAGTACACAAAAGGAATGCCAAACCTACACACAACTGTCAAACAATACAAAACAAAAAATGTGAATACAAAACAAAGCAAAAAAAATAGTTTTCTTATTGAGAATGAATCCTTCCTCAAGACACATGACTTAGTAAGTTAAGCAGAACCAATCTGCACATGAAGGCTATGCACAAATCCAAGCATTCTGGAACTCCAGAACTGTGGTCCTGAAGACAAAATGAATTTGTAGCAGAGAGCTAAGTGTACACAAGAGTGTACCAAAAGTATGGTAGTATAAAATGTCTAATGTCATACAGCAACAAGAAATTTAGACAAGAGAGTAGATTTTACATCTGCCATGCTCCCTCCATTGCTACGTAGTAATTCAGTGTAAAACTGTTGGCTAGGGACAAGACACTTAGAAAAGAACTATGAAAATTAGTATAGAAAATACCTACAAAGAGTTGAAATAACTTAATCTAACCACTTTATCAAATATTAAATTACAACGGATGAGGTTCTTGGGGAAAACAAACAAAAACTTAATTACACATAAAAGGTTATCAAGGTTGTTCCTCTCGCCAGGATTTTAGCTGTATTATTCAAAACAGGTCTGTAACACCTATTCTTACATTTAAGAGTGAGTATCCCACACCCTGCAGTACTTAAAGGCTTTTCTATAACATCTCATCTAAACACTCCTTGCTACTCTTATTTCTTGTCTTATCAATATTGCAAATGAAGACTTCTGCTTTATAGCTTTCAAGAGATGCAACTTCTTAGAGTAATCCTATTTCTAAAAGAAAAATACAACTCACAGTGTAAATTTTATCTACAGGCAAAACTTGATACATGTATATATATGTATATTTACCTATAGACCCTGTGTTTTGAACTGTCCCTCTGGAGTTTGATTTAATTACCTCACATATTTCTCCTAGTTGGCACCTAAAATAGGACACAGGTATGGCCTAGTTAATTGCAAGAGAAACAAATATAATTTCACACAATTTTCAAGTAATACTTTAACATTCCAGTGTGGCATTTGTCTTTTTGGCAGAAGTATGACATTGCCTCATGTTCCATTTATTTTTTGGCTATTTTTCCAAGAACTGCCCCCTCAGGAGGCAAGGATAGCATGCAGCAGGTTCCATTTTCAAAGGTAGTGAACTGATGTGGCATGGACCACACACCATGGAACTTTTGGCAGTGTTGATGGCTCCCCTGCTCAGCCTGCTGGCTGCCTTCAGCCTCAGACACTAAAACCTTAGATGAGAAGGCAGCAAAGTTCTCAATTCGCTGTGCTGGGAGTCTTGACTCATTGAATAAAGCACCAGCCTCACCCCCCCAGAGGATCTGGACTACTGCAAATCCATTACATGGAGCACACTAAAGGAAATGAGATATCTGAACAAGTCATGACTGCTTGCAGACAGGTTCTGAGCCAACCACCCAACAGAATCTACCGTACTTTACAAAGCACCATTACCAAATTCCTTCTGCCCAGCAGACAGAACACCCAGTGCCACATGCCCACGTTTATAATAACAAGGAGACTTCCACAGTGCCATCACTCGCACTGAGAAGTTTCACAAACACCCACAGGTTAGCTAGAGTCCTTCCCTGGATTTGGCCCATATTGTCAGACTCAAGTGCTCTTTCATTGCAAAGAAAAAAGCAGTATTGCAAGGACCTTTAATCTTATATTCTAGGGCATTCATAGCTTCAGGATGAACAGAGATTTTAGGTTTAAAAAAAAGATGTTAAAATGCTGTGTAACTAGTTGCTTGAAGAGATCATAAGATTGATTAAAATACTCCATCACTTCGAACTTTTGAATCAACAGTCTTACTAAACACACATTAAAAGCGTGATCAAGCAGCTTTTGAGGTAGCAGTTCAAACTAAGCCTAATATGGCTATAGGTATTCACACTCAAATTCTGAATCAACAAGGAATTCCCACAGTTAAAACAAAATATTTTGATAAAAGGCAGCTACAGAACATGAAGTCTTCTAAACAGTTACCTGTGCTTTTCAAGATTCTGTGAATTGTCCCATACACAAAACAGCCTATCAGAGTAATCAGAAAAACCACTCAGTCAAAGAAATACCAGCTTTACCACTTCTGATTTGTGATGATGTATGTCAAAACTCATTTTGCCACCCCCAGGCACTTGCGTGATGTCTCAGACAGACAGGAAGTATGCACATGGTTTCATCTCTGGTTAGAGCTCAACTTACCATAATAAATTTTAAAAATACTCCTGTACACAACTCCACTCAGCAACAATTTCAATCTGTTCACTTCTTTAGTTTTAAAAGCTCAACTGTTGCAGTCAGTCCCCACTTCCTCTCAATAAATTACATAGGCCAAAGCTGGCTGCCTTGCCTTGTACTTATATTCACTGCTCTGAAATCCTGCAATCTTGTGGCTATTATAGCTGTGGGGTTTTTAGCCTCAAAGACATCTCATTATAATGGATTATAATTTCATAATGCACTTTTCTTAGTGCTTACAAAAAATCTGGTAACATAGCTTGTATTTAATACAGTTGCTTATTAGATTTCTGAAATGGCAACAGTCATAATACTTTATCTCTGCAAAGGAACAGATGGAATAGGCCCTTTAGTTAAATTCAGGATGGGAAGAAGATTGGGGACTACTAAAAGAAAAAAAAATCTTACTTTAAGTGAGAAATTACTAACAGAGTTTCTGCTGTATTTGCAACCAAAATACACAACCACCTGTATGAGAATCAAAATATGAAAGTTTTGTGTAGAATTATGAGCTGGTAAGTGGCAAGAAGCAAAACAGCCTGATTGTTACAGAACTGACAGGAAGCTTCTAAAAATGTAATTGTTTAAAACCTAACTGGTGCAAAAGTATGTAGATTCTTTATGGCAGAAATCTAATCACACAGAACTGTTATAAATACTAGTCACACTCATTTATTTGTTTTTTCCTTGTTGCTTTGAATAATCATTAGGATGGAGTTTTGATCATTATGCAAAGTTAAAAATTAGTCTAGTAAAAAAGGGGTGAACCTATTCACTCCTTTGAAAGAACCAGGAATACTAAGATTAATATTCTAAAATCTGTGTACCTGCAGAAAACAACAAAAATAAATGTAGTGATCAAAAATAAATCTAATAAAATGGGTTTAAATAATCAAAGTTGGTGACACACACTACCTACTGCCAACAGTAGCTCTTAATTTCTGAAACTAGAAAAGGTGGGGGGATGTGTACTGCTAGATGCTCACCACCAGCAGTTGAAACAGATGGTGTGTTCTTTCATACTTCTTTTGTGAGTTAAATTAACAACTCACAAGTGTAAAAGGGGAAAGCCTGGTCCCTCCAAACTCAAATCCACATGAATGATGATGGCTCTCCCTGTGCATCCTTCCTCTTGTATGTGTTCTGATACACCTTCAATTAGGGTCTGAAGTGCTTCAACTCACCAATTCGCTTGTTTCTGTTCTTTTCACTCAATTGCTATTCTTTCACCTTAGTACCTTGTATCATTTCACTGCAAGATCACACAGCAGCATTAACAAAGTAGGGGCAGATAAATCAATGGGCAAATTGGCAGCCTGCCTCCAACTACAAGATGAGGTAGTACTCCACAATAATTTAAAACTTGTAAGGTTCTTGCAAAAAAACCACAGAAATTTCAAAACTTAGAAAATAATCCTTTTCTTTTCCTGTGGGTGTTTGATAGAATTTTCTATATTTATCTTTTCATTGCACACTCCAGCTCTAAATATTTTTTTTTTCCAAATTCAAAAAATTGAATGCATGAGGCCCTTAGCTGGATGGGAAAGATGACATTTACTGTGCTACTTTTTTTTTTTTCTGATAGTCAAGCTCTCTCTTCTTCAAATGATCTGGGTATCAAACAATCAGCTTTTGGTCAAAGATCTCCACTAAAACCCTGTAGTGACTTTAAACTGGCTGAAATCACTTCAGCACTGGAGTACATGCAAGGTCAAACAGAAGTTTGTATTCAAAGTCTAATCTACTTGGAAAATACTCAAAAAACCAGTTAATGTTAAGTTTTACATCCATACATTATTTGCAAAAAAAAAAAGCAGGTATTAGTGATTTAACTGAGCATTCTCTAGGAATGATCTAAGTTATTATTTCTAGAGAGAACAAGCAAAGTACCATTACCATTAGATCACAGAACAAAACAATTTTTAATTAATCTGTTTTTGTAATCAAGAAGTCAAACTGTAAACTGAGAATTAATTTCAAGATTAATTTCAAAAATTTCAGAATTTACCACAAAAAAATTTGCCACTTTAATTCAATTTATAAATGGGATCATTCCTGTCAAAAATCACTGCTTAGTTTGACTTCCTGAAAAATGAGATATTTAATGTGACTGGACTAGAGATAACTTGTACCAAGATGATGATCCAGTGCTGAGGCAGACTTTAGAAGTCCTTCATGGAGCAGAGATCTACAGCAGAACAAGAAAATGAACCAGAGCCATATAGCTGGACAAGCAAGATTGCTCACAAGTCACTACCTTGCAGAGGGTAACTCCATTAGGTTTAACAGCAGTAACAGACACTAGAGCACACCTGAATCCAGAAAACCTGTTTCAGGTTACATCTCACTGGCAAAGAGATCAAAACATGAGAAAACATTCTTTCAGTCCTCTCATGGTCTTGCATGGATATAACCCAGGGATCCCATTAGCAGTGTTTGACAGAGCACATGCACCCAAGAAGCACTGCAGTTCCAGGAATATGAATATACAGACTTTCTCCCCCTTCACAGAGCCTGACATTGCCATTAAAAAAATCAACTGAAGGAAGGGTCAATATCACTGCAAAGATAATTTCATTCGATTACAAGTCTGGCATCTAGTTTCTTCTGATAAATTCAGACTTGGTGGAGATACAGCCATCTAAATCTCCATTTCAGACTATATTAAATTAATAGCATGGAACACAAAGATACCTTACCTACAGAAAAAACTCCTGTTCTCTCTACCAATTTGCCTTTTGCTTTTCTCCTGGCTTTTCCAAACAGGTTGTTTTCATCTCAGACAAAGTGCAAGGCTCAGATTCACTAAGATATAAACGCAAGTGACAGAAACTGAAGATGCCATTTAGAACAGGCAAACTAGGCTCTCTTCTCTTTCCAGTCACTTGCTCTTAAAAAATACCCTCAGATTTCTCCACTGGCTTCAAGAGATTCAGCATGCACAGACCAACAGTCTGGTCTTCCTTTCTAGCTCAGTGCCAACAATAACTTTTTAAGACTTTCATTTTGCAAACAAGCCAAACTAAAAATATTTTTCACTTGTTTTGGGTTTTGACAACGTTTTACTTTAACTAGATACACATCAATCCCTACACTTTTCCTTAGGTTTTAGCATTAAGCAATCCCTCTTTGGAACATTTTGACAGTTCACTCCTGGTCTAACCTAGTCTCACAGTAACCTGCTATGCTGTTACTATGCTTGAGTGTCCAAGGGAAACATTACACAAGAGCTAACAAAACACATCTCAATTGGGTAAAACAACTAATACACCAAGAGTGCAATATTTTTGGCTTAAAAATAGTAAGCACTTATATTTGGCTTTCCTGGAATTCCCTATGCCACAATTACGTATTTGAAACATCTAATAGAATATAATTGTAATGAAATTCAAAGGCAAGCTAGCCAACAAATTGAACCTTTTGAAGAACTGTAGGTAATTTCTAGATATTAAAATATGTACGTATGTGTTCGTGTGTGTATATAAGTAAATGTAAACTTGACCATTATTACCTTCACCACATACATTTTTGGAAGTGAAAATTACCCTTGACAGGTATATCTTATCCTGGTCTCTTTGATGATATATTCTAGATATATCTTTCAGTGTCCCAATGATAATAATTTCCTTTGGTTTTCTCCCCCCTTTTACATTTATCAAACATTCATTTTTCTCTCTGAACTTCTGGGAAGAAGATTCCACTTCCTAATAAAAAATTATTTTACATTACATTAGCTAAGATACAAATAGCATACAGTAACTACATGTGTGCAAATTATCAATAGTGCTTCAGCCTTAGTCCATACAGAGGGTCTCTTTTCTAACATCTGGAGTAGAGTCTAACAATCTTTGAACTGCCAGTAAATTATATTGCAATACAAATATCTATCTCTGAACTATTTTTCTTTTATGGAAAATTGGAGATCTATCTTTATGGAAAGGTATTACACCTTTCAAAATAGTAAAAAAATTCTTCAGCTTCCTCTCCCAGTGGAAAAAAAAAAAAGGAAAAGGAGAAAAAAACCTCCCATAAAAATTTAAAGTGACTGCAACTATTGCATGTGTAAAGAAAAAGGTGACTATATATATGCAAATGAATAAAATTACATAAGAAGAGTTGCATTAGCCAAAGTTTTTCAGTGTTCTGATTTCCCCCTAATATTCTAATGAAGCTATAGGTCCCTGAATAATGATTGTTTAATTGTATTTTCAAATCTCCTTAGAAACAGGCTACAGAACCCATGGCACTATATTAAAGAAAATAGAGACAAGACACAAATAAGGTTAAAGAGAAGTATTAGCATTACTATACACACACTTGCACTATGTAGAATCAGCTAGGCAGCAAAAAACCCAATTAAAATTAGGTTTGGTCTGCCACTATAGTAAAATAGTTGGTTAAGAGTACAGATAGCTTCCAGTCAAGAAGAGCAGATTGGTTAAGATCTCAGCTACATAACCAATTACAATCACACGACCAATTATCTCTGTTTGAAAGAGAAAAAGAAACCCACATTCAGCATTTAACTTTGTGAAGGGAGGTTTGGGGGAAGAGGCAAAATGTAGCCAGTGTGGCAACTACTCAGAACAGCAATGCAAGATTTTCCTGTTCAAGTAAGTTCTACTTTTCCATCAGAAAATACCCATAGCCAACCAAGCCTGCAAGCATTAAAAAATATAACAGATATTAAGAAAACAGAAATACCCAGCTGAAGATAAGCTTGGAGGAGATTTACCAAGTGCTGCATAATTACGGATCATATTTTAGATGCATGTTACACAGAAAGTCTAAGTATCACTGTAGTAATAAAGGGAATAAGAACAATATACAAACAGTTACCTTTCAGACTCTAAGGAATTAAAGAAATTATTTGTTTCATACCTTTTATCCAATTTATCCACCCAGAATACTTCCGTTTCTTTGGCTACTCATTGCCGCACCTGTTTCCAAAACATCTTCAGCTGGCTTAGCCTGTGACTAATGGCAGCCATTTCCAGGGAGTGACTATTTAAAGAAAGATCCTTGCTCAGATTCCATAAAACTCTTCAACATATTAAAGAACAGAGAATAAAAATTTTGAAGTTGCATACACAGTGTAAGAGTCTGTTCACTGCTTTCAAGCGTGCTGAAGCTATTATGTAAAGCCCAGTTTTTTTCTTAAAATCTTTAAGCCTCTTATACTAAAACCTTCATTTTTTTAGCCTCTTTTCAAAAGGGACATTTAGGATTACTCAAGTGAAAGCGAAAAAGTCTACCTTAAGTTTTACTTGATAGTCTTTTGTATGTCAACAATTCTACTGTTACTTTCTACATGAAACCTGTTCTGTTCTCAAAAGTTGAACAAGAGGCACCTCAAGAGGTCTTCAGTTCCAAGACACAATGCAGGGGTCTCACAATGCTTCTCAATAAAATATCAGTGTCTCCATCAAATCACCAGGTTACAGTATCAACTTCATTCCCAAATTAAATTCTAATAAATTATATGTTTATGATCAATGTTTTTTCCCTAAACCTAAGAAGATAATGGAAGAAAAATTCTGAAATACATGGCTTAAAGGATAAAACTAATCTTCCAGTACTACCATAGGACAAATCAGCCCAATGTAGTATTTTTTTCACAGAAATGCTGTGCATCACCCTGCTAGAAGAGGAATAGCCAGTTAAAGCATTCACACTGGCCTTTCTAAGCAACTGATGTGCCCACGTACAACTTGACTGGAATGTTGCACACAAAAGTGCACACAAAAGCTGTTTGAAGAGAAACTACCAGAAAAAAGGGAAAGATAGTGCAGTTCCTTTAAGATTAAGGAGTTTTTTTGTAAACACAAGTCCCATCTGCACATCACATTCAAGTATTGCAGTGGTTGTGGTTTTGTTCCCCAGGTTCAATTCTGAGCAAACATAGTAAGAATATCCAGCTACAGCAGTAAGTTAGCAAAGTTCTGGAACTGTATCTAGATTTGTCTGGAATCAAGAACCTTGGAAGGAAATTTACTATTGCCTTTTGGGTTTTTGTTTGTTTGCTTAAATATATATATATGTATATATTTATATGAAAGTCTTAAAAGCTGATTTGTTTCCTCAAAACTCCAACTAAGTAAATACAATACACGTAACTAGAGAAACTTGATAAGGCCAGCTTAAGTATCATGGATCATTTTTATTCTATATAATAAATGCTATGTTTAATATGTATTGTCAGATCATAATCAGGATTTCATTACACCATTTCAAATGTTCAAATAAGTGCTGTTGCACAGCAAGTTACCACAGTAACAAAAAAAGTAGACAATTCTCAATTTCAGTGTAAAAAAGAGTAAGTATAATTTTACTGAACTGAAATCAGTGCTACTTGAACCATGACTAAAAACATTTTACTAATTTAAAGTTGACCTACTACTACTTGAGTTGCTTTCCACTTCCACATACAATACCAGTGAAGAAGTCTGTCATAGCAGGACATACACCTATCTCTCTCATATTATTAGTATTAGTATTATACTGTCAGCAAAAGAGTATTTTTCTTACAATATAGAATGTAACAAAAAGCAGCTTATTCACTTTACTTCCATCTAGAAACCTAATTCACCCTACACTGGCAAGTGTACAAAAAAATGTATTTTTTTACGTACAATGTATGAAACAGAAGGCAATTTTTTAAAATAAAATGAAATATGTTTACCTCATCAAGCCAACATTTTGGCTTGCATCAGGCAAAGTAAAATAAAATCAGAGTATCACCACAACAGCCAAAAAGCTACTAGCAAAGAAAAACTGAATTAGTGTAGACAGGCATCTAATACATACTAATACTTTCTGGAACTTCATGTTAAATTATTACAGGGAACGCACTTGGCAGGAGCCCTGGCAGTGCAATCCTAAAATGGATAAAGAATATCAGAATATATTTGAAGAGTGACTTTGCAGGTTTCAACCCCTGTATCCAATACAGTGTGTCATCAAGTGACATCAAGTGATCTTTTGTACTACTTGAATTTTAGGAATGTAAAAACAGAACTAGTAGTCTGTGAGTAAAGGAATGAATCCAAGATTTAATGTCTTTTAAATTGTCTGACACTGTATGAAAATAGGCAGGAAATTCTGCGAAGAAGACACCACACAATTACTCAAATAATGTTCTATGTGTAAAGGTATGTGGACTGTCATAGTAAAGGTCTGGAAGCACACCTCAGAATGAATCTGCATTTAGAAAATGGAAATTACTCGAAGTTGAATTATCATCTTCATTTCTGTCTCTGTTCCAGGCAGCAAGGTATTGGTACATATCAAATGCTAATTTTTAAACAGTACTGCAGTCTTACTTATGCCTAAGTATTTCACTATCTCCTATGATGCCCATCTAGCAGGACAATCTTCTAAAGAAACTGAAGTGGAAATTTATAAAATTATTGCCCTGTTTTCAAAAATGCATTTATATTTATGGAAGTACAAAGATTAAGAAGCATATATATTTCATTTCTAAGTTTAGTGATGTAATTTGAAGTAACATTCATTTAATATTACAGCAACAGCTATCTTTCAATAAGCAAAGCAGTAAAATAAGTTAAAAAGTGAAAACAAATTTTCCATTATAAATTCCTGAATTCTGAAATGCTGGTATAACATGTACTCATTTTAAAAAATGTCTCAATCCTTTATTATTTCTCCCAGGAAAAGAAGTTATGCCAACCTAAGTGTCACAGCATTAACAAAAAGATTAACTTAACACTCTTTCACTTAAATACTCATAAAAGATATTGGAAAGTCTCTTCCACCATTTTAGATTAACTTAAAGTTGTTTTTTTTTAATCTTAGAAGAATGTATTCGACATTTATTTTTAAGAAAACACCAAGTGAACTATTTTAAATGTACAAATGAGATTTAGGGCTTGCAATCTGCTGTTGAGAGGACAGCTGAAAATAGGAAGGAAAAAAATTATCACAGTGGATCAGGTTGCCCTGTCATAAACTGAAACAGTTTTTTTCAGATCAGAAGAGAATGTGAAAAAACAAATTACTCCCTACTACATTATTTATTACTAGCTGAAACCTTGCATCAGATACATTTGGATCTGAATTTTGCTGAAGTCAGATCCCATTTCCCAAATCCCATTTAGAAGGATTGCCTTAAACGATGAGGAATACCAAGTTAGAAGGATACTTAAGAGGGAAAAGGGAAAGGATCACAGATAAAAGCTCAGCTATAACACCAGTTCCTAGAAATGAAGATAACATATCATTCAAATATCTGCACTAAGTTTGTGGTAATAAGCAGAAAACGTCACACACCTCACTCTACCATCTCCAAGTGGTATTAACACTCAAATGTCACCAAATCTCCACTTGTCTACCCATAAATATATGGGCCTTCTTAACACATACAAGAAAACCATGGAAGTTTGACTTCTATTCCCCTCAGTTTCCCTATCAAAGAGTGATGTAATTTATCTCCAAGTTATCATTTTCTGTTGTTTTAATTTGGAATAAAGTTAGCACAATTGCTTACATCTTCCACCCATTGGTATAAGTACCTTTTGTCAAAATATTTTATAAGCATATAGAGACTGTCACCTTTACAGGATAGAAGTCTAATATTTATAAATATATTTCTATAGAAAATTGTAATACCAACTGTTTCTCTACTTTAAGTAGAAGGTGACATAACTGTTATTAATGGTATTCTTTCCAAATACTGAATAAGAACTTGAAAGAGGAAGGGAAGCAAAGCTTATATTGGCCTCCTTAAAAAAATCAAGTTTTTTGTCTGATACCATCTCTTCTTTAAGATCTCTCCATTTTTTGAAATCCATGTTTATCAAATTGAAAATTAAATTTTATTCATTGCTTTCAAGACAATCAATTGCCTTGAAAGGAATTAATAAAATCAATTCAATTGATACCCCAAAAATTCAATTAAATCTTTTCACTCAACATCTGGAAAACATGGACTTCAAACCTGTAAAGAAGTCTGGTGTTCTTGGTTTTAAGCAAGCACAAAAAAACCTTCTGTATCAATTTTCCCTGTAGAGAGTTTACAAAATGTTTAGCCTAATGACTGTAAACTGCTAACTTGGCAGAGGGATGGGGAAGGATGTGTGCTCACATGCAGTTTAAACCAATCCTAATTAATCTTGGTGCACTTCTGCTTTTGTGTCCTGTCTTCCTCTGCCAGGCATGAGACAGGACAGGAACAGTCTGCAAGTGAAGAATGAAGAGTACATGTATCTGATTGTTCTTAACTTCAGCTTAGTTCCGTGGCACTGCACAAATGGCACCACACAAATGGACTGCTAGGACGGAAGACAACGAGAATAAACAGCCAAGAGTGGAAGAAGGAAACAAGACTGCATTCTTCCATGACCATACAACCTTAATTTGACAAACTACTTATGAAACAAAATCCTTTGCTACAGGTTGTTGGAGGACAAACCAACAGCTAAAACAGTATGAACAGCAAACTCCTCTGCCCAAGAACAGCGTTATTCACATTAGTCCAACCTGGGTGATCTGCTCTGCAATAAAGCTCTACAGATGTCTGCATTCACACTTAGCTTAAATGACAACTGATGAATGCTATCTCTAGTTACTCCTTAAGGGGATCTGCATAAGTCACAACAGAAGACTACTTAAGCTGGGAGTTCTGGACGCTAAAAGTCTTTTCTTTGGTGTACTGACTACCACCTTCAGTCTAGAGCAAATACAGGCTCAAAGCCAAGTAACATGGAGCAAGTAACTCCATGTCCACTGGAGTGATGCCTCTTCCTACTGCTTTTGCTCGCAGTAAGGAAAATGCCTTTTCATAGTTCAGCACAGTCTTTTTCATAGTGAAGATAGGTTCAGGAGCCCCCAAAATAGTACTCCACATTCAATTAATTAATAGATACTCAGGAAGTCACTGTCACGCAGTGGTTGCACATAAAGCAGTGGTTGCTCATCTCAGTCCTAGTTTTCTAAAGGTAACTCAGCAATACCCTCCACCACCCTGCTCTGACATTCTCACAACTGGCTTTCAGAGCTTGCTTACAAACATTTCTTGCTAAACAGGTCATGACTGCTTTATAGTCTGCCAAGCAAAAGGGAAAAAAAAAAAAAAAGTAAAAAAAGAAAAAAGACAATAGCGTTCTCTTTATTGAATTTCTCCCCTGGTTCAAACTAATCTTCAGAAGGAAAATAGATGTCTTGTCAAGTATTGAATATCAAAGTGGCTTGCTGTCTTTTCCTTACTTGAATTCCCTGAAATATCCCCTCATCTGGTCACCCCATGTTAACAGAAAAAAAGAACAAAAAACTCAACTACCCAGATTTATGACTTTCTATCAAAACCTTTTAAAATAATTATTGTAACACATATTAAATCACTAACATTTAGTTTGTGCATAGCGCTAAACAATTTTTCTCAGTTCTCTGGAGGCCTGTTGAAGTCTTCTAGAAGTCTTTACAAATCCATTCCATGCACATATCTGAGTACATATCCAGCGAGTGACAGCAAGCACAGTAACTGGATAACACTAAGTGTTAAGTGGAAAAGGCAAAAAGTAGTATTTTTTACCAAAGCACATCAGTTAAAAAGCAAGCAGCCGCAATACCTGACTTCCCAACATTTCTCAACTGTGACCTGAGTCACATTTAAGGCAGAAACAGTTCAAGATCCATGGTTTTCAGCTTTGTACATTTCAGTAAAAACAGCTGAAGCGCCTATTAAGTGCAGAGTCAAACTGTTGCATTTCACAACAGGTAGTGAACAGAAAGTGGGTTAACTACTTTCAAGTAAGTATGAACTGATAAATAATCGAGCATTTGGACAGCTGTATCATGTTAGGGTGCCAAGTCAAGTGAAGTTCTAGATTTTTCTATAAAATGTGTTATTTTTTTAATGAGGACACCTCAAACTCCCTTTTATTCTTCAGCCTACTAAAAAAGTACATGTTTCTATGGAAAAGATGTGTATCTGTAGGATTTAAACAAAAGATTTCAAACCAACTTGTGACAACAGTATAATTTCCACCTTTCTCAAAGTCAGCACTATTTTTTCAGTTTACTCAATCAGCAAACAATTCACATTAAGTATTTGATAGTGACTGTAAAGCTTAATATCTCTAAACCTTTGCATTTTGTTTCAAAGGGCTTTTCATCTACAATGCAGAATTTCTTTGAAAACAGACATGCAATGTGTATCACAGCGTGCTTCTGCTCTACATGTATACAATACTTGTTTTGGATTACAAAGTGAACTGAATAACCATCCCAAAGTGTTCCAGTGAAGATATGCACATTCATTATTCTGCCTACTAACATTTCTCTTACACAGTATGTTCATACAATAGTTATGCTGCTGTGAGAGCATTGATCCAAAAATCCTTCACCAACTTTGAAGATAATAATACAGGCAACTTAACTGTACTAATGCTCACAGTTTATTACAACTTCAGTCTTCTCAGTCTAAGACACCCTTTTTTCCACTATGTGGTCTAATTAACTTGGAGCCCTTATAAACCAATACAACTGCTGAACAGTCACATACTACCCATGTAGATCTGAGTTCAAGACTTCCATGCTTACTTGCTTTTACAGTTTAGCCACTGTGAAATATACAAAGACTAGCATTTAAAAAGTGCAAATAAACAATTTCAAAATAGCATAGATTATTCCAACATGACTTGTAATTGCTTGGTGCAAGTGGTGTTTGCTTTCCTTTCTACATAATTATGCAAGCATGAGGAAGTCAATAACTGCCTCTGATCACTTGTTCAAACTGGAACATCAAGAAAGAATTTAAGAAAATTATTTTTCACAATGTAAAAACAAGTTATAGGGGAAAACCACCTCTTAAGACTTACCTGTTCTCCTGCCTCCACTACAAAAACTATTCTAACGGTACCCTTCCTTCAGAAATCACCATTTCTGCTGTAATTCAAATAGTTAACCAGAAAGTGAAAGGTCACTACATTCCATGACTGGTTTCCAGCCTGCATAAGACCAATGGGATTTTCAACTGACTTGTACTCAAAGTTGGAAATTAGTGGCTGAAAAGTTTACTAGGTATTTTGCTTTTCTCTTCAGCCATACTGGCAGAGAATATGAGCAATGGTCTGGCACACATTAAGGGAAAGCAGCTACAGCAGCAGTGTGTACCAGTGATCTCTCTGGGTAGCTGGAGAGGTCACTAGACCTCTGAAACAGACTACTGAAACAAAAATGTAAATTCAGGATAAATTAAAAAAAAAAAAAAAAAAAAAAATCTACCATAAACCATAGGCATGTCTTTGTTAGTGTGGCAATTTTGAGCAAGGAACATCTAGGATTACCAAAGAGAAGTATCAACAACCATTAAATAGTTTGTACTTTACAGAATGCAAAACATTAACTTGCAAATAGTATCAAAACATTTAAACAATCATTTCAGATCTCTTAATTCATAGAGCATTGCTCTAGCTTCTGACACTTCTACTCTTTTGATCCCCACTCAGCAGTGAACTTTTTAACTACAGAGGGTATATTACCTTCATTCACATATTTATGTATCAAACAAATGCCATGATACATATTAAAAATCTCATGAGCATTTGCAGCAGCTCTTAGTACAAATCATCGGTGAAACCAAGCTTGTGTTTATTTCTCTCTTTAAAAGCAGACACTTTGCTTTCACGGAGTTTATTTCCTCATTTTGGAGCTAAAAAAAGCACTCTATAAGAATGCTTTTACATATATTGCTACCTACTTAGTAAGTAGTAATTTAATGACACACAATTAGTTTTTAAATCATCAAACAGATTCTACATTCTTCTGACACATACTTAATGCAAAAAAAGGTCTTATACAAAAGGTGCTAAATTAAACAACAAAAAAAACGTTACAACATGCAAGCAATCCTAGTCATTATCTACACAACTATATTAACTATCAGAGGTCAATCAACACAGGAAAAAGCCTGATTTAGTAGAACACCACAATAAAAAACATAATTCTGTTAACACTTGAACACTTCTTGTAAGACATCTTTCAAGTTTCTTTTAAAGTGGTCTTTGCAGTCCATGGGAAGACTACTTAATAGGCTGAAGTTACTGGTTTACACAAGGGACTTTATTTCCTTGGATTAAGTTGAGTTATTACCAAGGAGAACAATTATACCAACAGCTCTGGTAATCTCTTAGCAGGCAGCATACCTCTCTTGTGTCAAAGCGTTGCGAAATGCAAGAACACGAGTGACTTACAGTTTTGTGTAAATACAATTGTTGGTGCTGTTCCTAAATATATCTCAGTGTATTTTACAAAGAAAGATCAACATTTTATCCATACCAACCAGGTGGGGGAAAGGAGCCAGTAAAGCTAAATGAGCTGTTCAATTTCTCATAAAGAGACAAAGATATAGACGAGGAATTTAGTTCTAAGGCTCTGTGCATCAGAATCCACAACCTTCTGCACTTGAAAGAATGACCAAGGCATAAATCAAAACACAGGCCTCAATCATGCAGTCAGAAGCAAGTCTGCAGTCAGCAAGACTAGCTCTTCAAGCATTAAATCCTCTGTATGCTAAACTGTCCTTGAGGCACACTCTTTGGGTAACTTCAAAAATAAATACACAGAAATATACAGTCATATTTAAACAGTATCTCGATCTAATGTCAATGTTACCTTGAAGTGATATAAACAAAAAGCTAATAATTCTCTTAAGCATCCTCCCTTATGCTTCTCATTGGACTAGCTTGTATCCTTGTAAGATTAACTTATAAATTACAAATTTAAGACAGCTAGAAGGGCTGATCCATTGTATCACTCCTATAATCTTGGTTAGGTTGCTGAATCCTAGAAATTTCTTTGGAACCATAATTCTGTTAAAAGTTTTCTTGTAATAACTAAAGCTCCACAGTAATGACTTACAGATTAACCTCCCTTAACACTACAGGGCACAGTAAATAAAGTACTGGAGTTAATCTCAAGTATATGTAAGTTTAGCACTACACACGCACACAAATTGCAAAAATTACAGACTTAAACTTAACACCTGAATACACTGACAGAATTCATCCTAACTTTAAAAATAAGCATGCAATAGTAGCACAAACCTTACTGAAGAGTAAGCAAGCTGTGAGGGTTTTTTTTTTTAAAATACAGGTCTTTTAACAGGTTTTTGTATTTGTTACTCTGAATTTAATCATCTGTTATACATTCAATTCAGTTTGAAGTGGATCTATATCACTATTTCACAGAACACTTCGCGTTCTACTTGTGATCTGACCTCCTCATGCTCCCAAGTGTCTATCTACATATTAATATGGCTCTAAAGCCACAGTATCTGAACCTAATCTCTATGGTAACTGTAAGATTTGTTTACATTAAAAAAGATTATTAGAAACGTATGTAAATTCAACTGTCATTTAAATAAGGGTAAAAAAGCTCCCTATACTGCCTCCTATTTATCTTGCTTCCATCTCCAGTACTCCCATCAGGCAATGAGCCACATTTGGAAATCTCCCTATCATATAATTTCAGCAGCCTATTGTTGTAAAGTCATAAATAGTTTGCTTTCAGTAAGAAAAATGTGTGCAGTATTTCAGATCTTAGGACTTGCTAAAGAAAAATCATAGAGAGGGCAATTAAAACATGATTTTTAAAAAATACTGTCATAAAGTTGCCAAAGTAAAAAAAAAACATGCTAAATCTTTAACAGCTATATGGAAAAGCTTCACTACTCAGCAACTCAGATCAATCTAGAAATTAAGAGACTATTTCATTTATCATTTCCAGCAGTGAATACACTACTGGGCACACATTTTACATAATACTCATTCACAGACAGCAGGCAAAAACTCTATAGTGGAAGAACCCACATACAGACTGCTCCTTTTTATTAACAAATACCAAAGAATTGATGCATCACAGGTTTGTAACAATTGTTTTTTATAAGATTCATATTATTTTGAACTGAGATTTACTGCTGCCCAGCAGGACCGGGAGCTGAATTACATGGGGGTAAATGGCAGCTTGAGGGAGACATTATCAGCAAAATGGAAAAAAGAAAAAAGCCCTAACAGATGCAGTTGTTAAAAACTACTTTTAGGTACACAGTTCTTGGCCACACACCGAAGAAATCATTCTATTCCACCAAAACTGTTTTTTTTCTATAAAGCTTGCATAATAACCAAATATAAATAGTCTAGAAAGGTCTAAGAGAAGAAAAATGCATGACACTGAGGTACATGAATACTACACAGCACCGAGAAGAAAATTAGAACCTGTTTGAAAATCTTTCCGCACCTTACAGCAAACATTTCACCGCAGAGAATCCTACATGCACCCTTCCCGATCACATCAAGATTATTCATTCAACAAAACTCCTACTGACAAATAGAAAGTAAGTAAATCTATCCCCTATTCAAGTAAACAATGTTGTAGAGGCAGCATTTCCCCCACATCGTTACTTTCTCGAGCAGGGTGCCTGTGCCCTGCTCCTCCATGAAGCAAGCTCAGCCCAGGCAGCCATGTCCTTATTCTCCTACAAACAATGTTTCTGAAGGAGAACAGCCCCTGTTCGGGGAACTTACAGCTTCCCCCAGCATAACGCGGCGGAGCAGAGCCCGCCCCACGATCAGCAAACGAGCCAAGGCACCGAAACGCGGCAGTGGGGGCGAAGCTGCCCGCAGTCTGCATCTGCACCAGCACCGAGCCTCGCACCGGGGTCGGGACAGATGGACTGACAGATAGGACAGCGTTTCTCCGTGCAACCCTCCCTCCTTTCCCCTCCCAGACACACGAGCGACTGTTTTACCTTCATGATGAGCTCAGGCTGCGGTAAAAGCCTCGATCGTGGCTGAGCGGCCGAGGCTGGACCTGGAATTTAAAACAAAGCGCTAAGGCACCGCACCAGCCGCTCGCACCGGGCGGGGGGAGGGGAGCCAAGAATCGGGTGGGGGCGCTGGGCTCCTCCCGAAACTCCCCCTTTCCTTTCCCGGATCCCCCCTTCTCCCGCGGCTAACCCCCTTCCCCTCTTTCCCCGGCCGCTGTTTCTCCCCCCGGCTCCCACACGCCGCGGCTTCCCCTACACTCGCCGCCACTGACGCCATTTCTGTCAGAGGAGGAGAAACTTGCCACAACAACAACCCACCCCCGGCTGCCGCGGGAGGGGGAGGCGCCCCGGCCGCCTCCCCGGGGCGCTGCGCCCCCTCCGCGGGCACCGAGCGGCGGGAGGGCACCCGCGGGGGTCCCAGCGCACAGAACAGCCCCCACCCTCCGCGCTCTGCCGCGGGGAGAGGGAGAGAAGGAGGGAGAGAGGGAGGCAGCCTCTTCCTCCATTGTACGAGCAAGAGTGCCCGTGTGCGCGGCGGGAGAGCGGGGTGCCGGGAGCAGTCCCCCCACCCCCGACACACACACACACGCTTTTGTAGGGGCTGCGGCTCCGGATCGCGGCGGCTCCTCCTCCCTCCGTCTCCCCCCCTAAATAAAGGAAAGCGCTGACTCCGCCGCAGGAGTTTCGGCAGCAACAGCCGCAACTCCCCGGCTCGGCGCAGCGGGTCCGGGCGGGGGGGGGGGAGGGAGGGCAGGCAGGAGGCGGCGGAGGAGGGGAAGAAAAGGAAGAAGAAGAAGAAAAGAAGGGAGCGGGGACGGGGAGGGAGGAAGGGAGGGGGGCGGGGAGAAAGGGGCCCGACCTGCTCGGCGGGGACACGGAGCGTGTGTCTGTGTGAGTGTGGAGGAGGGGGCTCCGTCCCTCCCGGCAGAGGGGCTGGAGGAGAAGCCGCGGGTCCCTCCCCCCGGCCCGCCACTGGGTGTTTGGGGTGTGGGGGGGGAAGAAGAAGCATCGGCGAGTCCCGCCGCAGTCTCGCTACAGGAGAAAAACAAGCGCCCCCCTCCCTCCCTCGCCGCCGCACGCCCGGCCCCGCGCCCCCACGGGGCCCCTCGTCGCCTCCCCGCCAGCCGCTGGCGGGGCACGGGGGCTTCTTCTCCGGCTCGGCGCCCTCACCTTTGTTCCGCGGCGACCGCCCGCCCGCTACTCCCCCGGCCCGAGGCGGGGGGCACGGAAGGGAACTGGGTGAAGGCTCCTCTCAGCTCCGGGCACCCCTGGCCCCGCTCGACGCTGCTGCAGCGGCTCCGCTGGCGGCGGCCCCGCACGGCGCGCGGAGGGGCCGATCCGTCCTGCGCGGCCCCGGCGGCGGTGACTGCTCGACTCGGTCCCCCTCCCCCTCCCGCACCGATGACTGACTGACGGCCGAACAGAACGGCCACGCCCCCTTCCCCACCTTCCCCATTGGGCCGTGTCCCGCAGGGCCCGCCCACCCCGCCGTCCCATTGGCCTTCGCATCGGAAATACTGACATCATTCTTCTCCACTTCTATGGAAACTGAGACTCGGCGCCGAGGGTGCTCATGGGGAACGCTGTTCTTGCTCGCTACTCGCAGCATTTCCGTCAGGCGGCGCTTCTCGGCTCAGCGGACTACAATTCCCGGAGAGCACCGCGCGCGGGGGGCGGGGCCCTCTAAAGAATGCTAACGAGCCGAGGGGGCGGGGCCTGCGCGTGCGCGGGGGGCGCTCGGTGGCGCATTTTCCCCCCAGGAGGGGAAGGTGGCGCCCGGCGGGGCGGAAGGAAGGAGGGGGGCGGTGCTCCCGCTCTGGGCTCTGCCGCCGCCAGCGCCGCCACTCCCGGAGCGGCGGCTGCTCGGGGGCGCGGCTCCGGCTGTCGACGGAGGAGGAGACGACGGTGGCGGTGAGGCAAGGTGAGGTCGCCTGCCCTGTTAGCTGGCTGTGGCTGGGGGGGTGAACTGGGCTCCGGGCGGCGGACATAGAGGGGGCGCCCCGCTTGGAGGGGCCGGTCCGAGCCCGGCTGCGGGGAGCGGGTCCTGCGGCCGCCCCGCCCCGCCCAGGAGGGGCTTGTAGGCTGCCCGGGAAGGGGCCGGGGAGAGGGGGCCGCCGGTAGTGCTGGGCGGTGCTGGCGGTCTCCGGGGCGGGCAGAGTGACTGGCAGAGCGCTCCGGGGCCGGGGCTGCGCTGGGCTGGCGGCGGGCGGCGCTTCCCGGCCCTCCCTGGCGGCTGAGCCCGACAGCGCCGATCAGAAAATGGGGGTGGACGACGGGTGGGGGGAGCGATGCGTCCTCGACTCCCGGTCTCCTAAAATGGCGCTGAAGAGCTGGGCCTGCTCCTCCTGGAGTTCTGGAGGCAGCTGAGGAGGCTGCGCCTGTCGTGTTGAACTCCGAAAAAAATGAACCTTGTTTCCCTCGGTCTGGCTGTGGCGGAAGTTTGGCAGCTGCAGACAGGGCTGCAGCAACTTCGTGTTCTCTGTGAAATGTGAGTTTTAACCGCGTAACGCAGCTCTCCAGCTGCAGTCGCGGGTTTTGCCGACTCATCTTGTCTTCGGGTCAGCCCGCAGCTCGCAGACCCTCCCCGTCCGCCTGCGGGGACTTGGGCAGCCCAGGTATTGTTCTCTGGCTTCTGCAGAGAACAGCGTGCTCAGTTTTTCCCGGAAAGCCCATTTAAAATGGAACCACGGTCTCAGGAGCAGTATGCTCATGCCGTTGTGTCGCTGGTGTTGGAGTAGGGGCTATGGAAAGCTATTGTTTACTTAGCTGCTTTTTTGGGGGAATTGTGTGGTCTGTGACTGCCCTTCCACCTGCGGGAAGCTTTCCTGCCCGCAGCTTCAATGCGAGGTGTTTTCGGTGTCAGCCTAGGAGGGGTTATAAAAACAACTCTGCTAATTAGAATGGGAATGTGGACTAGTGTCCCAGTTACATTTGGATTAAGACTTTTGTTAGTCTGTGTTTGAAACGATACATAATTCACTATGTTTTCTGTGTATTCCTTTTGAAACTTTCCTTCTCGCTCGTACCTGCTCCCCCTATCTGGGGCTTCTTCCTCCCCCACTGGTTACAACTAAGCCAGTGTCTCAGTGCACTAAGTTCTGTGGTGGAGCTGATTTGAGAACTTTATGAATGATTCATTTTATACTGCTTCTTTGGTAGTTGTCTTTTATTTTCTCTATAACTGCCCTATGAGTGCAGCCCCTGATATGATGATACTTTTTAAAATCCCATCTGAATATTTAGCCTATATTTCAGACTATTACATTCCCCCTATTTGGGAGGAGGGGAAGAAGATTCTGCAGAGTGAGATGGAACAGGATAGCGTGAGAAGTTGTTTTGCAGAGTTCCAAAGGGAAACTTTTTCTTGACACTTGACCTAGAATTAATCGTCATCAACTTTCATCCTCTCTAGGAAACTCCTAGACACAGATCACAGCTTCAAGTATAGTTTTAGGGTAGTTCCACTTTACGGAGGCCCACGTTACCATCTTATCCTAGTGTCAGGTGTGTTTTCAAATAGGTCACCAGAGATAAGGTTTGATGCAGTCCAAAAGGCAGCTGTGTGGGCTTGCTGTTGTGTGTGGCTGTTCTTTATGCCTGTGTGAAGATACTGAGAAATAACTGGAAGATTAACTTTGTGATGCACATGGATTGAAATAAAGCAAGCTTATGTGTTGGTTCACAAGGTAAAATGACCTTAACTGCTTTAATCTTATGACTAAGCATAGGTGTGATCAATTCTTGCACTTTCACTAACAGAAAGCTTTGCATTCTCTTTCATTTATTGTTTAATTGCTGGCTTTTACTTTTTATTGGGAGACGGTGACTTGAAATCACTGAGAACTTTCTCTGTGCAAGAGTGTAACTTCTGGAACAAATTGGTCAGTCACCTCGGCAGCAAACCCTTAATACCAAGCATTTCCCAACTGTGCCCTATGTGCTAATTTTGTGCAAAGAGCAGTAATATTACTCGTCTGGTATCAGGGTATTTTTGCTTAGAGGCTTTTGTAAAGAATTTCATTTACATGTTTGTTTATCAAGTGTCCCTTTCTATATACGTTTTGGGGAGTGTCTGTTCACTGTTTATGTTCCAGTGGGGTGCGTTAAATGTGTAGCTCTCTGATGAATAATCAGACTTTTTTTTTCTTTGGTGGAGATTTACTTAAAATTTCATTTAATAATAGAATAGTAGTAATTTCAATTGTATTGACTTAAGTTACTTTTGTTCATGAGATCGTTTTTCTATTTTGCCTTGTTTTTATTAAAAGGAGGAAGTAATTAAGAATCTCTGCACTTGTGGCAGAAGTACCTGACTAATTTTCTTCTAATAAGCAGTATTTCAGGTGAACTCCTATTAGCTTTGTGCAGAAAGATGCAAATATTTAGGTTGATGCTGTACAATACTAATGAATTTCAAGTTAGGTGGGGATCCTGAATATTGGCTTACTGCCTTACAGATTAGTAGAATTCCCTGAGGGAAGTGGAAGAGTTTTAATATTTATTTCTAAGCAAAAACTTTTATAGGAGAGCACTTCCAATCCTAACATCTCAGCCTAGCTGAATAGATGTGCACTTTCAATTCTATCACAGCCTGTGTAGCTTTTTGACAAATAGTAGTCACAGGGGAGTTGTTAGGTTGGTAGTATATCCTTATATCTATCTCGACCAGATTCTTTCTGCTTAAAACATCTGGGGATAGACTCTAAAAATCTTGGATTTTACCTCCTCGCTGAAGTCCTTTGAGACTTACTCTTTGTATGTGAGGGTACAGTTTGACAGCTGACTCAGTGGCAGTGCTGGGTGAAAGCACTTCAGCTACAGCAACAAGCTGGCAGCAGAATAGGGAGTCAAGGGTGTCAAATCTGATTTTCATTAGTGTGTGGCCTCGCTGCTAGTTGTGCTGGCGCATCATGGATAGGATGGAAAGGCTGTACTTCTTATCACAGCATCACTACCAAGAAACTATGCAAAGTTTTCCCAAAAGGTGAATCTTTTTGAACATTTTGTTGACAGCTATATTTGGATAAATAGCCTTTCTCTAAATAGCCCCTGAAGTGCCAATACATTTGATGAACACACACAGTGAAGCAAATAAAGGAATTGATCTAAACCTAAACTAGGAAAATTATTAACACAGATCAGTTCCCCGAGTACAGACTGCTATAAATACTTGTGGGTGTAAACCGTGCGAATGGGAATAGACAGGATCTGATTGAGCTGTGCTCTTCCAGCTTCTTGTGCACCTGCTCCCTGGCAGAGCTTGGGAAACCGAAAACTCCTTCACTTAGGATGAGCATTACTTAGCAAAAGCCAAAACATTAGTGTGTTATCAACAGTATTCTCACACAGAGTGTGAAGCACAGCACTGTACCAGCTTCTAGGAAGAAAATTAGCTCTATTCTAGCCAAAATTGTGACATTAATTTACATAGCTATTCAATTGATCCAGGAGGAAAGAAATAAATCCTTTGCAGGCACTAGCAAAGTATCTGAGAAGTGATGCTGAAGTAGCATGAGACATGTAGTAGTATGCTACTGCTGCAATTCCTGTCTTAAAATTACATGAGAAGAATTGTTTTGAGTTGCTGCATCTGCAGTGTAGCAAGGAAGGCTAGAGGTGAAAGAATAGAAAATCTATCACAGGAGACAGTCTGGAAAAAAATGCAGATGGAGATGACCAAAAGTATGTGAATTGAAGCTAATCAATAGAAAATTGCTGAGTTCTGTAAGCCCTGGGTCCTAAAAGATTAATCATAAGAGTCTGTTACATTTACCATGTATGGGAAAGTGTGTAGAGCTCTGTATGCTTGAACAGTAGTAGGAAAATGGTATTTTGACTTATAGCAAAAGATTGAGGAATTATATCAAAAGACTGAAGCTAGTATTCTACTTCTTTAGGTTGCCTTGATCTGAGGTGTATTTTCTGCTCTTACACATTTACACTTTTGGAATGTCTAATGTATGGAGACTGCATTTAGGGATGTCTAATCAGATTAGTCATGTGGGGTTTTGTATGAGTGTCTTTAAAGACTTGCAGTGGGGCTTCATTGCTGTGAATACTTCATCTAAGCAATCTACTCCATACTAAAAAGTAAAAGTCTAGGAGTTGTCTTAAACTTCATTAATAATTAAAGAAAACTGTATTTAGTGTGTATTGTGTGATGAATGGTTTCTTGGTAAATGACATCTAGAAACCTTTCATATACTGAAGGTGTCATGCACAAAATTGGAATATTTGTACCTAACCTGTAAATCAGCTGACATTTTAGTTGTATTCATCTACTGTTTACTTCCATATTTTTTAATCTAAATAGTGTTAATAACACTTTCTTTAACAGTGAGCTACGTCTTAGGAAATAAAGAAATGGATGGGATGGATGAAACATCTAAAAAAATCCTAGAGCCATACCAGTATTTGCTTCAACTACCAGGCAAGTTTCTCTGTACTGTGTTCTTTTAAATATCAAAATTTGTTTTACAGCAACTTGTGTCTTGGGTAATATAAGGCAAGAAGTTTTTCCATTCTTGGTTTGTGGATTTAAGAATAATAAAAAGTAACACTTTTAAGTGTTTCACTTTTACTTGTTCTTTTCTTCTTCTTATGGAATCACTTTTTTTTTTGTGAGACTGGTACAATAGGTCTTGTGTCTGTAGTAATATTGCTGTATTGATATTGCAATTGTCGTAAGTAATACTGCATCTGTTCTCCAGAGGCTGACTTGCTGTTTTTAAAAACTGGTAAGAGCAAGTACTAAAGACTTGATCCTGGTTTTAAACTCAGGGCTGACAAATCTTCTTTGGTTGCTTGCTGTACTGAACTTGGTGGGGTTTTTTGTTTTGGTTGAGGGGGGAGGGGTGTTGTTTGAGGGTTTTTTTTGTTTGTTTGTTTGGTTTGGTTTTGATTTGGATTTTTTTTGGGTGGGGGGATGGTTATTAGCCTATTCCTCTAGTGTAATTTATTCTCCTTGGCGTGTATAGAGGCAGGTGCTTTTCTGGCCTGTTTCAGCTGTCTGTATTCATGGCTTGCTTTTACCTGTCAGAGATTCAACCAGTCCTTGTCTAGTATCAGGTTGCCAGCAATACATTCCATGTGAAGTTTTCAGTCTCGAACAGTATAGTAGAATTCAGGAGGCAGTTTGAAAGCAAACTGCTGTATGGATATGCCCCGTGGAAGCTTCTTTGACTAAACAATCAGATTTCTGTGACTTTCATTTGTACACCTAAAGTGAAAGACCATACAGACTATCAAAGTGACTAATTTTGTAAAAATAGCGTCAGAACAACCTTGTAATTGGGATTACTGCATAATTGCCTGGTTGCCCTCTGTCCAGTTTATATTGCATGCTGAAGGAGTTAAAGAAGATACAAAATTTGGATAAATATTAAGGAAATATTTCTGATCAAAAATATCTCTGACCAGGGTAGAAGACCTTCTGCCTAGACAAGTTGCACTATAAATCATAGGCACAGTACTAAGTGGCTTTTGCCCATCTGCAGCAAGAGCTGTTTATCAGTAGGGTGGGTCCTCTGAGTCCTAATTCATTATACCTGTGTTTAATGAATTCCATTATTAACCTCCACAAATATCCAGGATTTTATTGCCAGCATTAGTGATTTCATTTGACTTGGCAGTTAGCACCGAGTTGAAAACTAAGAAAAGGAAAGAATTTGGCAGTTGCATGCATTTTTAATGCCAGAAGGCTTGTTTCCCATTTCCTCATGGGTATTCCATTTGGCTATGGTGAACTGGTTGATGGTCTTTCTAGAGAACTACCTTGAGAATGAGTCTGTGATATTACAGAGAGCTCTCTAAGCCCTGGTACTGAAGAAATTTGCTTTCCTTGAACATCATCTTTAAGTCTGCTTTTTATTTGCTTAGGTTATCTCATTAACCAAGGGATGTTGTAACACCTCTGCATCTTTAGCTGCTATTTTTTCTAACGCTAGCATAGATACCGGGAAGAAAAGCTTTTCCTAGTGGGAAATATACAGCACCCAAATGTGCCCAAAAAATCATCTACAGGCAAAAGTACTTGACTAATAGCTGTTCAGTTAGCTTTCACTGTAAATGATGCATCTAGAATACATGTTTAACCTTCCCACCTTGATTCCTGTGGCTAAATTCCTTTGCTTTGTGAGTTCAACTATAATAACTCTACTGGTGGCTTATGTAACACTACACTTGCTGGCAGTAAGGTGTTTTATATTCTGTCCTGCTAAAATATCATAAATCTGATAGTCCACTTTACCGTGTTGACTTCTTGTTAATTTAATTCCCTTAAACTAAGCAGGTGAAAATGGTGTACCTGTGGGAAGCTTGTACTGAGTAACAGGTGAAGCAGTGAGGGTTCACAATCATGAATAAACAGTGTTTCCTGTGTTTGAAAAACTGGCTTTGCCTAAGGTCAGCTATGCCAAGTACAGATCAGTAGGAGCCAGTTACATGTGTGAATCTTGGAGTCAGTATGAGTAGCAGTACTCAGGAAGAGTGGAAAAAATAGGCTTATAGATGCTGTTTCTTCCTAGAGTGGAGCTCAAATTAGATGCCTGAGCTAATCCAATAGGCTTTTGCTGAAAATGGCAGTTTTGTTCCATCCTCTTAGCTTCTGGCGGTATTTTCCCCCTGCTTAACTTGTGCCAGTTCTCAGCTTGCTAATCAAATTATTAGGTAGTATCAATCACCTAACCTGTTAAAAACTTGCCTGGGTAATCTCTCATCTTGTTAGTGAGCAAGCGCAACAATAGGGACAAGAAGCTGTTTCCCTGTTGGATCAGTTTGAGCTCTGAGGGACTTTGCCGAAAGCTTGGCTGAGTGTCAAATATGTACACTATGGCTCTACAGTAGTCTAGTTCCTTATCTTCTAAGACTAGTTAAACTCTCCAAGCAGTTTAGTAACATATGGTTGAATGAATTTTGATAGATATCAAAGTTTGTTTGCATAAAAAGGGATTGCATAACTGTATTAAGGTTGGTAGCAGGGAGGGGGAAAAGCCTGCTAATGTTGCCAATAGTGTAAGAACACAGATTTTTTTTTTTTTTTATAACTGCTAAGGATTAACTGCGCAGTAGAAGAAATTGATTGCTCTGCTTCCCTTTGCTGAAATAAGACTTTGAATAATAACAGTTTTGGAGTGATACTTAAAGTAACCTTGTTTATTTCTTTGACTTCAAACAGCACTAGGATAGGGAAGCTACTGAGCGCAAGGGTTTTTTTAGGATGGTGCTATTTTAAGTGCTAATATTGTAATTAATGTTTAGTATGGTAATTAATGTTTATTCCTTCTTGAGCAGAAATTATTACATGGGAGAAGAACATAGATTCTGAAACAGTAACTTCTTTATAGTGGAACATTGCCATACTAGTTTCTAGCAGTGTTCTGCTAAATGTAGTATTCTGCCACTTAGTATCATAAAGTGCAAGACTGAGTTTCATAGAGTCTGTTGTGGTTTGTCTCAAAAATGGCTTGGTTCACACACATGGTGAATCTTTTATTTTTGAGAGTCTGAGTTAACAGCAGCAGCTGATTTTGCGGCACTAAGGAGTATATGGAATTTCAGTTGTCATAAAACTGATATGGTTAATAGCTTGCTGTTGAAAGGGGCAGATTCTGATCCCATTCATGACTGTGCATCTTCCCATTCTTGTCCTGCTGGTCTTGGCTGCTGTCTTTCCTGGTCTTGTTTAGCAAGCTAAACAATCAAGACTGGCTTTGTTGTTCAGCTTTTACTGCTGGGTAATTGAACTTGATCAGCCTGGTGAAGGAGTTAAGCCCCATGGGCCATGATCCCTACCACTGACACAACTACATTTGGCACATCAGAGACCTCTGCTTGGGCCAGGTTCCTGAGGGAGGTTGCACCTCTCTAGATTGTGAGCTGCAGGGATGCCTGGGGGCACCTGTTATCTGGAACAAATGATGTCCCTGCTCCTAAAGGTGTGTAGTTTTGGAAAACCTGTATCACCAAGCAAAGGAATAGTGGAAGGGGGATCAGCAGGCTTGCACAGCATCAGAAATAACAGAAATTACAAGACTCTGCAGATACAAGAATCTGAAACCTCCAGGTATATTGACGGGGGGCAGAAATAGTCTGTGCATATCAGGTTGGGAGATGGATGCAATGGTAAAGGCTGGTGGCCTCTGACAGTAGGAGAGAGATTTCTGTTCCTTGAGCAGATGTACAACTGCCAAATAGGTTCAGTGCACTGAAAGAAGACACGTGGCTGGAAGCTCTTTATAGGCCTTTTATAACTTAATGATTCTATGGTTTTATACAACTAAGCATCAGAACAGCACCTGGGGCAGCAGCAAGTGGTGAGACTGAGCAGATAGTGGAGAGACTGACTCCTGCAGGGAATAGAGGCTTCGACATGTGGTTCTGTGTTAGGGAGGTTTGCTGCTTCTGGATACGCTGATACGGATGTGAGGGAGGGACTACCAAGGTGTGTTTCACCTTTAAATTACTTAACCTTACAGCTCTTCTACTTGAACACTAATGGATATAGCAAGGGGGTGCATGAAGCTTATCAGGCAAGACTATGCGGCCTTTGGAATGAAGGCCGAGGGCACAGGAAGCCAGGTAGATCTTCTCTATGATCCTCAACCCCCTTCTCACTGTCAGGAGAAATAAATAGATACTGCCTGTCAACAGTTAGTTGTACAGATCATGCTGATAGCAGAGCTTTGACTCTTAAGGCCTTGAGCTCCCTTGTAGAGCAAGGACTACAGGAGGAGATAGCATCCATCTATCCAAGTCAGGACAAAAGTAGAAATGATGGTAACAGATGAATACACACAATCAAGTAAGGAATTAGTGAACTTGCAAACAAAGTGTATAGGCTGATTTGAACAGACGCTTAGTAATCTACAGATCAGATCTGAAGGCAAATCATCCCAGCACTCCTACAAGGAAGTATGAACCGAACTTGATAGGGGAAGCTCTTGCTTTTTCTGGGGAGCTGCAGGATTGGATGCTTCTCTGAAGTGCCTTTATGCATATGCATACATTATTGGGAGTAAAAGGGAGGAGGTAGAGTTTGGTATCCAACTGTAGGGCAACAATTTTATTGTGGTATAAACACACAACTAGAGTGCTGCAATGGATGTATGTGGGTAGCCTTGGAAGGCAATCTGGGGTAGCGAAGAATGGACGTTGCAATTTACATGAAGAGCAGTTGAACTGCATGGAGTTCTGCCTTTGTCAGATGAGCCTGTTGAGAGCTTATGGTTAAGATTTGAGGGCAAGCATTATAGTGGGCATATGCTACAGACTCCCTAAGCAGGAAGAAGAGGATGAGACCTTCAGACAACTGCAAAATGCTTTATATTTACAGTTGCTAATTCTTATGAGGGACTTCAGTTACCCCACAGTGTGGTAGAAGCAGCATCACAGCAGGACACAGGCAGTCCAGGAGGTTTCTGGGATGAATTGGTGACCTCTTGCTAGCACAAGTGATCAGGGAGCTGGTACAGGAAGGCATAATGCTGGACTTCAACTTAAAAAAAAAAGAGAATTGTTTAGGACATTATGACTGGGAGCAACCTTAGTTGCAGTGACTATGGGATAGTGGCATTCAGGATTGTGAGAAGGAGCAAGGCAAAACCAGGATCACAACCCTGGACTAGTTAACCCTATTTTGAGCAGAGGGAGTTATGCTAGAGAATTCTGTCAGTGACCTTTGTCAGGCACACGTGGTTGCACAGATTAAAAGTGTATGTGCCTGCTCTCTGCTTGTCTTCAAGCAGTTCACCTCTGCTGTTTGTAGTGTTCTTGTGTCTGCTTGGGGACTTTATCTATTTAGTTTTTATCCATCAGAGGATGCAGCTAAACGTGCAAATGTACAATGCAGCTGAGGTAATACAAGAGCTTTGTTCCTCCAGAAGGGCAATGCCCCTTCCACTGATCCTCAGCATCTCCTGCTCAGACTGTACTGATTGTGGCAGATCCACTGCATAAGCTGACTCAGTACATAAAGCTGGCAGAAAGCTAACCTAGCAAAAAGCTGTGTTCTCTGCTGGGCTAATGACTTGAATTAGCTGTAATGGGGGCTAGTTAATAGTCTCTCTGCTCTTTCCCATGCTGTTCTAGCCCTTTTGTATACCCTCTCTGTAAGTGGGGTGCTGCCTTAAGGGCATAATTTGTGGTTACTTTATTACAGCAAGAGTCAAGCAATACTAGCCAGGAGCCTGTCCAGAATGGAGGTGTGTAGTTTTTGGGTCTGCGCCCTGTCACAAGAACAACTATGTATGTAAGGAGTAAGCTGGCTGATTTTTGTCCCTTCTTTTTTTCCGCTTTAGTTGAGAAGCATCTCATCTGAAGAGAAGGAGGAAATGTCCTCAGTACAACATCTTTAATCTAACTTAATATTTGTTTTGAGGATAAAGCTTTAACCTTCTTAGCTGTAGAAGGAATTTCTGACTATTTTTCTCACCTTCTCCACCCAGCATTACTAAGGAGAAAAGCATTCCATAGTTGCTGTTTGATTTGGGTAATCATTTGGGATCTTAGGCAGACTAAACCAAATGCATTTAGCAGAACTTTGATAAAAGCTTGGTGCACTAATGTCTAATATTATAGCTCTCTACAGTAGGTAGAGCTTCTGATTTTGGATAGTAGGCCTTTATTCTTCAATTTTACAATAGCTTGCTTAGAATAATTAACAGAGCAGTGAAATGTGGCAGCGAAGAAACTGGAACATTCTGGCAGTGTTCCTTTTAATTTTGTCCTAGTGTCCCTGTGTTGTTGTCTTGTCTACTTTGGGGAGAGGACAGGTGTGGCAAGGAATGGAGTTTTCTACATCCAGGCTTTAGAAACCAGTACTGAAGGGGTTTGGTCTTTTGCTATCCCAATATGGCTGTAGGCATAAATTGTGTGGCATAAATCGCTGTATTATCACATAGACCAGGTAAGATTGACTTCACAAGTGCTATTTTATCTGATTCTGTAGCAATAATCTTCCTTTAGAAGACAAGCAAATCTGCATCTATAAAAGGAAAAATAAATGTCTCACTATGCAGGTAGTGTTTTTTCCTTGGATAGTCAGTGTAGAAGAAGCCTTGCTAGTCAGGGTAGACAAGTCTAACAATTCAAATGCTGTCTGTACTAAAGAACTGAAGTGGCTTAATCCTTTGTGTGTGCTATAATCCATTTAGAGTGTGTGCTAGTAGTCAAGTTCCTCATGATGAAATAATACTTGTTGCTGAACATTCAGCATTCTTTAAGTATTTTCTAGGAAACATATTCAGAAAAACAGAATTAGCTGACTAGGATTTTAAAAAAAGCAGGTGTTGTCTGTATCCATGTAATTTAGAAGAGAATAAACAGCTACAGATAAGATACAGTTCCTTAATGTAATATTATCTCTGACCAGTTTTCTTTATGAACGTGGTGAAATACTTGTTAATCCTTAACTGGTTAGCTGTACAGTTTGGCAGATATTTGTAGCAGTTACTCTCAAGGAGAGACAAAACAATCCTTCCCTTCTGCAGAAAACTCTTAGTGTTTAAAACTGAGCACAGACAACAGAAATGGGGAAAACAAGCCAATGGCAGTGTATGTCCAGGTAAGAATGCCTGTTCACATGTGGCAGAAGCAGAGGACAGAGCTCCTGGGGGGGGGGAAAAGAGAACCATTTTGTTAATCTTGTCTAGTGAAAACCAGAAGATGGTGGTGACAGGAAGCAGTGGAAATCATTGAGAACTGAGACAAAAAGTGCAGACCTCTGATCCTGGGAGGAAGGTTTTCACACTTGCTACAGAGCCCAACCCACAAAGCGGTTGCTTACCTGGTGGTGACTTAATTAGAAGGAGAAAAATTCTCAGTTCAGTTTCTCCAGGGTCTATCACTGCACGTGAATATACTCATGCTTATTATTCTGCTCTGTATATGCTGGTTACACAGTCACAGAGAAGCCTTGGGGAGAGATTCAAATGTTGACATTTCTTTGGTGCTATGGGCAAGATGGAATTATCAACATGAGGACTAGTATTGCAGAATATCTGAGTTATGTCTCAGTACTTCTTGAGTCAAGTAATATGGGTTCCATGGGTGTCTATGTTGCACTGCTTTGAAGTTTATTTATAGCTTTTTCCAAATGCTTGTTTATGTGAGCTACATATGCAGAGCTGTTTTTTTTTTTAAACCTGTCTTGCAGTTATTTCAAGGTATTATACATAGCTGAGATTCTCAAGGCTCAGAGCAGAGTTGCCTCAGTGTGGATGGAGGATGACTTTATTTCATATTGAACGTGACTAGATGCTGAATAGATATTTGTACATGAAAACTAGCAAATTACTGAAGAAAGTGGACATCACTAATGTATAGGCATAAAGTGAACTTCTATGGAAATTCACTCTGTCGTGTAGAAAGTATCTGGATTGAACAGAACCATTTGTTTTAACACTAAACTTGGTCATTTGATTGTTGTCTCTCATTCCTATGAAACAGGGTGACTGCTTGGCTCCAACAAAGTAGATTGGGTATAAGATAAATGTCTGAATTCTTGGAAAGTTCTGTTCAGATTTTTGTTTAGAGTAATTTAGTAAGTATGTGAAATGTCACTTTCCTGTTTTACAAATTTACAGTAGCAAGTGAAGAATAATACTACAGGAGAAAGACCTAAAAATTGAGAGAAATAAATATCCTACAAATACCCATACTTTCAACCAATAATGAGTCATAATTTAAACTTTTTAATCTTAAGATTAACATGCCTTGCAATACAGGCTACCAACATGGTCAGGATCCCTTACTAATTAAATTGTGAAAACTAAATATAGTAACTGGTAAATATGTCCTTTACATAATCCTGTGAAGTGTTTAAAACTTAAACTGCTGCTAATTGATGTTTATTCCATGAGCAAAGAAGCCATGCACTGATAAACTTTCTACTTTTGCATCATCACACTGATCAGTTTTTTTAATCAGTTCTCAAATCAGCTATAGTTAAGACAAACTGTTATGCCTAATAATAAACTGTTATTTTTATACTTGTCTATAATATTTTTATTGTAGGTAAGCAAGTGAGAACCAAACTGTCCCAGGCCTTTAATCACTGGCTGAATGTTCCGGAAGATAAAATACAGGTACTGGCTAATTACTTTTAGAAGGTTGCTATCTCTCTTCCAAGACCATTGGTAACAGATGATTCTCTTACATGGCATAAATTACCAGAAATCTTAAATGCACTAATTTCTAGACATACCATGAACTTTCATGGAAACAATTTCAGTGCAGAGCTTTTACTGTGATGCAACACTGAAGAAATTACTTCCATGTCTTGCTAGAATAGTTACTTCTTTCCAAGTGCGTTCAACCCTTGAAGTTTTAGATAAGCAGCTATCATTGTTACCTGCTTAACATAACTCAGTTATTAATACTGAGATTTTAAGGACTTAAAAAAGCTAGACAGTTAGCTTGTAGACTTCACAAATTCAGTGTTTGAAAATAAAATCTGGAGATTTTGATACAAGAGTATTGAAGACAGCAATTAAATCAACTCTACAAACCTAAAACTGAGAGGGATGTGTCGTATAGTTTAGCTTACCTTCTAATGAGAAGTGTTATCTAGGATTTCTCATTCCCTTTTCTCTTGGACAAAGTGTGCAAGATGCATGGCTGTGTATTCATATGTTGTGATTTTTCAAATGAAAAATTTTCTTTTTTAGGCTAGACTGTAGTTTTGCTAAACTGCATAGAGTATGCAAAATATTTTCTGTCCAAGGCAATATAATATAATGATATCATTGGTTGTGGCTTTTGACATCCAGCTGGTCTTTTGTTAATTTCATTAATTGTTGGCAGAAGTATCTTTAGAGTTTGTGAAGGAGCTGTTTTTAGGGTGGCTTAAGGGTGGTAGTTCATAACTCTCAAGTAGCAAAATGATTTAAGTGGTTTAAGAGGCTGCATTTCATAATCTAGGAACTCCTCTAATTTTCAGACTGTCTGTGTAACTGTCTAGCAACATATATTCTGTCTTTTAGCTAGACACATCTTGCCCTTTGTACTCAGAAAAACATCCAAATAAAACATATAATAGCAATCTGTGTATTGTATGTAAGGGTTTAGTCTAGTATCATGGATCAGAATTCAGATTGGAAGTAGCTTCTGGAATTATCTAGGACAGCCCTGTACTTAAAGCAGAGCTTTCTCTGTAGCTGCTTTAGGCTTCTGGGGCCCTTTTGAGTTTTGAAAATCTGGTGATGTGGTTTGTGTAGCTTCCCAGGGCCTGTCTTCTCATGCTGAACCCCTTTCATTATAACAAACCTTTCTGTTCTATTCAACTAGGGTTTTTTTAATGTTGCCATCTCACTGTTGTCTCCTGCCCTTTTGCTGGGTACCCATGACAGTATGGTCCATTTTTGCTTAGTGCTATGGTAAACTAGATCTGCAGTCCCTCTGCGTGAAGAGAAGTTACCAGTTCTATCGCTTTAAACTGATGGATCACGTAACTGCTATTGAAAACTTGGACCACTCATTTTGATTATCTTTATGAAGAATACCAATGCTTTAGTATCTCCTTTACTACTTAAGTTGTTTGTAATGGCAGGAGGAAACAAGACTCTGTCATCTTTTAGTCTTCATCGTGATGCAATTATTACACCTTTTGCTCCTTTTTGTACTAATTTTAATAACTGAAGATGGTTAAAGTCTGGAGGACCACCTCTGATAATCTCTTTGACATCTCTCATAATCCTTATAAGATATCCCCTGTGTCTAACAGCCTGATTAATTTCCAGGTATTTGTATTTCTTTTATTAAAAATCTGCATTCTGGCACTCATTCTGGGACTTTTTTCTTACCTTAGATTGTATGTCTTTGTATAATTTATTTAAATTATACAATTGAGGCTACTGTTCCTTGGCAGTTTTTTACTGTTAACTACTGCTGTGCCCCAATCAGGTGACCTCTTCCCCCTACTCTTACTGAATTCTAGCTCCCATTTAGAGCTGCACTGAGATACTTCAATTTGTTGAATTAGAGAGCACTGTGTCAGGTGAACTTTTTTCTGAGAAGGCACTGAAATGGCCTAGCAAGAGTCAAGCAAATTTTAAAGCTATTGCAGATAAGGGGGTGGAAGAAACCTGTGTGTTGGACTGATAGTGCAGCAGATACTGATTAGATAGATGTAGGTTGTAAGAAAATATAGCACTCTGTACTGGATCTTCAGCTTCCATTATGGAGACCAGTCTTTTCATTTTCTCAGGCTACTTCCTGATATCTTCTAAAATAAGCTTTTCCTAATATCTGTACTGTTTCACTCTTTTCCTTCACCGTTGAAGGACTTTTGACACTGTCTTAATTTCACAAGATAATTTGATAGAAACAGAGTCAGGAAACACTGTTTCCTTTAAACCTTATGTATGGAAGCTGCAAGAGGTCATGAAACTGACAGTGATATGAGATAGGTTAGCAAGAGAAGTACTAGAATAGGCTTATCCAATGAATTCACAGAACTCAGGGAAATGTTCCTGATAGTTCTGAGAACGAGATAATGGACCAAAAGTATATTCAAACAAATAGAAGTGTCAAGTTCCCTTCAGTAAGTACGCTATCCTATTTCATGAGTGTTTAAGTAGGTTGTTCTTCTAATCATATCTTGGAAAGGAGGTTAAATTGCTGGGGTTTGAGTTTTAATCTTTGGGGCAATGTTCACTGAACACCAGGTGGCTTGGTGCTCAAGAAAATGCTTAAAGCAAAGTCCTCATTTTGTCCTACAGCACCTACCAAATAGGACAATACTAGATATTTGCTGCCATTTTCTAGTGGTCTTAGTATTTTTTAACAGTTGTTTTGATGAATGTTGACTGAATGCAATGTTTGTAGCTAACAAGTGTAATTGGTTCATTAGCTTTAAAATCATATCTTAATCAGATGTGTTCTGCAGTGAGTTTATACAGTATGCAGTTTTACATGCTTAAATTTATTTCTGTTTAAGCAGGTGCTGAGTATACCTGCTGCTTGCGTGGCAGCTGTGGAATAAAACCAGTGTATAGTGTTAAGACTCTTCATTTTTTTGTTAAGTTGTTAAGGTTCCATTCTCAAATGTAAACAGCTACAAGCCTGATGTTGTGAACAGTTTATTGCACACCTCAGGTGGTGTGTGGTATTGGTCTACCTACTAACAAGCAGTGTGTAGGAAGCTTCTCAAAAGAAGTCCTGACTGTTATCTTTCTGCCAAGAATTTTCCAAATGATGTTTCAGAGGGAATAGTCTGTTCTTTAAGAGCTCAGTACTGAATATAACCACACAAAGTGTGGGAAAAGAAAGATGAGCTCTCTGCTTATCAAAACATGGTTCACAAAAGAAATGTGATAATGGATGGTACCTGACACTCTCAGGAACTGACTGTGGGAGATTCCAGGTTTGTAAATCTAAACGTTTCAAAACACTGTGTTAATTTTATTTCCCCTTAGTCATGTTTCTAATAACAGTTATGCTATGACTCCTAGACAATGGCTTATTTTAGAACTGTGAAGAGGAGTATGCAAGTGGAAGCACTTCAGGGAGTAAGTTAACTTTGAATCTGAAAACATAAACATAAGACTATGTGATCCAGGATTTACAGCAAACTGGATGGTGAAGAGAATCATAAATCTACTAACAGTAAAGGCAAGTTGTCTAAAGAGAAACCTCAGTGATAGAGAATATAGTTATTTAAAACATCTATTTTAAATATAGTATTGTAAAACACACAGTTGAATTACAGTGACAGACTTAAACAATTTTCTCTTCTTGTAATAGGTTATCATTGAAGTGACAGAGATGTTGCACAATGCAAGCCTACTTGTGGATGATATTGAAGATAACTCAAAGCTACGACGGGGCTTTCCGGTGGCACACAGTATCTATGGAATTCCATCTGTAATCAACTGTGCTAATTATGTTTATTTTCTTGGCTTAGAGAAGGTTTTAACCCTTGATCATCCAGATGCTGTTAAAGTTTTTACCCGTCAACTTTTGGAACTCCATAAAGGTCAAGGCTTGGATATTTACTGGAGGGATACTTACACCTGTCCTACAGAGGCTGAGTATAAAGCCATGGTACTGCAAAAGACAGGCGGTCTCTTTGGATTAGCTGTAGGCCTCATGCAGCTATTCTCAAATTATAAAAAAGACTTAAAGCCACTTCTTAACACACTTGGTCTCTTCTTCCAAATAAGAGATGACTACGCCAACTTGCACTCCAAAGAATATAGTGAGAACAAGAGTTTTTGTGAAGACTTAACTGAGGGCAAGTTCTCATTCCCAACCATTCATGCAATTTGGTCAAGACCTGAAAGTACTCAGGTGCAAAACATTTTACGTCAAAGGACGGAGAACATAGATATAAAAAAATACTGTGTACATTACCTTGAAAATGTTGGCTCCTTTGAGTACACTCGGAATACATTGAAAGAGCTTGAATCTGAAGCCTATAAACAAATTGAATCACTTGGGGGAAACCCTGAGCTTGTAGCACTAGTTCAACAGCTGAGCAAAATGTTCAGAGAAACTGAAAATTAAAAAATCAACTTCTAGGTGTGGATTAAAACTCTTTTGAAAATGGGAAAATAACCAGATGGAGAGGTGTGATAATCAGTTTTAGGAAAAAAGATTCTCTTGTAGCCGTGTTACAGAAATAACAGTTAAAAATAACTTGTCATTGAGTTTTGAAATATGTACCGTATTAGCTGTAAAGTCTTAACTGTAACTGCTTTACAGTTGTTTTTGTTAAAGCAGGTGTACTAGAACTAAGCAAGTTTTGAGTCTAAATGTAATAGTCTTGACACAATCACAGGCATTATTTCACACCTAAAATACTTATGCCCCTAACCAGTCTATGATAGGATTCTGGTTGAAATTCTGTGTAAAATTAAATCAGGTTGACATGTATATTATGCGTTTTAAACAGTGCTTTTGTAAGCCAAAATTTGTGTTTAAAAAAAAAAAAAAAGTACTTGCAACCACAATGCACATGAAACTGTTGTGTGATATTTCTAAGTTTGACTTCTGAAGATCAGGTGGATCAGTTTACTATGTCCTAGGGTGAATATCCTATCCAGCTTCTGTGGATATTTTCAGGGGAATGTGAATTTTGAAAGATACTATTTCATATGCAAATAAGATATGCTCAGTCTGAAATTGTGACTTCATAAAGATTTTGAAGTACCTTAGAGAAAAGATTTTATCACATCAGTGAAGTGTAAATTTGCTGCTGATTCCAGCTCTGCAGTGAGTAATTTTGCTCACCTGGTTTTAGATTTTGAAGTTATCAGACATTCTGTAGCCAGAAACTTAAATCTATGCATTAGACCTCATATATGTGACTGTAAATAGCAATATAATGAACTGCTATTAGAAATGGAAAGTGATTCACACCAGGTAACTTTAGGACACCATAACTGGTGCAGGTCTCTTTAATCTCTGATTATAATTGAGGGGCTTCTCCAAGACTTTATTCATAATTCATATTTCATTCCTGTTCTGAATTGCTATCTGGAGGCATGTTCTATATCTCTCCAAAGAGACAAGAGCTGTAATTTTTTTGTTAAAACAAAGTACAGTATCTTGTTTTACAAGCTATAATACCACTTCAGTTTTGTTAATTGCTTAAATAGAGCTTTAAAATTATCAAAATACCAAAATAGAACTGGGACAGAGAGCAAGATTTAGGGGTTGGGATAAGTATAAATAAATAAATATACATATATATAAATATATAGAAAAGTGTTAATAATATGTAAGCAGAGATGTTTGGTTTTTTTCTTGCCTGGGCTGGCTTTAATCAGGTTCAGTTCCCTTAGTACTCACAGGTATTTTAATCTTTGCTTTGGGCTAGCAAGGTAGTAGTTTGGATCAAAGATAGGACTGGTGCTATAAGCTGTGATGCTGGCTCAGGCATACTCGGAAATGGACAGAGGTAGTTGTCTTCTGATGGCTAAAGGATAGTTTTATGCAGGTGTTCATTTACTGTACCTGGAAAACAGGGAGAGCTATGATCTCAGCCCCCTGAGAAAACTAACTGAAGGAGATTGCTGTAATGCCTTTCCTGGGCAGCCTTAATACCTTCCTGAAAGTGATCAAACATGACAAAATTGAGGATGACTGCTTTCAGTCTGAAATATTATGTGGTTATGGATGATAGCCTATCCCTTTTATCTGCATGCTGAGCAGAAATCTTTGTCTGATTAGACACAGAATAATAGGCTTTTCACTGAATGGACCTGGTTACTGGGACTGAATAGCTTAAAGTTGGTGAAAGGTGTCTTTAATGTTAATGAAAGAGAATTGTAATTCCTTTTTCATAACTTGCAGTGCTTAGTAAGCCTGTAAATTTTTAATGTGTTATGTGAAAATACTATCTGCAGCAAATTACATTTATTTTGTGCCATGTCTTGGGAGTTTCTAAGCACTGTTGCAGTTAATGTTGAATAGGAGAAAGCACTGAAAAGATTATTGTTATCATGAGAGTCTCCTAGTCTACTGTAAAATGTATCCTTGTGCCTGTTAGAATATTGTAACTGCAACACAATGCAAAGTGCACTTAGTGCCATTTCATTTCTGGTCTGTTGCTGGATGTAAACAGTTCTGTGTAATCAAACTTTCATAATGAAGTAGCTTTTCTTACTTTTTGTATAAAGCTTTTATACCATCTGAGATTTCTGCTATGTCATGGCTCCTTTGTTTCATTCTGGTAATGCACCCCAGTATTTATTCTAATTCTATATCTTGTAGCATGTGCCTTCATTATGAGTAGGTATGTGGATGTTTTCCAGTTGCAGACCATTTAAACCACAAATGGGTAAGAAGGGAGAAGTTGGTCCAGCTTTCTTTTAGCAGATTACAAGAGGCCATGCAATTCTGTCCTACTCTTCTGCCTTGAAGGCATTTGATGCTGGTATTCAAAGCATATGCTAAAGGTGTATCTGAAAAGGCCCACAAGTAGAGTATTATTGCTCTTCACTTTGGTTAAGATAAATAGGATTGTGAGAGCTTTTCTTGATGTATTCAGGAGTCAGAAGAGGCTGGGATATTTTCCCTTCATCTGTTAAGCTGTAGAGCACTTTAAGTACTAAATGCCAGTGGTAATGATGTCCATTAGTCAAGGTAGATTTTATATTTATTGCCATAAGATCAGTCTGTACATTTTCATCAATATTCTCCAATGTTATCACTGATACTGGCTCCTGACATTAAGCAATGTTAGGAAAAACACTTCTTTAAAGCAGCATGGGAGTTCTTGTGACTGCAGATTAGTTAAGTGCCCCTCTCTGTTGCTATGCCTCCCACAAGACAGGGAGTAGTGATTTTTCCTGATCTTCATAAAATATGCACTGTTGTAGAGTGGCAGTCTGAGTTGCAAGTGGAGATGCCTATGGGGAAACAAAGGGGATGCTGGTTTCAATGTCAGTCTCTTTGAGCCAGAATCATTCCCCTTATCTTCCTACCATTGCCAACAAGTTCTACTTTGATCAGGTTGTCAGTGCACTTCTTGGGGGTTTAGTTCTTGCAGCTCACATTGAGAGAAATGCAAATACTCATCAGTCTGGAGCATTCCCTACTACCTCAGTCTGTTTTCTGATTGTTGCTTGCTTGGATGTAAATGAAAGATGTCACCTGTTTTAGAGTAGCCAGCCAGTGGGTGGGACATCTGTGTTTGCTTTTTCATAGGCTTATGTCTACCCCATCAATTATGATGAAAATTGCATCCTGTCAAGACCTTCTTGAGGAGATAGCTTTCTCCTCTCCTTTTGACCTCAGGCCATTCAGTTACCCACTCAGAGCAACTTTGTATGTATCAGCCAGCTGTTGATACAACACAGAAATGTTAATGAGAAAGAAACTGCTAGCATTTGTTTATGCTTCTGCTTTTTTGTTAGTTTTGCTAATCTGACTGCATGTGCTATGGAAATTTCCTATATTAGTGACTATTTTCCTCAATTATTGTTAAAATGTTAGCAAGGTATAAAAACGTGGGGTTTGTGAAGAGGTTTGCACTTCTCATATAAAACTGGTTTGAACTTTAATATGCTTTTATCACTGAATTGGGCCAGGCTTTTATTCATGTGCAAGAGCCATATGGGCATCTGCGGCTCTTCTTTGTCTTGTCTTAATCATTTTACATTTCAGGCTTGGTATTTGCTAAGTTCTTTGTATTATTTGCTCAGTACTTTTACTGTAATTCTTCTTTCAGCTGTATTTCTATTCTGCTGTTAATACCAAGCACACATAATACCATCAAACTCAGTTTTGATCCTGGACAAACATAATAGTCTGGGTCTTCTTTTGAAATGTTGAATCTTGGCTCATCATTCACTGTCACAAAAGTAATCCAAGATTAATCTGGGATTTTTTGCAACCTTGAAATTCCTGAATCTTTTTTTCCTGGAAGCTAAAACCTGTAACGTTTTATATGACCATAAATTATTTTTGTCTCATGTAGCTTGAGCTACTTTCCTTGCCCTACCTGTTTGTTTTCAAGATCCATTTTGCTTTGGTGGTAATGCCTGTTAGATCTTTTTTATGAATGAACTTAACTCACTAGCCCTGAGGGAGAAAGGCTAATTTTTGTCCAGGTTAATGAATTATCCCACTCAGCAAGAGCCTGATGAATGTCAGAGCTGGCAGATGGACAAAGGCCAGGGAAAGGATTTGAGAGAATAAGAACTCATTTTTGCCTTCTGAGGCTGCCTCATGTAATTTCGCCTTGTTTTACAGTATTTACTTGACTTGGTTAAGAAAAGCTAAAGTGTGTGCTTAGTTTCTCTGAGCTTCCCTTCTTGCTTTCCAAATAAACTGTGAGAGACACTTAAGTAAAAAATTATTTATTCTGGTACTTATTTATGTAACTTGCATACATCATCTAAAGATTTTGATTAAAGGTACAGATAAAACAGAGTAAATTGTTTTCATTACTGTATTTTTTTCTCTTAACAATTTTTCTTTCTTGAAGTCAGGGAAACATAATCTGCCATGTGCCTATTTGAGTTGATTGCTACCTCACATTAGCATCCTTCCTGGATAAGTTTTATCATAGCTGAGCGTCAGTGTTCAACCTTTTCTGCAGCACTAATTTTAAAATTACTTCAGAGGCACCTTGTTGAGTTTAAACTTTATTAGGAGAAAAGCACAAAACTTCTAATAAAGATGCAGGTTAAACCACATTAACCCTGATAGTGTTCCTGACCTGTACCCTGTGGAACAAGTGAGTTCTCAATTAACCTACTGAAAAGGTATTTACTGATCATCTCTGTTTAGTACAGCATAGAGAACCATGGGAGATACACCAGGAAGGCCTAATGTGACACTTCCAGGGAAAGCACTGCAAAAACTGACATGAATTTGTGTAGAAGACTAACGCTGAGATGAAGGGAAATAATGGATAATTTTCTGCTTTTGAACTCCAGGAAAATGCTATATTCATTGGTATATAAATTACATGCTGACAGTTAAGCAGCTGTTTCATCTCTTGAGCACAGTAGGTCATTTTCACCCTCTTCATAATGTTTGAGTTGTTATTTCTAGAGCATATAGTGTGAGTTACTTAATCACTCAGTAATTACTGAGGTCTGTAAAATGGCAAATGCATGCATTTTATTTATGTATTTTGAAATACTTAAAAACTCTATTTTCCTGTGATCTGTGTTATTACACAGATAACTTCTGTTGGTTGAGGGAGGCATGACCTTTCACTGACTGAAGTTACTAAAACCAAGCATGTGTGAACAGATTGGAGGGGAAAAAGGGTTTGCAAGGAAAAAATCCCAAATTTATTCAAAAGTAGAATTTCCTGTAGTTGCAGAGTTAATATATGTAGCATAGAACTAACTCCAACAATTTTTCTGTAGTTTTGACTGAAGAACCTGTAGCTAACTCTGCTTTCTTTTTGGGATGGGATGTACAGGTCAAAGTAAAAGCCATACAGGTGAATTCTCATTGCTATTCACAGAAATGTAAAAATTGTGCAATAAACCTAATCTCTTACCTTTTACACCAACCAGCATGAAAGTTCAATAAATTCGGAAGCTAAATCCATTTTTACATAAGTGCTGAAGTTTTGATTTGAGGTAATGAGGTGAAAATGTGAAATTAGTCTAGTTGTTTCATTGGCAATGGGACTGTCTTGTTCCTTGTCAAATACAGATCATGAACTATGGCTGTTTGTTGATTACAACATTGAAACAGGAAGTGCAAAGAAATAGAAAGAATAAGCAGTAAGTTATGCTATTATCATTTTAGAAATACTGAATACATAAATTTGACAGCATGCATGTAGATTCTGAGAACGACTGGATTACCTGTCAAACTAGGGACAAAACTGGAATCAGAAAGATCACAAAAAGTGTTTTCTTGTTTTCAGTGCCTTTCCTGTCAGGCAGTACACAAAGTGGAGGATGCTTTCAGCTTTGACCTTGCAAACAGTGGAGGAGAGGAACAGTGGAGAGCAATAGAGCTTGCTGCTATCACTTGTACCACTGTCCATGTAGTTTCAGCTACATGGCTTGAAACTGGAACAGATTGCTCCAAGAGTGCCCTCTGTGGGAGATGAGGGGCTTAGGAACCCAGGTGAGACAGCACCAGCAAAATGTGGAAGAAGGACCAGGGTATCTATTTTTCCCTCCAGTTCTACTAACTGGCCTCAAATAACACATTACCTATGGCAAAGGAGGACTATGAAATAAAGGCACAGAGTTTTTTGCTAGATTGTCCCCTTGGGGAGCAGCTGCTTTATGCAAGACAGTAAATTCTCCTTCAAAGCCTGTTTCTTGAAGATGCAAGCTATTAGCATGCTAAAGAATATACACATTATCCAGATTATTTTGATTGGAATGTGCTAGTGTTACTGGATACCCATACCTGATTTCTGTAGCCAGTATCATGGACTCAGGAGAGAGTACTAATATGCTGCCTGCCAGAAGAACAGACAGATTTAATGTTATGGAGCCATAAGACTGAAAGAGCTGCTTGATTATTTACTGTCATGATTGTTCCAGTCTTGGTGGTGCTAACATTCAGATGATACTGTATGTACTAAGCTGTCATGAGACATTGAACTATGAAACATAAAAGATTTTTAAATGTGAAAAACATCGATTGGGATACTTTGATTTTTATAACCACAGCTATTCGATCTTGCCATACCTATCTCTGTCAAGCTGAAGAGCTCTTACTCAGTTTCTTTTTCTCACCAACTGGTACTAGAACACAGTCAGGTCTTTCATTTTTTGCTGTTAATCTACATATAGAGGACACTTCGATTTTATTTATTTTTTTTTTCCCCGCTAATTATTACAAGTCTTCCCTGAATTCCCCATGGGAGATTATTTTCCCCCAATACTGAATGTTGAAATAAGTGCAGCAACAACTGTCAGCGTACAGGGGAATCCAACTGTTTGGGAGTTCCCCTGGCGCGGGGGATGCTCCGGGGGAGCTCTACTGCTCAGGGAGAGCCCACGTTCTCCTCAGCCGCCGCTCCCGGGAGAGCGCCCCAGCCTTGATTACGGACTAAGAGCCCTCTCTCGTTCGGTGTCGGTTCACCGGCGCCGCAGCGCTTTGCCCACCGTGCGCTACTTTACAGCACGGCAGCGCTTCCCCGCGGCATCTTTCCTCTCCTCACACCCCGCCGCAAGTCTGCGGCTACTCCCAGAGAGGCGCAATTCCCGGGCACGGGCGGGACACCCCGCCACCGCCCCGTGGGCCCGTCTGGCCCAATCAGAGCGCCCGCCTCTCGCCCCGCGGCATTCTGGGAGCTGTAGTCCCGGGCCGGCAAGCCCGCTAGGCAGGGCCACCTCGATGGACGGCATTACCCAGGAAGCTCCACGGCGGCGGCGCCCGGGCCGATTTGCCCCTGAGGGCGGTGCCTTGAGCAGGATAGCGGGTGGGGTGGGCCAATAGCGGGCCGGGGCAGGGCTGCCCCGGGGCTCCCGGCCAATCGGAGCTCTCCGAGAGCCGCGCAGGGCGGGGCGGAGCGGAAGTGCGGCAGCGAGCGGCCCCGCCGGTGCGTGAGCTGCGCGTATTGGGGCCGGGGCTGCTCGGAAAGCGGGGGGCGGCTCGGCGTGTGGGAGCGGCACGGGGTGGCGCCGGGAGGGAGTCCGGCCTGCAGGCGGACGGCAAAGTTGCAGCTCAAGGCAGGGGCGTTGTGAGAGCAGCGGCTTCCGCGCGTATTAAGGGCGTTTCCCGTGTCCCTGCAGGTGTGGGAGCGGCCCGGACTCCTGCGGCGCCGGGATGGCTGCTGGGGTGCCTCCCGATGCGCTGGGTCGGCGGGTCTCCTGTGGCACCGACTATGGGACTGTGCGCTATGTGGGCAGCGTGTCTGGAACTGCAGGTAAGCGCCACCACAGTAATAGTCTTCACATTTTATGGCTGTTCTGGTGGTTCTGCTCGTGTTCTTCTTAATTTAAAAAAAACCCAACATTGCCAACTAGAAAGAGGCAGTTTATTGTTTGATTTTTCTTCACTGTTCTTGTGTAAATATGGTGACTTCTAATCTTTGTGAGTTGTTGAGGTTTTTTTAAAGAAGTCGGAGTTTTCAAAAGGAATGTAAGAACTCTACAGTCTTGTCCCTGATGTCTGTGCTGACATAGTCAGGGAAGGTACGAGGCAGCAGCAGCACATCACCAGACCAGGTGCTCCTTTGGCAACATTGTACTGGGTTTGTGTGACAAGGTTCTGGCAGTGGCAGGGGCTACAGGTGTGGCATCTGTGAGAAGCTGCCGGAAGCTTTCTCCATGTCCAACAGAGCTGATGCCACCTGCCACTGGCCAAGGCTGAGCCCATTAGTGATGGTAGTTGTGTGTGGAGGAGTGTCTTCTATGTGGGGAACCTGCACTGAAGCAGGAGAAAGACTCCCCTCTTTGAGGAGGAAACAGCAGAAATAAGGTGTGATGAGCTGACTTTAATGCCCATTCTCCATCTCCCTGTGCCTCTTGTGGGGAGGAGGTAGAACCCAGGAAGGAGGGAGAGCTGAGATGGGAGTATTTTTAAGATTTGTTTTACTTCTCATTATTCTACCCTGTTTTTGATTGGTAATAACTTCAGTTACTTTCTCCAAGTCAAGTCTGTTTTGCCCATGGCAGTAAACCAGTGGGTGATCTCTCTCTGTCCTAATCTCAACTCATGAGCCTTTTGTTGTATTTCTTCTCCCCTGTTCAGCTGAGAAGGGGAGTGACAGAGTGGCTTTGGGTGGGCACCTGGTGTCTAGCCTGGATCAACCCACTATAGATGTTCAAATTTATGGGAAGATTCCTGGTGCTCGGAAGACTAGCCTTGCATACAGTTCTACAAGAGGCAAGAAGGATGAACAGGAACTGTAGACTCATTAGCCTCGCTTCTATCTCTGGAAAGATCATGTAGCAAGTTTCCTTGGAATCCATTTCCAAGCCTGTGAAGGACAAGATGGTATTTTGGAGTATTTGGTACTTGTAAATAAAAAGTAATTACTTTTTATGATGATATGAGTGTGAATGTGGATAAAGGGAGAACAAGTCAGTATTCCTTTACTTCAATAAGTCTTTGCATAATGTTTCCATAAGGAATCTTATTTGGAAACTGAAGAAACACAAGGTGGGTGAATGGACTGTTAAGCAAGTTGAAAGTTCTCAAGTGAAAAAGTAATTAATGCCTTGATATCTGGTAACATGTGCGTACTACAAAAGTAAATACTGGGTTGTGTATTGTTTCACTTATTCATCAGTGACTTGGGTGATGAACAGGCTTCACCCTCAGATGGCTGCTGTGATAGAGGATAGAGTTGCAATCCAGATCAAGCTTTATGAGCTTTAGATTTGAATCCAAGAGATTCGAGAAGGATAAATTTCCACATGTAGTATGGACCAGGAAGTACTAGCAACTCTCAGAGTCTTTTGTAAAGGGCTTGGGAGATAAGTTGAATACTGTTATGAATATGAGCCAACAATGATCTCCTGTAACATGAAAAGATACGTGTTTTATTGGGTTACCTTAGAGTGAAGTGGTGAACATGGCCTGTAAGTTAAAGGAAGCTGTTATCCCTACTGGCAGGGGGGAATTCTTGGCAAGGTTACACTAGGAGTAATGTATCTGGTGTGAAACTATTCCACTCCAAGAGGGATACAGATAAAGTTGAGAGGATCTCAAAGATCTCTCTGGAGGAGTCTTGGAGGACTGCCGGGGTGATTAACGGCACACACCATGCACATGTGTTATAAAGAGGTTGAGTGATGTGAGTTTGGTTCATGTGGTGAAGAGAAGAAAAAGTGACATCCAATGGCTTCCTGCAGCTGCTTGGCAGGTGGTTACAAAGATGGCAGAGCCTAACTCTTCTTGCAAGTACTAGATTATACAATAGAGGATAATCGCCACAGCAGGAAGACCTTTTCCATTACATTGCTGTATTACAATGCAGCACTGGAATATGCTCACCAGATGTGTTGGGATCTTTCTCTCCTTGGAAAATTTTGAAGGTCTGGCTAGGTAACAAATCACCTGACTGACTTGTTTTAGTTCTGGTGATAATCTCCTGCTTTGAGAGAGAAGGTCAGACTAAGTGAACTGCAGAGGTTCTTTCTGGCTGTGATTTCTATGGATATGATGCCATAAATTTGAAAAAGTATCAACCTTTTTTTCAGGAATTTGGCTGGGCGTGGAATGGGATGATCCTCAGAGGGGAAAGCATGATGGCAGCTATGAAGGAACACAATATTTTAAGTGCAGGTGAGTTGATTCACGGCATTGGCCTGTCATACACAGTGATGAAATCGTCATGGGAAAAGACCCTTTGGCAATTTTTAGAGCAAACCCTTCTATTATCAGTTGGCCAATATTAAAAATATCATAATTCTGAGTGCTCTGATTAGCTAATACATAGGAGCTCTTGCATTGATATTTATCCAGTTATAGGTATTAGAGTATGGTAAATACTTAGAAAATATAAATCACATTTTCAGAGATATGTTATAAAATGAGACTTTTGGATGTTATTGTTATTACTGTTAGTAAGCTTTAGACCTTTTACTTTAGTTAGGAAATCAATATTTCCTAGAGACCTTTCTGAACTGAAATATTGGTCCATATTAAGTGTCTCAAATACAGTTTATATTTGAATTTAAGGTGACTTGTGTGTGTTTTGTTAAGGGAAAATACCAAGTTCCTATTAATGATTTGGTGTATTTTTGTACCACTAAGGAATTGTTAAATATATTCATTGGATTTAGTACATGCAGAACATAGTTCAGCTGTGTGGTGTTTTTAAATATATGCGTGCACTACTTTTAAGTGAAAAGATTTGAGCACTTAACATGTTTGAAAATACAGGACTCTAGGATGGATATTAACTGCAGCAAGTTGTTGATTTCTGTGTCAGGACACATGAAACAGCTAAAAGTTTGTAAGTTCAATAGTAACTGGATGAATTCATAGAAGAAAGCCATCAATAGCTCTTAAATACTACAGACTGCTAGCTCAGTAAGTTTCTGAGCATAGAAGTGGTGAAAGATGAGAGAGCAAAATCTATTCTTCAGAAAAATATGTGAAGAAGAAAACACCTGCCTGTGAGGACTGGATATTTTTTCTATCAAATAATAATAGAACAAGGCTTGAGGAGGGTAAACACACTCACTTAATACAAGAAAAAAAATCAACATTGCTGGATTTTTTGTTTCATCTGAATAATTGAAAATGAAGGTGTTAGAGCAACCAGGTCTTTTAAACTAATATATTAGTGGAGGTTGCTTCCTAAATGCTCTGAATTTAATTGAAACAGTTTCCAAGTTGAAGCTAGCTGTGTTCTGCTATAGGAGAAAAAAAAATAGAAATAATTGGCTGACCATTTCAAGTCTCTGTAGAGAGAAAAAGCAATTGAACATTTCAGGAATGTTTTCCAGAAGCTTGACTGCTTTACATTTGTGTGTATGTGATATTTATATACATGTGTATAGATTCTGGGTTTTTAGCAGCCATTAGTGTGCTTCCAGGAGATGAAATCCCAGACAGTAATCTTAATTCTTGATGTAAAAATCAATGTTTTGAGTCAAGCTCAATACACATAACAAATGTAAATGATGTGGTCTTTAAACATGTTGTTCTTTCAATACCTGTTCTCTGTACTCTGCTATTTTCCAATCAGAAAAGGTCCTTCTAGAGTCTAAGAGAATACATAGTTCCATCAGTCCCTCAAGACACACAGGCATAACTTCCTGTGTGCAGACATTTGTAGTTCTTGTACTGACTGAGAAAATGTAGGCAAACTTGAGTAAAAAATAATTACCTTATTTTAGCAAAAGAATGCTAGAACAGAAAACCATCTCACAACTTAAAACATCACCTTTACTACTGATCAGGAGGGAATAATGTTTCTTTGTATATGAATATACACATCTAAAATAAAAAGCTGTATTTTTCCGCTTGCACCTTATCATGAGTATCCTTTGCCTACAGGCCTACTTTGCTCACTCCTTGAATTCTGATAAGCAGAAGCAGCTGATCAAGTAGCTTGTACTGTAAACACATGCAGTAAAAGGACATTTTGAAATTGTTTTTAAGGCAATTTTGAAAATAACTGTTTTAAAGAATACATCTTTCAGAGTGACATTTGAAAATTAGATCATGAAAGGAAAATAAAACAGATTTTGAGATTCTTATTACCAGAGAATCTTCTTTCTAGTCCTTACTTGAAACAGTAGGTCTGCTTACAGTTCTATGTGATCTTTGTAGTGGGTTTTTTAAAAATATGACCTAAACTTTTATGTTTCATGGTAGTACATTTGTCTGGGTCATATATTGTGTGGCGATAATTGAACTCCTTAAGACTATGAATACCAAGGAACAAAACAGTCATACTTCAAATTATGCTGACATAATGAGCATGTTCATCAACCTTGTATCAGCTAGAAATGGCAGTGCACGATCTAGCAGTGTTTTTGTGTTCAGTTTTTTCCTGATAATCAGATCTTGTTTCTTAATAGCTGAGGAGGCTACTATTTTAGCTGTCAGATGCAGAAGTGTATCCTGTAGTTAAATTTTGTTCTGCTGTCCTTCAAGAGAAATGAGAAGTAATCAAGCCTTAAAATAGTGTTAAAATTTGTATACAGCTTTTGTAACATGAGTGCACTTTCCAATAGGTCCTTGTCCCACAGACCCACTCACACATTTGTATGCGTGTGTTCCCCTGGGAAGTGTGGGTTACTAGCACACCGTCCTGCCCTGGTTGTCCTATACTTGTTCCATGATGGCATTCAAGATGGTCTGCTCCATAAAAGACCTGTTTACATTAAATTAGGTTATTTTTTCTTCAAGGGTGGCAGATCCACTTCCAGGAATATCTATATAGAGCACAAACAAACTCCTCAAATACAGGAAAAAGGTATCATTTTAGTGTCCATGAAGAAGAAATAATTTCCGTTTTGTAAAGGCAGAAAGCATTCCTAAGATTACTGAGGAGGTTTCAGTTAAGAAATTTTGTCCATCAGAAACTTAAGGTTTTTGCTGCCAATAGAACTATATTGAAACAAAAGGTTGTCCCTAAATACTGCTCAAACATGTCCTATACACCAGCAGAACCCCAGGAGAGCATCTAAAACTGCAGATGTGTGTATTTCCTTGTTTTTTGCAAGCTCAGAGTCAAGTTTAACTAAGGTAAAGTCTGTTTAACTAAGGTAAACTTTCAAGAACTTGAAGTTCTTGCTCATGTTTGCAAAGCTTCTGCTGTTAAGTCAGGAATTTGATACACTATGGCAGGTTAGTGTTAGGTGTCATTTAGAAGCATTGTTTGGTGCTATGGCCTGTTCTAAAATTTGAAGGATTTTCTTTACTGCACTGTGTAGAATCTTCTAATAGCAGTTTTGTCTGTTGAACACCTTCCCCTAGAAGAAAGAGATCTGTTCAGAGCCTGTATGGAAAAGATGTGCATGGGTTCAAACAGCTCCACTTTAGAACCTTAAGAGCCCTGTAGTGCATTTGCTCCGGTCGTGAAGGTAATTGCCTGGAGTTGATCATTGCAAACAGATGGTGCTGGGCAAAGAAGCCCTTTGATCCATGTTTACTGCCTAGGCTGATAAAGCTGACATCTCTCTCTGTGGCTCAGAAGCTTCTGCAGTCAGACAGCTCAAGTGTGGTGTAGCTGTTTTGATTTATGTACTCCTGCATTTTTCTTCAGTACTGAGAAGTGTGTTGCGTGTGTATGTAATTTCCCTAGCATATGAAGAGACATCATGTACCTGTAATGACGAACAGTGCCATGACTTTGTTTTACATTAGCAAAGAATGATGCCAAATTTCCTCCTTATTCAGTGGAAGCTGACAGCTAATCTAAATTTTAATGAATATGCTCAAAGTGCCCTGGGCATGCCAGCAGATGGGTTGTATGTTTCAGTCTACTGAATCATGAATAGGAAGTGTCCTACAAGATGACTTCTGAGATTGGGGTCAACCTCTCTGTTTTAAAGTCAGTAAGAAGTGTCAATATTAACTAGAGCCAGCCACTTGCCAGAGCCTTACTTGAGCATATTCCACATTTTCTGCTTAAGATAATTGGGCCATATCTTCTACCACTCTATTTCGGCACAGTGTTTTGTTCTGGCTGCAAGACAATTTGCATACATGAGAACAAAATCTCTGGTCTCAGACTTCTGAGTGTTCAGTTTAAGTCAGGTTAATCCGTAATCCATAGGTTCTTCCATCTCATAATATGCATGCTGGATTACTCTTTGGATTAGGATTTTTCTGTTTAGTTCCCAGTTATGGAGACTGATGGTTAATAGGTGCATTTCTGCATTAATCTGGGTGCTGTACAGTATTTGTTTGATATGTACATACAGCTTGTACAGTTCATATGTTCTAATGTGAAATTTATTACATGCAGTGGAAAATTAGTTACAGTCATTTCTCTCCTAGAATGCACAATATTTTTGTCTGAAAATTGGTTCCTATTGTAGTTTTCTTTCCTGTCCTTTGTGACAGTTCTTAAAAAAGTAGATCAAATAAATAGACTGGAGCTGAAACTTAGGCTGTGGAATGGATTTAAATATACATTAGGTAACTTATAATAGCATGCAGAGTAATGGGAAGTGACAGCAACAGGAGAGAGAAAACCTATAATCTTGTGATCAAGACAAAAAGAGAAGGTCTTGAGAGATAAATGTGCTAAAATGACAGGGGACAGGGCAGCTAGGCTAACTTTTTTTTTTTTTTTTTTCTTTTTTTTCTTTTTTTTATCCTTTACCCTAAGGATAGAGCTGGTCCCTGCATGGAAAATGAAGAAGGAGATGACAATAGAAGTGATGACCAGAGAGGACAGAACTGTTGAGTGTAGAGGGATAGTGATGATAAAATCATGGTGATAGGAAATTGGACAGTTGTTGTCAGAATAAACTTACAGCAGGACCTAGTGTGAATTTCAGATAGACAGGAGTACATGGATTTTTCCCAAAGCCACAAGCAGAATCCTGTACTGTCTGCCATCTATGAAGCTGTTTGACTTAATTAAATGCAGAAGTGATATATTTGCATGCAGATGTTCTAGTTTAGGTTGTAAAAGGGTAATTTACTTTTTTAAGAAGAGGTATTAGGGAAAGAATCACATCGTTTTTACATTTGAGAAAGTTCAATATTTAAATCACTCAGGTGTTTGCAAGCAATGAAGAATTTCAAAGGAATGGAAGAATTTACTTAAGAGAAGGTTACTGGATTAAAAATGTATTGAAAATGCCTATCAAACATGAAAAGTTCATAACAGATTTACATTTTTAGGAGTTTGCCTTTCTGCTCCTTTTGTAATCATTGCACTCTAAACTTAGTCATTGCAAACATAGACTGAAAATATTTTGAAAGTCAATAATACTGAGTTTCTGTCTAGGTCCTTTAGGATATGAGAGTAGGAATGTTAATGACTGAAACTGGCATAGGAAATTTCCAGCACTGAATTTTTAACAAAAATGAATACATGGTGCCCAAGCTATTCCAACTACTTGTAATAGGTCCATAGGATTTGGGACTTTTAGTTACTGGTTTTTTGTTCTATGAGAGTTTTGAACTTTGTAGCATTGGTAATTTATATTATATTTTACTAATTAGCCACTTGATGCTTAGGTGCTGTTTTGAGAAGTTTTATTTATATAAGTGGTGTCTTCCTCCTGGGCACTTTCCTACCAAAGCCTATTGTCTTCTCAGCTTGATGGCAGACAGATATTCATAGCTACCATTTTCCTTCCTGATGTTTTCTGGCTGATGCTCCTATCAGATCTTCATCTGCTCTGGGATATCCTTCTCATAACTTGTCTTTTCTAGTTCTTCCCTGAAACAGTGTTTCCTCAGTAACTTTGATAGAAAATGTCAAAGCAGTTGCATGGGAAGAAACGGACATGCAAAAAAGTTTTTTCAGTTCTCCAGACAAAACAAGAAACTTCATAAGACTGTGTTGAACATGAATATTCAAAATTATTACCAAGTTGGTATGGGGATTTTTGAAAGTTTGTGTTTGTATAAGAGTTCTGAGTGCTACAATTTGTATGTTGTGTCATTTGTGTGATAGAATTACTAGCGAATTATGCAAGTCAAATACAAAATATCAATGGCTATTCTGAGTATCCTTAAGGCTTTGGGAAAACTCCAAGCGCATTTATTGTACGATTTAGGTAACTTCGTGTCTATCCATAGATAAAAAACTTATTTTTCTGGAGAACCTGAGTTCGTAATGAGTTTGGAGTAGTTATTTTTAATAATGACACTGATACTGTAATTTAGATGTGTAAGTACATTTTGGGGAGCTGGTGCTCCAGTTCTCAGGGTATCTCACTATGTGAACTTCTATCAAGTACTATCAATGATACTTAGAAGGTCTTACCTGGCTCGCTGGGAACAGTGTTGACTACAGTTAGCCTGCAGAATTGCCTTTTGACTTGGTTCTCAGTACTTTTGTTTAAATTAGTAATTAATTAGTCAGTCATTGTTATAATAACTTTTTATATATTTTATATAACTTTTCCTGGCTGCTCTATTCCAGGCATGCTAAAGGAGGATCATTCATTCGACCAAACAAAGCAAATTTTGGAGTAGATTTTCTTACTGCAGTAAAGGATCGGTACGGACTGAATGATAAGCAAGATGCTCAGTATGGGACAGGAAATACAGTAGTATTTGGAACAAAGACTGTGGAATTTGTTGGCATGGATTCTGTTGCAGAACAGCAAAGGTAACATATGAAAATCTAAGATACATTGTTAGTGATGGATCCATCAAGTAGTAAGAAAGTGACTGCCATGCACATAAAATCGTTATGTGTCTAAAAGCGAGCCAGATTGCACTATGGTGGAAGAGACAAGAAATCTTCCGATTGTGGATTCATAATTTATAGGTTTTACAAATAGGAACTGGGATTATGTCATGTTTGAGTGCTAAAATCCTCATTCTGGTTTCATAAAGTAGCAGGTGATGATATCTGGTGAAAAATGAGAGACAAATAATCATGATTTTGGCAGTCATCATACACATGCGTGGTCTCTTTAAAATAATGTATTTTCATGTTTTCTTAATATTGTACAGTGTTTTTTAGTCTTTGTTTACTCATATCACAAATGATTTTGTAACCAAGAGAGGGAAGGCAGAAAGTCACTGTACTGCTAGTGAAGAAGTTTTTTAGTCAGTTCGTGTCATGTTCATGTACCTGGAAGGGTAAGAAAGGAAGTAGCTTAATGATGTGTAATAAATTGCAATTCTAATGGCCTCCAGCAGTAGTGACATATTAGTTCAGTAGGTGGCAGTCTCCTTCTGAGCTGATATTCCTCAACTATTCTTCTTGTCTCCCAGAGCATACTAAGTAGTCAGAAATACTTTTGAAAAGTGATACAAGAATGCCCAAATAACTCTGAACCTCTTGCAAAACATGTTGCAAGAAACCTTTTTAACTTGGAGCCTCTAATTAAATTCCAGTTTGCACAGCTACATTTTATGTTCTACCACTCTTTATTTCAGTTGGATGAGGTTTTTTGGGGGTGTGGGAACTGTGTTTCAGCCAGGCTTATTTCATAGTAGTGATGTAAAGGCAAAAAATAGAGGTGTGTCTGTTTTCAAGTGCGAATGACACTTCAGTGTAGTAATCTGCACATTGCTAATTCCAAAGGAGAGATACACATGAAAGGGATGTTATGTAGTTGTAAAAACCAGACATTTATGTAATATACCTATTTCTGTTTGAAGATTACCTAACAGAATGTTCTTTCTCATGTAGACAGCTGAACAAACTGGTGGATATCTCAGTGCGTGAGTGTGCAGTGAGCCATGCTGGTCAGGAAGAGGAAATCAGCAGAACGTGTGCCAGTATCCTTTTTTTGCTGTATTGCATGATGCCACAAATAAAGTACATATTTTAGCATTCCAAGTGCTCACATCAATGAATTATACTTGTATCCTTTTATAAAAAAAAAAAAAAAAATTGAAACTGAAGTTTATATTTTAAATATAAAGTTTAATGCAATGTTAGAAAGTTAAAAAGCCAGACACCTACAATTGACAGAAAATGCAAATTGTGTGTAAAAATAGAAGTATAGTCATAGATTGTTACTGTGACTGCAGTTTCAGAAGGCTCCAGCAATGGTTTCTGTAAAAATTCCCTAGAATAGATAATCCTTTAGAACTGATATGTTCTGTAGACACTAGAGGTTTCCAATATATAAAAAATGTATTTAGTACACTGCATGTTGTGGCAATGTTACAAAACTACAAAGCAGTTATTATTTGTTAATTTATAAGGATTTATAAGAGTTATAGAAATTAATCCATTTGAGGATTTGTAGAATTAAGCTCTTTTATAAAACTATAAGCCATTTCCATACCACAAATCAAAATAAAAATTGCTGAGGAGCAATGTCCCTTAGTGCAATCTATTTCTCTTTGATTCAAAATGAAACCCTAATTCTGATTCTAAAAAAAGGAAGATCAGTTATGAGATAAGTTTATTTTTCTTAACAAGAAATTTCAGATATGAGGCATATAAACCTATCAAAAAATCTGATATCATCTTGGGAGACAATAATAGCTATTGCTTCTCAAGTTCAAAATCTGGAAACACTTAATGTCAGGTATAAATATTCATATTTGGATGTCTCTTACTTTGGGGTAGGAATAAAAACCAAGAGACTCAGGATTCAGTTTTCTAAATGTAACTTGATCCAACTCATTCTAATGGGAGCTAAGTTTTAAAATACTTTTTTTTGGTTTTTTAAATCTTGTTTTTATGCGACTTCTTAAGCTGTGGGCTATATTTTTCTGACATCTGTATTCAAGAAAAGACTAGAACCCCAGGGGTTCAGCTTCTGTGTAAAATTAAGTTCTGGAAAACATTTTCTTCAAAGTTTTAAGGCTTGATCTTTGTTTTTTATTATTTTTGATACATTCTGGCTGCTCAGGCAGGTCTGCATTTAGGAGCCCACTTTTGTTTAACCAACAAACAGTTGACACTAAACTTAATTATCCATAATGCTTTAACCAAACCTTAATTATCCCAAACTCTTGTCTATTTCTGTCCTAAAATGATGCCGATAAGAAACTGGTATGACCATGGTGAAAGATCTAGGGGAAAAACTCTTGTACTATGATGACACTGGAAAACAAAGGAGGATGCTATTAAATAAAGCTCCAATTCTTTACAAATTTTCTTGTTTCAATAGTAATTTCATAATGAAGAACACTTCTAGTACACATCTTTATACTCTAATTGGCACATACCACAATAACTTGCTGGTGTGGAGTAACCAGAATCCATTACTGGTGGGAATGGATTAAGTAGCAACCTAAATCACCAGGTTTTTTTATTTATCCTTATTGTTAATGTGACAAAAATGTGTTTTTGAAATAGTTGTAGGTGTTCCAGTTTCTTCAGTATTTAGCACTGAACAGCTGTTTGCAACCTGGGTGCTATTTGCAAATCTAACTTTGCCTAGGGCATATCATGATTTATCATTATCAGCATGCATGAGAGTAAAGAGAATTTATTTTAATTCACCTGGAATAATTTTTTCAGTTTTTCATTGTTGAGAAGTATTCTCTAGACTGAAGGGTTTTCAGAAGTTATTTGTGAAAAAATTGAAAACAAATTGTGATTGATGCTGGAGTCTGATGCTTACTACTACAAACTGACATAGTCCGAATCATTTTTTTATTGTCTTGACATTCTCTTTGGTTTAAGAGAGAAATTATTTATGGGGTTTTTTTTGTTGTTTTTTTTTTTATGCATGGAATGTTGGAGGAAGAATAAAAGTGATTAACCGTCCACCAGCTCTTTATGTGGAAATTTTATCCATAAGTATGTTACTATAAACTATACTGAGAGATTTTTAGGTTAGGCCTTAGGGAAGAAATAAAAAGTTTTCTTTTGGTATGAATAATGAATAATGATTTGAAGACTGCAGATTTGAGAATCTTTATCTTTTCTTCTTTGCAGTGATGCTTAACTATTGAGAGTGGGTTTTACATACTTTTGTTTTACTGGGGTCATGTAGGCTTTTCATTGTTGTCAACACTAAGGAGTTTAAGCCCAAGCTCTGACTTGTTTAATTTAATATTAATGAAAATCATTCTTTTCATGTTCAAAACTTAGTGCAAGAGAAAGAAGCCACAGATGAATAAATATGCATTCTTGAATAAATATGCATTCCTGCAGCAAGAAAGTAAATTAGGAAAAAGTGTGTTTGAAAATATCTAGAAATGTATTTTATTATATTTTAAAATATGTGACATCTTGGCAGTGATTTTAATTTTTGGAGGGTGTACGTTTCTTTTACTTTAATGTGTAACTCCAAACTAATGACTTAAATAAATGTGATTATTCATTATGCAAATAATTATTCTTTTTATGCAGTGAAAACAAAATGAGATTTCCATCTACATCTACTTTTACATCCAGTGCATTTCCAAACTTGAAGATTCTGGCACTTAATCAAACTGAAATAACATGGACTGAGGTAATAGCCTTTCCTAAATTTTTTTTTAAATTTAATATCATTAGGTTAGTGAGGCAAGGAAAGCACAATAAACATTTGTGCACTGTATTGTTCTACTGAAATCAAATAATCCTTAGAAAAGGTGCTGTGGGGTAACTGTATTAGTAACATATTAACTAATATACTTCCTGCATAATGAAGGAAGTAGTATTGGCATAGGAGTCTAATAAGAAACATTTTCCTCCATCTACATCTGTAAATTGCCAAATCAAAATAAAGCAGTTGGAGTACAATATAGCTTCATGTCCCAAAGTTTAAGTGAAAATCTTTTGGTTCCTGGTAGCTGTTAAAGGTAGCTGTACTTCTCTGCATGCAATAGAACAAATGCAAATGGAAAGAAAATATTTCCTTATGATGAGAAATTCTTGTTTTGGCATCACTTTGCATCAGCAGGAGACTGGATTGGTATCTTTGCCCATACTGCTGGCTCTTGAACCACATGGTGCCTGGTTTTTGGCAGCACAGAGCAGAGGAAAAACAAAGCTCTGACTTGTTTCAGGCACTGAAACATGTGCACATTTAAATGCCTTTCTCCTGGCATGACATCTTATTAGGAATGAAGTCCTGTTGTCAACTATAGTTAGCAGTGGGCCTTTTTTCAGAGACGGGGCTTAGGAAGTGCATCCCAGTGTCATGTTACTTACAATGCCTTCTAAATTCCAAACTGTTATTTGGATTTCTCAGGGTCAGATTTTATAGTACTGCATTGTAAAATTACATGACTTTTCAGATTTCAGCTGCCTGCTGCTATCCAGCAAAAGAGCACTTAAAAAAACTGGGGCTTGAGTAGAAAGAAGCTTCTTCATTCTCTTGTCTTGCAGCAGGACTAGAGGAAGGTCATTGCTGTGTTTTTGTTCAATGTCCATGCTTTCTGCTCTTAAAACTGCCTGTGGGATTTATGGTAGGACAGTTGATAATCCTTCCATAGTAGCAGCAATATGAATAGTGAAGGGAATGGAAAAATTAAGTGACTACAAACACTTTAAATGTCATCTAGTGCTCATCAGAGTAAATCTGTTCATTGTGGTGTTTAAAATGTTGGCACCTGTCAGCAGCTGTCTTTCATCCCTCCATGGGGTGACTGAAAGGCTGGTTGGAGCCATGGCTGCAGCAGATTAGAGTTCTCCAGGGCCAACTAAATTGCAGTGAGAAAGCCCCAGCTTAGTCAGAGCAATTTAAAATTATGCAGCTTTTGTATCTTTTTTTTTAAACCCTGCTTTAGCTGATGATTCGTCATTGACCATAAAGACAGCTTTGGTTCCAAAATCTGTTTTATAAATTTGTTCCAATTCATTCCTTGTAAGTTGGGAGACATAAGCCTGTGCTTCCAAGTGGTTTTCCAGGGCAGCCAAACAAAAGGGGAAAAATAGTCATGTACCTACCATGAGTCAGTACCTCTGTGAACAAACCATTTGAAAATATCACTGCTTAAGCTCTGAGAGGAGTTACTTGAAAAGTCAACTTTTAAATAGAAAATAATAATGAATATAATCCAAGCATATAAAAAATACATTTAAATTGTCAATGGGGATATAAGCAAAAGTCTTAGGAGTGTTTTAATTAAAATTAAAAGAATTTAATGGTGAAGAGCATTTCAAAATTATTTGCTGTTATATGTAAGAATATATGGCATTGGGATTAGTTATACTTGAGATTATTTTTTTTAGTTTGTTCCTCTGTTTTGAAGTATTTTTCATAGGACTGGGACATGCTTAACTGTTATGCAATAATAATAGCTGCACATTCATATGCCTTAAGCATGAGTTTTCAAAAATAATTCTTTCATTAGTATATTATTTGCATATATCTAAATACTTCTGAGATTATTAGTATATCAGTAAAAGAGTTTTTATTACTGTAGAATTTTTGATTGCTCAAAACATAACATACAACTTTCAAGGGATGAAAATGTCCTGTAAAATAACTTAAAATTTGGAGCCACTGACTTAGAAATTTAATTAATACATTTGAGTGTAATGAATTCATATTTATGGCTCCAAACCCTTTCTTTCTTATTCAGCATTTAAATCATAATGTTATATTTGTGATCTTGTTTTCAAACTAAGATCTTATATTTATAATATAATCTACTGTTATACAGGGTAAAAGAAAAAACTGGGTTAGAACAGAAGTGCAGGATGATGCTTCTGACACTAGCAAGTAGCAGCAGGTAGTTGGGAGGGTAAGCACATGGTAAGAGCTTCTTAGAAAGTAATCTGGAATTGTGGGGCTTTGTGAGCTCCAGACTATATATCTCTAATTAATATTTGTGGATTTTTTTTTTTTATGATTTACCTAACTGTTTAAGAACCCATTTGAAAATTTTGCTGTACATATCATTTAACATCCATTTAACCTTTTTTGGGTTCTGATATTGCTGCTTGATAATTTCATTTAGAAAAGTCCCAGCGTTTTATATGAAAGTAACTGAGAACAGCTGTTCTCTGTTTCATGGCTTTTATTCTTGTTTAGCTTTTTTGTGCTTTTCCCAAGTATATTATTTGCTTCCTGGGATAAATAGACTAAAGTGCAGTAACATCATGGACTTACATGGTGACAATTGTTTCTTGCTCTCATCTTTAGTTCTTTTGCAATAGCTCTTGCATTTTCCATTCTTCTGGTTTTGAGCATCAGTGGCTTTCCTCTGGGTGTTTGTTACCTCCCCATCAGCCATCCACAATGAAGCCTCAGTCTTTCTTGAGGATTAGTTCAGTGTCAGATCTGTGAACTTTGGTTTCTGAGGAAGCTGTTTTAAGCAGTAGCTGGAAATCTGGAATTTGAGTTTCTTGGAATTGTGTTGTGACCTATCATGTGGCAGTTTTCTGGTAATTTGGCCAGCCTACTGAAAAATCTTCAGATACTTCAGGTTTGTGCAGGTTTTTTATTCCATCCATCCATCCCTCCCAATGCAGGACTGTTGTGGGAGAATCTCTGTTACTGAACATGCACCTCATTTCTCTTGACTCTGCAGGTTTCTTATCATGCTTCTTCATCACTAGTGCATAACTATTTTGGTCTATTTTGTTGACAAGGGAAATACCATGAGATTAAAGAGATGAAATATAGGTCAGGTTCCCTGCTCTTGCTTTGGAACGCGAAAAGTTGTTGTATCTGATTTTGTGTTTGTGTGTTATAGATATGGCAGCAGGTTGATTTTTTTTATATTTTTGGGTGTGATGTCATGAGTGCCTCTTGAGGAAATCTCAGTGTTTACCCTTGGCATGGTGTCTGTTATAATGGAGTCAGTTGTATACCAGACCTGCAGCTGGATGGATTAGTGCAGCTGTAACAGAGAGAATGGTGCTGAGGAAAGGGGATGATTACAGGAGAAGGGGTCAGCTATGCACAAAACCATTGAAATGAACAGTCCAGATCTCTTAACTCCACTGCTTGTAGCCTTTGTTACCTGCTGTGAAAACAAGCTTTCAGTGACTGTGACCCGCATCTGTCCGTCTGTGTTCTTGCATCTCAAAAACTTTGAGTCCCCTAGTCAGTTACAATCACATTTTGGAAAGAGCTGGGGGCTTCAAAATAATGTATCTACCAATTCCCTTAAAACAGCAATGTAGATGATTGAAAGAGCCCCTGTAAGTTTCTCAGTCAAAGAAGGAGTAGGAGAATGAGCTCACACTTATTTTGATTATGGAGAATACACACCAGGGAAAAAACTCAGTGCAAATAATAATTTGCCACTTACAGGAACAAATTTGTAGAAAAGCAATCAGTTCCAGTGCTTATGGAAATTCCATGTGCTAAAACTGCACCATGTTTGACACTTTTGCAATGGCATACAGAACTATTTTATGCCAGCAATTTATTGCCTTGTAATATGAATGTTTGTGAAGGAAAAAACTGTGTAAAGTAAAATAATATCTTTTATACAATTTCAGGGCACAGGATCTAAAACAAAAGTACCTTTGTTCAATTTGTAGCCCTTTTTGAATTCATTTCTTTTGACAACTTGAAAACTTCAGGATGTGTTCAATTAATGCAATTCTTGGCTTTTATGGGTTATAGACTGGCACAGTCCCAAGATAGAAAAGGCTTCAAGCTCTGATAAATTAAGATATTAAAAAACATTCTGTCAGACATGATGAGATGTGTGTATTAGCTGGTTCTGGAACTTCTGCACATATATAGAGTTTTTACAGCCAATTCCTCACTTCTTCATAGGGAAAACCTGGTCACTCCAACTCATTGAATAAATTAACTCAGTTTCCAGTCTCAGCTGCAAGGGTGGCCACAAGCCTGGGACTTGGAGTCCTGTGACTGCAGAATCCCTTTGATGTCATCTGTGCTGATAGATCCAGGCACAGGAGAGCCATCTGGAAGAAAGGGAAAACTAGGAAATCCGTAATAATTATTCCTCTGGTTTGGGGAGTTATAGCTTATTCTAAAAACATTCAGAGCAAAGTTGCGTGAAGTATAATTTCCGAAATATTTTTCCCATCTTTTGTTATATTAAATAAAGTTTTGCTCTTAGGTTCTTCTTTGTGCTCAAGGATGGCCAGTACTTGAAGAGTTGTACCTTTCTTCTAATAATATTACAGTTTTGGAAAGGTGAGTAACATGAGTCAGTCAGTTGTTAGCCACTGATGTACCACAAAGCACGTGAAGTTATATTCCTGTAACATTTACATTGCCATGACAATAACTGATGCAAATTTCACTGCATCTGATGTACTTCAGAACATTTATAAATGTGCACAGTTGTGTGCATGCAGTTATATACTTAGGAAAATGTGTTTTCATTGCCCAATAACTATAAATATTGTGTTTATATTTGTTTTTTCCAATGTATCAGGCCTGATAATGTCCTGCAGACCCTGAAGTTGTTAGACCTTTCAGACAACCCGTTACTGGATGGAAATCAGCTGCATCTAATAGCACAGCTCCCCAGGTAGCTGTAAACAAATTTGCTGGAAATTCTTTGTCCTAGATATTCATCTCCATAGTCCTTGCTGGCTGAAATATGATAGTATTGATGTTGCATGAAAGATTCATGAGATCTTGAAACAGAGGCATTTTGCCCTCTTGAGGACAGTAACTGCATTATTTAGTTGAGCTGTTTTAAAATAATCTTGCTTTTGTTGTATAATAACACATTCTTCAGCTGTGTATTATTATATTTTCATTATACACTTATGAAATGAAAGTGATTTATCACATTTTGCTAATTTGCAGAATTATCATCTTTCCCTGTAAACCAAAACAGCAGCCATGATTTTCAATAGCCACAAGCTATTTTTAAAAAATTCATTTAGAAAATCACACATTTTAAATCCAGGAGCCATTCTGAAAGCTTGAAATTATTGAACTTAACTCACTGAAAATTTTATTCCCTGAACACTGCTGAAATCTGGATACTGTCTGTGAGGCTGCTTTTCATTTGTCAATCATGCTGCATCAAAAGCTGCAGATCTTTATTAAGAAAAAAAATTAAATTGTATTTCTTTGCAGAAAACTGTGCCGCATACAGTGATCATTGTATCCGTTAAATTTCAGATTAGAACAGCTAATCCTTAGAAACACTGGGATATCTTCTATACACTTTCCTGATGCTCAATTTGGTATGTAAAAGAAGTAATTTATTTATAGTTTTAAAATTCTGTTTATTTCAAGTTTTCACTGTTCTCTTGTTACTCTTTTCCTAGGATACAAGACTAAAATGTTTCCTTTGCTAAAACGCCTTGCAATAAATGACAATAAAATATCACAGGTAGGTTAGATTGTGACGGTTTCACATGTTGTAAATAAATTACCATTTTTTAAGAGTAACTTGAAGTTTGCTTTTTTACATTTTCTTTGATTGTATGTGTAAGATTCTGAGGTAACTATTGAACACATTGGACAATACAGAGGCATGATTTAAGAATGTAAAAACATTTCTTAACAGTTAAAACACATTTATGTTAGGGCAGCTACCTCATAATTCTTCTCACATAATTCTAATGATCTAAAATTCTGACTAATTCCTTGTTTTGGTTTGGTTATTAATTAAATAGAGTGCAGTTCTTTCCTCAGCTAAATGAATAGGATTCAAGTACTTGGTTCTGATGATCAAAATCACTTTTTCCAGCCATGTTTGTTGTACAGGAAAAGTCAGTGTTAACAGGTATTGCTCTGAAATGAAGCTTTATATTTCCACAAAAGATTCTTCCCTTCCATTTCAGTGGTCATCTATCAATGAGCTTGACAAACTGCCAAGTCTGCGGGCACTGCAGTGCAGCAATAACCCCTTCATGGACACAGAGAAGAACCCAGAGACCCTGATACAGCTCATAATTGCCAAGATAAGTCAGTTGGAGGTTTTGAACAACTGTGAGGTATGTGATATTTCAACAAATTGCACGAGTCTGGGGAATTGTTTTCAGTTTAAGATTATTGATTATTTGGGTGCAGGAAAAGTTAAGTGCCAACTAGTCCATCCCCTTCTCAGTGGGGCAGTCAATGGGGCTACAAGACTGAGCCCTCTTTGTGAGCATTGCTGACTCAGTGGGGACTTGGAAAAGATGGGTCAATGGTGTTTTTTTCTCAGTGCCTGAATTGTGTTGAAGCTGCAGGACTGTTAACAAAAACCATGCTCTTAAAAAAAAAAAAAAAAAAAAAAGAAAAAGCAGCATAGTCAGATCTGTTTCAGTGACAGCAATACCAAAATCAAACCTTCAGCAAATGTTTATTATCATAAAGGAGAGCAGAAGCAGCAACGTTCTTGCATGATCATATACAGCAAAATCTTTGCTTAGATATTCAGTTATGGCTCAGTGAGTACACAGACAGAGGGGCTTTAAGACTCTTAATGGCTCTAAAATGTAATGAATATGTGGATCAATCAGTATTTGGAGACCTGGTTTGTAACATTCTTGATAGCATTAAAACATATTGAGTACCAAGTACGGCCAGGGAGTCCGTGGCATTGATTAGATTTTATTTTCTGGAAAGTTATGTAATTATATTATGTATCATTCCTGTGTCAGTACAGATCCTTCCTGCTGAAAGAAGAGGAGCAGAGCTTGATTATCGCAAAATATTTGGAAAGGACTGGCTAGAAGCTGGTGGACATTGGAACCCAGAGAAAAACAAACCAAGTGAAGAATTTCTTGCTGCCCATCCCAGATACCCAACACTTTGTCTTAGTAAGTACAAGCAGAGTACAATAACATTTCTTCACCTCTGGCATTGTGGCAGCACTGGTTTGGTCTGTTTTCAATTTCTCTTCCCCTTGGTCCCTTTTTCTTGTGCTGCTACAGCCTTAGGAAAGCCCATCCATTGGCTGGGTCTGTGTGCCAGTGGGCTTTTGCTCCTGTGGGGCAGCTGCACAGAACTGCACCCTTCAGGGCACTGCTGCCTCAGGAACTCAGGCTCCCTGCCCCAGAGACCTGTGAGCATGCACTCCAGCCCTGCTGCTGAGCAGGCAGCAGCTCTCTCAGCAGTGGGAATGTTAAGCAGCACCCCCATGTCCAGAGTGCTGCAGCAGCTGAACAAGGCTCGTGTCTGCAGCACTGTGTGGTGCAGGAGCTACCACAGCTGTGCCAAGGGAATTCCTGCCTGATCCTGCACCACAGTTGTCTTAGGTCTGGAGTTTTAGTCTTTGAAGGGTTGTACATGCACTTTTCTTCCAACAGAATATGGAGCACCTGAAGAAGGAGAACTGAAGGGACAACAGCCTTTGACTCTGAAAAATCAGCTCCTGAGTAAGAGGCCAGAAATGGTCAAAATTGTTCCTTCTGCATTTAGAATAATTTATGAGCTTAGTGTCTCCTAGATGTATATGGAGAACAAAAAGTTCCAGCTTGTAATTTTGCTTCTGTGAACTGCCTCAGTGAGTTTGACTAGAAACTTGATTCTGGGTACTCTCTCATTTCCCCCCTCAACCCAAGCCAAATGATTTTCTCAGCTGAGGTTTAAGGGACAACACAGGTTATTGATACTCCATTCTGACACTGTGAGTGGCTTCTTAACAGAAGACATCTCAGGTTTTAAAGCATTACATTCTAATGCATTTAGGTGGAAGACTAAATAGAACAAGGAATCTTGTTGGCTAGACATAATATAAACCTTCTTTTAACAATAAGTCTTTTAATCTCTGTAAAATAATTAGGCTAAGAATGTCCTTTGAAAGTCTTTGTATGGTGCTTTTGAGAGCAACAAAAGCCTGTTCTAAACAGAATAAGCAATTTCCATTCTACTGCAGGTTATTTTAAGAAAATTAAATAGAAATAAAGCATTTTTAGGTAAATACTCATTTTGACCAAAAAAAATCCTATATCTAAGTATATTAGGGAGTCACTTCTACAATAAATTACCAAAGATGAATAAAAACTTGGTTATTTTAATTAATTAATTTTTCAGATAATGACTAAATGCTCTCTTAACTGCTCAGATGCAGGCTAGCTCCTAATTTTTGAGAGATCAGGCTGAGCTAAGGGAAACAATTTGTAATAAAAAAAGACTAGAAAGACTATGCTTCTGCCATAACAGGGCTTATTATTCTTTCACTAATGCCTCACCCTTCTTCCTTAAGCTTTGACAATTAAGTGTCCTGAGAAACCCGAACAGAAACCAGTGGAGAAAAAACTACCAGGTAAGAAGTCTTGGCTTATATTCAAGGAGTTGTTTCATCACTTCTTTTCAAACAACTGTATTAAATAATGGCAGCTGCCTCTGGCTTTGTCAGCTTCTGAAAGCTTTTCCTCTGTCATATGAAGAAATGACAAAGGCAGAAATTGTTTTAAAAAGTCATTATTCTTCTTGCTTGAATTATTTCTATTCATACTTACTTTCAGTCCAGTTTAAAGATGAAAGGTTGATGCTTGTCTTATGACCTCTGCTGCTGATTTCATGATTAATATGTCTGAGGCAATTAAAAGCCAATTAATATGGGGATGAAATCTGGTGGATGTGTTAACCAAGTAACCAGAACATGAAGTCTTAAGAGGCAACTGCATTGTGTGTAAATCTAGATACTGAGGTCTAGTATCTAATACATGAAATTAGAAATCTAGTTCTAACCTCCATCAAATTTGTCTTTTGAAGTTTTAGTACCTGTAATGAGACTAGAATGAATAAGACCATTCTAATTTAAGCTGATGTTTTGGAAAGATGTGTCAGAATGAAGTCTGAGAGAAAAGAAGTATTCAAGCTTTATTCTAAAATAAAAATCACATTTATTATCACAAGTTGCATAAAATCAGATAGATACAGCTTTTACAAAAATGTTTGATAGAAAAATATTTGTCTAAGTACAATGTGTGGTATTACAGGAATAACTCGCTATTGCTGTGCCTTTAGATAAAGCTTCAAAAGAAGTGAAAGTTCAACCAAAATACTGAGTTTATCTATTGCAAACACAGGTTTCACCTCTGGAACAACTACGTCTACTCATTCCAGATCCATTACAAAAAATACCCCCTCCTATAACTTTTCATAATATAAACAACTCTGCTGACATTGTGTTTGGGACTAATAACTCAATACCATTCCTAAGAATGTCACTAGTTCCACAGTGCCATTTGCTTACTTGTGCTGGGAAAGCCAATTCCTGGTAATGAAAACTGCAAGGAACAGTTGCTGGCTGCAGGTAGTCAGAACCTGGCTGGTGTGTGCCCCAAAGGTCACTTAGTTTAGCATGTAGAAATGCAAACTCAAAAAAGGTAAATTATGAAGCCATTTAACACTCTAATTTGGTATATGGGATCTGTAGTAGCACACCCTGCCCTATTCCCCACTGGTTAAATCATTTTCCACTTGACAGTAGCAGATATGGTTTCAAGTGCCAAAGACATTATTGCAGTGTTAGAACTGAAGCAGCAATACAGCCTTTCACTGTTGCTATAAGTAAATAAAGTGAAATGCTGGTACTTTGCTAGAGCTCTGTGGCAGTAGCATTTTTCTAATACCTTCTCCTTCTCTCCCCCCAACAGAGTCCATGACTATTCAGAAGGTCAAAGGACTGCTGTATCGCCTGCTTAAAATTCCTGGCTCGGAACTGAAACTGTCCTACGAAAGTTCTAAAGTGAGTTAAAAACAGATATTCAACAACAAAATATTTCATGCTGCTAAAGGGCCATAGCACGTTCTAAATACTATCTAAAGAAATTCATTTCACTTGAGGAGAGCTGTCTTCATGCTGTAATTTAGGGCCTAATTTCATTCCTGTAATATAAGAGATTCTCCCTAACTGCAACTGCCTGCTATTTGGTTTTACATGGCAGGATTTCAGTTTAAGTCTGATTAGGTTTTTTTTTTTTTTTGCTTTCTTGTTCTAGTTGGAAGGAAAAGAAGTTGAACTAGACAATGACTTAAAGCCTTTGCAGTTTTACTCAATAGAAAGTGGAGACTGTGTGTTAGTACGGTGGTAAGAAGGGACTCTCTTGCTGGACTGAAGGAAAAGCTGACACAGGAACTACAGAAGAGAGACAGTGCCTGAACAGATATACAGGTGGATATGAGTATCACACGTGGCACCAGAGGGCTGTACAACTGTACTTTCACCTCCTCAACTTTATCATCAGCCTCCCTGGAAACATCTGCTCACTTATCCTACTGGAGAGATATGAAACTGTGCTTGAATGCTTCAATTAAATAAAACTCAAGGTCACCCTTTTGCAAGATTTTGTGCTGCCTTCCCCAGCAGTGGTGAGAATTTGTTTTACTGGGTTGTGATCCCTTTGCTGACAAGACAATATTAGTGCTGCATTGAGAGGCCACTTGCTCTTTGCTTGCACCTACATCCAACGACCTTAAAGTGAACAAAACCCAGCAGTAATTTTAGAAAAATCTACCTTAGATGATTAGGGTCAAAATCTGCCAGACCTTTCTTCTACCTTACAGTGTTAACATACCACATTATAAATAAGTTCTCAGCACGCTGCAAGGCATTGGTATTTATTTTACAGTCTTTAGCATGCTGTTCCTCAATCTTATTTTACTTTCACTTGTGTAACCTCAGATTCAGATCTAATAACACAGTGAGCACTCAGAAATCCCTCCTAAATCAGGCCAAGTTTGCAGTACTTGAAAATTTGGTATAAGCAAACCCTGATTTTATTTTTTCTAAAATGACAATGGCATAAACAAACTAATCACAAGTCCTAACCCCACAGCTGTCCCCATCTCTGCACAGATGAGGGCAACTCTTTAGACAGCACAGAACCTGCTACAGCAAGACTTACCAGCTGCCCTGGTGCAGAACACAACTCTCCATAGGATCCTGGAACAGCCCTATACTGAGTCAAAGCAGTAATGCTTTAATTTACAAAAGACAGGCTAGTTGGCGTTCTTATGTGCATTTATTAATTACAAGTAGGTCTTTGACTTTATATAAAAGGGGATTTTTTTTTTAAATCTTGAACATTTTGGTTTTTGTCTGATCAACATCTATACTATAGAAAACAAATAGTATCAGTCCACTTGTAATTATCAAAAGGGATGTGCAAATATCATTATACTTTAGTTGAAACCCAACATTAAAAGATACCTTAACATTTCTTATTGTTCCAGGAATGAATCCAAATGTACACTTTTCCATGATCATTATACACTACCCTGTTTTCCAAGGCCAGTCCATCATCTTTCCTCACATCTACATGGATCTCCACACAGTTCCTTTAATCTCCAGAGCTCTGCCAGTTCCTGGGGAGAGTACTGGGGGGAAGACAGCATGCCACTCTCACATGTTTTCTCACACAACCAGAGACCATCCTGTTAAGAAAGAGAACCATTTCAATAGCTTTTCTAAGTATCTTCACTTCCAAGAATCAGGTATTTGTTGACAGAAACAATAAATGCTGCAAAAAGATCTGTTAGATCTCTTCAGAGAACTTGGGGGTAGGGATGGAGTCTGTGGGTGGTTTGTGGCAGTTTTGTGGTTTTTCTTTTAAATACATCTTTAAAATATTTTTTTCCTCTGGATTTTAGTTAAATGGTATTTCAATTCCTTTTTAAAGAAAAAAAACATTTCTCCTGCTTTATGCTACTTGGTTCAGAGGCATGTACTCTTTCTGTAAGGTCACGCAATTCCTTCAGACTTACTTGATATCGCTTGGGCCCTACAGCTGCCATCCAGATGCCCATGCTCACATCTTCACCCTGAGATGACACAAGAAAATAAAAAACAGATATGAGCACCAAGAAAGCATAACTGTGACCTGGAATAAGTTGCACCATCTACCAGCAGTAAAAAATGGTAACTACAAAAACCTACGCCAGACTACTTCAGAGGTATTAAAATAGTCCTCCCTCCTTTCCCATGGTAATACACTGTTCTTACAAAAACAGAGTACAAAAAACAAGATTACAACTCCACAGGTTCTCAGTCCAAAACATCTGTTCTTTGACCTAGAACAGGCACTAAGTATAGTAATCAGAAACGTGGCAAAAGCCCACATGTTCTTTCTGACTCATCCAGTACATGCTGTTCCCCAGACCACTTTAACACAGAAAAACCAAACTCATCTTTATTACCTGGTACGTTTTTAATCTTTCAGAGTTGCTTGCCAGCCAGTGCACAATGTCTTTGGAGATGACATAGCCAGACCCACAAGCAAAGGCTGGATATGCAGGACTTGGATACTCCAGTTCTTGCCATTTCCCAGTTCGATCAACTGCCCAATTTAGTCTAAAACTGAAGACCATGTTAGAAATGAGATGTTTATATAGAGTCCTCTGTGGAACCTATGAACACTGATAACAATTGAAGTAGTACTGATAACAAACAATTGAGAGGAAGAAGTAGGTGGTCCTAATTATAATTCCTAGTCTTATTTCTCTAGGGCACAAAGCTGAAATTGTAACTGTTGTTTGGATAGTAAGAGAAAGTTTTCAAAACAGAAACAAAAGCAACATTGACAGTCAGGTCTTCAGCATCTGCACTTTGCTGTTGGGTTTTGAAGTAGGTAAGCACACACATCCTTATCTATTTTCTTACAGATACATCTGTGTCCTGCTAATTAACCCCTTTGGTTACTCAACATGCCATGACACAAAGGCAGTGCCTTTTGATGCAGATAGCAATCCTATGCAACCCATTTTCCTGTTAACACTGGTGGCTACTTAAAAATCATGAAGCAGTATGTACCTTCTCTAAGCTGTTTTCCTAATGAAGCTCAACAAAGGAGATGCTCAAAGGCTGCCATCACTGAATTACAAAAAACCTCTTCCTGGCAGTGGTGTTCTCTAAGGAAGGCTTTACTCACTGCCAGAGGCCTGCAGGAAGCAGTCTCTGCAGTCTCCCCACATGCTCCCAGTGGGGCAGAGCTCGCTGCCACACTCTGCAGTGCTATGGACCTGCCAAACTGCCAAGTGAGGCAGTGAAGCATCCTGCTTTTCCTGTTTGGGAACAAGCTGCTACTGCACTTCTCTGGCCTCACAAATGCTCCATGCACTCACAGCTAAGAGACATAACTCTGTCAATGCAGCAGGGTCTCCTCCTGGTTTACAAAGAGGTTCAGCATTGCTTTTGCAGTCATGAGCACAAGCAGCTGAAAGCTTCAGTGAGCTACTAAGAATTGTCACCTCAGACAACAGCCCTGAAGGGAAGGAATTACCGCTGAGTGGCAGATATGTTATCAGATTCTGCCCATTCTCAACTGAAGCTGACATGTTAAAGCACAAAGTAAATAAAAGTCTCATCTGATACCTGAATTCATTTTAGGCTCAGTATCTTCCATTCCATTGAATCACAGCACAAAGGGTTCAACCCCCTTCAGACTGAGAAGCATCTGCTTTGATAATCACTTTATACATCCATAGTTATTTCAGCATTTTTCCCTACACATCATACTTGCCTGACCTGAAGACTGTGACTATTAAAGAATTTACACTCAAAGATGTCACTCCTACAGATCTTTGAGATAATCACAAGATAACCAACTATTTCACACACCCAACCAACACACCTTATTAAATCACTTTATGAGTAGGCAACAGGCAGGACCAGATTTGTGAAGCACAGCAGCAAAGGCCTGTTTATCTTCAATGAGCAGAAGGCAACAGGAAGGCACATTGTACCATTATGCTATGTTGAAGGCTATAGTAGCATAGAGTTTCTGCTATATTGGATGGCATCCCAGAGCTTCCAATGGATGGATGGCAAGATATGGGCTATTTTGATCCTCCTAGTTATTCACAAGTGTAATACAGGCTGGGAAAGTTCACTCAAAAATTCATTAATCAGATCTACTATTTCAAACAGCAGAAATTGGTATCAATGCCTGAAAATTGCAGATGTTACAATAAAGTGCAGACCAAAACAAAAATTTTGTTTCTCCTATTTACCCCACTTCCTCAAGCCCACGAGAAAAATCCCAGTGACATCACAAAAAGTAATATTTATAGTTCTGTGCTATGTACTTTACTTTTAACTTCACTGTATTGCTGGAAGATTCTTATTTACTTAAGTACCATGACAAAGATATTTATAACACATTTTAAAACCAGGTAAGATATTCAGCAAGTTTAAATCATTATAGAGGCAGACTCTGGAAAGTTATTGTAAATGACTGATTTCTGACTCTGAGATTCAAAGTTCTAACATACAGAACTCCTGCTTTTTACAACTGGCTTCCTTAAGCATAGGAGGAGAGCCCACATGAAAACAGACTTAAATCACTAAACCATTTACTAAAGAAATGGTATCTATCTTTTAAAGATAATTTTAAAAAACAACTTACTTTCCCCACCAAATGTTTGGCCTGTCCAATTTTTTCTGCATTATCCTGTTAAAAACAGCTTCCAAATCAATGTAACAGTCATCATCGGTCTTCAGCAACAAGTCAAAACTCGTTGATTCAACTGTCCTGTAGCCAAAAAGAAAAGTGACGTGATGCTGAGCTGCACACCACAAACTACAGACAATATACTCTGCAAGGGGTTTTTTGGGATGCAAGGGGGGAAGCAAGAGGGAAGGAATGTCTTTCCTACCCTTGGCTTTTAAATGTTTTCTCTATTGACCAAGGGTGACTGTTTGTCCTTCAAAGGAGATGCAACTGTATCCTATGATGATCTTACAACATGGATTTGTGTATGAGCAGAAGAACACAAATCTGAAGTTTTGTTCTCCAGGACAGATGCTGGATTTACTAAAGAAAACATCTTATGCAGTATTGACCTCAGAAGGATAAGAATCCCTGATGCTGATGGCAGCACAGCTGCTACAAGCCACTGGCTACACGTCAGTAGCCTACTTTAAGGATGAGACAATCAGTTCAAGGGCAATGAGAAGGTGGTAGGCAGTAAAAAAACAATCTGTGGAAACAACTCTGTACTTACTCTTCCTCTGTAAATGCACCTTTCAAATATGAAAAATGTTATCTTTATGTGTCTGAAATAACATAAAATAACCAAAAAAGCTTAAGATTCGGGGATCATGGCTAAATTGGTTAATGATGTTTGTAAGGGTAACTTCTTGTAACCAGAAGAGTATTTTTAAAAGCCATTTATTACCAAATCTTGAAAAATTGCTAATCTGTAAGAAATTATCACAAATATCTAAGTCTTGACATGCAAACTTCATTTTAGAACTGAAAGCATGGTTCAGTTTTTCAGTTAGATTCATAGCCATGGAATTTGTGAAGTAAGTGCACAATCTTGCAAGCAACTAACCTGAATTTTGGTTAAATTACAACTGTCAGCTATATTTCTTACTCCATAGCAGCATCAATTAACTGAAACAGTTGTCTCAGTAATAGAAACCACTGCAAATTAGAAACTTATTAGACTCGCCACAGACAATGCATTACACTATGAAAATTCTTCCTCCTGCTCACAAGCTCCTGGCCACATCTGGACTACAGTGTGCAGTCTTGGACTCCTCAGTACAAGAGGGACATGGCCATACCGGGTGGAGGGTCCAGCAAAGGCCCATCAAGATGATTATGGGACTGGAGAAATGGCCCCAAACTGAAACACTGAGTAAGTACACAAGCTGGCCAAAAGCCATCCTTTAAAATACTAAAACTGCTCGTTTTCAGTTAGATACAAATGAAAAGAAATTACAAGGAGAAATGAAAACTTTTACACCTGGACTCTTGGAGCAGAAGCCTGTCTTGCCAGCTTGTGCTGATTTGAAGCACTAAGAGTGAGCTTTCAAGAATCTATAGGCACTGCTATTTTACTCACTACATGCCCCCAAAATTGTGAGACAAAATACAACTTATGAAGTAAATCACATAAGGCATTGTATTTCATAGAACCTACCAAATAACATCATCTGCTGGATCATCTTGCACTGCAAACAGCACCATTCCTAAGAGAAAACATTAAAATATTTTCTTTTCAACTTACCATCGGTAGAAGTTCAGCAGTTTGGAGGGAACATTTCTGTAAGTGTCAATCACATCTACAAACACAATGTCATCATAGGTACTGCTTTCTTCCTTCAATAAAGCATCTTCTTTCTCAAGGTTTTTTATGTGACTTTTAAACCTTTCTGGGCGAGTATGGAGGCTTTTTAAAAGAGCATCACCTTCTGAAATAAACAGCACCCATTATTAAACAAAGATGCATATCTACTTATTATTCCACATTTCTATTGGATCATGCAGGGCACACATTGATAAAATGATAAAATGAATCTGAAGAAGCAAATTAATGGGGCTATGAAAATCCTGTAATTAATTTTAAAATGTCTACAAAATGGTAAAAGTTACAGAACAGCAAAGAAATACATTTTTGTATAAGGCTGACACTAAAAGTTTAAAGTAAAAAAGTATTCCTTTTCAGTAATAAAAGAATTCAACTTTTAAAGGTTCCTTAATATAAAGAATAGTCTGGGATTTCACTATTACTCTTATCTGTGGAGTAAAAAGGCCACTGTCAATTAATCCTAAGTATATGTATCTAGTATTAAACACACAAACAAACAAACAATGCTATGCTAAATATAATCAAATAGGCATTGCTTTGATGTAGCACACTGATGGTCCCTGCTGAGCAACATCACATAACTGCAGGTAAAAGATAAAAATATATTGCAGATAAGGAGGTAGTTTGTGGTACTGAAGAAGATTTTGACAAACAAGATGGAAGGGCTATAGCACACACCTCAATTCAGCTCCTACACAGATGACAAGACTGCAGGACTGCCCAATTATATCTGCCAGGCCTAGCTACAAAAACACAGCAATAACACTCTCGAAGTCACAGCTTATGTTGGCAATAATGGACTAATAAGAACACATCAACTCCAGTGCTATGTGGCCAAAATCTTAGAAACTGGAAAGGGCTCCTATAAAATCTCTGAACATTCTGCTGAAATAGGTGTAAAAGAGCAACAGGGATGGAAACTGTTTGTCCATATTAAGCACCGTCATACAGTACATCTAACTGCAGCAGAACTGGGAAAAAGTGTGAAAAATATCAGGAAAATATTTCATTGCATGACATTTTTTAACTTGATTTTGGGTAGAAGAGAGTCTAGATAAAAAGACTTAGGGATGCAAGTCAGCTGGAGTGGCTGACAAAAGGCAAGCAAAGGAACCACATCAGGACACTGACTTAAAGCATAGAAGAGCCAGGAAGAAAATGTCTGCTGAAACACAAGGTTTCCTAGGTTAGGAAAACCTAGGGTGACTAAGTTCATGGAGACAGCCCAAATTATACTCAGAAGTGTAATTTAGATGAACTGTTTTACCAAAACATCAAATGTCATGCTACATTTTGTGGACTTACCTTGAATAGTGTAGATAAAACCACCTGCTATTCCCTCCACACCTTCTGTAAGCTCATGTGGCAGTGACCCTTCCCCTGTCTGTTAGGAATAGATTAATGGAAATTAAAAGATTAATTAATCTCTCATTATTGATGTGTTTTCCCTCTGATTTTAAGGTGTGAAGTTTTCTGGCAACTAAGAATGAAATTAATTTAAAACTACTGGTTTAGGCACCTGTATAATCACAGAATCATAGAACATCCTGAGTTTGAAGGGGCCCAACAACAATTATTGATGTCCAATTCCTGGTCCTGCACGGGACCACCCCAAGAATCATACAATGTGCCATGAAAGACTAAGACTAAGTTCTTTAACTAAAGTTATGTGATATTTTTTAAATTTTCAGCCAAAACTAGCAGTAGCACTAAAACTTTCAGAAAACTAGTTTCAAAGTTGACAGCAAAATGCAAAATTATTCTGGCTAAATTACAATGATACAGGATGTTTAGGCAAGCAACAATTTGACACGAAAAAGAACACGTTGCCAAAAAACAAATAACCAGATTTTAACCCTTCAGCTGGGATTTTAGCCCCACATTTTGCCATCTCTGATATACTGATGCTGCTTCACATCTAACAAAAAGAGTGAGAGCTTTACTCCTCTCAAAATACCACTTATAAGCATAATTTTTTTGCAAGAAGGCAAAGCAAAACTTCTCTTCTGAGACAAAAGGAGAAACCCAACTGAATTAATGATTTACATAGAGAAACACAGGATAGTAAAACGCTAAATTCTTAACACTTATAGGAAAAATAGAAATATGGTGGAAAGGAAGGTGAGGGGACTTACTGTAATGACTCTGAAAACACCTCCTCCATCATTCACCGTCACTTTATGAAGGTTTCTTGAAACCAAGCCCTGAAGATCCTGGCTCTCCCACACAATGGTACCTTCAAAACTCTGGTTAGAGAGAAAACACTGTTATGCAGATATACAAAGACTTAAAAAGAAAGAAGTCAAACAGTTTGGCCTCTTTAAAATTATTTTATAGTAGTCAACATCACACAAGATTTAGCTTGAGTGCATAACATAAATGTTTTACTTACACTTCAATAAAAATAAGTTACACATAAATGAAGCACATCCATGAAACTCATAACACGTAATCATTCTTTTAACACTAATCATGAATCTCTATATTAAACTTTTAACAGAAGCCTAGTGTAAAAGACTTTGGCTTTCTAAAATCATTAAAATAGCATTTAGAGGTGACCTGAAGTGAATTTTTAAAAATCAAATATAAAATCCTGCACTACAAAGAGAATACGTTAAAACAGATTTGGAAACAAGCTCAGCTTTTATCGTTATGTGCCAAACAGAGATCAGAGACTTGATCCTGACAGCAGCAAAACTCAAAGAAAAATATGGCCACCTTTATTGCAGTAAAGGTGTCACAAGCTACTGTAGGAGTGACAGAATTCTTACTGCACATCTTGGCTGATAAATAAGAAAAAGACAAGTGAATAATTTCAGAATTTTCTGGTTTTAACTGTCCAACTAAGCTATTCCACTCCACGTTTTATACATATATATATATGTGTGTGTGTATGTGTGTGTGCGTGTGTGTGTGTAAGTTCTTGTATTTGAAAGAATTTCATCTCAACTCTAAACTGAAGACCCCTGAGAACATGCAAAGGAACAGGTGGCAAGTTGTACAAGTAAGAATAGGGGTAGAACTTTATTTTTAAAAAATTTTAAAGCAATTTCTCTTTTATGAAAAGGAGGGGTTGTTATACTCCTGACTTCTAGATGAGCACATTCCATTTTGTCTCTCCCAGTTCCATAGGAAACACACTGGTTGTTAGTGTGGGTGTTGGAACAGAAAAACAACTTGTTTGTAGATGCATCTCTGCTGCTGTAGGAAGTCTGTTTACTTATACCAACCTCTCATCTCTTCCCCATTTTAGCTCCCTTGTACACCAGAAACCTTCTCCAAAAATTCTCCAGTTACTGAAACACCTTTAAGTGTAGATTACTTAGATTCAGCTTACTTTTTTGCTTTCCTCTAGAAGTAGGTCTTAACATCTGCAGCAGTCTCAGTGTTTAATGACAGCTCTGTGTGCATTTCAGAAGTCTCTCATCTATTATTTAAAATGCCAGCTTTATAAGCTAATAATGGTGCTAGCCAGTGTTTATTCAAGCCTGACTTCCATGCTCAATACCTTCCCCTTGTTTCACAGAATCACAGAATAAGCTGAACTGGAAGGGACCCATAAGGATCATCCTATCCAACTCCTGACCCTGCAGGACCATTCCCAAATCACACCCTTTGCCTGCAAGTATCGGCCAAACTCTTCTTGAACTCTTGGCTTGGTGCTGTGACCACTTTCCTGGTGAGCCTGTTCTAGTGCCCAAACACCCTCTGGGTGAGGAATCTATTTCTAATATCCCACCTAAACCTCCCCTGACTCAGCTTCAGGCCATTCCCTGTCACTGGTCACCACAGAGAAGAAATCAGTGCCTGCCCCTCCTTTTCCCTGTTTAAGGAAGCTGTAACTACAATGAAGTCTCCTCCAGGCTGAACAGACCAAGTGATCTCAGCTGCTCCTCAAATGCCTTCCCCTCAAGGCCCTTCACCATCTTCACTGCTCTCCTTCGGACACTCTCTAACAGTTCAATGTCTTTCTTCTACTGAGGCACCCAAAACTACCCCCAGGACTCGAGGTGAGGCCATCCCAGTGCAGAACAGAGTGAGACAATCCCTTCCCTTGCCTGGGTGGTGATGCTGTGCCTGAATGCAGCATCAGGACACAGCTGGCCCTCCTGGCTGCCAGGGCACTACTGATTCATACCCAGCTTTCTGTTGTTTGTTTAATTATTTCTCAGTTATCAAAATAAACGGACCAATATTAAGATTTTTTTCTCATCTTTTTGCAGTGACTGTCATGACCTATTTCAATGTTTTTTGCTGTAAGTATTGGGCTCTATTCACATCTCAGTGTCCTGTTTACAGACACAACCTTTGGAAAGCAGTTTAGTGAACAGGAGAGTCCTTTAGGAGCAAGAGAGTCTTTTCATGCCTCAGCAAGCAGAAACATTACAATTCTCACCACTGACTATTACTGACACTGACTTCAAATGTACCAGGAGTCTTAATCAGTTACTACCAGTGAAGCTCAGTGTAAGGTGTCCTAAGGCTGCAAACTATCATTATTTTCCAGGTTGAAAGACTTGCAAGCAAATTTTCTAATGACTTTTGCCTTCAGCTATTCTTACTCTAAGCCACTTAATGAAAGCTGAGGCCTGAAAATGCTTAAAGCAAAAACATTAGTGGCACACCTGAGACTACATAATCTGTTTTTCCCCATTTAAATTCCAGCCTTGTTGCTGCCAGAGCGCAGTGGCATTTACAGTGAATACCGAACAGGTGAACTGACATAATGCAGCCCTGCCAAACTCCTTTCCTAGTTAGACAGCGCTGTGCTTTTTGTTCCTCCAACTACTCCCCATTAGTAGCACAGAATATGTGCATACAGAGTCCCATCTTCATGCAAGTGGCCCACAGCACTTTGACAAAACAAGTGCATTGCTAAGACTTATCTGTAAGAGCCCTGTGTGTTTTAGTTATCTGCTGGCGCTTCTGCTGTTCTGCGCTTTCAGCCGTTCCGAAGCTGAATGATCGATTCTGTCTCTCACAATCTGGCCTGCCAGATGCTTATTCTAATGCTGCATTTCCTTTCCTTTCCCTAGGACGAGCAGAAAGAGCAGCACTTCAGTTGGAAGATGAATAAAGCTCTTCAGCAGTCTGTACAATCCATTACTTCTTCAAGGTGGAAAGCCAGAGAATAGACACTGTCTCAGACACCATCCTATGACAATTAAACAGTTCACTAAATTTAGTGCTCTCAAACAAGTAGACAGGAACACGTGGGCATTGCCACCTCCTCTGAATCATCGTGTATGCTTCAGCATCCTGAGCATCACAGGAGATGGCAAGCTGTGCATAAGCCCTATTAATCTACGTTAGAAACATGGTGTTACCCTGTAAGCATTCAGCGCATGACACACATCAGATTAAGGAAGCCCACACAAAGAAATATATGAATACTAATATTCTGTCTCTCAAGGAAATACTTCCTGTCTGCCTCTCAGGAAAATTGCAACCATTTATAGCAAAATTACAACTGCCTGGAATTTTAGCATTTCAAAACAAAGTCTTACAGGGAAAAGGCTTGCATGATAGACTGCCAAATTACTGGGTAACCAATATTCTTTTTAAAAACGTAAAATAAACCCTTAATTATTTTTGTATGAAATTAGGTTGCCAAAACATATGCACAAAATACTGCAAGCGGTCTGCTCACCTGAAAGGTCTGCCAGCATAACAACTTGCACAATACTCAGGAAACACCGTCTAAGATGATAAACCAATCAGCCAGCTGCAGATACCCCTTAAAATTAATAGATTTCCAAATGCATTCATTTGTACAGAGCCAGGGGAATAAATCAGGCAATAAACTGGCCCAAATCCTCCTCTCTTCCCTCTTCAGTCTTCCCTTCCTTCATTTTTTCATAATACAATTTCTTTAATAATAGAACAATCCAGACCTAAAGACAACTTACAGAAATAGCAGCAAGAGTCCAGGAAAATATTTAAATTAAGGGAAACTGTCTAAAATGGTAGCTGAGATATCTAGAGAGAGATCACTGGTCCGCTGAGAACAATTCCTTGTACCTGGGAGGGTCTGCTAACTAGAATTCTCCTTCTGAGCCAACATTTATTCATTAAACCTTCACTGTAAAAACATCAGAATATTTTCCTATGATATGCTGTTCCTCTTTCCCAGCTGTTCTCTAGAAACCTGTGCCATCCTACCCTCCCTATCTTGTGTGCTAATGTCTGATAAAGCAGAAGGGAGAAAGAAGCATCACATTTCTGGTAAACCCCACAGAATCAAAGCAGGTAGAGTTTCCAATCAGATAAGTCTTCTGAAATTGCTACTATTTGACAATGTATTTTAGCAATTTGTACTTTCCAGGCTTATGCTTTATAACTACTCATGATAATAAGATGGTGTAAAACAAATCCTGGATTTCAGCATATCCCTGCAACTACTTACCCACGCTGTGATTGTGTGAACTAACATTCTAGAGGTTTTCACCTGCCCTTTTCTGCCTCAAGCAAAGGCCAGTTTTATCAGTCGGTCTGTCCAGATAACTCAAAAGAACTGCTGGCAGTTCTGATGCTGCACATACCTCTGGCAAAATAAACTGCTCTACTGGCTTGTACCACAATCTGTTCACCTGCACTCCACAGCTCGGTGGACTGAAGCGAGCACTGAAGATCGCTTCCTGTGAACAACAGGGGAAAAAAACAAAATTTAAAACAATGAAAACACACGTTAGAAGTGCTACTGTATTATGCAGGCCATCAAATGGCTTTTAGATAATAACAAATTACATAAAGATGTTGCATTGCCAAATTCCAATCTTCAGAAAACAGTTTCCAAGCTCTCTAATGATACCAGCTTTTCTCCTTCTTTTATCTGCTAATGCAGATAAAATTATCAGACATTGAACATCTAGGAATTCTACAATTTAGGAAATGTGAACTTGATTACAATATGATTTTATTTTTATTATGGCTCTTATAAACCAAACTCTATGGAAGTTCCTCCTGGAAGTCATACTTACAATTCTGTCAACTGTACCATAGGCAGAAGTTTTGAAATTGGCCTATCAAGTTATTGGTTGAGATAAATGTAATACATCGAATGCAACAATCTTGTTCAAATTTTTTTCCCTCCGAATCACAAAGCACAAAGCTATTCTATCAAATCCATAACAGCTTGGGACTGGGGTAAATGAAATCTGATTATCAATGAAGTCTGATTATTACTAGTAAATAATACCAGTTTCTAGAAATCTTAAAATGTCTTGTCAGAAAACAAACAAGAAAAAATTACAGCTATCCTGCATCTCTGCTTGGAGACAGCAAATGTATGTTTCTGCATATTTTAAATATATTCAATAGCTTATTTTTTATTTCTTAATAACTATCAATATTTATAACTCAAATACAAACAAAAACTTGTGCATTGGAATTTGATGTAGGTGCTCTTTCATCTAGATTAAGTCATAGCACTTTGTGAATTTGATCTTTTCCTCATTCAGGATGTGCCTCTGTATACATATATGAGAATTTAAAATGCAACAGAAGAAAAATATAATTCATACACTTGTCAGTTAAGTTCTTCTCTTCTAACTCACCAACACAGCATGTCACTTTCTGTAAGAACTTAATCTACGAAAAACAGACATCATGCTTTGAAAAGATAACTGCAATACTCTACCTCATGTTCTGCCTGGTACAGCTTTACAGTGATGTTCCTCTGGAATCCCACCCCATCAGCCTCATAAAATACCCCAAGGCTGGTAATGACAATGGGGTACAGCACACGAAAGTTCACACTGACGATTCTGTCTTCAGACAGCACAGAAGGTATGTCCTCAGGGAGACTGAATGCTTCAATTTCCTGATTCAAAACTGTATGAAAAGGAAAGGCCAGAGGAAAGGTGAGAAAAGTTCATAGTTCCTGGATACACACAAACCACACTGCCCACATGCAAAGCATTCTGGTTAATTAGTATGGCCCACAAGTGCACAAGGATAATCCAACACTGGAGTAAAAGAAAATACAACGGGCTGCAGACTGCAGAAAGGAAAATTTCAGTGATACAGCAACCTGCAGGCCAATAGCAGTTGCAACTCAATGCCTACATATCCACAGGGAAAAGATTAGAAACACAATAAACCCACAGCAGGAAGACAAAAATGCTATTTGACTGCATGAATACCTGCACATTAGCATAATAAAATAATTATTCATGTATCAAAATGGCACACACCTCCACTTAATTCAGCTGCCTGCTTTTTGGCATTATCGCCTACCTAAGCCCTGAGGTACCATTTATACTTGGGAACAGTGGATGTTGTCATTCAAAGAGAAAGTAACATAAGTTACATTCTGTGTTGAATCATGGCTCAGGGCCTAGCAGTCCTTAGTTAACTTGTACTAAAGAGCAAAAATCAAGTAAAATACAGAAGGTGACAGGAAAAATTTACAATTTTATTAGGAATTTTTGTATGGCATTTAACTTTTTCCCTCATTTTAAATTTCTTAATTTCTAAAGAAGAATCTGAAAGACCTGTTGGCCAGACTTAGAGAATTCACTGTGACCAGAGAAGTCCACCTCAAGACTGTCACCTTGCTACTTTCTTCACATTTGACACTATGCCAGGTCATTTTGTCTCTCTCCAACTCCATTTAACACATAGATCAAGTAAAAATGTATTTTACACGAGAGAGACTCTGGTGACACAAGGAAAATTCAAATCCATTAGAAGCCAATGGCCTCCCCTTCACATGCCCAGATGTCTCTCCCTTTCTGGCCTGCACACGGTACTTACAGGAAGGTTATGCAAGGTCTAGGGGGTATTTGTTTTCAAGACTAGCTGTCTCAATTAAACTCCACAAACTACTCTCAGAAAAGATAATTAGCTCTAGTTCAGACCACAGAATATTTAAAAGTTAACTTCTATACCTGGGTTACTGATGTTCAGAAGTTTGCAGGAGTAGGGGTCTTCTCTGTCCTTCACTGGCACAGCACAACCATGCGCACCTATTATAAACTTCACAAGGACACTAAAATAATTTGCTTTTATTAACACCAGTTCTCTTCCCTCCTCCCTCCATCTTCAATAAACTTTATTTTATCACCATGGCCTGTCATTCGCAGGGTTGAGATTTTGAACCTCTTAAAAATCAGCAATGACAGTTGTTATGCAGAGCAACCACATGAATCCCCTCACAGGAGCTCAATTCCAAATCTATGTTAACATTTTACATTACGAGGTCGTAAGAAGATTGGCAGCTAGAAATGAGATCCAAGACAGCCAGCACACTAAAGAGAAAAAAGACCCAAGGCAAAACTGAAGGATCCCAGAGACCTGCCCCTCCTGGCCTGAGTTTGTTACCTAATTCAAGATTGTTTCAATACTACACATTCAAAAGTCAATGAAAAAATTGTAAGAAAAAAGACACACAGCATTAAAGGAGGAAGGAGGATTCCAGACTATTGTTACAATGAAATATTCCACCTTGGGGTTGTAGCAAAACAAGAGGTTCCCCTCCAGCTCCAATCATGGTTATTCCATTAGTAGGGAAACATCAGGTAGTACAAAGAGCAAGGATCCATCTTAACCCATCTTTTCACCTAGCAGCTAAATGTCCTCCCAGAACCCCATATAAACTATGAAAGGTCACAATTTTAGACAACTGAAGTAGCTATACTGTACTCCAGGCTGTATGCTGATACCAAATCTGGGGACAGCAAAATGCTTTCAGTGCAAGGCAGGTACCAAGGTGTGAGGATGGCAGCATTTCTAGGGATGAACTACAACAGAGCTCCTCAGCAAAACCAGACCTGTCTGTGCACTGTCAGGTCTATGCAAGCAATCAGGAAGGGCCACTCACACTGCAGCAGTTTAGTGCACCTGCTTCAGTGGGAAATAAACCTGAACTTTACAGTTGAGGTTGTTTGCAAGAGTTTTCATGGCTCTCTCACCAAATGCGATCCTGCCTGCTTTCAAGAATCCTGGATTACTGAGGATTCAAGTTGCACACTGTACATTGCAACGTAAAAAAGAGAAAGGCTTATACATCACTAATGAACAATGGCAAGTAATTGCAAAAGCAGTGTATAAAAAGTAGTTACAGCCATAGCAAGAATTATTCTTATATACTATTAAGCAGACTTCAAAAAAATCTATCAGAGTACAAGATGCTCAAAAACAAACCAACAAATAAACTAGGAAATACTTTAAAAGAAAAATTATTAAATCAAGACATTTTCATTAAATTAAGCATTACAGTCCTGTCCCCCTGCCCCCCAGGCCCAAACTACACAACAGCAGAGGTGTTACCGTTGGTTCAGGGCAGGATGCTGTTTCAGGTGCTTGAACCAAGTGTTCCTTATAACCCTGCGTAGTTCATGATTGTGTCGAGCTGACAAAACACCTACAATAACATCATAATGTTTCAGCTTCCACTGAGGAAAGAAGGACAGTGGACCTAGAAGTAAAAAGTGAAAAATATTTACTTTATGCACATATTACCACAAGCCTGAGTTGCAAGCAATAATTAAAATTCCAGCTTTCCAGGACTTAAAGCAGGCTTACAAAAAGGAGGGGGAGCAACTTTTTGCAATGCAGATAGTGATAAGACAAGGGGAAAGTTTAAGTTTAGTTTAAAACCTAAAATAGAGGAGACTGAGATTAGATGTTGGGAAGAAATTCTTTACTCAGAGGGTGGTAAAACACTGGCAAAGGTTGCCCAGAGAAGTTGTGGCTGACTCATCCTGGGAAGTGTTCAAGTCAGGTAGGATGGGGCTTTCTTTGAGCAACCTAGTCTGGTGGGAGTCATTTCTGCCCACGGCAGGGGAGTTAAAATTAGATGACCTTTAAGGACCCTTCAACCCAAACCATGAAATCCTATGATTAAAGGACATCTCAAAAGCAAGAAAACTGAAACACTAAAAACAAGCAGCAGAACTACTTTTGCATTCTTGGTTTGGAATCAGAGAAACATTTTCAACATGCCAAAACCTTAATTTCAGTGTGGGATCTCAAGGCCTATTGTTTCTAACCTTTTGAAGTGGAACACCACTCTGCCTTCACACAGGGTGTTACATCCCTACACAGGGGATTGCTCTGGCTTTATTCAAAGCTGGATGGCAGGAGCTGCCAATACTTGTAATCCAGGATTTAGCTTGTGCTGTTTTAATTTAGAGATCATGAAACCTTGACTTGATTTCAAGCAGGATTATGACCAGACAGGGACCTGAGAAGCTCTGATTTACAGCCTGTAAACAGTCAGACAAGTAGCTAAAGTGCATTTGCTTAGTTTAATCTATCAGACTTCCTAGAGTTAAGACTCTAGTGTTTTGTTTTAGCAAAGGATTGATTCCCTCTCATCTCACTGTTTTTCACTGAGCTGCAGATAAAGAAAACAAATGTGTGAGTGCACTTTAAACTACTGCATATAGCATAGACAAGATTTTTTAGAATCTGATTAAGAGACTAAAAATACTGCGAAGTCTGTATTGTGAACTCCCACTAGAAGGAGCTGAATTATTACCCAGACTCTATCTTCTGTACCAGCACCCCCTTTGTCCAGTTTGAAGCTGAACAGATGAGTTCTTTTACACTGCACACTAACCGAGGATTTCACAGCATCTGCCACAAAAACTACTGTGGCCAAATCCCAGACATCCATCTAGTCTTATATTCCACTGTCAGTGTTCAGCATGCAGTGGAGAGGCCTTGGCCTTGCTCTGTTCCATGCTGAATCAACATCAACATCAGATTTCAGAACTTTTGTTGATGTTTTTTAGGACTATTGAAAATAGCCCTGATTCCAAAAGCCAAATAAAACTGCTCTGGAATTGATTCTCAGAACAATGCAAAAGCAGAAAAACTACAGAGTGATGTTTCCACAGGTAAACCTTTCCTCGTCTATTTCCCACTAAACATTTTAGTTCTAAGTATGCAAACACTGATTTTCTATAAGAAGGTTAAGTTCCACCATTATTTAAATAAATCTGTACTGAGCTACAAGATTATCAATTACTTAAGCTGAACATTAACCTATTAGGACAAGCTTCCATCAACTTAGGCTCAGAACAATTTAAAATCCTAAGCAATGAGCCATTAGTTCCATCCTTCATTTTTTCACTGAAGTCAACTGTTGCACCCCTTACAACAACCATAATTGAATTGGTGGCAAGGTTTAAGAATATGATTTGTTTGCTAGAGAGCAGCAAACCTATATAACCCTATATAACACCTGAAGAAACTTGTAAGTCAAACACACTGTTCAATCAAAATACCAATTTAGTTTTCCTTTATGCTGGTACATTTCATTTATCCAGAGGCTCTGTATGTCCTCATAGGTCATTACACAGCCAAAAATCACCAGCTCTCCAAGACAGCAGAGATACATCAGACAGGCATATGTTTATATAGTACAACATTATGGCAAATTCCTGTGTAGCTATATAATTCCTGCTTACACATCCCTTTTTTCTCTTGTTCTTTATCCATCCTTTGATTACTCTTCAGCCTTAACTTCAAGCCTTCCAGTATAAAGTTCCTAGGTCTAACATGCTTGTAGACTCTAGATGAGGTACTGTTTACACTGATTTCTTTTTTAAAACATCACTTTTAATAAGAAGCAGAACCATTCCATTAAATAAAAATAAAAGAAAATAAAACTAGGGGCACAAGTCTATGGGCTGACTTGACTCAGAACAGCATAAGTTAGCTTGAATTAATTTTTAAAAAACCCAAACAAAAATAAGCTACTCAAATCAAATATACATACTTTTAATTAGTTTATGTTTTAAAATGAGTGAAGCTTTTCCTTATGAACCATCCACATGGGAACAATGTTAATGTAACAGATGCTTCAGAATTAATACCCTATTGCTTTTAGAACAGCATTGCAGTGGTCTATATTCAGATTGTCTGTCTTCTTTGTTGCAAGAGTTGTGTCATTTTACTTTTAAAATCACTGAATTCTTTTTTTAAAAAGAAAGCTTACTTTTGCAAAAAATTTTTTTTTGCCTTTTAGTAGAGATTTCTACTTCCTATGGAAAAGTAGGAATAATGCTAAAATTTCAGGAAAATAGATTCATATGTATTTCTCTGAATTCACACTATTTAAAAAACAGGAGATAAAGGGAGAAGTACAGGGAAAAAATACTAAGGCTATTATTAATTTATAAGGATAATTCCCATATGTGCATAAATATTTTCTGATGCAGCATAATTTAAGAGAAAACATTGCTGACCTCAAAGTCAATAGTAACAATTCAGACAAGCAATCAATACCTGCCACTGAGGACCAAAGCTATTTATCTTACATTCTATATTTGTGCACTTTTTGGACAAAATTTTAAGTGTCAGATTGTATCACATCACATATATTGCTCTTACCTGAAACTGCTGTGCAAGATAATTACTTCTTTACATTTTCTGATTTCAAAGACAAGAAAAAACTGTAAATTTTTTGGTTTGTGAAGCGGGTGAAAAAAAGTAAAGGAAAAAAGCTACATATCACATTCCATTATAAACCCTAAAAGTGTTGTGGACCAAAGATCTAGAGAAGGAGAGGAAGCTTTCCAATCCAAAGGTCACACTGTCTACCTTGCTTTTGAATTCTTACTTATTCAAAGCTTCACCTCAGTTGCATTACTTAGCCCAAGACTTCTCAGTAGACCCTGAGACAAAAACACAAAGCCTACCTGTTAATTCACAGCAAAACCTACAGAAACATGAAAGCAAGCAGCCTTCCCTCAGCTGCTGAGGTCCATTTAGTTGTCTACAGCAGCTGTCAGCTGTACTTCTGGCAGCCCTAAGTCTGCTCAGTCCAGTCCGCCAGAACCTTGTGTCACATTGTTTATAGTAAGCTCCTACTGAGGCTTTCTTGGGCTCTCTGATATTGGGATCTGATACTGGGATCTGATCTGAGCATACTTGTACTTTTATTGGTACAGGTTTTCATCTCAGTAAAAGATGAAAACTTTCACAGGATTCTCAATCACCAATTTTCATGAAATGGGTGAAAGTGCTGGTCAACCTCCACCTGTCTGTCATGTTTGACTGAGAACTAGCAACAGATCAAAGTTTGGGAGATTCAGGAAAAAGCAAGCAAGTGCATATGTAGAGTACACAGCCTTTAGAAGTCACAGCTGAAAATGCAGAGGTGTGTGTCCTGCTTTGCTGAGGAAAAAGTCACCACTGACAGGCAGTCTGCTGACCCTACTCAGATTTTAACCACCTCAGCAGCAGTCAACAGCCCTTGAAGTTTTTCAAAATCCCAAGCTACAAAGATGAATATGTATCTCCTCTTCCCATGAGACTGATTCTCAATAAAATGTCAAATTAGGCTGTTAATTATATTTGCTTTGTTATGAGACGAAAAGAGTGAGAGATCATTTAGCTTGATTTTGTCAACAAACAGAGTCTTGCTAAACATATCTCTATTGATAAGTCCCCAGTCAACAACTAAATTTGCCAGTCATTTTCAGTGAAATTTGACAATATGCAGTCCACAAAGTGATTAAGTCTCCGCATTTCACACAACTGGAGTGGACTAAGAAAAGATTGATCATTAGTGCCTGCACTGAGAAACACAGCAGTGTAGCCTTACTTGCAATATCAGGCACCAGAGCACCTCCACTGGACCCTGCTAAAATAAGTGAGCTCCACAGAAGGCTGGGCTTTTTATCTTCTGCTACCAATGCAGCTTCTTTGTTTTTTCTTTTTTTCTGAATAAATCAATGAATGGAACTAAGTAGGCCAAGCAGAAGTTATTTAGAATATTCTCAACTAATCCACTTCATAAGACTAAAAAGGAACAACACCTCTGAAATAAAAAACCCCACACATTTTTATCTCTGCTTATTCCTGTGATTTTGGAACCATATTCCTGAGGTTTAATACTTTTTTTCTCAGCCGCTTTGCAAAAGATCCAAACAAAGAAAGGAATTAACTCAATATAAAGATTTGTATTCACAGAATGCTGACATGCACAGAAAAAGAACAGACCAAAGAGCAAAAGCAGCTCTTTCCCCCTTTTAATCTACTTCACTTAAAGTAATCTGCTACAGCTCATGAGCATTACATGTTTTGCTGCAAGCAGAGCTACCTGACCTCCCTGCAGTACCTACTTCACCCTAGAGCTAGAAATCGCCAAGATGTGCACCCTGCTTTCTGCAGTACTCTGTGAGGCAGACAAGCTTTAATACAAGATTTACAGATTCAAAGAACAAAACCTCTGCAGGCAGAGGTTTCTGTTTGTTTTACATCAACAGCATTCCTTAACAGAAATAGGACAGCAGGGTCCTTCTGAATTGCCCTGTGGCAGTAGTAACAGTGGTGGAACGATGATACCCTAAACACCTTAATTATATAATATTTGCACATTTCTAGACAAAACTGGGAACAATGGCCAAAGCATCAGAAGTAAAGTCAAAAGAAACAAAGCAAAGCCTTTTTGCAACACAAACTGATGCCTCCTTTTAATTTTTTATTTTGTGGAGGGAAGGTGAAGGGTTGTGGCAGGGCAGGTGGAGCAGGGTACAGCACCTTTATCTGGTGAGAACTGGCTACCAATCCCTGCTGCCATGGAACAAAAAGCCTGCTCCCAGGGAAGGCTACTTGCTCTCTTCTGGCTGTTCCACTCAGTGGGCAATTTAGAGGATAGCTGTTGAAAAACCTTCATTTGGCCAGCTCTGGCAGAACTGGTCCTCCTTGCCCCCTGCTTCAGTGCCAAAATATAAAAATGCAATTCCAGTGCCACTCATTAGTATTTTGCAACATCTGTCTACACAATAAGTGAAAACCCTAAAAAAATCCCAATTAATTTGGAAAATACCATCAGCTTATTTTGTGAATTCTTTGTCAATTATTTAGTGTCCATCAAAAGTTAGGAGGTGGCCTATCCATGAAAAACCATGTCATACTAAGATCTTAGAGATGAAGGGTGTGGGACAAGTGGCATTTTAGGCAGGACTGCACATCTACTGCCGATGCCAAACCTGACCTGCTGAGTTTCAGTTTCCAAGGCCACCAGCCTGTAAGTCTTTACACACCTACAAAAGATGAAATAACTTTGTGACCAAGCATGCTACTCAATGACAGACAGGACTACCAGACTTCAGACAACATTCTTTCTTAAGAAAGCCCCGTATTTTAGCAAAACTTCACCTCAGAGCACCTCATAGATTGTTGCCATATTTTGGTTCTGTTAGACCAGCGCTTGAAGAAGTACATGCTGAGCCACAGGACAACAGATGGCATATAAGCAGACTCTAGAAAATGGTGGGTTTTAATTTGTTGCATAATTGTTCACTAGTAGAATACTGACTCTCACAAATCCAAAAGGGCCAATTTTTAGCTGCCACCTCCCCCCCCCCCCCCCCCCCCCGAAAATGTAACAGGAATAACAACTTAAAGGGCATTAGCATCAGCCAAGCAGCAGATTACACAGAATGTGTGGGGCTTTCTGATTAGGCCCTGTAGCTGAAGTCCTACAGTGAGTAACTTCCTACTCAATATGATTCGTGCCATCAATTAAACACAATTAGCAATGATTCCACCTGGAGTGCTAAAAGCAGGTCTGTCTGTTCCTTCTCAAGTTTCTGAGGTCATTTTATAATTAGCATTTATCTAAGACTTTTACAAAAAATTAACTAAGCTTCCTACTCATGAACCTTCTTTGGATAGCACTTGTTTGTAACCAGTTAGACAAGGTTTTCAATTAAACCTAAAAGCATGCTCCTGCACAAATCTTGTTCAGAAGTGTGAATTACAGTCTCATTAACTAATGAACAAAAAAAAGCAGGAATTCGCTGAAGTCAGGATACTAAAACAAAGGCCTTTGGTCTCAGGATTGATCCTATTTATTTTTTTCCAGTTACTGAGTGCTGCCTGCAAGAAGTGTACTCTGCCTTCTGTGACACCAAGGTAAATGTGAGCAAGAACAGAGAGAAAGTCTGAATACTGCACAGGGAGAGACACAACTGAGGGCCAAGAATGCAGGCAAACTACCGGACTTTCACAAGGGGTAGTTAAAAACTTTGTTACAGAAGGTACTTCCAATAGAGGAAGAAAAGTAGATGGAATGATTGAAGACTGGAACACTGTTTACATTTAAAGCCATCTGACCACCTATAGATAACAAAACCTAACTGTTTTCTAGAAATGGAAAGCCTATTTTCCACTAGAAGTTAGAAGTACCTGAAGTGCTCGACTTAAGAAAGCAAAGGTGTAAAACAGACACCTTTGACCTCTATGGTTACATGCTGAAGAGGTACTTAAAGGAGGAGAAAGACCCTTTTGACTGAAAGGCTTAAGAATTAAAGGGCATAAACTAGTTGCAAGTAAGCTTAGGCTAGAAATGAGAACATATTTTTAATTAGGACAACAAGCCTCTGGAACAGGCTCTTCCTACAACTGCTAGGAATCCAAGTGAACAGACAAAAAGCCACCCCAAGCCTTCACTAAATAAATGTAGGCTGCCCACCTGCCATTTTATGACAGAGATCAAGAGCTGCTTAATAGAAATAGTAATGGCTGGAGACATCTATTCCAATCTTGTGTCAGTGAGCCAATGAAGCCAAGGCAAATAACCACTAAAATATGTTATAAGCTTTTTGACAGATTTCTATTTGAATGTGTGGTCATGATTATTTGGGAGGGTAATTAAACACCTCAAAAAACAGAATTGCTGTACACTCTGTCTTTGACCTCTACTGGTAGCTAATTCTGCAACTGTTGAGATAGCACACAACAATTGTACACAACTACACAGAAATATCAGAGAATATACAAATTACACATTTTTATGTCAGAGCTATTGCAAAACACTGCCCTGTTATAAGATTTACTATTTACTCACACCAGGGATTCCAGGTGATAGGTAGTAAAGAGCAGCTGGAGAAAAAAGGAAAAAAAATTATTAAAGTGAAACAAGATTGGTTTTATCAGGCACTACCAGATCCTCTTAAGTAGTTTCAGATTCAAGAAGTATTTTAATAAATAGGATATTTCTTTCTCTTATATACAAATTTACTATGTGCCTAAAACTCTCCAAATAATAAAAAAATACAACACAGAAGACAGCTGAGGTCCCTTGGCTCATCGTTCTTTCTTCTGCCACGGCAGCCATACCTACATCTTGTACATTTTGTGGTACTTTGAAGGCTAAGAGACAGACTCTTCCTTAAATACCATGCAAGGATTGGACCCACAAAAAGACAACACATGCACAGCACTGAGCATTTTCCTACAGATGACATATGTTCTCATTTTAGAGGTGGCATAGTTATTCCTCTCCTCGGTGTGAGTACATTACTCAATGGTAACTTTACAACAGTATTTATTTACAACTAAGTAAGACCTGCACAAAAATCATACACTTGCTCTTTCAGCATTTAAAAAAGCCACTTACTAAAAATCCTAGCTATCCTAACATTATCCAATGCAGCATGGTTTTACAGCAACGAACACCAACTCTAATAATAACTGCACGAAGCAGGGAAACTCTGAAGAGCAAACTACTTCTCTCCTTTCCCAACTTCCAAGTGGTGCCTTCCTCCCCCTCCTCAGGGCTGCTCTACCTCAGAAATTCCCATTAGGCCACTGTGTAATGAGTTGGGGAGTGAAGAGTCCCTTGACTGGATCAGGAAACAGCCCCACTATGGCTATGGTGACACTGACCATGGGAAGGAACTCCTGCTGCCTGACCAAGGAAGGAATGACAGCAGGAGTAATCAGACATCCCAACAGGCCTGGAACATTCCTTACCTGAACTGTACCCTGAGAGAAACAGACTCCATATTTACTGGATTTTTGAGAATTCCAGCAATTCCACAACCCTAATTGTGTTCAGGGTCAAAATTTACAGATGACTAAAGCCAAACCTCTAAACAAACCTAAGAACTGGTTCTGAGTGAAGCCCTTTGGCTCTCCTGGACCACAGCAGGCTGTCACAGCAACTCCCTGAGTGGGATTCCTCTTGGAGCCCACAGACTCTCAGTTTGCAAAGTTCTGAGTTCAGCACCCAAAACTGATGACAGGGCCTAGGCTGAAACCTTCCATTCCTTGAGGCTCAACCCTTTCCCACTGAGAAATGCCAAGATATTTGAAGTGAGCATTTCACTGAACTTGAGGGAATTTTTAACAGGTATATCTCTACACATTTATACCCATATATCCCTGTATATAAATATCTCTTTGTGTCAGGGTGCATGCATGTGTGGACTGACTTATTCTGCCAGTATAGCACGAATGTTGCTGTCTTGGATGTACAATGAAGTCACTGTAGCAATTCCTAGTAGTAAATCCTATCACTTTGTAAATGTTAAATTAGTCAATGATTAAGTGCTGCTAAATCCTTTAGATATTGATCATTGACCAAGTCTGAGACTAGGACTGGACCTAGCTGCACCTCAGCTCTGTTTAGAAAAGTAAGGAGTTTAGAAAGTAAGGGGGTCCACTCTGAATCTCATGACTCAACAGGAGGGTCTCCCTTACCCTTTTGCATCTTCAGTCTCTGTGTAAATCATTCTACATGAATTCTAACTCAGTTCTTCCTTTCTCAGTCTCCAAGGGTTTTTTTCCCTTTTTTTTTTCCCTGATCCTCTTCCCCATCCCACTGCAGGGTATGAAATAAGTGAGTTGGGTGCATGGTGCTTAGTTGTGAGCTCAGGTTAAATTCAGGTGATACCTGTTTTTGCTTCTACCTTTGACAGTGATTCTTTAAGCAACCTAAACCACTCATTTGTGACAAACTGGCATCTTTGACTGGATGTCAAATAGAAGCACAGATTACTTAAGAGAGCACAGAATAAATCCAAGTTCCAAATTCTCAGAAGAACAGGGTTGTGCTAACTGGCATGACTGTACAGCTGTGAAAGACAGCTAAAAGTGGCCAGGGCCAGATAAAAGATGGAAAAGGAATTATTTGCAAAATGCTAGGAACCTGGTTAGAAGCTCCTTATCAAGATAGCAAGAATAACAATAAAAGGGTACTATACCTCAAGGAAGAATTAAAACTCCTAAAAGCAACTGAATTAATACTGTCTTTGAAAATGGAGCAGCTGCAAAATCAGTTAAAGGAAGAAAATGAGAAAAAAAAAGTTGGAGGAAAACATCAGATTTATTTTTATGTGGGCTTTCCATTCTCCTGACATTGTATAAATTAGGAAATTAATTGTATCCCCTGAAGAATGGGATGGGAACATATGCGATACCCCTGATGACAGCAAACTGAGGAAAGCTGATTCTTCATTTCCCTCAGATTCCTCTGAACATAAGCTCAGACCCATCACCAAAGCAAAATACATTCCCATTCCTGTTGTCCCTCAACAACTGACAAAATTTCACACAGATACAGGTTCACAAATTTCAATATTAACACAACAGGATGCTGAGAAGCTGGGTGGACAACTTGGATAGCACAGAGTTAAAACCACTGCAGTGAATGGAGCAGGTGTTATTTGCCAAACCACAAAAGTGAATGTACGGCTCTGGGCAAGAAGTGAATATTGCCTACTTGCTTTGCAGTGGAAGATGACAACGGAACTACTTTGGGTTTCAATACTTGAACACCCAAGCCTGGCGCCTAATGGTCAGCAGTATGTGGTTCCTTGGTTTAAATCTTGCCCCGAAACGTGGCAGAAACCAGGGCACACAGTGCATGTACTTCATGCAGCCCCTGCATTCCCGATCCAGACTACCAAGGTACTGCAAAGCCCAACTCCTGCTGCAGCACAAAATGGAAATTATTCTGGAGTAGCAGCAGACTTAGAAAAATGGCACATGATTTCCACACTTGGCCAGTCTGAAAACTGGGTGGGGGGCAGCATCCAGCAATTGATTATCAGCTCCTAAATGCCAACACGGCCCCAGTGAGAGCTGCAATATTGCAACTCTAAGAGCTCCAAGGAGCCACACACCGTGGACAGCAGCACCAGGTGCAACAAATGTATCCTTTATGGTCTGTCCCCTTGCAGGAGGATAAAAAGAAACTTTCTTTTACTTTGGAAAAGTTCACAATGTACCTTTAACAGACTTCCACAGGGGTATAAACAATTGCTCATCCCATGCATCCCATGCTTGCTGAACTTTCACAGACAGTCTCACGCTCTCAGAATGAGAAATTGTACAGATCTATAGGTGATATTCTAATTAGGGGAAATTCCCTAGAAAACGTGGAGCAAATAGCAGCAGCAGCACAGCAAGCACTACACAAAGCAGAAGTTAAGATGGCACCCAAAAAATGTCAGGGACCAAGCAGAGAGCTAAAGTTTTGAGCACCTGGTGGACAGAGTGTAGTGTGGTGATTCTTCATTATATCTTAAGAAAACAGAACATTTGCAAATGTCCCATTCTAAGAAAGAGTAACAGCAGCTTATGGATACTTTAAGGTAGGGAAGGAAACATATAGCTAGATTTCCTTTCATTTCTCATCCATTGTACTCACATTTAGGAAGGAAAATCACTTTCTAAATGTCAAATTAGTCATTGATTAAGTGCTGCCAAATCATTTAGATATGGTCAAGTTGGAGACCAAGATTGGACTTAGCTGCACATAAGCTCCATCAGGAGTTTGAAAAGCAAGGGGATCCACCCTGAACATTGTGACCCAGCCAGAGTCAACCCTTACCCTTCTGAGTCTTTGGTCTCCGTTAAAAATTAATTCTAGCTGGAGTTTCCTTGGGATGTTTCATCCATGCAGTAAGCAACAGAGAGAACCTTGATACCCAAGTTAGTTAAGCTGCTCTTTCACAAATTTGTGTTACTCCTATTTTTGCTAATACCTTTAACAGTGATTATTTAGTGACCTAAACCAGTCGTTCACACCAACACCTACCAAGAAACTTCTGGATTTTCTTTAGAAATGGTTTGTTAGTGGAAAACACATTTATGTGGGAAAGGTCATCAAGACATTCCACACTTCTAACTCCAAATTAATGCTCTGAAGCTCCAAAACAGCACCGTGAAAGATAAGCAAAACCAACCGGCAATTCAAACGTACATCACGCTAGAAGTTCAATAATTAGATCTCCCATTCTTTTATAATTCAAGTGTGGCCACTGCTGATGTGATATGCAATCCAGAATACAAACAGAGGGACACCTATACAACTCTGCAGCCTTCAGACCATGCCAATGCACTGACCTTGCTTCTTGCACATTTGCACTATTAATTGCCACTGGCAATCAGCAGAGTCTTGTTTCCCCACAGCTGAGCACACCCTGCACGGGAAACAGGCACCAGGAGCAGAGCGTGGCTCCATCAGTGAACAGGCTACTGGGTCACTTAAATAGTTCTAAGCACACCCCAAGGAAAAAAAAAAAAAAAAAAAAAAAAAAAAAAAAAAAACCAAAACCATTACGTGTTCATGTACAGTATTTAATATTGTCAAACAGCACCTGTGGGTAGCTGACAAAAGTTTCTGTTCCGACAGATGCCCGTTTCCCCAGGCATGAAGATTTGGGGCCTGAAAACTACACCTCATTTTATAAGGAGCACAAGGTAAGCCCTCAAGGATCGGATTTCACTCGTGTTGGATCATACCCGGTCCTATGAATAGCTTTTTGCAGCACAGGGGTTTTAAAGCCCGCTGAGGCAAACACAGCGCAGTGCGAAGAGCTATTCCTAGGACCGGGAATGACGCGACACGAGCAGGATCGGAGGGAATTTCCCCGCGTGCCTCGGTGGAGCGGGAGGGCGCAGGAGGCGCTCGGAAGCGGGAGCTGCTCCCCGCACCGGCCGCAGCCCCACCGCCACAGCGCCCGGTGCCGCCACAGCGCCCGGTGCCGCCACAGCGCCCGGTGCCGCCACAGCGCCCGGTGCCGCCAGCTCGGATCGCCCCTCGCCTCCCGCCCCCGTCACCTGCCCCCCGCCCCGCCAGCCCGACCTCTCCTGGCCGGCGGAGAGAGGGCGGAGGAGCCCAGCCCGCCCGGCTGCCCAGGCATCCGCCGCCCGCCCCTCTCCTACCTGCCGGGTGGCTCCCGGGGCAGCTCAGCAGCAGCCAGAGGTGCAGCGCGACCCCGAGCACACAGGGGCACAGCAGCACCAGCCAGTTTCGCATTGGCCGCCGCAGCCGCCGGCCCCTACCCCTTCGCGCCGGCCTCTCCCAGCGGCGCCGGCGCGACGGCCCGGCTCGGCCGCCCGCGGCTCCTCCCCGCTCGGCCGGGCCGGGCTCGGCTGCCCCGCGGCCGCCGGGAGCTGCAGTCCCGCCCCGGCCCGGGCGGGCGGCGGCGGCGCGGGCGGCAGCGGCGGCCGCCTACAGCCCCCACAATGCCGCGGGGCGCCGGGGGAGCGCGGCGGCCGCGCGCGTCTCGCGCGGCGGGGGGCGCGGGAGAGCGGCCGGCGGCGCGTCCCCTCACGGACTGAGAGCGCCCGGCTGCGGGGGAAACCCTCCCCGGGCAATCGTAATTCGATTATCCTCCGAATGCCCCTTCTCAAAGTCCTTGCGTTAGGAACAAAACAGCTTTCCAGAACAATCCTCGCTAATTCAATAAAGCACAAGGAGAGAGCGCTTCGCCTTGACAAAGACCTGCTACGGCGCTCGCAAACTGTTTGCGGAGTATTTTATTCCAGCAAGTAACCTGTTCTTTGGCATTCCGGGGGTGGGGGTTGTTAGACAATCACAGTGTCCTTACCTGCCTCTAGATCACGGCCAAGAGTCCTTAAATTCATTATGAAATGTCAATAATCCGAGCTCGGCTTCACCTGCTACCTTCAGCCACCACTCTGAGAAACTCCGTCTGCAGAACTCTGTCCTGGCTAGAAGGGTTCAAATACCATCGGGTGAAGGAGAACACAATATTAGCAGCATCTAGAGAATTTACTTGTCTCTGGTTCTTCTGCACACAGGTAACAAGGAGAAATTTGTTTCGTCAGACTGCCCGAGGATAAATCACCTGAAAAAGTGATGTGGATAAATGAACCAAGACTTCTCAGAATCAGAGATTAACAGAACGGGTCAGGTTGGAAGGGCTCATCTGGTCCAACCTCCCTGGTTGGGAACCCCAAGTTCAGGTGGAACTTTTTGTACTTTTGCCTCTTGTTAATGTATAAACTAGAAGATTATGTGTAGTAGCTGTAAGGCCTAAATTAATAACTGCTGGTGCTAGTCTATTAAAATGCATTAAATTAGTAAAAGAACCTGATCTGTATGAAGTAGAATGGATTTTTTTTTTATTTACAAAAAGAAGACTGATTTTTTTTAAATACCCAAGCCATGAAAAGTGTTTGGTGAACACGTACAGTCCTTTCAAACTGCTTAGTTAAGATTAATTTTCCATCAAGTGGAGTGAGATACTAGAAGGCAAACCAATGATTTTAACCTTTATATATTAGGTTTACAAGCAGCAGGAAAATGTATTGGAAATACATCACTTTTAGTTTGCTGCATACTTAAAATGTATTTAATATGCAATTGGGTACTTGTCAGCAAATAGTAGTACTAGAGAAAGCATTTACACAAAAAAATGCTATGATTAACCACTATTTACATTTGACTTGCCTTTCAGCATGTTTAGCTGCAGAAATAAAAACTGGTCCATCTATTAATATTCATCTATATTTGGCTACATTCCTTGTACCCTATATATTAGGTTCTGCCCCATGCCAGGTGATCTGATGGGGATTGATCTTATAAGCATACATGGGAGTGGTTATTTCTTTGCAGGCAAAACAGAGCACCCAATCCTTTAACATCTTGTTTTTTCTATGGTATTACCTACCATCTTCAAGGATAAGTAACTGTATTTTATACAAACCAGGAGAAACCTGTTTCTCCATATTATACAAACAGGAAATCCAGGTCAAAAGGATGATACATACACATTTTTGTCAGTCAGGTAGGAAATGGTTATTAACACAGTTTAGTTGTAGAGGATTGGCCTTTCCTATTCCATTTTTCTGTTGCATTTCTATGAGATTTTTAAAGCCAAAGATTTTACCTAAGCCTTCCAATTTCATCACCATCTGTATAATACTGACAGTGTGCACCTGTATGTAAATCAGGAGGTGATCAGACCTAACCTTTAACCCAATTTCCAGAAGTTCCCATAAATAAATTTCATTTTGCATTCTTGGGGGCTTTTATGAGGACTAGTATTTTGGCAAAGCAAGCTGATATTGGAGTGTCTAAACACAGCTTCAAGGTGTTGAGTTTTAAACATGCTTTTTAAAAACTGCCCATATAAAAATTCGATTTTTTCCAATATTTAGGAATCATTAATATGTATGCTATCAAAAGAAAAATTGATCTGGTATATAACTTCTAGATAATGTTAAATTACTTTTCTGAAAAACTAAAAAAGTTGAGTTGGGTTATATTTTGATTTAATTCTATAAAAATACACCATTTTCATTATGCTCTTTCTGAGCAGATTTACTCTTCTGACAGTACAGGCTCAGAGGGTACCTCTGGCACACAAAGTAGAGTACAGGCACAACATGTTGGGCACAAGAACTGGAGACAGAAGAGACAGAAATTTTATTCCCCAGGATGCTTGCAAATTTAAGATGCTTCTGTTAAATTTGCAGAGTCCCTCTGGATAAGCATCTCCTGTCTGAGACAGAGAAGACATGATGGATACCAGAGCTGTACTCATGTACCAAAGCTAGCCAGTCCATAGCATTCAGGATTTTTTAAATGATTGTTTGCCTAATTGTTGCCCGGAGTGGGCAGCTGGGATATTTTTAGGACACCAGCAGCAGATGAGAAGAGCAAGAATCAGAGTGGAGCTGTGTATATTTTAGCAGAGTTCATCTCCAGGGAGTTGTGTTTTATTGATCTCTGTGTGCTACATCTGAAAGCAGAGGAAGGTCTCATGAGAGACTTCATTTTGGGGGTTTGGGGCTTAACTTTCTCTCCAGATAGCAGTAACACTGATACATTACTTTTTACAAAATCTTTATGCCTTTAGTTTTTTAAAGAAAAAATATTAAAAGAGATAACACGTCAGGGTATGAAGGCTTTATTTAAAGGGTTGTAAGTTTGCATCCAAATAATGTGTTTTATTATTTTTCCAGTGATCACAATCTAAACAGATTCACTGTCCATATTGAGGATTTATCAATCCTTTCCTTACCTTGCTTAGGGTCTTTACAAGAAATAGATTTTGCTTATCTTCCCAAACAGAAGGAATGTGTTACTGCTTCCCCTTTTGGCTTTCTGATCCAGTGAAGTGCAGATGCAGAGGAGTTCCCAGACTCCTTTTGGAGTGCCTAGTGTTACTCCATCCCAGGTGCAGGATCTGACATTTCACTTGTTAAATTTCATCCCATTAATCACTACCCAGTGTTCCAATCAATCTAGATTCTTCTGTAAAGCCTCCTACAGAGTCAACAGCACCTCCCAGTTTGCTGTCACCAGCAGATCTGTTAATGGTGAGCTCAGCTCCTGCATCTAAGTGTTGATAAATATATTGAACAGAACTGGCTCTAGATGTGAGCCCTGAAAAACTTCCCTGGTCACCAGCCAGATGTGGCCCCTTTCATTATAGCCCTTTGAGCTCTGCCTGCCCTTCAGCCAGTTCTTCACCCAATACATCATGAACCTGTTATCCCACTGTTGGACAACTTATCCAGGAGGGTACTGTGAGAGACAGTATCAAAAGCCTCACTAAAATCCAGAAAAACTACATCCATCTCCTTCCCTTCATCCACTAGGCAGCAACCCTATCACAGGAGCAGATCAAATTAGTTAAACAGAACTTTCCTTTTGAGAACCCATATTGACTGTGTCTGATGACTGCCTTATTCTTTAAATGCTTTTCAGTAGTACACAATATCATCTTAATTTTTCCACTTAACATCTTATGAATTAACTTCTAGTTAAGGAAGTTTTGTTTAAAATTATTTGTCTATTATTTTGCTAAGCTTTTTATTCTTTTAGTTAAGTTTTTGCATCTTCTTGTCTGTTTGGAGGAGTAGCTCTAAGTTTTGCTGAATTAGGTCACAGTTATCCAAACTTACCAATATAGCAATAACAAATTTTACAGTCTAAGTTGACTCCTTGACACCCTCATGACAATCAAAAATAGAAACGGACTCAAAACTACCCGTATGGCAGCAGCTAAATCTTGACAAGCACATCTCAGAGAGCAAACAGGAATGTCTCTCAGAGATGTGGAACATCAAAGACCCAATAATCAGGCAGCAGCCAGCTGGTGGGGTTAGCTATTTCATGTGCAGCTAGAATACAGTTATTTTTAACAAGTGGCACAAAGACTTCAGGATGCATGTACAGAAGAGAATACAGTTTGTAGAAAGTCTTACAGAGACCTACAACAGCAAATACACTTTTAAATCACATACCTGGTAAAGAGATAAGATGCTGGGGATTGAAAAGCAAATTGGCCACAATATTGTTTATCATTTCATTGTTATCCATCACTAGATAGATCATATTCAGGCTACCTTTCATTTAAAATAATTTACATGACCTCTTGCTCTTTTCCCATCATGGTGCTTACTTTGCCCTAGGATGGATGTGATCTGCTGGAGAAAGCACCAGGTGGCTGCTTCATTTGTTGCAGCAAGTGCAAGATTAATGAGGTGGGATCACAAAATAGGGGTTACAAGGCTAAGGGTCATTGCTGCTTGGGAGAACTGACAAGACCAGGAAAATCACAAAGCTAAAAATCTTTCACGTTACCTTTTTTTCCCCCATAGTTTCTATGTGCTTGACTTGCAAAAGGCATTCCAGTTTGTAGAGCTGAGGACTGAGCTGATGGCTGAGCAAGTGGGAACATTGTGTGAGATGGTGAAAGAGCTAACTCTGGAGCAGCAGATACTCACAATCTGTCCAGGCTCTGCCTCAGCTTCCCACTGTAAGATGCAAATAGTTCCACCCTCATATTCCTCCAGGATACTGTGGAGATACTTTGTGAAGCAACCCGTGATGAGCACCACAGAGAAGCTCATCAGGGAACAGTTCTACATGGAAAGCAGAATTTGTGAGTAAATCAGGCCTGGGGCTACACAATGAATAACAACACCAAAATAGTACTGACTAACTGCTCATTAACTGAGCACTGCCTATCCTGTGCCTTGTGGGAATTCCTGCAGTGGCGATCTGGGATAGTAGTACATACAAATGAGAGAAGCAAATGGAATATGCATAAAGAAACCTACCTCTGACATTTCTTAAACAACTGCTTAACTTGGCCTCCTTAATGATCTTTTAATGTACTTTTTCAATTATCCGGATTCTGTTTAAATATCTTCAAATATATTCACTCCCCTGTTGGAAGTATTTGTTTAGCTGGCATGGACAGAACTGTAAAGAAATGTAATCACTTTTATGGCCTTCTAATTTCTATTTCATAGTTGCTTTCTGTAGTAATTTTCCAGAGTGTGAAGCAAACTCAGTACAAAAAGAGCATGTGAAGGCTGAGAAAGAAGACATCAGAAAGGCTGCTATCTCTAACATTCTTTATATTCTCAAAGTTTCTGTAGAGGATTTTTTGCCTTCTGAATCTTAGCACCTGAAGTTTTGTGACTTGGTCTATTTAAGGGTATGATTGACATGTGCATATCAGCACTGCAGGTATATATATTGGAAATCTATTTATGTGTATTGTGTTCTGATGAGTAGGATAGAAGCTGGTATGCTCTCCAGGGAAAAGCCTCTCAGACAAGAATCCACCCTCGTGAACAGTTTTTGCAACAAGAAAGTTAAGGATAAAAAGTCACCTGAACCACATTTACTGGAGACAGATTGTTACACTGTTAATATCTTTGAAGTTACTGCTACTTTAAAGGTTTTTAGAAAGTCACAATAGTTCTTTTCTATAAAATATGGTTTTTTCCTTCCTTGTGCTGAATATTTGTGCATGTCTTTAGAGGATGCCATAGAGAAAGTGAAGGGCTCCAGGACGCCACCTAAAGCTCAAAGACACAAGAGGGTGTGGTGCAGTGAGAAGCTACACGACAAATACGTTTTGTGGAATGGGTGATCTTTTGAAACATCTTTATGCCAGCCTAGTGTATTTTCCATAAAATGCCATTCTAAGCACAAGCAGTGGCCTAAGCTCTGTTCTGGTTGTATTATTGTTCTGTGGCATATGAGGAAGTATTTGGCCCAGACTCCAGTAATTGAAGAACAGCCCCCACCCCCAAAATAAAGACCCAACAGGTAAGAGTGAAGTTGGAGTGTGAAGGATCAGAGCAGCAGTCAGTGAGAGCTGCTGGGTATTCTCTGGGCTGGGGGCTCACTCTGGCCTAGAGCTGAGCCTTACTGCTGTTAGCAGCCACCTCACCTGCTCCAGGGAGCATAAGGCACAACTGGTGTCTCGCCAGCACCAAGGAACAGGACTGAATTAAACTGGAAAATTAACTCCAACTGATACACACAACGACTTCCCCAACTTTTGACGGCGTTTTTAGTCAGACACCTGACCTATTTAGCCAAAGAATGTATTTGTCTTCTGTGTCTTCATAAACTGAGCAGTCTGGAACTGAAGCATGAGGTTTAACTGCACCCCAGCAGTGCAGCACTGCCCCAGTGCCAGGTGAAATCTTACACAATGCAGCCCACAAAAACAGGAGTGCTAGCTGCTTGTTTCAGACAGTTTGTGCATTAATTTAGAATCCCCCTTTTGGTCATTAGTAGTTGGTATTGGAGATTTTCTGTCTTAGTCGGCTGTTTATCATTTTATCAGTAGGTGGCAGTAATAGATGAGCCTGTGTGTTTCTACTTGTAATAGGTATTTGGGAAAGAAAAGACCCAATTTTAGGGTAAAGCTGCTCATTTTGTTTGTTCACAAGCGTGAGTGGTGTAAATGTACTTGACAAACTCAGACGTACATCTTCCTCTAACAGACAGAAATGTTGTTCCCATACCAGTTCTGGTATTTATGGCTGTACTTAATTTAATAGTGCTATAAAGCTGGATTCAATTAGATGCAAATGCACATTATTTACCGAAAGATTAAATGTGCAGGTGCCTGTAAAATTTTATGTAACGCTTATTCTGGTAAGTTTGCACACTCTTTTTCACACATTACTATTTAAGTTAGTCTAATGACTTTAAGTATTAGTTTTCAGTAAAAGAAGCCTGTATTTCCTAGGAACCACTCCTCCCCCAAGTTTTGTTTAGTCTCCTTGACGAAACAAATCCATATTCTGATGCAGACCCAAAGGACAGCCATAATTATGGCATTTTCTAAGAAAATTATGTATACAGATTTTTATCCCTATATAATGAAGAGATAGGAAAACAGATCCTCTGAAAGCACATATTTTGTTACTCCTTTGATATCAGAAATCCAATGGGGTGAGTGACTGCCTTATTGAAGTTTAGGCTTAAAATGCACCTTTACAGATTGTTTTTCCCAAAGTGTTCTTTCCTTCTATTGGAGCTGAATCAGCTGTAAGTCACTACAAAAAAGCCTGGTTACAGCACCCTTATGAATAATTTTTTACCTTAATGCCACTGACAGCCAAGGTTGTATTTATTTTAACCTATGGTGTGAGGTGGAAAAGCTTAGTTTAAACTTTGCTTCATATTTTCCTCCTCCTTTGACCATAATTTCATGGAAGTTAGCTTGCTTATCAGCACCAGCCAAGCACCCTGCTACTAATTTAATACATGATATAGGAAGCAAAGGTGGGAAATTTAGTATATAACAGAGAGGAGGAAAGTTTTTAGGATTGAAATGGTAGCATCTTAAATTCAAAGTAAACCAAGGAGATTAACCTGATGGAGGCAAAACAGCAGCCCCACATGCACTAGTGAGACATTACAATTTACCACCAAGCCGTTGGGAATTCTCATTTTATCAGAGCAGCAAGATTTGGGATATGAAGAAAGATTACTCATAACATGTCCAAACCTCCTTGAATCCAGTTCTGTTCTGAAGTTCTCACTCTGTGAGATGACAGCCCCAACTCACACAGTTAAGAGAGAGCACTCATTACTTTCTGGGCCTGAGCTACAAATAAACAAGCCTAATGGCATATGAAATGAGAGAGCAGTACAGTATTAGGATGGCAGCAGGTCTGGTTTTGTTTTCATTGAAACTAGTAGAAATCAAACAGACCGTTTGATGAAAATATAAACTCCCTGCTTCAGCCTAGAGGAAACCTTTCTGTTAGATAAATCCATGTTTTGGAGAGCTTTTGTTTTATTATGTCATTCTACACTTCATTATTTAATATATATTCATTATTTAGAAAAATATACAAAATAATTCAGATCTTTTTGTGTAGAGCTGAGGCAAGATGCTTCAGCATGAAATTCAAGTATCAATAGCAGATAATCCAAACTGCCTCAAAGGTCAAAGCAGCACAAAATATAATAATGACAAAGACATTTTATGGTTTTCTGGGATTGGAGGAAAATATTTTCTTTTAGATGTTGATTTGTGGATCAAACTGGCATTAAAAAAGAGTGAACCAGATGATGCCATTCTTTTTTCAGAGAGTAAATTTTTTGATAATGTTCTTAAGGAAAGTAATATATTTGTATGCAATTCAAAGCTGTTACAATTTTATTTGAAGTGCTGATCTTTCAAGTTCACCTCACCCTCTTCCCCTTCAAATTACTAATTTGCCAAAAGTATATCTTCATTCAAGGAACTGGTAAACAAGGCCCAAGGATATTAGAGAAAGATGTTCTCTAATGTTTTAATGTTTCACAGTAAGGAATTATGATTCTACAGTTTAACCTCTTCAAACACATTTATAGACATCTTCCTACATAAATATGCACTTTACGGTATTCCATATATTTATTTTTTAAAAAATTAGAAGCATGAAATTATCTTAATAGATACATTTTCTTTTTTTTACCTAATGAAATTTATGAATTGATGAAAGAAGCCACAAATATGGGAACCAGCTATTTAAAACATAACTCCAACACCTTCACAACTCTTTGAAGAAAAATTTTGGAGAAAACCTGAAGATCAAAAGAATTACAGTCTCCTCTTGTGAATAATAATTCTGGATTTTTGTAAATGTGGCTCCTATAACCAGAGACGTTCAAAAGCTCTGAAATGTTTCAATCTCAGGATGTCAGACACTAACCCTAATTGGAAACAGAAAGCAAGCTGTTTGCAATACTGTAATAAGCTGTGGCAATTTTGTTATTTTAGATGGGAATGTTAATGATGAGCCACAAATGCAAGTTGTTACAAAGCCTTTGAGAATAAAGCTGTATGTCCTATATTCTCCTCCCATGCTGTTCCAGTTAAAACCATACATGCGGAAGGACAAATGAAAATGTTGCCATGGTGATCAGAGCAGTTACCAAATCGTGTACACTGTAGGAAGGATTCCCTAAAGAACCTTATTAAGCATTCTGTTGCTCCTTTAAAATAAATATTTTCAGAAAGCCTTTTTTTATTTCACTGTCAATAAAATAGCTACTGAGCTAAACCAAATTTCTCTACCCCCAAAATAAAGACACACCATATGTTAAGAAATATTCTTGTTAAAAGTCAGAAATAGGATTCTTAAACTGAAAACTTTGAAATATGAACCAAGGCTAAGCCTACCAAAAATAAGACCTGTTCAGGACACTTGAATATTATTCAGCAAAGGTATGTCAAGCCTGCTAAGATAATGCTGATGTCTTCAGCTGCCCAGTTAAAAAAACCAAACTTTGAATGAAAGATGTCCCAAAAGCCTATTAGTTAAAAGGAATATGGTTAGGAATATGGTAGGGGTTCTTTACAATAATGTTACATGTGAGACATGAGGTGAGTTCTCATTCCCCTCTCTCGTGTGCCCAGACTAGTAGTTGAACACAGTCAAGTGAGGCACATTATCCAAGTTGAATAGCAAAGAAAACAAAACCTGCACAATGCAGACATCTTGTATTTCCACTGCACTAAACAGGACAACAGACATCGATGGAAATTGCTAAAAATAAGCTGGAGAAGGTACATGCATTTGGGGGAAATGCACATGGCTTTGTTCACCAAGCAGCCCTTTTTAGCATCTAAATTCAGCACTTAAGAATATCCCAAGGCCCTCAGTTCCTCAGCTAGTTTCTTACCTTGCAGGTATTTAAGATGTTTATGAAATACAAGTTTGTGCAGAGGAAGGGAGGACGCTTGATCTGTTATGGGTGGCTGTTCAGAGCCTCAGCTCAGACTGGTGCAGCTCTAATGAAATTGTCTCCTGCCTCGTGGCTGATACATTCTACATATCAGCAACTGCAGTGAGACAACCGCCCTAATGCATCAGATTGGAAGAATTTAATTTTTTTTTTTAATAAGGAGAAGAACAAAAAAAAAAATCTGTAAAGTAACAGTTGCTTCCATCAGTGCCTCGTATGAGCTTAATTTTACTTAATAAAGAAGGCAGTCTTATTTCACACCTCATTCTTTTCCTCTCACTGCACTTTAAAGTAAAAACAAAGAAACATCCCAGAACTTCCACAAATTACTTGCTGACAACTTAACTAATCTGCAGCCACAAAATATACAAACTATCAACAGCACAATGATCTCACTTGCATATCCTAGAACAACATTTACATACCATTAGTCTCCATCCCAATAAAGTCCTACTCTCATGGGCAAAAGCATGTAGAGGGCTGCTCAGAAAATGTAATCCCCCCTCCCTGTGCTGTTCAGGGCAGTTTTACACCCCCCACTAAAGCCCTCAGGACCACTTATTTCACTGTTCAGTTTACTTTCTAAATAATTTAAATCATTATCATTCAAAATAAGATACAAGAAACCACATTTTTTTACAGTTTTATTGATGCAATCCTCGTGTGTGACTATACATCTTCATTCTGCTTGTAGCTACAATGGCACTTTACTAGGATTGGTTTTGTAGTCAAGTTTCTTAGAGTCTTCAAAAAACACGTTTATAGACACCACTTACTGTATAAGACCAATCATTCTAAACATCATAAATCACTGGGACTTTTTCCTCAATAGTGCTACTTGAGGAAAAGGTCACACTACTCTCTTTAGACAGAAATTTGTAAAGGCAATTGAACTGAATTCACCTTCCAAAGAAAATAAGAATGTTAAAAATAGCTTCAAGAATTGGTATGACTCATTTAGGTCCCAGAAAAATCTATGACTGGCAAAGATATCTACAATTTGATACTGTACTTGATATTTTCATTAAGACCAAAAGAATATTTATGAAGAACTGAAGTTAAACTTGTACATTGCTCTGAAAGACAAGCATTACGTTGAATTTTAAGGGCTTTTCTTTTTAATTTTAGGGGGGGTTTTAGCAGAAATTGCACTACCTTTGAAAAATATTGTAGTTAAGGGGTAAGTATTGACATCTGAAGGAAAAAATGCTAAAAGCATGCAACACTGATACCAAGTTTTAGCAGATGACATTTTTAATTGAAAACTGACTCAAAGGATAGTACAAAAGAGTTTCTTCTCCCTAAAGGGATTTTCAGATGCAGGTACAGGAATAATAAGGGGATCTTCTCCAATGTGTGCATCACAATATGCCAATAAATCTGCTGCAGCCTTGGATACCTAATAGAAGAGAAGAGAGAACTACTGTAACACTTAATTCTGAACCAATCTGAATTGCATAAATATTTTTCATAGAACAAATTATAATGGATGCTATCATAAAACAAGGAGTAGATTGCTTTATCCTTTAAATATTAGACACCTCTCTCAATTTGCTCTTCCTAGGCCTAGTAATCCTTTCATACATTTTATCTAACGTAGTGACCATAGAGGTTATCAATTGATATCGCCCATGCTGAGCTGTCCTCTCCATCAGAAGGAGGTCAGGAGCACAGAGTCATTATAACATTTTTATGTCAACTACCCATAAGCAATATGGATTCTCCTTGAAGTGTCTGTTTCTGTAGAGAAACCTGCTTCAGCTCTTAATCCCATTCATTGGTTTTAAGGTTTTCCACACACACTCTCTCTACCCCTTGCTCCTCTGGCTGCCAAATAAAAAGTTCTTTAAGCACATGACCATGGGATTAAAAAGAAATAATAAACCAGGGACAAAACTTGAGCACCATGTGTCATAGCTCTAATTTAAGCTAAATACTGCTCTTTTCAATGAAGAAAGACTAATGTCTTCTGCTCAGTAAATTACTATTAGTAGTCCTTCATTCACAGCATTCATTTAAACTTGAGCACTACCTTAATATTTTTAACTTAATATTTTTATACTTCTAAAATAAAACAATTCTCAACTCTCCAAATTTAGAACATGGCTTTATGCTTACTGAAAAGTTTACGAAAATACAAATACATACAAAAATATAGCAGTGTGTTGAATATTTGCAATGCAAGCTATTTTGCATGAAATGAAAAATGAAATATTAAACCTTGTAATTTTTGCAGCTTTGTACCATAAGAATATTGGTGGCAGTAGGCCACAGTGACTCATTCCTTTTTTCAAGGATTTAGAAAGTATATAAATTTTTTTGTTGTTTTGCTCAGTCAATAAGATATTCACAGCTATCTGTATCTCTTTGTTTTGGTGAATTATTTGGTTTGCAGTATTCTGATAGCTGAGAAAATGAATTCTGGAGTCTTTACAAAGAAGTCTTTTCTCTGAACACCATGACAGCTCGTCCCCCATCAAACACCAACGTCAGCACATTTGCACAACTAGAGTGAAGAGAAGAAACAAATCACATTTCTGGTGTTTTTCTAGCAGGTGTGTCATCAGCTGTAGCTTTAAGCCCTGCTTGCTTTGACATGAACCCAGCCCATAGTAGGTTTCAGATTAGACTCTTGATGTCAATGGGTATTGAATCAGAATTTGCATGAAATTTGAATGAACTTCTGAAGATAGTTACAGCCTCTTTATTTCTTTATTTTCTTTATTTTTAATTTCAGTACGCCTCTATGGAATGCTTAAGCCTATGGAGAACCTGTGGTTGGCACCCCAGTATAGACTATCCCCCTAATGGAGAAAATAAGGGTGTTAAGGTTATTTAAAATTAATTTGTCTTGAATTGGCCTGTAAGACAAAAGGATGCAGAGACACTACACATGAACAAAAGGCTGCTGGGCACAGGTGAAAAATAAAATGGAACAAATCAGAAAAGATGTTCACAAGGACCAGTGCTTCTCAAGAAAGAAGCAAGTAAAGCAAAAATGTGTGGAAAGTTACAGACCTCAAATACAAAGGATTGTAATGATCTTCTTGTAATGATCTTTTTTGTTCCATGCACAGATAAGCAACATCAGCCCAAGCATATTGCTTTTTATTCAATTGAAGAGAAGTGCAATTTCAAACCTCATTCTTAGAAGAGATAAACCAAATAATATAATTTCCTGTTTCTCTGTGTATTGCTGTGCTTTGATATGATATAACAAAAAAAAAAAAAAAAAAAAAGGGTATTTCACTAGAAAAAGCTCAACATACATTTTTGTATCTAACCTGCCCTGTAATGCTGGTAGGAATGTTGTGAAGCAGATTAATACATTCACAGAATCACCTGGGTTGGAAAAGACCTTTGAAATTATCAAGTCCAGCCTTTGACCTAACACCACCTCGTCAACTAGAACATGGCTCTTGGTGCCACATCCAGTCTTTTCTTAACTCCAGGGACAGCAACTCCATCATCTCCCTGGGCACCCCACTCCAATGCCCCATCACCTTTTTCTGCAAAAAGAAACCCTTCCTTCAATGTCAAAGTGTTTAAATCACATTTTAGTTTGCCTTTAAATAATAAGTCAAATTGATTTAGTACAATTTATTTTAAAACAAACCAGCAACAAGAAACTGAGGAACGTGATCATTGTCACAAACTAAACCTGCCCTAGGCCATATAGTTTCATCCTTTAAACAAATAAAAGGTTTTGAGAGGAAAAATCCTCCCACTGGGATTACAGTAGTCATAAAAGTCAATTTTAACCATTTCTTTACTAAAAGCAGAGTAACTTAGGCTTGCACAGTGGAATAATGGCTATTTACAACAGGGAGTTAAATGAGCTGTTCACAGTTCAGGAGCAATGAAAACACGAGTTCCTGCGGCTGTGAGCAATGTTGGCAAAGTCATACCTGTGGCCCAAAAAAGAGCAAAATACAATGTTGCCTCCAGAAAGTTTCCTGCTCTGTGTGATTATTGGGAAGAGCAGTGGCAGAAGGCCTGTGCACCAAGCATGGCACCAAGGCTCCAGCAGGGATGGTGCATTGGCACAGGCAGCACCCAGAGGTGCCCCACGGCCAGGGCTGCGGCCTGTGCTGGACACACTGGTGTGCTGAATACATCCCATTGTGCCATGGAAGGAGTTAAATGGAGCCCGCTCTGTTGTAGCTTTCACTTGCCTCTGGGGTTGCTGGACAGCTTCAAAATAGCTTTTCCTAAGAATTAAAATAAATGCACGTGGTTTGAATATTCAAATAAAGCCAACACATTTATCATGTCAGCTTTCCTAGCAATACGGCTTGGTCTGCAAATTCAAAGTAATTTACACATATTGCAGAAATGGCTAAAGAAAAAAAAATAGACTCCAGTTTGATTGATGAATTCCATCAGAAAGTTAACATTTCATTTTTAAAAAAATCTTTTAAGGTGTATGGATTAGAAGAGATGGAGTATATAGGTTAGGTATCACACTGATCTCACATTTTGTAGAATTACTTTTACTCTCTTTAGCAAAAAACACATCTGGTTATCAAATTAACAAAAAGGAGAAAAGTCCAACAAAACACTCAATTCTGATGCTTTAAAGTATTAGTCTCAGGAGGACTGTGAAATTTTACCATTATATTTCAGAATAGCAGAGGTGATAAAAACTGCCAGAGTTAGAATATCCTGTTAGCTGCATAATAATTATAAGCTTCAGTGACAGGGCAAAATGCTGCAATTACACTGTCTTCTGCCTTGTCATGGATTGTGACTAATTACCGCCCTTGCCACAACAGCCACTCTGCTTATCCTTTATATCTAAAACAAAGAGATTCACACACATTTATTGCCATTCTCACCATTCATCTCTCAACACTATTCAGGACCAGTTAGGAATACTTCCTATCTTCCTAAGGAAAAAGAAAATGGAATGATAACTGATATGCCAAGGGTCTTAAATGTCAGAGCACTCTTGCTTTTCTGCTTGCAAGGAGAAGATTAAGTAGTGCTTTATTCTGAGGACAACTCTGATGAACACCAGTACTAACTTTGATTTCTCAATTTTACTGCTAGCACCTTTAGAAGACACTTTTTTCTGCTAGTCATGAGGTCACTGCGTTCATCTGATTTACTTTGGTGTTTCCTAGCTTGGAAGCTGCACTTCCAGCTTCCTACTTGCTTCTCAGTTGTAACTCTAGCTGTTCCTTTGCCAGGTTAGACAGGTTCAATTATGATTCTTCTGGGATTCCTATGGTTTACAAAAAACCCACAGTAATCCTCCTTCCAAGTACCAATCAATATCCATCCTCCTCTTTCGAGATGTCCTGTTTCTTTCACACCTCAGCAGTGAGCTCTGTTTGTGGAACCTCAGAACATAGCTTAGCTGCTCTGACTGGCTAGAAACTTAATAGGACTTCTTAAATTAGTTGAAAAATCCAGAACACAGTGGGGAATCAGTAACTATCAACATACTTTTAATTACAACATTTTAATCGAGCACACCCAACTCTTGCTGGTTACAGCAGCTACTGTGCATGGGAAACAAAGTGCCTCTGTAGTAGAAAAATAAACTGGAACTTCTGATTTCCCCAGTCAATAACACAGACTCCTCTTCAATGTTAGCAATGTGGTCTTGCCTATTGTGGCAATAACAACTTGTCTATAGCTATTTGCAAAAGAGGGCTTAGTTAAATTATTTGGAAAGCCCTGATCTTCTGTTAAATGTCTAACTTGTTTAATCAGATGCAAAACACCAGAAAAAAAAAAAAAAACAAAAAAAAGAAGTTCATTTATCTACCTTTACAGTGATGATTTCAGGACTTAAAATCTCCTGTTGAAACCACTGGAAAGTCTCTTGGTAAAATTTGGCTGTGCTGAAACACACTTATCTGATTTAAGGTTAAAAAGCCAAGCAGATTTTGAAGGAATAAAAAGCCAGTCAACTGCTTCTCACAATCCCTCATACGCTTGCTCAAAGAAATTCTAGAAATCAAAGCATTTTGAAAAGTTATATTTGTTCAATATTAGTGTAGAAGCCTTCATAATTCTTAAACATGTCAGATTTTCTTTGGTGTGTTTTTGGTCCCAGGCTGTTTCAAAAAGTGAACTAATTGCACTTTCAAGCTACTTGTTTTTAAGGTCTGCCACATTTGCTAATAACTGTGTTCTTTTTAATTAAAAGGACTGTAAAAATAACCTATTTCTTTCTTGCAGCTACATCTTTCTTGCATATGTAATTAAGAATGTTATACACCTAACTAATGAAGCTATTTGCATAACTGGTCTAATGATGTGACAGTTACCACTGCATATATGGAAGGAAGTTTAAGACAATCTACTAAGTATCAACAATTTCAAATGCCAATAAACTGGGCCACATTTTTCCAGCCCTTTCCTCTCTCACCCACACCCTCCCTTGCCAGTTCTGCTCATGCAGCTGCAATCTAACCTGACTTAGGACTAACAAAGGCAGACCTTCTTTTACTGCAGGAAACAAACACCAGTCCCTGTGAACAGGTTATGTGATGAATTTGTGACACACTATGAAATAGAGGAACTACTTTTGCAAATGCAATGGTCTTAAAAAACTAAAAATTAAAAACTGCCACAAAACAGAGCAACTGAAATGTCTTTTTTCATATGAGCAAGACTGACCACTCATGTGAATTGCACTAATGTTTCTGAATTGTAAATACTAATTTTCCAGCTGGTGAGTTTGTGATCTGAGACTATTTTAAAAATCATAAATATATACTACTGTCCCCATGCTGACTACATGCAGACTTTCAGCACACAGCATGGATGGACAAACAAAATGAGTTAAGACTACATGAAGATTTTCATGTACAACATTTCTAAATTGTCCTACTGACTTAATAATCTCAGTTACAGTTTGTAACAACGCAGTTACCCTTTTTTACAGAGAACTGAATAATTACAACACATTACTTTTTAAAGATGGAAAGATGAAAAATTTCTTCCTTGTAGAGACTGGGTTTTTTATTGAAATAATTATTCCCATTTTCAGAGGCAGAGAGCAAAAGAAATGAGTATTGCTTTCTTTAAAAGTACTATGGCATTATTATAGCTTGATATTTCACAAAATTTTAGCCTAGTGGAAAGCAGAAAGATATGCAAGAATAATCCATGGGATTTTTTAGTTAAAAAACCTGAAAACCTCTGTTTAATAGTGTCTTTAATGATAATATTTAATCCACATGTATTTAGAGGCATGATGAAATCAAATCTTCACATACAACAAGTTATCAAGTGGAAAGAATCATAACTGCACACTGCAATCAGACATTTTTTGTGCAATGACATCTACAAAACAAAACAAAGCAATTCAGCTTGTCTCATCATTATTCAAAAATTTTGCAGTATCTTAAAGACTTATTCCAATTCTTAAAGAAGAAAAACCAAGAAACCAGAGCTGCACTTAAATTCAGCTACAGGTGACAAAGAAGAGCGCCCGTGCACCCGCCAGCTGATTTTAAGTATTTCACAAAATACCACTTTTGACAAATGTAACAGACACTCACTCAGAAGCAGACTTGAAGCCAGGCATTGGAAATCACTTCCCTAGAACCCACCAGTCAGTATGTAACTTATTCACAGTACTGAATATTGTTTTATTGCTCAACACAGATTCTTAATTCCTGCATTATTAAAAGCGTGCTGTTCCACAAACTAGTCAGTGAATTCATAATATCAACAATACGTTTACCTTCATTCTATCCATGTATGCTTCCATTTTTAATTGCTCCACAGCTTTCCTGGCTTGAGAAATACTGGTTGTACTGTTTGACACTAGTTCCTTCATTTTGCTTTTCCTGCAAGAGACAAAGTTTAGACCATTTAAAGAACAGATAGCAAATGCAGCAATCGCTGAGAGGACAGTTATCTGAATTTTAACCAACCCTTGCCCACCACATCAACACTGCCAGGCTGTTGGTCATGAATTCAAAGCAGACACTATTTATTTCTCTTCTCTTGCTCTATGGCACCTTATTGCATTACATATTTGCACCCTCAATAGTCAGCATTCTGCCTGCATCCTGCAAATGACATACAAATGCAGAGCACATGACCATGACTTCAGTGTGAAAATGGTTGCCCTGGTTCACGTTGCCAACACAGAACAGCTGTTCACAAACAGACCTTGCAGGCATTGAACAGTTTGGCTCCACACCCCAGTTACACCTAGAAACACCAAAACAAGCCCAGAAATGCATGCAGTGGAAGCGAATGCCCCACTGCTCTCACCAAGCATCAAAGAGGACTTCTAAGATAGAGAGCGAGTCAGAATTGTGACTATCGATAAAAAGTTTAGAAATGAGGTAACAAATTAAGAGGAAATAATGCAGTGGTTTCCGACATTTTGCTTAGACATCCCCAGCAAAGTCCAAAGATGACTAAACCCAGTACAGTACACTGTACAGGATAGGAATGCTTTGTTTTTTAAGAGATCTGCAGCTCTCGGGAAGGGACATCTAGGTAAGGTATGTCAGAATTTGGTTCTGTTGCATTGCTACTCATTGAGGGATTAAATCAACTCAATATCCAGGAGTCCTCAGTACTGTTACCAAATGAGTCGAGACATCCACACTCAGACCTTGACTAGCTTACAATATTTATGCCAGAGGTGGTCTGCATGTTAGACCCCCTTGTGCTGGCACTCTACGCAGCACTGGCCCAGCACAAGGAACAATCACTGTTTTGAAGTCGCTGGAGGTTGGACTAAGGCCACATGGAAAGATGATGGGATACAGATGACCTAGACAGGTCCCAGATGAGTTGTACTACCTCGTGAGACTGGATGTTGAGGTTTCAATCAGGCAACATTCCCCTGTGGTCCTTACCACAAGTGCCACCTGCAGCCAGATTAGTCTGGCACCAAGCCTCAGAAATACAAAGTTCAGCAAAATGCAAATGACACAGGGTGTGAGAGGCAGAAAGGACACATACAAGGAGGCATTCTGCACTGATGCCAAAGGAGTTTTAGGCTCAGGCCTTTCAAAATAAATACTTACACCTTATTTCTGGGTAAGAAACAAACATCTAGAACCACACAAATTTCCCCTCTTGAATCTAGTTAGCTTACCTGATCACTGGGGTGTAAGATACAAACAGAAAATAAATGCTTCTGTAAAAAAACTTGTACATACAATGTCCCTGTTAGACTCAAGAGAAGAACACAATCCATAGTACAGAAAGAATGGAGGAATAATTTTTAAACTACTTTGATTTTCCAAAACTCAAATGCTTAGAGACAAGGAAAAGACAGTTTTTTTCTTCTCACAGCCTGGTATGAAACAGACTGTTTCTAAAAATCAGTAACCTGAGCTGTGAAACAGGATGGTGGAATACAAATGGCATGGTGAGCCATGCTTAACACTAATTTGAAGAAACAATAGAATCTTTTTCCTTCAGGTCTAGTATAAGTCAAGGCGGGGAAATGCTACTTCAGAATATATTAATTGTGCCGAACAAAACAAGAGCTTTAACATATGCCAAGACAAAGAACAGGTTTTCTGCATACACATGTGTCATTTGAATGGAACACAAGTTTCCCCCTTGTGTGCTCTGATGAAATAAAATCGTGTCAGAACACAGCAGGATCTTTGTCTTCATCTTTGTTTACAATTTTCAACTCATATTTCTCACAAGGCATAGGACTGAATACATGTGGAGGAACTGGCTTTGCATAAAATGCCATGTACCATACAAAAATCCACAACCAAGCCACAGCCTCCAATCACTTTTGAGACATGTTTTGACTTGCAGTGGAAAGTCAAACAGCAGAAAGGATCAAGACATTCACAAAAGGAGAAGGTTCTGAATTACTGTTCATCTCTGGACTTTTTATATGACTCAACCCCCTCACTTTTAAGTATCAACCTATCCATAAAAATTAGAATAAACACATTTAGCTTTGTTAACAAAATGATACCCCCCAAGAGTGAATAATTTAAATTTTATCATCTCCACATCTACCTTACTAATAATCGCAAAGTCAAAAAAGTCAAAGTTAAATCAAATCAGAGGCCTTTCTACATTTGCCATACATTTAAATTAAGCTGAATTAAGCAACTGCAACTCCTTGAACAGTCCAGAGAATTGCAGATCTCCCAAGCTTTTCTGGCAATTCAATTAGTCATACTGTAAAAAGTATAAACATTAGAGTTAGACAATTTGAACTGTCACTGGCTACAACAAAGTTGGCAAGAACACTGCTCATAGTACTTCCAGACAGTGTTTAAGCATTTACAGAAGGATTGTGTTAAGTCCATAGTAGAATTTTGAAAAGGCTATTAGGCATAAAAATGCTTCTAAAAATTCTAACCATGTTTCTAAAGCAATGCTACAAAGATAATATATCCTTACCTATATTCTGAAACACGAACTAGGAAAATTTTAAAAAAGAAAATATGTATCTTGCCTAGTGAAGCATTTCACAGAACAAGAAAACACCCACAATATGAGGTTTCATAAAAAAAAGAACTTTAAAAACAAAAAAAAAAAGTCTGCACAAGGCATTTCAGACACTGGAGAAAATTTCCACTTATCCCCAGCAAGAGGTTTGTTTATACTCTGAAGCACAAACATTTGTTCTGTTCCAAATCCTGCTCCAACCTTGGCCTTTACATGCATTTAAATATTTAACTACCATATTTCTGGAAGTGTTTAGCATCCATTTAAGTATTTAATTTCAATTTTTTCCAGACAGGTCTGGTTCCATAACTTTGTGAGACTGACTTCTCATATATGAAGCTATATATACCTCTACCTTCTCTCACTCTCTGCAAACACAGTACATATCTGTGCATCATTTAAGGCCCTGTTACATATGGTGTGATGTTGACAATGAGAATTTTACTCCCTTTCCAACCAGGCTGTGATAAAGGTCCTGGTTGCAGACAAAGCTTTGTATGAGACTTGATTCTGTTCTCCTTAGGAACTATGATAATAACCTTAATATTCTTTGATGAAATAAAATTGTTACTTAGAAGTAAAGCTCTGGAGAAAACAGAAATTTCAATTACAAGAGAATCTATTACAAGCTCATCTCCTGGAATGTGAGGAATCCTCTCCAAGGATGTGTTTCATCTGAGGCTGCAGCCTGACAAATGGATCTGATCTCTCTCTTTAGACGACCCCTCTTACACTGTCCAAGTATTCTCTAGGCCTTTAGTCCCAAAGGAAGGCACATTTATCTTTATATTGTACCTGGGTGAGCGGCCTACGGGATCTGGTTCAAGGCCCCTGCAATGAGCAGGAACATCTTCTACTGTAACAAGTTGCTCAGGGCCCTATCCAAGCTGACTTGGAATGTTTCCAGGGATGGGGCATCCACCATTTCTCTGGGCAACCTGTTACAGTGTTTTACCACACTCATGGTTATTTTTTTCCTTATACCTGGTCTGAATCAACCCTCTTTTAGTTTAAAACTATTACCCCTTGTCCTTTCACAACTGGCCCTGCTAAAAATTCTGTCCCAGTTTTTCTTTTAAGCCTCTTTTTATTACTGTAAGGTTGCAATAAGGTCTCCCTGGAACCTTTGCTTCTCCAGGATGAACAATTCCAACTCTTTCAGATATTCCTCACAAGAGAGGTGCTCCAGCCCCTTGATATCCTGGTGTCCCTCCAGATTAGCTAATCCAGATTAGCTCCAATTGGTAGATCAATGTCCTTCCCAAACTGGGGACCCCAGAGCTGGATGCAGTGTGGGGTCTCACCAGAGCTGAGCAGAGGGGCAGAATCACCTCCCCCGACCTGCTGGCCACATCACTTTTGATGTTTAAAAGGAGTAACTTCTCCCCATCATTTGAATTCCTAAAACCCCTCGAACTAGAAATCCTCACCTGGGTTTGCTATTGCTCATTCCTGGCTGTTTTTATGTTGGATCAATACGGGCACACACAGGTCCTGATAATCACTGTAGTTACAGTGACTGTGCTAACGAGCAGCCTACATGTTACTGCTGCAGCCAGCAGACCTGGGCTGTGTGGGAGCTCATTTATCCAGAGTGTTTTGGTGCAGCACACCGAGTTCACTGACCTGGTCTCTATTGATTCTTTTCTTTTAGGGGAACACCGGCCGCGCTAACCAAGAACAGTGACAGCAGCTACACAGCCCTTTCTAGCCAAGCAGTTTTGCTGACTGGCACCCCACACCAGACAGCCCCTTCCTAAAGCATCACTCCTGAAAGCTGCACAGCGACAGCCTCCCAGCCAGCTGCAGTTTCTGGCATTTTGTTTTTGTTTACCCTACTTCATCATTTTTCTGTGTGCACGTAACTCGTGTGCTGAAGTTCTTAATTTCCCAGGCTCCTAAAAATGCTTGTGAAGAGCAGCTTTTCCTTTGTTTTTACAATGGATGATTGTACCTAACAGCACTTCAAAGGCAAATTTATCTTATGGCAATGCAGAAAGCTGCATAAATATTTGCAGGTATAGCTTGATGCTGCATTTGAGTAAGGAGTGCAACCTTCTCTTACTAAACATTATAAATAATTGTTAGTAAAATGCAGAAAAAGTCTAAAAACTTGAGTAACATAGAAGCAAAATTGAATTTTCAAGCTCTTCGGGATGGATTTCTACAAGTAACAGGGATGAAAAACTGCAATTTCCCCCCTCTAGTTTCAAATGCAATCTTAAAATGCCATACCATAAAAGTGACCTCTAGAATTCAATCTAAAAAGCCTTAAACCAAATTGCTGCCTTAATTTAAAGAGATGGACCTAAAATTACTAGATTATAAAACCTGGGGTTGACAGCTCCAAAGAACACCTTCCACACAAGCTCTGTACTTCTTGGACCACACAGCCCAATAGGAAAGTTAACCCAATCATTCAACTAAATCCCAGTGACTTTAATGGGAATCATCCCTGGATAATGACCCACAAATCACATCCTAAATTGAGGAAAGACCATCACATTTCATTATCCACTTGCAGGAACATAAACAGCAAAATTTATAGTCTCACAGCTGTTCAATGCCAAAGTGGTACACCAAAAAATTCAAAAGAAAAAAAAAGGAAAAGAACTGGAAAGAAACTCAACTTCCCTTGCTATCTCAGTTCTTACTCTAAGATTTACAGCAACTGATGTAGCTCTGTAAAGAGAGAGGCAGGGTAAGGAATCCTTTTCTTTCTCTATCTCATGGCTGCACAAAAAAATACAAGAAAATTACTACAGCTTTTCACTCCGTCTCCTAAGGAGAAGCTTAGTAGTTCAAGCAGAAATTATTATATTAAAGGCAAGAAATATTGTTCACGATAAGGAAAGAATGCAATTTTCATACCATAAGTGTGGTGACTTTGAAAACAACTTCTCCTCATGTAACTGCAAATCAGCCAAACTCCAACAGCTCAGTTCTCATCTAACATACCCAGCCCTATATCCAGTCCAATTGCCAAGTTCCAAAAATTCTTGCCATCATACCCAAATTCTTACTCAAAAATATAATCTTGCTTCTCAACATGAAAAAAAATCAAAGGAAACAATGGCTGAACTAATGTGGTATTTCCCAAGGGCAATCTTTTCGTGCAATATTATTTAGCATAAGCATAAACGTTTTGTGAACATATAGCCCAGCAAATCATCAAAGATTTGGAAAGTCTGAGGCAGAAAGATTATCCCTGGCTACTGTTTTACCTCTTTAGCTAATTCTGAAAGATAGCTGTGAGCTTTCAAAGAAATACACAGGGAATATTGATTACTCCGCTTAAACCCCGCTTAAAACGTATTCGAACGGAATTGTAACCTACAAGGTAGGGAGAGCGCCTCCGGGAAGCTCGGCACTGCATCACCTGCAGGGCAGAAGCGTTTTCCAAGTTGTTATTCCGAGTTTTCTGTCTCGCTGCACTGCCCTAATGGCTCTGCTGTGCAGCAGCTCCCAGCACCGCGCATCAGTGATTACCGCCAGCAGCAGCCGCGCAGCGGGAGCTATTCCTCCGTCAGGGCGAGCCGGGCAGCGGGAAAAGCGGCACTTCCCGGAGCAGGCAGCTGGCGGAGGAGGAACGGGCACGCCGGACAGAGACCCCCTCCCCGCCCGCGGGATACCTGGGCTCGGGGCGGGCTCTCTGAAGGATGCTCCCCGCCGATGGCAGCGACAGCGGAGCCCAAAGCCCAGCGCCGACTCCTGCGGATCTCCGGGAAACTCCGGCTGGCGCGGCCGCCGCCGGCCCTCGTGTACCCGCAGCACCCGCGGGACCAGCGGGCGGAGCGGCCAAGGGACACCGGCGTCCACGGCGAGAGCCCCGCGGAAACCTGGACCCACCCTGCGCCTTCTCCGCCCCTCCCTGCACCTTCTCCCGCCGGGCCCCGGGCACTCCCTCCCTCCCTCCCTCCCCGAGCGGGCGCGCAGGCTGCGGGCGGCCCGGCCGTGGCACATGGCGCTGCGGGGCGGGGCGGCCCCGCGCCCGGCGCCGCCGCCCTCACGCTCCGCCCGCCGCTGTCCCTCCCGATTGCTGCTGGAGCTGCCTCCTGCCCCGGCTCCAGCAGGCGCCGAGCGGTCCTCTGGGTGTTCTCAAACAGAATCACAGATCACAGAAACAACACCAATTAGCTTGGAAAAGGCCTCTGAGGCCATCGAGTCCAGCCTTAGATCGAACACCACTCTCTCAACTGGACCATGGCGATAAGTGCCGTACCCAGTCTTTCCTTAAAAACGTCCGGCGACAGTAACTCCAGCACCTCCCTGGGCAATCCATTCCAAAGTTACCATCTACGTGAAGAAATTCCTCCTACTGCCGAAACTGAACCTCCCCAGGCACGGCTTGAGGCCATTCGCTCTCATCCTGTCACTTGTGGCCTGGGAGAAGAGCCCGGCCCCGCCTGGCTACAGCCTCCTTTCCCCTGGTTGTAGAGCGCAGTAAGGTCTCCCGAGTTTCCTTTTCTCCAGGCTAAACGTCCCGGCTCCTGCAGCCACTCCTCACACGGCCTGAGCTCCCCAAGCTAATTGCCCTTCTCTGAACGGAGCACAGCCCGAATGGCACCGGGGCTTGGGGTGAGAGCCCACAGTGCCTGTGTCCTCACACAGAACTACACAGGGATGGTGCCAACAGCCTGCCGCGAGGAATGGAACTGCTGTGGGAAGGGGGCTCCGTACACTCACCTTGTCAGGGCTGGTATGCCAGAACAATGCAATTCAGCTTCATACGTCTTTTTTTTTATGCTTCTCCTTTCAAGAGCTGTACAGGTCGGCAGCATTTAAAAGTGCCAATTAATATTTTCAACTGAAAATTCTGTCAGACATGATAACCCAGTGGCAGAATCACCAGAGTCTCATTAGTTTTTTCCCCAATGAAATGGCTGTTCCCTCTGGAGGGAAGTATGTTTTCTCCTACTTGCCCTGAGCACTTTTTCTCGTTCCATCCAATGGAGCAGAATTTCTAAGTAACATTTGTTTTCTATATGGAAGAGAACAAGGAAGATTCCTATTTCTAAAGGTGCTTTGGAGCAAGGGTAGCCTCTTCTGAGACAAAGTCAATGGTTTTTGGGGTAGTGATTTGGCAGAAGGAGATGCAACAGGAATTAGGTAAACATCACTAAATATTAATAAGTTCACAGTCTTCCATAACTAGAGTTCCAGAAACTGATGAAAACTTCACTGGCCTGTGCTGCTGCTCTTTCATTCATGTTCAACCACATCACCAGTCTACAAAAGTCCCCATTTCATAGACAAGGGATTTACAAGCTGTTAGACAAACATGTTAGATAGCTCTAATCATGCGACTGTTGTCATCAGAACATTTTTACCAGTGGATTCTAACAATATTGTGACTTAAATAAAAATATAAAGGTGGGAAATGGTTGTTTTAAAATGTATTTTCATCATATACTAGACAGATATTTCTTTTAAACTGCTTTGTTTTAAATCTGCAAACTCTTACCTTCCACCACAACCAGGAGTCTCCCCTACAGGTTCTGAGGCAATACTCATACAGCTAACACAAATTTCTATTCCTTGAATTTACATGAACTTGGCTTGAGTGAGTCTTATATGGGCTTCAATCAATTGCATTAGAGAAGCAGGATTTTTTTTTTCTAGGAATGCTAGCTCAAAGCTGGAGACAGTAAGCAAGCTTCTGTTTTACTCAACTACTTTCTGCTGTGTAGTCCAGAATAATTTAGGAGTTTAATCAGAGCAGCCACATTTCATTTTAATCTTTTTTCAAATATGAAATACACAACAGAGCCTATTACAGAAACCCCAATGCAAAATCAGTGCCTTTCTGACCCCTCTCCAGAGCAGTAATGGCAAATCTCTGAACAGTAGTCACTTGTCAGTAGTTTGTAGCTTAATACAGCAGCAAAGTAAAAAAATGAGGCTTAAATATATAGTGGATAATTTTCAAGGCAAGCAGAGCTTTTAGATAGTAATTGTTTGAGGGTTTTTGTGATAGAGTAGCAGCATATTCCCACATGTGTGACTTCCATTTTCATATGCAAGAAGGAAAAAACCCAATACAGCTTTAAGCAAAAGGCATGAAGACATTAAGAGGTAAACTAAAAGTTTGTTAGTAGCAAGCCAGCAGGTGGGATTTCCCCCACCACTCCATTGTTATCTTTTAATATCATTATTATTATATTTTTGCTTATTTCAGTTCAAGCTTTCTTTCTTTTTTCCTTCTGTTCATTGTCCTAGGTTTGTTTTAGCAGTGGATCTCTAAATGCAAGATCAGGATTCTCTTTCAGTAATGGGCTGGAGATTCCTTCTCCCCACCACAAGTGAATATCCAGCTGTTGCCTCCCATTTCTTACCTTGTCTCTCTGCTATCAGAACAAAGGCCTTGCCCCATGAACCTCTCCCAAACTCTGGCTTCCAGCATAAAGAGCCTCACATCCTGTCAGATGCCTCCCTGAGATCACAGTCTTCAAATTTCCACCCATCCGTCTGAGAATCCATGGAGAAGTTTCTTTTCTGCCTTTGCAGCTCAGACAGGTTTTCAGTGAGAAGGCAGATGGAAGAGAAGGAGAATCTGCTTTGAGAGCCATCATTTCATCCAAATTCTAGTCATGCATCTTATGGGAAGGAAGGACACATGCACACTTGTGCAAAGTGATATGCCTAGTTTCCCACTTCCCATCTTACACTCACCACCTTCAGTATGACAGACACAGGACATAGTCCATAAACAGAACTCTCCCACTACATAATTTTTAAAATGTGAAAGACAAGGGAATCAGCAGAAACTGATATGGAGCAAGGAATGAAAGATTCCCGAAAAGAAAGTTGCAACAAAGCTAAAAACACGTTTCTAATAATCTCAAAATGGTTTGATACAAAGATCTGTTTATTACCCAACAATGTGACAGTATATATACAAAGACAATGTGGAATGTGACATTTACAGGAAATTTAAGTACATCATGCACAGACACTATTGCAATGTTATTTTAATAGTTCCAGAATATTAAGCTGAATAAATATTCCTTGCTTCAAAAAATCATTTTTACTTTTACATAAAAATATATAATATTGCACTCTTTACAAGGCCAGCAGTTTTGCATATTGGTTTGTAACAAGTGGAATTCTACTTTATAAAAAAATAAGCCTTTGTGAGCAACACCCCAAAACAGGGAGCACAAAAGCACCCCAAAACCACAATGTTTTTCTTTTTTCTCTTAAACAAAGCACATCACATCGACATGAGCCAGGAAGCATTTCAGTCTGTATTTGGACCTTACAATAACATTAAGACAGAAAAATATGACTAAAGCCATCCCATACAATGCTGCTACAATAATATGCAGTTTAAAACTCAATCCATACAGTAGGCAGCCACTTGCTTAATCGAATCAACAATGAGCCTTTGTGTCTTGAACTATGAAAACATTTTTAAGTTTTTCTAGTTTGAAAAGTTCTTCAACCAGGAAGTCTCAAGAATTTCTGAAGACTATTTGGAATTTTCAAAACAAGTGTAAAGATTGCTTGTGTGTGTGTGTGACCTTCATCTGAAAATTTCATGTAAAGTGTTCTGAAAGCAGATGAGCATTAAACATGAGAAGATACAGCAGTTTGAATGGCAGTAGCAGAACATGTCAGTGATAAAAAAGCCAAGCAATTCAAAAGGAAAATGTAATTACATCAGACTTGCGTAGCATTCTTGCTTTACCGTTCGCATGACTAGTAGGCACTCAGTCAAGGTGCCAGGTTTAGAGGTCTTAAAATCCATCAACTGAAATACTAATTTTTCATGTGACCTAAGATTTCAAATTTGTTAAGCCGTTCACAGAGGCTTATGTTTCCCCCTCATAAAATAGCACCCAGGAGTACATAACAAATTCGCACAGTGTATCTGTGTGAACCTTTCCAAATTATCTGATGCTTACGAACATTGATTATTCAAGAAGTTAGATTCAAACATTTTACAGTGTATTGAACCTCAATGACACTACAACAGGAGCACATCTGTGCCTTCTTTAACACCTCTTTTTAGAGCTGTGGAAGATAAGCTCTGTGTGTACATAACAGATGTTCTGCCACAGAACTGTGATGGCCAACTATCACAGAGAGTTAAGGAGTTCACATTGCATTGTGATCTAACCACTGTTACATGATGCCATGAGGTATCTACCCATGAGTAAGACAAATTTTACTGTCTTCCATTGCAAAGACTATTACACTAACAGAGAAGATGGCAAAAATTACAAATATAAAGACAGCAGAAATTCAATTTTTTTAGCATTACAATACCATAAGATGGTGCAAAAAGCACCTACTAAGTTCTTTGCTTCTCAAAAAAAGCAATTTTAAGTGGTCATTGATTTTTAAGTTTTGGATTGTTTATCCCAGAGCTAACCATATCCCACTCAAATAATCAGATATACATATGATGACATTTCAATGGATATTTACAGAACTTGATGTTGCAGGTATTTTACATACTAAGAGGGGGAATAAGCATTATCAATTTTTTTAAATACTTCTGTCCAAGAAGTAATTTAAAAAAATACTGTTGGTGCTTCATACTGCAGCATTGAGCGTTTTTTAGTCACTTTGCTGGCATTGGATAATATGACCAGAGCTTCCTGCTGACCTGGATATGCTTCAAGTTTGTGCATGCACATATGCAATCTTGCAAACACTTTTAGGCTGCTCTTTAAACAAAAAATAACCCACCTATTCAGTCATTCTGGAGACATTCAAAGTACTTCTCAGTCCAGTTAAAAAAGAGCTCCTATAACCTACTGGGATTAAAGTGCATCAGAGACATGGGTTAGCAGCAGGCCCCACCATCACCCAGCCGCGTAGCTGCTGAGGAAGGAGTAGAACATGGGCAGCTTCAAGCGCTGCTGGTCCTTGCGGCACCAGGCGATGACATTCCCATCACTGTTAGCCGTGAACAAGTGATGGCCGTCGCAGGAAAATGTAAGGCTGCAAAACAAGGAGAGAGTCTGTCTTTATACCAAATGTGGCTATTTATAATGCTGGAAGACATCAAAGCCCATGAGAGTTCAGCCAACAAAGACAAGCTGTCAGGGGAGGCCCAGTGCCTACATTAACACAGCAATATGTTTGCATATACCTGCTTATCCATTTGTACCCAAACAGGCTGAACTGCAGCTTTGGCTAGCGCTTTTAACATCCCCTGCAGTTTAATACTCATTTCTTTGCAGTGTCACAGGAAAGGGCAGGATTAGTAGCAAAATCCTACCCTCTTCCCTTCTTTTTCTGAGAAGAAAGGATTTTCTGCAAGAGCTCAGTGCCCTCTGAACTTGCTTTGCTGACAAAGGCAGAAACTAAATCCATCAGATTTCATGGCACTGCACAGGACTTTTGTTCAGATGGGCATTTCTTGAGCTGTAACAGGGCTAGGAAAGCTCTTCAGTTATGCCATGGGTAATGTTAGAGAGCATGAAGGACAGCATCCATTTACTGTCACATTTAAGCAGGAAACTTTAAATTATTCAATAGCTACTAAATCGTTATCAACAAGCTCTGTGAAATATGCTGCTTAAGGAGGTAACAAAAACAGACACTGTCAGGCAATCTTTTTAATTTCTAAAAGAGAAAAAAAAAAAAGGCAATTTGGATTTTAAATGGTATTTTACCAACAGTCAAAACAAAAATTTTCAGAATCATTTGTTATTATGCTAACATTAAGATAAAATTTTGGCACAACTCTAAGACCTTTGTGCAGACTTATGTACCACTGGGGATATCAAAGACTCAATCCTTTGACCATTTTCTGAAAACACTTTGGCACGAGAATTCTGCTCATCTAAATCAAGGGGACTCAGAGAAGACTAACAACACAAGCACTCCAAAATGGGAGCTTCCAGGCTACTCTGAGTTTGCCTCTTTCTCCACCATTTCCCTCCAGCATCAGAAAAAATGGAAAAGGCAGCATTTACATTTAATTCTGAGGAAGAAACACTCTGTCTATTTCAGTCTGGCATAGTTAAGATTTTCTCATTTTAACACAGATTCTGAGGAAAAAAAATTTAAAATAAGAGGGCTAGCTATTGTTCAGTTTTCAAGGGAATCCTGCTAACTTCCATCTGCCAGCAGCAGAACCTAGTTATTACTGTCATTACAAATACAGTACACTTGTGCTCACTTTGCTTTCATGAATAATTAGTAGGTTTGCATTGCTCTTTTTAGACATGAGTGTTTACCACCTATTTTCATGTTCAACACTTGAAACTATTTTATTGTGGGGTTTTTTTTTTTTTTTTATTAGTTTGGTTTTCTCCCCCCCAGCTAAAGAGAAAAATGCATTTGCTGTATACTTAGGATCTTTTTACCTTACAATAGGTTTGGCTGACTTCGAAAACGTTATTTCTCGTACTGGCTTCAAGTCCCACGTACTCCACAGTCTGAAAGAAAGAGACATTTTTCTTCACACTTGCTCTTACAAATACTTCAGTGATAAACAATCTATTTAGCAACTGCTAAGACTGGGAGCTGAGTAACAGCTTGTCCACCTTCTTTAAAGCCAAATACCAGCAGGATCTTTGGCTACATGCTCTCAAACTGAGCCTAAGTGATAGAGCATTTTAATAAACATTTCAAACTCTTACCTTACAACTCCATTTTCAAGGCCTCCTGCAATCACATTGACAGACACACCTTCAGGTTGGTTAGAGAAAGCAACAGAGCAAATACTTTCCCTGCAGTGCACGTGTCCAACCAGATCACCATTAACTGTCCAAAGTCTCAAATCACTGCCTCCTCCAACTGCAACAGAATATATAGCACGGGAGTATTATGAAAATAAATCTAGACCAGTTATGTCCATAATATTTAAATATTCCGTGGTAAAGAATTCAACTTCTTGAGAGTTCATTAGGTTTAAATGACTGAGTGATATGTGCAATTACTTCTCTCTCTGAGACAGGAAGCACACATAATGCCAAGTCACTGCAGTAATTTAGAAGCTATCACATCATACTTATGGAACTGCAGTGATTTAGAAGCCATCACATCCTATTGATGGAATATTTTACTTACAAAGCACTATGCAAATTTACTTTTAATGACCAAATTTCATGTACTAACTGGGAAGGCACTAAGATAGAATTCATACCATCTAAGCAGTTGGTTCTCATACCTTAGCTTGCATTTTAAACAAAATACTTAAAAAATAGCAAGCACAGTTCTCTTACCTGGTTATCTGGCATTATTTGGTTCTATCAGTGAGCTAACAAACCAATTACTGCTTTTGCCTTGAAAGGAATTGTCTTAAAAGGAAATGTAATGTCCCTTACTAACTAAAGAATACAATGTTTTGCAGAAAAAAATGTTTTGTGAGCTACAGAAACGGACCTGAAAGTCTCCAAGTAAGTTTAAAAACCTAAATATTGGTTTTCTGAAACTACCAGAATAATGTCCCCTTGTCCTTTAATATCCCTTGCCTGTGCACTGTAATACACGATACTCCCCTGAAGAATTGCACCTTTGACAACAAATCTCTGTTAAAATGAAAGCAGCAAACATCACAAAATGTGAGTCTCTCAGGCACGTTTGAAATTTCAAGTCTTTTTATAAAAAGACCAAGCTGTTTGCCTTTATATCTCTACATTATATTCAAACACCTGCCTAATCACTTGAGAAATTTGTGTATTACTGTGTAAAAAAAAGGAAAATGAGGCTCCTGTGTGACTGAATCCTCAGATGATTAACACACACTCAGTAACTAATTTAATTACAAGTCTCATGATTTATTTGGTCTGCAAGTCAAAACAGCTTTCTTGACTGACAAATATACCTGAATCACAAACTGTTGCAATATCACCAGTGGTTTCACTAGCTGAAACTGCAGTCACAGGACTCTTGTGCCCAGCCAGACTCTGGACGTAGCACAGCCTGAAGAAAACAAAGGGAACTAGCCTAAATATCAGACTCAAACACAGAAAAGGTCCTCTGAGGAAAATATTAAAGAGAATTACATTAATTTCAATCAACATTTTGCACAATCATGGCATTTTTTGTATTTACTGTAAAATTTTAGCACCTTTTATGAGAAAAAACAGTAAGGGTTTGACTTCACAATAATATATACACAGAACAAATTCAACTAACTTCAATGGGGCAAAGACACCCAAGAACAGGAAAACCTGTATTTATAAGAAAGCTATGGGAAAGAGTTACATGTTTACTTGTACCTGTTCAAATCCCATATTATGCAGGTTCCATCTTTGCTGACACTTATCATTATACTGTATGGTTTGCACACAAACAAGCTTGTTATTTCTGCTGTGTGTCCATACAGATGGACTTGCGACTCCATTTCTATCTCTGAAGGCTGAAAAACAGCAAGTTAAGACAATCTGTCATGAAAAAGAAAATTAATGTCTCTTTTTCTAGACACAATAAGCCTAATTTAAGTCTTAGATTTCAAAGAAAAGTTCCCATTGCTTTTAATATCATCATTTGAGCAACTATGTTCATGCTTTATTATGTTCAACACTTTATAATGTGATAAGACATAACTGCCGTTGATGTTCAACTTTGCTTCCAATGCTTTAGCCTCAGCAAATGTATTGATGTGACCTGATGAACCGGAATGAAAAACTAGTGTAGTTCTGTCTCAACTACACAGCTTAATGTTGGCTGATTTGTTTTCTGCAAGATTGCTCTTTCCAGACAGTGAAATGACAGTTTTCAATATTCTATCATCTAGTGGAAGCACTTGGAAACATAAAAGGAAAATCCAGCTTGGAAGTCATCACTCTCTGTACAGCAAATTACCAGGAATTCCTCAATTGGTGCCAAGTTCTTCAAAGATACCAAGTTGGAAAAACATGCAGGAAGTCAAGTTTAAATACAGAAATTGCTACGTAAAAATTAAAGCTGCAAAATTTAACACCAAGCAACACTTTTTATTCAAGTCGTATAATTTGAAATTATTCAGACTTCCTGAAAACTGGCTAAGATGAAGGAGCTGCTTAATCAGAATGCTAATGCTTTATTTAAGACAACTTGCTGTACAGAGATTAGAATAATCTTTGTAAAGGAAGAGAACAGTTTTCTGCTTGTTTTCTCACCCAAATCAGAGCACATCATCTGCATTTTTGTATGAGGGTATAAGATAGCTGGCTATAGCAGGTCTACAAAAAAACCTTGAAAGTTCAAAGAGGCAAGATAAAATTAAACATAAGCTCAAGTCACAATTTGCAGAAAATTTACATCTTTGCACTAAAAGGGCCAATCTAATATATGTAATACTGCAAAAAGCAGTGCACAGTCTGACAACAGAAAGACCTGCTAGTTTGCTCTTGCTGCTGAGCATCTCATCCATGTAAGACATGTACTTTATGAAAGTATCCAGGTGTCATTCTCACTGACACCTCACATATAAATATTCTTCTTTAATCCTTTCTCAGTTAAGAGAAAATTATACCAAAATTTTCTATTACAGCAACAAGACTTGTGTTTTTATGAAGAACTGATTTTGATAACTTTTTTACTCTGCTACTTCCACTTCCTTTAAAAGCGTTTCCTCTTGATCTGCATTTCAACACATGAACTGAAAGCAGCACCCACCTTTAGCAGCTTCTCTCTACCACACTAATAGCAATAGTTTATTGATTCATATAGTAACAATATTGCAATGAGACAAGCTAGAATTCTAAGACCAAGTGTAAGTTCTTAAGTACTTATTAAGTTCTAACTTACTTATAAGTACGTTACTTATAAGTTACTTATAAGTTATTAAGTAACTTAATTTCTAATAAGTCATAAAATAGGTAGTTCTCAAGACTGAAATGTTTTCCCCTTCTTCCCTGTTTTTAGGAGACAACCCCTAAAATGGTATCTAGATGTAAGAAAACATGCATATACATATCTATCTTTAAACAGCAGCTCTTTCTCCCTAGAGCACTCAAATGGGGAATTGAAATGATCACTTCCCAGTTTTACTCAAACAGGTCCTTCAAGTGCACTCTGCTTGCAAGACACCTCTAACAGTCAGCAAGTGAAGGCTGAAATAATGTGTACAGCCAGACACTTGTGGCTGAGGGGCTCATGCAGGTGTGACATTGTCAGCACAGATCACAGTGTCAAAGCAGTACTTCATGGGGTTTTCACCACCACAAGGCAAGGAAAAACAGAGCACCTGAAGCACAACATGGAGCCATTTCTGAATTCTGACAGCATGCCTTTGAGCTCCCATACCAAATTAATAACAGATCTACTTCATGCCCATGCACTGCATTTATACAAATGTGAAACAGGGCGAAATATCCATGTTTCAAGTACTGCATTATAACAAACTGTTCACTTTATCACTGATCAGCTGACAAGATGTATACAGAGCAGATGTCAGGAAGCACATTTGCATTCCCTGCAGACCTGACTTGGGTAACTGACTCAACAACAGGAGCTATGAAACTGACGCAATGTCCCTCTGCCTGGGGCACAAACCTGTCAGTGCTGAGAAATTCAGCAAAGATGGTCTCAAGGAACATCATCTGTGCAGATGAACAAAAATCACTTTTTTCTAGGAAACAGAAGGAACTCAAGAACTATAACCCCACTGACTAGAGTTTCTTTTCAGATTTGCAGAAGGCAAGTATATTTAATTTCTCTTAAAAAAAAATAAAAAATTAACTGGAATCCAAATCTCAGTACAGGTTATTTAGAAGTTCTCTATTCTGGGGAGCAGTTAAGGTGCCTGACTTATGATCCAACTAACTAAAGCTCGCAGGGCTTGAAGCTCTACTTCATTTTCTATACTCAAAGTGCTGCTGAGCTTAGGAAATATGAGTGGCAGATCACCAGAAACTGGAAGAAAGCCAAGGGGGAAAAAAAAAAAAAATCTTAATCGCTGTGTTTATGCTCTTCCTAGTCTAAGCATTTGCTGTTTGCCACTAATGAAAACAGAAAACTGGGTAGGCATAGCAGATCATACCAAGGTTCTCCCTACCTCATGCTAATGTAGGGATTCAAGAGCATCAAGGAGTACACCGCCAAATATGTTTGCCAATACCTGTATCAAGCTACATCTAGGAAATCAATTTAGTTCAGTTGTTGCTATGGGTAATACTGCAGACACATCTAAAATGCACCGCTCAGAAAATTGCCTACTCTTTGTTAAAATTATGGAGAATAGAAGTAACTGCTAAAGTAAGTATGGAACATTCAGATGGAAGCTTCAAAACTCAGTCAGAATCAGATTTTTAATTTGGAGTTCTATTTATACTTTCTATTTATACCACACTTATTAACAAACAGTATTAAGGGACTCTCTACTACTCTCAGAATTTTCCACTAACAGATTAAATAATGCAAGTTACTTTCTCCCTTCCCTACTCACAATTTTTCCCCTTGGAGAATATGACAAAATAAAGAGGCTTGGTGGATAATATATACGCTGTCTGAGAATGCATCCTGGTTCTTGGAGTTAAAGTGCTTTCTGCATTTGAGTTGTTTATTTTGGAGAATTGCATTCCATAGCTTCAGTTAAAGTATTGAAAGGCTCTGTTTCCTTCACAGAAGTTACTCCTTAATGCAGAGAGCTTCAGAGCTTCACTGTTCCAGACAGCTTCAGTTCTAGGCCCTGTCCTGAACACAGTCAGAGCATGTTGTGCACTCAGGTGATAAGGGCTGACCAAAGCTTTATGTAAACAGCAGCTTAAGAAGAACATGTAAGCAAATGTGCCAAGATGTCAGAGGAGCCTTCAAAAATAAGAACTAAAAACATATGTAATTTCTTTTAGCAATTATCCAGAATATGGCTCTTTTTCTCATTTTTCCTGCTGAAAAAAAAAAAAAAAAAAAAAAGACTGGAATACTGAATACACTGAATACTTTATTATGAATTCTATCCAACATAACTTACCGTATTGCTGGTGAATCTGTTCATATACGCTGTGATGACACCAGATTTGCTACCTGTGAACAGCTGACAACTGTCTGGCACCCAAGCACAACTTGTTACCTTGAAAAGACAACCCAAAGCCAAGAAAAAAATCAGACCAGAAAAACTATTCTAACTGCTGTTTTCATTCTGCCACAGCATTTAGTCAAACTGATACTTCATTAGTCATCCTATGAAAAGCGATGTAAAACACCTAAACAAAAGAAATCCAAGAGCTAAGATATAGCTACTCTAGGTTGCATTTGTTACTATTTCAGAAACAGAGTAAAGAGGGAGTTTTATGTAGCCTGGAATTTAGAGCTAAAGAGCAATGAACTAGTGTAGACTTCAAGATCATCCACCAAAATCTTTTTATCAGGGTCTTACCAGTCACTGGATTGTGGCAGAGATCATGCAGCTTTTCCTAACAATCTTTTAGACCATCTTTTTAAATGGATCCTAAACTACAGTGGAGTTGTTCTTCTAACATGAAGCACCTATACGTTTTTTCTGTATTGATTTTTCTTGGGACAGAACTTAAACTTTTTCAAATTCACAGCAATATTCTACAGGAAGGAAAAGCTACAAAAATCAAATTAATTCAAAAGGAATCTTTATCTAGTATAGGAAAACAAGGGAACAAGATACAACAGCAGAGCCATGAGGAACACATTCCAAAGGAAATCAAAAAGATTAAAAGCAAGAGTATCCCACTGCCAAGTCAAGCCAATACTTAAACCACCAATATTAAACAGAGACTGATTTCATTTTACCTGATGGAGCTGTGAGCTCTGTATAAAATTTACTGGAGGCTCACTTTGCTTGCTTTTCAGTCGTAAGATGTTATCAGCATATCCCCAGCTCAGGATCGCTGACCACTGAATGTCAGTGCTGTGCATGCTCCTCACACCTGAGGGAAGGCACACAGGATTGTGTCATGTGCACAGCAAGATTCAATCACTTTAACAGCCAACAACAAAAGTCTCAGGTTCATGTTTTATCACAAGCTAAAATATAATCCCCCCCTCCCAAAGTTTCAAAATAAGGTCTTGTCTGTAATGTATTATAAACAGTTTTCAGAAACTGAACAAACATTCCATCTTCTCCAAAGACAAAGACAATCTGTAACCTGGACAAAACTTTTTTGAAGAAGAGTTGCATCTTTTGAGAACAGAGAAGAGGAACAGACAAAATACCTCCCACCTAGAGAAATGAGTGCTTGTAACTCCAAGGAGAGTATTACTTGTTTTTTGTTGACTAAATGTGAAGTGATTTATTTTTAGAAGGACTGCAGTGTAAGCCACCAAGAAAACAAAAGATTGTGAGAACTTTTTTGTACATTCTCAATAAGAATCCCTCCAAGCAGTTTAACTGAAAGCAGAAGATTCTTCACCTCTGCTTTTTTACTGTTAACTTTTCTCATTGTCTGCCTCTAAAATCCATTTCTTATGTTTCCTTTCTGTTGCCACATGAGTTTTCATCTGTTCTTCAGTTCTTGGACCCAATCTGTTGGCAAGTTCCAAAGTTAAATTCTCATGCTTCAGTCACTTCAATGACAAATATGAACTTAATCACAGAATGCCTCTACTGTAGTTTTGAAAATTATAAGTAAAATCCACACTCCAGTGAAGATACCACACGTGGAAGCTGTTAATGGAATTATAAATTAATCTTTGGCAAAAGCAACTAAACTTGGGAAGTTTGATGAAAAACAATAGTAGCATTAGATTTAATTTTTTATGGCTCATTTCACATATATTGTGTATATAGAGAATAAGCACAAATTCATACCTTGCTCCTTACTATATATCATCAAAAGGCAAAACTTGCTGGACAAACCACAGATAGCTTTAGTTGGTAGAGCCTGGAGAGAGCCAAACCTTTCTCCATGTGGTTGGCTAAAGCAGACAACAGGGTCTGGAGCACTTGGGGAACCAACATATTCTCCCCACTTCAAGCCTTTTATCCATGGTAATGGACTCTGAAACAAGCACAGACAAGGTTCAAATAAATAGAATTTTCAGAAAAGCATAATTTCATTAGTAATGGAGAATGATTCATGACAGTTTCCTGTAAGCAATCACAAGGTAAGGACAGCTGAAGTCTTTACTCTAACACCACTAGAAAGACAAGTTCATAGCACTTTAGTACCATCAGTTAAACTGTTAACTTTAAGGTAGTTCTACTCCTTTAAAGGAGTAGGCAGCAAGCTTCTAGTTCAGTGTAGTTTAGTGAAAAATACAGATCTCTAAATCCAAGGATGCAGTTTCTGACTGGACTTCAGGGAAAACAAGTGCTTGAAGTGAAGAAAGTTTAATTGTCCTACAGCCAGTGAAAAAGCTGAGGATGGAAGAAAGCACAGTATGTGTCTGCTTGCTATAGCTCTGCACACAGATTCTACAATTTATCACTGAAAGTATAAAATTGGTTAACTTAAATGCTTTCCAACACTTATTTCCCAAAACCAAGATAAACTCAGATCTTCGTATACACAAAATATCACAAATGCATGAAGTTAATTTTCACTATCACTTACTAATTTTGTGTATTTTCTTTACAGTACAAAATAGCAAGTAGCACTTTTGGGAAGAAAATTCAAAACCAAGGGTACAAGGTACAACAACGACAGCACATGGATATTAATTAAACCATTTTGCAATTGAAAATTACATACTGGATAAATTATTTCTTTAGTGTGTTCTCTGGTTTCTCTGAAAGCAAACTGCACTAGTAATCCCATGGCAGCAGGAAGTTCTCCTTCCATGATAAGCCTGGATCCAGGTCTACTAACGTGTGCTGCATGAAACAGCTGGCGAGGCGTTTGCCCATATGTTTTTATCATTGTTTCAAGGGCTCTTCTCTGAACAGGATCTTCAACAGCAGAAACATCCATCCCAAAATAGGTCTACAGACAGAAAAGAAAAGGGAGGGGCAAGAATAAGCTTGCCAGGTTTGTCTTTGGAAAAGATTTTGCAACACATACACACAAATTCAGAGGCAGACTATTCAGCTGTTTGCTTAAGGTGTGGACCAGAAGCCATCCCACAATGACTGTGCTGACTAAAGAGCCACTGAGAGCAGCAATCTTGTCACCTCCTCTTTATTGGAATAAACTACCATTTTAAGGATTATCACATAACCTGCTCCTACATATGTGCCATGACTAATTTCTGTCAAAGAGGTTTTCTTTGAGACCTTCACCAATCTGTGCAAAACTGGAAGGGAGGGTTGCTGATGATAAACAAAAGAACTGGAAAGAGTTGGAGAAGTTTGTTTTCATTACCTCTTTTTAATGAGCATATTAAAGCTCTCTTTTGGAGTAGGGAAGGACAAAGAAACCTCATACTTCAAGAGAGTGGAAATTTTTTCCTTCGATTTGTCTTTTTCATGCCTCTCCAATTGTGCACCACACACTTTTCCTCAGTCACACCAAAGGCCTTGACTTTTCACTTTAAAAAATGATGAACACACAAACCTAATATTTGAAGCTCATGGTACTAACTAAATCAATACTTAAGCACAAAAAGAGTAAAACAAAGGGAAGTATTTGGATGGCTACTTGAAAAAGCCATCACTGCCAAACACTACCATTTTATATGCTTTTCCAGCCAAAGAACAAACACTCAAAACATTTAAAAGTAAGGATTGAAGCTAAAGAATGCAATTCAAGATATCCATGTTGCAATTAACCAGTAAAACTCTGGAATTCTCTACATCAAATGAAGACTTTTTTGAAATTAAACTTACTGTAGAGAAAAATGCTCATTAGAGTGACAGAACAGGATGTGTATGAAGGAAAACACCATGAGCTCAGGACTATTTAAATCCTATCAAAAGCTGCAGCAGCACCTGCCTAAATTAAAGGCTTTTGAATTACGAGGAAGCAAATACACACAGTTACAACAATCAGAATGCTGCAAACAACTATCCACAAGGTCTAAACCCCAGACCTGATCATCCCCCACACCTAGCTCAAGGCAAGAAAGACGAACAAAAAAAATCACTAAGTCTCACAATACCCCCTGGGATCTTACAGTTCAATATTGAAATGGTTAAAGCCTTCTCTTATTCTTCAAGATTTCACGAGTGAGGGATCTTGTTTCATGCTTGATGTTTTCAAGCAAGTCAGACCAAACTCTCCCCCATCAAGTTACTAAGGACAGTGAACAAACACACTGCTTAACAAATACTTACTGCAGGATGAAAGACATTAATAGCCTGAACAGAGGCCTTGCCTTTTTGCTTATAACCAAACACCAAGTCAATCCAGTGGCAGATTGTCTGAGAAACATGATCAGACTCCAAAGCCTGACGATGAATCAAGATGAACAGACGAGGATCGTTACGGGCCCAGGGTGGAAGATTGACGTGGTTAACTCTGTCACCATTTTGACGCACACCAAAATCAAAACCTAGAAGCAAGGGAGTGAATATTCCAACATTTTAGTTTTACACAAAAAACTAAGGTCTACAGGGTTCTACAAAACTCAACAATTAAACACAGTGATTAGCAATCAACAAAGCAGCATCCTTAACAAGTCCCTCCAAAACACATTCAGCTGTACTCATTCAAATGGAAAAATAAGAAAACAGCAAACTCCTTTGCCCTGCTGACAAAATTAGGGAAAAATTTAGCTTAATTCCTACATAACAGTTTTTTTAGCATATCCCACAAATTTGTGCCAGATTTCTCCCATATATCTACTACTTAGCATATTCAGCCAAGGTATATAAATGTTCTCAGTTTCAACCCATAAGCTCAATCACATAACTCTTTTGGGTATATAGTTGTGTTGTCCTCTTAGTATACCTTCTCTGTTAACTAGAAAGTCGGGAAGGTAGAAAAATTCTGGTATAAGCTCCTTTACGTCAGTCATTGATTCATACGAAGAGAGGCGCCAGGTTGTATTGGTAGAGTGAAAAGTTCTGTCTGGGATGTCAAAACTTTGATCTGTAAAGAAATCCAAACTCAATTGTTACATTGATGATGGACACTAACAGTTGCACATCTGCAACTTCACGTAGTTAACTGCTCTCTAGTTAGCTGAGAACATTTAGAATTCTCTTATTTTAATTGCTATGTGTTACACATGAGCTGCAAGTCAAATAGAGGTCAGCTTTTTATGCTACAGAAACTAAGGTATAAACATCAGATGACCAGGTTTATGGTCTAGCTTGATAATTTCAACAATGGAACTAACTGTTAAAGCATAGCAGGTTTAATTTTACCAGGCTCAGCAATCTGTAATTGGAAAATCTATGCTAAATAGGGTAACATATAGCATTCCTGGGTTTTTGGAATAAGGCCCCAATGTAAAAGACAAGCAAAAGCAAATGCAACCTTACCTTGATAAGCTAAAAACATTTTAGTAAAAGGTGGCAGCCTAACTAGGAAATGAAGTACAGTTCCACTGTTAGAATAATGAGATCCATAGTGATATGGTTGTACAGGGGGCATTGGATCATCCTCTCGTGCTCCTTTACGGTACTCTTCTTCTAAATACTAGAAAAAGAAGAGAATAAAAAAAATAAAATCACAAACTTCCTCCTTAGATGCATTCCAACAACAAAAATAGGAGCTTTTCTAAATCGCTCAGGAATAAGCTCTCAAACTTTTCAGAAACATACATTCAAAAGTGATCTGGAACCAAATACACTTGTAAATATCTGAAGACAATCCAATTAAGTATCCAAGTCTTTAGCCAGTTTAAATGGCCTATTTTCCATTATTTATTACTTTTTGCTTTTCCCCACTCCCCCATCTTGTTTTCTAACACAGCAGTCACAGAAAAAACAGTGTTTGCAAATAATACATTAGAGCACAGTGATACAGACAAGTTTTAAAGTCCAGCTGCAGATGCTTTAATTCCCCAGTATGTTACTATTTCCTACAGCCTTTAAAACATTTTCAAGAGAAAAAAAAAATCAAAAAGCACCATTATCATAGTAGGGCATGTTAAAATAACAGTACTTGAGGGAAAACAGCCTTTCTCTTATCAAACAGAACAAATAGCTACAAATTCCATCAAAGTAATGCCAACTAAACAGCAGTAAATTATCTTCCTGATCTTTAGGGATCTTTAAATGTATACAAGCTCCAATATAAGGTGGTACCCATTTAAATTCTTCAAGAGTACCACATGGATGGGCTAAATTGATTTGTGATTTCAGGTAGAGAAAAAAACCACAAGTTCAAAGCATTTTATAAAACAATTCCCAAGAAATGTTTCCTGTTACTGGAAATAAGAGTTCGGTAGCCATGTAATACTGTATTTGCAGTTTCTTCTCTGCCAGTAAACGAATGTTACAAAAACTAAAGCCACTGTGTCATTTATAAATGGGACAAAGGCAAGAAGTTATCCAAATTACCTTGTAAGTATCCACATAACGATCTTCTTTTTCTTTAGACTGCACAGCAATTGGTTTGACCAGGTTTCTGCAACAGAAGCAGTACTGATATGTTGTAATTCTTATTACAATATTGATTCACATCATTAAGAATAACACCTTTAACATAATACTTTGGAGGTAAGTTCAGAAAATAAGAAATCAACTTCTAGTTAGTGCTAAAGGCACACTCAGATCCACAGCACAGTAACAGACAAGCAAATGCCAAGCACCTCAGTCAAATCAGAGGCACCCTATAAATGCAAAGACTTAGTGCACACAAATGTTAAATCAGCATAACAGAAATTTATTAGGGTAGGACAATTTACTTGAATCCATTCAAATGAAGACTGATTTTGTAACTGGCCAAGTAATTTACGGTATTATTTCCTTTTGTATTTAATTTTTGCTAATTGGCCTGGAAATCTGTAATAATAGTATTTTAAACATACAGCTTCTATTTAATTCTGTGAATTATACATATCTTACACTGTTGTAGTAAGCCTGATACACTGCATTTGAAGCTACAAACCTGTTTTATTTCAATATCTCAGGCAGAGCAGCCACTTACTGTAAAAGCATAAGTTATTAGAGATAAGACTTGCCCCTGAAGTTCCATTTGTGTGCGTGTGCAGTTTAGTACAATTAAGCTAGAAATTTATATAGTATGATCAGTTCAAGTATTTGGAAAAAAAGAGTTTTATGCATTCCATATTACCTATATACTGAGGGATCATTTAGGTCCAGCGTTTCATTGGTGTAGTCAGAAAGTATAAAAGGAAATACTGGATATTGCATGAGATCATTGAAGGAACGACCCGCATGTTTGTTTAAATGAGTCAGATATTCAAAGTTAGTAATCTGTCCTGTGCACCACAGGTGGGTCAAAGCAGTAATGTTTCCATATTCCAAAAGGTTAGGCAAATTGTTAGTCAAGATGTTGTGGTACACATCATCACGGACCTAGAAGAAAACACCATAGATTTAATCACACAATTTAAAAGTTTAAAACTATCAAGAGTAAGTTTCTTTCATTTTGTATATTTCCAGGTATCTGCTGTAATAGAATAATGTCTAGTATCACTAAGATTCTTTAATGTCATAATATATCAGAGATGTGTTTTACAACATGCCTATGATTGTCCAGAAGCCTAGGCAAGTTCTTACAAAAGTATTAGGCAGAATTTAATTAGTCCATGCAACAGGTCTCCTTAAAAACCTAATGCATGAATATACATATTATAAAACCACAGTGAAATGCTTTGGTGTATTACTCTGCATTGGTGCCACAGTACCTTTGTGTTATCAAAAGCCAGGAGTAAAGTTCTGCCATTTGTTAGAAAGATTTCCACAGCATTGTCTCTTAACTGCCACCAGCGCTTATGAACTTCCTTAATTTCCTCATAGGTCCAAGAAAATGATGCTGGCTCAGTTTCTCCATGAAAACTCTGTAGAATTTGCAATTTAGAAAGTAATTTTACATAGTAAATTTTCCAAACAAGAAACTGTGTAATGCAGGCACTTTAATAACATTACAGCATAAAGCAAACTTTAAAACACTGCTGTGATTTTCTTTAGCTACTTTCCCCATCCTCCACTCTCCTCAAGGCAGTAGGTAAAGCATGACACATGCTCCTCAGCTGCTCCAGTTCCCTACCCAGCACTAGGAAGACATTTTCAATGTCTCTTAAGCTAAAAATATTGGACAGCCGATCAGAGCAAGCAAACCTTTGCTGCAAATCCCAGCTCTGACAGTTCTGTGAAGGACAAAGCAGTTGGTAGCTTCTTAAACCACAGGAACTGTTTGGTAGATGCAAGAAAGAGCTCTGTAAAAGCAGTTTAAAGCTTTCAGTAATGCAATCCATATCTTGATTACTTTTACATGTCTGTTAGATGTGTAAACAATTTACACATCAGAGTCTTCATGTATCAGGAGGATTAGCTCAGCTCCCATTTCCTTCTTGAAACAATCCTCTTGCACAGAAAAAGGGAGGAGCTAAAACATCATATATATTGTAAAATTCAAAAATGAGATGCTGTGGAGCATGATTCATACACCTGTGCCTTTCTCTACTTCATACTGCTCCACCTTCCACTAAGGCAAGTTGTCAGGTGCAGATGAAAGCAACTGTGCATTTTGCTGATGAACTCAAAGCAATGGACTGCAAGATGCAGGAGCCTCTCACATCACCTGTTCCTCATTCCCTCCCAGTCCCAGATTTTCTTTTTTTCTGCTATTTTCACCAATTCCATAGCCAGGGTCAACAGAAGCAACACAAACCAAACTCATCCATTTGGCTAGCTTTGTCCAGAGATCTCTAACTCTAGTACTACTAGCACTGAAATTGCTGAAGAAGAAAACTACTCGGCCATAGTTTGGAAAATTTAAAGCTGGACAATATGTTCTAGCACTTACCGAATTTTCAATTGTGTCTGAAGCATTATCTTCAACAAAATACATGCCACATTTTCCTACAGCAAAAAATAGTTATGAAAAGGTACATGATATTGCACAATACCTCTTTGGGTTATGTAGACAGTATTCAAGAGTTAAGAGTGCTAAGAATAGTATCTGGGGCAAGACAGTACTTGACAGAAATACAATTTATCATTCCACATCTTTTAGCAAGTGGCCTGAAGATCTTAAAACTTACTGGCAGTTCAAAGAGCACTCATGAAAACAGTGGAGAAGAAAGGCAAAACTGATATATAAACTATTTAAACCACAAAGCCAGGCAACAGCTCAATTACTTATAATAAATTAGCCAGGTTTATATATACAGCAGACTTACACCAAAAATATATTTCTAAAGACTGAATCTTCTACTTACCTAGTAACAGTTCACCAGCAGTTTCTCTAGAAGGTGCTACACTTACACATCTTCGATTGACTCTGAAATATTCCAAAGTAGAAATGCTTATGGATTATGGAAATGCCTATCCTTATTGATTTATGTACCTTTCAGCAAACCTAAAACCAACCTAAACCAAACAGCCTCCAAGGTTACAGCTGAAGGAAAGCTGTCCAACAACATGACTAATGGTTCATATCCCAAAGAAGGAAAGAAAACAGAACCTCAACTTTCTAGACTTGCTTATGAGTGTATTTGTACTTATTTCTTTGCATGACCTCTGCAGTTATTTTAGGCTGCATTAGTGCCTGTAACAGGTGGCAAATTGAAACAACTGCAGAGCTGAATAATGCAGTTATAAAAGCAGAGAGGATGGAAAGAGAACTTGCTTTTGAACTCTGATGGAAAGACCTACCAGATCTTAGATATCTAGGACAGGCAGTTCTACTAAGCAAAAACAGGAGATCTCATCAGGTTATCCCACAAGTCCTATCTACAGCACACCAGATGGTATTTGGTAGCTCTAGTCTTTTGCTTTTGAGTAAAGCAAACTGCCTACTATTTTTGACACTAGCCTCATTTCCCACTTTATTTTTTAAAAAATATTTTTAAGACAAAAAAATGTTTTTTAGACAACTGTTTTATTTGACTGGGAAAAGACAGAAAAGGGAAGCAAGTGCCATCCAAAACTTACCTTATATGTTCACTTGCAGCTTTGTCCTTAACAGTAGAGGAGTGAGAAGAATGTGTTTTGTCTTCAAATAAGTAAGACAATGGAGTTTTTATCATACCTATAAAGACATGAAAAATAATAAGGTAGTAACAGTCATTACAATTCAGACATGATGCTACATTCAGCATTGAAAATGTTTTAATTACCTTCCTGTTTTTGCCTGTCTGGGAGAAGGTATTTGTTTGGAATAGTTAGGTAGCACCTCTGCAAGCGGCGTCTCTCTCTGTTTGGGCCCTCTGTTGGATCCAGTTGCCAAGAAGTTGGATAATAGACTGGGTCATACCAGAGTGCTCTGATAAAAAGATACATATTACGAGTTTGTCAACAGAGGCAGTATATGTGCTTATTAATTCTGTTCTTTTTTAACTAGTAGAAAGGCAGAAGTTGTACAGAAGTACACTGTGCAATTATACCTGAAAAAGTATTAAACTGATTTCTGTAGTTCATTTTCATGAGCTATTCCACTGAATGACTTTTCACAAGCTGCTACTGTAAGACTGTTCTTGAAGCTACTCACTCTAATGAAGACAGCAATAGAATGCATCCAATGCTATTTTGAAAACTCTGCTGCTGCGAACATGAGATAATACTAGTTCTACAGTGGTGAAAATACCATAGTTTGGTTTCTTGTCAACATTAACATCCTTTGTTATACACTGTTTAGTGAACAGAGTATCTAGATGCTAATGTGAATAACATGACCCAAAAAATATTTTTTTATTCCATCTATATTGTGCAAGATTTGAAAACTTCAGGACACTCTTCATTGTATTAGGCACAGCAAAATGTCTATGACGAAGAAAACTGTCTAAATGGGATAGAAACACTACTTGGCTACTGATCCTAAAAGATAAGGTAAAACAAAGAAATCAAGTCTTTTACAAGTCTAACTATCAGATGGTTAGCATAAGCAATTCCAATTTTAATATCATCTCCATTTCACATGCCTCTGAGTAGAATGAGAAGTGCATGTCAGGCATCAAGTCTCTCTCACTTTCTCACCGAGATGAGAAAACTCACCGATCATGGGTAAGCTGCTGAACAAGTTCCTGCCAATGTCTGCTGGCACTTAGCTCTGCCTTATACATCCCCCTGATGTGCTGGATTACTTTCTTCCTTTCCATTCCTTGTGACAGCGACACAGCTTGTGTGATGTCTCCAGCTATTTTAGAAATGTCTTTAGATTTTGTATCTAGACGCTGAAAGAGACTGAGGAGAAGAATTATGTTCTAAAATGCCAAATAAACAGTGAAAAGGGAAAGACACCAAAATGCTTCTCAAAATACAATCAGTTTGGCAGTTGATATGTAGAGTTCTTTTTACAGCAGAACAACTTAGCCTACATAATGAGATTCATGAGTACCTTCTGCTTCTTAGTCATCAAAAAACCTATTACTTTAGGCCAAAGACAAGCCAGTCAGAAGATCAACAGCTATGTATTAACGTGCTTGACTAATTCATGTATACTCATTACAATCAAAATCTGGAGTAAAGACACTAATTTACCACTGATTAAATCTCCTAAGTCATTTAAATAATAGTCTTAACACCTGTCTGCATGGACTTGACTAAGCTGACCTTTACAGCTACTGCACTTGCCTACTTCAAAGCACATTGTGTGTGCATCTCAAATCTGATTTTTATGGCAAAGCCTCCAATTTAGATTAATGAAAAGCTCAATCTACTACAATGTATGGAAATTTACAATTATGCCAAGGAGCAGTAGTCTACATAATTCACAAAAATATTCAAATTGTATACTGAATACAATATTTCGTTAGTTGCAGGGACATTTAATTGCACAGACCACAGCAACAGTGACTGGACAGAGGTATAGTCAGAAAATTAAGGGTGAAATGCCAAATGTGCAAAAAACCAATTTGGTATTGAGCTTCACACAATGCCATTTATTATGCAACCTACCAAAATGCATATGCCTATAATATAACAGTACACTTAAAAGCCCAAAAACTAGTGATGCTGTAATTTGAAAACCCCATTGATAATAATCACACAGGAAACTTTGCAATCGGAAGTGCTGAACAGAGAATATTTCTCAAAGTTCTCGCAGCCCCTCTAAGGTACTTACTTCTGCCGATTATTAGCCATCGTCTTCTCCCACGCAGCTTTGTTTACACCTTCTTCCATCTCATATTTCTTCTGATCCTGAATGGAAGTTTTACACATTACTTTTCTCAGATGGACAAAATAAAGAAGAGGAGGCAAAAGGGTATGCCAGTTTTAAAAAGGAAGAGTGACAAAACTGTTCAGCTGATATCTTCACAGCATTTAAAACCAGCAAGGCTTCATTTTGGTTACTGCCATTTTATTATATTTATACACAATTTTTCTCTTTGCAAGAAATCAAAAATTATTTTCTTGAAAATAAGAGATACTAGTAGCTTATTATGAACTCCCATCTTCCTCTGAATTAAATAATATGTTTAACCAAGAAGCTTGTGAGCTTACTGTGAAGAGCTGAAAGTATGTGAGAGAATTATTGAGAACCCAAAGAGAATTCCCAAAAGAATAAGCCATGCACCAAAGAACAATATGCAGTTAAACCGTGATCCCATATAAAACAACTGTCTCAAATACACCAGATTTTAAAGCAAATTTTTTATTCACAAACCTCTTTCAAAGCTTTTATTAAATCCGGTTTCGGTCGTGGGCTCAGTGGAATGCATTTATAACCACAACTTTTCAATGTATTCATTAAATCTCCTGCTGCTCTTTGCTGTTCTTTGGTCATTCCATTGCTGTGATTGTGCATTAACTCATACAAATAGAACACCAATTTAGGCCCATGCTAGAAGATGAAAAGAAGGAAAGAGGAGAATACAGCTGTATGGTCATGCTTGTTTCCACAACACTGAGCAGTATTTTCCCCTCTACTTTTATTTCTTTTTCTAGTCAGACCATGCAGATTTCTTCTACTTATTCTCTAATTTAAAGAAAAAGACAACTTTAATGGTTAAAGATAAACTTTCATAAAACTAGAAAAACATGCTAAATTTTATCCTCACATGATAAAATTTGCCCCAGGATCTTGTGACTTTTCAAATGGCTTGAAAGAAAACTGTTTCTTCCCCCAGTACTCAGATCCTGCAGCCTTATTTATACTTCAGGAAATATGTTCCAGAGGCTTCTAATTTTGCCTGCCACGAACACTACACTTCATTTGATTAATCAAATTAGAGCTGACAGATAATGAAGTTAAGCAGACAAAAACCATAAATGCACTCAACATGACACTCTCACACAGAAGCCACTGCTAGTACATCAGCTCTTTTCTCTCTGAGAAAACTTACTTATTTGAATAACATACACATGATCAGAAATATGTGAGTGCCATAAACTGATCTAATTAATACTTTCTCTCCTTAGTATACAGTGACTCAAACTGTGGCATGTCTTTTATTTCATTCTTGCAGTTCCTGAAGATCTCAAACTGCAACACTCCTACCTGACTTCTCCCTGTGACTCTGAGAAATGATTGCTTTCAAGCTTGCACTAACATAGTACAACTAGAAGCTTTCTTCTGACAAACTCAGAAAAGCAGGGAGAACCTATTCAACTTATTAACTTAAGAACATGGAATACACAATAAGAACTAATAAACGCTAAGTAAGAAAAGAGAGAGTCTGCTTTGGTTGAGGATTGACTTCTCCTTAAAATCTAGTTGCAATCAATTCTTACAAGCTTCAGGAAATATGCAGTTAAGAGTCCCAAAGCAAGGATAATCCCTTCCTTAATTTGCTTTTTTAGGGTACGTTAATTCCTAGTTTCCTAAGTAAAATCCTTCATGTTAAAACTAGTATCACTTTTTGTCTCTGCACTGCACAGGGCATGTTTGATGCAGAACAGCATCAACATACTCCGACTTAATTCTATCTGTCCTCAGGATAGGATAGCAATTGCAGAGGTACACAGAGGTGTTTTGTATGACAATTGTCACTAAACATTGTCACTAAACATTGCCACTAAACATTGCCACTAAACATTGCCACTAAACATTGCCACTAAACACAGCAGTGACTATAGCTGTAAACAACTTGCCACATACAATTCTAAACAATTGTAAAATCTAGACAAAAAATTGAATATAAGTCTTTGAAACTTCTCTCAAAAACTCTTGAGCTTACCTGCAAAGTTGGGCTAAGACAGTCACGCAAAATCTCTTGGTGGTTTACTTCGTGTACCATCTCCAAAGCCTGCTTCCTCTCCTGCAGAGGCCTTACAGGAGACAAGCTATGCACAAGAAGCCTCCCAAGCTGCGTACGGAATGTGTCCTTACATAACAGGAGGATTCTGTTCCACTGCTGCTTTGGAGTGCTCATTCTGCTGGTGCCCTAAGTAATAGAGACAACTTTTTTTAATATTACAGGGTTTGGACTTTCTTCTATCAAGTCTTTCACATTACAAAATAAACATACCTAATATGATAAAAATGCAAAACAAAGGTTTATCTCCCAAACTGTTTTGGTTTAGTATAGTGATTATTATTATGGCTTAAGAGGCATTCTCCTAAAACAATCCAGAAAGTGAAAATTGTGACGTAGACAATTTAAAAACCAGTGGGTTTTTTATTGCTCATTTTAATCAACAGGACTTTTACATTAATCACCAGTTTCTGAATGGATTACCTCAAAAGATTAGAAACCAGGCATTGGAAGGAGGTGTATGTGTTCACAAGAAAAAACCTGTCATCTTTGAAAAGTACTAGAAATATAGCACAATAGAAAGATAATACATCTATCAAACTTCTCTGAGCTAGAAAGAAAACTAGGTAGAACTACTTTTACCAAGATGACCTAAGGAAGAGTAGTGCACACTTTGTATTATCCAAAAAATTGATTGCCTTGGAAAGGCTGACAAGGTAATACCTGTATATTAGAAGACTTTCAGCACTTTACCAAGAATTGAGGGAAAAAAAAAAAAAAAAAAAAAATCTCTCCTTCCCAACTCTAAAATATACTGTAAACAAATTGCTCAAAAAATCTCAACCACCTGTGGATGCACAGAAGATCTGGTTTTATAGGCTTCAGCAAGCCTAAATGTTGAAGTCTAGGAGACCAAGCAAATTTTCATAGTACAAGAAAGTCTGTTTAAGTTGTATGTTCTTGTCCAAGCAGAATTTTGCTAAATGTAAAAGTAAAACTCAGAGCCTTTTTTTTAATTTACAACTGCAAAGTAACTGGGAAGCTGAACAGGGTTTTTAACACCACAGTTGCATGGAGAAAGGTAGTAAGAAAAGCACTGATGGACAAAATACACTATGCATTAAAGTTTCTAATAAAGAAACCTTACGAAGTATGCTTTAATGTGGACAGCATCTAATTACTTACAATGGATACTTTGATTCCTTCCACCAACATTTTGACCGTTTCTTTAAGAAAAGGATTTATTCTGCTAGTCAGTTCTTGCTGGCTTTCCTCTTCAGGAACTTCCAGCTGGGATGCTGAAAGCCTGCTTTGACTTGTATTTTCTGTTATACCCAACACATCAAGGCACTCTTCAGTAGAGGCTTAAAATTTAAGAGGTATATATTGATCAGTACCATCTCAAGGAAGACAATCCTACAAATCTTTAGTTGGCATTATATCAAATACTGTCTTTACTGATATATTTACCATACTTATACTCTCTTGCTTTCGCAGAATTTGAAGTAGCTCTCAAAATCATTAAGTCTTGCTAACCAATGTAGCCATTTCATAGAAAAATTGCATTTTAAGAGAGCAGATGCTCCCTTTGGCAGTTAAATATTCAGGTAATAATTCAGGCAGTTAACACATGAATGGACTAATGCAGAAATAAAACAACTTGTTCAGTTCATTCAGATGAAAACATTACCCAGATTGCTAGTTACATAATAGTGAGAGAAAAATAATGGAGAAAGATGCTTTATGGCTAAATCCATTAAACTTGTGTCAATGGAACAACTTTCCTCTCCAACACTTCAGCATTCCAAACACAAGAATTCATTTCTCATCAAAACAGAAACAAACCAAAGAGAAATCCTACCTAAATAAATGAGTCTGTTAACAGCCAAAACAGTCAGCCTCTGTAACCTTTGTGCAAACTCAGACTCAGTGGCTTGGACAGGATTTTCTTGGCTCATTCTCCGCTGCATCATCATATTGAATTCCTCACTTGCTAGTGAGCGCATTTTCACCAGCAGAGCATCAGACTGAGCAAGTGAAAACTTCCTGGAGCCTTTAAGGAGAAAAGCACAGATAGAATTCTACTAAAATGCACAAAAACTCAAACACTCAGCAACTACTTTAATCCAAAGAGTTCATGAAACAAATGAACCATTTAATGAAACAATCATTTGAAATACACCAGTATCAAAGGGAAGATAAACGTCATTGGGTGTTTTTCTTTCTTATTTTTAATTTTTAAAGCTTTTTGAGAATAAACATATAAACTTCAAATAAGTAATACCATGAAATGAGTTAGTCTAAAGATAAGATTTATTGGTTGACTTCCATATCTTTGTGCTAAACATTCAAAACCACTACTTTTATTCCTATTTTCTGTATAAATAGGATGAAGGATTAAAAATTAGTGATACAACAAAATATTGCATATTGCAGAGTGGGTTCATCAGCACAAATGAGAGCCAGACATACCAGCAAACACATTTTGCACCATACCTTGGTACCTTATTGCTACCAATAGAATCACAATATCTAAATTATAAGACTATTCCTCAGAATTTTCTTGAAATTAACTGGGAGGGCTTGACTGTATTCTTTCTTTCGGAAATAACTATTTCTATTTACCTTCAGTGCCTTACCAAGTTCACTCATATAAAAATATTTTCACTGTACTGAACATGTATGTAGACTATTTCACTAGGTTGATGGAGAGGGGTCTCAAAAGGTGGCCATCTCAGAAGAAACATTCCCATAGTAAACAGGGAATAAGAAGTGTTTACCAAGCTTTTCAACTGTAACTTCTGTGAAGTCTTTAGTGCAGCTTTATTTGTAAGAGACATACAAAATTAACTTACATCCAGACAACTCCAAAACCTTTGCAGAAGGCCTGACTAGCTATCAAATACAGGGAAAGTATTACTGCTAAAGCTAGAACTCAACCGAGGTTCTAAAAGCAAAACCAGTGGCACTTCCAAGTCTAAATGTGGATTAGTAGGTATTTATTTCAGGATGGTCTCTGCTTTGTTGCACAGCTTTTCATTAATCTCCACATGATAGCTGTGTTAGTTACAAGCACTAACACAATTTTGGCATTAACTTACTGTGAGGTTGGCTATGATAAGCATTATGAATTACTTTAAAAACATCTTCATTATGCAACTTGTGAATTCAAGAGAACCCCCAAAGAAAAATATCATGGAATCATCAAGTAATACATACAGGAGAAATACATACAGGAATGCTACACTTCCGCTACTCACCCGCGATGCCTTTGCGCTTCTGAAACATTGCGCGATGTGGCGCCGAGGGTGCCGGGGCTGAACTGGCCTGCTCCTGAGCATCTTGGCTTGCTGTGGTTTTTATTAACTCAATGGCTGCCTGAAGAACTCTTAACTGCAGAACAACTGCCATATCTAGAGAGAGAGGCATACAAAGTATACATGACATACTTTACACACCTTCAGGATTTTTTACCAGATGTTTGTAGCAAGTCAAAACACAAAATGTGTGAAGAACTATAAAACTCTAGATTCAATAGGAGTCACACAAAGTCACCTCACTATTCCACGCACAGATACAGACACTACAGAAATAAGTTCTCACAGAATAGCCATTGAATTTGATAACTCTAAAACAAGCTAAATGAAACTGTACAGAATATTTTCATTTAAATATCCTTAAAGAAATTTTACATTGTTCTTTCAGATTAGCAGTACACAATTCTTGACCACACGGCAGGCTCCTAAGGGAAGCTACTAATTTGAGAACCACTTAGATGAGAAAGATTCATCACCAGAAAACTTCCCCTTCTCCCTCAGCAGGATAATTAAACAAAAAACACTGGGGAAGGGATTTACTTTTCCAGTCCCATGATCCCAAAAATTAGCAGACAACTTACTTTGCATCCTTGCATTTTTACTATTTTGGAGATGACCCAGCAGCACAATGAGGTCTTCAATAACACGAAAATATTGAGAACCTGAGGAGCTGCAGGCATGAATTGCAACTGCTACCAGCAGCTGTTGTATATCGCATGCAAGTAACTTGTAGTCATTCAAGGGAATGCTGCGAACAAAGTTGTAGTTACCAGAAACATGACAATTCTAGTAGACTGTAACTCTTAACAAGAACCAGTATTATTCCCCTTGCTACTTCTGCCAACTACACCTAACATTATGCTGTACTTCATATAAAAATCCTACTGCTGAAGACTAGAAAATTATAACTCAAGACATTTCTTTAGTGTTAACATTAGCAAATTGGATACCTGCACATTTTTGAGGCATTCTAATGTTGAGTGCAGCACAGTTTTATTAGAAATGATGTATTACTATCAGATTTTTAAGTTAAATAACAAATCTGAAATCCTATATTACTCAAAAAAATATCAGAACATTCACATTTTGTAATCATGCTGAACAAAAGCTATATTGAAGTAAAAAATAAACCTTTCCATTTTTTCAGGATACCAACTAATGAACTAAAATAACAAAATCCTGTCTCTCCTTTGTTCCCTGTATAACCTTTTTTAAAGTACAGAATCTTTAAGCTAATAAAGTCACTGAAGTACTCAAAATATCAAATATTAAATCATCAGGAGTACAGGAGAGACTTTTCTTCAGTTTTGATATTGGCATAGATACAGGAGAATGCTATCATTTCCTGGGCCTTTATCTTACTGTTCAGTTTTATTAAGAAAAGCACTGAAAGTGCAGATAGTGTGACAAACTCACATTTTAAGATGTCATCCACTTGAACATTTAAGGTATGGAGGGAACATTTCATATTCCATTAATTGAACTGACTAAACATTAACTTACAGGTATGAAGCTGAAAACCTCAAACCCAGTACTTTGCATATGCTCTGTGATAATCTCAAAAAGTAGAAAAAATATAACACAGTAATTTCTTGCTAGCTTTAAGGCTGTGCCTCGAATATTTGATAGCAACAGAAACAATACTCACTTTGTTTCCAGTCCATTGAGAGCAGCCAGCGTATTACACAACACATAGAGCAAACCATTATCAAGCAGTAGGTCTGCAACTTTTGAGCAGGAATTTATGATTTGCAGGAGGAGACAGAAGCAGTTATGCAGCAGAACATTATCATAGAGAGAATTCTCTATTAGACCCAGAACAGGAATGACACACCATTTTCGAAAGAGTCCAACATTCTTGACATCCTCCAGATCAAATCTGTTAACAGAAACAAGAGTAAATGGCATCCTAAAGAACAAATTGATAACAAAAATAATACATTCAACCAGTTGTGCATCATATGCTTGGCTTTTGGCAAAGATGTCCATGGTAATTTCCTACATCTCACTGTAGTAACAATACCTATCTACTAAAAAGTCCAATAAGAGAAAAATAAACTTTTCATAGAGCCACAAAGAAATGAAGTGCCTAAAACATAAATCAGCTAACTACCAACTGTCTACAATGTAGACTTCATGAAAATAGAGGGAGTTTTAATCACTGTAGAAAAATGTTACATCACCTTTCCAAAAGTCACTATTATAACTAAGATAGACACTATCAAGAGAACAGAAAGATACAGCTTGTCATCACTGTAACAATGCACTGACTGACAGCAGGCTTGATATCCTATATCCATTACTGCTGAAGTTCACCTTTGGCACCTGGCTTATAGTGATTGCAGAATTCAAAGCAGTGCTTCAGACCTCATTTTATTTACGCACTAAGAAACTGCAGCACTATTATAAGGTTATCAGTGCATCATATGACTATTACACACAATCCTAAAAGCTTAAGACATTAGAATTATCTTTCCAGTCTCACAATAAATCCTGAAGAAGCAAAAGTTCTCTGCCTTGGGGCAAATTAAGCAGCCATGACTAAATATTGCAGTTAAACAGGAGTAGTTTTTGAGTGGTGAAGATCAGGTCAAGAGGAAGAAGTAATTTGGCTACAAATCCTGCAGAGGCAGCAATTGAGAAGGATCTTTTGGCAAGATTTTTCCAATGATTATATTTACACATGTGATTTCTGTATAAGCACTAAGTATTCAGTCTAGTTCTAAAAAATATAATTTACTTGTACAGCCGTCTGCTTAAAGGTAATCTCCTTTTCTGTAAATATGAGGTGTCTCTTCAGGTCATGAAAATGGTATATCTCTGGGATTTTCCATAAAAGAGACAGCCATTTAAATCTGGAGCCGAGACAAAGAAGCAGCTGTGGCACCAAGATTTTTCCTTAATTACCTACCAAAATCCAAGAGGAGAAGTCTAGTGACTACTACTTAAAACTTTTAAGGATACAAATCAGTTTCATGTAGGATCAGAGACATAGTTAAACTGATTAGACCATTTGAGTTCAAGGCCTCTGAGGCACTCAAAGTCTGAGTGTTTACAAGATCCCAGCTGACAGTCTCAATCAGATGAAGTCGCTTACAAAGAGTTTAAGGGCCACAAAATAGCCCTAAGGATTTTAATACATTTCAATGTTAAACAAGCAAAACATACCAAAATAGTCTGAAGGAACGTTTTTTTATGGTTGTTGACCAGCAAAGTGCACTGTTTATAACTCACATATTGTTACAGGACATAAAAGCACAGCATTACTTACTCTTCATCCAAGCCAACAGAGCGGCCAAAAAGCATTTCCAAAAAGCATTCTATAACCTCCTGAGTCCCCTGATGAAGATAGAGCTGGTTGGCTAGCAAAGAAAAGCCACGATTCTTTAAGAATTTCTCCTTCTGCTCCCTCCTTGCTCTGTTGAAATATGCATCCAACAACTAAAAATAAATGCATAATTATGGTGTAAGAGTTAAACTTAATATAATTGCCCTGAAAGTTAAATTGTTGTCTGTGATCAAAATAATTTTTTTCAAAATTCAAGACTGTAAAACATCAATTATACTATTGCAGCTGCAATTTACACTGTCCTTGCTACAATCAATATCTGATAACATATTTTTGATCTGAACACTCTTACGCTTTTCATCAAGTTTGGGGCAGATGAACTCACTCACAACAGTTAGTAAATACATACATGAATTCTCCGATTTTCCATATTTCTTCAATCTTACACTTCAGTGTGCATGCAAATGCATGTATGACATTTGTTCTCATTAAAGCCATACTGCCTTATTCTTTTTCAAATTAAAACAGAAATCTATTCAAAGTTTTTTATCAACATAATGTCATCATAAAGAAACACTGTCCTTAATACTACAAAAAACTCTGAAAACATTCTGAAGCCTCAAGTCCATTTCAGTCCACAAATGTGTGAATGATTCCTCAGGATAACTCAAAGTCAACTGTTACAAGTCAAACTAAGGTGCAAACAGTTTTTTACACATTACATCATGTTTTGTGTCACTGACTTTCTACATTGTTGCTTCCTTTTACAATGGTAATACTATCATAAGGTCTTAAGGCCTTTGGCTTACATTGGGGACTACGTTTATCTATTCAAAGAGTTTGTACTTACGCTGCTTTGTGATTTGCTTAGTTTTATTTTTTTTTTAAATACATAAAGTGAAAACTTATCTTAAAACTCAGAACTAAATGTAGAAAACTGAAGAAAGCTAAACAAAAATATTTAAACCCCATCACACTTCCAACATGCTGGTTCACATCTTTTTAGGAGAAAATATTTTATATAGGCCTACTTTAATGACTCCTTGTTGTATGAGAGGAGATGGATGGTTCACAAGAACTATAAGATAATCAGGTTGGATAAGTTTGTCCATCACATCTTCTAGCATGATATCTGGTAGGATTAGGAGAACTCCACGCAAGAGATCATATAATCCACAACAGATAAGCACGAGATAGTCTTCTGCACATCTGAAAACAGAGGAATATGTTTTACTACAGCAGGAAAGATTAAAAGACATAAAATTGCAATTCTAGAGGGACAGGAAGAGGGTTCAGGTTAGAAATTTAGAAGACATAATTTCTCCAATACTCCTAACCATCAATCTCCATTAACACTTATTTTTAGATGTCAGATAGTAAAAAGGATAATCTGACCAGAACTACTTTTTTTGTGAGCAGCTCCCACTTACTGTGCATAGTAAAAATCCCAATTTTAAAAATTTGTTATATAAATAAAGCAAAAACTGAAACAACAGAACATTCTACACACTAAAAGCTTAATAAATTTGTGTGACAGTCATTGAAAACATTCCCTTAATTTCCAGACTTTGAATTTTTTGGAATAGTAATCAAGAGCAAGAACTATGAAATTAAAGCTCATGTTAATTTATTATTTTATGTGCTTACCTGTCATCAGGGCTCTCAGATGGTTTTGGGGTATTCTCATTAGCTGAAGAAAAAGCAAGACTGTCCCAGTCCTCAGGAAGAACATTCTTGTCAGCAAAGCTTGGCCAGCGAGCAATGGCTGATGAAGCTCCAAGAACAGAGAATGCCAAGCCCAATCCTGCAAAATTACTCTGCCCCTTCTGCAATGAAGGCAGTCCTTTCAGATTGTCTGGACGACGTAGTGATACCTCAGCAGCACCACCACCAGCAGCAGCTTCATTACATTTCAGGTCTGTATCAGCTTCTTTACTCTCTAATGCATTTTCAGATAACTCTACTTCTTTTGCAATATCCTCAAATGTTTCGGCAGATGTTAGCTCTGAGTCACAAACTGTTTTTGCAGACTCACAGCTGCTAAGGAAGAGTTCTTCCTGTACTCTCTTTACAGTTTCAGAACTTTCTACCAAACCAATTCTACCCTGAAGATCAACATAGTCACGCTCACCAAGGATCTGCAGGTCATCAACACTGCTTCCCAGTCTTTTCTGATGAACTTGGGGTGAGGAAGTAGGTGATGCTGGTAAGCTTTTAGAAAGCCTTCTAGGTACCTGAGAGGTTATCTTCTGCTGTACACTAGCCTTGGAAGTGCTCCCTAGAAAAATAAGGATATCTTCAGCATTCTTACACACTAAAACCCTGCTTTTCTCAATGTTACACTCTTCATCTACTTAAAACTGTAGTGACCCAAGTTAATTTTATGTGCAAAACTGAATCACACAGCTCAGATTTGGTTAATTAAAGTAGAGATAGTAAACAATTATGTAGCCATATATTTAGCAAGTCAAATGTGACAGAAACAAAATGCAAAGGAATTTTTGCCAATATGCTGGAGTTTGTAGATTTCAGTTAGGATCTTTTCATCTAATCCTCAACAGGAACTTTTAAAGAATCATAGAGGGTAGAGGGCACATCTGGAGGTGTCTACACCAGAATCCTTGCTCAAAGCAGGGTCAAATAAATCAGCTTGTTCTATTTGGAGCTTTGTGTAAGAGGTCCAATCTGCAGTGTTTCAGTGTACATCAAATTACTACTCAGCAACTCTTTTGCACCAAGGTTTTACAGATACTTCAAATTTAGAACAAATGACTACATGTTTTAATTAACAGTCCTTGCTTTTAACTGCACATTTTGACCTGAAACAGTCAAACTTTCAGAGCATATTACAAAATATAGTTTTAAGAGAGAAAGATGTCAGCACACAAGACTGGTAGAAGCAGTTTCCTGTTAGTCTAGGAAAAGGAGAATTTTCTCATTCACAAGTATTTTGAATACTATGCATCAGTTAGTACTAATGCAATGTATTTTTAATGAGAAATATATGAAAGAAATACATGACTATACACACACATGTGCCAACACAGCCAGACAAGGTTGGCCTTCACACAACAAGGGAGATCTACACAACTGCAACAGTCTTACAGTCAAGCCTTCACATACATTAGCAGGTAGTACAACAAACTGCAAACTCACATGCAGTTAGCAGGTTGCTTAAACACACACAAGTTCATATATTTTATAGAATCATACAGTGTTAAGGGGTTGGAATGGACTTATAAAATCTTCTAGTCCCAGCAAATCCTGCCATAGGCAGAACACCTCCCAGTATACAAGGCTGCTTAGAGCTTCATCTAGCCTGACCTTGAACTCTGCCAGGGCTGGGGCATTCACAACCTCCCTAGGCAACTTGTTCCAGTGTCTCACCACCCTACAGTGACAAATTTCTTCCTATTATCTAACCTAAAAGTCCCCTCTTAATTTGTACCCATTACTCCTTGTTGTATCACTATTATAGTTCCTGATTAAATAAAATGTAAGTTATACATTTATACTAAATTTGAATTTCCAAATTTATATTACAAACACTCAAACATCTATCTGCACAAAAAATTATGTTGTGTATTTCTCTGGTACACATGAATAATCTCTATTAAAAAACAATAATTTGGTAATGCTGATATTAAAAAAAAGTACTAAAAATACTCATTTAGATCAATGAGACTTCATACATTTTCCATAAGGAAAAATGACTGATTTAGTAATGAGTACGTTCATCATACCACTTCTTTACTAAGAAGACAAAAAACCCCATGAATAAATATTGTTTCAAGCAAACTAGTGCTTGAATACTCAATTTCCTTTTCCTAAGTAAAGTAGCAAAAATATACCAATTGTAAAAGGTATTGCATATGATATCCAGAATATAGCCACTGGCACATAATCTGAAATGTATGGATGGATGCTAGGGATTTTGCACTAATAAAGAAAAATATCAGCTTAATGCTTTCTGCCCAGATGAGACAGCTGTTTATGGCTCACTACTTCAACTGCTGCCTGGTCAGGGCACTCACATGCATCTCTAGCAGATCTGTTTAACAAATGAAATTATTCTGCTTATCTGGTCCACTTCACTGCCTGAGCCATCAACGTGGCAATCTATTTCAACTTAAAAATGAAGGGCGGTTTAGTTCTCTTCCATCCTTCTTACTCTGCTGTTCAGGCATCAAGCTCCAAGAGACAGGGGGAGCTTTGCAAGAAATATCTGTGGGAAAGTAACACTTCAAGGCACTCTAGTCATTTGCCAAAAGATTTAGTCTTAACATCTTTGTTTTACCTTCCAGTGGTAAAGCTGTAAATCCAGTTGGAGACGTAATCACAAATACAGAATTGTCTACCGACTTCCCACCACTGCTGGAATTTCTCAGGTACCTAAGTGATTCAACTTTCTCCTGGAAAATTTTGCCATCTAGAAAGAAAAGATAAGGAGGAAAGTTCATGAAAGCTTTTTGTTTGCATTGCTGATAAATTAGACTCACAATAGTCAGGTGGTTACATTTTGAGCTGATCATTGGAGGCTAATGAGAAGTGCTCAAGTCCAAACAACTGGGAAAAAGCAGTTTCTGGTTAGTGATAGGACTTCAAAATTTCCTTTAGAACAATAAAAATACTACAATGTATTAAAATAATTACATTTAGAGATGGTCCTTGCAGACATACAAGTTGTGACAACTGACTTTATCATGTCAAAAACAGATGGCTGTTCTCAAAGAGCCTAAAAAGGCTTCAAGTATTAAAACATGCATTCTCCACTTACTCAGAATTTTACAACAGTTAGTATTAGATGACAGATACAGATAAACACAACCGTGCTGCCTTTGAAACTGATCACTAAAGCTTGAGGTACACAGGTATTTGCAAAAGGAAAATATTTCAAACTTGGATGATGCTTTCCACATTTACATAAGCTATAGCTTAGGTTGTACAACGCTAATATTAAAGCATGAACTATACATGATTCACATCAGCTCACAATAGTCATTTTGCCAACATGATCATCCAGTACAGATATATTAAAGCAGCTTCTGTTCTAGGTCTGCAGCCCTCAAAGCCCATAAGCATTGCCAGGAACTTATATGCAATGAACTGATGGTGTCTGACAATGATGTCTTGTAGTGCAAGCCATCAACTGCTAAAAATGCTCTTTATTTTTTTAGGAATTCAGTAAGAGGAAACAAAGTAGAAGTGGAAAACGGACCAAATACACATTTCCAAAGAAGTTCCATTTACCTAGTTACCATTTACTAGATAAGCTATATGGTTTTCTCTAAACTTGCCCACAGCAAGTGTCCACACATTTAGGCAGCTAAACTTAAGCATACCATTTAGCAGCATCAAACTAAGAAAGTTATAGGTACAACCACCAGAGAAATTATCTATGGCTATAGACAGAAGAAAGCTCTCCAAATAAAATCTAATTGTAACCTGTTTCAGAGATGTAAAAGTAGTTTACAGTATTAAGTCCCAACAGCTCAATCATTTTTAATATATAGCCATTAAAATACAGCAAAATTAAAAAAAAAAAATATTAGTTTATGACCAGATTTCTATCTTATTGTTTATCTATGTGGCATATTTACCTATGTGCAGGGAAAAGTAGAAGTTGGTAGGGTTGTGACAAACATATGTATTAGTGGGAGGGTGAACTGCTAAGAGGAAATTGAAGACCAATGTCAGCAATTCCAGGTCTGGGGGAGAACCAAGCACTTCTTCAATTATTTTCACAAATGATCTGCAAACCTCCTGAGGCAGGGATGCAAGGTGTCCCTCTTTATGCTCCTGGAAAGAAAGAGTAGTCCAAATGTAAGCTACTTGCAATTTCAGTTTCACAAACTCTGTTTGTTTTTTTTTAAACTGTCATGTTGCATTAGAACAGACAAGAAAAGAAGCTCATCTAAGAAAGCTGCATTCTTTAATTTTGAGAGGAGCTACATTCTGAATGTTATCTAAGTCCATCATGCACCAAATATTGCATATGTTATGCAAGTTAATTTTTAGAAAAATGAGCATCTGAGCTTCTGTATCTAGGCATTTGCACTAATACAAAATTTTAGAAGTTAACTACATCACCAACAAGTTTCCAAAGTAAGGAATACCACATAAAAATGTAAAAACTAAAAATTTACTGATACTAAAATGAGATAAATATTTTTGTAAAAAAACATTAAACACATTTCATGTGCTTAAGTGAGAAACTCAGACTAAAAAAGGAATGTAAGATAGAAAATAAGAGTACAGGAAAAAGTGATTACAATATGTATTTTCACAAATGGACACATGTTACTATAAGCAGGAAACCTTTTCAAAATCATGCTCTTCAGAAGTGCCCATCAAAGGACTGAAGCATTTCTCTAAAGTCCTTTCTGGCACAGCTATTTCCAAGCCAGGGATGAAGGTACTGTACCAAAATTTTGAGATGAGTGCTCAGACTGAGCACTACAGGCAAACTGGCTCATTAGCTCTGATGAGGTAACAGCACAGACAACTTCACTACCTGCACAGTATCTGGTTTTCAGTACGAAAGACAAGAACCAGCAAGAGACATCTCACATTTTTCTATATAAAAGGGACAGTTCATTTCAGCTCCTGCTGGTGCTCTGGTGTGCAAGTAACTTAGAGCCTAGGTTTGCAAATCACACCAGGTGACAAGCTCCCGTCCCTTCTGCCCAGCAGTAAATGGAGCACCCAGTAGAGAACTGTACCAGTTTACAGCAACAATGCCTGTTGAAGATGGAAGTAGTCTGGAAGTACAGATGACAATCTACTCAACTTCTGCTACAGAATTTAGTCCCTTCTACCCCACCCTCTCCAAATAAAAACGAGTATTTGCCAAGTACAAAGTAGGATTTCAGAGTGGAAGTACCTGCAGAACCTGACAGGTCAACAGGAAGTGATGGACCACTTGAGCTTTCAATAGCTGTTTAATGTTAAACATCTGTTGGTGATGGTTAGCTCGGATCAGGATTTCTAGAGCTGCTAACAAGGTTTCCCAAACACCTTGCTGAAAAACAAAAAAACAGGAATGTATCTTCAAAAATATATTTATGAGTCTAAATACTAAGGAAAAAAACCCCAAACACAAAGTCAAGTTAGTTTTAAACCCAAGATGACTAAATGAGTGCAAGTGGTCAGGTCAGAACAGGTTAGAAACTAATTAGGAAGGTCATGCTCGTACAAAATTAAGCATGTTTTAATGATTAAGATACAAAAAAATTACTTGTCTAAAATTAGTTTTGTACATTCTTAGCTATATTAACCCTGAATGGTTATTTTCAACAGTTTTGTTTTAGTTAAAATAGTTTTTTAAACTCCTTAGTTTCTCCACAAAAAATTATCAATTCAATTCAAATGTGCATATAGCACATTTACAGAATTTAATACATTAAGGAGTGTATTGATCATAGGAGATGGATAATACAAACTGCTATTCAAAGGAAAACAAGGAACATTAATTTTAGAAAAACCCAGTAATTAACTAACTACTACTACTCCTCCAGTTGCTAACATATAACTGGAGAAATTAATTTCAGACTTGATAATAGTTTGGTTTTTTTTAAATATTGACTTTTAGACCTGAAGTACTTCCAAAATTAAAGTATTTACCTTTGCTTTAGACCATATCTTCCAATCAAGCAGCAGCTTTTCTAGCAACTGGACATCTTGAATAACTGCAGTAGAATCTGGGTCAAGCTGGAATTGCCCACTTTCATTTATATAGAGAATCTCATCACTGCAGCATCCTTCAAGGAGAGTCTTAAAAGAGGGGGGAAATTTTTTTTGAGTATCAAAACAAAGCAGTACAGTTGTTCTATTCAAATTATTTAAAAAAATAAAATCTTTAAAGAGGCAGCATACTCTTGATAGCTAAGACATATCTACCTGGTCAATACCAATCTTGCTTCAAATCACTGTTCTGCCTATGTAAAAACTGCTTCAAATGTACAATTAAAATCTCAGAGAAGTTTCTAGATTTTTCCTAATATTGAACAAAATACCATATTTAAAAGAGGATTTTACCTTCAGCATGCAAAATCCAACAATGCATTGTGGTTTGATCAACACCCGACGAATCATAGAATAACCATTACAGTTGTCCATCTCCTGTATTCTCTGCTGATTGTACTTTGTTAAGGATAGTATCAGTTGTAGTGCTAAAGCTTGAGTGTCTTCACAGCTGGTAATCTCTACTACCTGAGGAAAAGGCAAATTTAATAAGGCAGTTTAAGTGAGAAGCATCTAGAAAAAAGCTTTGTTGCACTCCTAACTACTTACAGATTAAATCTCTTCTAAAGCATTTGAGATTATGTACCTAATCCTCATTTTGTCTGTGTGCACATTCAGATATTGTACTTGAAGTGATCATTTCTACTGTGCTAAATTATGATCTGCTAAGGAAATACAGGTCCCGTTACAAGAATCCCTTTCTAGGGAAAAAAATCTGTTCTAAATAAATTTTAAGTAGAAGGTGCTTCCTATGCTACAAAGTCACAAGGTTGTGAAATACATGGGCCACTAATAAGAATAAACTGTTTGCCCTGAAATAAAAGTATTTTTCTGAAGTGTTTAAGCTATAAAAAAGGTTTCTGAAGTTCTAGACTAAGTCTAGCAGTAAATGTCAAACATTATAGTTTTATTTTATCCATAAAGAGACCAGCAATTTTATAGATCAAGAGCATTAATCCCTTTTCCCTCCTTGCTGTCCACAATCCTTGAATCCTAAGAGCAACTAGTATTTTTACCAAAAATATACAAGAATGAAATCTCACATTAACGGGATTTCAGATTCTATAGGTTCTCTTGACATGTACCTATTAATTTGGCTGCACTTACACATTTATACACAGGATAACAAGGATTACAAAACCTGTATTGTCTCACAGCTGATCTATTGTTTGCTTGCTATACTAATGCAAACAGCCTTCAGCAGGATCTACAGCAGAACTCAGCATAAATTTACATCATAAAATAACATGGATTAGCATTTTCACCTTAGATTTCACTATCAGTGCTGAAATTACAACAGGCAGTGTCTTTATAACCATAATGTAATGTGCATTTGTTACTACTCTCATCATATCTTTCAGAGCAATACCAGAGGCATATAAATCAGACACATCTTGGGCCTACAGTAGTACTTTGAATTAATTGTAGTACTTCAGAGACTGCTAGTATAAATATTAGACTCTCCAATGTAAAGGTCACAGTTAGGCAGTAACTAAGTTAAGGCCTTTACTATTTTTCAAATAGCAATTTTTCTTAGGATAAGCCTTTGGACACAGCTGAGCAGTTGTCGCCCAAAAGCTCTCACTATTCACTAAGTAAAAATAAAGCTTTGCACACCATGTAGTTTCATATTTATTCATACTTGCCTTGTGAATATCCTGTGGTTAAAGTGGTTAAAGACAGGCAAAATCAAAGACGAAAAACATAATCAGCTCTAAAACGTCCCTAAAAATAATTTCTCTTGGTAGTTAAAAGCCCCATTTCTAAACCAGAATGTAACTCCCCATCTTGCATACTGGCAATATTATAAAAACCAAAATGCAACAGAATTATAATTACACTTCCAGTTTAAGACTATCAGAATGATGCAGTCTTATGCCACAGCTATTTTCTTTAACAGAAAAGCACCACATGCAGACTTGAGCAAGGTAGCTAGAATAATGTGATTTTCTATCCAAGATACAAGGAAAAGTTTATATGGGAGAACACATACACACACCCCTCTCCTCCAGCCCCCTTACCCTAGCAAAGAGGAAAACAAATGCACCAGTGCCTCCAATCTCATGCAGTATACCCTGAAGTGTTTTATATTCAACTGGCTGAAGTGCTTTTAGGTGATAAGAGTCCAACACATTGCTCTGAACTTCTTTCAAACTGAAAGGTCTCTGAGAAGGTACAGTTTTCACTTGGCCTTTCAGTCTAATCACAGGCTCATATATGGTGTACTGACCAGGGCAGCTTGTGGTATAAACAACAGCAAGACTCTCCTGAAAAAAAAGGAGTTCAATTATTTTCAAGAAATTTAATACAAAACCCCCCCGCCCACAAAGGACACAAAAAGCCAAAGACAAAAGTCACCTAACAGCAGGCAGTAACAACTTTGGCAGTTCATTTCTACTTTATCATTAACTTGCACTGAGGTTGTGTGTGGATGCATGTACACTAAAATGGAACAGGATTCCCAAATTTCAAACTCATGCAATAGCTAAAGCACAGAAAATTAAGAAAACGCTAAGAAATTTCGCCAAGGATTTCCCCCCCGCTTTCACTACCTGAAGAATTACATAACTGTTTTGCATAAAAAACAAAGTTACTAAAAAACTTAAAATAAAATGAGCATATAGAGGTATTTTGGGTAGAGTTTCATTCTCGAAAACGCAAAGTAGAAAATACTGATGTTTTAAAAATCTTCTCCAGCTTTTTGTTTTAATTCTATTCTTTCATCAGCTTTGCCATAAGAAACTCAACACAAGTTTCATTAATAAAGAGACTTAAACCAAAACCAAAGCTCCTATGGAAAGTAACTAGCTTATTTTCACAGAAATGTAAAATGATCTTATTTGGAAAGTTATTTAAAATAGAGAAATAATTTCATTTAAGGAGCTTGCACTGTATTCAAAAGTGCAAAGATTAATTTATCACTTGAGCACATGGTTCTTCTCTCTGTCTATCTGGTGTTCTGTAAGGCAAAATAAGCTTATAAATTGCATGACTGATTTGTTAAGCTTTTATCCCATTCATTTCTTCTTAACCTATTCAAAATTTAGTACCATTGTCTACAAGGATCACATCCAGACAGAATGAGCCTTTGCCTACAGCTACAAAATGAAATTAAAAAAATCCCTCTAGTGGGAACAATTCATACAGCAGGAATCACTACAACATGAATTCCCAGAATATAGCAGGCTTCACTGATAAGCAAGTTTTATTTTATTCTTCTTCTAGCAATAAGTATATTTACACCTGCATCTGGCAGGGATATTTCAGTCTGGAAAGATAAGGAAAGCAGTATCTGCCAGCCGAAAAATGATTTTTCAGCCAAACATGATGCAAACTTATTTCCTCCAAAACCTTCAAGGAATTTGCATTAATTCTTTTGCTTCCTTAAAGCCAGATAAATCCTCATTTCTCCTCTTCTCTCAGTTTTAATCTTAAAAGGTTAATTTAGCAGTCCTTGGCTACTTTTACACTGGAGGGAAGAGCTATATATCCATCCTAGAGCTTTTGGAGGCACCTGTTTATCCACTATGATTTAATGTGCAGTATTATTTATAGATGATGGAACATTCACTTTGGAAGACAGCTGGAAACACATTCCCACTTTCTCAATCAGTTCTAAAAGATTAAGGACCATTTTTAAGTAGAAACTTACAATTAAAAGCCCAATATCCACTTCCTTTTTTGCCATGAAGAGCTCCTTAATTTGTTCACACTGTAGAATTTCTTTACTTATGTACTTTGAGCAGTCAATCAATGTTTTGCCATATTTACAAGGCATTACAGATGTAAAGTCTGGGCCACATGCGTATAAGTAAAATGCTTCCTCTGGTCCAATATTTGCACCTAAAATCCAGAAAAACAATCTGTTAACTCTTTACTATACAATAAAGCAAAATTCATACATTTGGCTAGTAGGACCAGAGACTTTACAAGGAATACCACCAACTGGATTTTGTAGGCTCTGATGATAAAACAATCAGTGCAGTCTAATGCATTCTATTAGCTACAGTCCCAGGTCTGATCTATGGGTGCACGACAACTGTACAGCAGCAAATCCAGGCTCTCAGGATACATCTGTTATGCAGGCAGCAGGCACGTGGCAACCAAACCATGTAGATTCCACAGGTTACATTTGTGACAAATTTCTTGCCCATGGCCCACAAATACACATCTACAAACACAGGACCTGCATGCACCACGCATCCTGCACAAACTTATCTCACTTATGGAGTAGTCCTGACTGGGCCACAGCATCTAAAATGCCAGGTGACAAAGCAGTAGGGTTCCAGCCTTCAGCATTAAGCAAACACCCAGAAGTACTAGGTAAGACTTCCCAAGGAAGGAGGAGAACTATACATTTAAGAAATCTCCAAAGTAACACTACAAGTTCCACAAATAAACATGCTTAACTCAGAGCATTCAGTGGTTCAGATTTTGTTAACTTTTTAAATATGCTTTATATGATTTGAAGGGAGTAGTTTAGTGAAATAAATTTTCCAGGTAAGATACTGAGTGCTTTAAGAAAAAATAACAAACAAACAAACAAACAAACAAACAGAGCAAATACCACTAGCTCTCTATCCCTTACCCCAAGGTGCTATTTTAAAAAATTCTAAGAAAATTGTCATCATTGCACTAAAGAGAAAGCAAGAGAATATGGCAGAAGGACACATTAGGAAGTATCCAATACTGAAACATTTGCCTACATTCTCCCTGATATTACCCTGCTAAAGGGTGTATTGTTTTTACAGTAAAAAACTTGGCATGTTAAAAAAGATATTAAAATAAGCCTTTGATTTTGGAGGGGAAGGAGGAAATGAGCAGTTATTTAAGAAAAAAAAAGCATGCAAAAGTACCATTAAACAGAAGCAGATTTCCAAGATCCCATCTACCCGACAATCGAAGCAGATCTTCTTGGGATGATGTGCAATGGCCAATCATGCAAAATGTTTTGTTACTGTCAGATGATAAGCTTGTTTTCCTTGGTAGTGCAAAATCTAAATTAATCTCACATTGCCTAAAAATACATATAAATGAACAAGTTTAAATATAAGAAGTGATCAATATTGCTAAGATATTCTGCTTAGGTTTAAAATTCATTTTAATATTCAGTAGCCATGCTGTCATCAACACTAAATTACTGAAGTCCTCTTCAACTTCCAGGCACCTTCAAGCTCAGTAACAATAATATATGCATTGCAACACTGCATAAAACAGATAGAGTGCCAGCCAGAGCTGCTATGAAATCAACTTTTCCTAGCTCTTAAAGTTCTTCTGACCTTGAAGAAGAAATGGTATCTAACACTACACACACTTCTAAAATATCACAATTTTTCAATAACTTCTACTATTCCTAAGAAGAGAAAGTCCTTTGAGTATGCTAATACACATCATGAAAACTGTGATTCCCAAATGCTGGAAAACACCATGTTAAGGATTTCCTTGCACCAGGAAACACTGACAGAACTGGTGTGCTGCACACCCACAGGCAATAAGCCTGATGCTTTCAGAAAGCATCCAATTAACTTTATAAACAGACTGATTGGACTGTAAAGGTCATTCAAAGCTTCCCAAAAAAACTTAACTATTAGCAAACTAGCAACTAAATCTATATATAGAGAGGCCTCAACAACTACACATGGGGAAAACATTGCAGTATTTTTAGCTTTAACCCTATATCTCCATATTTGGACTATACTGAATATCAGCATGCACAGACCTGACACAGCCTTCAGAGATCATACTTTAAGAAGAAAGGGTAAAGACTGATATTTAATAAATTCCTGTTTCTCTAATCAGTGAATAATTCATGAAGGCACAGGCCCACTCAACCTAGTATCAGGTACCTCATTTAGGAGCATGGACCTTAACCTTGCAGTGGAAGTAGTACTTATCACTGTCAGTTCTTGTCTGAAATACCTTTTAACTTCTTCCCTATTCATTTTTCTCAGTGGAACAAGGTGATTGTCTTTTCTCCTACTCCTTTTAATTCCTACTTCAAACAATATTGTCAGTATCGGACCTACACCTCTTTAATTTGGATTCAGCCAGATACATTATGGCTACTGCCAACTCCATGCCACAGCTTATTGAGGATCTTACTCAAGATTTTGTAGTACTTGCCTCATTTACTTATTTGTGATGAAGAAAAACATTGATGTCTGCACTGGTCCATGGTATAAACTGACAATTCTCAAAGTAATCCATGAATATTCTGGATATCTTTAATATTCTAAAAAATTCCTAAAAGTGTAACATATTCCCTCTCCTATCCTCCTAGAAGACTAATCAACCTTAATTGCAGCTTGCACCAAAACACTGCAGATGTTTTCTTACCAAAAATATCTTGTTTAAATCTCTAGGTACAACTAATGTGTTCTTTACCTCTGACCAGAAACCCACAGCAACAGCTTTCCATGGAAATTTTTCTTGCCTTCTGGCTTCTGCAGGTATGTTAATGCCAAATGCTGCCACCTGCCCACAAGGAAAACATTCCCTGGAGATTCAGCCTGTGCCAGAAGACCAGCTTTCATCTCATCATTTGGATCCATGCACATACTATGAAAACAACATAAAAGGAAAAATGAGGGTGAGTGTTTTCATATTTGCATTTTAAGCCCCAAATCTGCCCTTTTGGCCTCAGTTAATTTGAGACTGCATTCCTTAACTTTGACAGGTAATTTTTTTGATCACGGTTCTTTGATCACAGTATTTTTAGTGTGCTCAACATAAGCTAGGGAAATCATCACAACACTTGCACTTTAGTTATTTAACCTGTCTGCATAAATCTGCTTACATTTAAGATAAAGGTCTCTATTTTAGAGAAAAGTTGAATTCAATTTATTGAAAAAATGCAGGCGCTCTGAACACTGAAATAAAGTGTTCTAAAATTGCAGTTTTAGACGTATTTCAAGGATACTTGAGGCTTATTTCTGAGAACTATATTAGGGCTAAAATGTGCTCAGAAGATTAAAACCAAGACTGTTCCAGTAAGTACTACATAATAGCAATTTTCACAGTTGAGGTGTGAAAACCGACAACTGCAAAAATCTTTTCAATCTTTTCACATTTATTGTGCCATTTCATTAGAACTTGAATTGCTACTTTGTGTGCAGTTATTTATAAATGACTACATGAAACACACAAGACCAGAAGTTAACAGCTGAAGCTGATAAACCTGTAGATCTGTATCCAATACAGTTACTAGATGTTGCCCATCAGCGTGCAAGATGTCTCTGCTCTAGAGAAATTAGTTCTCTACTTTCCATCACTATTCTTTGCAAGTTGCTACTAGCGGTAATAATTCAGTATGTCCACAGGACAGCTTCTGGACTAATACACCATACCGAAATATGAATGCTCCAGTGTTCAAGTCTGCCCAAACTTGTATCATCAGAGCTTTGGAACCCAGGGAAATTATATGAATACAGCCATCTTCAACAAGTTTGTCTCCCAGGCTTGCATATTCCATTCCTATAGACTTTGTTTCTTCTAGAAATATAAACATGTTGCAATTACAATATCATAAAACAACACCTTTCACAGCATATATCAAGTGTGAAAAGAAACAGTTCAGGTACTGCATAGAATTGGTTTTTGTTTGGTTGAGGCAGTTTGGTTTGGTTTTTTAAGTGGGTTGACTAATAAGCTTGATTCTCTTTAGAAACCTACGTCTCAAACAGAAAGAGGAACCTAACATTAACCCAGCACTTTACATGTTTTTCTTTGTAATATATAAATCCACAGAACTGAATACACTCCACCAAAGATGCTTTTGATATATCATATTACATCCCTGTGTTGAACTATCAGTGTGCACCAAGAAATCTTCCAATTTTTTTTTTCACAAGTCATCCTACCCTTTAAGCATGATCAGTATTCTTACTTTATCAAGCAAAAGCACAGACTTAATAAAAGCAACTCTAGTGAGCTCCAAGATTCATGGTTGGGTTTTCCCTCCTTAAACACAAATAGAACAAAAAAAGAGTAAAGGTATTCCAAGTGTTATGAATGGAAGACATTTCCCTTTACAAATTATAATCCAAAGGATTCCGCAAAGAACAGTTTGGGAGCAGCTGAGTCCCTACAAAAGCATAAACACTAAATTATTGTACAGTTATTGGCATTTACATGGTGCACTCACAAGGAAAGTTAAGAGGATTTATATGGAGTCAGCCTGAGACTAGATCATCAATACATAAAATCAAATGAACTTGAGCATGTTTTTTCCATAACCACAGCTGTAGCATTTATCATTTTCATCATAAGATGAAATTGCAGAAACATTACTGAAGTTAAATTCAATGAGAATACTATATTTCCAAGGAAGCAGGCATTAATCTAATTCAAGAATTAGGGTTGGAAATGTTTCATTTCTAAGTATATGGCACAGCAGTCATGAAAAAATCAGAAATACTACCAGTTCTGTTGAAATTTTATGATTCATACTATAACTTTTGTATACAGTACATAGATTACTAATATTTACAACCAGAATTCTTCAGTGCTACCTAAGCAAAAACAAAATACTATATCCTCACCTGTGCTGTCAAAACTGCTCTCTCTTACAGCTATGAGTCTGCTTCTCTTCTTGACTTTTTTCCCCTTTTCTGTTGAACTTTCAGTTTCATGAGCATACTCTAGACGAAACCACAGTGAGACACTGAAGCCATCGGACATGTGTGGCCAACAGTTTTGCCCAACTAAAGGCAAGTGAATTGGGGCTACATGCCAAGAAGAAAGTAGCTGGTGACTCAAGTTTTCACCATCTGCCTCTTTCTTACTCTGTGACAATTTTGCTCTTTTTAGTAGTCCAGCATTTTTATTGTTGGAAGTGCCAGTGCATTTTTGTGAAGAACTGCTACTCAAATTTGTGCCATTCAGAAAAGGAAAGGCAAGGTATTGTAATGGATTCATATAAATATTAGTGTTTACAATCTTCAATACACCCTTGAGTAGTACCTCCTAGAAGAAATAAAACAAATAAATGAGGAAAAAAAAGAAATTGTTTACACCATGTAGTCAAGTATCATGCAACTAAACAGAAGCCTACTCATTTAAACTTGGATTCGTGTTTTTTTAAGAGAAGTGAGTTCATATATCCAAACCCACACACATTGGCAAAGCATCAGGTAGTAACTTCAATAGACTATGGCCCAAAAAAGCTTTGGGAATTTAGTCTGGGCAGGTCAGACTTCAAGTCATCATGCTTAGGAATCAGCTGAAACGCAGCAGGTGTTCATTGCACAATCTTATCTCACTTCAGTTATGTGCATAAGAAGACTGCACCTTTTGCCCTGTATTTTGAGGCTGGTTAAAAAAGTACATCCAGGACAAGACTTTGTTATTGCCTAACCAGTAACAAAACTAGCTCAGCCCTTAAGCCAAAAAGTTTGTCTTACTATTTGCCTGATAATTACAAGCTATCATTGAAAAATTGACTTGTGACTCTTTATTTGGTTTGGTATTATTTCACACTGCACAGTAATTTCTTTTTTCTTCCATTTCTATTTTTCTACAGACTCTCACAGAAACCAGAGTTATTTTAGCAGGATATCCCACACAAGCAGTAGATTCCAGCATCACACCCACTAAGGACACCTTTGAAAGTAACTCCTGCTGCTAAAGCATTCTTGAAAAAGAGATGTCTCTTAACTCTAAAGTAATTGCTTTCAATTTTAGTATTATTGTTCTATCACCTATAACCACAATGTCAGTCTCCTTGAGAGGATTCTTGGTTTCTTGTGCAAAAGAGAGTGCCCAGGACCAACACACCCTTCAAAACCCTTCTCATCTCCTCTTTCCAGTTTTGAGAAAGAACTACCTCTACATCCAAATTTTATTTGCTCTGACCAGTTCAAACATTGCTGTGTTTCCCTCATGTCCCAAAATTCTTTGATACAAAAGATTTTTCTCATTAGATCTCTGAATTTTGCTATGTGCTACTCCACACATACCGTGCAAGGTGTCTTCTCCAAAAATACCCTCAGAAGAAGAGTTAGCTCTTCAGAACAGGTCTGTGAACTCATCAAGGAAACTAGCAGATCTACCAGCACCATCTGACATGCTAAAAATAAAGAGACAATAATATTGTTGAAATTCATTTTTTTAAGCTTTAAAAATTCACACTGTATGCTATTACAAGGAAAGATTAATTTGGAACTTGAAGTCTTTTTCAAAATCATTTCAAATTAAGGAAGCAGTAACAATTACAAGATGAATTCTAGAGAGATCCAACAGTACATCCTGATACTATCATTTAAAATTTCATTGAATCAATTCCTGCTATGCTAAATTTTGTCTAGGGTTTGCAAAATGGAGTCAAAGCCTGAAAACCAAGTGTCTGCCTTGCAAAGGCTCTCCCCACAAAGCCACTATGGATCCAAGTCCTGGGATGGGTTTACATTACCTCCTGTTATGAGCCATTACGAGAAGCTACCTTATGGCAGGTATTTTCATAGGGCAGTGCTTCCATATTCTTGGATTAGCTAGCTGCTTTCCAGTTAGAAATAAAACTTAAGACATCATCAAGATCTGGGTTACAAAGAAATTGGAAATGCAGACTTACACTGTGATGGAACAAGAATTCATCAGCTGCTATTTTTTGCAAGCAATGTTTAACACAGTCACACTAGTGTTTATGGTTTCAACTATCACTTTCAGATCTGCCAGTATTTCTTTAACTTATTTCCACTAGCTCAAAAATAACCCTATATTTACACTAAAGTTGTGCATATTTCTTACAAGTTAAAAAAGCAGCTGCATAAACTTACACACCAATGAATTTCCTTTGTCAATTTTGCATTGGCATTGTTTGACTGTGAAAACATTAGATTTTAAAAACCAATATTGAAGTTACTTGGACCTTTAACTCACCATGAAAACTAGAATCTGTTTGTGTCAAGATATTTAAAAATCCTCCCAAAAGGTGTTTAACAGCTCCCTGTTGAAAAGAATAGGTAAAATGAATACCTGAAGAATATACACCAGCTCAAAGAACTAAGAAATAAATATTCTAATAAATTCCTGCCTAGTATTAATTTTAATGATAATTCATATCACTTGAAATTATGGACTCTTTATATTTGTCAATGAACAATATTTCATGTTCTGTACAGTTCAGTTGCAGAAGAGAGACTTTGAATATCAAATTATTATCTTTTGAGGGAGGGATATCCAATTCAGTTGTTAAAAAAGGATAACTATCAGAAACCCCAAAGAATCATGAAGGCATGATCATTTGTACAACTAAGTTCTAATACAAACAAAAAGAAAAAAAGCATGGAATATTTTTGAGGTGCATGACTCACAGTTTCTAAAAGTACATATTCTTTAAGAAGTTTAGAATGCTTACATACATACACATATAAGGAGATATCTGCCCTTTTTTCTTAAGGCCCTGACAATTATCAAACCTATATGTAGGGAATGAACAATCTCGATAAAAAAAGACACCTGCAAAACTCAAAAGCATTGTAGGACAAATACGTATCAATAAATTACTTAGTTCCCGGTAACTCAAATGCAATGCAGCTTACAGTAACAGTCATTTACATTGTTTCACATCTTATCAAATCCCATAAAAAGTGAGAGTATTCAAGATCACTATTAGGTAGATAAAAGTGGAGATTCACAACTGCTAAAATGTTGCCTCTATTAATAACATTTTTACCTGTTCTATAAGGACGGTGGTATTTCTCTCCTTCTGGTTGATGATATTCAGGCAGCTTTGAAATACATGAGCAAGCACATCTAAACTTGCATTACCAGCTGAGAGCAAGTTTAATTCTAGCATGCAGATTTCAGGATACATTAATTCTCCTTGATTGATGTTTTCAGCTAGGCCATTAAAATAACCTGACACACCAGTACATCCTGGTTCTGCCTTTGTGTCTGCTCCTAAAAAGAAATCACATGTGTCTTACTGAAACTTAGTCAGGTGAATACAGTTTGCATAATTTAAGCAGAATATCCAAGGACATATCTCCAACCTTCTCATCGGTACAAACCAAAAATAATCACTAGGTTATAAACAATTTTCAGAAATTAGCATAATTTTATATTCTGCTTCAGATTTTTATATTTTCCTCCTAACACAGAAAAGCAAGGATGCAGTTTCTCCCATCACATACTCTTAAACTATCTAGCTTCATTTCCTGGGAATTGGACACACATAGTAATATGCAGTTCATGAAACACAACAGTAAAATAATTGTAATAGAGCCCCAAGCTTCTATACAAACTTTACGCTTGCCAAGAAAGGAGATAAATTTAAATAATTTCATATTAAAAGGCTGGAGGAAGCAATTTCTTATTTAACTGAAAATGCACATGACAGAATATCTGTGTGACAATCAAAGAAAAAAACCCGAACATGTAAGCCTCCCCTGTACATCACCTAAAATTATTTGGTGCAGACATATGTTACATGCAAATGGGTCATGGAAGTATTTCAGATTAATTTTTTAAATGAAAAATGCTTCTAAAATATTATAAATTTATTGATAAAGCCTAGTCACGCAGGTAAACAGCGGCACTTTGATACAGTTTATTAAAGGCTGCTGCTACTCATGCTGACCTCATATCAGAAAATGAGCACCCAGGTGTGTTCAGCACAAAGGAAAAATTAAAGCAAATTAATGTTTAAAATTAATAACACAAACAGAATACAGTAATGTATGTGCACATCAATTGTTTAGAATAAAGAGATATGCTGTATAACAAGGGGGCTATCAAGTCAAATGAAGCATGTGATTGGGAAAAGCCAAACAGTGCTTGACAAACCTGATTGACTTCCACAAGCGACAAACCTGCTGGGTTGACATGGAATGAGCAGCAGATGCCTACCTAGATTTTCTCCAAAACTTTCCAAAGTTTCCCCACAGGCTCCTCCAAGAGAAACTGATGCATTAGGGTGGAGACAAGGGGGCTGTGCAGGGGATGGGCACAGACAGCCTGGCTGCACCCAGAAGGTGGTGGCAAATCCTTTTTAAACTGGACACTGCCACCAACAGGGTCCCCAGGGATTGATATTGAGCCCAACACTGTTCAGTATTGTCCTGGGTTGGTGTTTTGTCTGCTCCTCTCCCGCTCCCACACCTCGCTGTCTGCATGGAGCTGCCGCCGGTGCCCCTTCTCCCCCCCGGGGGGGGTGGTGCCCCGGGGCTGTGCTTGCTTGGCTTGCCCTGCTGCTGCTGCTGCTGCTGCTTGCTGTGCTAGCTACCCCGGCCGCTGCTTCTGCCCCGCTGCTTTTGCCCTATTGCTTCTGCCCCGCTGCTGCTGCTGCTGCCCCGGCTCTGCCCTGGCTGCTGCTGCCTTCCCCTCCCCCTTTCTCTCCTTCAGCTCCAAGATCTGTACCGGCTCCGGACGGGACCTGAGCATCAGAGACTGCCTCCGGAGCCTGCCCAAGAAGCTTCTCGCCCTTCCCAGCAGCGACCGTCCCTCACTTCGGTGAAAACAGTTCTTTTGTCATCTGGGATTGTACTTTCCTGTTGCTGGGAAGTGTTTTTTCTTGTGTTTGTTAATAAACAAGTTTTTTCCACTTTTCCCCCGAGTAAAATTCTCTCCGAGCCCAGTGGGGGGGAGGAATTGTGAGGGGGGTTTAGTTTGGGGGGCTCCTTTGGAGGCTTTCCCCCAGTTTTGTCCTAAACTTGGACAAGTATCTTCATGAGTGATCTGGGTGATGGGACCAACCCAGCCTGATGGAGTTTGCCAATGACACCAAACTGAGTGGGGAAGTGGACACTTGGGAAGGGAGAGCCACCCCACAGGAAGACCTGGATAGGCTGTAAGAGTGAGCTAACAAGGACTTCTGAAGTTCTGCAAGGACAAATGCAATGTCTGCACATGGGAAAATAGAATGCAGGAGTGCAGTTCAGACTGGGACCTGCCTGGCTGGAGAGCTGGGGTCCCAGTGAACAGAAAGCTCAGTATGAGTCAATGGGTGCTGCTGTGGCAAAGAAAGCCAGTGGGATGCTGGGCTGCATCAACAAGGACATCACCAGCAGAGAAAGAAATTATTATCCCACTTTACTCAGTGATTGTCAGGCCACACCTGGAACACTGTGCTCAGTTTTTGTCCCCACTACACAAAAAAGATGGGAGGAAAGGTTGAGAGAACTGGGCTTGCTCAGCCTTGAGAAAAGGCAGCTTAAAGGACATCTTATCACCATTTAAAGGGTGTCTACAAAGACGGTAGACTCCTTTTGTCCAAGGAGCCATGTGGACAAAGCAAAGAATAACAGGTACACATTACTTCTGGGGAAATTCCATATACACAACAGGAAAGTTTTCCCAAATGAGAAATCATTCATTGGAATAAATCTCCCCAGGTAAGTGGTACATTGGATACTTTAGATTCAGATGGACAAGGGGCCAAGGCTATCTTGTCTAGTCTGTGCTTTTGTAAAAAAAGGTTGGACCAGATCACCCTTGGGATCCCTTTCAATCTGCCATTCTATAACATAATTAGACTACTTAATTTTCACCAGACAGTTACAATTCTAAAGAAAAAAAATATTTGAGCACTGATTTTCCAAACAAACTACAGATACATATCTCTGGAATTTCTAGATCACAATAACACATTTGAGCAACATGACTATAGAGCAAGAGTCACATAAACCAAAACAACCAAGACAGAACAATTTCTGTCTTACTGTATTCAGTAGGAATATTTATCATCTCTCCATCTGTAACTCCATCCTATTGAAAGTAAATAAAGTTAATGATTTCTATCTGTTAAAGGTGCTTGCACTGTTTTGTTACATCTCAGAAAACAAATAAGCTTTACTGTATCATAAAGACAGCTTTGTATATTCAGAAATTTCCCATTTACCTTCATTCTTGGTTTCACTATCATCAGGGTTACTTTCACTATCTGCTTCATATCCTTCTTCTTCAGCAAAAAGTTTAAGACTACAGCATTGTGATTCTTCGGTTTCTTCAGAAATTTCTCCAGGTTGTGACACAGGCTCCTTCTCAGGGTAATGAGTCTGTACAATACAACCAAATAGACTGTCATTGGTCAGGAAAAAAAATGTTTGGATCAGAAAAGCAAATAATTTAGAATCATCCAAATGCCTATTTTCTCCAAGCCCATTGGGAAAAGAAACAAATAAATCATACACTTGCAAGAAACATGAGATACATTTAAAATAGTTATTTTGTAGAAAAACTGAATCTGCAAAGAAGGAATTTTCTTACTAACTGACCAAAGTCTTAGTAAGCAGCATTAAAACTGTGTTTCAAAATCACTATCACCATCAGCATGCACCTTGACATTCACTCAAAAGTAAAGATGTCTACAGCCACTAAGGACACTCAACATTCCCATTTGAAGCTCTTCCTTTAAGAGTTCATCACACCATTGTGAGTTGAAAGAGTAAAGAGAACATCAGGTTGACTGAGCTTGCTAATTTTTAGGGCATGACTCATTTCTGAGCAGTAATTGTGGGGACCATATCAATAAACAGCATTCCACTTTCATATGAGAAGCAGAGATTTCATCTTCAACTGTCACAATAATCAAACATTTAAACATTTCCTATCGAGTTTAAAAAGACCCAGAGAACAAATCTGAGAAAATTTTGCATTATTCAAAATTAGACTGTTTAGCTGGTGTTTCATACCTTTTCAATTTTTTCTTCAGAATGATCCAGATCAGCAGAAAAAGTGCCCAATGCAACACGAAGCAGTGAATCAAACAGAGGCTTTGCCAAGTCAGTTTCTATCACTTTTGACTGAGCAAGCTGCTCTCTTATTTCAAGTAAGATATCATCCACACAGGTATTCTGTATTTTGGGGGAGAAAAACATTTTGATTCATGTCACTATTTCTAGCTAACAGAAACAGTCTAGCTCTTTCTAAAAAAGAGTACTAGTCAAGCAGACCACTACTCTTACTTCTAAGCTCATTACTTAGCTGTACACTTTCAGTACTATACAAAACATGGCACCATAAAAACGGCATAAAGTTTTTACCTCCCTGGAAGAGCTTTTGACTAAATTACCGTTAAAATAATATTGTATGAAACAAGCATGAGCAAAGGAAGCTAGGGGAAAGTTGCACAGTACCTGGTGGAACATCTCCCCTTCCGTCTTCTGCTGAATGGTGCTCGCACTGTGTAGACAGATGGTCAGAAGAGCTTCTAGAAGTCTGATACCTTGAAGTGCCCACTCAGTCTCTTCTCTTGCAGAAGTCCTTATCTCTTCAAGATTGGCAACTGAAGAAACCAAAGCGTGTTCCATACTCACAGGACTGTCACAGCAGACAGAGTCAGGCACCAGCTGCTTAGCACCAGCAGGACTGCCAGAACTATCAAGCTCCAATTGCGTCACCTCCCTGCTTTTAGCCAGCTGAACAGAGTCATCCTTGTTGAGAAGCTTAGTTCGAGGACTCCCATGTGAACTTGTGCTGCTTTCAATCAATACTCTCTCCCTCTTTTCTTGCTCTTTTTCCTTATTTTTTGCAAGTTTCTGAATTATCAGGATTATTAATCTCTGGCATGCTTCAAAGCCTCCAAGTCTATGGAATTGTCTCTGGAAAACTGAACTATACAAATAGATGCAACGACACATGGACCAAATATCTGCAGCCCTATGAATATGTTCCAGAGAGGGCAAAGTAAGGCTTTCCAGGGACAGATATGGCAATTTGTGGCCTAATGGCTCACTAGCTGTGCTATCATATCCCGATGTATCTTCACACTCATTAGCTGAATCCAGATCACCATCCGCTTCTTTACTTATACATAAAAAAGCAACACAGAGGAACAGGTTTATGGTGTTGACATGAATGTCTTGGCTCACAAACTTTTTCTTTTTTGGGTAAGCCTCTTTCAAGCCAGCATAAAACTTGCTCAGGCTTTGAGGAACTTCTGAAATAGCAGGCTGGCTACAAAGAGAAGTGGGCAAGTCAGACATAGATTCCTTCTGTTCACTGTTCAGGCCTTCCAGTTCTGATGTTACTTGGTCTTCCTGCTGATCATCAAGGCAGAGTATCAAAGTCTCTAACACCTTCAAAGAATGGCTTCTTAATGTATCTAAGTAATTTAACTCAATCATTTGATTCACTCCATTACAACTCAGAAACAAGTCTCTAATTACTCTGCAAGAGAAAGCACAAGAAAGTTACTTTATAAACCAGCCAAAAATTCATGTAAGTCAGCAATTGCTATAAATTACTGTAAATTAAAGAGAAGAGAAACTTGTCTGCAGCATTCTAGGATCCTAACTCAGCATCATCCAAATGGGACTGGAAAATTCAACTTTTTTTTGTGAGACATAATGTAGGAAATACCTCCCTCTAAAATGCAGACCACAAAAATATATGATGTTCAAACATTGAAGGTGGTTAATTAATTATGACATTTGCTCCTTAGTGGTATTTCCTAGCCCAATTTTTTATTATCAATTGAAATTGGTAACTATCTTTATTTCTCTGTTCAGCGATTTCACCAGAAAGCAGAGATTCCTTCTCAAATAAACTTGATGACATATTCCTAGCTCTCTACTAGGTACACAGATGATGAATTCCAGATAAATTCAGGAATACCTTTCAAGCATAAGTTTTTGTGCAATTGTTATGCCAGCATGTCCAATATAAAAAAAACTTTCTATGTATTTGCTTCCAGATCTAATTTTCCCTTCTTCTACTCTCCAAGTATTATGTTAAGTTCACACAAAAAGCATACTGTGTTTGCTTGTAGATATCCTACTTACCTCCCATCTCCTTCCCACTGGATCAGATTTACTCTAACCAAGTTACTCTAGAACCAAATGGATCATTTATTTATTTACTTATAAGCCAGTAAAAAAAACCAAAAAGGACACCTTAAACTTTTTTCTTAATCTAAGCTTTATTTCTCTTGCCTCTTTGCCACTAAGTACACTTTTGAAAATTAATAGCTTCTGATACAGTTTGGGTTAGGACAGAAGTTAAAACTGTATTAGATAATCCATTTACATAAACTGGAGTATTAGTCTACTCCTTGTCTTGGATAACCCCACTAAATTCACTTCAGGACTTCAAGAGAAATAAAATCAATCTTTCCTGGACAAAAGGACACATTAATTTCTGGAAAGAGTTCCATACATTTATTAAACAATTATTTAAAACATTTAATAATAAATAAAAAAGTATCTATTTTATGCCTTGGGAGAATGTTTGTGCCTTTTTGTGTTCTGGAGTTGTTTTGGTTTCTTTTCTTAAACTACTTTCAAATGAACAGGATATTGTAAGTTAGAAAACAGTTATTTCAGGAAAAGTAAACATCAAGTCTTATTTTTGAAAAGTGGTTTCTATAGTGACCATTCTAGAAGAAAAAAGGAAACAGATCAGAAAACTATGTATGCTAATTCCCACAGAAAAATGACATATCAATCTGTTTAACATTCCTGACTAATTTTAGAACAAGCAACAAAGAGGCAGAGCATGTCACACTGGACAAAGATTTTATTTGTTGCTACAGAGTTTGGCTTGTTAAAGACCCTAACTCCTGAGCAGAGGGCACTCACTTCCAATGGTTTATGAATCTAGGCTTGTATCCTATTACTCAAGCACAATAGTCAAACACTGCCTAGAGTCCAAATAAAACTTACATTCTGATCAGTAACATATATACAAAGATCTGTACCCAATTAGCACGTTTTCCAATAATAAACAGAAAATCAACCAACCTGGATTTTAGCAACACAGGGAGCATCTGCAAATAAACCTGAAGTACTTCAGAAGGCAAATCCTGGCTATGGTAACTGCACAGGAGTTTATCAGCTGTACTTAGTCCAAGTTGCTGTTGAGCATGGCAAGCTAGCTCAACTCCTCTCTGAAGCACGGGATGATAGATGCAGTTATACAGTTTACATTGGACCACTACATTCCCCTTTTGAATTAAGTGGCAAATATGGCTTGCAATCTGTGCCCCACGAAGTTTGTCTTCTTCAAAAATGATGTCCTGATAAGCCTCCAATGCATGCCATCTTAACAACATATCTTCAGATCCAGTGCTAGGCAGAATTCCCTGGACTCTGCAAGAGGAACTAGATGTAGGACTGGTATCACTGGAGTTGCCCTGCAAGGCATCCTCCAGCTGAGCGAGCTGATCAGAGTCAACAGTACATATATTGCATGATGCCTGTATAATTTTTGGAGAAACTTCTGCTCCACCCAGTTGATCCAATATAAATTTGTTAAGGATGTTCAGTATGTGCTGTTGAAAATTTTTTAATATTGGCAACTTGGAAGCATGGAGCAATGGGACAATCACAGACTTTGGGTCCATACAACAACATATTCCTACATTATAAACACCTGAGAGAATCTCAGCACAGGTACTGCTCAAAGAAACTCGCTGCAGCAAGTGCAAACACTGGTGTGCACAAACAGCAATGCAACAGCACCTCTCGGGATAATCAACTTCTCCATCAGCAGTTTCAAAAGGGTTTTTGGAAGCTTGGTTTTTAAAAGCAGATACAGAGAGCCCAGAGAGATCTCTGTGGTGATTCATGAAGTGAGAGTACTCACATCGTCTGTGCCGCTTTCTTGTACACATTGATTGATGGAGCTGGTCTGACTTCACCTTTTTGACAGTGCTGATTATTTTCATGATGCTGTTGATCAGGGCTTTCAGATGCTCTGAGGCTTCCTCAGGTACTCCCTCATTCTTCATACACAACCATTCCATTTGAAGCACTGTTACTTCAAACAGCTTAAATCCCTGCTGCTGTATGAACTCATGAACCAGATCTATAGCTTGGCTAAAGTAGAATGGATTGGAGGCTGCACTTTGTAGGCAGCAGATCAAAATCTGCAAGACCCCTTCTATAACCTCAGGTAGAAGCAAAACTCTGTGACGATACCTAGAAAATATATAGTCATCCTGAACCAGCTGCTGTAGTGTTTTCTTGTATCCTGAAGCAAAAGGACCAGGTTGCTTTTCCAAGCAAATTCTGATTTTTAATGCTGCTTTAAGTAAGTCTGTTAAATTTCTTCGTAAATTGTCAGGCATTGTTTCTGTATTGCTAATGTCTAAAGACATAAGATGCAGTACTGTTCGAAAGAGCATCCTTTGGATCAGAGCCACAGGTTCTTCTGTCCACCCTGCAGAAACTTCTTCATTTTCTGTGTTACTACTTACATTGCAGGAATCTCCAAATCCTGATAAGAACTCTGTTAATGTGGGCACAACACTTGCTGAAAGAGCAGAGCTGTGATTCAAAGTAATATCAAATTTGCACACTTTCTCTAGGAGAGACAGTAAGACATGGCATAAGTCAAAAGGAGAGTTATCTATGTTGCTCTCAGAAGTTCCTGCAGCTGGCTCATTCAAAATCTCATGTGCTAGAATAACTTTGCTGGAACTTTCTAGATTAGAGGCGTCAGTATTAGAACCTGGTACTACTTCGGGAGGTCGGCAATCACTTCTACCTCCAGGGTAGCTGTCCCTAACAGAAGGGCTTAAAAAGGGCTGCAGGATCTGGGAGCGTCTGTGCTTTGTTATCACAGCAGTCTTTTCATCAGAATTGCCTTCTGAATCTGAAGTGGACAGCTGGGACCTCCTCGCGTCTCGCACAGAGTAGCGGTGGGTGGTTTTGCGCAGACGGCCACTTTTTCGAGATCGAAGACTGAGTTTTACAGGAGTCTGGAGAGATGAATGAGCACTTCCATCTAAGTTTAGTTTTTCCTGAGTAGATTTCACGGAACTTGTATTATTCTCTTTGGTCAGGCATATGTCTACTGTAAAGGGTATATTAAAATCTGTTGAAACAAAGATAACAAAGGAACATTAGAATATGTAAAGCATTTTTCCTAATTTTATAGTTAAGTGCTTCCAGATGTAAAACACACAGCAAATTTGTATCTTAATAGATCATGGTTTTGCATGCACATGTGTCAGACATTTTCAGTGTAAAACAAGCAGCAACAACTCATGTTTAGGGGCCATACTGGCTATTTTTAAAGCCTAGGCAAATTATTTCATTTTCTATTTAAGAGTTAAACAAAAGTGTGCTAAAAGGTTTCCTAAAACTTTATGTTGGTATAAGTATTCTCAAAAAACCATTCTTAAAAAGAGATATCTTCAAGATAGGTGAAATGAATTTTTAGTAAGCAAACTAAAGGGATGAAGAAAGATCTTTTTAACTTGATGCTCTATTGTCACTTTTTGCAACTCAGCTGCTATAGGAACCAGGTGTGTTAGCTCACAGCCCTCTTAGCATCCATTAGGACATTGCCAGTATACTAGTGGGTTATAGAAAAAATAAATCTCTGCTTATTATCAGTGCAAATCTTCAAGTATACAGACCTCAAGTCTTTTCACTTCAGCATTAATTAATACAAATACAAGCAGCATAAATAAAAGTAGGGGATTTTAAAATAGTCAGGGACAAAAGGGAGATAGAAAGGAATAATGTTTAGGGTCCTGAATATTCCTACAAAATCCATGACAAAAAACCCATCTTTCAAGTATGTAGTATAAAATTGGTATCTGATTCAATGGGCAAGAACATTTTGAAGAATAAAGCAAAAGTACTACTCCTTCATTTGTATCAGTAAACTCCAATTGAACTATCAAAAAAGCAAGCAAAGAAACAACTCTGAATGTTCTTGGATTAATTCCATTGTTATTTTTAAGCAGTGACAGAACTGTAACTGGATGCTTTGGGCAGTAAAATAGCTACCAGAAAACAACTGCAAGTATCCTCCACTCAGCAAATTCAGTATTTAGAAAAATGTCATAGTTAACAACAGCCTCCACACCCACAAAGCCCCAGAAGCCCAAACACAGTTATATTAAAGCTGAAAGATGCTTCCTTGTAAAAGCATGACTGTACCACGCTGTTTCAAAAGTCATAGCTGTGATACTTAAGGAAGAAACATTTGCTTTGAAGGCAGGAAATTAATCAGGAGTACTTTACCAAACAAAGGATATTACCAGCACAGAAAGAAAAAAGCTGCCTAATACAGCGGAACTTAGTTCAGTTCAAGAAAAAAAACCTGCTACTTAACGCACAACTGGATACATCATGCTTACTCTTTCAGTACTGAGAGAGGGTAATTTGTAGAAGTAAAAGTTTTGCATCATGTAGTATATAAACCACAACATCTTAAAACCTATTTACAAAACAGCCTTTTAAACTAACCCTGAAAAAGCCACTAAGCTGTCACAGAATAACAAAAACATTTTTTTAATTCCACCATGCTTACAGGAACATGAAAGAATGATGCAACTGAGCAAGCAGGAAATTTTATTATATAAAAGCTCTGTAAAACTGGCCCTTTAAAGACTCCAAATCTACAAACATTAACATAAGTCTTCAATTTGGAGGAGTTTCAAATATCAAAAAAAAAAAAAAAAAAAAAAAAAAATGGCCGCAAGAGCTTGCATATGAATCCTTAAACTCTCTCAAACAGTCAGGTAACTTCATTTACTTCATTCTCTTTGTTTTACCCTCTGGAAGGGAAAAGAACACACCAGACAAATGTAAGAGCCCAAAATGAAATAAAAAAATCTAACTCAGATCACTCTGTTCAGTTTTTACACACAGCAAAAGCATTGCCTTTCACACTGATCAAAAGCCTTTACCTTCTCTACACAGTATTTTGGCATTTTTAAAATTTAAATTCTCTGCAGAATCCACATCTTCATTCCATATTAGGGGATATGTACTAGAATGAGCTACTCTTTAGTAGTCCTAAGCTCTGTAGTAAAACACAAATAAATTTTTTACATGTTTAATACTGTTAGTGATAAAATATACCTATTGCTTTTTCTTCCTGGACAGGGATTTTCCACACCAATGGCAGAAGGGACAAGAGGAGGGTCAGAAGTTCTTCTCGACATGTCAGCTCCTATGTTCAGTACAAATAAAAACAAAAGATCTTGTACTTTAAAAAAAATAGATTAACCTTCTTTATTTTACCTAGTTTTTCAGCATTCAGTTTCTTATGCCTTTCTGCTGTTCTAAGCACTGAAAAAACAACCTAACTACAAAGAGTGCTATAATCATTAACTAGAGCCAATCAGAAAGCACCCAAGATATTTATTACACCTCTGCAAATGTTTCTTTACAAAGCTCTCTTAATCCCCCTTGTAGAAAGAATTACTCAAAAAAGAAAACCAGAAAAGTCAAAAGCACAAAACTTAGTAAAAAAACCCCTTAGATTTAAAGAAGTCAACATGAAGCCTCTGACAAGTTCGACTTTGTTCCAAAAATGTATCAGCAAAAAAACCGAAACCACAGAATAACAACCAAAAAACCTCCACTCCCACTGGGATTCTAACACTGACATAGTAAGAACTTCAGTACAGGGAAGAACTGTAGAAAGCACAAAATTCCAACACAATTCTTTTATGGAATGCTTTGCAGCACTATCAGGATGGTTTCAGTCCTAAAGATCAATAACTATCAAACACAAAAAGCTGACTCAAGCATTTTGGTACTTTACATGATTCTGGGACAACTGAAGTCTCTTCTCCTTCCACCCAGCTACTGCACTTGAGCTTCACACATGCCTTAGTCAAATATGAGCTGGCAAACAGGTCTATGATTATCTAGTTTTCCATTTTCTGCTCCTGCTGAAGGACAGAATGCAACTACAACATATCTTATGAATTTCTAGCCTTCCAAATAAACTCATGCACTCTCCCTTAAAAGGAAAGAAAACCAGCACCAAGAACAACCCGAGACAGACAAATCCACACAGTCAAAGCTCAATACAAAAGTTATAACCACTTAAGAAAATCTACTACCTGATCAATTATTGAGTTCAGAGTGGTAAGCAAAATAAACCCACGGCCTTGAACTAAGTATTGTCCCAGTGCTGCCATATGCGTTTCTTCTTCTTCATCTTCCTTGGCTTCTGTCCTCTGTACCACTGCATTGCATAGTCTGTTGACATCAGTCAAGAATTCCCGTGCCAGTGAGTTACTGGCACTGCTCATGTCTGAGCTGTAAGTAGAGGAAAGTACAGAAATTAACTCCATCAGAAAACACATTCCTTATAGACAAAAGACTGGGGGAAAGAAGAGAGCGTTTCTTCCATGTTTCTCACCCCCTCCAATAGACTGTCTGTTGAACTGAGAAATCAATATACCCATGGAGGGTAGAAGGGAAAGAAAAGAACAAACTTAGAGGATTTCAGGGAAACTATATAATGGCCCAGGGCCCCAAACACTGATTTCGTAAATCTAACAAGTAAAAGCCTGAAACCAAACATTCCCTCCCACTGCATAAATGAAAGTTAATTATATTGTTCCAGCTTTTCTTTGTAACCTCTATGCTAGCTTCAATATCTCTCTGCTACTAAAAGGTATTTGACCTGAAGCATATGTGCAAAACACATAGCACTGACACAACACCGTACAGAAAACACATTCTTTAATAGTTTATTTGAACAATACCATGTTATGCAATCCAACAATATGCAGATTGTTTCAAGGGGGAAAGAAAAAAAAATTACTGAGTTCAGATAATTGTGGGAGTTGCAAAAGTACAATGCTTCAGATTTACAGCTAAACCAGACAGTGTTTTCCTTCTGGCATAACTGAGTGGGTAGCAGTCACTACTAGTGTGTGCATAATTCAAGAGACAATTCTGCTGCCATTGTTCAGAAGGAAATACCAAAAATATTGGTTCTGCTTACCAAACTTGTTAATTTTGCTTTGGATGCTCAGCACTAGAACATGGAAAACATTTAACTCAAACAAGACATGAAATGCAAAACTCAGCTGTAGAAAACTCTCAAGAGGATCACAGAAGAAAGCAAAACAAAAACAATTATCAGTGATGGCAGCTATGGAAACAAGATCATTTAATCCACATAAACCTCACTTAATGAGTGCTACGCACATTTAACTCCTATTTCTGTATAAACAGCTTAAGTAAAAGCTTGAAAAGGTCAAATACTTTCATCACATCCAAGCACAGAATGTGCAAAAAAAAAAAAAAAAAGAGCCAAATAACTTTCAAGGTAACATTTAAATGTAACAGATGGATTAATATGCAATTATTAGGTAAAAAAATAAGACCTTGGAAGTAAAAGCAAGTTTGTTTGCACTAATGGTACAGAAAGCTCCCTCTAGTAGCAAAACTGCAAATATTTATACATAATACATATACATTCACTGTAGAAGTAGCAAAAAATTCTTACCAGAATCACTTTGCCAGTTTAACACATTTATCTCCTATCTGGAAGAACAAGCAAATATATTCTGGAAATATCACTCTTGGTTCACCTGTTTTTAAAAACAGAAAAATATAATGGTTAATATTTTTTAAAGTTATTTTATGACTTTTGAATTTGAAATTTATTTTATTAATTTTGAATTTTTGAATTTTCAATTTTTTTTACATTTTAATTTGAAGAGTAGTCCTTCAGGGTTTTTTGAGTTTTAAAGCTCTGGTTTTCACTTTTAGCTTAAGATTGTGCACAACTGAAATTCTATTACAGAGAAAATAATTGGCATACATGAAATAAGTTAATATCATAAAATCCATTAGTTTGTAAAATGCAAAATGAGCTAGGTACACAAGTTTAAATAATTCCCTCAAGAAACAGGATGAGGTTTTAGTGATCACTACCTGCACATATAATCACTGAAGAACTTGCAGCTCTAGGTACACACGAGGGGTAGCAGAAGAACTGAATTATGAAGTCAGGTGTTGACGTAAATGCATCTTAAATCTGTCCTAGTGTGTCCTGACAGAATACCAAATACCAATTCTCTATTACACTAAGCACTGCAGAAGATGTAGTTAATAAAACCTGAAAAATCTGGGAAAATCATCAATTGGAAATTTATCACTGGGAATGCAAGGGGTAGTAACCAAGAAAAGCCTCAAAAACATTAAACTACTAAAGGTGTCTAGGTGAGCACTCAGACATTTATTACATCCACACTTAATTTGTGAAGAAAAAACCAAAACACTACAGACAAGGACAGGAAAGAAAGGAAAGAAAAACACTAAATTCAGTGGTTTAGTATTCTCAGATGGCAAGTAAATAAACATTTCAGCTTAAAGTTATGAGCATGAACACTACATGACAGACTTCCTTAAGGAAAGAGACAAACACTATAGGTTACCCAAGCAAGCACCTAATAATTGGCATCCCTTTGACTGCTAAGAAACATTTGATCCACATCCTCACAAAAAACTAACCTACCCATTCAGCTAATAGTCACAATTTATTGAAATAGGATAGTTTAAGCAGCTAGTGGTTTTGCAGTTGCACCAGACTAACAGACAGAGACAAGCTGCCCATCATGCTTTTGTGTCCTTCCAGCTGACACTTCAGTCTCCAGATTTCCTGCACTGCTTGCCTGGTTATGTAGATTCAATAAACATTGCCATATTCTATCAAAAGGGTGGATTCCCAACACCAGTAGCAAGTATAATTTTGTTGCCGTTAACACATAAAGACATTAGGCATATATTCTTAATACAGTAATTTAATATAGAATGGATAAGGAATGGGTAAGGATTCTACAGTGCAGAAAAAAAAAAAAAAGTAGAGATATCATGCAGAATAATGGGGGACTTATTTTAGGACTTGTTTCAACAAGTGCCAGCTAGTTCTGAGCTGTACCTATTTCTTTTTCAGCAATGAAGATTTGAAACTGACAGCACAAACATATCTTTGGAAACAGTTTGTGATATAACCTAACTAAGCTGTATGGGAGCAGAAAGAAACCTACTAGAACATTGTACACAGTCCTAATGAGACATTAACAGTTTTACAGTTCTGAAATACATTATGTGTCAGAGCTTCATATAGCCAGCTCTTAAAAAAAAAGTGCCATTTCATTTGCTAGAAGAATATGACTATCATACTTCATAAGAATCACCTCTACTACATAGTATTTATTTATAAAAGGAAAAAAGCCACAAGTTAAAAAAACAAAAATCACTTAACTGTGAATAATCTGATCTTCTGCTGCCCTTTACATGCCCATTTTTGCATCATGCTCATAATTCAACCTGTATCATGTCTGCCCTCCGGGCCCTTTCTGCACCACCTCTCAAGGGAGTTATTACCTATTTACTGTTGTAGTAGAAATTTATTTCTTGCACCTGAAAATTGTATTTTCTCTGAACTTCTTTCCATTTTTATGAAGTTACTAATCAACTGAACATCTTAAAGTGTAAGACTGTCTTGCACTTAAGTGGAGTTTTAAGGACAATTTTGGTATTTTCTTACAAAGGATGGAACTCAAAAATAAGACAAATTTAGCTATCTTGAATACTGAATCATTAATATACTAAGTTTGCATCATGCTAATGATTAGATGTTCTCTTACAACAGTAGTATTTTTGGAAAGAAGAAAATGGAAAAAAAAGCATACTAGAGTGAACTGGCCTTTTCCTTAGTTGTTTTCAGCAATACATTGCCCAGAAGGGCCTGGAATGTCCAGTAAACAGAAGTATCATGACAAAACGCAGTACTAAGTCAAAGGCCCATAATACAAGTTTATTACTTTTAGAAACTGTTGCCCAACAGCTACAGCAGAAGTAAGAGAACTAGATAACACATAGCTACAGAAAGCTGTTAATTTATTTACCTTCCCTAATTTTCTGTTTAGGTAAGAGATAAACATTGACCAGGCATGGCAGGGCTACAAGTCCTTTTAAGTACAGATTGCAATGAAGTTGCTTTTTCAGTAGCTATTAAAATTAAAAGCTTTTTTTTTGGAAAAAAAAAAAAAAAAAAAAAAAAAAGCCTTAGTTTCTACAAGGCATTGTGCAATCAAGATTTTTCTGGCCTCTAGTTAAAAAACTTGTAGCCTTTTCTGTATAATAATTAGTCATTCTGTATATTAAAGCATATATATACAAGTCACTTCTGGCCAACAAATACTACATTTAGTTTATACGGTATTTATTTCAATTGGCAAATGTTTATCCCAGCCTCATTGCTTGTGCTTAATGTATATGCTCTGGAAAGCATGCTTGTTACATTTTCAAGGATTTTAGCATTAATATATCAATCATTATTTAATCAGATTTAGTCTGGGGTTAAACTTGCAATTCAAACTCAAGCTTCTGTTAGCAGAGGACACATACATAATGATGAGCATCAGCATCTTATTAACACTTAGACACACCACAAGAGGCTGCTGCTATTGCAGCAAAGATTGTCAGGGTTATTGCAGACACTAAGTTTAGCTTGTTAGTGGCAGACAGCAATTTTGATTGTCTGGTTAAAGAACACTAACAATTAAACTAAGAATGAAATCCTCTGAGCAAACTGGGGAGACAAAGTGCATGAGAGCATGCTATAGAGAAATACATATCTAGTCTAGCCTGGAAGGAAATGGGAAGTAGGGTGCTGCCTTGAAATCTGCACGTGGTGGGAAAATGCAAGTAAAGGCTCAAAGTAATGCACCAGCAAAATCAGCATTCTTCCATTTCTGCTCTTTTGATATGATTCAAAACTTGACAGAAGCTGGAAAGAAATATCCAGCTGACATTGCCAAAATAGGTTACACAGCAGGAGCAACACACAGACAGAAAGTAAACAGGAACCTGCAGTTTAAGCACAGCATCTCTGAAAGCTTGAGACACTTTGATGCTTAGCATTACTGATGCAGGGCAATCAGCCAAAAGAATAGCTTACAAAACACAGCGAACATTTGCTAACCATCCAACAACTCGGTCAAAAACATTAGCAAACAAGAACAAAACCAAAACATTTTAAGTTTGGTTCATTCTCAAAACAGACATACCAGACAACACTCCAGCTTCACAGAAGACCTCCTGCTTAATATTTTCAACCACTTTCTGCTCTGTCCTCTGCTACTGTTTACTAACTATTCGCAGTTACAGAAGCAGAAAAGTAATTACATACTAAGGCAGTGCTGCTCTAACCATGACACTTCACGTGAAAAAAAATCAACCTCTTAACATAGAGAATTTATTATAAGACTGCAGGTAGCTGTCAACTTTTTTGGCTCAGTGCTATTTCTGACCGAGTACTTGATTTCATCAAGGAGTTCAGTAACCAGCTTTTACCCTTACATGTAATCCACTAGATCAGTATTATTTCTGAACAAGTTATTCGGAGCTCTCTCAAAGAAAAAAGAAAAATGTGAAAAACAAAAATGCTTGGTATGTTTGGATAAGTAACACATGCACTGTCCTTTTAACAAGCCAAGGAAGTGTGTCAAGTGCACAAGACAGTAAACAAGTATTATTTTAATGAACCTGCAAAAGTATGATGAGACCATCAGAGTAATGATATTTCAGTTTACACAAGCATGTTGATGTCTGTATAATCTTAATATTGCCACCTCATATATTAACTCCCATCTCATTTAAGAGGGATGTTTGTCTTGCAACACCTGAAGTTTGAGAGTCCTGCTTCTACAAGTATTGTAAACCTTCTATAAGTATGTTGTTTACTGGTGTTCTACTGCCATGGTACTAAAAATTTAATCCATGAAGCTCAGTGCTTATACAACCTGAGAATCAGACAATTTCTACCTCTTGTGGATATGCAAGCATTGTATCTTACACTGAAAAAAAAATTAAAGGAGGTAACTGTGCTTACTGAAAAAAATAGTCCTTAAAGAAATAAAAATACACATTTTCATATTTCATATGGTTAGGGAACACTGAGATGATTGCTCAACTAGTGATTGCTCATGTAGAATAGGAATGCCAAGGGAAAAGAACCAAATGAGATCAGACAAATAACGGGCCAGGTTTGTTCAAATAAAAGAAACAGGTACTTTCCAAAATACCTGTCAGATATCTATATAGATATAAAATCAAGTCAGCAAACATACCCAAGGCTACAGACACTTTGAGCTACAGAGGCATTACAGCAGGTGCAGGCAGGTCACCTTCTCAGAAACAGTTTCAGAGCTGTCACCCTTCTGATCAAGACCCAGACCAGTGGTGTACCACACAGTGAAATAAGAAAGAAAAAGCCAAACCCTTGCTTACTCCCAAATTATAATTTCCCATGGATTTTCAGGCCTCAGGTTTTTGGTTTTTTTTGATAGTTTGAAATCAAACTCATGAGTAATGTCTTTGGGCACAAAGGTTGTTGCAGACTACACTTCTAAAAGTTGGGCAGAGTATTCTTCCAAAACATAACCTGTAATGTATTTGCTAAAGTTTAATCAGCTTTCCTGTGATATATTCTGACCTGTGAGTGTTTATGTCTGCTCTCCCCAACATGTTTCTAGAATTTCACTTGTCTAGCATAACTAATGGTGAAACCAGCTCTAAATGGTAGAGCCATTACTCAGAGGTATCTCAGATTAACATGTACACATTATTCTTGTTTACATACAACAATACACACACACTCCAACCTCCAGTTCATGCTTTTTTATTCAACTGCTTCCAAAGTGTCATCTTGGGACGTTTTTTCTCACAAAAATTCAGCAGGTTCTGCCTTGAGTTATAAAGAACAATAGTCCTTTACAAGTTAACAAATTATCAATAATTTCCTCCTTTTTGTGTCTGGGGGAAATACCACTGAGACAGAACTAATGGCAAAGAACACTACAAGCTAGCTGCATATTAGACAAGTGCTTTGAGACAGTTTCTCAACTTCATTTTATTTAAGAATTTTATTTAGTCTTCAAACAATATGAAACACCTGTGAATACATTCTTGTCAAGCCTGAAATCAAGCAAAAAAAAAAAAAAAGAGAGATGATTCACCTAACAAGATAAAAAGTACAATATTAATGAAAGACAGGCTCTCAAACAACCACCTACACTCAAGTTATACATTAGCCCTGTACATATGCTATACTCAAGTTTATGCTAAGGTTGTGGTCTTACACTATCCAAAGTCATTAACTACAACATAGTTGTTAGCCAAATTAATCCATTCTAGTTCATTTAAAATTTTCATATTTCAGATGACTGCACACAGGCATGGAGAGTAAGCATTCCTTACAAGAGGCATGGGGAAAGCTGGGGGCCTTCAAAGGCTGTGTCACACTAACTGTGTCAAAAACAAACATGCCTACTATCATGGACATCAGCTAAAAAGCACTAAAGAATACAAGGCTGCTACCAATACCATGAAAATGTTAGCAGAGTTGAAGACTAGGATCTCTTTCAGATCTTACCTAAAATGTCAGAGGCCAACGCCTCTGCAAATGCACGGTACTAAAGGAAGGAACTGACAAATATTCCACCACAAGGCGGAATCTATGAAAGATCAGTAAGTTCTTACAAAAGAAAAATGAAGGATGAAGATCATCTGTAAAACATTTGGCAGTGGCAAGGCAATGCTCCTAAGTGAGCCTTGTTCAGAACACTACTCAGAAGGCTAACAAGTTCTTTGCTAAATTAAAATATAAACAAGTAGTACTCCTACATACCTTCTTCCATACTCTAGGTTTGATACTTGAACCGCAGAACAGACTACAAGCAAGCCTTAACAGTCATGTCTACACAGTAACTAAATCTAAAGATCAAGACAACATCCACAGACTCCGCAAACTGAAAGAAAAGCGGCAGGTTACTATGGCAGGTAAGTCAGAAGTTCAGTGCCGGTGTCTCCAGTACTGAGCCCACAGAGACTAGCCCTGCACCACCAGGCAGACTTGGTGATATCCTCTCATGGGAGCCCACAGTACTGGAAATAGTGTGGCCCCTGTGACTGCAGTTGGGGCCACAACAAAAGTATGAAGAATATGAAGAACACCCTGCATTTTGAACAACAAATCTGCTCAAGTCATGACATAGAGAATCATACAAAACCTTTTGTAACTTATAATCTTATACACTTTGATTGCACCAACACCTGGAGAAAGAGGAGATTTCAGCACTCTTGAGTGCTTGAGGCACTCTTACTGAAGGGATATGAATGAGTAAAGCCTATCCTAAATGAAAGCTTAGTAGTTAGAGGATTGAAACTACAAAGTGTTCAAGATAAGTTTTGACACTGTGACTAAAGTACCCACTAAGAGCAATTAAATAAGAGGGGAAGATCAATGATCAGAGATTAAAAAAAAAAAAAAAAAAAAAAAAAAAAGAGAGACATTGAAGGAATTGAAGGACAGAAGACTAATTCCACTTCTGAATCTTTAAAATCGGTTGTAAAGTTGATATTTGCTATTAGCACTGAACTGGCCCCAGACGACCCAGTCAACATTCCAGATAACTACAGGCAAAATGACTCACATCTCACTATACACAGCTTTACTCCAATAAGAATGCAAATAAGAAACAGCCAGGATTTTTAACTTGTTTCTGAAGTTTAAACAGTACTGCAAATTAGTCAGAGTACAGACTCCGACAAAAATTATAATTAATAATTACACTTTGCTACATATAATAATGACCAAAAATATGATGTTTCTCAGTATACCTATTACTAGATAGACAAACTTTAACAAATACTGAATCACCAGAGAAAACCTTTAATCCATTCACAATAGAAAGAAAAAAATAGTGCCAAACTAGGAAGCCCCCAATTATAAATGTGCATGTGAATACACAAAAAAAAGATTTTACACTGCTGAGATGCATGAAGTATGCCAGATGAAGGTACATATGTAGCCAAGTAGCACTTTCAGTAAGCAAACATCATATAATTTTTGCTGCAAATGCTAAGGACTTAGCGGGACTCCAATAATCAAATTGGCTTTAACTGATGTAATTTAGGATTCTAAAAATAGTTCTGGAGTAATTAGGAGTACCTTCTGGAGAAAAAAATACACCCCCACATCCCCCCCAGCATTTCCTCTATATATACAGACACATAAAGGAAGTTTTCTGCTTAGCTTTGATCTTTTCTTAATTGAAACATGCAAATAAAAAATGAAACTACACATTCCTCACTGACTCAAATCTCCCTGTATCATTGAAAGATGCAAGTAATACTAAGAAAAGTGATAAAAATCATGTAGCATGCAGTTTTACACATAAGGGCTTTTGCTTTGTTTCCTCTACAGCAAATTATAAGAATGCTTGATCTCAATTCTTGGAAATTAAGATTAAACTCTTGCCTCACAACAGAAGGACTAGCACTAGGTTAATTTTCATTTTAGTGTCTGTTTAAACTACTGAATCACAACTGGTAGTCAATTTTTGAAACCTTCTAACAATTGTTATATTGTTGGATTTTTATCAGGTCCTGCAACAGAATTATAAACTATCATGAACATTTCTTACTCTAAATCTTAAATATTTTCCTCACTAATTGACATCTTTCCAAAATTAAGGCATTAAGAGATATTCATCCTTTCAGATTGCTGTTTCCATTCCTCATTCTCGATCCTTTAATTAACACACTAAAGCCTATCAAATCAGTAGAGCTTACTGAAGGTAACAGATCTAGTTACCTACTTTTTGTCATTTATTCCCCCAAAGAACATAAATCTTTGGTAAATGCTTCCACAATACTAGAGGAATCGATGATATCAAGTGTTTGCTGAAATAAAACTACACAGAAGTTAACATCAGTTTTAATACTTCCAACAAACCCTTGCATTTGGCATTACCTGACAGTAATTCCTCCTAATATTTCCTCTTTTCAATTTTCTCTTGGGAAAACAGAAAGGTTTTTCTCTACTGTCAAAAGCCGAAAAAGTCAGAAACTCCCTCCTCCCACCTCACAGTACTTCATATTCCTGTACTTTTCCATGGATCATGGTGATAAGTTCTAACTGAAGCCAGGCAGCTCAACTTTCTGGGTGTGGGAAAAGAGAGCAAAGAATTCATAAACATAGAATTAGCTGAGATTGTCAGAGCGGCTGAGCAAGCATCTGACAGACACAGTCAGGCACGAGTCTTCCAACCTTCTTTTGCAAACCATTATTCAAGACTTGCCTTCCACTTCCCACCTTTTAAATTATCCAGGAAGTGCAGGAAAGCTTTCCTAGTGCAATTGAGAGTAATTCCCACAGTGCCTCAGCACCACATGGCTCAACAACCCCATCAAACAGAAGTGTCACAGGGCAAGCCCCAGATGCCTGCAGGGAGCTACACAAGCTCAGAAGTGCAGGAGATAACCCTTTCAGTGTTCCCCACTGCACGGTCACTGCAAAACCTCATCCACAGTAAGAGCAGGCAGTAGGGAGTTATTTATGGGGGAGAAGCTGACTAAGAAACAGAAGACAGAGAGAGAAGCAGAAGAATAGAAGCCCTGGCTCCTTTGTAACACACCAAAAATCACAAAATCCATGAGGTACAGAATGTAAAGGAAGATTAAATGTGCAATAGTGACTAAAAAATAAAAGCTAGGGGAACTTTAGAGAAATATCCAAAACAAAGATACAACAGAAGCTCCAGCAGGTACAGGCACCAAGACACAGCACTATTCCAGGACTTCACTACATGGATGACAATATAACACACCTATCCCTTTTTCAACATACATAAACTAATGAATTTCACAGGGTTTTTTTCCCCACCTTCCTCTTACTCAGCATAAGATTTAATTTGTATCTTCGCAGAACACTGTTACCTAAAAATCACACTACTTTAATTTAATTTAATTGGTACAAAGAACCCGACTTCCCAGAAACAGATTTTAATCAGACCCCAGGTTACAAACAGGAATCAAAGAGCCAACAGCTTACAGCAAGAGAAAACTCAAGACTACACACAGCCTTCTCCTTTCCCATCACACATTCCAGTATCACTCCTGTACAGAGTGCTCCATCTGGAAGCAAGACTTCACCTTGCACTAATTTCAAAGTCCTGGAGAGCCATGTTCAAATGCAAGACCTGAATCTAAACAGAGGGAAAGAAAACCTGATCCGGTGCATACGATGCTGCTTTATTAGTTCTTCTCAACAGACCATGAGAGAATCAGAAACCCTGCTGAACATCAGTAAAAGCCCACATCTCCCAAAATGCAGCTAGGGTGGAGTTATACAAGACAGCCCAGCCCACCTGACAACTCATGACTAGCAAGAAGGTGCTTTTGTTGTTCCCCAGCAATTCTTCTCTTCCTCTAACCTCCAGGACTGCAATCATCCAGTTCCTTCTTGACATGGCCCACCCCGACAGCTTTGCAGAAAACTCTTTTTCAGCTGGAGTTGTTGTTGTTTAATTGCCATACTGAGGGATGAGGCAGTTCTCACTGTCAGTGAAGGGAAGGCTGTGGTGGGAGATTTCCTCCTTCAGCAGTAACAAGCTGCTCAATCAGCTTAGAAAGCTCAGACAAACCACTCCAAATCACACAACAGAAGGAGCCTCAAGTCTCTGCTACCTGATCTAGTCCCAAGTGTACTACCCTCAGATCAGTGCTGCCACAAGAACCAATAGCTGCAATGACACCAGCTCAACTACTTGACACTATCTATAGGCCCGTGAACTTCCAGCAAGCAATAATTTGCCAAAGTACCTGATATTCTCATAATCATCTCAGAGTTGGAAAAGAAAGCAAGAGACAAAGTAATCCCAGGCATATATACATAAAGACCTCCCACCACTGCATATTACAATCCTTTTCTAACAATATAATCCAATTTTCCAACAAACATAGCAAAAAAGATGTAACACAACAGCTACTACAGTTCCTAGCTAAGGAAGCCCACAGAGCCTGACAACTCCTCAAAAAGGAATAAAATAGGTATTAGTGTGGTCTTGTCAACAACAGCTGTTCACTGCAAAGAACTGCAACTCACCCACAGAGGACGAGCAAACTTGTTCTGGACAGCACTTCCAGGTGCAGTAGAATCCTCTTACAAAATCATCACTTCACCCTACATTCCCTCTGCTCCTTTCTGCCCTCAAAAGACAAGTATCAAAACTAGTTTTGCTTCAGATTTCCTTCATGGGCAATATTATCTTATTTGAAAAGAGACCACCATGGCAATGGCAAAATTATGCAAATATGAAGGAAATATTAAATTACAAGCTGAAAGGGTGTACAACTTCTGCTCATAAGGAAGCACCATGATCTATTACAGAAATTACTGACAACAGGAATATAGAGCTGAGCTTCCTGAAGTGCTTGTTCATAGAATCACAATATTTGCTTATGCTCTTTAACCTTGACTGCAAAGAGAACTGTATGAAAGCAGCAACTTACTTTCAGTAAGTGTTAAGAATGCAGATTTTCTTTTCCACTGTTTTTTATAAATCCAGTGTCCAACTTTCCAACAGATCCTACACTATTGTTCAAAGTACCCCAGAGTCTTTCCTTACTATCTTAAGCTACACCAACAACTGATGTGGTGACACATGAAAAACCTACCAGGCTCTATGGTAAAGGAGGAAGCAAAAGAAGCATCAAAGGAGAGCCTTAATTAAATGGTTATTAAACTTACAGAAAAACTTCTTACAATCAAACATTTTTCATGGAAAGCTGTCTTTGAATATGGTTAAAAAAATTCACAGAGCAAGAAAAAAGGGAAGGCAGGAAGAGAGTGACATCAAAAAAGCTCCTCTCAAGAAATCTGTACACAGTCTAATAAACCAAGTGACAACTGACTTCCTTTGGCAACTGGCTTTGATTTTAGAAGTAAAGAATTGAAAACTACATGCTTTTAGCTTGCAAGTCTCTGTCCAAAGAACAAGGAAGAACAACTAAATTAAAACAGCCTAGAAAAAGATGGGTTTCTTTTCCTTATCTATGATAATACACAAAAAGAATATTTTCCATTCACTCAATTCAAAACATCCACCAGAAAACCTCAGAGCCAGTAAACCACAGATTTCCTAAAGCATCTGAGAGGACACTTTCTTCTCTGCACTACTGGTCTATGAGCCTACAATACAGGCAAAAAGGAGACTCAAGAATGTTTTCCTGAGTCCTTACCACACTGTAGGTCCATTATGATAAAAGCTCTATGCAGACATGGTCTCCTGTCCAAGCAAGCAAAATCTGATCCTTTCTTCAGGAAAGGTTAAATGTTCTAGACACCTCTTTTCTGCTACCTAGCACAAGATTATGATACACATGACTAAAACAGAGAGTTGTCCCACCAACACATCAGCAACAGTACACAAGCTTGTGTCACCAGCTCCAAGTTTCCTGTAGATCCTTATAATGAAGTCTTCACACGGCACTACAAGCAAGAAGAAATAAAAGAAGAAAAAACGCCTGCCATCCAGATTTTTTTCTTTAGCAAGTCCAACACATTTACAACCACACTATATGCTTTTCCAACTCCTAGGACATGACATTCAGCGATCTGATCTTCTTTCAGAATTTCTTCAATCACTCTGCTTTCTCTTATACAAAAAGTTTTATTTTCACTCCCAGTGATGCACTTGCTTTTCTTGCCTTCTCCCATCACTGCAGATATTAGTAAAAGGTAGCTCTTTAGTTCCTCAGGGGATATCAGACAATATCCAATTCTTAGACTTTTGCTTTTCTCTCGGAGAAGCGCCTATGAACACTCTCCCCCCCAGTCAAAGAACATGTAGAGCAGTTCCCATCGCTCCTCTCTCCACTCATTTTGATGCATGTTTTTGGAAAGGGGCAGTTCAGGTGCTGAAACGCTGCGACTCTTGCATATTCCACGTCCGCCAGCGTTATCGCGCTTCCGTGAACAGCCCACACTTTTCTCCAACCCTTATCTGCACCACACGCCTCGCTGACAGCAAAGGCTTTGTGTCCGCGCTTTGCGCCAGCGCCTCGCACAGCGCTGCCCACCGCAGGGTGCGCACTGAGCGGCTCGGGCTGCCAGGGACCACAGCGGGACACTTGCCCCAAGCTCCCCGCCCCAGCAGGGTCATCCTAGAGCCCGTGGCACAGCACTGAGTCCAGGCGGTTCTTGAACATCTCCAGTGAGGGAGACTGCACAACCTCTCCGGGCAATCTGTTCCAGCGCTCGGTCACCCGCACAGCATCCCGGTAAGACGGGAGGGGGCGGAGGAGAATCCGCACGCACCGCCTGGACACGCACACCGGGTGTTAAACGTCGCCTTTCGGCAGAGGCGGAGGCCTCACGTCAGCACGGACCGCTCCGGGCCGCCCAGCGCCCGCCGCCGGCCCGGGAGCACTCGGGCCCGAGCCCGCGGTGCCCCTCCCGCCGCCGCTGCCCGGGAGCCCGGGGCGGGCCGGGCCCGCCCGCGCCACCTCCGGCGGCTCCTTCCGCCTACTCCTGCCGCCGCCGGGCTGCCCCGAGCCGCCAGCGGCATCTCCAGGCGACTGCAGCGCCACTGACAGCCCGCCGCGGCTGCCGGCCCCGGCCCGCCGAAAGCCGCGGGCAGGGCCCGTGCCGAGCGCCCTGCCGCGGCCCCGCGCCGCCAGGCGAGCCCCCGCCGTGGCGGTGCCCGCCCCGCCCTTACCCGCTCCTCTCCCCGCCACAGCCGACGCGCCCGGCCGCCCGCTCCGCTCTTATCCCGCTGACAGCGTCCCGGCAGCCCATGGCGGGAGGTTCCTGCCCGTCCCCGCCGCGCCGCCCGCCCCCGTCTCCCCGGCAACACAGAGCCCGCCCCGGCCGCGCCTCCGCCCGCCCCGCTCCAGCTCCGCCGGGCTGGCGGCGCAAGGGCGCTCCTGGGAATGCCGCGGCCAGCCTGGGGCTGCCGGCTCCCCCTGCTCCTGTGCTCGGGCCGCCACAGCGCCCGGCAAGTGCCTCACGGGCAGCCGGCCGGCCTGCAGCTCCCGCTGGGGGCCGAGCGGGCGGGAGGTGCTCCCCCAGGCCGGTTACTCCACCGCCACCACCAGCACCCTGCCCGGCTTTAACGTCAATATTAAAAACGCCCTCACATGCGTGTCACGTATCCGTGGCCACCCTCCGCTGGCGTCTGGGTGCTGCGAGCCGCTGTCCCCGCGGCTCCGAGGGTTGGCGCTCTGCCGTGGCGTTTGCCCGCAGTAAATCCTTGGAGCAGCTGTACGGCTGCGGAGCTGGGCTTGGGCTGGAATGCCCAGCGGAAACGGCTGCCCTGAGTGCTGGTCGATCAACTCCCTGACAGAACAGGTTCGCGTAGGCAAATAAATAAATAGTGAGTCTTGACTGCATGCTGCTGCTCTCGCCTGCTTCAGAAATTCACCGTGCAAGGCCAGGGCACTCAGTAATTTTATGAAAGTGAAAGCAATACGGTACAGGCGATGTTAATAAGAATATGCTTCATATACCCATGCATGCCTAGCTTTGGCATCACCGTCCTTATTCTTGAAATCAGAAAAATATGTATACAGAGGGTGCCCAAGTGCATCCTTTCACATCCTTATGCCTCTTCGTGGTCCATTGGCCTCCTACTCCCTGACCTTTGCTGCCTTTTCTGGTGAGGACCGTGTAATTGCATTTCGCTTATCATCCCAGGGCCTGCTGGCTACCTTGGTGTCATATTGGCTTTGTAAAACTTAAGCCAGGCTGCCTGCAAGGATTACACGGATGGTCAGAGCCAGATCTTGGGAATGCTTCAAACAGCAGGATCCCAGGACCCACCTGCCAAAGTAAGTTTAGATACACACGAGGTAACAGTGGTTAAGTCTTGCAAATATAAACTTCAGTCTGCCTGTACACTCTGCTTCTCATGCTTTTTCCCGTGGCACCCACTTATGGCCACATTTCCTTTTTTTTTTTTCCCTTGTCACCTGCTTTTGGCTGTTGTTCATGTTTGTGCTCACCTTTTTGACAGGAAACAAGCAAGCTATCCCTCTTAGATGAGTACTGGGTTAAACAGGTTGTGGGATATTCCAAACCAGGAGAGCAATTTCCCTACAAGGACCAGCTCTGCAGACCCCAAGACTGTGCCTTTCTCTGGGAATTAAGCACCTAGGCAACACTTCTTCACCCAGAAATTGCTTAAATCCCTCAAGAACAGCAGTCCTAGGGAAGCACCACCAGCATTCCAATAGAACAGGAAGGAAGAGAAAGGAGCCTGACACTCTGCTTTTTTGCTAAGCCAGGTTACACAGCACAGTCACCAAGCTGCAGGTGTGGGAGCCCCAGTGACACCCCATGTCTCTGCTTAGGTGCTCACCCTTGAGAAGCTCAGAGAGATAAGTGGCTTTCAAAGGCACCCAAGCCTCTGCAGCAGCCACAAAGAGCTTAGGGGAAAAGTGGTTCAATCATTGTCCTGGAGTTTAGATGACAGTTAGTTGCTGACTAAATTCAGGCAGACTAAATCCTACTTTTAATCCAGTTTATTTTAAACTCCTGTGGAACATGGTAGGATTCAATCCAGCCCATCCCATCTGGCACTGCAGCTGCTGGAGAGGAAAATGAGCCAAGATTCCCAAACCCAGAGTCAGGAAGTCCTTGCCATAATAATGGTCACACAAATCCTCTTTACTTCCTGCAGCTGAGGAGAAAGAGAAGTCTCTTCTCCCTCAGAACCAAGACTTCCTGTTTACTGAAAAGAGATACCACTTCTTTATCTTTCTTTTAGATCTTACACTTGCCAGACGATGACTGCATGTGTGTGTCCCTGCTCACTGCTGACAGCATCCTGAAGGCAGAGGTTTCTACTGGTCTCTTCCACGAAACTCCTGCCTGCCAATACCTCCAAGGCTCTTTGCTGTTCTTTGTGCTGCTGCCCAGTTTTCCTCAGAAGCAGATGTAGGACAGAGCAAACACAGTGCTTGACATTTGCACACTATCCAGGAGACCAGTGAAGCTAAGCAGGCTGTACATCGCCTTGTGTGATTGTACAGCAAAACTGTAACAGCAGCAATGAAAATGGAAGCAATGGCCAACAGCACATCAACTCATTCTTAGAGTATTAGATTTTACTGTGCAAAGAATATGAACATTTCAGATTGGTAACACAAATTTTACTAAAAATAAGAGTTTTCAGGTGAGAATTGGCCATCATATACAAACATCTGAATGAATCTTCACAAGGTATTTACTAAAATCTTCAGAAGGGAAGTATGCCATAGCCTAAGTAGAACTGCACTGAACAGTTATCATGTGTGTTAAAAAAAAGATTATAAACTGTTTGGACTGAGAAAGATAAGCAGGGACAATTAAAGATTTTATCAGAATGATAATGTTTTTCTCACTTGAACGCTTCAAAGTAGAACCTTTCAGCCCATGCGGATTTTTAAAATAATTACAATAATTAAAGATCCTGCACAGATACAACACTATGCCTGCTCTTCAATTTCAAATCAGAGTTTTTCAGTAAAATACTAAGCGTTCTGAATTCATTTGCATCAATATAAATTTGCATCATCTCCATGAAAGTAAGTAGAATGACACCAGTTCATACTAGAATAACTTCAGATCAAATCTGGTTCTTCTTATCATTGGTTCACTGATGACTCCCGCTATCCTACAAACAGTACCTGAACACAAAGAGTATACTTTGAAGTTATTCATCATAATTCTTCCTGGGTTTCTACTATAATTCTTTTTCTTCTGCATAGATGGAGAAGATAATAGGATGGAAAACAAGGAGCAAGAATACAAGTGGTATTTCCCCACTGTTCTCCTGAACAACAGAACAAGCTGCAGCACTGAGACCTGCACAGATCTCACTGGTACTCAACTTCTTCAGTGTGTGGTATTAATGTTCACAGAGAGTGGATTGAGGTCAATGGTTTCAAAATTTTAGTGTTCAGTGAGCCACTGTCCATTCCTGGAATTTCTTAAGTGCCCACTAGATGTTTTTCAATTAAGCTCCATCTACTCTCATCATAAAGATTTCAGCTGAAAGCCTTGCAAAGGTCACATAGTGTGAGGCCTAGATTTTGTTAGCCACATTTACAGTCTCTTTTTCTCTCCTTTCCAATGAATATGTACCTGTCTTGGCCAATTTACCTGTCTTTTAATGATATAAGATATAATAAAAACAATATTTAAAACTGTGGAGTAATTAGTATAATATGTGATCTGTCTTAAGTCCATGATCTTAAATCGGAGTGGTTTGTGGAAAGGGCATCTTTTGTCAGCTGAGATGAGCAGTCTTTCAGCAGGGAATGAATAACAGTCTGTTTTCCCAAGGAAGCACATTACTCCTTTATTCCTATACTACTTTTAAAAAAATCAAAAGAGTTAATAAAATAGAAAAACAGTTTTGCACTTAGGAAGTAAAGGAATGGTCTACAAAACCATTCAAAAAATACTGATCTAGGTGTGGGTCTATCTATATCATGAGGAGAAACAGTCTCTGATTATCTACTCACTTCCAGATCAATGTTGGAGGAGTAAGCTGTTGAATGAATTCAAGGACAAAGATATACAGGCTGAACACTCTTCATGTTTGCATTCTTCATGTTTGGCTACAGTGGTATAGAAATACCAGAGACAAAAGAAAAACATTATCTTGTAGGTAGAAGGCAAAGGTGAAATTATATGCTTCCTGAAGTGTCTTAAAGCACAGGAGTTGTGGAAAGTCTTCCCTAGTTATTTATAATTCTTGTTTAGGTTTGCCTAGTGCAAGCAGGACTCAATTTCCAGTAATGCTTGATTTTTCTCTGCAGTTATTCCTGGGCAGCATACTCTGACACCAGGATAGTTTTACTGATGGTTCTAGGGCTTATTTCCAGAGCAGAAAAGGAGGTAGCCAGATAGCCTGGTGGAAACATGTTGCATCACACTTAAATTTGTTCAATGTCTAATCTAGATGAAAGAATTAAAATGTACTTGCATTATTAGTTTTGAATCAGTGAATCTACTTGGACTATCCTTGGATTTTCCATTTAGAAGGAATTAATCCAGTTTAAAGTTTATTCAAAAACAGCTGAGATAAATCACTGGTTACAATGTATGTTGAACTAGAGTTAAATTGCCTTTTGTGCAGTGAGTTTGGATGATGTAAGAAAACTTGATTTATGCAGAAATTTATGCAGATTGAAGCTAGAATAATTCCCACTACAAAGAAGGAGAGAAGCCTTATGAGAAATGCAAATGGTTTAAAAATATATAGACAGGACTTTGAGTCTCAATTTGCACCTGCTCATGGCTTGTAGATGCATTAATTATACCAGGTCATGGTCTCTTACAGTTACACATTGTCATGTGTCTAACAACTCACACCTGTTCTGCAGTAAACAGTCAGCTAAAGGATGTGGCCTTTAAGTCAGTTCAAGAGGTGAAACTGAGACAAAATCTCATTAAAGGCATGTCAGACTGCAGTTTTCACATGTGCTTGTTAGGCCCAACATTGTCTTTAGCTGGATCTACACCCTATAGGAAAATACCATCTTCCTAATCTACTGCAAAAAGCATCTCTGCAGTTCTCAATAACACACATGCTTTATATTATCTTGTCCCAATCAATGCTATGAAATTGCATAATTCATAGAAAGTAATATTATTTTTTAAAAACTTCTTTTTAGTAGTGGTTCATTAGAAAAGTCCTAGCAGATTTTAATTTTCACCTGTTATCTACCAATTCTGAATTTTTGCACTTCTCTTCTTGAAAAAATAAGATTGTACTTTGGAGTTTTGAATGGGTAGATATTTTATAAACAGCAAACAATACAAAAATTCACAAAAGCATGCAGAGGCCCCTAAAAGTGACCTTGTTTCCAGATGTGCATTTCTGTCATCATTTGCTTATCCATTAATATCCTAATAAATGTTATCCCCAAGAATTGGTCAAGATAACAATCAGTTTTTTAAAGGAGCTTATCATCAGATTGGTAGCTCTGGGAACCACAGGTCTAAACCCCACTTGCAAGAAAGAAAAGCCTATTTATTTTTCCTGGGCATGGTTGAAACCATCTGATACAGCTCACTAGTCTAGTGACAGCTAAACTTTCTTTATTGCTGTTCAGTTTGACACACAGAAACAATTTTTGGTTTTGTTTCAATGCAAATACCTCCATGTCTTTTTCACTGTTTCTGTCTCCTGATGGATTCCGGTGTCACCAAAATGGCCAGTCTGGGTCAGAGCAGACCTGTTCATCCCAGCATCAGCTGCCTGCAGAAGGCTACATGAACAGGACAATAGGACATGTATATGGTGACACTTAGTACCTGTTCCAGTTTGCAGCAGTCTGCACTTCAAGAACATCCTGGGACAGATGGGGTGTCTTCATGGTTTATAGACTTTTGATTCATTTTTGTTCCATTGATTTGTCCAGTAGCTGTGTGAGCCCCCAGAAGCCTCTGCACCCACCAAGTCCTGCAGTGTTCTAAAGTTGAAGTACATGGCAAAAAAGCACCTCTTTTAATTTGTTTGGGACTTTTTACCCACCCATTTCTCTTTGTTTCTTCTAGTTCTTCTGCTTTGTGAAGGAGGGATCAATGACTCTTTGGTTCCTCTCTCTACATTGCTCATGTTTTTAAGACTCCTTGTCAACTATCCCATCTGCTTCTTTTGTTCCACCCTGAAGAGTCCCCAGCTATCTAATCATTCACTGTGTTCCATTTATTCAGCTTTCTTGCCCTTTATAAAACTGTCATAACTCAGGGATCTCTTCTGCCCAAGTAATAGGACTTCTCTCTTCAGTACTTCTCTCTTTGCACACAGTGTTAGGATTCCTTTGACAACACTGATTTTTTTCTGCCATTTTAACCCAATAACTCATAGCATGACATCCTTTTTTTCTGGCTGACTTTCGTTTTTGCTGCCTAGAGGAATTTGCCATCTCTCGCCTCAAACTATGCTTCTTTTTCCAGATAACTTCTATGTCAAACAACACAATTCCAGGGTCAGATTTCTGAGACTTCACTGGGGAGTTCCATCTCTTTCCTCTGCCAAAAAAACTCCATCGAGCTGTGAGATATTTTTTTCTCTAAAACTTATACCTATTAATTATTCTTCACAATATCACATATATTTATACACCTGCTATTTACATTATGTATTTTCTACTAATTTATTTCTGCAACCTTTTTTATGAAGGCTTGACCTCTTTAAATTTAATGAGTTTCAGTGTAGTCACATTAGAAAGACTCAGCAGCAAAATTTGTCTTTCACAAAAATAGTCACTCTATATTGATTAGTTTTTGTTTATGTTTTTTTTTTAAAGAAAAATAGATAATGCAGGTCAACCACACAAACCTATTAATCACAAGACTATGAATAAATTATGAGGCAAGCATTACAATTTTCTGGCAAACTGACTATGACTTTTACCAATGTATTAATGATACATAAAAAGAAAGAAAGAAAGCCGTTTAAAATATTTCTGCATAAGACTGATACTGCATTTCTCCCTGTGAATTCTGATTATTAATCTAATAGTTCTGTTTTCAGTCCAGCAATTAATTTCTTAGTGACTTTGCTGGAAAAGAGAAGGTAATTCAGCAAAGATAAATGTTTAATATTTGCAAACACTTTTCCCCTGAGCTTTGGGTATGTCCATCTTCAGAAGAAGTAACCCACCTCCATTCAAGGAGTGCTAAGCAGCATTCAGGGTGCTCTTTAGCTGCTGGTAAAGCAGACACAGAGCAATCACAAGGGTCCAGCTTGAGAAAGAGCTGAATCAAACAATGGAACTCATTTCCAAGACAACCTTAAAGACACTTGGGTCAAAGAGCATGACATTAAGTGGTTGTATCACATTTCCTGTTGTGCACATCTCTGGAAAGATCCAATGGACTGTTAAAGACTACACTGACAGCAATGAGAGGTAGGATGTTCAAACAACCTACCCCTGTTTTGGGGTGCAAAAGCCACCTTCTTAGTCAACACCAGAGGGCCACTTGGGATGGCCTTGCCCAGCCAAAACTTTTGCATACCGTAGAAGTGGATAAACTTCCTGTAGTACACGTTAAAAACATGCTGGGGAAAACCTGGATTGTTCCTGTCTCAGGCAAAGACAAACCCATCCATGGGACTGCTTTTGCTAAAAAACCTGGATGCACTTGGTGGCAGGATGCAGAAGTCAAAGGAATTTGATTCTGGGTGAAAATAAACAATTAATTACAATGTTATGACTACCCAGTGGTGATATTAGCACTTCTATGGTGGCTAAGTGTGCATCACCTCACTGAGCATCTCATGGCATTGGTCATAGCCACAAGTGTTCTAGGGATCTGAGCCTGATTTCTCTGTGATTGTCACATTCACACCAATGAAGAATGAACTTTGATAAAACAGAACACATGCAGCAGTGCTGCAATGAGAACTGACTCAACTGTACACCATGCACCAATCCAACACCTCACACCATCTTTCCTGCTTGAGGGACTGTTACCAAAGACAAAGGCCAAAGTCATGGAGTGAAAGAATTCCACAAACCTTTTGGGTTTTTTTTTTGGGGGTGGGTGTGTATGTGGGTGTGTGAACATTTGACAGAGGCATTCCATAGACTAAGAGAATGATGTTTGTAAGTATATCTATCAAAACAGATGGATAGGGAAAGTGACAGGATATTGGGCAGTGTGAAACTTGGCATGGTATAATGGTATGGAATAAGGGGTGGATATTGTCCTGGTTTCAGTTAAGGTGGAGTTAATTTCTTCTCAATAGCTACTAGAGTGCTGTGCTTTGGATTTGTAATGAGAATGGTGTTGATAACATACCGATGTTTTGGTTTTTTTTCTAAGTCACTTATCCCTAGTCACTTCCTAGTCACATCCCTAGGACTTTTTTTTCCTTGTGTCTTGCTCTGCCAGTGAGGAGGTAAGCAAAAGAAACTGGGAGGGAGCACAATTGGGGCAGGTGGTCTGAAGTGACTAGAGGGATATCTTACACCATGGAATGTCATGTGCAGTATATAAACTGGTGGAGTTACCTGGAAGGACAGCTGATCTGGGGTCAGGAAAGGGGATTCTGGCATCAGCCAGCAGATGGTGAGCAATTACACTGTGCATCACTTTGTGTTTTTTCTATTACTATTACTATTACTATTATTACATTTTAATATATTTTCAATTATTAAAATGTTCTTATCTCAAGAGAAAAGTTTTAGTTGCGTTCTCTCCATTCCATTGTGTGTTAAGAGAGAACCTATGTAGTGTTTCATCTCCAGTTGGACTTAAAACCACGACACAGCTTCAGCTCTGGCAGAGTGGGGGAATCTGACAAGGAGAATTATGGCAAGCAAAAGGGTGCAAGAGAGCCAGCATGGATGGTATGCAGGATTTACATTGCCTGTTTTGGAATAAACCCAGCACATGAAATAGTCTCTGTAACAACACTCAGCCATTGTGCTTTTCTACTTTTCTGTCTCCAGATTAGCATTTTTGGGTAGGCACGAGCTCTGAAGACACAACAGGGCACAAAACATGCTCTATTTCAGACACTGTCACTTTCTAACAAGGAGCAGGAGACTGTTCCTCAGCAAGAACCTTTCTGACAGTGTTCTGTCAGTTCACCTGCACGCTCCTCTTACTATGTTTTCAGCTCTTTCTCCAAGTGTGTTAAGCATTGCCCCAAGCCATGGATTTACTACTATAACGTAGTGATCAGGAAGAGACAGTACTATGGATTCAAGTAAAGGGAGTGAGCCAGTTTCGAAGTTTTATGTAACTCATTGGAGCTCTGTAGTTATTTAGTTGCTTTTAATAATTCAGTGGGTAGGCTGTCTGAAGTGCAGCAGCCTCTTTGTTTCTTTCCTTTGTGAAGGGAAGGGTGATGCATGCTTGTAGGGCTTCAGACATCTACCCAGCAATCGGCGCAGACTTTTTCAGAGTCACATGCATTCAGACACTATCTCCCAGCACCCGCCCAGGCCCTCTGCCAAATCTTCTCGTTTTCACACTACAAGGCAAAATCCTGTTCACAGTTTTGTCAGTATTACTCTATTGCTGTCAGCAGAGTCATTCCAGAGTCACACTGGTGCAAATGGATTTAATACAACCTTTAGTGTTTCCCCAATCCAGCACACACCATCCTAAGCCTTCTGCCCTACTGCCCTACCTGTCCAGTGTTTCTCCCCTGCCTGCTGACCTAGCATACAAGCTGATGCACAGATGGCTCAAGTGCTAATCATCCCTGAGTCCTCACACCAGACCTCACTAGAGACTTCCCTGCTAACTTGCACCCCAGGCAAATGCCCCAGCCACCTCCACTCAGGTTAATTTTCCTGCACACCCTCACACACCACTACCACCATTCCATGGCAAGAAGAATAACCCTCCTTGGAGGACTTTCTTCCTCTCAACCATCTCTCAATTTCCTTGCAGCTTCCCTTTCCCTTAGAAATTAGACATCACCATAAAGAATAAAAACTGTTTGAAAACTTGTAGAGCATACCTGGTTTCCTCAGAGAGTTGCTACTAAAAGACAAAGGGATGTCAACACAGAATTACGTGGGCATCCACTCCTGGGCACTCCTCTGTTAACATTTGACATGGACTCAGCCATCTGCACAAACTGCTGCAGTGGAACCTTGAATTTTCTGTCAGACTGCTGGATGAAATCACAGCTTCCTTGCTGGTATGCTCTGGCTCCTTTTCAGCTTCCCACAAGCAGCCTGTCCTGCAGAGGCTTGGAATTCAAAAGTCGCTTTGGTTTGTTTTCCTTTGAGTTGTTTGTATGCTGCTGTGTCTGCAGTGCTGCTGGAGGAAAAAAGCACATAGGAAAGGAAGGAAAGAAAAAGGATTCCTGCAGGCTTTTACTGTCAGTGGTGCAGGAGGATGAGTAAACAGTGCAGAGACAGCTAAAAAGACTGTGCTAAGTGGTGAAAGAGTCTAAAAGCTTTCCAATGTGCCATTCCATTGTGTTTGCTTGAGTTTTGTATATAGGCGTATAAAGAGGGAACAGTTTGGCCTTAGGCCATACTCAGGAACTGAGACAACTGAGTGAAAAATTCAAAACTCTGTCCTGCTCTGCCAAAAAGGCTCTGAATAAGCAATCTGAGCTGATCTGCAGAAATTGTTTCTGGTCTCCCGCTGATGTCATTTCTCCAAGCACAACATTACTAAAAAAAATAAAAAAAGGAAAAGGTTGACCAAACATCCAATTCAAAGTCTACATATACCTTTCAGAGTCTGCAGTCTCCTTTTGAATTTTCAACTGCAAGAACAGCAAGGCCAGGATCCCCTTATTCTAGTCACACTAAAGAAATTATATTTGTTCTAAAATACCAAATTACTTGATCTAAATGTGTGTGATCCCAACTGCATAGGCATCAACTCTCTTAGGGCTATTACTGGTATGCAGGTTTCAGCAAAACATGAAGAGATTGAGAGCCACAAACCCTTTAAGGCAGCGATCTGCCTCAGCACTGTGAGTGTGCTAAGGTTTCAAAAACAAAGTCACTAAATCTTGATGCACCTCCCTGAAGCTGTCAGTGTAATATTTGTGGGTTTTATGAAGAGTTGATGGTTGAGACTGCTTCTTTGAGCTTTCCTGACACATATGACCATGCTGATCTACCTACTAGTCATAATTCACTGAATTACCTTTATGGCTTCTCCTCTCAGTATAACATGGACTTGGGATTTGCCTCAAGTATTTGCTGAGCATATTAGTTTTTTGCTTTCTGTGTAGTCACAGCTACATCTCAGGGCACAGTTTCACTAAGCCCAGGTGCTGGAACAGGAGTGCTCATGCTTGTCTGATCTTGCAGTCAGCTGGGTCAGCCCACTGACCCAGCTGAAAAACAATCTGCTATTTTTCTAGGGCAAGTTTTCAACTGGATCAGCTTGCTGATCTCTTTGATGGCACAGCCATGAGTACTTTGCCAACACAAGGCAGGAGGGGGACATATACCTGCAAGATGAAGGACAATGCTATTCCTTTTGATTTCAGTCTGGATGAACATCTCTTAAGCCTCACCATGAAGGCAAAGTTCACCACACAGTCAAACAGTACAGTTCTATCATGCTTGAATCTGTATTTATAGTCACCAGACCCATACCACCTTAATTTCAGAGGATTTACTACAAAATTATAGCTGTCTGAGGGGTAACTCAGGCAATCTCTGTTCAAGGAGCAGCTGGTATGAAGGAAGAAGACACAGATCACTGCCAGTGCAATGTTGTTGAAAATATGTAATCACTATTTGATTTGACTTCTCAGCTTTGCTAAGCTTTTGGAAATTTTCCAGATGTAAAAGTCCTTTCTTTTCTTATACTAAGAGGAAGCTTCTTCTGAATTTCAAGGAGACAAAGTTTTCTGTCTGACACAGAGACCTAAAGCAATTCCTGCATTGGTGCTGTAGTACCTTCAGGTGACCAGGAAATCTGTTTGCACATCTGTCTGGACATTTCTAAATATTTTGATGGCATTTAGAGTTTTGCCTGGAAGTCAGACATCTGCAGTAGGTAAATGGATCTTGATCTTTGTCTTACCTAACTTCTCCCTACAAAAAACTAGACATGCAGTCGAAATGAAAATTCTTACATTTGTAAGTGGGGGGAGATAGTAACCTCCATCCTTTTCTGGATGAGAGTGAGAGCATTAGGCTTACATCTTTATGCATGTTGTACAAAGTCAATTTGTCACTTGCTGGCTCCAGGCCAGGTAGGATTTTAAACAGACATTTCTGCTCAGACAAGAAGGCAGGTGTGTGTAATTTGGGAGCAGAAAGCCTCAGTGCTGCCTGCGCTCAATGCTGAAGCAGTACCATTTCCAGGGCCTGTGTGTGTCACTGCTGACGGCAGTGGAGCCTGAGTGATGGAAATGGCTTCCTCCAGGCAGAGCAGGTTTGCTACTCTGCTATTTCCTAGCCCTCTGCTTACTTCTGTTACTGGAAATGGCTTATGTTAGTTTCTAAATCTGTGTCTATTGATTAGCACTTAGTAACTGGCTGCACAGCTTAATATAATGATCATAGCTCTTGCTTCTTTTGTTATTCCTGATGCACAGAAGACTGCTCTGTCTTTTTTTAGTTGCAGAATGTTCTTGTCAGCTCAATTTAGCACTGTGCATACTTCACAGTTCAGGGTATTTGTGGTTTTCTTTTGAAGCATTTTATACTGGCCATGAAGAGAAAACAAAGTACATAATATTAATTTTGTTAATGTCTGTTAATATTTGCCTTTAAAAGATACTCATTGCAAATACCACATTATAAAATTACCATTACCTGATCAGCTACTAGATCTTCTCTGTACTGGTTTCCTGACTGGAGCATTACACTATTTTTGATTATATCTCTAAATCACTTTTATTTACCTCATGCATTCCAGCTCCTTTCCTGAGGAAAACCTGGTATCAGATATCAATTATTGGTTGCAGTAATTTATTCAAGCATTTTCTTCAGCAATTTCTACAAACCTTTGTCCTGATAAGAGAGTTAATCGAAAACACATGTGGTTACACAAGTGGTCAAACCAATTCTTGCCAATAGTTGCTGTAGATAGATGTTCAGTCAGATGTTCAGCAAGACAGCAACAATAGCTCCAGTGTAGTCCAGTGGAAAAAGATGATATGGACCATTAATTGTATGCAGTGTGTCCCTTCATGTGATATTCATGCCCAGCCCTACCCACAATAGCTCTCTAACATCTGCTGTACCACAGATCGGGTTAGGTTATGGTTCTTCAGGAGCAGCTGGGGAAGAGGATCAGACTAAATTCCTGTTGAGGTTTTTTGGGGACCTCATCTATCAGCATTTCCAGGCATGCTGCTGTACCATTCAGCTGGGCTTCCAAACACTGCAGCAATGCCCACTGCAGGTGTCCCAGCCATAAACCACTGTCTGGGTGATACTGCCTACAATAAAATAGAAGTTTCCAGATGGCTACCACTGTGGTCCTTTTCAAACTGGCAGAGCTGAGGTGCAGAGGTGCCAAACTCCTGATGAAGACTCAGATAAACTGATTTCCCCATCCATGAGTTCTACAAATGCTAGTCTTCTTTGAGACCCAAGAACATCAGTTTTTGGTCAGAGTCTGTAGCTAAAAGAGGTCACAAAGTATTGTTTCAGGTGCAGCACGGTGCCATCACAGTAGGCTGCTGCTAGAAGGTGCCTGATAACAACATCACAAATTTTGGAAGTGGTCTTTGAGACTTTGGTTCTTCCTACACAGTCCTGTCATGACCTGAAATCAACTCAGACATCTCTCAGCTATTCATGACCAGTAGAAAATGAAAGCAGATCATCACCTTCATCTGTCTTCTTAGAAAAGAACTTTCAACTGGTGTTGGCACTAGGGGACTGAGTGGAGTAGCCCAGCAGAATGTATACAGCATCCTCTCCCACTGTACAACAGGGTCCCTGTTTGAAAACTTAGAAAAATCTAGTGCTTTAGGTGCCTGGCACTGGTGTCCAAGTCACTATGACTACAGACAGAACTCATATGGATGCCATGGAGACAGAAGAAGGACCCTTGCACCTGGAATAATGTGTCTACAGTGTGTGAGATCAGTTTTTCTTACACCGGTGATGCCTTACCAGGTCACCTCTTGACTACATATTTTTCACAAGGTGATGCTGGAGACCAGAGGCTCTCCTCTGTGGCATGCACTCTACATAGCAGTTGCTTTAACAGATCATTACTTGTACTGAACATGCTCAGGAAATCCTGCTCTAGTACTTTGGATGTCACCAGAAGGGTCAACTCAGCAGCACTAATGGTGTCACAGCAATGCTAGGCCCTTTAAGAAAGCGAGATGTCTGTTCCTGTTAACACAAAATCTCTAAGAAATGAATGAGAAAGATTGCAAAAATTAGAAGATAATACTAATGTAGACAGCTGATGCTCTTTTAGCAGCAACATGCAATAATTTTTAGTCATCCTTCAAAGGACTCTAATCTTTATCTTGTCAGGATGGTAAACAAAATCATAATCACAGGATGTATGAATGACTCATCTGGAGGGTTCTGCTTCTGCAGCTCCAGTGTAATGTTCCACCTAAAACACAAAAATGCAGAATGTAATTTAAGAGTCAAGAAAGGCTGGGAATGGTACCTTTGGCTCTGTGCTCCAGTGCTCCCACCACAGCCTCCTTCCTGACCCTGTGTACAGTGTAACAGCTCCTACATTCTGCTTGCACAGCTGTAAGAGAAACACAGTGCAATTGAGTCACAGATGGAGGCTGTCATTGCAATAAAATGGCCAGAATCAAATTATGGGCCTACATTCAGGAAGATAGCCATTTTAAAATGAGGTGCTAAGAAATTTATTTTCCTTAACTTCACCATGACCTAAAATAATAACAAACAGCAATACACATCCTTAATCTTAATATTTAAGCACTTTCTGACAAAAGAGAGACATTTTTGTCTCATTTCAGACTGATTTTGCTGTTGATTTTATTTATTAAAACAGAAGAAAGGATGGTCTTGTGATTACAATCAAAGGCTACAAGTCAGGAGATCAACATTAAGCTTTTCTAATTTTTTCTCAGTAGTTTTGATCTCTGTTTGCCCTAGGAAACAGTGAGTGGCGTGCTTCCTTAGCTTACAGGATTGTAAGAACTTTTAAGAATAAAACAAAAAAATGCTGGATTTAAAGTCTGGTGCTTAGATAAAATTTTTGTTTTGGGTAGTTGCATTCAAATTTTGTTAAAAGGGCTAGTTACATTTACAGCAGAAAATCTGACTAAATTAATGCTCTGTATGTGTCTAAATCAGTGTGGCTGCTTGTGTTAAAAGCAAGCTTGGAGGAAGCATTCAGTGCTGTAGTGACTGGCCTGTGGCTCACCTACAAGATGCTGTTTCCAGGTCATGGCCACATAAACACAAAAAAACCAGTTGCCAAATACATTACAGACTGAGATTTGCTGCAGTAATGTGATGCAGAAACATCATGTAGTGTTACTCATGCAATCTTGTCAATCTGGTACATTGACAGAGCAGTACTGCCTGAAGTTTGTCCTTGGTTCAGGGTCCCACTGGGCCAGGTGGGGTACAAATAAATTACCTTCTTTCTTAAAGCAGGTTTTGGAGCCAGAGAAGATCTTGCTGCAGTCACTGCAGAATTATGTGCTTCATCTGACAGTGTGGAAATTGTAGAATCATAGAACAGCTTGGGTTGGGATCATCTTGTTCCACCCCCACTACCATGGACTTTCACTTTATGAGGAGAAGTTTACTTGGAGAGAAACAAATACAGCAAGATAAAGCAGAAAAGTCTGCTGCTTATAACAGCATTGCCAGTCAGAAAGTAGACAGCCCTAAGAATGAATTCTGGCTGCCTCAAGCTGTTGGAAACTTCTGAGAGGGCAGGCTGTGGCAGGAAATAAAAAAGCACATTGAATAAATCACTTGATGCTCTGATTAAGAGGCATGGGACTGTGTATCATGTGATAGTTAAAGCCGTAAGCTCCAGCCTTGAAGATATTATTTGGTACAAGAGCAGTCTGAATGGGCAGATGGCATTCATGAGCAGGATTACTATTTCTAGCAAAGCAGGTCAAACCAAGTCACTTAGAAATGGAATTAAAATGTAGATTGTTATCTCTGAAGGTGTGTGAATTTTAAAAGAGAGCTAATGAATCAGGCTCATTATAATTGCACTATTTTCAACAACAAAAACATTCTGGGTAGTAGAGCAAAGTTTTGCCTTTGTTTCCTTTCTGTTAGCTAACTACACACTCATTTTCCAGCATGAAATTTGCCTCCAAATAGGAATGGATCAGATGACTAGTACTGACCAAAAGTATTCATTTTCCTACGCTACAGAATAAGGCCACAGACGGAGTGACATCATGTAGTGAGTGAGAGCAAATGCTGCTCATGAAGTGTAGTTCACTGACAATAATGTCTATCCTTATAAATAGTAGCCAGACTCACTTCTCCATGGCTTTTCTGTTAGCAGGCACCTTCATAGGTTGCTGACTGCTCTGAGCCAGGGCTTAAAACAGGTTGCCTAGGCAGCTCAGGGATGAAACTCTCTGCCTTGCAAAGGCACAGAATCACTAAAAAAACCACGTGGCAGAAGTACCCACATTACTTCCTATGGCATCATCTGATTGCTGGCTAGACTGAAGCAGAGGGTAGGAGGAGCTGCTGTTGCAAACAGAGGCCTTTCAAAACCTGTCTCCCCACAGTAAGGGAGGAGAAGTGACAGTGATTCTGGCAAGAGCCAAGCAGCTGGATGGCAAGCTGGAGCAAGGTCTCTGCAAAGGACCAGAAGTGCTTTGTAAAGGCCCTAAGGGAAGGAGACATCCCTCTGCCTTTTCTATGTGAGCATCAGCTCTCTGGGACCATTTCTCACAGAACCATTCCCAGTATCCTTCTTTGCCATAAGAGCTCCCCAAACCCCAACACATTAACAGAGTATTAGCAGGAAAACATTATCTAGGTTGACTTAATGGACATGGAGCACATGGGAATTTCAAGTGCTCTGCTTTGTCTTCCTGCGCTTGAGTGGTGAGACCCTGCTCAGCTCCCTACAATGTGCCCAGATGCCTCTTCAGCCCTGGGACAGCCTCCAAATCTCCCAAGCAAGGCTGGGAAGCCTCGCTGGAGCCCATGCCTTGCCCAGCAGCCTGCAGAAATGAGCAGCAGCCCAGGCCAGCACGTGGTGCTGGGAGTGAGAGGCAGCAGTGGCCCTGCAGCCCACAGGTGCAGGGAAGGCGCTGCCAGCCCATCTCCCAGGGCTGCTCTGGCAAGCTGGGCCGGCTGGGGCTGTTGGAGGAGGCACGCAGCTCCCGCACCTCAGGCAGGGGAGGAGGCAGCAGGCAACAAGCTCACAGGCCAGAGCAGAAAGAGGCCACCAGCCTGGGACAGCTCTGCCTGCTTGTGAGAAACTGGGTGTCTCTTCCCTGCTCCACCTATGCCACTTCAGCATCACCAGTCCTGGGAGTGTGAGGAAATTATACCTGAGGCTTCCACCACGCCTGTAAAGGCATGGACAAGAAAATACACAGTACCTTTACTCCACTGGCTGTTGGAGCTGTAGTGTGAAAAAGCCATGGAGCTGCAGAAGAGTGAGAAGGTAAAAGAGAGAGGTGGTGACTTAAGGAAGTTTGCCACAGAATTAATTACTCCTTGAAGACAATGCTCATCATCAGGCAGCTCCCATATGAGACATGATTTCAGCTAGGTCTTCAGAGACAGGAGGATCCAAAATCACCTTGTTACACCCCCAGGACAGAGGGCAGTGCTTTCCTCATACAGTGGATGGGCTGGCTAAGCACCACCAAAAAGGCTCAGATTGCATCTGGACGTTTGTGTGGTGAGCACTGCACAAACCCACAGTAAGGCAGTCTATGCTGCAAGGGGCTGACACTGCAGGTTGGTCCTCTAGTAAAAAGTAGAAGAAGAGAGGAGAAAACAGACCATTACAATTTTATCTGGGGGAGGAGAGGAAGCCAAAGCTGAAGGAGATAAACCATGGACAAAGGACCAGAGAAAGAGCAGGCAGTGAAACCTGCTGGAAGTGAAGAAATTGGGAAAAAGGGATGGCAAAGGGTTTGGCTTGATAGCCAGTCTGCAGAGGAGGTAATAGGGACACAGTACAGTCCAGGAGCAATGCCAGCCAGCTTTGCCAGCCAGTTCTGCCAGTGGGGTCAGAGAGATGGGCTGGCATGTGCAGAGCACATGTTGAACTCTGCAATCCTGAAGAGGAAGATTGTGTTAGCTCAAGACCATACCAATGTCTGTGCCAGAAGGTGCAAAAGTGAGCAACTATTTTGGCTGACTGCTTGATACATAAAAGATGCAATCTTGGCCACAAAGTTGGGGTATAACAAATTTTGCAGTGACACTTTTATTCCAAGCTTCAGATTTTACTGCAGCTAACCAAAATGTTCTTTGTGTTTCTTCTACCCATGCCCACATATGAATTTAATATGCATGATCAGGACACTTGTGAGAAATACCAAAACTAGGATTTTGGAAAGTAAAACTGTATATTTAACCACAAGACATAAGCAGGGCCTTAAATGTGCCTCATTCAGGTACAGGGGCCACAGACATGGGGCAGAGGGGTTGCAGCAGTTTGCCTCCCACAGGTACCTGCTCCTTCCTCTCTGGGCTCAGTCTTTCAGCAATGCTGGCAATTCTTGGCAGCTGTGGTGGTATCTGTGCATTGGCCAAAGGCTGCCCTTTAAAAAGTCTCACCTAAAGGACATTCATTGATTCTATGTTTCTTGTGTTTTCCTACTCTTTTTAAAATATTTTATTTTAATAGATTGGAAAGCAAGGTATGGAAAGCAAGAACTAGCAAAGGGAAACCAGGAAATCAGTGACATTCCTTTCTGGGTCATGGAAACCAGAAAAGTTGCCAGTTTGTTGGCAAATATGCAAAGCACTGAATCTAAGCACATTCGTTTGATGTTGCAAACGGGATTTAAATGCTGCATTAGGCTTGTGACTTCTCTTTTGACTTCTACCATCCATAATTCATTATTTGTTGCATGTGACTCGTTAAATCATATGCATTTTTTCTACTATGTAGTGAGTTTATCTACAACTGGTCTATTAAAAAAAGACTCCCAGAAATGTCAGCAAAAAGAAACACCTTTTGCAAATGTTGGTAGAAAATAAAAGGAAAACAAAAGCAGGGTAAGTTGAGCAAGCATGGTTCTTGTATAGGTAAAATATCTGGAAATATTTTATTTCTTTTTTCACTCACGTCCTGTCAAGCTATGCCAATTCAGCCAGAGAGAGACTAGGCACAAAGGATGCAAAGGTTATGTCTGATACAGATAAACTTCTCTTTTATCTCTTTATGGTCTCAGTTTCTGAGCTGTAATTTGAACTGGAGATCAAGACAAAGTAACAAAGACACAAAACATTAGTCAGACTTCAGTAGGCGCAGGTCCTGAGATTCAGTTTCCAAACTTTCCAGTTTGTTGCTAGCATCAGATGTCATAAGCTGAACCTCTATTCTTTTGAAAGAGTTCAGTGGTCTGAAGGGAACATCAGAACACCAAATACAAATTACAGTATGCAGGGAGTTAGGTTTTATTGCTCTTTTTTGCCTTCTTCCTCTGTTTATCAGATTTTATTGTAAAGTCTAGCTTGTGTCTTCACAAGCACCTTTATTTGACAGTGCACAGTAGAGAAGCAGCATTTGACAGTTTGGCTTCAACCTTTCAGAAAGAGAGGGAGAGAGGGAGAGGGAGAGAGAGGGAGAGGGAGAGAGAAAGAGAGAGAGAGAGAGATAGACAGAAATAGAGGGAAAGAGAGTAGTTCGGGCTTTGCAGACCATATATTCACCACACAGGTGCACCTTCACATAGACTGCATGTCATCACCACACCTTAACGCTGGAGTGATCCAGGGAATCCTTACCTCAGTGTAAGCATGCCTCAGGTAGCATTCAGCAAGATGGCCAACTTGCAAATGAAAAATAAATGACAAACTGCTACAGCTTCAGCTTGCAGAGTGTCAAGTAGCTCTTGGAAAGTGTTTAGAACTTTCCACTTCAGGTAGTTTCCATGGAGGCTGAGAGATTTCAACACAGGCAGACTAGATCTGTCACTTTGTAATACTGAGCCTTAGAGATTGAGGGGAGTGAGAGCTGCAGAGCCCCTGGGCTCTGGGAGCTTTGCCCGTGTGACAGCTACACACTCGGTGGGCATGGCTGTCACAGCGACTCCTGCAGCCCATTCTTTTTCTGTGGCAGATAAATGGAGCTCCCAGGCACTCTAGCAGTATTGCTGAAAAAATCCAAGGTCATCTCTGTCATGGTTAAAGATTGAATTCACATTTTTAAGTTTAGCTGTCCTGAGGAAAACTTTCCTCATCTCCATCCCCACAGTGCAAGCAGTGTGTGAGCCTAGAGACCACTTAGGGTATAGGTAACAGTATCATAGCAATAGAGACAAGTTTTTTGACATCTACTGTGACACACAAAAGGAGAAATTTCTGCTTGTTACCCCTGCTTTAAATATCTGTACTACTTTATGCCAGATGGACAGGTTTCATTGAGAAGAGATGCATTTATTAAAGCTGGTGTATTTATCTTAATGAATATTTACATATATGTGCTTCCATAGCAGCTGTGTACGTAATAGACTAAGTAAATTCAGTTTAAAAGCCCAAACAGAGAACAAGAGGCAGCAAAAATAATTCTCCAGGCCTCAGCAGAACCCACATCACCCCCTTTAGTCACTCTGATACTGAAGAGCTTTCTAACTTTGTTATACACACATAGTACACAAATGCTGGTGCTTTTATGTTGCTTCTCTTCAAAAGGTTTATGTGAGTGTCTCTTAGGTTAGGGTTTACCCACTTCCTGCCCTGTCTGCAGATCCCCAGGGACATGCAAAGCCTCCAGTGTCTGAGCTTGCCATTTACTAGTGTAGAAGCCACTGTGGGATCTGGACTCCTGTACAAGAGAAGTGAGCTGTGGCGTGAACCTCTGACTAGGACACTCCTCTCCCCTGCACTGCTGCATGCTGTGACACTGACTGTGTGCAACACTTTGGGTTGAGAAGCTTGGGAGTTCACTAAAAGGAGCTGCAGAGAAAGGAGAACCCAGCCACTAAGTATGAGGAGTGCTGAGAGAGAGAGAGAGAGAGAGAGAGAGAGAGAGAGAGAGAGAGAGAGAGAGAGAGGGAGAGAGAGAGGGAGAGAGAAGAGATATTTAACAGTGCCCAGTGGAGATGCCTTACTAAACTAACAAAAACCTAATAAACAGAAGAGCTGCTAATTATCAAAAGGAGTTAAGCGATGAAAAGTGGCAGAAAGCCAAGCAGCAATACTGAGTCTCTTAGTGCAAAGAGAAAGTACTCAGCAAACACAGTTTGTAATACAAAACAAAGGGACAGATCATATTTGAATAAGATTTGCATTGTATTCATAATCTTCTGTGCATTTTTTCTGACTGAAGATATTTATGTACATCCAGTGGATGAGGTATGATCACAGAAGTTATGTTGTCTTAAAATATTCTTTGAAGCCAAGTGTTTCTCCCTTGGAAATAAAAAACAGCCTCTGAAAGTATTTAAAAATGCAAAGGGAACCTACTTTTCATAAGTCTGCACTCCAAGGCTATAGTATGAGCAGAATATGCAGATATTTTCAGGAAAAAAAGAAAGTACCACAGAAGAGAAACGTTACACAAGCACTTTCATCTCTAGCTCCTGGAACTCCAGGATGCTGGATCCAAGTCACTGGTCACCATGGTTACAGACAGATGTGACAGCTCCCTTTGAACAGACCATCAGCTGCTGCTGTTAGTGAGGCTCCAGAGAGGCGGTGGAAGGTGGGAGAGAGTGGCAGCCTTCCCACAGCCTGCAGAGGAGGATGCCCTTGGAGGTTCAGAGGCCTCTCAAAACCATGCCCTCTGGTGAGCAGAAACTGTGCTGTAATGTACAGGCTGAGGCAGGGCTAGCACAGATGTGGCACAGGGAGAGGGATCATCCCTGAGCAGCTGATCTCATGCAGAGGCAGGTAACAAAGTAGGCATTAATATGCATCACTGGCACTTTAGGCAGCATCCATAAGCAAAGAAGGCATTTTCTTCAGAGGTGGGGCTGAAATGGAGGGAATTGCTGCTTGCCATAGCAAACCAGTTCTCTTCTTTGCCTGTACTCTACATCATTTAGTGTTTGCATAACAAAAGTGTCCAATCAGCACAGCAACATGCAGAAACTTGGATGTTCCCGAGTCAAATACTCTGGCACGAGTTATTGCTCTGACCCCAGTTGTGGGCAGGCAAAAATGAAATTAAATCCACCACAACTGAACTGAATTTTATCCTTATATAATACTGGTTTTTTTGAAAGGAATCACTCCAAGTGATACTCCTCTGATTCTATTATTTGCCCTGTGAGTCAGGAAGCTTGCACTCATGACACTGCCCATTTTTCCCTGGAATATGTGTATTCATGTGGATATCAAACATCTTTTTGCAAATTTTTCTAGCTGCACTTTTGAGTAAATATATCATTAACAGTTTTCCCAGTCTTGTTATTGACTTGGCTAACCATTAACAAAATCATTCTTTTTACAAAGTCCATAAAGTGGCTGTAAGCACAAGGTTCAATGTTCTTCTCTTTGGCACACCAGGCTCTGGTCTTCAAAGATGCAGGTGATGAGTTAAACGCTCCTGAAATGTTGTTCCATTTGCTCATGTGAACTAGAAATACTTAACTCATTGCTTTATGCATGATTTCCACACTCCTGGGGCAACTCTTTTTGTACCCCTAAATAAACCCTCAGTAGGTAAAAGGAGGCTTTGGGTATTATTTGTATGAACTATATTTGTGCTTCTCCAGCTTCCTGTGTGTTGCTGGACAAGGAGGAGTTCAGAAAACAGTTGATCACCAGCTTTCACCATAGAAAGCAAATTGAGGGCAAGCAGAACCCAGGGCAGGCAGGCTGGTATGAAGGGATCCTGTCAAGAGATGATTGGGCTGTTTTCCTAAGGGGAAAACCACCATGGTGGAGATAACAGAAGGTCCAATAACTAAGGAGTGACTTCAGTAAGTCAAATTTTAAAGGAACATAACATAGTAAGCAAAGATGTATAAGAAGAGACATCTAGAGTGAGAGAAAGCAGCCAGATATTTTCTGGGAAAAGCAAAGTCTGTTGCGTGGGTTGTGGACATAATCTGAGTTTTGACTCAGCCCTCTAATCAAAGGGCACTGCCAGCTATGTCCTGTGAATTAACAAATGTTGGCTTGTTTGGAAGGAAGAGCTGCATCACTACAATTATTTCTGATGGCACTATTTGCCTAGAAGGTACATGCCTCAAAAAAGACTCCTTGGCATGTCAATGGAAATGAATAAGAGCTTGACTCATGGACCTTGTCTTGAGGACCCACCTCATGAAGAAGCTGCATTCTGTCTTGCTTAAGGGTGTATTTGGGGAGACTGCTTTGAGAAAAAACAGTCTTCTGTGACAACTTCTCCCCTGAGGAGGAACGCAATACAGGCTTTCATATCTCATGATCATCCAGATGCATTTCCTGAGTCTTTAAAAAATGTTTTTCTATGTTGTGTGGCAATGACTCACAGACTAACCACTCAGGCAGGGAAAAAGTGAAACTTTGGGAGAATCTGCATGCCTTATGGCTGTGGCACTAGCTGATCTTAGAACCATCTAAAGGGGATGGAATCTTCTTCCTTGCCCCAGTTTTCTCCTCCTTCTTCTTCTGGCCCTCAGGGCTGTGCTCAGGGCTGTGCTCAGGGCTGTGCTCAGGGCTAGCCCAGCTCCCTGACCAGTCACACAAGGAACAGATGGCAGAATGGAGAGCAGGGGACTGGGCAGTGGGAGGGGCATGGAGAGGAAGGAAGCCCTCTCCTCTTGCATGCAGGGAAGTGTTGTAACAGCTTCATTACCGTGTAGAGCTTTGCGTGCTGAGAAATGTGCAAGCACTTTCGCAAACACTGGTGTGAAACAATAGTTGGGGTCACAGGGAAATCACTTCTCTCTATAACTGCCTTCAGCTGCTAGACTCCAAAATAGCCTACCAATTGTTGTGAAAGAGCATTGACTTTCAAGTTGCAGGCAATGTTTCTAGTCCAAGATGATAAACCTCTATAAAGGTGCTTATAATTTGCTTTCAAGAGAGGAGAATGTTCTGCCACTGAGAGACTGTACCACATACAATTTCTGACCCCATCCCTCTCTCAGAGGGAAAGCAGGTGCCTTTTTCATACAGAATGTGTTCCTAGCCATAAAACAGGGGAGGCATTTGTCATTCAGAAAAGAATAAAGAAGGTTGAAGGCAAGGAAAGAAAACTCAAGTCATAAAGATCCATTTTACATCTAGGGGATGCAGGCAATAAAATCATGAGTCACCCTTAACAAATTTTATGACTAATGCATTAAATGATATAATTCACAAATGTCCAGCCCTTTAGGATTTCACTAAAAGCTATTTGCTGATTTAGAGATAGAGATAGCAAAATTAAGTAAAAAAGCAGGGCCTTTCGGAGAAAGGGAAGCAATCAGCACTAATGGATTTATTGTGCAAAAGCCCACGTGGTTGAAGAACTATGCACGTACACACACATCTGGCTGCTTCAGCTGTCAGTAGTCATGAATGCAGCTTGCTGATGCCAAGCAAAAATCTGTATCACTACAATAAGTTATCTGTTCATTTTTATAATGTAGGTCTCAAGATATTAGCCAAAACTGTAGCAACAACAGAAAATAAACAGTTAGGTTTTCCAAGAGAAAGTTAAATTTGTACAAAGTTAATCAAAGTCCACACTAAACAACTCAGCTAATTGGTTGGCAGAGCTTACCTACTGAGTCACAGAGGCACTGCTCCAACATTTGCAATGAAAACAGCCAGGCTATCACTGCCAAAACAGAGGAATAGCTCATTCCCTTTCAGATCCACGTCTCTGGCCCCTGAATATGGGTCAGAAGTGTGTATCTTTGTTACTGTATATACTCAGCACATTGCAACACCAACAGCATTTAAAGAAAATGTAACCTCAGAGTTAGAGATGCATAAGGACCAAATTTTTATCTTAAAAAACAATAAAGGCTAAAGTTGTGAGGAGGGCACATGTGGCAAAGGGTTAGAAATAATCAAATAGTTTCACCTTAGGTAAATAAGCTAAATCTCTGTCCAGTAATATAGACAAGTGCTTGTAAGAAAACCTTTGTCTGGTGCCTGCAAGGAAAAGGAATAATTAAGCTGAACTCTGGATACAGGTACTTGGCTGTCGGGACACAATGCTAGGATTCAGAATTATTTATCTTCCCTTCACTCTGTTCATTAGTACGCACTACTTTTCATGCTCTAGGGCTGTTGTCTCAGCCATGTCAATTTGGATTAGTTCACCCCTGGTTTCATAATATTTAATTATCTTTCATAAAAGCCCAGCTCTTGCATTTATGTGGTCAGTGGAGAAACTCCACTTCCTCTTTAAAAGATACTCATATCCTCAGAGTTGCAGATTGAAACACAGAAAATGAAAGTGCTAAAGTCTCAGAAAATAGAAGGCTAAATATAAATGAATATTCAGTATTTTCAGAAACATTACATGTTTTAAAGCAATTTTTTTTTTTTTTTTTTTTTTTGTAGGAAGACTGATTCATAGCTTTTGGGTCTCTGATATGATAAGAATAATTTTTCATAGCCTTCTTCCCATGGCAGTGAACAGGAGCTAAATAATTCTCAGTGTTCTGAGGTTGGTTACTATCACACACAATACAGCAGAATTTTACACCAGATAGCTGATTACACATCTATTTTATAAAAAATGAGAGTTTACCATAAATATATGATTCTTTAAAAATTCCACATTGAAGATTTTAGCTTTTGGTTAGTGATTCTAAAATATAACACTCTCTCTTTAAACACCACACTCTTAAAAGAAAATGTGAATTTGGGAAAGCTCTTGGAAAAAATCAGTATTCTTGAAAAATTTATGCTAAGAAGACACTGTTTAGCAGTTTAAAAGTAATGATTTCCAACTAATTAAAAAAATTCCTTACTCTGAATAAACCAGGAAATGCTCCACAAAGAAGAGAGAATAATACACCATCAATTTTAATGGGGAAATTGTATTTTCAGTTGATTATTTGCAAGGAATGGATTGAAGGGACTAGAAACCTGTTTTTAAAGGACAAGTGAGATCATTTTACGCATTTCTTTTTCTTCTAAGTAGAGATGCTCTGTGGAGGCATGTCTTGCATGCATGCAGTGTCTGGTTCTGATAACAACTCTGGGCACCCACAGAATCTGCCATTTTTAGATCAGTGTGGCACATTTAACACAACAGGACACATCAAATGAGAAGCAGGATATATTCATCTCAGCACAGAGTGGGTAGGTTGAGATGAGTTAAATGAAGCCCTGATTGTATACATGGTGCATTTTAATTACGTGTTATGCTTTGAATAGAAAAGAAGACCTGGTTTACCCAACATTTATGTAACATTTTCCTCATTAAGAATTTATTAACGGTTTCATCAGCACTGAAATCACAAGAAGGGGAGGCAAAAAACCACCCAAGTCCATTTAAAACCATTAATTAGCTGGGCAATCTGATTGCTCATTCACAACAGCTGCTGCCTCCTTGGGGTTTCAGTGATTAGCTGTGGAAACAAATGCACACTGGAACATATTAAAATAAGAGAAAATTCGGGGTTTTGTTGTTTTTGGTGGTGGTGTTTGTGGGTTGTTTTTTTTTTTTTTTTTTTTTTGTTTTTTTGTTTTTTTGTTTTTTGTTTTTTGTTTTTTTTTGTTTGGTTTTGTTTTATGGTTTTTGGTTTTGATTTTTTTTGGCGGGGGGGGTGGTTTGTGAAGGAAACAATCCCAAACAATCCTCAAAGGTGGAAAAATTTCATTAAGGTATCAGGTACATAAACCTGCACAGTCAAAATTTAGTTTTGTTTCCATGAGGAGTATTTAGAATGCTGAAAATGTCTCCTGCTGCTGCATGATTTACTTTCCTAACAAAGAACATGGAGTGCTTTTCTGAATCACAGCCATGTAGAGCTTTACTGTATACTGCAACTCTTTGTTTGATTCATAATTATCTGATAGGATTTGCAGCTTTGGCCTCTGTTCCCCCTGAAAGCAATGGGAGCCATGTTATTGATTTCAAGCAGAAGCAAGTGTCAGCAGCTTTTCCATTGGTAGCAACTATGTACATGCAAGAACACACCACTTTGGGCTCCAGTTACTTGGTTAAAAGTTAAGTGTAAGAGAAAATAGCATTTTTATCTACTTCTTCCTTCCTGCTGCCAGTGAAGACAGGCACTGACAACACTGACTGCAATTTCCCTTTGCCTTAAGAGACCAGCTCTTACACAGCCACTACCTCTGGAGAGAACCAGGTGCTGTTTTAGGCCTAGGCTGAGAGGACTTCTGAACCAAGAAAGTTTCAAATCTGAAGTCCTTTGAAAGATAATGACCTTCACTTTGCTTTGAACAGAGGCTGATTCATTAAATTCTTTTGTACACTGTGACTGAGGAATAGAGGTAAGGTCAGCCAAAAACCACTAGCCAGCTAGTGTAAATCTCACAATGTCAATGCCATATCTTGCTTTTAATGTAATTTTAAAAGTGTCTGCGCATGCAGTCCTTGCATTCATGTCTTAGCTGGTGACGGATGTATTGATGAGGATAAATATTTTCGTGTCTGTTCCAGAGGGAACGTGAGTCACTATAATAAAATCCAAGACTATCTGTCCCTCCCTGCAGGTGATCACAATTCCAGGAAATCCTTTTTGTCATCCCTTAGTAGTTAACTGGAGAGCAACCACTGGAAATCTCTGAAATCTCATCTCTTCAGGCAAGGCCATATAGCTGATGAGTTACACTTTCTTCAAGTGCCTCTAATGAGCAGGGTTAGAACACAGTCAACATATTTGAAAACAAAGTAAGTTCCAAAATCACAATCCCTAACCACTGACCTAACTTCTGTGACAACATTCACAGGGAAAATGTGTCCACTTGTTCCTCCTTCATCACAGAGAAGAGAGAAAGAACTGTTTTGGCCTTCAAAGGACCAATGATTTCTCCCCAAAGTTATAAACTCCAGCTTTTAAATGCAAGCTTCTGAAATAGTCTGATGTTTGCTGATATTACCAAAATCAGAGACTTAAAAAGCTTGTCAAGCAGTGGCTTTTATGAACTCTTAGTTTTAAATTTCCTATCATCTAACAGGCTGAAGAGTTTTCAAGTAGTAATTTTTAATATAAAAATCTTCCTAATTATTTTGAGATTTAAAGTATAAAAGATGAATATACTCTTGGGTTTCTTTTTAAACAGAGAACAGAAATACCCATGAGCACACTTATACATTCTCTTCCTGATCCCTGCCTAATAATTCAAATTGGCTTTGATCTCTTCTAGCTTCTGTAGGTAACTCTATAGGTGAGGCTGTTGGATGCTTTTACCAATTCTGTATGGAATCTGTGACTTTAGTTTCTGCAAAACAGAAAGCAGCTAATTATAATTTTGCTGCCTCTCATATTTTTTTAGTTTTCAATTCGAATTTTCAGATTTTTTTGGAAAAAAACATCAAATGATATACTTATTCTGTACAAGAAAAACCCACCACCTCCCTTGTAGATACCTATCCTGATTCTGAGACTGGCAAAAAAAAATGCCTCATCTATAGTCCCATTATTTTTCCATTTTATGAAGAGGAAGGAGACCTACTTTTTCTTCAAAAGGGAAATTAATCTAAAATGCATAATAAACTGTGGCTACTCTGTTGTGAAGATCTAGAGGTTAGTACAGTTTTTTCACATGCTCTGATAGAACAGTTTATGTTGCTGCCATGATTCTGTTACACACAGCAGATTTTAGGGTTTGTTTTACAAATATGTTTGCTTCCAGTTGCTGGCCTAATCCCTGGAGCAGGATGTTCTATGAGTGCAAGTTGCAAAGAAAGCCAAGAAAGATAGCATTTTACTCTCAAGCAAACAAATAATGTTAGGCATTAGCTGGTGTGAGAAATTTTATCTTTTTAAAAAAGCATTTAATTGTTCAAAGTTTAAAAAAATAGCATCTAATCACAAGAGGGGATAAATTTCCTTGGATTATTGAAGAGAAGGAACTAGACATCTTATTTTTCCAAGAAGGTGTCTTAGCAGTGTTAAGTGTACATGCACAAGCAGTGCATTGATAAGTCATGCTGTGCTTTAATATTTGAAATGAAGACAAAGACCCTTCTAAGATACTGAGAGGAAACCTATTCACTAAGGGAGACAAAGTGTGAGCTTTTCTTAAACACTTGCTTCTGTGAATATTTTAATATATATCCCCTTGCAGGGATAAATACAACCCATAGTATTTCAATGGAAGAGGAAATCAAGGCAAACACAGAACAGTTTTCAATGAATGATGCAAAAAATAAACACCTATTCCAGGTATGCAATCCTGTAATGATGCAATCTCCCATTGAGATTGTTGTTAACTGGATAGCAGGAAAAAGAAAACAAGGAGGAAATTTGAGCACAAGTTTTTGTCAACCAGGTTTGTAGAAAATTGTTGATGAGATAAGAAGACCTTTGACTGAGAATTGTACCTTTAAGCCCAGCATGTGGATAATTCTGCTCTGCTCTACACCGGCTAAACAGAAGGCCACTCACTTCATTTCCTTTGACTGATTTAGACAGCCTCTGCAGAGAGCAGGAGCTGATCAAATGTGAGTCAGTGTGTTTGCCTGCTGCTGTCAGCCCCAGAGGAAAAGTCTCATAGCTGCTGAATTTCCTGGAGCTTCAGAAGAGCCATGACTGGTAAAAAGTGGTCAGCCCTAGAGATGAACACAAGATAGCTTATTCTGGGATTCCACAAAAGACAATGCTAGAGAGCAAGTACAGTCCAGAGGGCCAAAGATAAGCAGAGATACAGATGTTCTTGGAATGGACTTCTGACCAGTACAGAAACAGCCCAACAGCACAGAGTATAGCAGCTCATCTATGAGTTCCCAGGCTTGTCCTCACTGACCTAGCAGGCAGTGGTTCCATCACCAAAAGATCCAGCTGAAGAGGTTTCCTGCAGCCAGAGTCACTCCTTCCTCTCCTGTATGAAGGTGATGCTGTTACCAGTACAAGTTCTCTCAGACACAGTTCAGAGTTCAACCCGTTGAATCAGCTGCAGCAGGGGGGGAGAGAGGGAAACTTTAAGTCAGATTTGTCATCACGTTTGCAACATGAGGTTACAAACTTACCTGCTCTGCAGTGCAAATCCGTGCAGCTCTGGAGCCTTGCTGTGCAGACATTCACGCTCAACAAGCTAATTCAAGATGAGCTGTCTTGGACAGCAGCTTATTTGGATTAGTGCTGAGATGGAAGCAAGCACTGCAGTGCTCTCACTGAGCTTTCATGCTTGAGCATGAATTACATTGTGAGGAGTACACCTATTTTATTAAGGCATAAGATTTCTTCTTTCTTTTCCCATATTCAGTGAAAACTACTTGATTTATCCATAGGCTTTGGACTCTGTTTTTATTTACTGTGGACTACTAACTCCTCAGGTTTTACACATTGCACAACAGATGGTCCTGTTAAATGTGTTATGCCCAACAGACAAAAAAAAACAAAACAACAACAACAACAACAACAACAACAACAAAAAAAAAAAAAAACAAAACAAAACAAAACAAAAAAACCAAAAAAAAAACAAAAGTCAAATACATGTGGGAGGTAGTGCTAGTAAACTATTGGACATGGATTGATCACTACACATGGAGTTACATAGAACATTTAAGGAAGTAGAATAATAACCTGATTCTGTTAATCAGTCAATTGCTGTAATGCATGGAGAGGCTGCAGCTTTATACTCCTGCTTTATAAAAGAATCACTTTGCAAGATATACTGAAACCAAAAATGTCATACATATTGATGCAAAAGAGGAAAGCACCATGATATATGACCCATGGCACCATATATAACTTGAAATGCATTAGGAAAACATGGTCTGCATGGAAATGAATCGCTTCTATGCATGACTCCTGTGAATAGCACTTGAAATCATGACACAGACTGATCCAATATATATGAAATCCACCACCAGATCCTAAGAGTTGCCTTCTGTCTTTTTTCAACCAGACAAATGTCATTAGAAATCAGTGTTCTTCTGTTCTGGTGGAAGCACAGAGAGGCTGTGGCTCACACAAATGGGAAAGCTTCTTCAAGCCCTCAACCATGCATTATAACATAGACAAAAAAAAAAAAAATCAAATGTTGAAAAAATATAAACAAAACCTTGAAATGCTCAGAAGACTTTGCTTTCACCAGTGTGTCATGTTATACCAATAAACATGTACTTAGCCAGACTTCTGGGAGAAGGTGCAGTGGCAATGCAGAGAAAGTCTGATGGCTCTAGGCAGGTGACAAGGACTAAAGATGCTGTTATTTATCTGGTTTTATGGATGTCCAAATTGAGAAGTAGTAATATAGTTCTGCTTAATTTAATTACTGCATCTAAATTACTTCCTGTTGAATAAATCCTTTCCAGCAAAGAAAAAACTCTACTTTTGTGCTTTTTTCCTACAGAGCAACAAGCTCCCTCCAGCTCAGTAGAGTTTACTGTGTAATTTTCTCCTGGTTGTGATGTTTCTGTGATGTGCACATCTGCATGCTGACCATGAATTTGTTTTGTGTCATTGAACAGCAAAAAGGGGGTAACAGCCCTCTCCTTTTTCACTTTTTATCTCTAGTAATGGACATGCAGAGTTGGGCTATCTGTGAGCCAACTTGTTTTCAGCCACAAGAGGAAGGAGAAGGAACAATCTAATACTCTCAAGCAGGAAAAGAGAACATATAGATAGCCAACTTCTACCAGCCACTAGAGCAATTTGTGCCTTGATGTAGGAGTATGTTGCTGAAGAAATCCCCCAAGACCATTTTTTAAATAAAAATGTGCGAGTTCACAAATAGTGATTCTCTTCTTCATCTCTTACTTTGCCCCATACCTGTGTATACCACGACTGACATCTCACTACCTGCAAGTAGATTTGCATGCACTTTTAAAATTTAGATTTCAGATTAGTAATGTAGGAAATGTAAATTCTTAGATCCGAAGCAATAAACCACATTTGAGGCAATGTATAAAAAATCCTGAAACTTCAGCTACTGGCAAAACAGGAAGGAAGCTTTTCCATAAGGTACTGAGCCAAAATTTTAATGACATACATAAATGAAGGAAAGAACCCTGTGATCCAGTACATCATTATTAAATGTATATCTGACAGCATGTATGCAGACATTTTATATATATTGTTCAAACCCATGTTGTGTTCAAAACCATGTTTGTGTTCAGTTTAATGGTTTTCTCCAAGAAAAAATATGTGATACCTATTACAAACTCAAATTAGAAATAATTTTAGTTAGTAAAAGTAATCCAAAGCCAATAAAAACCGCTGACTCTTGTCTTCCCTAAAGATAATAAGTATTCTATTAATATTTGGGACAGCACAAGGTAAATGTCTGTTTTCTTTTAAATATCAGAAGGATATCCAAATCTGTGAATATTTCTATTTTAAAGACAGTGGTGACTTCATTCCTGAATTATTTTCATCACTTTTCAGAGTTTATTAGAGACAAACATAATTTCCTCTGTCTTTTCATAAGCAGCATGACAATGAGCAGCAGCATGAGCAATCCACACCCCTAGCTGGAGTGCAGCAGACTGTAAACAGAGGAAGCTGTTGGCAATGGCTGACCTGACCTGAGGAGAAAACTTATGAGTCATGGAGCCTTTGTTCATCTGAAGATTAAGTTTGTACTCTCCATGAGAAGGATCCTCCCCCATCCTTTGCCTCAGGAGGAAAGCTGAAACACGAGCCTGTTGGAGCGTGAGCAGTGAGAGAGGTCCTCATGCAGAGGGCTGTTTTAAGAAGAAATGATACCATGTGAAAGTGGTTGATTGAACATTTTTTTTCATCTAGAAATTGCTTTTTAGTGCTCAGTTTGACACCTCCATACACTTTTTGAAACAGAGATTTTTTCACTCTTGCATTCTACATGTTGATCAACAGCTGCTTAGCTATTTTGTACTGAAAGTTCTCTGGTTTCATTCTCACTGAAAATTACAAGCTCAGTAAAGCATCTAAAACACCACAAAAGTTTATAAGGCAGAACAGAAGAGCTTTCTGATCCCTCCCAGCTTGTAGGAACTTTGTTCTTCCTAAGAGTTTGTTGTTACATTGACCTGGGGGTCAGTAGCTCTGGCAGACAGCACAAGGAAAGCGCTGAATTACGCACACTAAGAAGTGGTGAAATTTCTATACTTCTCAGAATTTTACTGTTAAATAAAAAACATGTAAAGTAAGACAGCAAAAATGAAGTGATCATTCTAAGCCCTTTTAAAGATAGTCAGTGACTGTATGTGTAGACTGCCAAGAGATACAAGTCTTTACAACGTGTCCTTCCCACTGCACAAGAGAGTGCTGTGTGATTTACCTGCTGTCAGGTCTTAGGATGGAAACTTACTAACATGAATAATTTTGTTTCTATACAGACAACAAATGCATGGTGATAATTCCACAACTGTTAAAGGTTTCCCAGTATCTCAAAGAATACATTTTGTGTTGCTTTCCTCTATCACTGGATGACTTCAGAAAAGGTTGTGTCATGGGTAAGCAGATTTTTACTGTACTACCTTTGAAGTCACTTTTAACATTTCCATTTTTCCCTGTGTAGAAATTACAAATAGCAAATTTCTACTAAAGTGTTTCATCCCCTCCAAGTTGAATTTTTAAAAAATAAATGCCAGAAGGTGAAAAGATCAAAAGCCCCCCCCCATGCTTTAGGAATTAAACCAATCCCAGTTCCTAATGCTTAGGAGAGAAGATTGTAAGAGAAATTAGGTATCCCCCATTTATCTATTATTGCTCCCCACTATCAGGAATGGAATGATGGAATAAAGGGGCAACAGGACCGCACTCAATCTGGCAACACTTAGGAGAGGTTTTGCATGTATGTGAATTATGGTTTCACTAACAAGTGATGAAAATCAGTGTCAGTGACATCATACAGCCCTAAACGATGTCCATCAGGCTGCCTGCTTTCCTGCAGACACACCATCTGTTCCAGTCGAGGGTGCTAGAGGCTCGAGTCAAAGCCTATTGAAGTTACTGGAAAGATTCCCATGAATCTTTGCCTCTGTGACTCATCCAGAGCTTATACAATGCACAAAATGTCAGGCTCACAAACTGCACTGTGCAAACATGACAGCAAAAGCCCAAACAAAGCACAAAGCAGCAGTCAGCTCTCTCACACCAACGCACACCAGGATTTGCTCTGCTAGAACCATCGCAGCTGCAGTCGTGTATAGCAGGAGTACACAAGAGGAGAATAAAACTCTGAACTGCTGCCTTTTACTAAAAGGACTTTAGGAGACAAGAGGACTCTCTTAGAGCCAGAGGAATCAATTGTGCATCTTGAGTGATGCTGCCATCAGTGGGGATGATGTGCCTAAAAGGAAAATCATGGGTCACCGTGCCTGAGTAAATCAAACATCACAGGAGAGGTGGGAAGAGAATATCTCTGAAAGAGCAATTAGGCTAGGCAGAATTCAATGGCAGTGAGTAAAAAAGGAGGATGACATAAAAATAGTCAGCTGTATCTATAGATTTAACTTGTCTTCTCTAAGTAGAGATGACAGCGTTTTTCTTTATCAAGATTACATAAAGGCACCCACTTCCCCGCACGGAGCTTCCACTGAAGTCAGTGTGAGTCATTTGTGCAGGCTGCTGAGAAATACATTCCCAGGAGAGCTAATTATTGCATATATCATAACGAGCTTGCAGAAGTGGCTTTATAAACAGATGCCACTGTTTCATTAGCTCCAGTTGGAGAAACAGACCAACTGTCAGCCTAAAGGACATGGTTTGGTATTTTCCACAAATTCTGAAAATAAGGTAGTGAAGGGCAAGTCCTGATAACACATTCAGTTTTCAAGTTCTTTCAGGTAAAGTGTGTATTTTAAAAAGTGTGCTAATTTAATCTCCAGTCCCCCATTGGAACATGCAGTTGTTAGGACCTCTTCTCTACTTTATGTACAAGAAAAAGAGACAATAAAAAGGCCCCCCCAAGGCCTGATTTACTCTTGGACTTGCATAAAACAAAACACTCTACCAGTGCTAATTGTTCAGCAGAGCTCAACGAGGTGAGAAACATAAAATTTGAATATATAAATCCAACAAAACGAAATCAGGTTACATGCTGCTCTCCATAGACTAAGAAGTCTATTGGCCTAAAATTTATGGCCTAAAAGTTTATGACTAGAATCTGTCCTGTCTGCAAAGACTTACTTATATTATATTCATAAACCTTTAAAGCAGAAGTCTGCTTGGGATTCGAGATCTTTGTGTGATCAAATCCTTTTACTGATCAAGTACTGAATGTGAGCTTTATGTATGGCAATTAAGATATCTGTCCCAGCACAAACAACAGTAGAGGCTCTATGCAATCATGAGCATTTAGATCATAGAATAGATACAAAATTTGTTCTTACTTTCTCATTCCAGGAGGAAGAATGAGAGGCTGCAGCCAGGAAAAAGGAAAACGACTTCAGAAATCAGAGAGATGGAAAATGAGGGCAAAATCTCAAGCAGAACACCTAATCCTGAAACTAAACTCTGGGATTTGCTGCAGAATCTTTCTGGATTAGTGGTTTTATTATGCCTCATACTCAAGAAATCCCTTTTCCTGAGAGACTTTTCTTGGTGGGTGAGAAAAGCAGTTTCATACGACACTTTCTCCACATAGTTTGCAAGATACTGAGGCAATGGACATCTCTCACTAGGTACAGCTTCTGAAAAATAGGGTTCTAACAAAAACTTACATTCATCTTTATTATCTTGTACCAAACAGTGAGGTTAAATAAAAATAATAAAAAATATTTAGCAAAAAAATGAGAAAGAGAATAAGAATTATGTGTTTTTTCCTAGGCTGACAATATTTCTCTTGCTCATCGGTTTACCAATTAAGGTCTTGTTGTACAGACTTTCCTGATAATTTTTCAGAGGAAGATGCAGCTACACACCTGTTCATTGTACAGCTTGCCTTTTAGGCAGTGTAGCCTCATACAAGTGAAGTAGCCCTTATTCAGCAGAGCAAGGCAGCAGAACAGATTGACTGGCTCAATAGCTATTCAAAAAACCAATCAAGCTGATCTGTTTAGCTGTCATGAGCTTCAGCATTTGGACAGTTTTTTATCTTTTTAATACTTCATTGACTTTTACAAAGAACAAAACATTTCAAGAAAGAAATGCAAAACAATGCAAGAAAGAAAATCTGGAACATGATACATGGAAAGAACAGAAAATAGACTCAAGGACTAAAATGGCTCTGGGTGCCCTATTTTACTGATAATTGCTTCGGACTGAGCCACATTACCTTGAAAAAGCATGGAACTGAACTAAATGTACTATTCGCTTTCTGTTTTGTAAAAACACTCTCTGGAGTCCTTTCCATATCCCTGGATATGGAGAAATTACTCCAGAGGAACCAACCAATATTAACTGGAATAGGAAAAATGAGAATTAAGTTCAAAAAAGCATTAGCTGTATCTAATTAGCTGGAGCATCTCTAACACAAGAACTTATGGTGTCCTTCCAAACACTGTTCATGGGTGAGAATTCCACTCTACTTCCATTTTGTCACAAACTGAAAATCCAGCAAATACAGAAAGGCATTTTCCTTCCTAACTACTTCCCTTTCACCTTTCTTCCAGGAATGTTGCTAAATTAGAGCAGGTTTGGGCACAACTCAGATCTAGCTTTCTCCTTTAAATAACATTAGTAGGCCTAAAATGTTCTCATTTTTTGGAAAAAATCTGGAACAGAAAGTATAATTCTGCACTATGTAGCAGGTATCTGGGACCCTTTGTTACATTTTTTACTGCTTACCAATCAACATGGCTCAAAATTACCCAGGAAAACATTGGCATCAGACATTATCTGGCCAAATTGGAAAAACTCCAAATCTTATCAAGTATATACCAGAGGCTGCACCTAGTATTTTACCACTGTATTTATAGAACTGGGATATGGAAAGATTTAATCAGGGAAGAAAACCACACTCTTATTATGGCTTGACCAATTCAGAAATTACAAAGTCTATATTCACACTGCTCAAAGGATTGTCTGACGTGTCTTGTTTAAGGGAAGATGCCACAAGCTGAATTTCCCTTTTTGTCCCAGTTATTTTAAATTTTTTTCCCCTGCAGTTTGCTTTCTCAGCAGAAGGAATGTAAAGACATAGGACACTCAACTGAGCTGGGCATGCCTGTGATGATGGATGAGGGGATTAGTTGCCAAAAGCTTGTACGCAGTGCAGCACTGAGAGAAAATACTGTGTGTGAGTGCCACGCTCTGAGGCACTGCCTGGGTTAGGCTTTTTCAGGACAAAGCACAGCATCGTGGGTCCCCATGTTCAGAAAAAGCCTAACTCATGTTGGAAGGAATGCAGAGAAAGATGCTGGGGATTTAAAACTATCTTATGAGAGGAGACTAAACCAGCTAAGCTTGTTTCATTTTTAAAAGTCTGTGAGGGCATATGATTGCTTTTTGTAAAAACACTCGAAAGGGACACAAAGAGGAGGAAAGAAGGGCTTAAAATGGCATAAGGTTGGCACAAGACCACATGGCTGTGAACCAGCCACATACAAATTTAGGCTGGAGTTTGGGGATTATTTCTACCCATCAATAAAGTGATGCTCTGGAACAGACTTCCCATCAGGAACAGTGACTGGAAAAGGCCTAATCAGTTTTAAGACAGAGCTTGATGAATCCTTTAAAAGGATAATAGGACAAGGCTGCCTACAATGACAGACAACTGGATTCAGTTTTGGAAGATTTCTCCAAGTACTAAGCTCCCAGACAATTGCTAAATCCTATATCGAATTTGCTAAACTCCGTGCAATATTAAGCCTGGAAATGTGTGCTTAATTCAGTACTTGGCTTAAAAATATTGCTGTTTCAAAGTGTCATATATAAAAATTATTTTGCATAGAGAAGGAAATTGAATGGCACAATAGTAGAGACAGAATTATCTCTGATTTTCTCAATTTGTATCATCCCTTATTTCCAAATACTTAGATGATCCTATTATTGTAATTAAACCCTCCATCATTATTTTGCAAGGTACCAGTAACTACCCTCATTATTTAGTGGCCATAATACAAACCACAAAGTGGTCAATTAATTCATTATTTAATAAAGCATGTTGTAACACCCAGAACGACACTGTGAGAAAGATCTTTTAAATCACTACACTCAGAATTTAGAGCCTCTCCCTAAAACACTGCAGTGGAAAAACAGCTAGGTCAGCTACCTCAGAGTTATTCAAACCCTGGCTCAAGGACCAGTGACAACCCTCCAGAAGAAGATGTTTTCAAATATTTTGGGGTTTTTTAACTACATTGCCATTCAATTGGCTCAATTACATCAATAGCCTAACAATCCCTGCTTGATAAAGGAAGGTGAATTAAAATCTTGGGAGACTTGAAAGGCAAAGCCTCCTTAAAGGTGGGACTATATACATTACAACAGCTTCCTGATAAGCACAGTGGTCAGTCCTGAAAAGATGCCACAATTCCTCTCCTCAGAAAGATTTTTGATTTTTCCCCATGACTGGAACAAGCAATAGGGTCTGAGCTCCTCTCTGCCTGTTTGAGTCTCTCAGATTGCCAATGTTAATGTTCATTTATAATGTCTTTGTTCAAGAAAACTAACAGCAATTGCTGCAATATATATTATTGATAGAACTGAACTAAACTCTATTTCAGTTCAGCTTTTCAGGAGACTTTTTGTGAAGCACAGCACTGTCCAGGGACCCATAAAGATTGCATAGATGCCTTAATGCAGAGTCATCTCAATAGCATGTTAGCTGCTGAGAGCTCTAAGACAGATTAGTAAAATGGTAGCAGCTTCCTCAGAACAGCTTTTTTTGCAATCACCCACAAAGGCTTTTTGGGACAGTACCTTCCCAAGAGATACCTCATCAGCATCTTTGGCCAGATTATGGCTTATCTTTTTGTTCTGCTGCTCTTTTATTAGTAATGGGAAGAAAAGGGTTGAATTCCCAGAGCTGGTTGTTCATCTTTTTTTGTTCCATATTCTACTAAGATTTTACTTTCTGAACCCACTGTACTTCCTGATTCAAATTCACAATCACCACTGGTTCTGCAGGGAACGTGCAAAGTCACAGTCCTTTGTGGTCAAGGAATCACAGCAGAAGTTCTGCGGATCCAAAGCCTGCCCAGCTTCTCCCTGGTCCAAGCTCACCCTGGCTGCTCCTTCAGGTTTGCCAAGATGCCAGCAGTGGAAAAGGCATTCTGTGTCCATGCGCTACCACCTAGTGGCACCCACAGCTCCCGCACAGAGTGCCGTGGGACAAATTCCCTACAGCTTGCTGGGCTCCCAGGCTCCAAAGTTTATCTCACAGTTCCCGGGTGAAGTCTGGAGAAAAGGCATTGCTCATGCTCTAGCCGGGCATGGCTCCTGCAGCACCCTCAGGCTGATAGTGGAGTTTCCCCAGGCCGCTGAGAAGAGCAGCCTTGATTCTCTTTTTTCCAATTTGGCTGTCTGTCCCAGGGAGAGCTCTACCCAAGCCATCAGTCCCTCCTGCAGCAGACAGAGCTAAATCTGTGTCTGAGCAGAGACCTTGAAGGACTGCCTCAGCTCCCTCTTCCCAGGGTTAAGCAGCCAGCTGGGCTGTTGACCTGCAAGGTGGATCCAAATTTCAAAGTGACTCTGGTCCTTTTGGGCAAACTAGGGCTGTGGCCATCAGCTTCCTAGGCTGCTCTCAGGAGCAGCACCCTTCAGCCACTGTACAAAACCAGCACAACCCAGCCTGGGGACAGGAAAGAAGGAAGGGAAAAGCAGATACTAGGGCATGCCTTCAGCTGAAGAAGGGTTCCTTGTCTAACACACCACGACCAAAGTTGTTCTACCTCTACTCTTATTTGCAGGCCCTGCACTAGAAGGTATGGAAAACATACTAGGCTAAAGAAACTAACATTTTAAGCATTACATATTTTTGAAGATTTGAATATGCTATGTTTTATTCTGATGCTGTGCTGGCCCTGAGAAACCAGACAACAGGGGTGCTTAAAACCCTCCCCAAAATACAGAGATGAAGGATGTCCCACAAAAAGCAAGTGCTGCAGTAAGACAAACTATTACATCCAATTTTGTTCCCTGATTTATTAGTATGAATATGCCATTGCAGAGCACTCATATTTGAGGCTGAGGCATGTGAGTACTGAACTTAAATATTTCCTCTCTGACTAAAATTCACCCTCTTTACTTTTTGTTTGCTAGTTAGCAGATTTTAGAGTTGGAAGTACAAAAGAAGTGTTAATTATCCCACCAGCTGAAGTATGTGGTGAAAACCTGCAATAGTGCAGAACTCTATCTAACCTCAGCTTTCTTTGGAAGAAAAGTAGACAATTCTTTACAAAAGCTCTTGACATTTTGTTTCAGCTGATTTTGCAACTTAGCAGATTTTCTTCAGCCAAGGATCACAGTCCACTAGTTGGGGATTGTAGTGAAGTATGGGATGATTATTGTTTAGCATATGTAATGTATTTCTAAAATTTCCTATTGTCTCTACTATGTATTTCTTGTCCTTGCTTCAAGAGCTTTCAGAGGCTAGTTCTATCCTAGAAAAAGGCTGATTTTCTACTTCTCTTCCCGTACTTTCACACTGCCTCCCAGAAAAACCTTCCACTTGCAGTTCACTAAACCCACCACTGACACAATTTAAAAGAATGCTGTTCCCTAGGGTATTCTGCTAAATCCAACCCAATAACAGTGGTAAGTACTGAAGACAAGGGACACAATTTTTACCTGTTTTCTGTTCATCTGGCCCAGCTCCAGCTTGCTGTTCAGGCTCACCTACATATTACACGTCTTGTTTAAGCCTGTAACCCTCCATGGATGGTGCTGTAATTTTTCTGACTTATTTATCTCACATGCATATACTTATGGGCTAGAATTTAAATCAAACCACATCAGACAAAGCTCCTCATTGCCTTAAGTATGAGAACCTTTTTCTAGGCAGCAAAGGTATGCTGACAAAGCCTTTCCCCAAATATTAGTTTAGAGAAGGGCTGTGAAGAGTTCCATTTGTTTAAAATGCACAAGGGCCCAAAAATTTCTCATCTCCTGCTCCTACATCTTCACGAGTCTGGACTTAGCCCCACAATCTGAGTGAGAGCTTGTTAATTCAGGAGTCTCTTGTGTCTGAGTGAGGAACAGAGTTACTGAGCAGGCAGCAGAGCTGTGGCTCATAGCTGTCACTGCCAGTGGAGCAGCCATCGTGGGCAGATCCATGCAGCCTGTCTCCTCCTGCACTTCCTCATGTTAGACCAAGGCTGCAACTGCTCTGCTTCTGACAAACAGGAATTCTGTAACCCTTCTCATTCTCATGGTCTAAAGCTGATCCTAGCAACAAACCCATGACATGAGGAGCCAATATTTTCCAAGTTATAGAACAAAATAAATGAGCAAGTCAAATTGTCTTTCAAAACTATTAACAGAAAAGGTTTGAATGCAGAGCTTTTTGTTTAAGCTTTGAACGTGGGATGCTCAGCACTCTCTTCCAGACTTGACTTGCATAAGAACTAAGACACATAATATTTCTAAAACTGTCAATTATTTCTTTTCAAGCCTATAAAAGTTTCACCATGCACAGCTTGCAATTCTGCATACCATTCAAGCAGAAAATGCACCCACAGGAGATGATGGAGCAAAGCAGAGGAATCAGGCAGATCCTTATTCAACCCCCATCAAATGCTACAAAACTTTAACCTGCATGATGACTCCCTGACTTTAACAGGCACTAACCACCAAACCTTTCTCCTCTCTAACAACTTCTGCTCGTAGGTGCTAACACTCTTAAATTCAGACTAGCTACTTTCAATCCATAATTGACGTATGTTACTTGTATTTCACACCTGTGCCTTAAAACTGTTTCCCCAGAACTGTTAGCTCTGATAAATCACAGCTTCCCACAAATCCAAGTTCTTTCAAATAACAGGGATTGTCAGCAATTTAATCTCTGTATCAGATCAGTTTGCTCATTGAGCTTCTCAGCCAAAAGCAGCATCAAAGACAACTTGCTAGAACTGCACAAAACCAGGCAGCTGCCTGCAAGATTCTGAAGGGAGGATGGGTTTAGGGCAAGCTTCCTGATGTTGGGCTGGAAAGAGAGAGATGGTGTGACTGGGTGCATGAGCTGCAGCTGTGTAAGGCTGCTGGTGGATTGATACCTCCTAAGAATGTAGAAAAGATCATTCGAAGTGCTGGCAGCAAGTGGGTGCAGTGCTGGTGTGGCCCCAAAAGGACTGGCTGAGGATGGGCTTTCACAGGTGCCTCAGGAAGAACTGGGATGCATAATACTTGATGCTGCAGATATTTTGTTCCTAGTGCTAATGGGACTGATTACCATTTGTGTTTCCTCTGCAAAGGAATGCAGAAGCTTTTAAGGCTTGGGGATTTTAAAATTAAGTTATGCTTGAGCTATACAAAATAATGGTTTTAAATTTACTTCACTAGTTACATGGATCTCAACTTTACATGTGGTTCATTAGAGACAGGATAAAGCAGGACTACATCTACTGGAATTTCTCATGTAGGATTGTTAATGCAAGATCTCTTATTTCTTCTGCTTTTATGTACATAATCTGCCAAACACATTTACTTCAAGACAGAGGTTCGTGTCTCAAGTTTTCTGTGCATAGCCTAAAGCTCTGGTAAAAGATAAGGGTCTTTTCATAAAAGAGAATGAGATCCAGCTGTGAAGTTTCAAATTTCAGCCCTTCTTCAAACATGGAATTTGGACTGAAGTTCACAGTTTCTAAATTGCACTTCCCTGTTTGGATGCTGTAAATTAGCTAGTCCATTCTTTGAGACAGCTCTTTTTTGTTCTCAGCAGCTCTGCTATTAAATGCCAATTTAAGACATTTAGGCTTTCAAACAGTGACTTTGCCTTTCACTTAGGTCTTGAAGAGAAAAGGATTGTCACACAACAAAGTAAAAGAATACATTGTTAACAGGTGACATCTATTTGTGTTGGGAGACAAGTCCAGTGAGAAAGGCACAGATTTTATATCAACTTCCTGCATGAGCAAAAAAATATGTATTTTAGAGAAGAAAGTGTTGACCTTCAATTTTACCATTCTTCAGTTTTACCTTATTTTGACAAATGTTTATCCCTGTGACCTTGCAGACTTCAAGAGAAGAAAGTACCAAGTACTGTTCTCAGCTTTAGTAACTACTGGCAGTACATAACTCTGAATAATGAAGGCTGAGATTTGTTCTTTATTTTTAAATTAGGCTTTATTATGCTAAGAAGAGACCAAGACAAGGAATCTACACTATTATCCAAGAACCTCCACAACTCATCCATCATGCTGTGCTAGCCAACAGAAAATTAGTTACTCAATATCTTATTTGCAGTATATAAGCAAGTAAAAAAAAGTAGTATCTTGTTTATAAAAAACGAGAAAAAGGCACTGAAGTCTTAGCAAATGTTTGTTTGCATAGACCATGTCCAAAGTAAACACTGAAATGTCTTTTGCTTTTTTAAGACCGCGATCTTCAAAAACCTCAGAACAACTAATACACAAAGTTATAAGAAAATATTAGGCAAAACATGTGTTGCAAATACTAAGCAGTACTTTCTTGCCAAATTGTTCTAAATACATGAACTCAAGTAGTTCATGCTTTTAAATCAGAGCAGGCAAAAGAAAAACCCCACATCAAAACCAACACCCAACTCACACTCAAATAAAAATCCCATGCACACTTAGGAGCCAACTGGTTTTAAATGCTTTACTGAATTCCACACATTGGAATACTCCTAATCAAGATACTGATTGATCACATGCATTAGAAAATAATTTCAAATTATAAATACCCTCTTGAGGGCTGCAAATTATTAATAGATTATTTGAAAAGAAGCTGACATTTAATTTCCTGAGTTTTTGAGTCAGTACAACAAGTACATTTTTTGTCTGTGAACACAAAGATCTTCAGAAAGAATCTAAGCATCATGAGCTTTTGAATAAACCCCAGAGGAAGGATCAACATGATTATAATCAGATTATTTTTGATCTTCTGCCACTAGATGGTGTCTGGTTACCTGAGATGTAACCACAGCTGCATTAATCGAAAAATAACCTTCAGACTCGCTGAATTCTTGCACTTACAGCTTTTGCTGATATTTTGGGTAAACGATTTTCAAGGGAGAATTAGCTTTTCAAGTCTTACTTTTGATCTCTGTATGGTGTTTTAAATGGGAAAAGATGAAGTCTTTGATGAGGATTCTTGCATAAACAGGAGCAACGAACTACAGAGCACCTTAACTGCAACCAAGGAACTGTGAGCCAGGCTTGAAACAATGCAAAATATCTTTCCTAAAAATAAGAGGGATAACAAAAAGGAGAGTAATGCAAAGTCCAGACGGCAAAAACCAGCACTACTGTCCAACTTAGCAAGCATCAAAGGGCCATAAAAGTCAGTCTGAAGAAAAATGAAACCCTTCCTGTGTGTGTCGTGCAGCTTGATATTTGTGGTATTTTACATTTCATTTGCGGGGCTGTTGAGAGGAAAGCTGCAAGGAAAAGAAAGGGTATGACAGCATGGAAGAAATGTGGGGTCCAGGCTTGAATATGTAGTGGCAAAGAGCATTATCTGTTTTACTCGTGCAATTAAACACAAGGACAAACAGAAGACTGCAATGCTTCGCTCTGTTCCCAGATCTGCTAATAAATAAGGCACCAGGGGGCCTCAGTCATTCACTAGCAACAAAACCACGGCACATTAACTTTTTACTTGCTGAATTTATAAATTTCAAAGACTTTGAGCAAGAGGCAAGAGAGAAGCAACAGAGAAGAAGTATTAAAATTCAGCTATGTAGAAAATTGCAGTAAAATTACTAGAAAATGTGACTCAGCTCAGTTTTCCTGTTTGCATGGCAAGTTTCAAAGTTTGCAGGTTTCATGGTGGAAAAACAACAAATCCCCCTTACTACTATCAATATTGGGGATTGAGTGATTTAAAACTGAATTTTTAAAAAACTGTGTTTGAGACTCTTTGATCAGCTCAAGTATATAGGGTGTTTGGAGCTACCTATGTCATGTGTGAAGGAAGTCAAGTCAGTGATTAAATCAGTGAGTTCAGGGCTGTTTATCCAGTATTTAAGAGAGCCCTCTTTGAGCTTTTCCTCAGTGATTGCACATACGAGCACAAAACAGACTCTTATTCTATGAGAGTATTACAAATCAGTGCATCCACCACAAGTTGTTTGCACTGATGTCAGGTTGCATGTAGTCTCTCCCACACATCTGGAGCTTGTAACTTAGCACACTTGAAACAATTGAACAGCTGCCTGGCAATAAGGTCAATGCAAAATAATATTTTCTACAGAATAACTTCAATTTTATTTTCTTTTTCTTCTCAAAAACTCTAAAATTACAGCCATTTGAGTGCTGTAAGGAGACTGCACACAGAAGTAATAGGATTGTGGGATCCAATTACAAGCAGCCTAAAAAAAAACCCAAACCTTCTCTGATCTCCAATCTATTTTCCATTTGAGGCAGCTGCAGCTGGATGCATCTTGGGAGTTCAAGGCAGAACACTGATCCAAGATAGGAAGAATAAAACATTGTTCTCTTGCACAACTCTGGGAAGCTTCTCAAGTCATGAAAACAAACAGAAAACTGTACTTGAAGGCTCTCCCTTTGGAATTAGTAACTTGACAAACCATCTGAAATGCTGAATCAGAAATTACTGTAATTTAAGTGATACTGGGCTGTTTTGCATTAAGAAAATTATACCTGAGCAATGTGCAATATTATGGCTAACTTGAGGATAGTGAACTGTAGTTAGATGGCTATTTAGCTGATTACACTACTAAAGTACTTAAAATTTAAAACATTGGTTGTTTTACAGCTGGATAGTATACATGGGCAGTAAGGAATAAATTCTGAGACTTGCTTGAAGGTATACTGCACTCAGAAGTATTTTGCTGCTGAATGTTTTGGCATCTGATGACTGGACTGACTGTCTTTTAACATTCCATGAGACCAATTGCAACCCAGAACAGAACAAACGCAGAATCCAAAATACAGAGACATACAGAATATAAGAGCTCATCTCCAGCATAGCTTTCTGTGATACAGCAGTAGTTCATTTTCCAAACCCCTGATTATACTTCAGATTTCTATATTAAAATCATTACTTTGTTCATATTATGTCTTTTTAGTAACTGAAAAGGCAGAATCTTTAATTTAAATGTGTTTCATAAGGCTCCCTTTACCATGAAAACATTAATACTGACTTCAATATAATATCAATCTTTTGATTGAAGGTCCTTCTTGTCCTACTGATCTTTTGAGCAAACACTTAGCTCCCATCCTGCATTTGCAGCACATGTACCTTTGCAGAAAATTCTGAGGGCTGTGCTCTTGAACTTCATGATTCAAGACTGCAGCCTGACAGGTAAGTTGCTGACCTGATACCTATGTTAATAACCTGGCTTTTAATTACCTACATTTTGGAAATTTTCACATCCCACTAGTGAGTTTGAAGCTGCTGATATTGCTTTATGCCAAATATTTATAAACCAGCAGTAACTTAGCCCAGAATGTCTCTTGACACTGAATTACACTGTTAACCATCACTGCACAGTGAATCACATGAAAGGAATGAGGAGCAGATCCAGAAGGGGTCTTACTCATCACAGATGTGGCACTGAGATCCTCATATCCCCTCCTGCACAGTCAGTCAACTACAAGGTTCCTGAGTTGGTGCCTACCCAGCTCAACAGTTTGACCCTGTCTAGGGCCCAGCAGAACTTCAGAGGAAACATCTCTGTGTCTTCCCAGTGAAGCTCCCCCTAAGTACTCCTGTCTTCCTGTACCCAAAAGCCTTTCAGCTGCACTTTGACAGTGGGAAGACTCTTGTATTCATGCCAGTTCTAGAGCTGCAGTTTGGTGGATTAATTCCCCTCTCACATGGGATAAGAATACAGCTCTCATTTTCCAGGGCTTCTCTCAGTCCTAGGACTTTCAGGGGAGAGGGGCTGTAGCTCTAAGAATTCATTATCTCTAAGAATTCAAACTAGGACCAGCAAATGCACAAATAGCTAATTTGTGTGCTGGAATAGGGCTACTACAAGCCATGAAGAATAACATACTTTCAGAATGACCAGGAAAAGAAAAGACACCAACTATTCCAGCTTCCAATGCACATACTCCCTAAAGGCAAGCTTAGTGTAAGTCTTCTACCACCTAAAGAAAGGGCCTAGAACCCAACCCTTTTGGGGAAATGACAAGAAGCCATGCCTCTAGTCACATTAAAGGAAATTTCCATTGGAATTGGACTTCAACACTGAAGTGGTTCAGGGCTGAGATGTTGTCCAGAGAGGCTGTTGCATCTCCATATTTGGGGATTTCAGAAGCTGACTGGACAAGGTCCTAAGCAATCTGCTCTTACATGGAAGTTGTATCAGCTTCCAGCTGAAGACTTGACATGCTCCAGAGCTTCCTTACAATCCAAATTTGTCTATGAATTTTCTAAGAATGCATATAGTTAACAAAATTGAGAAACAGTATAATGTGTGTTGGTAATTTTATTTGCATTTTGGAGCCAAGGTTATTGAGGGTCATGTGTATAAAAGCTGTGGTTCTAGAAGAAAAAATATTCTGGATAAAAATCTATGAAAGAAACTCTTCCTGTGTGTTTCTTAACTGTTGTACATTTGTTGCTTATTAAAACAATGTCTGAAGGAGGTTTTTTTAAATATAAGAACATGCTTGTTCTTTTATGATTCTTCATTAAAGTAAAAACCAAGCTCAAAATGAAACAAATAAGAACTGCAGGAACATAAATTTGTCACAGCACCAGAGAATGAAAATGAAGCTAAATTTTCTTGCTCCACTAGTAATAGAATACTATTTCAGAACAAATGTACAGTTTACAGAGGTTTTCAGACCCTAATGTAATTTCTCACGGGCAGACAATCTAGCAGACAAACTAAGATGCAGACAGACAAATATGAGTACTACCAAGTACTACCAGTCATCCTTGAAAAGTTTGGATTCCAGGGAACACACAGTGAGGACTGAACTTTCACAGCAAGCACATAAATCCCACAAGAGAAGCAATTTCCTCCTTTCTGTCTTAACCAATGAGTAACATTAAAAACATCTTTACTGGCAAATTCCAGGCTCCAGGTCCACAAAATTAATCAGTAAAACCTAGCAGAGAGATGGGTCTCACAGGCAGCTAGGGTAAAGCACATGAAGGCCACAGACATCTGTCATTACTGAGTTTTCCTGCCGTGACAGAGAACAGATATTGTCTGGAGGAGATACATCATGCCAATTGTTTTTGGCCCAGGACCAAATACACTTAATTTAATAGATACAAAAGGCCATATCAAACGTCATCCTCTGACTTATTAGTTGGGTGTAACAGTACAGAATCTAGCAGACTTGCCAGGATTTAGCATGAAACACCTATAAAGCAAAGCCCGTGGGTTCTTCAGATTAAGGTCAGATAAAAATGCCAGTGTGGCCTGTCAGCACAGAAATCAAGTGACAAGCCATATAAGCACAGAAATTGATTGCAGTATATCAGCCTTTTACTGTTTTGAAGAAATCAGTGCTATGATTGATTGTCACTTGGCAAGCAAAAGCCTAGAAGGATACTCTGCCTAGAAGAGGATGAAATGTGTGATTTGCCATCTCCCATATGTGTTGAAATTACAACAGACCACTAAGAATACATTATTAATTACAGTGCAATCACTTAAAAATACATGAGATACATTTTCTCAAAGGTTAATCACTAATAAGACAGCCTGTAATACAACTCAAGGAGATAAATCTCATGCTTACAAATGCATCAACAGAGACCTCTGGATTTGAGGTGCTAGATAGGTTTACCAGCTTCTTAGCATGCTAGTACTTGGCTGCTGTTTAGTATTAAAGGAGGTCCCTGTAACACACTCACTGTACAGTTAATGTGCACAGGAAGTCATAGCTAGAGGTTTTAGTCCTGGAAAAGGTGGTGCAGGTGGGTATTAGTTGGGAATACCAACTTGCGGGAGCAGCTGCATCATGAAATGCCAGCAGTGGCTCACCAGGATATCTGGGGCTTTGTCAGAAATGAGGGAAGTTATGCTTGGCAACATGTTCTCCCTCTGGTTGGGAGCTGGATGGATTATTACTGTCTTCTGGCTTATCTGGTTAGGTGTCTTATCCATATGAAGCAGGGAACAGAGATGTGAAAAACAAAACTCCTGCTCTTGGGTTTTGCCCTCAAACAAACAAAACTTTGCCCTCAAATAACAGGATCTGCAGTCAATAGTGCCTGAAGAGTCTGGGATAGTATGGTTCTAGTGGGAAAAGAAGAGACTGGAAAGGTTTCTGAAATCCAATGTAATACATTTTAGTCTCCCACCCGGCAGCACACTGATTAACTGACTGAAGACCACAAATACAGTATGGCCATCATCTTACTAATTACTCACCCCACCTCTTCAACTTCACACACTTTTGTATCCACTGCCATAAAACCTTCAGTTGCCTTCCCAAAACATTTTTTGCTTTCACTATAACCCTGGAACTTCTGGGAAGATTTCCCCAGTGCTGCTGTGCAAGTTACTGTACAGCTGACCAGTTTCCTCATGTTGAAGGCCCTGCACTACACAACTCCTCTGTGTGCTTCCTATGTGTTCCAGACACCCCACTGAGTAGGAAACACTGCCTGCTTGGAGTGAGTAACACCATCACAAACCAAATGGATTCTGGTGAATACTAAAGACTGAGAAGCCAAAGGCTGAAACATAACATCCTGGTTATTTGTGGGGATGGCAGTTTGTTCCCATTCATCAGGCCAAGAAACCCTCTGGTCAAAAACCTCATTAAGTCACTGCAGTCCCTTCTGCTTTTGCACAAAGCAGCAGGGAAGGTCACTCACTGCATTCCACTGCCAGCCAAGCCTTTTGCTTGTCAAGCAAAGCTTCCCATTCATCAATATGTACATTTGTAGGATGCAATATACTGACCTTTCACCAATTTTACTGCCTGCTATGATAAACTTAAAAGATAAAGGACAGACTTCAATTAGATTAGAATTTAAACAAAGAAAGTAATTCAATCAGTTCATGAACAATCTCCTGCCACATCCCCAGCCAGGGACTTAGGTTCTGGAGGTAATACTCCATTCTTAAAGACAGGCCAAACAGGGGGCTTCTCACAACTGTATTCCCTATAGCCATAGATGTTTCACATCCTGTTGGCTTTTTTGGTTTTTTGTTTGTTTTATTTTTCCCCCAGCAAATTCTCCAAGGAACACGTTATGAAATACTACACAAAAACCCCCAGTTCATATTTAACCATAAGTTAAACTAATGCATTGTGACACTGCCATGGAGGGGCCATTATCCTCTAGTAATCATCTGTCATTCTTAATCACGTGCTTGCAAGTTAAAAATCTAATATGTTGTGACAAAACTGTGCAAGTGGATAACTGCAGAGTTAGCAGTTCATCAGCCTGGAACAACATACTGGTCAGGATGCTGAGCTTCAGAAAGCCACACTGGATTTTCACCATGAGGAAGGTTATTTGCAAGTTAAAAGGTGACTAAAGCTGGGGTTTTCAAACACGCTTCTGATGGAAAGGTAGCCAAACCATCCAATTAAGTCATAAGGAAGCCACTCCTATTTTCACTAGATTCAGTTTTTTGCTATGTATTACAAGATTGGTAAACACCATTAATAACCTTACCAGTGAGTATTTTCGTGTGTGCTGGAAGATCAGAATGGATCCATTTAAGAAAACATTAACTTACCTCTGGAATAGCTCTAGGAATAGCTCTCTTTTGTTTAAATATTGAACCAATTGTTCTTCATTCCTGAAAAACCTGGGAATCTACAGATTTTTGTAGCAGAACCCCCATGAACTGCAGTTACATGGTATCTTTTCTTCAACCAGAGACTGATATGGGACTACCAGTCCCAGCCTATTATAATAATAAAAATTAATATTAATAATTAAATAAAACACAATATTTTTTATTATCTCTAACCTCAAGCATAATGTAAATATATATCTGAAATTTACTTGCTCCTGAGGTGAGTCTAGAACAGTCAAACAAGCAACAGTTAGAAAAAGGACAGAGTAGGTGAATTAGACCCAGGCCAGCAGGAGAAAACCCTGTCTTATAGAAAGATACCATTAACTCTCTAGGGTTAGAAGAAGGAAACTGAAAATCCACATTTTCAGCATCCAGAATACTTATGAACTTTGAAGTGGAAAAGCATGATAGGCACAGGAAGAGTATCGTCAAGTGGCTAATGCTAAATATGTCATCAAAAGTTGACATTCCTTGCTAGACTGTGATTAAAATAAGGAACTCAACATCAGTGATCATTTTGGAGGCCAAAGATTCAGCAAGATTCAATGAGAAGCAAACAGACACAGGAATAGGAAACTCTGGAGTGCCAGCATGCAGAGACTACCCAAGCACTAGCAGCTTATAATAAAAGGTGTGAAGAAAACTTGAGGGAACTTGAGCAGAGGCATCCTCTAACAGCTCTGTTGGGGATTCGCAGCGAAGGCTGCTTTAAAGCTGGAGCTCTCACCCTAGTCCTTGCCTGAGCTGTGCCACAGCCAGGCACCCTATTGATTCAGGTCCTGGCCAACTTCCCAGTGCAGCTGTGGGCCTGCCTCACCCCTGTTCACTTGGCTGGCAATCACTGATCCTGGCCACTATGCCCAAACCTGATTATGATCTGTGATCCTTACTCAGTTTCCCAGCTTACACACAGCAGCTTTGCTTGGTGCTCTGGTCCCTGGGCTGAACCCAGCTACCCTCACTGGCACTGACTGCCTCACTTGGGGTACAGCGGGACTGGTCCATGGCTGGAAAAGCCACAGCTTCCACTGGCCTCCCTTCCCTGAGGAAACAGCTTTGCCCTTGCTGCACATTGGCATTGAGCTACAACAGCTGAGGTTAGAAACAAAACACTATGCTAGAGCTTTTTTAAAGTTCCTCATTTCTAGGGACTGGAATGCTGAAATTGTGCAAACTTGGAAGTTTTGCAAACTGCCACATTTACACCACTGACAGAGCTGATGAAGCGTCCCCTCATTTAGTGCAACTTACTCCCAGACATGATACCTGAGTTCCTCAGTCTAAAAACTCAGTCCACAGTAATAGTTTCACTCTTTGTGCTACAGACTGCTCAGAAGCTTGTGCATCAACACTAGAAGTCCTGCTGAGATATATTTTCCTTGTCATTGCTGAATGATTTGCATAGAATTAGCTGACTAGTGTTTAATAATAACCATCATAATGCATGAAGAGGAACACTGTGCTCATTCAAGTTAAAAAAAACCCAAACCATAAATCAATGCATACAGTCCAATTCCATGTGCAGAACAGATCACCAACAATCTCCTGTAGTAACTCCAAATTACACCCTTTGGATCCCAGTAGTATTTGCCTTGCAAAGCACCCTATCACCTAGAAACCCAGCACTGGGGCATTTTTGAGCATAGGGATTAATACTAATCCTTTTTATTCTTGTCCTTCTTCTATATTTTCACTGCTGTAAGTCTGAAGTATGGGATAACTGAATTATACTTATTTGACAAAGGTAAACAAGAATTTACAACCAGCAAAAACATCAAGCCAAAACAGAAAAAACCCTGTGTTCTTAAATACTCTCATGTATTTGTCTTGAAGTATCCGACTGCTTCCAGAATACAAAGCCCCAAGAACAGTTTTTTCCCCCGTGATGCTGCATCTTGGAAGAGAAGTACCATCACTAGATATGAGTTAGCTAAAACCCAGAACACAAGAAAATGTATTTCAGACACCACATGACTTATTTCTGCAGGCATGACATTCTTTTTTATAGAAAATAAAAACCAACCATTTTTATTGACTGTACTGCAGATACCTGTACAGAGTGTAAACTTTAATATTTCACCAGATATGTGAATATTTCTGGAGAAAGAGTTATCAAGCACCTTCATTTCAACAAATTTTTGATATTTACAGTAAGACATACCTGATTAAGTGTATGAATAGAATGAGTTAAAAGTTATAAAAAGTTATACAAGAAAAATCTTTAAAATGTTTATATGTTTTGCTATTTTATGATAAATATACAATTAAAGAGGAAGATGTCACACAGTTAAGACTCAGAATTGGCTCTGTTTAAAATTGTCACTGTTGTGTCTGAAGAGGGAGTGAGGAAATGGGGACGTTAGCTTACTGCTCTGATCATGACACACAGTGAAATGTGCTCTGGCAGGAGCCTCACAAGCCCTGTTTTGCTCTGCCACAGGTTGGTTTGCAGGCAAGCTTCCTTCCCAACACACTGCAGGGAAACCAAACTTCACTCCCGGATTTGTACTGCTAATTTGACGTATAAGCAGGCATTTAGATTTTCCCTCTCCAAACTTACTGGTGACGATGAAAACATCAACTTCTCTTTGATTTTCAGAACACCATTTTTGCTCTTACTGAACACTGGCACATAAATGGGGCATCACTATATTTTTTTCTTTTAAAAAGAAAAACAGAGGTGAGCTTTCTGAAAAAGAGATTTTAACTGCCATGGTTTCTTATAGTCTGCAAAAAGGCATGTCATAGTTTGCTAAAAAGGAAGGATTGCTAGGACAGAATTCAGAGACCAATTTAGGCTTATAGCATCCAAGGTAGAAATATTATTTAAAAACCTCTCAGAAAACAAATGTGACTATCTCTTTAAAACCACTTGTATTCCAATGAATCAACATCCACTCTTTGATGACCTACCCACGATTGATCAAAATATCTAAATTTTGTTTAGTGGATTTGAGGGAACTACTCAGGAATCCACCTCAAACAGCAGAAAGATAAATCTCTTAAAACCTAACAAAAACTTCAAATATATCCACTAAACAGTGTTGTTTATTTTTTACAAATCAAGTGCTCTAGGAAAGGACCACATGAGCCAGGGTGAGAATTATAAACCTTACAACACATGGATAAAGTACTTCTGTAGTTGAGATTCAAGTTTTTGAAGTGAATAGACTGATAGAGAGAAGGAATATGGTTGGGCAGAAAATATGTGCTGTTATTGGGTATATTCCCTCACCTGTTCATCCTTGGGACTCCCTGATTGTCTCTCAGCTAGAGATAAGCCCAGTCACATATATGATGGGCTAAGCATACCACATCTGCAGAAAACTACTGTGCACTCCAAGGTACAATTTAGTCTCAGGATTTGAGTAGTTTCATTCTCTTTACTCTGTTCTGTATTACTTCAATTTTGCCAAGAGACATATCCCTCCTTGTCTGGGACAGATGCAACTAAGGCCTCCACATTTACCTTTAAAAGCAAAGAGATGATTTCACAAGGAATAAGGTGAAGTTGGACCCAACCTGGGCAGTTCTGTCTTACTTAACTGCTACAAAAACAGCCTCTGCCTGTGTGTGTGTGTCTGCATATGTGCATTGTGGCTTGCTGTGAGCAGCATGGAGCACTTATCTTTAGGGCCTGATTGTGTTGATAGGAGTGAATTGTTAACAGCACACTTCCAAAAGGTGTCTGCTGCTCTAAAGCTTATTTTAATGCTCAGTTTCTCTCTATACAATCTACTCCAACCGTGTTGTCAGGGCAGCGGCAAGTACGGCCTCCCGGGGTAGCCAAGCAGAGGTGAGTACAACCACCATTATTCACCGTACAGTAGTTATGTCCTGGGAAAAAAACAGAGATGCAAAACCTTAGAGAAAAAAAGATGTGTACAAGAGATGTTAAGATTTATGGCTACACTAGGGAAACAAGCTTTGGGGAGATAAGAGTTACCGTATCCCTTGTGTCAACTTGACATTCACATGAAAGAAAGATCAAGATATCAGAATGAAAGAGGCAACATGAATCAAGTGGGCGGCTCCTAAAACACCCTTCATAAACTGGCCACATGGTCACAGATAATAGAATGAAGTGAGTGAGTAAATGGAGAAATGCAACGTGGTGACAAAGTCCAAAATGCTACAGAACATCATCCTCAGATACCAGCCTTACAAAGACAGAGGAATGATCATGAAAACAAGCACAAATAAATTGGGTGGTTGTGAAAGTGTTAATATTAAAGAGTAAAATAAAAGAGAGATCAGTCCCAAAAGCAGTGGATCAGAGAGAAAAGGCATCCATCAAAAAAACGACTTGAAACATACATAAGACATAGAAAGAAATGACACCAAGGTTCTGAATATTACAGGTATAAGCATATACTCAGAGCACACAATGTTGTTGAATTTTACACTGCTTACCAAAATGAATCTGTGAATTAACTAGTAATAACAATATAACTGATTTCCTAATTATGACATTTGTATGTATTTTTAAGCTCTGAGCCAAAACTTTCACTAAATTGTTTTTTATTGCATGTATTGAGTAATTTGAAGAGAAACTATCCTAAGGGGTTTTTTAGTCCCAAAGTAAAAACAGCAGAACTCCTATAATTCCAGCCATATTGTAATAAAAACCAGCAAATTCTTCTCCGTGACTTGCTAAGAATAACATAACTGCACAATGATACAGCTTTGCAAAAACCAAATTATATTTCAAGGGTATCAGCTCCCTCTCTTCCTCTTTTCAATAGCATATTTGAAAAATGTAACATTCAACAGAGCAGAAGGGCCAGCTCAGTCCAGCCACTCTACCACCTGCTGTTTTCTGAACATTCCATTTTGAAAAACACTGGATCTCATTAAGGACATCTGGAAGACTATAATATTTCTGTAGTTTGAACTTAATAAGTGAATAAGGCCCTAGCCATGAATATAGCAGTCAATTTAGAAGATGATACATCAGTATTTTTTACAGGTCAGATGCTCATCTTAATCATACAAGTCCTTTCACAAAGGATAAGACAGGCCCCTTCTCCCCCTCCAGCTCCAGCTCTGGTTTCATGTGGCAACTACAACAACTGCTTTTATGGAAAAGAAATTAGGTGGGTTTTAATTTCTTAGTAAACACAAATCTAAGCACTAACCCAAATCTTCACTACCCAAATCAGTTGGCCGCTTATAAATGGGAGCTGCTACTAAGTTCATTTACACAGTAAGGTGTTACACAACTGTAAAAACTCAAGAATCATCTGGATTACCTCCTGGGCACTGAGCAAAGGCTGTGGTGATTCCATAGAGTCGTGAGCGCTTGTGAGGCTGGAAGTTATCATTTTCTAATGAAATTGTGCGATCCACTGCTACAACAGCATCCCTGCCATATGCAGAAGAAAATACACAGAAGTGAGATGTAGGTGAAAGTATAGGGGAAAACAAAACAACACAACAAAATGTCCTCACCTCCCCCCCACCCACAAAAAAAAAAAGAACAACAAAAAAGCCAATTACCCAGTCAAAAAACGAAAACAAAACCAAAAATAGGGAAAATCTGAAGTTGCTTTCTTTTTACAATTAGAAAGAGATACCAGAAGTAAAATCCCCAAAGACATTACCTTTCCTGGTCAAACCTAGTATGTTATGACCTTCATTCTTGGCAGCTAAGAATTTATCAGGGAGACACCTCAACAATTTTGAAGGACAATGTCCCTCTACAGGAGGGATGCATGTGTTGGTAGTTTTGGCACATTTTTCACATTCTGCCCCTCTGACAAGTATTGTGGTAGAGCTGACACTGCAGCTATTAAGCATAACAGTAAGTTACATCAAGTAAAAATATTTATTTTAAAATACAGGGACTCAATTTTTTCCAGAAGTTAAAGTAATTCTATAAGTCTTGTTCACATAGAAACATCTTAGAGCATTTGCAATAAAGAAAGTGTCATCAAGATAGTGAACACTTTTTTTCCTTATTTTTGATGGAACATTAATATAATATAGGGCATAGAAAGCCAAGAGTGATTAATGTCTGCCCTCTACAATGCAGCTGCTATAAGAGAAACAAGTTACTGCCCACTCCTTTCCCAAGAACGTTCAGTGTTAAAAGCATTTTCTTCAAGGACAAATCACTATGCTAAAAAGGGAAAACTCAGTTAATTGGCAGCATCAATAGGTCAACTCTACATATCCACTCCACCCTGCATCATCTTTTGCCAGGAAAGCAACAAAACAGGAATGTGTGAGAGGTCAAGCATGAGAAATGCAGTATATACTTCAGTTTATACCAGGGAGCAAAAAAAGATAAAAGCACTCCATAATTTCCTTAGCAGATAACGTACCTTCTCCAGTCTGTATAGTATAAATTCTTCCCATAGCTTGTAACACCAAAAGGATACTGGATCCCTTCAACAATCTTTCGTCGACCAAGCTGATTAGGGTTCATGCATTCCAGCCTCTTGGTACCTGGATGTAGTGAAACAATTAAGCCTTTGAATGAGAACAACAGAGCTCTCATCAGAGATGAAAGACAAGCACAAATATGCAAGCATGAACAGGGTGGAAAGTCCTGAAAATCTTTCTGTGTGCTGCTTAGCCAAAGCCTTCCTCCGTATCACATGTGTGCACGTGCCAAAAATTGAATGGATAAGTACTCTGGTGCTGATGGCACTCTGCACACCACTGAAGTTAAAGAAACACAGATGTCCATGCAGCCATGGCAAATGCTCACAAGCTGAGATTTTTGCTATGGATTCCAGAATCCTCAAGTTGGTGTGGAAGCTGACAGAAGGCCTCCTCCATTCTGGAGGGATACTTCAGCCATTAACTGGTTCCACCTCCTCTGGAAGACATTTTCACAAAGTTTGTTTGGTGAAGATGTTCCTGAAATGTTTGCTGGGTTGGGCCATCAAGGTGAGACTGCAGGAAGAACATCTAACTCACAGATGCAAATACAGTGCAAAAAGGTCTAGGTGCAAAGCCACTGCAGGCTGGGAACACTGCTAATGAATTTAAACACCTGTAGGTTTTTCCTAAGTGATGTGTTCCAGAATTAGACAAAAAAGAAGAAGGTGAAAATGTGAGAACAAAAAGGAAGAGAGAGAAAGTAACTAGAGATAGCAGGAGGAGATACATTTGAAGGTTGGAGAAAGTCTTTTACAGTGAAGAAGCAAGCTTGATCATTTTAGTTTATCCAAAATCTGAAAGGTGACTTGAAGTAAAAGCACCTCCACAGGAAGACATCCCTGCCAGAGTCTACAGGGTGAAAGACAGAAAGATGCCAAAAGATAAAAATTAAATGAGAATTAAAAGCACACTTCCCCCCCACCCACCGTTAAAACTCTGTCACAAAACTAACAGTGGGTTTGTAGCGGAACTTTAATCCCTTGATCTTTTGGGTGCATTCCTTTTCAAGACTTGCTTCAGTCAAATATAAGCCAGACTTGGCCTCAGGTTACAGGCCTTAAAACAAAAGTGCCAGGATGACATTCTGTAAGGCAAATTAGATAAACCTGTGGTTTTTCCCTAGTCTTAAACTAACAACTTCTACAAAGCCCTAAGCGCTACCTAAAAAAAGAGCCACATACTAGACACACAGACATAGATCTGTTGCATTCCTAGAAAGTTTTGTGATCAGAATTTAAATCCTTCAGCTTGCACACAATCTCATGTGAATAGCAATGAATAAATCATTAAAGCCAAAAGCTATGGCTGTGCATAATTTCAGGACCGGATATATTTACATTATACTATTACAAAGATATATTTTAGCCCCCCTTTACCTGCATCTACCCAGCACAGCATTGAGGAATAAGGATCAAATGTCAGACCATTTGGTAACCCAAGATCATCTTTAACAAGAATTCTTCTGTTTGTGCCATCCATGTATGAAGTTTCAATTTTAGGAGCTTCTCTGTTCCAGTCAGTCCAGTACAAGTTTCTTAGGAAGAAGAAAAAGGCCAGAGTTAAGACAGGGACTTATCTCAAAAGATTGTTGTAATTGAGAAAATGCTAAGAATACAAAAGTAACCCACAGCCTCTAAATTATTTAAATGAGTAAGAAGGGCCATATTGCACTTCGATACAGAAGTCAAAAAAGTGTAGTAAAAACATAGCAAATATACTTCCATGAAAAACAAATGCTTTCCTTACATTGTGTAGCTTATGATCAAAATGCCAGCCAAAAAGGATCTATATTGCAACAGTTCTGAGTGCCATGCAAAGTGTACATCTACATTTAGAGTTTTTCATCTCACTTCCCATTGTGTCTGCTCAGGCTAAAGCAAGGGTATTTGGCATATATCTGGGACGCATTTGAAACAATATTTTTCTTTTCAGTGTACCAAGTAAGCAACACACAACAGAATCAGAGTAGTTTACCCTCAGCAGAGACCCCCAGAGAGAGCCATGAACTCTCTGATGTTTTACTACTAATAGCCATTTTTTAGTGGTAGGTTTTTTTTTCCTTGGATGTACATTCTGTGCCTGGGAATATGCGTGTGGCCCCTCAATGGCACCTTTGTTGCTTACTCCTTAACACACACACAATTTACGATAAGATGGAAGTCCATGGACCTGAACCCAGAGCCCTACTCCATCAGTGGGGTTCTGCATGGAACACAAGTCTCTCCTCAGTCCATTAAATAATCAGATAAATAAAATCAAACTTTGCACATTTTTCTTGACACAACATCCATACCCTCTCACAGGATCCAGGACAATTGCCCTGGGGTTCACCAAACCAGTGTCAAAAAGGATGCGACGCTGGCGCCCGTCCAGCCTGGCCACTTCTATTCTATCCAGTTGAGAGTCAGTCCAGAAGATGTTGCGACCTAGATGATCTACAGCTATCCCTTCAGGGCTTCCCAAGTCTGCAGCAGAACAAAGAAAAACATTCCCAGGCATTATATTTATTCCCAATACACTGTGTCAGCCTCATAAGGATAACCTTTAACAGACATAAGCTTTCTTCAGTGTTCTGGCTGTGGTCCAACAAAAGCTACTTTATATCACTTGGAAGAGGAACATGCATTTTACCTCAAAGTTTAAATACACAAACCTCTCATAACGACATAGAATGAAAAGTTCCATACAGAACAAACTTGCCACACATAGAAACTGTACTTGGAGGTGCAAACATAGAGTTGATAACAGAAAGGAGCAGCAGATAGTGTCAAAATCTTATTCTACCATCCTTGTAGGCCACAAAATGGCTTTTATAACCCTTAATATTTCTCCCTCTTTAGCACTGGCATACACGGCACCCTCTGAAAACTGAATTTATGCTAGGTTTACCTGATGCAACAATTAAACAAAATTAAACTCTAAACACTAGAGACAATGATATTAACTTACTGATGCATTCTAGATCCAGTTCTGTGTTTTTGCAGAGTTATTCTTTTAGGAACACATTTTAGCACTGTGTGTGCACAGTTTTTCTTGGACAGTTAGTTGTTCCCAAAGCAACAGGAAATAGCAGATAATGACCTTAATGCTCCAGCATTAGTAATTTCTAACTTGGATGCAGGATGAAGAAAGAATTTATAAAGCTTAATTCAGCCACTATGAGAAACTGCTCTTTTTTTCAAGGCTCCATTGAAAAAGAACAGGCAGGCCAAGTGGAATTTAAGGAAGCAAAAGACAAGTTAAAAAAAAAAAAAAAAATCTATTTTCATTCAATTTCAGTTCCAAAAGAAAAGGAAAGAATTGTATATGCCCCAAAAGAAGTAAAGTGACCCTTTATACCAGCCAGCTTGAAAAAAAGCACCTTTCAAATGCTGATCTACACATAGAATGGAATGTGGCCCATTAGCCTTCTTTTAATTCTTAAGTTTATTCACTGACAGCCATTAAACAAACATTATGTGACACAAGCAACCTTTCTGGAGAAAGGGCTTTTGGCCCAGAATATCGGAACATAGGCTCTCTAGACTTTGCTACTCTGATGTTGCTGTGAATAACAGTTGCACAATAGTTCAAGCATCCTCTGCTCTCCCACTCAAGTGGATTACACTTAGCACTTTATCTGCACACGTGACATTTTAGATTTATATTAATTGCTGAAGAGGTGGAAAGGAACAAACAAGATGTACTTCATTGTTTCTGACTCACAGCTCATGGCCAGAGGGGAGGGGTGGTGGGCAAGAAAGTAAAGGTTAATCAGGCATTTCTTTACTCCTCCTCAGGGCTCTTGGGCACACTTGGACTCAGTTATACCGACTTCACATTACTCCTTTATTTCTCTAAGTGCTTATGTGGAGCTAAACCTGTCAGCTGCAAGAAACAACCTCACATATACTTCAGATCCTCAAATGTTCCTACTTCTTTCCTTGCTAGTGGCAGAGCCCTCTAAGGGTGGCCTCATTTTGAGGTGATGGTGGCAACAGTCCCCAGTCTTTGGGATCAGAAGGTTACTGACTAAATGGTAATGGACTCTTCTAGGAAACAAAAGACAGCAGCAGGCAAAGGATTTGTCACTGATTCCCAGGAGCCCCTGCTCCCTGACTAGTTTCCTTGTTTCAATTCCCTATCAGCTATATGTTAGGAGATTTATAGAAGTAAATGTCCCTTCTTTGTGGTTGATAACAAGCCAGAAAAAACTATCTCCCTTGGAGGGAGGGGTAAGGGAATATTTAATGGCTTCATTTATCACCAGTCTTTCCAGAAGCACAAATATGTTCCTGCTATATTGTCATCAAGCCTGATACAGCCTCAGGCTCTGTCCCTTGGGGCAGGTTTGTACAGACATGCACAGCTGATAGGACTTTAAGCAGTTACTGCAGAGGAAAGCTCTCCTTCCTAACCTGCTGCCACAGATGCAGAGCTAAGAAAGTTTCCACAGCCTATCCAGCTGCAGGGATAAAGGAGAACTGGATGGGGCTCCACAATTAAGCAGTGTTTCTGCAAAGCAGCACAACTTGGATCACAAGAGCTTTAAAAAAAAAACCCAACAAAAAATGTAGTACATTCCACAAAAATATGCATGAACTGAAGAAAGCAGCTGGAGCTCACAGGAGGAAGAAGGCAAAGATCAAAACAAAACAAAAAAATTCTCATGAGTCTTCTGAAGGGGAGGAATTTTCCTATTTCATTAAATTTGGAAGTTTCAGTTTTTGCTTGCATAGAAGATATCCATTTGAATGCTGGATGTTCAATATTATTTTGATCTGAATCCTTATTGAAATACCCATTAACACACAAAAAGTAAAGTGCAACATCTCTCCTAGTCTCTTCAGAAAAAGCATTCACATCCTATGCAACCAAAAGAACAACAGAATTAATGTGTAAGGTCCACACATACAATATTTTTTTATAGCAGATAAAACTCATGAGGTTTCAATTTGGCATTGAAGCATCTTGAATTACCTTAAATAACCAATCAAACTGAGCTGAAAGTCTTCACAAATAATTTTCTAACATTTTATACGTTGCAGGAATTTTAATGCCTATGCACACACGCATTAGACAGCCATTCATATCCATATAAAGCTTTGAGCAAATAGTAATTTTCCCTATTTTAGAAGTGCAGATTCTGAAAAAAAAATCATTAATACTGCAAAGCAAAAATATTTTCCCTACAGAGTTTCTAAGTTGCACAGGCAAGCACAGGTTTGCACTGTAGGTTAGAGTCTCTTTCATATTAAGTACATTGGGATGGAAAAACAAGTCTCACAAAATACCTCAGCCATCAAGTGGTATAGAAATATGAAGCTCCATAACAGCTGGAATGGTTAGGAATGGCCTTACACTCTCCAGTTTTCCTTCCTAGGTCAATGGTAGGATCCAAGGCACCCCCATCTATCTACTATTCCTAAGAGCCTGAATGGAGTCTCACAAACTGACTGTTCCAAAGCACAAAGTCCAGGCAGTGATTCTTTACACATCCAAAGAAATGTAAACAAAATTTATTGTAGAGTTTTATAACTGGCTGATCATTTTTCTAAGATAATTTCATAAGTTTTTGTAACAATGTCTGCAAAGGATTGAAAGCAAAGGTGACTTCTTCCAGTATCTTGATTTCACAGGTGTTCTAGGATGTTGAGGACACTACTATTTAAAATGTGCCTCCAGCTCCTTTTGCTGTTGTTTTTTTTAATGCCACCTCCCCCAACCATTCACCTTGTTCTCTAAACCTGTCCTTCCCCTTAGCACTTTCCACTCAATAAAAGGATTTAACATTCAAGATGCATGGGCTTGACCTTAACCCTTCTAATGAAAATTAACATGGACTGCAGTGAGCAGCAGTCTTGAAGGAAAGAATATAAGAACAAGATATAAACTGGATAAGCACTAACTCCACAATACCATCTAGTCTAATTCTCAAATCCTTGAACAATTACAAAGGGTAAAACCAAACAAAGTGGCTTTACTCACTTTCCATTTTACAACTTGAGTGGCAGGCATGGGAAAATCACGGCTGGCTTCTAACAACTTTTCAGCTGTTTGATCCCCAACCCAAAGAAGAGAGCAGTTCTCTTCAGCCTCCCTGCTCACTAGTCCTTTCTCAGCAGAGCAGGCAGCTGACAGGCAGATATCAGGAGAGAAAAAAATACTACATATAACAAAATCTCAGCTGTCCAGGACCTACCTTGCTTGTCAGAACAAAAATCAGACACCCTCTGATGGTATTCCATGTTATATATAAACACAACTCTTAGTCAGCTCAGGCAACAACTAGGAAGTACATATTATGAAACTCAAGTCTAATACAATACCTGGGCAGTAGCAAGAGGAAGAATTTCGTGCTGTTACCTGTTTTAATTATGGTCGTTGGCTCCCCGCCATGCAGGCTGGCCCTGCTGATTGAAGGGCCACTGATGTCTGTCCAATAAACCACCTTGTCCACGCAGTCATAAGCAACTCCAATAACAACTTTGTCCTGTTGGACCACAAGCAAGTTAGATCAGCTTAGGATAAAGAACTCATCAGCAGCATTAATGTATGCTTTTAAGTCTCAAGCCTGAAGAAACAAAATTCTTGAGGAAACGTGGGAAATGGGGAGGAGAGGCTGAGAAAATAATTGGATAACAGTCACTGTCAAATATCTTAGAAAAATACTTCCAGTTAAAAGTCCCTTTTAACTAGCAGATATCATTCACGATTACTTCAAAGAAGCATTGGAGATACTAGTACTGAACAGTTTGTCTGACTTTTGCACCTTCACCTGCATACCAATCTAAAGAAAATTCATGTTGACATTTTACTGGGTCACCCTTTCATGTACCTTTTTCATCTCATTCTTTCCCTTTAAGGGGGAATAATGACTTCTATTAAATCTGACTTGCACTGACATCCAAGTCATGCATTATGCCTGTGCTTCCTATGTAGCACCATTTGAGTCTAAAAAGTTCTAGCAAAGTAAGGTTTTATTTTAAAAGTTAGCAAATATTACATAAATCATCCTGGTGGAAAGAATATTCTCAGCAACAAGAAGCATTTACATGCAATTTTTCAGGCAGAAAGAAGACAGGACTAGAGTATGAGTTGAGTTCAAACTCCCTCCTCCAGGCAAATCAAAGAGACTATCAGGGTGGAGCAACAGCTGTACATGGATTCTCAAGTCTGTCACTGTTGCTGATTTTGCAACACAGCTTCTTAGAAAGGTGTTCTAAACCCGTGAATTAAAACAGATGAACTTACTCATCACTGTACATTAGCTCTGTGGGTTGCAAAACAATCTAAACACCTCTGGTACCACTTTGCAAATACACAACACAGACAATAAAAAGTCAACAGTTCTAGCAGAGACTGAAAGTTTCCTTTTAATTGAAAATTTCAAGAAAGAACTGCATCTCATCTCTTGGAAGTTCTTTCCTCAAGATACTTCTAATTAAGTAATTTAAGTTAGATCAAGTAAATAATGAGACTAGGTGACGAGTATTCAGAATCATGTCACCTTCAGCCTTATTACACCATTTTTTATACAGCATTTTACCTTTTTTTATGTTATTGCAACAGCACTTTACATAAGAGACAAAACCTTGATTTTTCATTTACATCACAACAATTTATGGTACTATTTAATGAAGTGAATCTGTGTAATTTAGCCAGTGTTTGATTTACTAACAACTCATTATAATATATAAATATATAAAGGAAAAAGGAAAGAGATCAGCATGCTACTTGATATTGCCATCTATTATAAATAAAGTAACACTGGAATGAAAACAGAAATCCTAGGCCTTGGGAAAAACAAATTAATGTAATGAAACTGCCAGTGAAAAGGGCTGCCATGTGACACAGGTGGTGGAAAAGAGAGGTTCTCAGCAACAGAATTCATTTTCCAGGAAAAAAGATTCTCAAGACAGTAGTAAGAAGGATGGGAAAAAGATCTACCACCCACTGGGCTTACACATGGGGAAGAAAGCAAAAAAAACAAAGAAAGAAAAATATATGTGCAGCCAAGACGTGGAGACAACTGACTGAAAAAAAACAGGAATACATTAAGACTAAGGAAAAAAACTTTGAGGAAGTAGGAATGGGAAAAAGGGCCTCTCCACCTACTGCTATTGTAGGCCTCCTAAACTTTTATACCTGAGTCAGAAAAAACAGAAGAAGTGTGAATAGAGAGGAGTTTATATGATGAGCTGCTGGAGGCATGTGAGATTAGATTTTTGTCTTGTCATCTATTGTGAGCCATTCTTTAAAAGGAAATAATTATCTTTTCTATACCTTAGGTTTAAGATTTTTGAATAGTCAGGAATTTTCAGTAACAAATTGATGAGATATTGAAATTTTAATGAAAAGTAAAAATTGTGTTTTCAACTTAAATTATCAAGGTGTGTAGACAAAGAGTAGCTTTCATCTTTGTCAGAAATCTAAAAAACATAGACCTAGTATAGTACATTACTTACTGGAATATGCAAGAGTGCTTTTGCACCGCTTTTCTTCATATTGTTTCCCTCTAGTGGTACATGTTCAATTTTACCACTTTGGGCAAAAAGCAAGTGTGTTCCTGGTGGCAGAGGTACTGTGTCTGGTCGAACAGAGGGCCCAATAACAACAGGAGGAGCAGCTGTGCTCAGACCTTGTTAACAGAGAAGGAAACAGATGGGGAAAAAATTAGCTTGTACAGCACAACAAGGCTCCTTATTATTTGCAGAAACACAATTACAGTCAGACTTCTTAGAAGGAAACAGCCCTATAAGCAGACATTAATAACTACAATCAGATGCAGAAAGCTTCTGAAATTTTCCTCTTGGCTGACAGAGAAGGAGAAATTGACATAATATGTTGTTTCGTGTTTGGCTCTGTAATTGCTCTTTGCTTCAAATGTTTAGAAAAATCATCTTATTTTGAAGCTGAAGTGAGGAAAACGTAGGAAGGAACATCCTTCATTTCCTGAGGCAAGTCAGCTATTACAGCTCCCAGAGGGCAGAGACTATCTGGCCTCTCACCATTTCAAGCCAAGGAAGAAGCTAGAAAACCTTCTTATTCAGAAGCTTACCACAGCTGTCCATATGCCCTGGCTGAAGGAAAAGTGTGTTTTGGGGTCACTGAAGGGTATGACACATACCACCACTGGGACAGCAGAAATCTGCATTTCTCCAAGTTAGTGCTGTATCTCAGGGAAGGACTAAGCCCTGCATTTGGGAGACAGTGCACTCAGATGGAGAGATACCCACAAGAAACAAGTGCTTCAGCCACTTACACGGTGGTCGAACTCCTGGGCCACTTCTGGTACCGTCAATCTCATTTCCATCCCTATCCACACACCAACAATATCCACTGCCAGCATGGCACTGAGTGGGTAGGTAATGCCCGTGTTCATCACACTGGGGAATGAAGTGACCAACTCTTGCTTCTCTTGGGTAGAAAGCACCTCCACTGCCAAGAGCTACTTCACGTTCATGCTGGCACTTGGTCTTTTCTACTTCTGGGGAAAAAAAGCAACAGAACAAAACAAACCCCTGTGAATATTTGTTTTACCTAATAACTACAAGTCCATTAACAGTTAACATACACTGACCACAAGAATTCTTACCTCTAGTGGAACATGACACTGTTACAAGCCTTGAAGGCGTGTGACTTCAGAACAGCTTCAACCAGTCTGCCCTATGTAAGTGTGACACATTTGCCTTAAACTTGCCTAGCTTAAAAGAGAACAAACACACCCCCTGCATCTTCCTTCATTGAAGGGTCATAAACAGAAGCTGGAAAACACAGTTGTTCTCCTTGATGCAGATGAGCAAGAACATTATGTCTGACTTTTGACCCTGATATCTACTCATTGGAAATTGTCCATGGGCCTTAAAATGTGACTAACTAGACAGACCCTACAGTGGCTGAAAGATTTTTGGTAATGCTAAAAGTCGAGATTCCCTTCAAAGCCACACGGGAAAACCACAATATGAGGCAGACGCCAAATTCTCTATTAATCTTAGGGAAGTGAAGCAATTCATTGTTATTATGTATTTAGATTTTAAAAGTTCAGTTATAAAATTTGAGTACTCATTTTATTCTTCTGGATCTAAGAAAGGAATTGCAGGGACAGATTGTCCACTCCCTGGTGAAGCACAGAGAAACATACCATGCACTTTGGCTACACCACATGCAAATATATATTACTGCAAAGACTACAGAGGAAACAAACTTTACAGATGTCAGATCAGGACATTCAGGGATCTGGCTCTTTATGTTTTAATTTTACAAAATAGTCTGAAATAAAATTTGTGCCTTCTTTTTATATACATATCATGCAGTAGGGAAAATAATCTTGATCAATATATCTTCTAGAAGCCAAATAACATGATGAAATTAAAAGAATACAATAAAAATAATGTATTTCCTTCTCCAAACAAAGAAATCTGGCTTGGTTTTACCATACACTCGAAATCCCTAGGAGAGAAAGATGTAATTTTGGGAGAGTATTATTTCCCTGTCAATGATTTCTACAGACACTTAGAAATACTGGGTACAAACTGCTGAAGAGTCTTTAATGTTACACTTCCATTTATTCCTTTCCTTGTTTTTACACTCCCTGATGGACAGGATTAGTTTTGTGTGGCTCAGTTAGACTGACTGCAGCTGAGCAAAAAGCTAATGCCATGCATCTACAGACCGTTGTGGTGTAAATCTATGCTGTGAAAAAAAAAGGGCAGGTTTTATTAATATTTAAACTAGTTATGCAAGCAAAAGCTTTGGACAAGTTTCACGCACCTGGACATAATTAGAAAAATATAAATGACTGGACAACAGCTCACTGAACAACTGAAATATTTGGCATCAGTTTTAATGTGGGTGGTGGAGAGCCTTGAATCAACCTACAAAATTAGGCACTGTGGGAAAGCCTCTATTATCTGTCTCAGATTTTGTTTCCATGTATTCAGTGTCCTTAGCAGTATGCAGGTAAAAGAAATGTTGATTCCAGTAAACAGATGGTTTTGCCACAGGTGTTTTTTATTCTAAACTGTCATTATAGGCACTGCTCACAGGAGAAAGCAGAGTGAACACAGAGCATTGGTAAACTACTCCCCACACACATTTCTGTGCAGTGCAAAAAAAAAAAAATTGTAACTGCATTCCTATCAGCTTTGAGAAACACTATTAACTCCTCCTCAGTAGGATATAAAGACAAAAGTAGAAACTATACCTTTTCTTCTTCACATCGGAAACTCAAAAGCAGGTTACAGTTTTTTACTCAATATTCTATAGGAATTATGGAAACAAGAGTGTATACACTCCCAGATAGGACCCAGTGGTTACACATAAAATATATTGGTGTTTTTGGTGATTTGAAATATCAATCTGTTCTAATTTCAAGACAATGTTCACATTAATATCTGCAGATTTTACTCAAGAATTCTGATTGTATTTTTAAAGAGGACTTATCTTGCAGTGTTCAAGACCAATCTCATAAGTGGTCTGCTTATGCACTTAGCAACTCTAAAGTCAAGACACTTGTCAAAACAAAATAATTTTCAAAATTAGTACTGAATTTCTAGAAGGCAGAATATGATTGTTTTTTTTTTTAAAAACCCATCAGTTCAGAATTTTTACTTGCATAAAAATAATTTGCAAATATTGTCACTCACTTTCAGGAATAACTGTGTATTTTACTAGTTCTTTGCTCATGAAAATCACTTATACTAGTAATCACTTTATTAATAGTATCAAGTACAATAAGTAATCTATGTTAAACAAACATTCTGAAAAGAAATAAAGCCAGGGTTACCATGTTCATCTGTGCTGACTTAATAATTTTAACCCGTCTTTCAACATTTTGTTTTGACTCCCTAATATGAATTTAACCAATATTAAAACTTATAAACCAAACAGTGATTAAACTAAAGGACAGTTCAACCAAGCACGTGGAACCCATTCTCCGTTTTTTTTCTCCTCATCTCTGAATCATAGCCAGGACTACTATGCTTATAGTTTAGAGGCACCTAAAGGAATATGAGTTGAAACCCAGTCCAGTGTCGTAGCCTATGCAACAACGAAGGCACAATAATTTTGGATACAGATTACAGTGGGTTAAGATATATAGTCTACTTACACTACTTATACTGCCATACCTTTTACTCAGGTTAGGAGAAAATGCTCTGAATTTGCAAGTTTTTAATTAATTAACTCTCTGAAATTAGTATAGGTACAACAGAGTTTGAAAGATGAGATTGACACAACAAATAAAGCACATTTCCTGCCTTGATGAGAAAACTGCACAAGCCAGTAAATTTCCTTCACTACAGCAGCCTAAATGTGGTTTCTTAGTGAGCCTGCCTTTAACATAAATACTGTAGTATTTCATCCAGTCAAGACTCTTCAAAGATACAGAACAGTTGGCATTAAGAGAGTTCTCTGATCTTGTGATTGGTATGAAGAAAGTCCATTAAATACAGCTGGTAGCACCAAGAGCAAATGTAATGGTGCTGTTATATCTACTACTGCCCCTGATTGTAACAAATGGAAAACAAGCCATGCCTGTTTCAAGGCTCCTCATAGAGGGATAACGAGCCCTGATTTTCATTACCATTCTTGAAACCCACATTTGAAAGGCAAGGCAAATGATCATGTCAATGATGATAAAAACAGTATACACCAGGATTAGTTCATTCTGGCAGAGATGAAACAACCAGTAAAACCAGGACCTAAGTAATTGTCGGAGATAAAAAAAATCAGGGTTGACATCAGCTTTTCATTAACAGCAGGCTAAAGTTACAGTATTTTTTCAGTGTATGCATTTAAATATTATGAATCAGCCTATGGTATAAAATTAAGAAAAAACTGCATCCTCACTGGATTTTGGTGCAGTTGATGCTTGACTGCTGAAGGTAATACACTGACCTAATACCTCTGTGTTTTCCTATGGTGCTCTATTTATGCCCACAGGACCGTATAATTTTTGAAACTAAGCACTTGATTTGGCAAATAATTAAAAACTGAAAGAAGTAATCTGATTCAGAAGTCAAATGCCATGGAGTAGCAGTATCTTTAGTGAATTCCCATATTACCTTGGTCTTGCTTTTAAATTTCCCTATTAAGAAATTTAATTCCATCATTTGCATTTCAGGGGAAGATATACAACCACAGGCTGCATCATTTGTGGACGTGAAACAGGCCACACGAGAAGGACAGGATGTAAATGTGAAGTCATACTTCTTGGAATAAACTGTGTAGACAAGCCTCTAAAGATAGCTTATTCGGGTTGTAGTTTCAAAGATTAGTCTATCAGCAGATCACAGCTCATTGCTGTAGGGATTGTGAGAGGGTATGAAAGAGAATTCAGCATATACACAGGGAATATACAGGCACAGAGAAGAATACAAGTCTCGGAAGATGATTCTAGAAATACTGCATCCATCTCTGGCAACCACAGTTCAAAAGAACAGTGAGAATTGAATGAGTGTGCAGAAAAATGCTCCTAAGATAGAAGCTGTAGAACAGAACAGAGAACAAAGATGCGATGAAGAATTTATATCCTATGGAACACAGTGCAAGTCAGACTAGATACATAGAATGGTGCATCCTGAATTTCAGCTAAATATATATACTTCTTCAGAAGAATCAATTTGTATTTGATCAATATTAAACTTTTTTTTTTTTTTTTAGTTGATTCATTAATTACCACTAGAAACCCAGAATTTAAAAGTCACTGAAATAGATTATGGAATTTGTAAAAATGAAAATGGAAGTAGCATGAATATGGAAATATGAGATGAAAAACTTATACATACACATTTCTCGTATATGTGAAGAAAGAAATAGAACGGAGAAAAAAAAAACAAACTAAAGCCATATACAAATATTCAAGGTATTTTTAGTCATAGGGGATTGCTCTTGTGGCAGCAATGTAGAAAATGGTTTATGGACTTTTCTTTAAAAAGATGAAAACTGAGTAAAAGGACAAACTGAGATGCATGGACTTCTCTATTCAAAGACTTATATTGACATTTTTAATTGCTGTCTTCAGATGCTGGAAAAAAACCCACTAAAAATCCAAATGAAAAAATCTTCCCTTTGTCCGTTCATTTTCCTTTGTAATTCCTCACTTACAGTTTTGTCCTGGTAAGTGTGTTTCTCATGTGAGACCAGTTGCACACAGATGATCAGAGAATAGCTCTTAACAGTTCCTAGTTCCAAGAATCCAGGCTTGTTTCTGTTTAGTAAACAGTGTCTGGGGTCTGCAGGGGTAGAAACACTCAGACATCTGGGTTTTTTGAAATGGAAAAATGAAGCGTGAGGAAATAATGAAGTACAGACTTCCTTAATAGCTGGGAGCAGCAGGACATTCCAGCATCATTAACTCTTTCATTAACCTGCCAGTTTACTCCTACAGACATTCCCACGTGTGTGACTCAAATCCATTTCTCTTGTTAGTCTACTTGTTTCAAGAGTTGCCCTTGAGATTTAACAGCAAGTTTCATATAATAATAAAGACACCAAACAAGCGATTGCTCACATGGGTTGGAACAGAGAACAGCAAAAAGTACGAAATATCTGGATGAATGAAACTTTCCATGCTATTAACAACCAGGAAAAACTTCAGTTACTACACTGAGGCTTATTATATCAAAACCTTAGTGGGCAAAAAGGGGGAGAAAGGGTCTGCAATTACAGCTGGAATACAATTCAAACTACTCTGCAGTCTCCATTCTGAAGCAACTTACTTGCAAATTGAGTGCTAGAGTAAACTAAACTGCTTTTGAGAGGCTTCAGAAAGTATAGTTTGTTTCTGTCCCTGGCAATGATTAACTGATGGATCTGTTCATTCTAGAGGCACTAAAGCTTTAGCAACAGATGACACCCAAGGGCAGCTATTGTTCTGTTAACTCTAAGAAGGGAGCAGTCGCTAAGTTGTAAACATTGCCATTGCTGCATACCAACACGGCTGAACAACACGGATACTTTGTACTTCAGTTACAATTCAGCAAAAGTGAGACTTCTTATCCACACAGATTTTTTTTTTTTTTTTACTGCTCAGAATATTTAATGAACAAAGATAATTGATCCAATGTTTCTAAAAGACTGTCTTCTACTCGTAATACAGAACCATACTAAAAAAATTATCAGTGAGGCATATATGAAGATTAACAAAGCCTGACAGATCTCCACCCACTAAAACAGTAGATACAAAACTCTTAAAAATATTTTGTTACTACTACTAAAATTGTGACACAAAAATACCCATTCAAGACAATTGTGTTGAGCACAGGAAGTGAAGAAGTGTACAGGATAAGTAGGAAAAAGTTACTACACAATAATACCATGTGCTTAGCAGTTTAGTAGACACACTAACCACTGCATAAGAAAAGATGTTAAGAATAACACAAATTCCCCCCATTTAAGTAAATCATCACATATACTCAGAAGAAATTAATTGTGTCCTTGTAATAAGGTTAATTGGTTGATTGCAAATAACAGTCTACCAAACCACCTGCTTCATCTACAAAGGGCCTGTGGCAGACATGAAAGCAATGTTTCTGCCCCTACAATTCTGCCTGAAGAACTGGAAGCTTTAAGGTTTGATTTACTTCAAGTTATAGACATTAAGTTTCTCCTCTAGGAGAAATAACTTTGTTTTTATCAGCTGGATAGTTAGCTGAGTGTTTTGACACAGGTCATAAATACCAGTTAGTTCCTTATTTATCTGGCACTAAAATGAAAATACACATGGGTGATTATGCATGAAATGTTAGTTAAAAATTATATTAAAACACTGAAAAAGTGGTGAAAGCTACAGTTCAGAATTAAACACTTCAAAACCTCCTGAAATTTACCTATGATATAAAAATCTACAAGCAGTGGGTGATTTTACATAATGTGTTACTGTGCACACAGTAAAGTGTCATGTGAATATGATCTAAAACTAGAATCAACTTTGTGATTTTTTTTTCCCTTTCCTCTGTACAATCCTTTGCTTTTTGGTTCCAAAAACTGAGCATCCAACTGTGTGAAAAAAAAAAAAAGTCAGAAATTCAGAATTAGGGAATGTAGAGGCAAAATAAAAATATTAAGGCTCAGGTAGTAATATCATGTCACACAGACAAACACTCTGAAGCAAGAACCTCCACTATTAAAAAAAAAAGCCAAAACAACCCAAACAAAACCCCCAAACCCTTTCTTTCCTGTTGGCCCTAGAATATTCTCGTTACTCTTGACTGCACAGTTTGAGTTTCAGTCTGTTGCGAAATGCCCAACAGCAAGAATCTTAGAGGAAGAAGAATTGGGTTTGAATATACTGAGAAGTTAGGCTTTATTTCCTGGATGATAGATTCACCATCTACAAAACCTGAGTCTGTCACATAGGTTTGACATGCTGTTGAATTAAAGTAAAATAACAATGCTACTTTGTGCTCCAGTGTTCCTTACTTCCTTCTTTTTTATTTTTTTTAAAGCATACCTTCAGGATGAGTTTTACACTTTGAGCCTCAAAGTAGGCTGGAGAAACAGAAGTGTGAGGGAAAAGAACTTTCTCCTGAATAGAGAATAGGGTGGATAAATACAGAAACAAGTAAGTGCCATTTGGAAACTGTAGTCTCTCTGGACCACAGGCTGCATGTGGCATGTAGGCATCTAGATCTTACTGCAGACAAGAGCCTCATGACTTTGGTCTCATTTTTCACTTTTCTCCCGTAAATATTGCATTCATTTGCATTGCCAACAATTCCAGGTATTTTATGGTAAGTGATTACTGAGTATGCAAACCAAATCACCCCCACGGTCAAACCTTTATACAAGGCAACTTCAAAGATAATATCAGCTTGGGGCTGAAAACTGCTGAGGATAGAATAAACAAAACATGAAATGGAACAGGATATCATGAAAAAATTATAGCAGTCAAGATACAGTTTTGACACAAGCTTGGTAAAGGCCTAAACTTGCAAGTTTAAAGAATAAGAACACCAATGTGGCAGTAGGTACTGAGTTTCAGAAGGGAAACAAATTAAGATATATATCCTTCAAATCCCAAATTATATTTCTGGTCCAACTTTCAAGAACTGTAGAATTTTACCTCCTAACACACATCGGAAACCATCCCCACGATAACCTGCCTTGCAGTGGCAGCTGAAGGACCCTGGAGTGTTGTAGCAGAAAGCATCTGGATGGCAGTGGCTCTGTTGACATTCATCTACATCTGTAAGAGAAAAGATCAGTCTCAGGTGACTGTTCCTCCTGATGGACAAATCAGAGTGATGAAATAAAGTACAGACCTGTTATATTTTCAGGCTCCTGTTTTAGGGTATCTGATTTTGGAAATACTAGTACAGAAATGCAAGGGAGATAAAAGGGGCTGAGGGGAAAGCCTGCCTGTATTTTAGATTCTCTATCTTAGCAAATCCCAAGTTTCTCCTATTCGAAAGGGTAATAGGCATTATTAACTCACATATTATTTTAGACATACATACCCATATTTCCCCAAGAAATTACTTAACATAGCAAGAGAAGTAGGAATTACTAGCCATATTTCCAACATATAATTAGGTAAAGCTGCTTCCCCATGGCACTCAGATTGACATGAAACAGAATGCAAAATTTTTTACATAGTCTGAGCATTTTGTTTCATCACCTTAGTAATTTTAACCAACACAGTGCAAAAAGCTGCAGCAGATAAAGGTCTGCAGCTACAACTACAGCAATTTCTGCAGTTCTCATCTTGGACATTCTATAGATCAAACATTGAGTTTACTCAAAAGTGAGAGGAGGAAAAGAAGAAATGCTTAATAAAAATTCCTGCCTAGGGACCCAGATTATGAAATTTCCTACTTGAAATGACAAGTAGGTATAGGACAGGGCAAAGACCAGCCCAGCAGTGTGCTGAAGAGTATAAAAGCCCCACAATAAATGGTGCTACCCACCCTCACAGGCACGCCCATCTCCGGAGAAGCCAGGGAGGCATGTGCAGATGTAGGCGGACCCTCCGGTGTACACACACTGGGCACGCTGAGGAATGTCACAGTTGTGTGTGCCCCTCTGGCAGTGGTTTACCACATACTCCACAGCTGCAGGGTAAATGTGAAAGAGGAGATGAAAATCTGAACTTCCCCTCACAAAGTCTAAGCCTCCTAGTAAGTTCACAGAGAGAACAACATCTGTGAAAGATTACAGGAGAGAAAGGAAACAAGGAACTGAGGGTTTTTTGCTCTGGGGGTTGGGATTTTTTGTTTTTTTTCTGAAATCTCCCCTTTCAGTGGTGTTAAATCTTCTTAATTTTTCACAATGAAGTGACTGTCTCAGCACCTCACAGGTGCTTGTTAATATAGAGCAGATCAGAAAAGCTACTATAGTGACACATCCTAATACCTGTATCAGCTTTGTTTATGAAAAGGAGTCCTGAATGAAGAAATGTAAGGCATCTCACAGAGCTACCTCACATGTTAGCTAAGTGGCCGGTTCATTGCACTGGGAATTATTTAGATGACCTGTTACACTAACCTAATACTGACCCAGGGCTGCTGTCACTTGGCAACAAATAGGAGCTGTGATTCACTTAATTGGAGATAAACACATTTGTCAACTACTGGAGAGATCTGGGACCAGACATCAGTTTTTCATAACTCTCTCCTGTTGATAGCTGTGGCTCTGAAGGCACTGCACTACTTTGCACATAAATTGTTTCTGGAAGTTGCCTATGCTTACCTGTTTCATCAGAGAACAGGAAAGGAAATCATGGTACTTGAAACAGAAAGAGGTAAAACACTACAAAAATAGGGTGTCCAGTGTGTATATCCTACAGACTTCCAGCTGCTCTAATAGACGCTGCTGTAACACTGAGGCTTTACACAGTTACAACAAGGATTTGACAGGGAGCCAAGACAAGACTCTACAATGTTCATTTCATCACAGCACACAGATGGAAACTACCACAATGTCAGCAGGGAAATAAAAAAATCTTCTATCAGAGCCATATATGAAAACACTCCTTTTTTCTGTTTCTCTGGAGGAAATGACATCATTGTTAGAATCATTAATATCTTTATTTGATGAAGTAAGTTTTGAATTAAAGAGAAATTAATTAAGAACAGTATTATAAATACATAAGGTAAGAGTTGGAGCTCAAAGGGAGTTCCCAAGTATTTCTGTTTCTCATTCTACGAATAGGAGGACAAGGTTTATTTGCTCTTATGAAGCTACGCAGTGAATCACACAGTTGGTATGAAAAAAAGTGCTAGTTCCAAAAAAGCTGAGTCAGAACTGGGATCCCAGAGCAACTTGCAAAAGCACAGAGAGTTGCTGTTGCCCCTTCTAGGGTTCAAATTCTCTGTAGGTTATAAGACCTTCTGTTGTGAAAAGATTACCATGACATTTATTTTCAATCTGTTGGGAAACTAGAATTTATCTTCCCTCTCTTCAGCCTTAAAAATGGAATTTGGTTTTGGTTGAAGGAAGGGATCAAACTGACATTCTTCAAGCTGGGCAGGAATTACTTAGCACTTGCTAAAAGTGGAACATCAGCTCCATGGGAAAGTGGTAGAGTGAAGCTGGTGAGGTCATGGCTGGAGAGAAGAATGTTCCCTTTCAGGTCCAAGTCACAAAAGTGCAGTGTTGGACATAACAGAAGGAACATAAAGCTGCTCTCCCATATCTCACCCTATCCCTTCCCAGTGGCCTTGGTTGAAGGAGCTGCTTTTTCTGACTGTTTTGCAAGAAAGAGACTTAGGGTGCACTATGACTTAGGGAACAGACATGAATTGTAATTCTTACTGGAGCAGAGAAATTTGGCTTGTGACAGTGTAATACACAGCATGCAAAGTCACAAACTCGAGGAAAGTAATGCAACACTCTGCAGAAAGATGAAGGCTCCTCAGTCTTTGCTGAAAAACAATCTTGGCTATAATGAGCAACAACCTAGATGTACTAGCTGATCAAAGGGTAGCTAAACTTCCACCACAAAGCTGTCACAACAGAAGAAGAAAATCCTCAGCTGTTACCACCTATTTTCAAAAGAAAGAGGAACTTCCAGCCACTAGAAGTATAAGGTTTCCAGCCATACTGGAAGAGTGTGAATAGGTTTTGTTGGTATGGAATTACTGTTAGGTTGCAAAGATAAAAATTCTAACAAGAAAAAACCCTCTAATCTCCATCCTATCCTGACAGTTACAGCTCTAGAGGTAGAGTTATTATTCCTCTTTTGTTATTTGTCATTATCCCTCTTCTATCTACCACTTGTGGATTCCTTTTTCCAAAACGAATTTCTACACCCTGAGTGAAAAAACACTATTGGCAGATCACAGCTCAGTGATCAGGGCAAAGAAGGAAAAGATATCCCTTGTTAGAACAACCTTAGTCTAGCAAATACAGATTAACTCAGGCTTCCTCCAGAAAAAAGTTCTTAAATTACAGAAAAAAAACCACGTACTTGAGTGACAACTAGTGAATTTGATATTAAATGGTTCATTAAAAATGAGCAAAGAGCTAAATCACAAAGATTTTAACAGTGAAGTGATCTGCAGCTACAATTCCTTATCATCATGATAACTAATCACTTCACAATAAGTCTGCAATAGCCAAGACACATTAGCTTAGAGCTGTGAACTATCTTGTCCAAGGAATGAACCTGTAACTGAAATCTCATCTGTTAAATTGAACTCTGGATTAGATACAAGAAACAAAACACAAACCCCCAAAAAGTCAAAAGCACAGCACTTAAAAAAGGCAGAAAAATCTGGTCATCATGAGCTGCAGCACAAACTCCTGAATTCCACTCACATTAGAAATCAGCACAGATCGTGAAGCAGTTTTCTGTCCCTGTGAGATGGATGTCACAGCCCAAAGGCTGGTGGGCAATGCTTTCAAGAAATATGAAACTCACCAACACAAGTCCGCCCATCTTCTGCAAACTGGTATCCCTCAGCACACTCACAGCGATAGGTTCCTGGCTGGTTGTTGCACTCTGCATTGCTGCCACACAGCCCTGGCTGCTCTGAACACTCATCAATATCTGGGGTATTAAAAGGATCTTGATTATTACAAAAAATGCATTTAATATAGATGCCAGAAAAACAGAAACTGAGAAACTCTAGATTAATAGCAGTCTTCTGTACTTAGGCCACAGCTTGAATAGATCATACCTCTTAAGAGATATTAATAACCTGAAAATAAGTTTTAAGATAACTGTGTCCTCAGCTAATCTGCACCAAAAAGAATAAACCAGAAGAAGTTATATCATGGAGTAATAAGGGGAAGGCAGAGGAAATTGCAGAGGAAAGAGAAGCCAAAAAAATGCAGCCTTAGGTGATCAGAAGCAATGATGATTACTAGGAGAGCATGAACTCTAGGAAAAGCTTCCCCTTTCATTATCCATACACATCACTAGTCCACTGCTGCAACTCACAGAAGACTGGGAGAGACAATGTGATGACATTGTTTTCATTTGCAAGTTGATAAAGGGTTGGAGTGGAAGGAGAGTTGTGCTTTGGGTTTTAAAAACCCCCAAAACTTTTTTAGATAATAGGGATGACACATTTCATTAACACACACTTTCACCTCTTAAAAATGAGTATTAGTGCTGTGATTTGATTGCAAGGCAAAACACAAATATACTAGGAATACAGAGCTAGACAGAACTGGGAAATATGAGTCTCAACAGAAATAGATTTTCAAAGTAGATAATGAAAAAGATTATTCCATGAATCGCACATATCTGTGCTCTGTCCGCACGTTCACTTCCTATTTCTCATCTCCCTTGAGAACTTTTAACCTAGTTGACTCATTTTAACCAGTACTTGCATTACAGTAAATTTCTCACAATTAAGTTCCCTCATGTTTTATAAAAAGATGAACTGGGTGGGAAAGATTTTTTGCAAGACAGGAAAACATACTCTTCAAGACAGTCAGACTTGCTTACTTTGATTATTGAGATATATAGCCCAGCAACCCTCTAACCTTAAACAGCCTCTCAGGGCAGTTCATTTTGCTGGAATGGCTAGTCCTGAAGGTCAGTATACCCCAAGAGAAATAAATTCTACATTAGCTTTCATTTTGCAATGAACTGAAGTCTTCTGATACCGTAACAAACGCTTCCATCTCCACGGAAGCCGATTGAACATTCACAGAAGAAACGATTTCCAGTTCCTGGACGGCACACGGCGTTGGTGTCACAGTTATGAGTGCCAATGTAGCAAGGATTCCGGTTAATATCAGCAGAACCATCTGGCAAGAGAGACCATATTTAGCCTTGATGACTCTGTCCCAGTAATAGCATCCAGTTAAGGCCTGGAAGGAGGTTGGTCATAACACACATTAAACCAGGAAATACACTTTTTGCATTAGGAAGAAAGTGCCTTGCAGGTGATATCTTAGATATGTATTTAATAGCACCTGCATTCTTTGTTACTTGTACTAAGGACTACTGAGTTAAAGAAGAGCAAAAGAGCAAGACAAGAAGAAAATTCATCTTCCAGCCACTGAAACCAGACTTAAAACATGATTCTTAACAGCTTGGTTTCTTGATTTTAATTAGCAGAACTTTATTTTGTAACAATCAAAAGTGAGCACAGCCTGTTGTTTCACTCATCTGGTGTGCATTTTCAAGTTGTCTCTGCTTTCTCTCTGGTGTTAGTGCAAGCTTGGATAGCTCATCCAGAAAAAAAAGCAACCCTTTCATAAGCTGCCTACAATTTTAAGATAGAATTTTAAGATAAAATAAAGATAAAATACAGAAACTCATCCATGGTAAATCTTACTCCCCTCTTTTGCTCTTTTCTCTGACAATGCCCCTCCCCCCACAACAAAAAATTAATAGAGGAACTGCAAATTAGGTAAAGATGAACAACATATTCCATGCATCCAAGCAGGAATAGATGCAAGGTGGTGTATTGAGATTATTTCAATGAATTAGACATAAACCCCAGTGACACTTAAATACCCTTTTCAAGTAAAAATACAAATTTTCAACAGTTCCATTTGTCTCCTTCCCTGGTAGATCTGGACTGCTACGAGATAATGCAATTAGTTAATTTAACTCATTAAATCCCAGCTAGGGCAGGCTGAAAAAAAATGGATGACTGCTCTTAATTACAACAGAGAAAAAGCAAAACTTGCAATACGTACCACTGATGGGGCCGATGGAATTGCTCATGGCATATCGCAGGATCTGCTCGTCTCTGTTGTACAGGACAAACACACTGTCCACCGAGAGCTGCTGAGTGGCAGGAGTAGAGGGGGGGGAGTCATCGTGGATGCATTCATCAAAGGAGATGGTCTGGCGCCACTGATAGGCGCCCGTGTACGTGGAAGCAGCTCCATCCCTTTCTGGCTCTGTCACTGTGTACTCCCTCGAGGATGATGAAGTGATCACTACATGACAGCAAACACACTGATCAGAGCAGAGACCAAAAGCACGCTGTCAAATGCTATCTGTAGACTTGGGATGCAGTCTGTGTAGTGCAAATGGGAATTTCAAAAGCTAGGGGCTGTGAAAGTAGCTGTATTTCCATGCAACAGAACAAACACTTGAATACACTTACTCTGTTCTCAGATATCTCAGCTTTAAGAAATGAGTAATTTGATTTATTTTGACATATTTTACAAATTTAACTTTACTTTTTTGGTTTCCAAGTAATGAAAGGAAAATTTAACAGCAAACTCAGAGGTTCCTTTAGCTGGACTTATATAACGTATCCCCAAGCTAAAGACAAGAGCCATCTCACTAGCCTAAACTACACGCACTTTTAGCTCATTATAGGCTATTAGCCTTGGATTTTAACAGAGTCCTGAAGAAGCTGCATGTCTGAGAGCTCCTGTATGCTTCACAACAGTTTTTTATATTGGGAAAATTGTGAACAAAACTTTTCAAAAAGATCTGGGCTTGTGGCTCCTCCCACCAACAGAAAGGTCTGCAGAACACCACTATTCTTTGTTTGGACACCAGAACACACCTATATCAATCCACTTCCAACAGCTGGCTAAAGCTGGATTTCTGCTAAGTCGTTTAGATATGCCATAGGACGGCAGAAATGCAGCTGTTTGAGTCCTGGTAAATCAAAACCAGCCTGAAGGACACCTCCCTCCAGTCTGACTTTACCTCCATGGGAACAGCATTTCTGCCAAGTACACAACTGTTCTCTAGAGCAGATGCTGCCCAAACTCTCAAGTTGTTCAGCACAAAGCAGAAGCTTCCTGCTGCTTCCACTTCCTCCTCCTTCCAGTCCAAAATAACAGGCAAAGCACAAGTGGGTTCATCACTGCCTACCAAACCCAGACATTAGTAGATATAAGGCAATGAGGATGTAACCACACCATTTTCTCTCTCTACTACCGAACGTGCACCCTTGGAGCAGAGTGCAGTCTCTCTAGTATTCATGTGCATGAGGGTGCACCACAGGCTGCTTCGTCTGAATTGCTCAACCAGCTGGGCTGGTTGGCCAGCAGCAACAATCCAACTTCACTTCTTTACTTTCTGTATTGAAACACCCATAATTTTATCCAGGAAGAGGAAAGAAAAGTAAGTAAGCAAAGCAAGATTGCCCTGTAAATAGTGAGTGAAGAATGGTTTTCTTAGGAAACCTAGGATCTGTGATAAAGGAATTGAGAGAGAGGGGAGAGGAACACTGAAGAAACAATGTAGGAAACTGATAAGGGAATTAAGAGGTAATTTTCCAGTTGGTTGTTAAAATTCAGCTCAAATACTACAGAGTCACTGTAATGAAGTTTACATGAGATATAGTGGTAAATAATGGGTTTAGTCTCATCAAAGATCACAGCTCACTTAATGACATTACCGCAAAAAGCTATACGCCACTAAGCTCCTACTAAAGGGCTGTGGACTTACAGAGAAAAACTTTGCAACTTGTACAACATCAACAGCATAAAAAAAAGGCCAATAAAAAGGGAATTAAACTTGTACGTTTTTGGTGAAAAGATTAGAAATATTTGCATAATCCCACTCAAAATCCACCTTCATTTGAAACCTTTTCTTAAGGGGTAAAAAGCAGCTTTCTATAATTCAAAGGGTCCTAAATACACTTGTTAAAAAGGGAACAAAAGAATGCTTTTCAGTTTGTCTGAGTCTCTGCTTCGCCCACTTTCTTATAGCTTCATTCTTACCAGAACTAGAAGTGTGGTAGAGTTCAGTGTACGGCTCTATATGGACTGATGACCCAGATGGGATCTCAGGTATTCTGCCCTCCATTTCTGTGCTGATGGTAAGGTGACCATGCTCATCAATGCCACTGAACTTCTGCTTTACAACCAGCTTCTCATTGTTGCTGAGAAAAGTTACTTCTGTTTGCCGTGTAAACTCACCACCTAAAGAAAGAGAATTAGTTAAACACTAAACTTAGAGGTTTCCAGTTCCTTCTATTCCAGATATTGCTTCTAGTACATAAAAAAATAAATATTATAGTCTGCAAGTTTTGATGCAGCAGAATTGCTAATGTCTTGTGCTTCTAATGAAATAACTTTCAGAGGTATACTGATAGTATATTTAGGAAGCAATTTTTTTTAAGCACTAAACATGATAAATCACAAATAAACCTGAGGCAGCAGTGTTTTATTAAATTTAAAAAGAAGTTCTGACTAAGCTAATAGCAGTAGTCCTTATCTTACTATTTAAAAGGACATTTTAGGAAAAATTTCCATTAGGAGTACAGAGAGTTAAAAAAAATTCAAAATCCTGTACATCTGTTTCCAAATCAAAACCAAGTGAAATGTATGTTGTAAATTCCAGAACAAGCTTCAGATATACCAAATCCATGAAAATCCTGAACCAAAAAGTTGTGTTCATCTAAATTCATATTACAAGTCTGTAAAGGATCAAGTTTTAAAAAGAAACACGTGTTCTCCTAGAACAGATTGAATCTACAGCTTGAATTTACAGCAGCACAGCCAACCAGATTTGGCCCTAATCTCTTATGAAAAGCTTGAATTGCAAGCAGGGGTTTCCCTCAAACTAGCTAACAGAGTCATTTGCATGTCATGCAGCAGCTGTTTCTGTTAAGTGTTTCTGATCCTCAGGAGGTCTGATTATCATTTCTCTTTCGCTCTGTTGGTACAATCAGGGAATTACCATGTTAAATATCTTGAAGATATAGGAGAAGCTTTTTTTTAGTAACTATGTACACTCTAGTAACAATCCCCCCTCCAACAGATCTTTTTAATAATCTTTCTTTAAAGAAATTGGCCAAGTCAATCTTCTCTCTAACACATTTTGTTCTTGTACAATGACAGTAAATTAAAAGGTCCATTGTCTACATATGGTAAACAAGAAAAATGGTGAGAAATTTGATTACAAAAAACCAATTTGCAGCTCAGAATAGATATGTGTTTTCACCTTATATTGTCACTAAATATACATTTCTTTTCTACCAAGATGCAGGAAAGCATAGCAATTTTGAACATTATTTTAATTTAGAAGTTACCAGTAATGCTGAATCCATTTTTATATCCTTGCTGTTCCACAGCAAACATCCATCCTATGATACCTCCAATAGAGGCAAGAGGTAGTAAAGAATACCCCAAAGTCTCTGGGATTGTGCTGATAGCAGTGTAGGCACGCCCTTGGTTCATCACAACATAGGAGTGGAGATCAGTGTTCTCAAATACAACTGGAACGGGGTTGTTTCCTACAAAGATTCTTCCTCTGACCTTGCCGTTGACTCTCTGAGGAGAACCTGGCAAATCAATATAATGTATCAGAACAAAATAACAGTACTCTCATACTCTCCAAGGAACATGTCCAGAGTGCTCACAATGTTCAGTGTTTAGTGTTGAAAAAAATGGCAAACCAATACTCACAGAGTTCAGACAAGAAACTGGCACGTGTTCACTTGCTTATGAAGGTACGTGCATGTGTGCTGTCTTATGTGAAGGATTAAATGGCTAAATTTGCCTGAAGAGATACCTTTTATCCTCACTGAAAGCTCTGTCTGCAAGGATAACTTCATAACACTGTAACAGTATATCTGACAGTGAGTGGCAGACAGAAGCTTCTTAAGACCACACTTCATATCATACTGAATGCAAATTTTTTCATTCCCTGTAAGGAGACTAACACAATTAGGCATTAGAATAATTGATTCTCTACTACTCTAACCTATTACATTTCTTGGCTCTGAACTATTGGTCATTTTGAAGACTGTCAGTGTTATACAGAAGTAGCTATTTTGGATTGCTAATTTTCTCCTTTATATATATAATATATGTATATATATATATATACATATATATACATATATATATATATATATATATATATATAATATATGTATATATAATTTCCTACATGTAAGTTTACATTTCATTATCATCAGATCCTTCTTTTCTTTCTAGGGAAAATCCAATTTTATGAACTGTATTAGTATTAGAAATTAGTGCTAATATTAGAAAGTATTAGGTTTTGCTTTCCTAGGTTATACAACACAATCTTGCAGTAAACTATTTGAGTTGTTGAACTGCATCTGTACTCCGAACCAAATCACTACAAGGATTACGAGTGTATACATAAGAAATTCCTTTATGGATTTTACGCAGGAACAAAGTTTGAATGGGTATTTAACAGAAATCTGGCAGATCACCCTTTAGTAAAGCAGCTTAAGAGTCAAAGAGGAGCTGTGCTCTTTGGTTCGACGATCAAAGTGAATTCGTTCATCACTTTCAACTGTCGATTTCTGGAGTGAGTACCATATGAGATTATAACACGCTGGAACTTCATTACTAATTCTAGGAAATACCACTGGATATTATGCTTTCTTTTAAATTATGTCAGTTATAGAAGAAGTTTTTTTCTAGAAAGTCACATTAAAATGCATAAAGCATAAAAACAGCTACTCAAAATAATTTGCTTCACTCAGAAAAAACATTTTAAAAAGTAGAGTTCACTAATTCAAATGCCTTTCACTATATCTCAGTGATAAGTCTTTCAAAAAGTTTTCATAGGGTCTATTTTGGAATTGAATACAGGTCACCTCATTCAAGAATGCCATATGTTATTGTTGCTTATGTATCTAAATTTCAAACCAGTTACCTTCTGCTACACACTGTCTGCCATTTCCTTTGTAACCAGCAATACAACTGCAACAAAACCCGTTGGGATAATCCTTGCAAATCGCGTGAACAGAGCACTGGTGACGGTTGTTAGCACAGGTCTGTTGGACATCTGTGTGGTAGCGAAACACTGTGGAAAATAAGACCAGACATGTATATTTCACATAATTTCTGTGGTATTCACATATCCCTGGACTAATTTTAAAATGTCTTTGGACTCACTTGATCAGATTTTCATTTTCTCTTTAAGGCAAACAAGGTATTTCAATTGCTATTGGCTGACCTTGCAATGTGCAAATAACTTTCTACGATTTTGCAGAAAACATCAGGGCTTCTGCTATTTAATTATTTAGTTAGAAAACTGTTTGATTCTATTGACTCCAGCAGATATGTATCAACACAGTTCAGTTAAAGTTCCTGTCAAAGCTAAATGCACAATAATTTTAACTTGTCCTTGCTTCTGAATCAAAACAAAAAGGGGACTTTCCAACCTCAGAACAAAACATATCAGCACATATCTGTACCCAGACCATGCAGCAAATAATGTGCCCTGTAATCCTAATTGGTTTACCCTGTTATTTAACAGAGATAGCAACTCTCACACCTTCTTCAAGGAACAATTAACATCTGGACAGTCAGTCTAACATATCCAGATATCTTTTGTAATTCAATTTCTTTCACACGCCTTTTTTCAATCTGTCCATATTAGAAGCAGCTAAACTGTACAAAAGAGCTTACCTATTCCAGTTTCATCAAATTCTTCCACATCTATGACTTGAGGTGGCTGTGGGGGAAACTGCTGGATTCGAAACTGGCGAGGTGGAGCTTTTGCTGTCGGGAAATTTTGAGGACTGTAAAAAGATTCAGTTGAAGGTGTTCCTGTTACATCTTGGTATGAAGTCAGAAAGTCTTCACCTAACTGAGGAACACTGTATGTGACAAGATGGTGATCCTCTTCAGTGCTGTCTGTACTACTTGTGACATACTGCTGTGTTATTTCAGTGGAACCATAGTCAGACATAAAGGGCTTAGAAGTCATCTCTTGGTCTTCTTCGTTGGGCTCTATGCTCTCCAAAGTATTGCTGATTTTGGCAGGCACAATACTGTCAGATGAGCTACCAATCTCGAACACCCAGACGCCCTGCTTCCCAGCATTGCTGCTTCTGTCAAAGACAAGCACATGCCAAATAAAGCAAGTTGTGTGGCACTTCTAGCCTACACAATGTTATCCTTCACTGCAAAGTGTCAGGACAAAACTGTCTAATTATCTTATCTACAATACATACTTATCTACAGGTACAGTTTATTCAGCTGTAGAACACCCCTGACAGTTTGAGTAACTGAGTAATTTTTTTTTCTCCTCAACTATAGCTCTGTTAAGAATTTCTATGTTTCTTGCCTCCAAAGTGGTGGGAAGGAGATTTTATGGCCACAAAAATCTTGCTACCACTGACTAAAACTTTCTAACTCATTCTCTTTCCTGCTTGTTCACTCTTTCTTTCAAAAACAATCTGTCTAGGATAGATTATGAAGAGTTGAAGTGGTACTATTCATAGAAGAACTAAGTATGCAGGAGTTCCTACCAGTGACAATGGGAATATGGACTTAAACAAATTACACCAAAGTCCTCCAAGTCCTCAAGGGAGTAGATATTTATCATTGGCAGATATTGTGATTTCTCATGCAATGGCTAAAGGGATCTAATCAGTTCTCATTGATTCATGCTACAATTAAGAAAACCATGGAACTCTGGTGTTTTCTTGAGGAGTTAAGACAAAGAGAAAAGCATACTTGTACAGGTTTCTAATGTTGTCTTCATCATTTGCAATGACATTGTAGGATCCTGGCTTTTCCCAAAAGTAGTAGTTTGTAGAGGCTTGACTAAAGCCAACCATAGCAGGAATATTTTCATCACCATTCTTGGAGTATGTGCTATAGAATTGCAGGCTATCTTCTGGATAAAGGAAAATAGCATAGGAACTGGAATCAGAAGATGCTAAGACAGCCTGGAATGTATTTCTCTGTGGAAAAAAAAAACAAACCAAACAATACACACTTACTTAAAAATAGTCAAGAAAGATACAGTAATTTTTTTAAAACACAAAATGAAGATCAGAATTCTCATTAAAAAGAAAACATTAACAAAAGTAAATGAAATGTGTAGGAAATAGTCAGATAGGCTGCCCAAAGCATAACAATTTTAAGTTCTGTAATGTTATAGGATGCTATTTAATTTCCTTAAAATAACAGAAGTAATGTGCTAGACTAAATAAAAAAATTCTGTAAACAGAATGTTTAAAGTTCAAGTTTCATGTTGCCAAAGTCTTTTCCCACAGGAACACTCCTGTCTGCTGTAGGAACCACTGGGACAGCACCTCAGACATCAGATGTTCATTACTACCAGGGTGCAGAATTGTTACTATAAACACAATCCTTGTGCCAAGTTCAGCAAAAGAAATTAGTTGTTGACATAAAAAGATATGCTAAATACTGTAATGTTCTCATCAGCTTTGATAATTATGATGTACACAGTTACATATCCTTGCAGGATAGTACCTGAATGGTTTAAAAAGGGGAAAATTATATAATAATAATAAATAATAATAAAAATAATCTCTAACTGTTTCTTAATCCAATACTAGCTACAAAATACGAGCTTTTTCTGAATGCAATATCATCTGTTCAAAATGGGCTTAAGATCCTACTAGTTCACATAGTTATCTGACTTTACATAGCTTGATGTCAAAATGACTTAAGAGTCTGCTGAAAAATGCAAGCCAGCAGGATTAAATTGCACAGAGGGAGGTCAGGATATTCTAGTTCAGTTACTATCACATTTAACATTCAAAGTAAGAGTCATTAGGAAATAACAAAATCAGCTATGTAGTTTCAAGCATTATCTTCTGAATTAATAAAACATTATTAAAATAAATCTCAAGTAAAAGTTCTGGAAACTCCTATTTTGCTACAGCTTTTTACATGATATATACATTCTTAGGTCTGCAGAATTCATTTAAACACAAAGAACTTCAAGCCTTCAAATTGAAAGGTTACAGCGTTACACTTCAGCTGAGCATGTGTCCAACATGATTTAAAGCTCTGATTGACACTCACCTTTTCTTCCAAAGCATGATCGTCTCCGGGTGCCTGGAAAGGAGCCACAAGCTTCCAGGTAACAATAACAACACTGCTGGGATCAAAAGCAATCTCAGGAAAACCTCTTTTGATATAGTCAGATGCAAGTTGCAAGACATCTGAGGATGAATCTTCCCTGTAATACACATTTCCACGTCCACCTGTTGTGTCCAGGTCAGCCATAAAAGGAGCAATAGCCCCAAAACTCACTGGGAATTGACCAAGGTATTTTTCTTCACTTGAGGGTTCATTCACTGCAATAATCCCATTAGTGGTAACCTAATAAAAAGATGACAATTATGACATAAATACCATTTATACAACTGTCTCACACATGTGTTCCAGATCACAATGTTTTAATTTTAATTCCAAAAGAAATTTAATCAACAGTTTTGTACTTAAAAACTAATTGTGGTTGTTTAAGCTTTTGGTTTTTATCCTATGTCAGGAGTCCTGAGATTTCAGTTGCCCAAAATCAGAGGTCAACTTGACAGATAGAACAGCCATTTTTTCCTAGATAAAGATTTCAGCTATTTAAATTTCAGTTACCTATTGTCTTTTCTAAGAAGGAAGTACATCACCTTCCCACCAATGCTTCAGAAACTGATAGAATTTCTGAGCAAAGAACTAATTCATACATAGATGCCAACACCAAAAAACTGCTCCATGCTTACATATTGTAATAGCTTGGGTGAAAGCCTGTTGGGAAGACAGAGATTTCTCTTTGCCTGGCCAGGACTGCTTTAGTTTTCACTTGACTACAATCACCCTTCTATGAACTTCTTTGCTACTGTGCAAGGCTAACAACAACAAGCTGCTGCTCACTCTTAAGACGTGCTGTGAGCACAGAGCACAGCTCTTATACCAGAGGCTTTAGAGTCTAGGAGACAGAATTTCCACAGCAGTCATAAGCCACCCTATAAATTCCTTTACAGCTGAGTGCCCTGACACAGTTTGATAGGAAAATGGGTCTAATACTTGAAAGGGGGCGTGGGAAGGAATTCACATACAAAAGTGAAACACTTGGTCTGTAAATGCATAGGTACTGGCTCAGGGAGATTCAACTCATCAGTGAGATGATGATTCACAGTCAGCCACCTCTAACTAAAACTGAGATAAATACTTACATACAGGTAGGTGCTAGAGCACATCTAAGTATGACGGCCAAACTCCACTGGCAAACCAGAGCTGGCTCTCACACACAGACTACAGGTGTCAGGCTTTGAGCTGGTGCATGAAGTGCTCACACAAGAGTTTTTTGTGCCAGGCCCTTCCACCAGCTGTGTTTGTCACTGACTCAGCCACATACAAATCCACCCCCAGGTCTTGGACTACCTGATAACAGGACACATCTGACTATCTGCAGGCAGCCAGGCACTCACTCTAGAGCTGCTGCCACATACACAGGGGGACTCAAAAGGGGAAAGAGGTCCCAGAACTGTCACTATAAGCTATGAAATTAAAACTGCAATCTCCCACAGATTTATCTTGCTCACAGGGATTTTTATGAGTCCAAGAACAATAAACTGTTGCTGGATCTTTTAACATAGTCAAGATACTGTCAACATGATAAAATCTTTACAAATGCCTAGAAGTGGGTCAGAATGGCCATGACTCACACTGCAAGGCCACCTGGCCCAGTGGTCTGTCCCCAGCTGTACCTGCTAGTTTGGAGATTCAGCAAAACAAGAGGACATGTACATACTCCTCCAGTGAGCCTCCAACTGCATCCACCTGCACCTACCAGGGATTCCCTGTGGTTTGGCTGTTTTTTATTCTCAGTGTATCTCCTTTGCCTATTTGTTGAGTCTTTTCAACAAGCAGGTCATGTTAGAAATGGGAAGAAGAACCTGAATATTGTGATAATTTTTACACTACTCCATCATGACTCAACAGTGGCCACAGATCCTAAGGTGAACTATGAACCTGAGGAATAAAGAACTAAAGAACTAGAATGAGTTACCTCTGTACAGACTCTAAAACTGGAGTAGGACACGTAAGAGAAATCTAGTCCAGGAAAGTTCCCAGCACTCCTACATATCCCCATAAAGCAAAGCTAAAACGACCTGAAAATTTAAACCCAACAATTATACTACACACTGGAAGACAGGATGGAGAATGGTGGACATTACAGTCTGGTTGCTGACCTTTTAGAAAAAAGAGATGCACTCCCTCTTTAACGTAATAAATTTAGTGCAAGTTAAAAGTTTTCCTCTTCCTTCTGCTCTCTTACATTTTTTATACACAAACAGCCCTACTCTCATTTAAATCCTCTTGTGAGAGATGACTGGTGTTTGAAGTATTTTAAACAAATTCCATGCTCTTCATCAGATTTGGTGTGTGTAGATTTTGCAGCATCATGATCCCCCATTTATGGCAGAGATTAAAATAGCATTAAGAGAAAATACAATCAGGACTAGTTAATACTGCAGAATAAAGCAGAGGCCAGAAGAAATGACCCTCCTCTTTTCACAGCTCAGTGACATGCGTCTAGCTATTCCTTTCCTATTTGCTAAAAACTTTAATGTAAGAAATAATTTTATTAAGGAGACGCAAACCCCATTTTTAAAGTAAGTTTTTAAGTGAGACAGTTCAGTTTTAAATTATAAGGGAATGTTTCTATAACCCAGAAAACATTTGCAAGCCATCACATGAAAATAAATAAACAAGCTGCTCACTTTTTGCTTCGATTTTTAAGGCAAAAAAATAAACTCACCAATAATGAAAAAAATGTTTTTAGTTTTCAGATTCAATAATACATTCATATTGACAAAGACAGTGAATACTCCTTTAACTTCATCCTGCTTCTTTCAAGGTCACAAAAATAGTTTTAAGTGTGAAACTCAAAATAAAGAGAAATAACTTGGGGTAAGTACTTGGTTTCATCAAAGCATCATTCTTGTCAAAAGGGAAAGGGGGGAAAAGAGGCCTCAGGTGGGCGTTGTCTAAAGACCAGCTTTACCGTACATCTTTCCTTTTAGGGTATAACACTATTTAAATTGACAGGAACTAACATAGATGTATTTTTAGCCTGTTAAACTTCTGGATTACATGCATAGTTAACATACATTTGTGAATTGTAGCAGAACCAATAACACACATACACAATTTTAGGTCCACCTTGAAATCCAAGTGAGAAAAGGAATGCAAAGTAAGGAAGTACTTCTATTAAAAGAAAAATTGTATCTGTGTGTACAACAAAAAATTAAAGTTTCTAACAAATGAGCTACTTTTTCCCTGTTCAATGACTAGGCATTTTATGGGCTTGGATATTTCTGCATAAAAAAAGTTTAGAAAATTTGAGTTTATTTTTATAATGAAGTGACAGTTGATGTAAAACAGCAAAGCTTTCTAATATGAACATGACCAACTATTAATTTAAGAAGTTAATAAAAGTAAGGATTAAAAAATTGAACCAAGTTTGCATTAGAAGATTCTCAGCTCTTTCCTAAATGGAGGTAACCCCTAATCCTTCCATTTTTCCACACCAGTGAGTTTTAGTGTGAACTGAAAAAGCTGTAATAAAAGCGTGCTATTAAAACAAATAGAATAGTATGGGTTAATGATAGAGTTCAATGCTATAAATCTTACATACAAAAGCACATATTGAAGATCACAATATGTGAAAGTCTGTTTCCACTTATATGAAATAAAAGTGCTCTCTTCTGTCTGAGGAAAGGTTTTGTTGCCAAGGATTTTATGACAAGCTGGTACTAAACAATCACTCCACAGAAAGCCTTGCCTTTCTATTCATGTGTACAGCTAACTTAAACAATTCAGCTTCTCAACTGTTAAAAAAGAGAAAGAGAAACCACATAAAATTCTGTGCACTAAATATTAATTGTATCAGCTTGATAATATTTACTGCCAATTAGAAATACATTGGAAACTCCAGCCAAGCAAGATTATAGAGCCACATTAGTACACATTGCAAATATACAATAAAAATATGTAATGTGAAAATGCTCAGCACATTTCCTTAACAGGAATACTGCTCCTCTCTCTACGCCAAAGAAGTTTGTACTGGGCTTCTGTTCTGCAATACTTATGCCAGATTCAGTGCAAGAAAAAGCCTCTGCATAGTGTATAAACTGGTACTGAAATGCCATTCATTAAAACTGCCCATCCTTAGTACTGAGCAATGCTGGCAGAGCCCTGGAAGATTCTATATGGGTAATCTTTCAGGCAAAAACTGCTTATAAGTGTTCCTGTTTGAAGGCGGGGCAAGTGACAGGATCATTAAAGAAACCTAGACTGGTTAATCAATTTACTGCTCTTTGAAAATTCTGCCCCATCTCTGTTGCTTACCTCTGTCACACACTGCTTATCTTTGCTTCTCAGTGGCTGAATATACAGCCCACTATCTTTCAAGAATATGTTCATGCTTTTAAAAGTGTATTTTTTACTTGGGTTGACTAATCAGTGACCAAATTAGAGTACAGAAGGCAAGACAATGAACTAAGGGTCAAACTGAAGTCTGAACTCTACTTAATACTTCATCTCAGTAAGGTTCAGTGAACAACATCTATTTTCCACAGAAGCACAACCCGAATCCCTCAAAATTTTAGATTTCAGATATGATTTCAGGACGTATCTAAGTATGGACAGTATGGACAATGAAAAGGAGTGTCATTTTAGTGTCAGCACTAATATAACTCAGTGTAGCATAAGCAAGTTATAGCTTCAGTGAATACCCATGAAACAGACTCGAGTGAATGGGAACTACATCAAATTTTGAATGACTGCAATCACATGGAGCTCTAGTTTCCCAAGTGTCTCCATGTAGGTTAATCCAGTGAGCTGCATCTTAGATCCATGATACTAAACTACACTGCTTTATCTGGACAGGGAGGTGAGATTTAATTTACCAGATTAATGCACTAAACACATTGTACCTTCCCTACCAAAACCTTTCTAAACATGCTACTCAGCATGTTTAATTGCTAGCCTAGATGGGGCTTCAGGGGAAAAGAGGCAATGATAAAGTGTGCAGTACTCTTGCAGTGTTCTGAACACATGCTGCCATTTTAAACAGTTTTCCTGCTGCTTTTAAGCAGCTCTGCTCCAGGCAATCTGTTTCCAATCCCACCTTCAAACACCGAACACCCTCCATCAGTTATAAACATGCACACACCACTCTGGGATGCAGATTCAGCTGTGAGACACAAGTCTGAGATAATGCTTGTCGCCCAAAGCCTGTAATTACTATAAATATGGATTTCCTCCACCCTAGAGACTCTTAAAGCAATGAACACCTAAGAGTGCCAAAGACACTAAGGAACAGAAAGTTCTCCAGTGCTTAGAGGTGCAACTCTTGGACATGTTAGGCTTCTTCTGGTTAGACACCCCGTTTCAGTTTTGTAACTCTGGCATGCCGAAACACACAAATAAGACCACAAGGAGGATGTTGCTGAGCCGAACACACTCTGTTATGAGTGCAGAAAACGCCTGGGGACGGCATTCACTCTGGCTAATTTCCTTTACGCTACTACTATCTGTTGCACTGTCTTCCAGCAGAAGCTGTGCACCTCGAAGAATCTGCTCCGGCCACAGCGTAAGAAGGGAATTAACACGGCCCCGATACCTGACTGTATACAACTGGAACAATTAAGCTCTTTGGACCGACCTCTGACCTCGGCAGTCACACGGAACCCACAAGCTCCACCGCGCACCCACCCAAAGCTCCCCGAGGAGTCCCCGGGAGCGGTTCCGAGCCGCTGGCAGCCAACTCACATAGAGGGAGTGGACGGCCGCGCCGTAGAAGTGGAGCGCCGTGCTCAGCTCCAGCGCCGCCGAGTGCACATCGTCGCCGGGCTCCAGCGCGGCATCGCCGCGGTCCTCGCCGTGCGGCAGCAGCGCCAGGCGCTCTGCGGGCAGCGCCAGGACGGGCAGCGCCAGGGCCAGCAGCGCCCAGCGCGCACAGCTCGGCGCGGCGCGCATCCCGGCGGCTCCCGGCTGCAGCGCCGTCCCGCCGCTATAAGCGCGGGCAGCGGGGCCGGCGGGGAGCGGGGGGGCCGCGGCCAATGGCTGTGAGGGGCGGGCGAACAGCGGCCCCGGGACCCCCGCGGCCGCTCCCACAGCCCCAGCGGGGCTCAGCAGCGGCGCTCAGCCGTGGGGGTCGCTCCCGGCCCGGGGCTTCGCCCGCGGGAGCAAAGAGCCGTCCGCGGGGACCGACCGTCGGAGCGCTCCGGGGCACGGGGATGGGGACGCTCAGCCGCTTTTGGGATCTGTGTCGCTTGTGGGGCGCGGAACTCGGGAAGCTGAGTCGGAGCGGGGTCGTAGGCATCCGGCGGATGCTTTCAAAGCACCACGGCTCTCCGCCAGGGCCAGTGGGGCTCCTGCGTTAGTTTGGAAAATGTGTGCTCAAAGCAACTCCAGCAGCTGCAGTACCTCCCAACAGCCAGCGCACCGAGACCAAATTCCAATATCAACATGAAACAAAAATATTAATCCCCATGCTGTCTTCTGAAGTAATTTCGATACCAGGTGCTCATTGTCGGGGAAAATGAATAAATACTTTGGAACGCATTTCATAAATTAACACCATCCATGTCAGAATTGCATTTGATTTTAAAATAAAATTTTAAATAAAATAAATCGGCAAACAAAAACTTACTGCTGATATGAAATACAGAGAAAATAAATGTGGTGTATATAAAAATAAATTACTTCTTACGTGTTACGTGTCTATGTCTTCTTGTTTTATAGTGTAGTCCTGCTCCCTTGGAACACTCAGAAGCACCTGAAGAACGCTTATATTTCATATATTTTTCCTACAGCTTCCAAGTGAGGACAGCAGTGTTTAAAGATTAAATCTTGGCCAGTAAAGTATATGCTGTGATATGTCCACAGAATGTTTACAGCAAATAGTAATCGGAAGAAAGGCAGCCAAAATGCTAACCACACACTTTTTGCACACTTTTCTTTAATACCTGCTTCTGTTTCTTTCTTTCTTTCTTTCTTTCTGTTTTTTTTTTTCTTGTAAGAAAGTGTGATTTTGCATTTGGCAAATTGCAAGAACACAAGACATTCCTAGGTAGAGCTATAACCATGCCAGCCTAAAGGACAAACACATCTAATCACCATGATCACTAGCAGCACTAGCTGTTGGGTTCTGTATGTCAGTGAAAACCATCACTGAGACATTGTGTGGAGGTCTGAAAGGAAGATGAATCTGCTCTCCTTGAGTTCTCGTACTTTCACCTGCAACTTCCCTCCATATTTTCAGAGCCTCTAATACAGTAACTGGTGGATTCATGGAATCCATGGCTTTATGTATATCCGGAAATACGTGGCTAACCACTGCCACAAGAGCAGCCTTTTGGCTGGATCACCACCACATCTGAGCATAGACATACCCACAAATATGACTCAATATCCAGCTGAGGTATCTTCCTCCTCATTTGACAAATCAGTATTTCACCACAAGCCAGCTTGTAACTTCTTACCCGTGTTAAATGTGTGCACTGGCATACAACCAGCAGCCTTCATCACAAAATCATCTTCCTTTTACAAGGAATAACATAAGCCCATTTCCAAATCTTCAGAACCTAAGGTTCTTGTGCTTGTGCAACAGAGCTCCATAGCAAAGAGAAAGCCTAAATGAACCCCCGTGGTAATACCAGAACCTCATATACACATTCACAAGAGCATCATTTCTGTTAGGCTTAATGTTTTCCACAGCCACGTTTACTACGAGAGTAAGACATAACAAAAGGAAGATATAAGCAAAACAAGAAGAAAACTCTGGGGGGGGGTTAACATTTTCCTGTCCGATTCACATGATTTCCTAGTATTATGTCCAGAATTTGAAGGACAAGGACCACTGGGAAGCTAGAAACTTAGTGTAGTAAATTTGAAATAGATTCGAAGGCTCAAGAGTTAAATATCTTCATCTGCAAGTTTAAAACATGGGGTAATAGCCCATGTAATAGCCCTCTGTTCATTAGTCAGCATGTTGAGATTGTTTAGTCTACCCTTACCATAAGAGGATTGTGATGTTTCTGTTGCAAGTTTACCTTCTATACAGCTCCCACAGTGAGGAGCATTAGGGACTGTTAGTTCTAAGACAAGAAAATAAGTTTCCTGTTGTCCTTTCTAGCATCTTCAATAAGGACCTAAAAAGGGGAAGGAAAATCATGTTCACATATATTGTAATTAATTGGGAGATGTTAATTGCTAACTCCAACCAGAATGGAGAATGCAAGATACTTCAGCAAGATTTAAGAAGGGAAGGAAAGTATTTAAATTAAAATTGGAATGTTACAATTGAGAAAGACCTTCCAGAAGGTCTTTTGTAGCTGGTAAATACCAAGAACTCCACATATTCATTGGATATTAAATCAGATATGGCAGCAGTTTACAAAGCAACAGTATTCCCTGAGCAGCCACTGAGATCCTGTAGAACAAATGAGCTGGGTTTTTCTGTTACAAGGAAGGGACATTTTCTAAAGGTGTATAATGACACTGCTTTTCCAGAGATTGCTTGTAAGATCAGGGGTGTCACAGAAAATTCACCACTGGAGAGAATTCAGACTGAAACAAAACAAAACAAACAAACAAAAATAAGATCAGGGTTTAAAAGGAAGTTATGTACAAGAAATTGCTAAAGAACTGAACATGTGTACTTGATTAAATGATAATGGGGAGACTTGATTAAGATCATACTTCAAAGACATGGAGCATCTTCAACTCAAGTATCTGATGAGTGGTACCAAACAGATTGAGGAATTAAATGGGTGAGTTTGAGGATTACAGGTAACTAGGACATTGAAATAACTGAAATAAATAAATAAACCATGTAGCAAACCATGAAGCAAATGCTTCTTTACCATGGGGTGTATTTTCAGATAAATCATAGATTAGGCAAAGTGGAAGCAGAATTATAGAAATCTTTGAGAAGTCAACACAAGGTTGATCAGATCACTAAACAATGGACCTCAAGGAATAATTTTTCATTTAACAATTAATTGAGACAGTCCAATAGATTTGACTTGAGTTTCTATGTTCATACAGCACAGTGTTAAAATAGCTCACATATATACACACACATATATTTGAGAATTTCACTGCCTAAATTTGAGATTTGGAAAAGGGGATATGGAGATATGAAAAAGCCTGATCCTTCTGTAGCCCCTCCCTAGGTTTCATTAACAGAGAAAATAGAGCTAGTGTTCCCTTTGCCGGCATGACTGGAGAAGGAAAGTAATGCCCTGGGCCTCCCATGATGATGTTCTGCTGTCCAATGACAACATAACATTTTAGTGGACGGATCAAAGGACAAAGTAACCATGTGGTAAAAAATGAGAGAGAACTGAGTATTTGGGATACTGACAAGAAAGAATAGTACTGAGATCTGCTGAGAAGGAGCATTTTTTTAGAGGGACAAGGTCATGGGAATCAGAGAGTCACAAGCAAAGGCAAGGCTCACAGGAAGATCATGGAGTGCACATCATAAATTTAAATTTCTCCATCTTAGAACTTAATGTTCACTGTTCACTAGAGTGAAACACAATGAGATTCCTTTTGTAACTCTACATGAGCCAGCATTACCATGGAGGTCACATAACTCTGGAGCATCTTCAAAAAAAAAGCGTATTTTGCAGCAGAACTCTCTACAGAAAGAAACTAATTCTGAGGCACTCTTAGATGCTTTTGAGAAGAGGTTCACATGAATGGCGATATTCTATCTTGGCCTCTGCATTAGGGCAGAGTATAGAAGAATTATAGAATTTTTTTTTTTTTCTCTCATGCAGAGCTATTGCAGGGCAACAAAAGGGCAGCAGTATTGCAGGACAATCTCCTTGGAAACTCATATCCTGTTCTGGAGAACAGCTGGGCAAGAATGGGGATGTGTTAACACTTGGCCAATGACCTGGTCAGCACAGGAGAGATATGCTGTTTTGATATAATGGTACACAGCAGCAGCAGATTCCTGCCCTGGAGCAGAGCAAGGAGCATGGAAGAAACAGAAGTTCTTAGACCCTTCCTAAGTCTAGTCCTTGGCGACACTTTGTATTTCTGGGGTTGTCTTAATTGATTTCTATCTCTCATTATTAGAGCTGGTAACTGTATTAATAGGGGACAGAAAAGAAACCTCAAGCAGGAAGCCATGCTTGTACAGAGTCATGAACACTTTTTTTCATCCCAATTTAAAATTTAGGAAAAAGTAGATGGAAAATGGAACAGGAAAATATCAACATTGTAAAATGGCTAGACAAAAAAAAAAAAAAAAAGTAGCCTTACAATCCTCCCATCTGAGATGTATGAAAACATATGAAAAATATTGCTCTTTAAAATATATATTTTTTTCAAAATATCCCTCTTACATCCTAATGCCTGATCTCTTTCAAGAACAGATTCTCTAATCCAGTAAGAATTCTAGAACTTCTCTGTAGTAAGAGAGAATTGTAACAGGGCCAGAGGACATATAATTACTCTTCTATTTAAATGTTCAGCTCAGCACTAACTGCTACATCTACTCCAAGTCTTACTGTTTTGTTATTAGCTCAAAGTTTTTGCTTTGTGCCATAAGTCTCCGAACAGACAATAAAAAATTACTTCAGAGTTTTAAAAAACACAGTGAAGACAGGAAGACAAAATGTATGATCATTTTCTCATACGCACAAAGAAGAGTTACAATATGGAACATTGTTTTTCAAACAATGGGAATGGGATGTGGAAAACCAATTTGAATGGGACAGGAAGACAGCTATGGAAAAGGTATCATTTACCACCTACCTTCTCCAAGAAATAATAAGAAATAAAGAAATAATTACTCTGACCCACTGATAATTGTATCAGATTTCAGAACAAAGATATTACACACAGGGAAAATACATATCCTTGTAGTCTAGCGAAGAGATGGTATTTAGTGCATCTCAAACCATCGTTTCAGATTGAATGTGCTCCCAAACCAAAAGCAATGATAAATGTTGCATTCTCTTTTATGTGGCATCCACATTTTGACTGTGAATTTCAGGTGCAGATGTAACACATAAAAAAAAAAAAAGATGCCACATTGCGTCTCAACAGCAAAGCTTCTAGATGACAATCAGAAAGAAAAGAGAGGCCAAGCACGGATCTGATGCCTGTGGTAGCTGGAAATTCACTAACAAATCGTTACATCCTCAGCTTTTCTACAAACATTCAGAAGGGCTAGTAAAGTCTGAAACACTGACACAGCCTTTCCTGTGACAGCCAAGCTACTCTCTCACATCAGCTTCTTGTGTCTGCAGAGCACCCAGCCAGCCTCACAGAGCCTGGCTCTGCCTGGATTCTCTGCCTGCTGGAATAATATATCTTGCAATGATTGTCATTTAGAAAAAGCACATGATTTCTCATATAAGTCTAAATGTTCACAACAATTCAGAGAAGACTATTTCCTCCATGATTATTGAATGGTATTTTTTACAAGGAAAAAGTCCTATACATGAAACTGCTTTTTCTGGAGTGGAAACTGTTGCCTGAGTTAGTGAAATTCACTCAGGAGAATCTATCATTGCCTTAAGTGACTGTGAGTAAAACAGAGAAATTGACTTTCATTCACGATAGGTGATGCAGTGGTGCAGTAAAGACCAACAGTTTTAATTATTGCTTCTTACAAAAGAAGCAGATACGTGAAGAAATATTTAATCAATATAACATCTATTCTCATAAACTGTATGGTCTCAAAATTAGGTTGTGGTTTATCTTTACATGTAGATATATTTGTGAAAGCCCCACAGAGTGGAAGAACAAAGTTCCCTATAATTCCATGCTTGCTTAGCTTGAACAAAAGGTATTAATATTTCATTTAATGAGGTTGCTTGTAAATATTTTCATTTTTGGTCAAGGTCTACTAGGAAAGAAAATTTCTCCATCCAAAAAAAAAGTGTAAACATTTCCTGATATCTCCTGGTCAGCTGTTCAAAATTGGCTACACCAAAGGATTTTTGCCTTCAGGAATCCAGTCAGCACACCCCAGAGCTTCCTAAAAGTTACTGAAATTTATCTGTGAGATAAATCAAGATGCTTAAGATAATTTTCTGAGGGGCAGCAGAGTGGATATGTGTGCTTAAAAGCAAAGCTTGCCTGAGAATTGCTGAATCATAGACTCCAAGAACATTGTCAATAGGCAAAATTTTGGAGTGACAATTCTGCCGATCACTCCACACAAAATGGTAGTAAAAACTGGTGGATATCAATTCAGTAGTTTCATTGGATTTTTTTAAAATTTATTTTTCTTCATTTTCTTCTTCATAAGTTTTCTAGTACCATGAATTAAATTTTTGCTATGAGGTGATATAAATATAATAATTTATTCTTAGATTAGACATGTGAATTCAAGAACATTCTGACATTCTGACATTTTCAACCTGAAGATCTAATTTTTGTGCTTAGGGGTAAGTTTAAAATGTTGGACATAATGCATGTAGATGGCTGTAACACACCAAACATTTGAATGATGAAAGAAGATATTTTGCTCCTTTTTTAAACTGTGTAAAAACTTTGAACTTTACCCTGACTAGAAACAGTCCAGATTCAAAAAGATCCAGAAGTAATTCCATGTATTACAGCTATTTTTTCTTTCTGACCCAAGGACTTATATTGCTGTTCACTTCACTTGGAATCTGCAGACTAATACAAGCAATGGCACACTCACTTCTTCCCAAACAGAGTTTAGTGCTTTAGATTAGGATGTAACACTACAGTTTTGTCACAGAGCAACAATAAAACAGGAGGATCTGCACTAAACACTCTGACTCAGCACAGAAACAATTACACTTAATTACATTGCCCCTGGGAGAAAAAGAGGCATGATTTGCAAATGGATTGATGCAATAACTTATTCACTGGAGAAGTGATGGGGTGAGAGCACGAAAAGTCTCTTCTACAAGAGGATGCTGGAAACAAGCTCCTTGTGTAGTCTACACTCCCAGCTGAGAGAGGAACAGAGGGTGCTCCCTGAGGCAAAGCAGTAAGCATTGGATTGTGTCCCAGCTACTAACCCCAAGCATCACTGGAGTATCCAGCCTGCAAAGCATTTAGCCCTCAATCTCTGCTGGGCTACTGGAGCCCTAAGACACATATTTTTTCATTCTTCCCCCTCTTTCCCACTCCTGTTCAGTGTGCCTGAAATAAAATGAACCATTACAGAGACCAGCAGTGGTTTAGTTAAAGCAAAAAACTAAGGGTACATGTCACATACCAAAACCTGTGACATGAGGGTACATGCAGGTATTTGAAGTCACAAAGCCTTTCAGCTAGCTCTGGAAGATGAGAGAGGGCAAGAACAAAGTCTGGTTGTGGCTTGTATCTGCCTTTTGAACGTGGTCCTTGGAGCAAGCTGTAGCCAGACCACTCTGTGTTTGGTCATGAAAAGAGCCTTTTGGAGTGGGCAGGAGATCAGCTAACACTTGGGCAGCTCGGATATTCAGGTGTTCAGTGCATGAGGGAGAGTCTTGGCTGTCTCTCATTTAGGAATACAGGCATACCTGTGTACCTGCAGTCAGAGGCAGGTTTCTAAGCTTGTCAAGGGGAAGAGACAGCAAGACTGTTACAACTTTAAAAGCTACACCAGAAATTAAAAGGTTACCAAACCCTTCTCAGGTAATTACTGGTTCTTTCTCTGCAGCCCCTATTAGACCTCTAACTAAATTACCTTACTTGTCCTGCTTTCTCTCCCTTGAGAGAAACACACTGTTAACATCCTCTTCCTTTACCTTTTCCCCACAAGGGCCTTAAACAGAGTACTGGTTATCTGCATCCTAGTTTCCTTCTTTATCTTTTTTCAGAAGATCTTTTTATTAACCTTTTGTAATCTTAGGGCTGACCCTCTTTACGGCTCATTGACCAGTTCTCATTCCTTGAGTTCTTTCTCAGAGAAACTCACGTCTGTTTCCCTTTCATTGTAAATCTTTTATGATTCCCTCAAACTTCCTGCATGAAAAACACTTTAATGTTTTCCAGCAGCACAGAGCTTTCAAAGTTACGGTTGCACAGTTCTGCCAGCATGGGTTACACTACTTACAAGTAAGGCCACTAAACTTGGGGAAATAACTGAGGAAAGAAAAAGTATTATCCAAAACAAAATTATGCCTGGTCCTTAATTATCTATTTTTCCTTGAAATATATAATAACTGTTACTTATTGATTTTATGTATTTAATGCACTTCTCCCTTAAAATGCTTATCCTGTCCAGCAACACATGTATCATTAGAGCCATTAAATATAATATGAAATTGCCATTTAGACGCCCCTATTCAACATGTTTCACATCTTGTATAGTCTGAAAAAAAAATTGGAGATTAAATTGTTGAAAACAAATAATTGGGAAAAAATATGTACTACAATGGACCCAAGTTTTAACAAAATTATTGATTTTTTTTTGGTGGATAGTAACCTTTTTATCATCTGAGGAGGAAGACTAATTTCTGAAGAATGAGCCACAGCATTTGAAGAACAAGAGCATTCTGTTCTTTCTTAGGGAAGTCTGCTGTCCTTTGCTTCTTCCATTTAGTAAATAAAATCCAGCTATTTAAGTACTCAGAACAGGACTTTGTCTTATCCCAAATATTTTCTGTGGCTTGCTCCCTTCAACAGTGCTAAAACATAAAGCAGATTTTCACACAACAGTCATGGTAAAATACTCTCAAAAATCATGATGAAATAGTTTCAACAGCACTTTCTATTTGTCAGATTTCCATTCTTCCAAATTTTAAAACCTTTTCTGATGACTTAAGAAACATTCCGCTTCACAAAGGGAAGAAATAAGGTACCAAAGAAATACAGTTTGTCCACCTGGCAAATCAGAAGACACATAGGAAACTCAGTGAAGATTTCCTAGCAACCAAAAGCAGCTTTTTAAAGTGGAATAGATCATGTTTCTTCCCAATAAAATCCAAGTTCAGCTCATTACCCTCCCTATGGGTATGCAGAGTGTGAAGTTGTGTAGTTATTCCTAAAGGTCACAAGCTTGAGAAAAAAGCTCACCAACTTGAGATACTCTGTGGGCTACCACATGGCATAAATTAATAAAAAAAAAACATCCCAAAGAAAAATTAGGAGTAAAGTTTTTTAGAGTGAATATGTAACAGAGGATTCTGTTGCTGGCTGCCAAATTCAGTCCCATTGGGGAGGATATGACCGACACATTACAGTTTAGTAATCAGGGAAAGATACAAACACTTATGCAATAATTTTCATTCTGTGTGGTGGAGGAATTATCTGCAAGCTGTTTCTGTTCTCTGTAAATTGTGCCATTACTTTGAAAACAGGATGTATGCCTCAGAGTAAAGTAAAACAAACAGATTGATTTAATACAACAGCATAAAACTAACCCTGACAGTGCAGTATTGTTCAAACAACCCTCTTATTCAAGGACAGCAAAATACAAAGGTAGGACAATTTGTTTGGTATGGTTCTTGCCTGAATAAAATCTTACCTTTAAAGTTTCCAGAGCATCGTGTCCATTTTACATGGCAAACTATGACCAAGACTAAATCAGTTTTCTTGCTTACTGATGCTTCTTTCAGATATTCATCAGCATGTCCTGCATTTTTCATGCATCTAAGTGTTCTCTGAAACTTGGGAACGTTTCTGAGTATTTGCAACCTTGGGGCTTATATTCAACAGCATATATGTTAGATGTACAGAAGAATTTACAAGTACATTATCCATATCATTTCACTACTGCTAATGGCAATAATTTTTCTAGTTTCCATGACTTCTTAACATTCCCTACAGTATACTACAGTTTTCAATCTGACTTAAACAGAAATTCCCCCCAGACTGCTCAGCCTTGTTTGAGGTCAGGACATTTCCAAATAGCCTATCTTCTCTGAATATGCTTTTCCCCTCTTGGTACCAGACATAAATATTTGTTGCATGTGCTGCTTCAGCAGAGTAACAACTCAGTTACTGTCCCAGCATCTGAACCAGCTGCTCTCAGCTGCTTCTGCTGTGGCAGAGCCAGATCTGGGACTAAGAGGAAGCCTGTTGGACTTCATTGGCCTCAGTAATCTCATTCCATACTTTCAGGGTATCTTCTTTCAATTAAGAAAGAACAACTCGGGAGACTAAAAACTGGATTTCAGAAAGGAGTCAGGTAGGAGAAGGATGGTGGGAAAGCAAAAGAGAAATTGAGTATTTTAAGTCAGAGGAGACAAATATAAGGCCTGTCACAACCAGCATTTGCTTGTGCAAATTGCCCTGATGACTCCAAGAAAGGGGCTGGATATGAAGAAGAGCACAACTTGGGCTATCCAGTCCTATAGACAAAGAAGCAAGAGGTGGAATGTCACCTAGCCATGTGTGCACTCCCAGCCATACCAAATGAATCCCAGGGTCCACTGATTCTGCTGGTCTTGGCTCCCTGCAGGATAAAATGGATCTTCTCTTTGATCAAAGATCTCTCTTACCTCCAGCAGTGCTTGGCTAAGATGAATGAATTCTCTAAATGAGCACCTGCTGGTTTAAACTAAAAGAGAAATGCTGTCACTCAGTAATAAGGAAGGATACTTGAAGAAATGAAAGGATAGGCAGGCCTGTCTTGCTAAGCACAAGCAGGGCATTGGTACTTGTGCAAGGAGCAAAAACTGGGTGAAGTTAGTTCCAACCAAGAAGAGAACAGCACACAAAAGATTCTAGGAGAATTAAACACTGTGTTTAGAAGTTATCCCTTGTTAAGCTTGACTTCTGCTTCCTGTGTCTAGTAGTTTATTTCTGTCTTCAGATTCTATTCAGTGAATGTTAAAAACTTCTTGGTGTTTCAGGCTTTCACTTTAGGACAGCTGGCAAACTGCAGCTATAGCAAAGTAAAAGCTGAAGGCTCCAGCAGCTTTTTCCCTGTGAAGCCAACTAGCAAATGCTATTCAACATGGGATACAATACAGGACAGTTTTATTACTGCATACTTTGCAACCTCTAAAAGGTGACTTTTCGAAGTTAGCATCAGGATTGCTTTTGAACAGCCAAGAATCTACAATATCGCAGAGGAGGTGAAAGCTCACCACAAAGGATGTACTATGCAGCCAAAGCCTGGAGGAGACTGAGTGGAAATCTCATTGTGGTCTTCAACATCCAGGGAAAGTGGAGAGGCAGGGACCAATCTCTTCACTCTGGTGATCAGTGACAACACCCAAGGAAACAGGATGAAGCTGAGTCAGGGAAGGTTTAGGTTACATACCAGGAAAACCGTTTTCACCCAGAGGGTGCTTGGACACTGGAACAGGCTCCCAAGGGAAGTGGTCACAGAGTCCAAGAAGCATTAGAACAATGCTCTCAGGCACATGATGTGATTATTGGGATTTCCTGTGCAGGACCAGGAGTTGGACTTGATCCTGATTGGGGTCCTTTCAACTCAGCATGTTCTATGATACTATGTTAAAGGATGTAAATCTCTGTTGTGCAGCTCCACAAAGATATTTCAAAATAGAAACAGGCAAACTGAACCCCCTGCTATGACAGACTGAGTCCAGTGGCTGTGTCCGCCAGTGTGTCAAGCCCTACACTTTGCAAGTGAGACAAACCACAGACTCCTACCACCCAGCTTTTTGGAGCACTGCTGCAGGCTCCTTCTTAAAGGAAGCTGATCCCCTCACACTCCCAACCTCTTGCGTCGCAGATGGTGCTCGCAATCAGTCATTATCACCCATTTCACAGATTTCTAGCCTGTCGTGGGTGGCAGCTCGCACAGGCCGTGCTGGGAGGGAAGCGGGCACACGGTACTCCCAGCACAATGTTGCCCTCGGGTTTGGCTTTTTTTTCCCCATCGTTCCCTGCTACTGCAGAACAGTAACACCAGCACCCTCCGCTGGCCCCTGCCATGAAGACACCCGCAGGGAAGGGGCTGATCGGAGCTGCTGTGCTGCTAGACCTGTCGAATCTAGAGACCAAACACACCTTTTTACCGAACTTATTAAAAGGTCATGTCCTCTGTAAGCGGCCCCCAGCTACCTCCAGTCTATATATACACACATGACGTTAAAGCAAGGGCAGGGACTTTAAAGCTTATGCATAGAAAGAGCACGCAATTTGAGTCATAATTACAAGACTCATAAACAATGTTACAATACATGAAAACATGTATTCCCAAACAGAGTAATCTTAATTAGAACTTCTGTTAAATTACCAATCTTATTTTGGGGCTTGCAATTAAAAGTTAAACTCCTTAAATTTTGATTTATTTAATTATTTAAATTATTAGAAATTGCTGTCATGTATTTCCCCTCAAGATTCCAGGACATTGAATACGTGCAAAATTTAATCAAACAAACAAACAAAAAAAAAAGGCACAACCTAAGCCAGTGCACCTGATGAAGATCTCATGTCTCTGTGTTGGCAGCTTGCAAAAAATGTCTTTTAGAAGTAGTGACTGATTAAGCACATTCATCATATTTTGTTTTCTTTTTCTTTGAAGACCATCTGTACATTAGTGATTTAAAAACTCCTATTCTGTGTAGTTACAGAAACTTTTTACTTATGCCAAGGTGTCCAATAATAAAACCATAAAGGTCCATGCTGAAAATAATGGTCTGTCTAAATCTGTTCATAATCTGGTGACATAATTATTTGGGGGGGGTGGGAGGGATATTTTCTTTTTGTTTATCATATGTGCATTTATGCAAAGTAGCAGTGATTCCAAGAACTGGCTGATATGGATATTTGATTCTGATTACTCTTACCAATTGCATAACCAAAACCACCTAGCCTGAAATTGGGAAAGGTCATTAATTATTCTGCACTACAACTACATGGATTTGGATATCTATATGGAATTAAAATGGATAGACAGCATTTGAAATACCGTCTGCAAGTTCGTGTGAATAGCTAGATATTGAAAACTTCTACAGTGACTAGAGTAATTCTTGACACAAATTCCTAGACACCCTTACCATGTGTAAGAATTATCATTGGATTAGATCTTCAGCCAGTATAACATAGAAATGTGAGTGAGATCAATATATTAAGTGACTTCAACAAAGAAAGGAGTCCTATTTTCCAAGACAGAAATATGTCCCTAAGTGGAGGGATAAAATCAACGTTGTATGTCTCTGCCCAAAAAGACAAGTGGTGGCACTGTTAGTAAAGTTACTTACTCCAATTCTGGTAATGCTCAAGCTTCTTTTTAACAATTTTGCAGTGTGTGGGTTCCTAGGAGTTTAAAAATGCGCTGAGTTAGTATTAGCAAGGAAAATTTTTTTTAAATCCTCATAAAATTGCTTAAATGTAAAAAAGTTAAATATTAGGTTGATGCTAGTAAAAGCAAAGAATATATAACGAAAGCTAACACACTGACTCAGACTGCTATGTTTATATCAGTGAAATGCCCCTGAAAGGATAGAATTTGTTATTACTAAGTGATCAGGATTTTCAATTACTTTGCATATATAGCTATCTATCTCAAAATCTAACATGTTTCTATATGTTCTCAGTAATCTCAGTGTTTTATGGTAAATTTAAAATGGCTGATAATTTCCATGTTCTTTGTCTTGCAGGAGAAAGCACAGAAAGCACATTTGGTTTTTTCCCCAAAATATACCTCATTCCTTCTACCCTTAAGTTATTTTTTTATATACTGCTATAAGGCTTTTATAAAGAGGATACACTATGCAAACAGGCTTCTTGTTTTCATTTTACTTTAAATAGAAATCACTTTCTTTTTATAAACTTCTGTAAATTTAACAAATAAAAAACCTTTTAGATTTAGTCTGTCTTCTGAAAATACTTGGAAGAAGACTGGATTTTTCTTGTGTTACTCACTTACAGAGCTCTATGGGGGAAACTGACCATTCATCCTCCCTACTGTCTTCTGACTATCAAATCACATTTTTCTAATGTATTCTCTGACATTACCATTTTTCTTCCCTTAATTAAAAATTATTGATGAACATAATAAAATAGGTAGGTCTTTAGAAAAGGTTTGATAAGATTGTAACCAAAGCTGCCTGCTGATAGACAGAGGCTTGCATAGCCTACCCTTGAATCATCTTCTTCTCTTCTCTTCTCTTCTCTTCTCTTCTCTTCTCTTCTCTTCTCTTCTCTTCTCTTCTCTTCTCTTCTCTTCTCTTCTCTTCTCTTCTCTTCTCTTCTCTTCTCTTCTCTTCTCTTCTCTTCTCTTCTCTTCTCTTCTCTTCTCTTCTCTTCTCTTCTCTTCTCTTCTCTTCTCTTCTCTTCTCTTCTCTTCTCTTCTCTTCTCTCTCCACTCTTCTCTCTCCTTCCTATCTTTAACTTTTTTAACACAGAACAACAGGACACACAGCAATGTGCAATAAATGGCAAGTGCCATATACCTTGAAGGGCTACAGTTTTATATTTGTGGTTCTCAAAACCCCCAATACTTAGCAGGATACATGCTGGGACAAGCAGTCCCAAGAAGAACTGCCAATTACTTAAAATAGTTTTTTTTTATTTTAGTTGTCATCAATGCTGTTGGCTGAGGCCTCTTTAGTATAGCTCTTGCATTTAAACCCATAAATTAGGTTATGCAAATCTGAAAACATTTCATACCAATAATAAGACCCAAATTCAGTTGCTCAGTTTCTTTCATTAAGATAGTTTGAATTCTGTGTATTTTTTCTATTCATTAATCACATGGCTGTACCACCTTTCCTCGGCTGAAATTGAGATTAAAAAAAAATGGGGCAACAAAATGTGAAAAATAGCCCAAACCCCAGCAGTTTCTGATGAAACATTCTCTGCAATGACATAGTTAAGACAAAGCAAATACAGCTGCACACAGCAACACACCTCTTAAAATATTTTAATAGCAAACATGATTGAAGTAATTTTTCTGCAAAGTTGTCCATTCTATAAAAGGATTGGAAACCTGCCATGTACTATACTGGATTTTACTCCAAAATAAATGACAGTCAGCACAGCTGGAGGTGACAGAAGTATGTCCAGGCTAAATACTTACTGCCTGCCCTCCATCCCAGCTGTCAAATCTTTTTATTCATTTTCCTTTCACAGCATGTACCACTGGATGTCTAATCTCTCCTCCCTGCAGAATTCCTCAGCTGTCCCTGCACTTACAAAGAGCTGATATGATGCAAACCCTCATTTTACCAAACCTCAGCTCACATATATGTTAGACCTTACAGCCAACCATATCACATTTTAACAAGTGTGGTTCCTCCTCAAACATTTGTTGCATTACCATTTTGTCCTCCTAAGTAAGGATCCTGGAGGAAAAACTTTTACTAAAGGTAAAACTACAAAGCACTTGTAATGGTGTCTAAAATATCTTGCAGTGACCACCTTAATTCCATCATGCCCTAATATTTAAATAGTTAATATCTTGCTACTTAGTCCTTAGACATTATAAAATATTAGCTAATTATAATTTAAAGTATATATTTAGCAATGTATTAAGGATAATATTAATATAGATATATAATGTGGGTTTTATAATTATGATTTATCATGAATTTATTATAAAATATTAAGAAATTATAATTGCAGTTGCACTGGTTTTGGCTGGGACAGAGTTAATTTTCTTCTTAGCTGATACAGTGCTGTGTTTTGGATTTAGTATAATAATGCTGATTAGTTTCTTGCTGGGGTTAAGCCACAATAGTAGCTAAGATGCTTATTTAATATAACAAATTTACATAGACATGGTTTTATGAAAAGAAATGAAAAAGATAGAGTTTTTGCTATCCACATGATGGTATCACCAAACAACTTGTTTGTGAGAATTTTACAAAAATTCCCCAGAGGTTACAAAATATTACTTACTGTCTCCAAGCAGATTTTCTATTTAATGTCGTTCCTGTAAAAATATCTGCAGCTCTCTTTCTTCAAACTTTCTCCTCTTTTTTTTTCTTTCTTTTCATTATTTTCTTTTTTTTTTTTACACTTTTACTCTCTGCTCTGCTCCACCCACTAAGGCAATTTTTTCAGCTGAGCCATTTGAAGCCTAATGCACTTAATGTTCTGCACGGTAAAACAAACATAAACAGCTGGCATGATTATTGCATTCATGAAAAGATCATCTTTTATTTTACTGTGTTTGAAACAAACACAGCTCAGTTTATGGACATACAATACAACCTTGGCACTTTTCCCCCAATAAAACCAACATTTTGTTAAGCCAGCTGCCATTATTTTTCACATAAATGTACTTTAATGATGTTAAGGAGGAGGAGATAAAGCTCAATCGATTTCTACCACTGAGGCACAGTTGACAAACGAGGAAAACCCTGCAGAATTAAACAGGACAGTGCTGGTTACTGCTTTTGGGATAAATACGGAGAAGCTGCCGGTCGGGACAGGAAACTGCCTGGCTAAAAGCAGCTGGCTGGGGAACATAAACCTATGTGACAACCTTTGTGTCTCTTCCAGGGGAGCTTTATGTAGAAAACAGGCCGGCATTGCGGAAAAGCAGAAGCCCTCAGCACACACAGGGAGGGCTGAGGAGAGCGGGAAGGGAAAGCAAACAGCTGTAGTCTCGGCGTCCATCTCAGGGGAACAGAGGGGAAAGAAGCAAAAGGAAAAAGAGAAAAGTCCCAGACAAACCAAACAAAAACGCAACCCAAACCCCCCCTCCGCCCTAACAAAGCTAGAATCCAAACCCATCAACAAGCAGCTGATGGAACCATTCCCGTTCCTCCTTCCCCACGAGGGGTCGCGGTGGCGCCGGAGGGACAGCGCTGGTGGCGGCGGCTGCGCCCGCCCCGCCCGGAGGGATGGAAGGGCCCGCTCGTCGCTCCCTCCTTCTCTGCTTTCTCTTCTTTCTCTACCTTCCCTGAATTCCCCGCCGTTCCCGCCTGCCCTGCCTGCCTTGCCTTCCCTGTCTTCCCTGCCTTCCCTGCCTTGCTGCTGTGCTCAGGCCTGCCCTGGTGCCGCCACCTCTGCCCGTGTCCCCACAGCCCTGGGCCACACGGGGCGGCTCCCAGAGTGCGGGGCTCCGAGCCAGCCCTCTCTGTCCCTTCCTGTTGGCAGACAGGGACAGAGGGACAGTGGCTTTGGACACTTCCTCCGTAGTGTCCTCAGCTCCTTTCCGCTGACAGAGAGGCCTGTCGGAGCGGGTGGGGACGCAGCACGATCTTAGGGCAGCAGGTGGCAGATGAGGTGCCTGCTCTGTCCCGTTCCTCTGCTGAAGCTGGAGCGGCTCCCGGAGTGCTCTGCCCTCAGGTGTGGGCTGACAGCTTGGGAAAGTCCCAGCACAAACACACAGGGTGAACATGGGGTACGACATCCAAAGATCCATGTGATCCAAGGAACGGCACTGCTGGCTCAATCTGGCTCGTCAAAAGTTGAATGCGAATTTGCCAGAAAGGTTTATTAGTTGGTTTTAGCCCAGGAAATACGAATGTATCTCAGGTCTTTCCTGATGTGCTTAAGTACAGGTTACTACTAGAAAAAGCTCATCTTGTAGGAGTGCATCTCTGAGCTGTGAATTTGACACTCTCAGGAATTCTGTTCTTCTGCTTGGTTACATCACCTTGCAGTGGAGGACAAGGTCCTTTGCTTCCAGCTGCCTGTGCCTCTTCACCCTGATTTTATATGCCAGGAAGGCTAGACTAGAGTCCCTCCCCAACAAAACTGTCTTTATCAAAGGACAGCCCTGCAGCTCAAGAGTTTCTGCAGTGGCCACATTCAGAGCACAGCCATGGCCACAGTTTCAGAAACCGAAGGAGCACCAAGGTGCTCAGGCCTGTCTGTGAGCACACTTCCCAACACAACCCTCATCTTCCGCTCAACCAGCCTGCATGTCGGTGCTAACTGGCATGGATTTAGGACACTGGAGTGAAAAACCCTCTTGAGACATTAACCTGAGAAGGCTTAAGCAAGATTCTGGACTTCTGTTTCTACAGCTGAATTCTCAGCTGCTTGAATGAACAGATAATCAGAGCTGAATCAGATGATTTCTAACATGGAGGGTTTTGTTAGCTGTGAGCCAGAGGCTTCATATTGTCTAAGTATCAGAAGCCAAGGGAAGAAAATTAATTAAGTCACTTTCCTGGATGTAGCTAAAATAATCCATTTTCAAATGTACTTTTGTTATTTACCTGTCAAGATTTTTGTGAAGAGAAGACATGTTCCCTGCTAGGAAGTGTGACAGATAATATGAAATGCCCCAACATTGGGCCAAGTAACCTTTAGCACTCAAATCCACCTTCCTCTGTTATCACATCACATCTAATCCACTTCTTTTTTTCCAGTCAGCTCATACACAGCTGACAGATCTGTCTAAGGGAATCCCCATGGAAGGGAAATGCCCAACTGCTTTAGTTCCCTTTTGACGGGTTTTTCCAGTGGGGATGGGTGCAAAGAAGGTGGTAAACCATAAGTCAAAGAAAGCAGAGAAGGCTAGCAAAAGAGAGGATAAATTCTGTTTGAGCTACCAAGGATTCAAAGTGTTTTTCTGAGTTATGGAGGTATCCACGAAACAGAAGGCGACAAAGAATGATTTAAACAGTGAAAAGCAACAAAACATTTTTGATTCTTTTTAATCTTAGATCTCAGTTTGGTAAGTCTTGCTTTAATTTCCAAGGAACACACAACATAGACAGAAATTTCAGGGTGTCTAGGACTTTCTTACCAGTCTGGAATCAAAATGACAACTCCAAGCTTTGGACTGCCCCTATTGCATATTGCACAATGGAAAAGTCTGCAGGAGAGCCTGAAATCAACATTCAACTAGCCTAATGGAGACAAAGTTCAAAAATGAAACAAAGGGACACATGTTCAGATGCTTTTGTTTTCAGACTTTCAATCTTCTATTGACTGCGTTATGTATTTTGGAAAATTTCCTTCTGGTCAAGTATGTGCTGAAATTATGAAACCACACTTTTATTGCTTTAATGGTATTTGCATTACTCTGATTAGTTTGCGTGGTGAGCTCCTGCCCTCGAAGCGTTAGCATTACTTTATGTAAAGCCAATGGAAGCTTTGGCTGCCTTAAGGATTATGGGTTAAGGCCCTACATTTGTACTGTTTTACGCCACTGTATGACCTAAATGAGATTAGAGTAATAAATCCTGATTTATTATGAGGGTTTTATTTAGACATGTTTTGAGTATGAGGTCTGTGTCAGGATTAATAGTGCAATGTAACATGCCCAGGCACAGAGAAAGCCCAGCAATGAAAGGATCATTTTTCCCTTGAGAAAACTGGTTCCCAGCCCTCTGTTTGGCTTTTAACAGAGTTGCTAAATGTTGAATGGTAGAGAGATGCTGGATCCCAAAGATGGTGACGTAAACCATGACTTCGAGATGAGCCTGTTCTGAATGAAGGACAGAAGTATCCCATCAGCAGTATTTTGCAAAGCTAGGTACATACACTCTGCAATGCAGCAGCATTCAAAAAACTTCAAACAAGGTTCTCAGAATCCAAAGACAAATGAGAAATTACGGGTTCAGGATTTATTGGCTAATTAATCTGCCAGGTTGAGCAGGCACTAGTTTAGGTGCTTGTCCTGTAGTTAGATCAGATTGCTGAACCCATTCAAAGGAAATGTCCATTTTTTTCAGCATCCTGGCCACCACGTCTCATCATGAAATGTGACATATTGTCATGTAACGCACCAAATTGCACTGACCTAAGTATTAGATGTAGAAGGTGTTCTTACGCCACATAGTTAAATTTCTCTATTCTAATCATCACATTACAAAAGGCCTCAGAGGAATTTGCTTATTTGAAAGATTATTTAAATTGAAAAGAGCAGACTGCATGGAATTGAGCTTGTACTTTTGTGAGACACAAAATGAAAATGGATGAGATGTAAATATTGCGACAAACTTGGGAGAATTAAATAATCATGAATTCTATGGTATCTCTACCCTTTGCCTAGTTCAGAGTATTAATACTCCCACTTCCCACCAGATACTTGGCAGATCTTGTTCAATATCAGATTTCTGTCCCACTTGGTTTTTTAGTAGAAATAGGAAGAATTATTTACTTCAAAGTGTTGTTGTTGAGTTTTATAATCATAGGCCTCATGGGATTCAGAGCAAATGCAGAATACCAGCTTATTTTTGTTTGGTTTGGCAAGAGGCCTGTCTATCTGACAACCTCTCCTGGTATGTCTCAGATGGGGTGGAACTGAATAGAAAGGCCTTACAGTTTTGCAGATAACTTTGGGAGAAAGCAACTTTTGAAGAAGGACAGACTTTAGGGTCCAGCTATGGTACTTTATTTAGTGCTTCAGGTTTTAACCGTGAGAGCCTGGTAGTTATAAGAGACACAATCCAAGAAATCATGAAGCGTCAAAAGAATTAAAAAACCTGCCCATGTAATTAAGGACAAGTTTTCTGGACTACCATAGTATAAAATCAAATATGAAGATGGTTCCGTTTCTAACAAAATCTTAAATTGCTTTATCTTCTTCCCTTCTCAGAAGTGCATTTTTCTGCAAAAGCATTTCTAAATTATTTTTAGAATTACGCACTAATGAAAGTCCATAGTTGCAGAGTGCTAACAGTCTTGCCAGCAAATTCATTAACTGCAAGTGGCATCAAAGATGAGAACTCAGACCTCTTTGCACACGACCAGGGGCAGCAGTTCAACTTGCAGAATTTGGACACTTTGTGTTACCTACTTTTGTTCATTTCAAATCAAATAGCAGCGGGACAGCCTACATAAGCAACTTTTTGAATGCTGGTGGTTCAGTGAAGTTTCTTTCTTTGACCAATGGCCCTTAGAAAGAAAACAGTAACACAAACAGATAATTTGGAATTGCCCAACATCCACAGACAGCAGCAGGACTGCTGAAGACCAAGAAGTGGCTGAACTTCCTAAGCACTGAAGAGCTGCATGGGAAGTTTGATCTATTAAGAAGATTTTCATTATGCTGCAATGCAGAGTCTCACAACCAACCTTTGCTCACCTGTGTCAAGGACACTTGTCTGGGGCACAATCTGTGTGACCACTGTTTTTGCTGTCCCTTGGCAACACCTGACCAAGGCAGCAGCTTCTTCTTTAGCTGTTTACAACACATTCCCACAAAGCATGAGCTGGCAGTCACATCCACAAGGGCACTAAACCAGTGGATTGTTGGGTGCAAATGGATTCCTGCTCCTCTGTACATTTTATAGAATATTTCAGGTATGTGGCAGTGTTAAAAGCCTGGTGGCTCTTGCTGAAGGAATGCAGTGGAAGCCTTTACCCCATGAAGCAAGTTAAAGTCTTACAGCACAAGCTGTGAAGAGTTGTTATAGGTCACTGATAAATTGCAAGAGAGTGCTTCTGGCCACTGTGGGTTAATGACAGACACAAGCAAAATCAGAAAGTTTATTCTGAGAGAAGAGAGGTAGTGTGTAACTCACTGAATTTATTATTGCTGTACTCTGGCCTCTAGATAGTGTATGTGTGCACTGGGGTTGTGAAGACTGGCAGATACACAAGGCTGGCCTACTAGTGAAACTGAGAAAGGCTAGGAAGATGTTTTCCTTGTCTGCTAGGAGGAAGTATATATCAATATAGGGGAGATGTTTTCCTGATCTGGGAGATGGAGCCTTCTGTAGTATGTATTGAAATATAATTTATTGTATCCTATTTGTTGTACATATTTTCTAAACTGTTCAGGCCCTTTATCTCCCCCATTTTTTCCTAATGAACATTAAGCCTGAGTACAGGCAGCTTCTCTGAAAAACTTGTTTCAGCAGCTGCTCCGTTTTCCATGTCCTATCCTGGTATCAAGTAAATTTTACTCTTTTTTTTTTTTTTTTTTTCTTTTTTTTTTTTTTTTCTTTTTTTTGTTTCAGGAATTATGCAGAATCTAGGAGCATGTGCTAGTTCAAAGCTAAGTCCAAGTTTATTTGTGCTGAAGCCATAAAATTATTTTTCTGCACGCTCTAACATATCTCTGCACATGTACATAATTTTTAGTGCTTAGACATTTCTTATCCACTCTCACCTCTCCCATATTCACTCTGTGTTCTGTACATTTCTATACATAGTCGAATCGACCGTCATCCAGTGCTGTGTATCACCCTGCTTCTGTAAGCTGAGATTTCCAAGGCTGACTGCTCCTGGTAAGATTCTTAAAGATTCATATCTAGAAATCTTAATCAATCAACAGATTTACAGAAGCACTAAGAACCCACAAATCCTTTTGCATTCAATGGGACCTGAGTTTACCCAGCACCTTGAAAATCAATCTACTTAAGTTTTGGTACCTAATCTTGGATTTTGGAACAGAGCTTTAAGGGTTTCAGGGTGGGTATTTCTAGGGCAGAATGGGGCTCACTTTGAGGTATTTTTAAATAGATACCCAAATTTTTATATATTATATTTATATTAATAAGCACAATTATGATCATTGTCTTTTTCAACAAAACAGTAGTTTTTAATTCCTCTTAGAGCAAGGCATTAATAATGGAAATAATTATTTTGGCTGATAGTGTATTTTTCTGCATGTATGCTGTGTTAGTTCATTACATGGACCCTTCCACTACAGGAATCTTTTTTCACTGCTTACCAGACATGGGGGGAGGTCTTCCCTGGGGATTGGTCTAGGTAGTAAGCACTTTGTGCAATCAGCTTACTATAAATCATAGAGGAAAACATGGCAGTGCTCCAGCCATAACCAAAGTAGCTTTTAGAATCTTGTAGTTGTATGGTCCATGGTGCTGTACATGACCCAGAGATATATGAAGCATTTCAACCACATTACAAATGTCTAAACCACTCAGTTTCAGTTCTTACTTCTCACCCCATGAGTCAAACCCATCAGCCTGCCATGGCACCTATAAATTCATAGATTTCATCCAAAGAGCACATCTGCACGCTCATGAGAAGGTGTGTCTGGTCAGCTCTTTCCAGAGCCATGGCACAAAAACAACCAAGAAGGAAAGAACCTGTAGCTGCATGTGTGCTTTGGTAAATTTAGGTCTTTAGGAGGTTTTATGTTTTTTCCTGTATATGCTAGGTTTATATCAGGAAGTCCTGATGTACCTTTTCTCCCATTCTAATGAAGCATCTTATAAGAAAAAGAAGATACTGAAAGCATTAGATTTGCTGTGCAAATTGTGTAATTCTTTATAAATCCAAAGGTTTCTGCAATGCTAGGCTGAGCTGTTGCAGCATGATACGGAAGTTTGAATTTCAGGAGTACTTAAATGTGCTTAAAATGATTTCTAACAAAATTCAGCTAAATGAAGAACTTGTTAAACAGGAAACAAGAAAAAAATCCTACAAAGATATGATGTGGCTGCCACTGGGAAAGTGTCAGGTACTGCTTCTTGTAGAAAATAGAGCATTACTTAACTAATTTAAAATCCAGATAATTTTTCTTAGGAAAAAAATTAGCAGCAAACCATTCAGGGACTGGTGGATTCCTTTTTTTCTTAAGGATGGTAAAGATTTTTGCAGAGACATCAGCAAAGAGCAGCTTTCTGAGCTGTTCCCTGCCAATTGCTGACAAAGGCAGTCCTAATGAATCATTCTGAATTGTGATCATGTGCTACCAGCCCACAGTGAGCTGCCAAAGAGGAAGTGCAGCTTGTTTTCTTTCATTTTCTTGATTCCTATGCTGTAGGAAGATGAAAGGAGAAGGAGGAGGAGGCAACAGCGGCAGCCAAACTTAAATAATTCTGACGATTCCCGATATCAAATGGAGGCCCCTGAGTGGGACCCACTGAAAAATGACACCCTTCCGCCGACCCTGACGCCAGCTGTCCCTCCGTATGTGAAGCTGGGCCTGACCATTGTATATACTGTTTTTTATTCACTGCTTTTTGTGTTCATCTACGTCCAGCTCTGGCTGGTCCTTCACTACAGGCACAAGAGGTTCAGTTACCAAACTGTCTTTCTGTTTCTCTGCCTGTTTTGGGCCTCTCTTAGGACAGTGCTCTTTTCATTTTACTTCAAAGACTTTGTCACAGCAAATTCTCTGAGCCCCTTCATCTTCTGGCTTCTCTATTGCTTCCCAGTCTGCCTCCAGTTTTTCACCCTGACCCTGATGAATCTTTACTTCACACAGGTAAGCAACAGATATTAATTGATTAAATCTAGCTGAATGGTAAAGCCTTATTATGTGAGCATCATGAGAATGTAATTTATGAATGTACCTTGGCAATGCAAAAAGCAAATTTCAGTTGTTTATTTGGGTATTTTCACTTCTGGTCTATATGCAAGTGATCAGTGTTACAATGAAACCGGAGGCTGAAGTGATCACTGTGAGAATATCAATTAACATGTCTACTGTCTATAAAAATAATTCAAAGGTTGGAGGAAAAATGTATAGGAGAGCTTGGAATTTGGACACCCAAAATGTCATTCTATTATTATGCCTTATTATTGTTATTCAACTTTAAAAACCCCCTAGCTTATCAGACTTGATCTCTGTGTGCAGTCAGAATTGTAATGTCTGATTTTGCCAGGAACAAACCCTCAGTCCCAGTTTTTTTGTAAGCTGGCTAACGTTTCTGAGTGAGATTTCTATTGTGTGTTTAACAATTGAAACTGTTGATGGAGTCCTACTGTGGGCCCAAATTCCTGTAAAGATCTGTATTGCAAACAGCTTTGACTCTGTTCAATAAGTGCTAAGTGCTGTGCACAGATACACCCTCTATTTCAAGGACTCTCTGATGTGAAGGTGATTTAGCTGTATAGTGGAGTAAAGGAAATAGTATCTCCATTTCAGGAAGAGGTCTGTAGAGTGTATCTGTGCCATGGACATCTAAGAAGCCAGATGAGTTAAGCTGCTCAGGGCTCCAGGTTGCTGCAGCTAGAAGTGCTTGGAAATATTTATGGTGAGCATGGCTATCTTGCACTGGGCTGAAGGACAGGATATTGGCATGCTGAGAAAAAGAAAGGCTGCTGGACTTGCCTAAGCTCTCACAGAAAACTTGCAAGAGGGCAGACTGGATTCTTTATCTCCTCAATCCCACTGTAGTGCCTGGAGCAGGATGCCAAGCCTGCACTCATGTGGCCCTGATCAAAGTCCACTTTCCCAGTGCAGGAGCAGTTGGTCAGCCAACAGTCAGAGCATCAGCCAGCCCTAGAGCACACCAGGCAGTGCTCGGGATGCTTTGGGTGTTGCTGTGTGCTCCAGTTGGAACCAGCTCGGGTTCCTGGGGGTGCCTGGGGCTGGTGCTTCTGTAGTCCCCATGGTGTTCAACAGTGCTCTGTAGTGATGACAGGCCTTATCAGTTCTGAACAGCCTAACTGGAGACATCAGGCTGCATGCAAGGGCTGCTATCCCAGAGCTGGGAAAGCAGCAATGGTAAGCATGACAGCTGTAAGAAAATCACTTGAGTTGTAGGGGGTGTTAAATACTTAAAACCACATACTCAGTTTTGTACTTAGGTTTGCTTTCATGGATTCGGTGTCTGAGACGCCTGCTCACTCACCCTGCTCCACTCCCTGGTACTTGAGATATATTAAGGGATTACAGGAACCTTTCATCTGCATACTACTCAAATCCAGTTCAGGCATGTGGTGACCTATGCTTTATCCCATAGCTAGTGTGAGAGTCATTTGATAACTGTGCAGCTTCCCAGGGCCAAATGTCCATCAGCACACAGTCCACCCCATCACTATGCTGGGACTAAGTCACAGCCTTAGGTCAGACTTCCCTCAGACATGCATGTAGGGCTGCTGTGGAGGCAGAATGCAGCATCCTGGCTTTTGGCCAAGAGAAGCCTGGCTGGAGCGAGCACAGGGGGAGCACAGCAGTCTGTGCAGTAGTGTCAGCACTCAGGAGGCTTTAGTATTGCAGGTAACATTCCTTTTGTCTAAGGAAGATCTGAAAAGACAGCACACAGCATGCACACATATGTCCTTTCCACTTATTTTTAGCATTGTTGTCTGATAGCGTTCAGGAAGTACAAGTCAGTGGTTGGAAACACAAAAAGTGCTAAGGCTGGTGGTCCTGCCTTTGAGACAGAATTTCTGCTTTGTCATCCTGGGTCCTCATGATCTTCCTCTGAGCCCCTCTGAGAAAGAGTGGAATAGTTACCTGTCTTAAAGAGCTGCTGTGAGGCTTTTGAAACAGTATTTGCAAGGGACTTTCAGAGTTTATGATGTGTGTCATAATCTTTAAATATCTTGGGCCACTGTAGACATAAGAGTAGTATTGTTGTTTGCTCTAGAGCTAGTTGCTGTCAGTGAAATTTAATCTCAAATATCTCCCCAGCTGAAACAAAAGTTTCAATAATACCAGCACAGCCATTCTACAAATATATGATAGAGTAAGTGCATATATTTTTAATTCACTGTTATTAATTCTTTACTTCTAACCATTAAAAGGTGGTTTGGCTTGAAATTCAGCATCTTGTATTTAATGTACATCTAGCTTTCCACAGTAGGCAAGCAAGAACTAGTGTGAAAGGGGTGGAGAGAGAAAATTTTGTTTTCAGTAATGGCTTAAAGCTTCACAGACCTGTTTAGAAAAAACTTTTATCCTTTTATTCTCTAGAAGATGGGCAAAAAGGGTCTTTGCATTAAACCCCTGCTATTTCCCTGGTGCTTAGCTAGAGGGAAAGAAGTGATCTGTGTATAGTATAGGTACAGAGCACTGGAAGAGATCTCATGGGTCTCTGGAATTTGTAAGTTTTTACTATCTGCTGTACAGCACCCACCATTCCTAAATGTGGCACTGCTAGGAAGACTTTTAAATGGATGTAAGAAGAAAAAAAATGATTCAAAAAATATTGCAAATCCTCCTGGCCCAAAAAAAAAACTCATTTGGCAAGTGCCCGAGGGCGTTTTTCGAATAACAAGCACCTTTGAACTTGATGGAAAGTTAACCACAACTATTCTCTTTTTCAATCGGTATCCCAAAGCCATAGGGAATTTCAGCTGTGTTTTATGTGTAGCAAGACAAATAAGCCCTGATGACATCAGCACAGCAAAGTTTTGTTCCCAGACTTGAGCATCAGCAGCTGCAGCAGAAGAAGCTCTAGTGTGTTGGGGCAAGTTGCTAAAGCAGGGGAACTATGAACAAAAGGGAAGTTAGAACCAAAATAGTTTCGACTCAAAATGGGATCTTTGGGTTAAGAGCCAAGTTCAGGGTCCTTTGATACAGTTGTAATGCCCTACTTAGGGCAAGCAGAAAGAGTGCTGCAGATAAGGCTTATAGAATATTAGTTCCTCTCAGAGATCCTATACTGGAGAAAATTAATATGATTTCTAATGAAATAAGTAAGTGTATTACAATTTTTTAATCCTGTATCTGTATTAATTCCCTTCTAAAGAAAAAGAATTGTGTGATCTACCCTCTCAGGAGGGTAGGCCCTCTGCGTACTTGGAAATCATTAAAATAAATCTCAAATGAAGATGAGATCCAGTGGCACTTTTGTAAAACAGTAGCACAACACCAGCAAGTAACTGCTCTGTACCAAGACAGAGCAGCTCTCTGATCCTGATCCACCAGACAGGGAGACAAACTGCAATTCCACATCCACAGACCAAAAATCCCAGAGAGATATTTGCCTCACACATGCAGCTTTCAAGGGTTTATTTTCTGCTTAATGACATTATTTATAATATTATAACATTATATAATATTTTCCACTTCAAAGGGAAAGAAGTGGAGGATCCCACAGTGAGGGATCCCAGGATAATGAAGCGAGGATTTCAGGATTTAGGTACTCTTTTATTTATGCCCTGCTTTCTCAAATCTTCCCTGTCCCTGACAAGGGGACACTGAGATGAGTCCTCAGCCTTTACAGTTAGTGCTGTGGGTAAAAGAGTAAAGAGGCTCTGGGAAAAAAAAATAAGTTGCCTTTTTCAGTGCTTGTGAGGGGTGGGCAGAGAAGGACTTGCTTCACTTTGTCCTGTTTGCTCAGCCTTTGCATTTCCCTGGGGAACAGAAAACAAATGAAGCAGGAGAGAGGCTAGGATGGAGGGTTACAGGCTCAAAGAACAAGGTCAGGACCAAAGATCATGATCTATAAATTTCACTGAAAATCCCAGGCCTCCCTTGTGGCCAGGCACAGAAAACAGCCGGGTGGGCTCTAGGTTTTGTCATCAGGTTGGGAATTTCTCCAGGATCGAGGGAAAGTAGTGCCGAGTTAAAGAACTGTGAGACAGCATGGGTGGAGAAGGTTGGTAGGCAGATTTTACCTCTCCTTCCTCCTCCCCAACCATCTTCCCTTTTCTTTGGCATCTGGATTGGGAAGCTTACCCTGCCTCCCAGGCAGTGCTGATACAATCAGGGACTTTCAAATGAAGAGAAGTTGTATACAGCAAGGCAGTTCAGAGGAGAGCTGGCCATGCCTGGCAGGGTGGGGTAAAAATAGCACAAGGCTTTCAGAAAGTTTTCATGTATTTCAGTGGAACCAGAGTAAATGTTAGCCTGGGAGGAGAATTAAGAAAATTTCTCATTCTCTAATTAATGAGGATAACATTTCAAAAGTTCTCACCAGTGAGAGAAGAGAGAGGGCTTTTTATTCTGGAGAATTTTTTTTAAAGCAGAAATCAATAAATCATATATTATAAAGCTTATTATTAATTTAAAACAAGCTTTAGGTATATATAGAACTACACAGGAGTCTAACTACATATGGTAAAGCACCAGCAAATATGTTTGGTGTAAAATGTTGCCATTAGTATTGTATCTACAGAAGACAAATTCTTATTGCAGATTGGCTGGCTGTCAGCATCTGATATGATGGAGGAGGTAATTTGACTTAGAAAATAATTTGATAGGAAAGCTGCTCTTTAAAGTTTGCTGTGGCTGTCAGCCCCCACAATCATCCCTGTCCTTTTAGGACTATTTTTACCAATTCATGGAAGATTGAGTATGGTAGTGAGTCATGTTGCCCATGTCTGTAGGCCTTATAGAGCCAAAATGTCTCCTGAGTAGCTGGAACCCCCATCAGCTGCAACAGCCTAGCTCTGTCTGCCTGCTCTGCTGCCCAGCAGCTCTCCAGAGCTCTCTGCAGCCAAGCTGCTGATGGGTCCCATGCCATCCCCGCTCCTGGGGCCTGGTAAAATGTCTCTAAGGTCAGCTGTTTACATCAGTTCCTGCAATGGGAATATTCTCTGGTTGTTTGAAGAGATTTTTGGAGTCCTTTTGAACTGCTGCAGTTTTATATGCCAGACATATACCTCAGGGGAGTGGAGGAGGGGGTGTGAGAATCTCATTTGAGGTTTCCAACCCTTTGGCAGAAACAGAGAGTCAAAACAGGATATTTCTCCTTCAAAGAACAAGCAGAAGGGGAAATACTTTTAAGACTAAAAAGTAGCCTTTTAAACATAAGAAAATTAGCAAACATAAGAAAATTAGCACTGTGTTTTCCGTGTTCATCTTGGACCTCTCTGAAGGATCTTTTAAAAGAGCCTGCTCTCTGTTTGCTGTTTAGTCTATTCTTAGGAGTAGTCTGGTTTGCTCTGGTTTGCTGGAAGACTTAGATGACTCAGATATTCACTGGAAGCTTTCTCAACACTGCTGCGAGGAGGGGCCATTGAGCAACCAGCCTCTTGAGCTAAATGCTAAAAGCAAAAAGCTGCACCCACGCATGTAAGGTATATTGAGATCAGCTTCTGACATCCTTACTCCCACTGAACAACCCTTTATTCTGTGACAATCCCATTGCTTCCAGCATGGCTACTCATGAACTGAGGCCCCATCAGTGTTTAAGCAAAGGTGGCAGAATCTGGCTGCCAGTGCTCCTGCCTAGCAGTGAATTGGTGAGAATTCTCCATGCCTTAAAGTGTAGCTTTCATTCTATAGAGCATCTTTTTCTTTCTTCCCCCCACCCCAACCCTTTTTTTTTTTTTTTTTTAATACAGATGCAGAATCACAGTAACAGCTGTTTTGGTGATCTTGAATTCTTGAAATCCTGTTGGATCTGTAGCAGGAGCATTGCATTTGGTTTTACCTAAGTTATCCATGGAGATTTTGTTGGGCAGTGGTCTTGGGTTGGTTTATAGGAGAGGACTTTGTGACTTAAGAGGGACGAGTAGATAATTCTTGGGGAACCACTGGAGATGCTGTTTAGGAACTTAATATTTGCTAGGTTTTGTGAAACCAGAACAACTTGTTTCCTCCTGGAAATTGCTTGTCTTGTGAAGTTCTTTGCAGAGGCTCTGAACTCTTCAGTGCAGCTCCTGAAAGGTGTCAAAGTTAATGGTACAGTCTGTATAAGTGCTACTCTCATAGGTGAGGGCTGTGGAATGGCCCTAGAGACAAGGATTACTTGTTTAGTTTCATTGAGATCAAGATCTGCTTCCTCCCTCCCTTCCAGAATAAGAAAGGTAGGCAATAAATCTTATATAAAAAGTATCTGGGAAGTATTTTGAACCTCATCTCCTTTCTGAAAGTGACAGCTACTCTCAATGCACAGCAAAAGTACAGAACATGTGCAAGCCCCTTGTATCTTTCCTTTCAAAAGCAAGTAAATAAAACAACCTAAACCTTCCTGAAGTCCTGTGAGATTTCATGATCCAGGAATTTGCAGAATGAATCACAAAACTCTTCAATAAGGGATACTATCAGAGAGGTTATCTATTTGAAAACATCATCAATGGTTGCAGAATATTTTAGAGACTTTTTTCCCCCAAGTTTTCAATTTTATTCTCAGTTTGCAGAAAAACTCAGTGTTCTCTGCTGCTTCAGCTAGTGCTAAGCAGGCTGATGCATCACAAAAATAATTTCCATGTCAAGGCAGCTGTTTATGGTGAATAGGACTTAAATGACAAGTTGTTCCAGGAGCTCTGGAACAAGCTGAGCCTGATTTTCTCTAGATCTATGTCTCATGATTGACTCTCAGTTGTTCCCATAACTGGAGAATTTTTTACAATATTTTACTATGCAGAATCTCTCCTATTGGTTGATGCATAGAATTATTATGTAGGCTTCTCCTCGCAGAGCACATATATTAGATACATTTATGGAGTTTCTTTTTTCCTTTGAGTTGATTTTCAGAAGGGTGATAAAGGATTGTGTCTTTGATTCTTCAAGATACTTTGACACTTCATTTTCCCATCCATTTTCTGAAGTATTTTAAGATTAGTGAAGGCCAGATAAAGAGATTGACAGGCAGACATGTCTACAGTCACATTGTGATGATTTAAGTCCCGTTTCCTTGGGAAAGCGTAGTAATCATAGCAAATATTATGCAAACATTACTAAAGGGCATGCAAAACCAAGGTAAATGGATAAGATAGCATAACTTGAGAAAATGATTGAGAAATAACCCAGAATAAGTTGTATACCGTGCGGTTTTTATAATACTAGTAACCAGTGTGCTTTGTTGTTGTTTAAATTAACATTTGTAAATTAAGTTTGTTTGGAAACCATGTTAGCTTATAAAAAAGCAGTGATTCTTTCAAGTAATTTTTTAATAAATAAGACACATAATATATTTTTTGTATAATTTCTGATGATGGTTAAACAACTATGACTGATGGCACCTAGCTACATTACAGAAAACTTGTCAGTGTTTTATCTTTTCTGGTACAGCAAGCTGACTGCTGGGCCTGAGCTATCTCTCTGTAAAAGCACATATTGTTGTATAATGAAGAGACAGTCAGCAGAAGCCAAATAATACCTCAGAGTAAAATAATGAGTTTGGCTCTTTTTGGCAATGTAACATGAATGTAAAAGTATATATCTAATTTCAGGCCAGGGTACTATGATGGGCTTTTTATGGGAACATTGAGCCTGGTGTGAACTGTCTATGTGAGAGACATGTCAGGTCATGTAAGAACCTATAATAATTTCCCTCTATGATTACGCTGGCATTGATCATTTTGTTAATACTGGTATGAAGGACCTTATTCCTAAGCCAGAGTAAGTGAAAATAATAGTGTAGACAATTTGTATACAAGTGCATCTGATCACCTGCTGAGTGGTTCTAGTACTTTGCTTAGAGCTTGCTGCCATGGGTGAACAATCCATGCAAATCCGTTATGTAACAAAACCTGTCATGACATATCTTGTGGCTTGTGAGACACAATTGCTGTGACTCATAGTGTCTTCCTTTGCTGACATGTATCCTATGTTTGATGCAATATTTTTTTGTTTTGCAGGTGATTTTCAAAGCTAAGTCAAAATATTCCCCAGAGCTACTGAAATACAGGTAAGAAATATGCAAACATTCAATGTGGTAAAGAACTGCTGTGCTGTTTGAGAAACGTCTTTTCTAATTTGTGGCGCCCATATTTCAGCTATTCATATTTGTATACCAATGTTTTATGATAATGGTTCTGAAGACACCTTCTTCCTGTGACTTTTAGGAGTCCTTTCCCAACACAAGGATCATTTTTTGACAGTCACGTATTTCAAAGACAAATATTTCAAATGCAAGGGGAAAACACCCACTCTGGGGATTTGTTTACTGGTTCTTAACATTTTTATTATTAGGTAGATTCAGATCCAGTGCTGAAAAAGCAGTGTGATGTTTGTGCTTTTTGACAGGAATGAGTGGGAGTGGGTCTGTTTTAACCTTTTAGGTCAGTAGTAATAGAAGTCTTAAAAGTTTTGGGAAGATGACGGACAAGTTGTGAAGGGAAAGAGCTAGGGAGAATAGATTCAATTTCGTGATGTGTTTGGGAGCTTATAGATAACCTCCCCTGATTCCACAGAGTGCGGTTATAGTAGCTTTGCATTTAGGTGGAGAGATTCATTTGGCATCTTGTTGTGGAGGAGAAGCTGTCAGGATGTACTTGAAGGAACTCCAAAGGGCAGTAATGTCCAGAAAGCTCAGGAAGAGCTCAATAAATTAATGTTTGTTGTGGCAACACCTAAAAGCCTCAGATGGGCAATGTTGTTTAGCAGGAGGAGAGAGTGAGAGAGGTTGTCTCCATTCTAAAGAAATAATTTACAATATGAATTCAGGATAGGAAAAGAGAATAATTTTAAACTGCAATCTGACTTGTTAATTGCGAATGGATAGAGCATAGTACTGTATCAACAGGGCAAATATTGTCACTGTCCTTGCTCTAGAAATTTGTTATCCTACTGGGTTTTCATACAGTTTGTGGGGCAATCATCTGTACCAAGTGCTTTGGGAACTATGTTTGGTATAAGGGCAGTACAGTGAGACCAGGCTTGAGGTGGGCTGGTGAAGGCATGGGAAATGCAAGATGTGATGGCTGACTCAGGAATGTGGACTCCAGGCTGAAGTGCAGCTTTGAATCCCCCTTTTGCACTCTAGCTCCTGTGGGCAGAAAATCCAGCTGCCAGACCAGGCAGGTGCCCCCAGAGCAGATGTGCCTGTCCCTGATGGGGCACATGGGCAAGAGGAACAAAGAGGATCACTGTGCTCAGAGCCTGGGCTGCAGGTCAGGGTGATGGAGAACTGCCTGTGGACAGGTTCCTGCATGGTTTTAGAGGTGAGAGCTAGAGGCTTTGAACCTCATGTTACTGGTGCTTGTGGCAAGGCTTTATTCCTGAACACTGCTTGAAAATGTCTTTCTTGAGGCACGAGGAGCTTGTGATATTTAGTCAATGCCTATGAAGTGACCACATTAGCAACCTGCATGTAGCTCTTGGAGTATTTGTGTTCCTAGATATAAATGTACTGTGGTTAGAATTACTCATGCACAGACCAGCCTCCTCACGACAGCTCCATGTCTGCCCTGACTCTTCCCTACTGGATTTATAATACAAATCACTCCTGGATCTGGCCTAGCTTTTTCTTTCTTGTTTAGCTCTGTTGGTAAGGGTTTTCAGCTGTATTTTTTTTATCAGCATGGGTGCAGTTAGTCTGTCTAAAAGAACTCTATTAATAAAACTAACCTTGCTTCCTATCTTATACAGGGCAACTGAAGTGATGTAATATATGCACAACCACAGATGAATTAATTGTAACAAGCTAGTGATAGAACACTCACGAAGTGTCTTGTGTTGGAAAGGACCTTTAAAGATCATCTAGTCCAACACATATCCTACGGGCAGGGACATTTTCATTAGATCAGGTTGCTCAGATCTTGAGGGAGAGATGAATGATGGAAAGATGAAAGGCCTACAGACAGGTCTGGAATCTGCACTTACTGAATCTGATTTTTCTTCATTACTAAATGTCCACTTTTTGATTTTTTCCCCCCCATTTTCTTTAATAAGTATCAGATCTTATTGCCTGGTATTGCCACTTTTGCAACAGAGGATGGCAACAGATGGGTCAACTAAGAAGTAGGACTGCTGTCTGTGTACTGACACACATCTCAGAAATCAGAATAATTTCAGATACCAAAAAAAAAAAATAGATAAAATCCTATCAGCGATCCAGAATCTTAAGCAAACTTTATTCAGAACAGCCTTCACAATATTAGTAAAAGTGCTCAAGGTGAAGCCTGTGCCAGCCCAATTTAATATTTAAATAGTCCTTCAGCCTGTCTCCCTGGACTTGGGGATTTCTTACTGTCACCAGGTTTGAGTAAGGCTTGCTGTGCTATGTATGCATGTCTTGTTACACACAAGCCTCAGACACTGCATACAAAACACAGTAGTTTCAAACAGATTTTCTTGTTAAACAAGGCAAATCTCACTGCATTTATCTGAGGTTTTATTTTCAGCTCAAAGAAAAACTTATGGGTGCATTCAGCCTGACACAGGAAGAACAGAACAGCCTGGTGTGTGTCTTCCTCAGCCAAACCAGATTACACACGGCTCCTTTAAAAACTAGTCCCAAAGTGGGGATTGGGCACAATAGGCCTTTGAACATTCACTTGTGCTTTCACTGGTGCAGTCTGGAAGCACCTTTCCTGCCCTGCTTTTCTGTTTTCTATAAAACTCCATATGCTTCTTCATGCCTTGTAGGTGCCCTTATAGTTGAATTGTAAAGATACTTTCTGGCTTTAATTTGCTGAGACCCTAAAACTTCCCCTAGAGAGAAAGCCTGCATCTCTATCAGTGCTTTTCCATAAATTCAGCAACAATGCTTCTATGGCATTGCAAATCAGGCAGCTGTTTCCTTGGCCACATCATGTTAATAAGGGGGCTGGAAGATCATTATGTGAAGAGCTGCACAACTCACTGGCCTCAACAGCTCACCCTGGCACATATGGCAGTGTGTGGGCATTAGAGTGTCAGTACTTTTTTTTTTTTTTTTTTTTTGCTAAAGTCTGCAAAGGAGGAGCCTGGCCTGGAAGCCTCTCAGCCTTGCTGGTTGCAAGCCAGCTTGCTGCTGCATGCCAGCATGCAGGCTGTACTGCAGCAGAAGGTCCTTCTGGCTAGGGTGAGCAGAAGGAGGGCATGTACTTACCATCCCACAAGCAAGGCAGATGTCAGAGTGTGCCTTTCCTCTCAAGCCCCCTCAAGGGGACTAGAGATGGGACTTTGGGAGGGGAAGGAAAGCAAGGCATGAGACCACTATTTAAAGACTTCTGAGGTACTAATAAAAACTGTAAATGTGCCACCATTACAGAGGAAACTGTGTGAAAGAGGAGCTTCAGGAGTGCAAAGCTTCCAGCATTAGACTATGAGTTTTAAAGGAACTACCTCCAGCTGCTTATCCTAAAAACAGAGCCCTGCCCTGGAAAGTTAAGAATGAGCACAATCTTCCTGCTGAGAGGGAATTTCCGTGCCTGGCAAGGAAAAAACATCATCCTTGCTCACTGCCAGATATAGATGGAAAGAAAGGCATTTATTCACAAGCTTTCAGGCTTTCTCTTCTCCCTGTAATACAGTTAAAATATGTCAGAGGTATATCTCCTTTCCTGCCCTCTGAAAAGAAGCCAGCTATGCTTCAGCTTTGTAGCTGCATTGATACTAACCAAAAGAATATGAATGTGTGAAAAGTTCCCCACTGCATACAGTATTGGTAAACAATCAGAACCAGGGACAGTCTGTAAGTTTGTTATCAGCTAAATTCAAAATTCCCAACAGGCATGAAAAACTGTGGCCAAAACCTCTTGTTCAGTGACTGCAGATTATGAATCTTATCAGTAATTGCCTTGATCAGCAATGATAATGAACTAAGTAAATACTTGAAATGGAAGCATGCTTTTTTGTTCTCTTTTTTTTTTTTTTTTTTTTTTTTTTTTTTTTTTTTTTTTTTTTAATGGAAAGTCCCACAGATTTGTGTAGGCATAAGGATGAATTAGAAGCAGTAATAAAAAAAATTACATACCATATAATGCCTTGATTACATGGTATACTTATATTGTAGTTATCAGTGCTGGATAGGTTGGAAAAGAACCAGATGGATAAAAACAGTCCAACTCCTGGGCTCCTGTCTGTCACATGTTGGTTCCAGGTCTGCTTCAGTGGTTGTGTAAACACACCTTTTTCCTGGCCTAGATGGCAAGATGCCAGCCCAGAATCAATATGCATAGTTAAAGTTCTTGATGTTTCTTTCAAGAGGTTGACCATGGGCAAATTGTTTGGCAAAAGAGACAGAAATGGAAGCTAGAGAACCAGTATACTTGGGGATTTTTCCTGCTGTTAGACACTTCCCTAATTCGATATCTGATATCAAACATTAACAGTCAGTGATGCTTTATATGGCAGTGGTGGTATAGTAAAACTGGGGTCAAAACCAGTCAATTCCAGGCAACTCAGCCTTTGGAGAGGTTTCTTCTGGGGCTAAGTAGGCAGAGGGTTTGTGCTCTGTATGAAGTAGACAGTCTAAGAAGGTACATGTACTTTTTAAAGTAGTTTTCAAGAGCTGTGCTGTTGTATTTCTGCTGCAATCTTCCATGTTTTGCTGCTTGATATTAGTTTCTTTACTTACAGCTTGTTGTGTAACTGTAAAAACAGGTTTGAAATGAGCTAGGTTAATCTCTCCAGCAATCTGGAGCACTTTGATTTTTGGCTCAGGCAGCTGTAGGCAGCCAAACGCAGGCAGATTTCATTTCTCAGAGTGCAACTTCCATCTCATAATTGACACTTGCTGAACAATGTTGCTAAAACTGTTTTCTTCTCACTCTCCCAGGTTGCCCCTCTACCTGGCTTCTCTTTTCATAAGTCTCCTCTTCCTCTTGGTGAATTTAACATGTGCAGTATTGGTGAGGACACAGAATTCAGAGAGAAAAATCATTGTCTCTGTCCGAGTGGCAATTAATGACACGCTGTTTGTGCTGTGCGCTGTTTCCCTCTCCATCTGCCTGTATAAGATCTCCAAGATGTCTTTAGCCAACATTTACTTGGAGTCCAAGGTAAGGTACATTTTCACTTCTTTTCAAGTACCTTCTGAGGTTCAAGGGCAGTGCAAAGCAAAGCCACAAATTCTGAGAGCTGGAGGCCTTAAACTTCACAGCCTGCACTTGGCTGGCCATTGTGTTCTGTACATAATTAAATACTAAATAGTAGCAAGAGAGTTTTTGGTTAAAAACAGTGAACACACAGATGTGTATTTTTGAGGAAGATTTTGCATAACCTTTTGGCTGGAGTTTCTCACAGCTCTTTTTCAAGTGGACACTGCTTTCGCTGGGTCATTACCACAACAAATCCTTTAAAAATCTAAGTTTCAGCTGCTATTTAGAAAACCTTATCACAGAATTACTCTCTACATTTACTTAATCAGATGAAATTAGTACATTTCCTGTTTAATCAAATCTGGCCATGCTGCACCACAACTAAAAGTTCAGGGCTGAATAGAAGATTTAAAAACACAGCTCAGTTTTGTTTCTTTCAAGCCTGTCATTTGCTGACCAAAGGGCACTGGCAGTGGATTATTTTTATTAGTAAGAGAAGTTTTTCTTGTGCTGCAAATCACAGGAGAATAAATCTCTGTAACAAAGCAGTGTTAACCTAAAGGAGGCTTTGGTTCTGTTTTTGTTTGGTTTTGTTCTGTTTTCTCCTCCTGAAGGAAACCAAATCTTCTTTGCTCCAAACTATTTCACAAAACCCAAAGAATCACTAACATTAGTGCAGACAGGAAAGGACAGAACACAGCTGATGAAAGTTGGATTGTGGAAATGAGAGTTAAAGAGTGCTTTGCTCCTCCTTTCTGCTGACCTGAAATGAGAGTTCCTCTGAGGACTTCCAGTACAGTTTGACTGCACATACTTTAGGGATACAGATGACTGAAACTGTCAGTGAATAAAATAACCTGGTTTTATCTGCTACTGTTATGCCAAAAAACTATCTAGAGAAGAAAAATCCATTCTCTGCAGTGATATGACAGAAATAGCGTTGGAGATACTGCATGCTCTGTGATGCATGTAGGTAGGCATCAGTGCTGGCAGCCTTTTATTTGCATCTCCCATTTGCTGGCATGTATCTTCCAACCACATGTGAAAACACATTCATCTCCGTGACCTGGTATGGGGACCATCATGGAGCTCTGTGCCAGGGCTCTGCCAGCACCAAGGAGGGGCACAGCCCTACCCTTAGGTGTTCATTTGGGCCAGTTCTGTGCTGGCCAGATGCATCATGTGGTGGGACACACTACCAGCTTGGGGCTCCCCTTCTTTTCTGCAAGGGTTTGTGACTGAAAACTGCTCCTCTGGATTTACTTTCACTGCTGACCTCTTCCTTCACTGATCCACTAAGTGTATTTGACTGAGAGCAAAACCAGGACACTTTTATCTGCCTTTTTGTATTTGGTGGGAGGGAAGTTTGTTAAATCTCTACACGTTTAACTATTAACTGTTAAAGAATGACAGCTATGTAGGGAAATACCAACCCTGTTCTGCTCTTTGCTTCTGCTGTCTGAAATCTGTGAGTGCCACTGAGCTGGGGTATGGTATGTGCCTGTCAGCAGCTTCTCTTTGCTCTCTCTGCTGGGTTTCCATGACAGCACCACTGACTTGCTAGTATCAAAGGAGAACAGAGAAGTGCCTAGCAAACATTTCCTCTTAAAAGCATTTCCTGCTTGCTGGTATTGCCACAGCTTTCACCACTGCCTGCTATGGATCTGGCTTCAATTCCTGAGTAGTTGCAGTCTCTTGGCTCACTCATGGCTGCAGGTTAAGGCCTGGTGAATAGTGGTGTTTCCAGGCTGTTACAAGCTGGAATTCAGAGAATTGACTGCACTGGGTATTTTTGGAGCCTGGCTGTTCACTGAACCAATGTTATTTTGCTGGGAAGACAGACAAGCTTGTTTTCCACAAGCTTTTTTGAAAAGCTCCCTGAGCTCCTCCTAACTTATGCTCGCTGGGGAGGGCAGACTGAGGAGCTGGGTCAATAAAGCTGCAGGGTCAATAGCCAACAGCGTGGGTGAGCAGCACTGGAGCCCTGGTAGTCTCCTGAAGTCCAGGAATTCAGGACTTGGTGCCTTGGGAAAGCTTGTTGACTTCCCCTGATACTTCTTTAGCCTTTCTGCTGTGTCTGTTCTTCCAGCCACAGTGCTTTGAAACTCTGCCCCTCAGCTGCAAACCTGGAAGCAGAGTGTGGGAGCAGAGGGAATAAGATGCAGACTTCTCAGTCCCCTGCACTGGTTTAAAAGGTCCTGTGGCAGGGAGGAGCAACTTCTCTCCTGGCCTGTCTCTCTCACATAGATGAAAGGAACCCATCCTCCTGGTGTGGGTCTCTGCCAGGAGAGGGAGAGGGCAGGGCTAGAGAAGCAAATGACTACAAGGCAACTTACTTCTAAATGCACACAGCACTTTAATCCATATTTCCTCCTTTGGCTGTGCAAAGCACCATTCCAGAGCCAACTACAAAGAATTTACTTTGAGTTTCTTTCAAAGCCAGTCCCATTTTTGTACATCTGCCTACCTCTCTGATCGGAGGGATCACACAGATCCCTGCAGCCATGGCTCCTGGATTCCTTTCTTCCATCCTTCCTTCCTGCTACAAATCCTTTGCTGGTGTCTCAGCCCCTGACAGCGACCCTGCCCACTTGACATAGTTGTCAGGCATTTACTCCTCTCACTGGATTAGGCTCTTTCCCCTGCTTTGTCCAGTTTTCTCTCTAGGGCCTAGGAAGCGTTGTAATTTCACACTTGCAGTCCCATTCCTCCCCTTGTGCCCAAGCTGCCACTCAGACTGGCCTGCCATGGTCACTCTGCCCATAGGCTGTGCTTCCACTTTGTCTCCTCTGTGTTGACATTAGCTAAGGCAGGATGTTCTGTTCCTGTCTGTGCTGTGTTTAATGCTGACTGTTATGACCTGCTCTGTACTTGTGAAATTGGTGCAAAGCAAGCAGATGTAAAAAGATGCAAGGTTGCATCATGCTAGCCAGCATTTGATACAGGATGCTCTGTAGCTAATGCAGAGCTGAAGGCTGAATTCTGTCACTCCACCTCATACCAAATGTTGGTCTTACATGTTTTCACTGCTCTGAAAAATAGCACTTGTTCAATAAAATGTAGAAATTAGTCACAGCCCATCTTGTTAAGGGATGGAACTGCTACCATTGCCTGGAAACCACTGTGCTGGATAAAATACAGGAATATACATAGAATAGAATATATTGGCCAAAGAAGGAAAGAAAAGAAGTATTGACAGAGACATAAGTAGCATGAGCCAGAGTAGCATGACAACTCTAGAAGTCCATGTGAAGCAAATTGTTCTCAATTTCCCTTATGAATAATAATAACCTGTGCTTAAATCTCTTCCAGGGCTCATCTGTCTGTCAGGTGACAAGCATAGGAGTGACTGTTATTCTACTTTATACCTCACGAGCCTGTTACAACTTGTTCATCTTATCATTTTCCCAAACCAAGAAAGTCAACTCTTTTGATTACGATTGGTACAACGTGTCAGATCAGGCAAGTAGGAAAATATTGGCTAATGAGAAAACCTCATTCTCTATCTGATGATTGACTTGCTAAATGCTATCACAAGAGGAATAAATATATTCAAACCCTATTTATTTTTTCTTTTATTCAGTGCACTAAGATTGTTTTGCTCCAGGAATTTCTGATAATTTTGGCATATGGATAAAAACTCCAGTTCTGTGCTAAAAGAAGAAAGTAACCACAAGACAAGTTATTTTTTAAAATCAATCTTTTATTTACCTTGATTTTATTGTCAAAAGAAAGAGCATATTTTATTAAACAGACAGGTATTTTTTCCATTATGCATCATTTTCCATTAATGTATTGTACTTAGAAAAATAGTACTTTATTCCACTGAAATGCTCAGTTCTAGGATATCATAACATCTCCCACTGCCATTCAGGGCTGTGGGGTTATTTACTTTAATTCTGGCATTAGCATGATAATTTCTGTAGTTTGAGGAAAAGGCTGCTACTCTTCCCAACCTTTAATTGCAACTGACAATTTACATTGAAAACTAACAGTAATAAAAACACTAAAGGAAAATAGCAGGGGATTCTTTGTTGAATTTTAATAAATTTCAGCATCTAGCTCCTTTCTCTGCTTTGAAGAATGTATTTGGGTTCCAGTATTTTTCCAGCTCTTTCAAGGCTAGGCAAAATGGGAGGCCTGGGTCTGGATCATGAGTATCTCTTGTTTGGCCCCAAAATCCCATGTCTCCCCTGCAATCAGCCAGCAACTTCAAATCCAAAACAGCATTCCCAGCCACGCAAGGACCTTGCATTGCCAAGATGGCCAAGCAAATCTGCAGCCATTAACAACTTTCTGTTGAGCAGTAGGTAAAACTCTAATTAAGAAGTAGGTAAAAAGTAGGATAGGATTGCCCTGAGGACCTTGTTATGAGTTAGGATCTGTCAAGGGACCTCTTGTCAACCCTGCTGCCGTTCAGAGAAGAGGATTGCAGGTGTTGCCAGTGGAATTAGAGCAGGTTTAGGCAGAAGGGCATTAGGCTCTGACTTGTCTCCTGAATCAAGCATTTTACCTCTTGTTAAGCTCTGAGGATTTGCTGCTGTTCCTGCTGACCCCTTGCAGGGGACAATTCTTGCTCTGACTCCTACAGTCTGGAGTAACAGGGGCTGGTATGGCCAGACTGCTTGATCCTGTTTGCCCTCTGGAGGCAGAGGTTGCTCACAGGGAGCTCACGGGAATCGTTTAAGCCCCTGAATTACTACTACATTTTTGAACATGTATTCTGGCTTGTGACATTAGGGTTGCATGGATTTTGGGGTAAGTTATTTGAAATAGATGCAAAGGGCCTGGAACTGAGGAGTGGATACTCAATTTAGTACCAGAATCAAAAGTCACTTTTAAAATTACAGCCCAATAAATGTACTGTAGTATTGCCTCAGGTCACTGGTCAGAAACACCCTTTTCTCTTCTGTACAAAACACATGAAAGGACAGGATTTGCTCTCTGTAGCTATGGGTAGTGGTGGAGATCTAGAGAGAAGATCAGAGCTAGTGCTGCAGTAACAGCAGTGTTATTCAACCTTAGAATGTGCACCAATTTAAACAGATCCAAGCCTTTCATTTTTAAAAGCAATGCCCTTGACCATTGATTGTTCCTTTACAATTATTCGCAGCAGGAAAAGGACTGAAAAACTAGTTTCTCATTACCTGAATTTGATCACTTCATCAAGTGATTGCTTGCCAGGCTTTTAAGCTGGGAAGACCCCTGCATTAAACTGATATTTCTGAAGGAAAGGTAGCAGGAGGAGGAAAGGCAAATCATGTACCAAAAATAGCATATTGATATTTTGAATATGCCTTTAATCATTAGCCAGTTTAATCTAGCTGTACTGTATGGAATTTCTTGCATTGCCTCCTGCACCTTTAAATGAGCTGCCATCTTTATTTTTAAACTTTGCTCTTTTACTTTTCAACAGGCAGATCTGAAATGTCAGCTGGGAGATGCAGGTTATATAGTGTTTGGAGTGATCCTTTTCATCTGGGAGCTCTTGCCTACTTCCTTGGTTGTGTATTTCTTCCGTGTCCGAAACCCTACAAAAGATCTAGTAAGTGGAATTTGTTATGTCCAGGCAAATCTGAAGGGCTCAGCTGCTGAGGGATCTTTTGCTTCTTTACATTCTAACTTCTCTTTTTCAATGTTTCCTCAGCAGAATAAAAGCAACCAGAATTTCCCACTTCTTTATACTAACTCCTCTTGAAAGAACTTATCAGTTTTATCCAGAAGGAAGGCCAGGTGTTTATCAGGCAGTTTAACTTAAAAATCCAGAACTTTCTTAAGGGTAGGGACTACTTCCATTTGAGATAATACAGCACTTTATTAAGGAATCAGTGGAAAAGGAGTTTGTTATCCAAACTTGGCATCTTTCATCACATAGCAGTGAAAATGATTGTGTGCTAACGGTTCAACAGGGTTATGAAATAATAGATTGAATATTTTCCATGTCAAAGACCAGTGGCCATAATAAGCACTTGCTGACTTGCTGGCTATTTCAGAAGATCAGAGATTAGGGTGGGAGTTGTAAAGATAATTCCCTATAAGTGTCCTTAATATCTAGGTAGCTAATAGATGGACAAACATTTTTTATAGCTGTAGGCAATATCTCCAGGTTAGCTGGTTGACAGGCACACAGAAAATACCAGCCTTCACTAGCATTACTGAGGTAAAGTCTCTGTTTCTTTAGGCCAAATGAAACCAAAGCTAATATTGCTCAAAAGGGATGTGAAAGCTAAATACAGAGGAGCAAATAACAGAATAACTTTCTAGACAAGGTGATGGGTTTTATCCTCATATGCACTTTTCAGAGACAATGATAAAGCCAAAAAGGACAAGGAGGTAATACCTGACATTGCACAAAGAAACCTCCTGGATCCCAGTGTCCATGGCAAAAATATCTCAGCCTCACTCCTGCTTAGGAGTTAACCAGGACAACTGCAAAGAGAAGAAATGTTTTTAAGTATAGGCCAGAGGTCCTGCTTTTCTAAAAAGTGTCCACAAGAGATCTCATTTCATTTGAAGTGGGATTAGTAAGGCTAGACCTGGTGGCTAAGTTTGGATAGTGTAGGGGGAGATTCACAGAGAATGAAAATAAGGGAAGTGGTCTAATCACTCATTTCAAAAAGCTGATCCCATGAAGGCTTGGAACCATGTCAAACAAGAGCTCAAATGGAGTCAAACAGGCAGTATTCTCCCACAAGAGCATTGCAGTAACACTTACAACATATTTTTGCATTGTGATTTGCAGAAAGCCTTAAATCTCCACAAATACAGAGTTAAGAAGAGACACTCAGTGATACCACTTCTTTTATGGATACCTCTTTTAGGGTAAACATTATCTGTCACATGGGCAAGGTCGTATATCAGGTTTTTTTCCTCACATAGGACAAATATTTAGAGGAAGACTAGAAATAAGTAGAAATGAACAAAAATTTAAGACACTGAAGCAAGAGAAAACTGAAATTCAGTATGAGGTTGCCACAAGAGGGAGACCAAGGCTGCAGGATTTTAGGCTAATGCATTCAGTAGGCTGCTACATGGCCATAAAGCGTGGGGTTAGAATTAAAGCAAACCCTCCTTTAGTTAAAAATGTCACAACAACAAGTCTGATAAGGTAAAAATCAAAATTATTCTTTATTTTTAATAAACAGTCCTGAGAAACAGTTCTTTGGTTTCATGGTTCATTTGGGACTTCAGAAACAAAAAGTTTGAGCAGAGGCATCCTGCATTCAGCATTGCTCAAATATTAAACTCCTTTCCACAGGTGATTATAGCCTGGAATGAGCTGCCTGTTGGCTCTGGTGCTGACACAAGGTTACAGCAGCATGTGGCCCTTTGCCTTACCATACCTTTAACCAGACAAATGTTGGAAATGGGGGCATGACAGAGATGCACTTAATCTTCATTTCAATCTTTGTCAAAGGTATTTAACACATAAAATAAAGGAGGAGGTCAAACTGCTCTACTGTTTAAGGCCAGAGAGAAGATGCCATCCTGGCTTATCCACAGCACAGAGAACCCCTTTTCCCTGGGGATGGGAGCAGTGGATCAGTGGTTGAGGTTCAGCAGGTTCTTAGATGTCTCTCTGTGCTGTTTCTGGAATCAAGCTGATTTCTGGCATCTTGTATGTTTTCTGTTTTGACTCACAAGGAAATAAAATGACAGTACTTTGTAAATGAAAGTTATGCATACACTTTTCTCCCTATTTTGTCAAAGGACCTCACCTCAGGATTTGACCCTCACAGCACTATAGAGTAGATGCTGAAATTGCTTGGTGAGGGCCTAAGGGATTTTTCAGATTTGGGTTTACTAAGCAGGATGCCAAGCTTGAACATGATCAGTTCCTGTGGTAAGTGAGGTAAGGCACCAGGAAGGAATGTTAGCAATCTGGGAGGTAAAAATCAAATCTCTTTAGACATTTCATGTTTTCTTCATCTCCTTGACTCCTTCCTACTGCTCTCTTCAAGTCAGCTGGCTAAAAGCATAAATGTCCTGGATGAACAGGAATTCAGCAGAAAGGCTGAATGCAGACTGGAGGGTGGTTTCAGAAAAAAAGTCAGGTGTTAACTAAGAAATAAATAAATAATAACTAAATAATAAATAAAAAAAATTAATAAATATAAGCCCTTGAGATCAGTATCAGTATGCTGGTAGAGATGAACAGTAAATGCAAAATTATTTCTGTTGTCTTCAGCAAATGCAAAACTGCATGTTTTATTTTGGAAACCATGAGGTAAGTTGGCAGCAATGCCTTCTAGAAGTCAGGCACCAAGCAATTGACAAACAGCTATTTGATATCTGTTGCAAATACTGACTGAGGTTTCCTTCCCCTCAGGCCAATGCAGGAATGGTCCCAAGTCACGGCTTCAGTCCCAGATCTTACTTCTTTGACAACCCCCGCAGATACGACAGTGATGATGATCTAGCCTGGAATATTGCTCCACAGGGGGCACAGGGCAGGTGAGGCACAAGAGTGAGCTGCTTGCTTCCCAAAACAGACATTGGAGGAGGAGGAGGAACTCTGACACACCACAGAAGATGGATGTAAATTGTCTAGCTGCAATTGCTGCACAAATCCCAGCAGGGTGAGGGGAAGCAAAAGGGGAAGCTGAAGTGGAAAGGCAGCACTGAGTGACTGTGGGGATCCAAGGGCCCTGTAGACACTACAAAGACACAAGTGAAAATCCTTACATAATTCAAGAATTGTACCAATGTACCACTTGTTGAAAAACTCTGGTCAGAACTTCATTTCATCCTCTATTTCTTCCCAGAGTGGCTGCAGAAGTGCCATTTACTCGTTCAAGTGTGAGAGCAAGACTGCCTAGAAAAACAGCTGTCTCCCTGCTCAGGCAGAGCAGGGAAAAGCTGGACAGCACAGGCATCAGCTTCTGATGGTTGTAGCTAGAAGCCTCTCAACTTAGGCTGCCCTGTAACATGGCTAAATATCTTGAGGGTGACCTGAAATGAAGGGAGCAGCATCTTTTTTCCCACATGTTGAAAGAGTAGAAAAATCTACCAAACTGCTGAAATCCCATACAACCCAGAACTGGCACAAAAATTCTGTCTTTTCTGCACAGCTGGGAGTTTTAGGTAAAGATTCCTGTCCAGGAAGGAGCATGAAAATGGTAGCACCCAATTCAGAGAAGGAAAGACACTGACAGGATTCTATCCTGCCCTGAAAGGAGTCTCACTCATGTTATCCCTTTTCTGTTCCTCTAGCTACACTATGATATTGACAGATTAATGCAACCACTCAAAATGCCGGCTAAGTTGCCAATTGTAGTTAACATAACTCAGATCTAGTTGTTGTCACTCATTCAGGTGAGACAGTGTAGTCACTGTCTGTGAGCCCAGACCATGGCTCAGTAAAGTTGCACATTCACTATTTGCAGTTATCAGTCATCCTATTCCTGCATTAATTAGTTTTTCACATAGTAACTAAGCCCACGGAGTATGCTGGAGGTGCTTTGAGCCAGCCTGGTATCCCATCCTAGAGCCAGAGGCACCCTCTCCTCCATACTGAGCCATCAGGGAACCAGTCACACTCGTAACACATGTGCACAGCTCCCAGTGGAAGCCACATGCATTGTGTCATGCTGCTCATGGGAGAAAAGAGAGCATGTCAGAGCTGCAAGCCATGTCCTGGTCTCTGGGACACAGACACGGGAGGCTTAGATCTCTGACAGGCCCTTGCAGTGCCAGACATGGCAGGGATGAGCAGCATCACTTCTGGGATTTTCCAACACCTTCTAGAACAGCAAATCAGAAATGGGAGGGTCTATAGTAAACCAAGAGAATCAGGAAATAGATAATGAACACTTGTGCCAAAATAATTGAGAGATCAGAAAAATAAATAGCTGCCTGTACTGCTGGTTGGGGTTTTATTTTTTGCACTTCATAAGAACTACCTCTACATAATTACATTCCCCCCATTTTCTCTAACCAGGTATCTAGAGAACCAATCTGCCAGTCGCTAATTCTTCTATTTTCTTTCTAAGTTTCTCTTCAGACTACTATGACTGGAGCCATCAGAACAACAGCTTCATGGCTTACATAGGATCCCTCCAGCAAGATCCAGCACTGGACACAGACCGGCCAAGCCCTATTTAACTGCAATCAACTACAGCATTCTAGGACATTCCAAAATTAAAACAAATGTTCTGAAAAACAAAGCTTAGCAACTTTTCTTCACCTTTTGGTTTTTAGAAATTTTCCTATGCACACATAAATGAAGAACCTTGCCATGAGCTTTTCATAGTTCAAGGAGAAGTATAAGCTAATGATTTAAACTTTGAAGACTGTTCCAATTAATACCTTGTTCTAAGCCATGGTATTTTGGCTTTGAATAGAGTTGTTAGAAGGTATAATTTAATCATTTTTATGCTCATTTTAAAAGAGCAAATTTCATGAAGTGAAATGACATAATTATTTTCTAAGTATTTTTATTTTTACACTGTGTATAAAGTTAGAAATACATGATTATGATCAATATACTGTAAACACATGAATAGATTTTTCAAATGCATGACAGTTGCAATTTTTGTGCACATAAAAGCCTGTAAGAAAAAAATATCAGCCCAATTAAATACTGTCTTTTCAAGTTATTGTTATGTTCTCAGAGCACAATTTACTCTTTGGATATCACTGCTTACTTAGTGTGGTGTGATAGTTGGAGGCTAGAAGTTATCTGTACCCTGTATTCTTCTAAGAAAGTAAGAAAATGGTATCTTCTCAGCAGCTTTAGGGACAGTCTCAGAAGAGTGGAGATGGGTATCTGCTCCAACTGGAGCACTGTGAACTGCAAAACAAGTTGAAAATTTGTATGCTTGAAAAATTAAAGTTATTCAGTCATGTCCATCAATTAGATCTATGTAGATTATGTAGAAGTTTAAGTCTCACCAGGGAGAGGGATACATAGAACAGTACAGACTTGCTTATTTATTTATTAAGAACCTGGGAATTGCAGTGTGGGAATAGAACAAGAGCCAGGAGTACATAAAGCAGAAAAACCTCAGAAGTGCCTTTCTGCATAACAAGCAAACCAGAAAAGCTGTTCTTCAGCCCTGTATCTTCAGGGATAAATGTAGTGAGTTGTGGGGGGAAATGATGGATAAATACCATTTCAGGATGTGACATTGCAGAGGGTAAACCTAAAAGTAATTATTACTAATCTAAGGTAAACAGGAACCCAGACTCTACTTTAGGTACTTTTATTATGCCCAGTACTTAGCAGTGAAGAACTCTGTGTCCCCAGCATCTCTCTCCATGCCTATACGAAACAAATACTATAACTCAATCCACATTTCCCCAGGAGAAAAACATATTACTTCTAGTAATATTTACTTTTATCAAAATATACCATTTTGAGGTGCCCTACAGCATTCCCAAATGATGGATGGGGATGCTGTAGTATGCTCTCCTCATGCTCGACTTCAGAAAATACAAGTAGTTGAGAATTCTTGTGCACATTTCACAGAGAATATACAGGGTAAAAAAAAAAAAAAAAAAAAAAAAAGGGATGGGGAGTAGATCTGATTAGATCTGCTTGAAAGTCAAAGGCAGAGCAGTGCCATACTCCCACATCAAGTCTTCCACAGTGTCTTTGGGTTTTGGGGTCTTTGTAGTAAAGCCAAAGCATAAGTCTTGCCTCCAGCAGAAGTAAACTATTTGCCCTCCCAAAGCTTACACTGCCTTCTTCACCTATCTTCATTAAAGAAAAAAGCCAATTAAACTATCAGTCAGATTAAAAATAGTGCCACAGAGTTGGGAGAACTGAAATTTTATTAAACCCTTTGGAATTCTACAATCATGTTTCTACAAAACTGCCTGAAGACCCAGCGCAAAAGAAGTCTGCAGGAATTTCATTTTGTCCACAGTAGTTACAGCTGCACAGCAAAAACTTAAGAAAATTCTGCACTTAGAACAAACTGCAGCCCCATGCCACAGTATGCATGCAAAAAAGTGGAATGGCAAATGACTGTAACCAACCATAGTAATGAATTGAATATTCTAAACCACAGGAGATTTTAACAACAATGTGAGAGGTAAGATCTTAAATTTAATTTATCATCACCTGTGTAACAGGCATTTACCTAGGCTGGGATGAAATATGTCTATCAAAGTTTCAGCAAGATAATTTGTTAAAAATGCATACATGGAAGCAAAAAGAGACCCTTTCAGGGAAATAATTTCAGCATGAAATTATTGGATGAACAAACAAAAAATTTACAAAATTGATTTTATAAGCTGTTCTGAGAAAGGGACAGAAAGACTTGGTTTCTAAATAAGCCTTTTTGTCTCTTAAAACAATTGAACTTAAGCAGGGGCTAAATTTGGCCATATTCATACAGAAACATGCTGTAATTCTACAATGAATTCTTGATCTACACCACACTGCAACATAAACAGCAAGAAATATGCAGGTTTCCTTCATCTTTTGGATGAAATTTGAGTGAAAATCTGCTCATCGTTTTAGTCTTACATGACAATCACAAAAAAATTTATGTAACAGCTACCAAGTGTCATTGAAAAGTAAATGAAAAGAAAAAATGTATTTTCAAATGAAATGCCAAAAATCATATCCACAAAAAGGTGTAGCAGAAAATACTTTAATTTGCATTTTGTAGATTCAAACATAGCAAAGATTCAGAAGTGTTTAGATCCCAATAAGCAATTCCAACATTGATTTTGATTTTAATAAATATTACATTTTAATAGGATAGCTATATGGAGAAATTGTAAAGTGATGAGTTGCTGATTGCTACTTTATAAACATGAGCATCAAGATTATTTACAACATATTACAGGTCATTTCCCAGAAAAGCACAAAGCAAGGTCAGATAAAGGCAACCCAACCATCAAACACAACTCAAGAAAATGTGGCACAGTGTATTTCATGCACATACAATGACAGCACAGATCATCAGCTGAAAACTAGGAAAACACTTATTATTCCAGCTTACACAAATCTCTATATTTCATTGTTTTAAATTTATATTCTGACCTACCTCCTCAGGCACTGAAGAAGTTATTCAGCAACAGTGCCCTACTTTTTACACATGCAGTTTGCACCAAACTACACCAAGTATTTTTTCACCATTTCACACTAGTCTTCATGACTTGGGAACAATTAAGCATTTTTGTCTTTGTCTTCTCACTACCTCTGGGATTACAATCATTGTGTCATTTGTACTAGAAAAAGTACTGTTACTCTGAAATGAATGTCAGACAGTGTTGACAAGCTGATCTCCAACAGGGAGCTGGAATTTAAAATAGTTTACATGTCATGGAAGGTGTAACTAACCTTATTCTTTAGTATAAAAAAAGAGCTGAAAATTTTTAAAATTTAACATATAAAGAACTGAGTCATCCAACTCACACAGCAAAACTTCATAGGCAGCATAGTTACAGAATGTACATCAAATACAGTAAAAAAGATGGTGACAGGAAAAATGTTTCAACTAGATTTGTTACAGGAAAAATCTTATGTCTTAACTCTACAATGACAGTGAAGTAAATGCCTTCCATATTTGATCACCAAGAGATATGTACCTTCAGGTGCAACAGAACTTACACACACAATTTGCTGCTCAGTTGCATTCCTGTGTTCCCATGACACAAAGGAAAAGAAGAAAACCTTCACATCTCTTTATGTCCTTACCCAACAGTATTAACCTTGTGCCAACAAGGGCTGCAAGGACCAGGTGTCCAGGATCTGCATGCCTGAATCTCTCACCTGTCCCATAAGCAAGTGCATGGTTCTGCTTTAGTGTCTGTTGATTTTAGCCAGGCACAGGTGGAAAAAGAAAAAAAATAGCAAGTTTCACATCCCCAGGAAGGAGGTGGAAGCAATTCACTTTCCCCACACAGCGAGGGGGAAAAAGGAAGAATCATTTCTGAGACTTAGGTCCTTCCTGGGGCAGCACAGCCATACAGTTTTGTTTTTTATTTTAACTAGAAAATCCTGCCTAAAGCTTTAGGCACTATAATATATAGCAATACAGATAAATCCCAGTTGTACAGCATTCCTCACACAAGTGAGCCTACAGTTCTAGCCCTTGCAGGTCTATCCAAAAGGCAAAGATTAACAGCCAGTTAAAAATTACACTCAATATACACAATAATAGAAGATTTGGATACTCAGTGTGTAACTCATCTACCAAACACAGCTGTTCACATCTGAGCTACTTACCTAGATTCCCACTTCAATTTAATAGAGACAAACTCTAAGGGTGCAAATACAGAGCTTGGAAGAGGCCAGATGAATCCACCTAGAAACTTCCTGCTCTTCTGCTTATCTAGAAAAAGAAAGCCTGTGATGACTTGCTCAGACACAGGGGCCCAAATGTCAGAGAGTCTACTAGGAACAAACTGGCATCAGCTTCCCTTAACACCATGTCCAATTACCTATAAGATTAAACAAACTTCCACTGGGATACCAGTTCACTGCCAATTTGTGCAACTATCACCAAAACTTCGTAAGGGTGGTTTGGATTTTTTTTGTTTGGTTTTTTACTTCCCTTTCTATTTTTTTTAGGTTTTTAGGTTTTTTTTAAGTTTCATTTAGCATATCCCACTTTGACACAAAGGGGTTAATTTTCTTAAGCAACAGTATTTTTTATAAAAGCCAGGTGTCAGCAGAATAGTCTATTTCATTTCCAGTCAGGTAGAAATTTGAGGCTAGTCTGGAAACAAAGGACAGAGCATATTCCTTCCTTCAGAGAATTTCAGTGGTAAAGGAACACATTATAGAAGCCAATACAGTTACAATCAATTATATAAATAGGTCACTCAGTATCTAATAGGGTGAAAAATTTTTAAGAGCACTTAATTTTGTGAAGACTTGTTTTTAAAAACAAGAGATGTATCTACACTGCACCAGCACTTCCTACATTCATAACACCTAACTTCATTTTTAAACATGCTGGTTTAAAAGAAATTATTACTTCATTTTGAATTTAAACCAATATTTGGTTTCTACTAATGGTAATGCTGTTTCTGAATTCTGTTTTGACACTGGTAAGTTACCACTAACATTGTGGACAATGATACATGAATAATTTCTTATTTTATGAAAGTAATGTTATTAACATACCCGTTTTTTTATGTTGAGTATCATTTTAAAGAAGATACAGTGAGGGTTTGCATAGATAGAGTATGTGGCATTAAATGTCAGTATGATTATGAATTTTAAAAAGCATCTTTTTTAAAAGTGACTACAAAAGCAAGTTATTTTTACAGTGACCTTTTAACATAGCACTCAAACATAACTCAGAGAGAGCAAATTTATTTCCATGGCTCAAAGACCAAAGTGTGCTATTTTAACATTTAAGACACTAAAAAGCCAACTTTTGGAAACTGTAATTGTGATTACAATCTAGAAAATAATATGGAGTAAACAGAAATTTGATTGACTGAGGTTTTTCAGCTAGCAGCACTCCACTAACCACCTCCCCCTGTCCTGACCCCTGCCTCCAAGTAAATGCAGGTAAGGGGCTGCAGAAAAGTCACTTTCAACTCTGCTGCATCAGAGACAAGGTAGTAATTAAAAAAAAAAAAAATATAAATGCTGAAAAGCACAAGACAAGGGCAAAAAATGTTGGTATCACCATGATGCAAAGAAGCCCAGCACGAAAAATTTTCTGCTCAGTAAATTTGCTATTTTTAAGTAAGTTTCATTATTATAGTAAGAAGCTAAAACTCATCAAGAGCCTTATTTCCTGTTTGTGGTTTTTTTGTTGTTATTTTTTTCTTTGTTTTTTTAGAGGATTCCCCCCCATCTTCCTTTTGACAGTCAGAACTAACATACCAAATCCTCACTATCCACTGAAACTCAGTAAATGGGGAGACACAAGAAGTGACTCCCCTCTTTCCAGAGAGGCCAAGTCAGGGTGGAGGTACATATGTTTTCATATAAAACAGTCTCAGAAAAAGGAAATAAGAAAATTTATGAAGTTTCAGTACAATAGAACTGTAAGCAGAAAACTTAAAAAATAAACAGATCAGCATAATTTACATATTTAAAAACTATATATTTCATTCATAAATATATTTTCTAATTAATAACCATTCCTAGTTTAAACATAAATATTCAAGTTGGGATTTGATTTTACTTTTTATCAGTTCATGTTGAGTCCTGTAAGGATCAGTTCCTTCTGCTCAATGCAGTCATGTAAATGATCTTCACTAACAGATTGTGCAAAGACCTTCATTACCTAGTTTGTTGTAATAAAACTTTAAAATTCTGCAACTCTTTTATACTCGTGGAAAGCCTGTAAAACAAAAACCATCATAATGTTACCAAGTCAGCAAAAGAGAAGTACAAATTGTCACACTCATTTTCCTTTAGATTTTTTCTCACAATTCTGTTCCAAAGATTAACACACTTAAGATACACTTTCTCTCAGAAGGTCTACTATCTGACACTCCATTTTACATTTACATAATATATGACAGGGATTAAAGTTTATATATATGTTTAATTGTCTCAGCTTCATCAAACATTTAAAAAACCCTAACTGCAGGTAGTAAAGTTTATTACATTCTTTTATCAGATTGTTTAAATAGATTGTTTAAACAGGAACAGATTGTTACATTCAAGATTTGAAGAACTAACATGGTGAGGAAAGCATGCTCTATGTACACTTCTTTTAAAGTTGTTAAAAGGTTTCATCACTTGAAGGGAAGATATTTTAAAAAATTAATCAAATTTAAGAGACAAATTTCATATTGTAGAATGTAGATTGACGAGACTTGAGACAGAATGAAGACTCAGGCTAATAATCCACATGCTCAGTTTGAAGGCATTAAATGTATCAGTATCACTGATAGTAATTCAGCCTTTAAAAACCTACAGCTACATATACAATACTATCTTTCCACAGAAACTGAGTACTGACACTGAAGTTTTATATTTTTCTACTATTAAAATTATAACATTTTACCTTCCAAAGGCATTTACAAGAGCAACTATTTCTTGCCGTGTGAGCTGAAAACCTTTTGATGGGCTGTTCTCAGGAAGGCTCTGTATTTCTTTCTCAGAAAACAAGATCTTCAGAGCAGTTCCTAACCCTTGAGTCTATAAGAAAAGTTCAATGTTTTAACATCAGTAAGATCATTCCTTCAAAAACTCGTAAAACCATAAAAAAAAGCTAAAAGCACACTAATGTAGGCAAACTTTAGTACCAATTCTTATATACTGACCCTCAACCCAAATAACTGTACAAAAACCATGGAACTAATGCAAATGCATGACATCAAGGACATATGCAGGACATATCAGGTTCAGTCACTTATTTAAGAATATTTGTTTCCTCAAGTATATTTGCTCTTCATCCTTGTCTTTTTAATATCTTCTTTTCCCATCTCTTTTCTCCTCGGTCAAGCATATGAAAACATGTCCATTACAACACTTCCAGCTCCCTCCTGCCTCTTACCTTACTCCTGCACAAGCACATCTTCCCTTTTCCTCTCCTGTTCTCCTTTGAAGTCAAACTAACTTTTTTAATGACGTATCACAACACATGTGCTTTTTCCACCTTCAATCCCAGTGGCAAACCATGCAGTTTCAATTTCAACCCCCATTTTCTATGCAGGAATAGAACAGAAGTAGTTTTTCTTATTTTCACTTTTAGTTGGGCTACATAAGCAACCACTGGATTTTGACAAAAAGTGGTTGAAGCTGGCTGCAAGAGAACTTTATAGGTCAGGAAATCTGGCCTTCTTTAGTTCTTAGCAAGGAAGAAAAACAACAATAGATCAGAAGCATTAACTAGGACAGGATAAGCAGAATTCCTGAAATTCAGCAGAGACCACCAAATTTTTGATGCTATAAACTCTTTGAAAATTGCACTTGGATAAGTTTAATGCAATACAAAGGTATAGTACAGCAGGCACTCCAAAACAACTTTTATCAGTCTGGATTTAACATTAGTCTTGAGGTTTAAAATACTGTTGTCAGCAAAATAAAAACGGTTAAGTGCCAAGCAAATGAAACTGGTTTTCAACTTTCAGCTTTACTGCACACTTTTGCATTCATTTGCATAAAATGTGAAGATCTGAATTACTTATTTTTCTTACACCTCAATTTGTGGAGTTAAATCTCACTTGTATTCTCTAACAAGTAAGTGCTGTATTTAAAGGAAGGTTTCCCATAGCTATTCTACAAGGCTCATCTGATCACTGAATACAGATTGAGTGTTAGCAATATCTCACCATGAAGCATCTGCTTTAAAAGCATCTCTTTTAAGACAAACCCTGCCTTTTAGTACACTAAACAGCTATTGACTAAATGAAATAAACAACTGGGGAAAAAAATTAAATTACAATGGTATGGCAAACTAACATATATCTATTTCTAATATATAGGTAATGATACCAAGGACCAACCACGTGCAGAAAGCCTGAATGCTAAGGTAAGAAGTGTCCAGCCAAAATGAAATAGATGCTTATCTTGGGACATGTCCCTACCAGAACACACACACCTACACAAAATAAACTGTACCTGCAGCTTGCCCCAGAGCCTGCATTTGTCACATCCAACACAGTCCATTATGCGGGAGATGTTCTTGAAATGCAATCTGAATTCTTCCTATCAGTTAAAAACAAAATAAAAAAAGCTTAAGCTAATGTACATCTTAGCTTTACAAAAACAGAACATTAATGAACCTAGTACCATTAGAATATCAATTCTCTTACCAAAACTGAACAAAACCCTTGTTTTATGTAGTTAGGCCATAACAAAGATCCATGTAAACCCAGAATCTGGTTTCCAAGCCACTTCTAACAGCTAATTCTTAAAAAAATTCCCACAAAAATACAGAATATGCAGGGTAATGCTTGGATTCTGTACACTGATTTCCTACAGCTTTCTCCAAATTTTCTGAGCTACTGTATCTGTGTCCCTGCCCACTTTTTCTTCCATTATTCAAACCCCTTCTGAACCAACCACTTTTTTTGATAAACAGGTTACAATTCACAAAAGATATTTTTTCCTCAAAACTCTGGACAGATTGTTGCTGTGCAACTTCAGACAGAGTGGGAACAAGCACAGTGCAGAACTAATTAAACAGATCTCAATTTTTTAAGGTCCAAAAAACACTAGCTGGGCTGATAAAACACTGCCATTTTTCTAATAATATTTTTTGTAATGCTGATGACATTCCAAACCACTACTGTAATAAGCGTTATAAGTGTTAATAAATAATAAAACATCATTACCAAGCACCACTCCAAGTGTAGAATTGCAATTTATACCAGTGGCATGTTAACACTGGAAGTTGATGGGTAGGTACAGCATTCCCATTAGGTTCCCATGTCTAGGAACTATGTTTTCTAATGTTTAGTATTATGTTACAAGAATATACTGTATATTGTGTTATATTTTATAAAGTAAACATGACTGGGTGGGTTCTTTTTATCCAGATAATTATGTTAAACAGATACTCTACTTAAAAATAAGCACCACTGTGTTTACTGGTAATATTCACTTGCCCAGCCACAATCCTGATGCCAGACTCAAGGCACAAAGCCACAGATTTCAGTCTGCTTGGATCAGGACAGCACCTTACCATAAAGTTGATTAAAAGGCCTTGTATACAGCTCTAGAAAAGGCAGAGATAAAACCTTACTCTTAGCAGTATGTCTGTGGTAGGCAGAAGAGCTTTCTAAAATAACAGCCTAATTTCAAAATGGGTATTTTGGATGTCATTCAGAAAACTAGTTTTACCTTCAGTGACTTGGCTCCTTTTTTATCTCCAGCAAACATGGACTTTTCATCAAAGTGCATATGGAAGGACCTAATAAAGACAAAACGCAATCAAAACAAATGCTGGCATAAACTACAGTTAAACTTGGTGAGCAGATCAGTGAAAAATATTTTTCAGAGTTCCTAATCTTTGCAGATTAGGCCTTAAAAAATTACTCAGTGGTATCAGTTTTACTATTCAATCACTAACTTGAAATCTGTTATTCAGAGTTTTGTTCAAATTAATACTGAAAGTGGCTTAATGTTTGCCTTCCAACTGATCATTGACTATATCTCAATTACCTCTAGCAAGACCATGCTTAGGGGCAGCAATGAAACCACGTAACATGTTACCAATCACAAAAACTAGCAAAAAGGAGAGCAAAGAAACTGAACTTAAGAACATTATGGAATAAATAGAAGGAAGAAGGGATGGCCAAACCACCAGATGTTCAGTCTGTGATAAAAGCTGGATTACTCAGTGGACCATTAAAAGACTGCATGTACTACTGTCCTTTTCAAAATAAATCACATGTATCTTAATACTGAAGAATCAGAAAAAGCAACACACAGGGAATAGCCTAGGGTGTTGATTTGTTTGGGGGTTAATGAGTGCTTTTTGTTTGTTTTTAAAGACTGGTATATTCAAACCTCAAAACAATGAATCTCTCCTATCAAACATAAATTCCCCTTGATCTCTCCCATTACTAAAATTTGATTTCTTCATTCCACTCTCTTGTCCTATCCTATCAAGGAATCACCTCTTCTCACTTCCAAATACAACAGAAAATTTCAAACTACTGATAAACCTCTATGCCTTACTTGGTATCCCTGAAGATATCCAGTAAGAGAGCTTTAGATTCAGCATCCTCATGGCCATTGCCAGTGTAAAGGTCGACAACTGCACGCTCAAAGTACGGAGCAACCTTTGACAAAGCACGCAGCTCTATCAAGTACAAGAAATACAAGTTCTTGAGCCTCCTTGGGCCTTCTCCTTTCGTTTCAGCAGGGTCAAAGCGGCGAGTGAACTCTTTCACATTTGGTCCCCAGCGAGGCTTCCCCCACGTCTCTATACAGAGGTTAAAAAAAAGGGGGCAGGAGTAGTAAAAGAGATATATTTAGAACACAAAAGCAACTAAGCATACCCCAATAATTTTCAGAAAAACCAAAATACATACTGCAGGTATTGTAGAATTCCATTTAGCAATTTTAGCTACATACCTTCAAGAAGATAATTTGCACACAGATGCAAGTTGATGCTAGCGTGGAGTCCAGAAATGAGTTTATAAAACACTCTTTTCTCAAGGCACAGACCTGTCCAGGAAAAACAATAAACAGATCACATTAAATAATGGAAATAATTTATCAAAAGGAACATACCCTGACATTTTATTGATACAAGTCCGCATGGCTGACTTTCAAGAATTATATGAGCATTGTTAATAAGCCCTTATAGCCATCATAGGAAAAGTTAACCTCCTATTTTTTATATAAAGCAATACTAAGAATGACATTTGACATTTCTTGATTGTTTTTTTAGTGTTCTAGTAAACACAGTCAAATAAGGATCTGTTCAGTTGGCATAGATAAATTACTACACAAAAACAAGATGCCTACATTGTTTGAGCAATAAATTTGAAATAATGTTGAATTTTGATGGTCTGGAAATCAGAAATACACTCTGACCCACCTTAATTACAATTAGAGCTACCACTGATTTAGAGGAGTGGCCCAAAAGAAAAACACCAAAAGGCCCAGAAAACCTTACAGCATCGGAAAAGAGCAAAAATAACTCTTCATAGCTGTACTGTAAATTCACTGAAAATTTAAATGCACAGGACAAAACCTTGAAAAATATGACTTAATGAATAAAGACTTCTACAGCATAAATGGAAATACAGTGGCATTGAGACATCAGAATATAATTTATATGCAGAAATTACTCATAATTCCAATAGAACCAAAGTTAGGACTACACTTGAAATTTAAGAGTTTGTTCCTCTCAAAAATGTTTGGGCAACTTTCCTGCCACTCCAAACTCCACAAATAGAAGCAGGAGGAACTGATGGAGAAGCCTACCTGTGAGGCTGACATGTGTCCTCACTTACAGGCATTACATTTTTAAAGGCATGTAAATTTATATGCTTTCTTACAGTATCACCAGACAAGTAAAGGCCTAGGAAAGGCAGAATGAACTAATTTTATAATTAAATACATTTGACTTAATTTTCTGCACACCTCCAAAATGGGATTTTGATTGCTACTACTGCAATAATAATTTCCATTTCAACATGAATAAAAAGAAAATTGCTTTGCCTTCTGAACACACAAACTTTGATTACAAACTGGGAACAGAGCCACCAAAGTCTTTAATGTTCTTTAAAGCTGTTTCCAAACAATAATGCTTACCAGTATTGCTACTAATAATACCTCTGCTTAAACACCTAAAATAACCACCAGAAAATTCAAAGTAACTGGCAATGAAGAGAACTCCTTCTTTATAAAAGATAAAACACTTAAATGTTTAAGGAGTATGCTGTCTAAGTAAATGAGAAGATTTTTAAAGACCATCAAGGTAAGAAGCACTTGAGCAACACTTGGAAGCTCTGCACAATTCATTAAAAAGCCTACACTGTAAAAAATACTTGAAGAGACAAAAAAACTACTACAGTGTTCCTTCTAGTGAACATAACACTCTATTAACTCATTCAAGAGCCTGTACCTTCTAGCCACGTGTAGAAAGATTCTCCTGCAAATACAAAGTACATAGTTAAATAAAGTATTCATTTTCAACATTACAGCATCTTTATATTACTAAGCATAAAAACATCAGCTGCCATCTCGACGTGAAGTTAAATAATTTAGCTATTAAAATGAGAATAGGCACTGAAGCAGCTAACTTGGAGGTTGATCTAAATCTGCTGGACAGAATAGGAGAAATACAAGAGTGAGCATGCCTAAGCTACTGGTAAGGGCATTCAGCAGTGAATGGAAGCACAAGTCTGATTATTTGCACTGCTAGTGAAAGATGTGATGGCAGAGTGCAGTTCTGAGAGCCTTCACCTCAACCTGCCTAAAGGCTTCCTTTAGACTTAGATCTTTTCCCCAAGAACTTTCAGTTGACTGAAAAATCTTGAAGTCTGCCTCACTGTAGGCAGATCAAATACTTTCTCCCCACTCTCTCCCAATCTTCCCAAAATCAAGGGCTTTCAAGAAAATACACAAAAATTGTCCCTCTCCTTTTAAGGGATCTGACATAAGTATCAATAGGGTTCTTGAAGAACTAATAATATTATTACAACACATATTCTGATACAAGAATAAGAACCAAGAGGAGAACTGTGTTTTGCTCTTATTCACTCCTTCCCCTTACTCCAAATGAAAGTGTAAGTCCATTAAAAACATTTTCTGATCAACAACCTGCATAAAAACATAGCTTTCCTGCTCTCTAATTCAATAACAGTAAAGTGAATAAAATCCAAAATCCAAACCTCCCTAATGCTAACTTCATTTCTGCACGTCAAGAAAAATAAGATGACTTACCATCATCTCCTCCTTAGAGGGGGGGAAAAAAGGAAAAGAAATGCATAAGCATTAAAAAGATAAATTTCCACACCAAAGTAGTAATGAAACACAGACTTTACTATAAACACTCAAAAAGGGCAAGAAACCTTACTTAGTTTATAAAAAATAGGCTAATTTCCTTCCCTCCACTCTTGTTCCTGAAGACCACACAAGACTTAACACACTGGAATAATGAAAGTCACTGAGAAATTGAAATCTTAGTAGCAGCTGGTATACATATTCTTGAAAGCTTCAGAAATATGGTTAGGAAGCCATAGTCTTTAGTCTGCTTTGTTAAACAATCAATTAAGTGTTCTTTCCTGAAATTCTGATCCTTGCATTAAACCATTACAATTCTTTTTATTTGTGTGTGTCAGCAATAGATCCGCTTTTAGTAATTATAAATATTGATATATCTTGATTTTTTAGTGGATTGTGATATTTTAACTGAATCTATTGGCTAATAGTTAATTTTTAAGGGGAATGAGACAAAGAAAAGCTGATTAATTTGAAACAGCAGGTTATAGCTTTCAATTCAAATTTGAAAACAAATCCCAAGTAATTAGAATATTTTTTTTTAAATGCATTTCACGTAACTGATTCTTCCTAAGTATCCAGTCCTTCAAATAAAGCAGTTATTTGTACACTTGCAATATATTACACACTGTGGATGAAAAATTTACAGCTATATTATACCAGGATAAATATGAATTGAACTGACTAAATTAAATGCTTTTTGAAAAAATAAACAAGAATACAAGAGTGCATTCAAATTGGAAAACTAGTGTGACACTTAGTAAACAGTTTGATACTTACCATTTAGTTTTCATATCAGCTTACCTGACATTAATAGGGATAAGATTAGGCATGTATGTAATAAAGTACCACAAGCCTTAGTCTAGATATCAAAAATTCACAGCTACTTCCACAAAGGAAATTTAAAAAGCAGAAAGCACACCTACAGACTGAAGATTGCTATCTGTATCACTTGTACTGCAACAGTCACTCTGTTAAAAGAAGTGCATTGGAAAATAAAACAGGCAAGACCCACCCCTACTAGGCGCCAGTGGATTTAAAGGACGATAGACAGATCGAGGCCTAGAAAAAAAGTGAGAAAACACAAATCAGTTTTTAGCTAAACTGAAGTACAAGTATAAGAAACAGGCTTCCTCTCCCTCCCAATTACTTGAAGCAGTTTTCTTCATAAATGCTGTTCCATACTCTCCAAGCAGAAGGCCCCTTGTATCCAGTGTAACGTTCTGGATTCAGCAGCAAATCCACATACTGTGCATCTGGAGATCTCTCATCTAAATAGGAAAAATTTTGTTATATATGCTAAGTGATCAATAGGAAAAGATCTAATTTAACCAGTCACACAGAAATAAATACAAACAAGAGGTCTCATCATACTATTCTGTCTTCCAGCTGGATTTTAAGTGCCATGTATGTAAAAATGCAGCAAAATACATGCTAAATACAAAGCTCAAAAGTATATAATTTATTCCAAAGTCTCCTGTGTGTCTCTAATTTCCATAATGTCTGATGATTACCTATGTGGCTTAAGTCTACCATAAACACTTGACATGCACTGCATTCCCTGACCCTAGGCTAAGGCACAAATAGTGTTTTGCTTTAAAAGGCCTCCAAATCTAGGGTTTATCTGGCAGTATTTGGTTGAGGGGTTTGCTTTTATGAAATGTGTATACTGCATACACTGGGTTTTCAATAAAGACAAGATCAAAGTAGTACATCTTGTAGCTGGTACATACAGTAAATTTATTAACCAAAGCCATTTTCCCTCCAAATATCCTTGTATACTGGCAGAAAAGTCTGAATCACATGGCTTAACTGAACAAAAGTTTCAGCATATTGCAAAACAAATCACTTGGTTGCAACAAGAAGCATGTTACTTAAGCAGCCTTTCAACAAGCTATACCCTCATCTTGGAAGTTCACTATAAATTTCAGGTAACTTATCCACAGAAAATTGTGAAACAGAATTTTCTCTGTTTAAAAACACTGTAGAAACAGAAATAGTTTCAAGCTACAGCCAGTAAAAAGAAGAAGGAATTCAGCCCTCTTTGAATTTCTAGGTCAAGACCAACCATGCTTAAACAAACCACACATACAATACAAGCCCAAAGTCCAGAGACTTATTCACAGGAACACGCCAAGAAATGCCACATAGTACTTCCTCAAATATAAAAAAACCCCACAGAGAGTGAAACTTCTCTAAAAAAGAAGAGATGATTCTGCATGAGCAGTTAAGCATTGCTTCAGCAGCAGCAGCAAAAACAAAGAAAGGAGACTGATACAAGACACACAACAATGAGTGCCAGATGAGACAAAGTCAAATTACAGCTTTATTTATTTATTTGACAGTGTGGCTAACCTAAGCAGTTCCTACACTCCCTAATTACTTTGGGGCCCATTCTTCTTCTTGTTATCTACATACAACTGAGTCTATGTGCACTGTGAAGCCATGCAACAGAAAGATGGAAAGCTGACCCAGGTTACTAAGTTTTTTCAGCTAGATCAATTCCCTTATCTAGTTTATGATTAAACCCAACAGGAAGAGAGGAGAAGAGAGCAAGGGTTTCTGCTTCCTCTCCATGACTCCAAGTAGCTATTCTCTCTCACTCTCCCTGCTCCAGATCATAAACTACCCGACAAGCCAGTTCATCACAGCACTGTGGGAGGTGGCAGGGAGACGGTAACTTACTTTGTCGCTATTTAGGTAGGCTTACCATGCAGAAAGATGCACACCAGAGCCAGCGCAAAAAAAAAAAGCCACACTGGAAGAACACAGCTGGGGATATCCTCCTTCAGCAGGGTATGATATAAGGAGACATGGAGCTAGAATCAGTAATACTTAAGCTAGTATTACTTCTAAAAGAAATGCTCCTCAACTATACCTTTCACAGCTCAGTATTACTAAGAAATGTATGTAGACTACTTGAAGTTAGTAGAGACAACAGCAGATAATTCCATATAACAGTTCAGATCTACAGTAATGCTCATCAGCTGTCACAGAAACAGCTCATATAGAAAGCACTCAGATCAGACACAGAAGAAGTGCTGAAAGAAAACTGCAGCTGCTAAGTTCACTGCAGCTGCTACTTTCTCAGGTGACACCAAACATAAGCCTAAAGGTAGATAAAACATCTAGCATTATGCCCTAAATATTCCTAGCATAGAAAACTTTCTAAGGTATTTATTCAAAAGGACTTCAGTAGTCACTCCTGAAGCTGGCAATTCTCACAATTAACTGAAAAACATTCTTTTGAGCTTTGAATGTTACAAGCAAATAAAAAGACTCCCATTCATGGAGTAAAGACAGAATCTAGTATCTAGTATCTAATGTTTTAACAATAAGAAAGTCCTTATAAATAAGGGTGCAGAGATCATTTGGAAACAGCAAGACTAGAAGAGGAACAAACTCAGTCCAAGCACAGTAGAATAGCAACGAAACAATATAGTAGTAAGAAATAACCAGCTGCAAGCCGTTTGTGTTATATTTGTGCTAGATGCAATTTTTTTTGTAAAAAGTTTTTTAAAAAAGTGTTAGCCCCCTCTCATTTCCCATGTTATTTACATAAATGTCTCCTGTTCAATATACTAAAAGGAGGTAATGGTGAGCGTGCACTGTGTAGGCTATCAAACACTCCTTGAAAAATTGCAAAAATTTGCACTTTGTGTGTATGATATGAACTGTCACATTTCTGTCACTTGGGACAAAATTTAAACTTTTTAAAAATGCTTATTTGTACAGGAACCATGATGTTTTGCATTTTTATGAGACAGCAAATAAAAAACACTGAAAAAGCTTAAACATTTTACCATCAAGTTCACAAAAGTGATCCTGTGAATCATCGTATCTTGCCCAGTCAATGAAAGCCTCCTTACTTTGGTTACTGAGGGGAAAAAAGAGACATTTTGTTTTAAACTTTTAAATAAACAATATCAATAAGAGCTTCTGAAAGAAGTACAACTCACATATAGATTGGAAGTAGATTCTGAGTCTGTATATCTGAAACTTGAGAATATATGGAGGTAGCCCTTATTAATTGCACTGAGATTCAAGCAGGTATGACCCACAATACTTTCAAAAGTCAATGTTGAGACAAAGATTTCACCATTATTCAAACAAACTGCAGTGCCATCTCTTCCTTCAGTAAGAGCTTGGTAAAATACATTCCTAGAATACATTTTAACACATTTCAAAGTACTACTTTAGCCGCTGTCACTTTGAGGTGGGGGAGGGAGGACTCACCCTGTTTTATAACCTGTACTTTTAATAAAAGGTACAATTTTTAGTGCCTTACTTTTCACTTGGAGACTAGATGTCTAAATCCCTCTCCTAAGCCAAAGTACTCTATGAATATGATTTGTCCTAAGACATTTTAATAATAATGGCATTCCACTCACTCCAGTATTTTCAAAGGTGCACTGTACTAGAAAGACATATAGTTTGAAGTTCCCACACTATGAGGCACAGCCAGTGCCAAAACCTTTCTTCTGTGACTGGGTTCAGCACAGAACTACTGATGTCACACTACTGACAGCAAAATGTAAGCAGAGTTAAGATGGGTAACTCTGCTCCAGGTGCAGGGAAGCACCTTGAAACAACAAAAACAACCTATTCTGTTTGATCAAATTAGCACCAGCTCAACTCTTCAGAGGTAATTCTATAACAAGATACATTTCTAACCTTCTGCCAAATCACAATATGAGAGATTACACTTGGCATTAGGTGAGGAAATTCTCTGGTAATTACCAACAGACAAGATTTGATAACCACAAGAAATACAATTTATAAAGGAAAACAACTCAAAACCGAGAGGATAACACACTTCTAGGTGGAGAACATGGAGATTTTCCTACAAAACACAAACTTGTCCTCCACTTGCAGGATCCATTACCTGTCCTCTCCCAACTTTAATCATCTATCATACTCTCATAAAGGCATTTTCTCTAGCTCTCCATTTACAGTTTTAACATCTTTACCAGGTAGAACAGCTGAAATTTGTGGACAAAGACATCATGTCCCTCCATTAACAGTGAAGAATTGATTTTTCTATTTTTATTTTTCATAAGTGGGGAATCCAGTAGAGTGCTATGTTTTCTAGATGCTGTTCCACAGACTTTTGTACCCAGGGGCAACACCATCCTACAGAATTCCTCCCACCCAACCTGGAGAGTGCTATGCAATAAGCAACATCAGAGAATTGATCCAAGCTAAAAATAGCTTTGCCAACAACAAAAGTAACTCAATTCCCTGATCTGGTTCACTGAATGATCAGAAATAGGCACATCAGTGCAACAGTGGGACAAAGCAGGACCAAACCCCTTAATTCAGCACAGTCATTGAGAAAAAAGAATAGAGGCAAGGTGGTTTTATTTGCAAGTTTCTTCTGACTCTTGATGCTGTAAGATACCTCTTTTAAGCAGTATCAAAGCATACTTTAAACAAAAAAAGGTCATTTATTTTATCATTTAATACCTTTGCCTTCAGATGTTCTTGCATTATTTCCCTTTTACTTTCTAATAGGTTATGGGAAGAATGAAGAACAAAAACCAGCACATCAGACACAGAAAATAAAATGTTCTTTTCTTAGTATTTTTGTACTGTTGATGTAAATCACAGCATACCTTAAGGTACTGTTAACTGCTCCCAGCTTGTTAGCTTGCTCACAGTCTTCCAATTCTTTGGAATTATTTGCTGCTTTTGAATACTGTAAAAAAAGTCACATTTAATATGCAAATGAATTACTGAAATCCTCAAGAACAGGTGTTGGGTATTTCTAAGTTTAGCAGCGAGTTCCCTAGTATTAGGGGAAATCTGCTTATTTTAGAATCAGTATATGGTTCTGGTACATTTCTTACTTCAATTTTTTTTTCACTTAAGTTCATCAGGCTGATTTTGCTCTGTGAATTTAACTGTTCCAGGAAATTCAGCTAAAGATGTCAAAATTTTGTTTTGCCTTTGGTTTAAATTGAGTTCTTTGTTATGTGGCACTCTGCATGGAGTGCTTCAGATACTTTTTTACAGTCTCATAAAATGACTTTGAAAGACAAGCAGTGTCATACCTATAAACACACTTTATTTTTGCCAGTATAATCATACCCCAATTTCATTTCTTTAATTTCTGTAAGTATATTTATTAGTTTTGGCCATTTCCCCCTTCATGTTTCCTTTAATCCAATTCATTGGCTCGCTTCAGATCTGCACAAGTCTGGAAGAAAAGCTTTTTCAGCTGAACTTAAATTTTGCTTATTTTAAAGACAGAATTGAAATACATAAGCTTAACATTGATTCTGAAGTATTTTTTAAAAAGCAACCCACTACAATACTTACTTCTGGAACATTTCTAAGGAAAACATTTGAAGATTAAATTCCACTATTCTATAATAATGTGGTTATGTAAGCAGGGAATTTAAGTCTGTCACCTTACAGCTAAAAAAACTCTTCTAAGTTTTGGAATATAAAAGGTGCTATCTGAAAAGATAAACTTGGTTTCCTCCTTTTGGAGGTTTTTGGATTGGGGTAGGGAGGGCGGGGTATGTGTGTTTTTTCCCAACTAAACCTTAGGTCAATTTAAAAAAAACAAATAAATGATAAATTTTAAAAGAAAGAGTAATTAATATCTGAGAACAGCTCTGTGGTCAAGATGCCAGAGGCAGACTACCACCACAATATGTATCACTCAAAAAAGGAAAGTATTTAATTAAAACTGCTCAGATGAGTAAGTAAAACAATTTGCTTTTTAAAAGAGCATTTGCCTGAACTAACACAAGGAAAAAGAGCAGAAGACCTAAGAAGTGAAGGAGATTAGAAAAACCAAATAATTTAAATCTTGTTAGGGTCCTTGCCCATAAATACTTACTCTAGAAAGAATTTATCACTCAATTTTCTTCAATTTGACAGGTGGGGGACCTCATTCTCTAGCATTGTATGGATGTTAAATGGAAATATGAGAACAAGGAATGGCCTTAACCTAGACTGAAACAGATACTGCTGATGAAATACCATACTGAGATGCTGAAGTAAACATTCTACATGTCTAGAATTGCAAACCAGCCCCTATCCTGAAGTGAAAAAATGGTTACTGCCAAGATTAGAATCCTAAATTTAAGGTTTCTAACAAAATGAAAATTCAGGTCTCAAAACATGTTTCCAGCCTTTCCTATTCTCCAGTGTTTAACAGCAATAGTTGTCAGATCAGTGCTCTGTGACTTCTGACAAGATCAGGACAAAATATCTGTTCTTGCTAGCCAGGATCTCCTAAGGCCAGTTAGTGGGAAAAAAAAACAGAGAAGGGCAGGAAGTGAATTACAAAGTTGAATGTTGTAACCTGGAGTTTCTGTATCCTATCCCTTGCTTCAAAGATTAATACAGCTTTAATGTCTAGCCACAAAATATGCACTCAACCACTCAAATGCAACAGAGCTGTAGAAAATGAAATTACTGGGTGCCTCTACCAGCACTATTTCAAAAGGCTTATGGTGGTGTCAAGAAAAAGACACCCTCTACTGCTAACTGCACTCCTATGGGGAAGCTGTACAAGTGTAACCTTGGTTTTTGCAGCTAGATGAACATTCAAAAGAACTGTTTTCTTCATTGTTCAGAAAATAAAAAATAAAATCCCCCATAAGAACCTAAATAAAACTAGAAGTTTACAAGCTTCTCTACATTAGGGGAGAAAGGCAATGGGAAACTGGACAGAAGCCACAGAAAACCTCTCTACAGGATTCTACCATGAGTGTATCTACTCAAGAGATTATAACTCTCACTATTAAAAAAGACGCCTTTGGTTATTTTCAGCTTTCCAAGACCGACACTATCAAGATCAAAGAGAGAAATTGGACATATATGTCCTCAGGAAAAAAAAAAAACCATCCCTTTTTTTATTTTATCCCAGTACTTTACAGATAAGCCATAAGGTGCAAGACTTCCCCAAATGGGAAATTGACACAGGCTAATAGCACAGTACTTGCACAGTCATTGAAACAAAACATTCATACCCAAATGAATTTGATATTTCCTCAAAAAGGATCCTAAATGCAATTGTCAATTTTTAACTGGTTCTACAAAAGATCATTTAACTGAACCATAAGAAGTAAGAAAATGGCATGGGTGAGATTTATGTCCATTCTGAGGACAATTTTCAACCAGAAGCATTTGCTTCTCTAACAGAAAAGCAGCACATATTAGTGTCTTCTACTGCAGATTAGAAGTACAGAATTGCCTGACTTTCAGTACTGTAGCTGGTTTCAACAACCTGCAAGACAACTCAAAGGAAACCACTGTAGTGTGCATACAGCAAACGACAGCTTTCCCATAGAATCTATCCCACTTTCTCTATTCTGGTGAAAGCAAAAGGCATCTGTTTTGTCACTCCTAAATCCAATTTGATATGCTCATGTGAAGTATCTAAAGAACAGCATACTCTTTGGTTACTATTTAACAACTTATTTATGGCTCTCAAGATTAATCAATCAGGAAGCTCAAATGCCTGCTACAAAAATCCTTTCTGAAACAGTCTTTAAAGCCTCACAGTCCCTCTCTTTAGGAGGCATGATGTTATTCCAGGAGTCATTTTCTCTGCAATCAAGTTGGAAGATAAAAGAGTGAATGAAAAAGAAAACAGGCAACAGGTAATTTGGCTAAAACACAAGATCTGCTACCCAGAGACAGTGTCAGCTTTTCAAAACAACTACTGCTGCTTGTGCTGGAATGGAGAATGACTGATATTTAGATCATGTCAGTGGGAAAGGTTTCTCTTCTTTGATTACCAGGTACCTTTAAATGAGTTAATGTATGTATAAAAGAAACAAGACTTCCTCTTGAGCTAGAGATTGGACAGAGTTGCCTGCTCTGTTCCAGACCCATCATACAAGTCATCAATTCACAATGGAGTATTCATCTCAGCTATCTCTCCAATCTTTCTTGGCATGAGATCTAAACCTAATGCAAACAGTCCTTTTCCTAAGTGCTTTATGATATGGTGAACTACACTCAGTCTTGCCCAGTGAGGTAGACAGCACTGGGGAGGATAGAGATATGATCGTTAATCAAGAGGTAAGTGTCCACACAGTCAAGGCACTCAGTGGGGAAGATCTCTCATTTGGGCACCATTACCCCATCAATTGCTAAAACCCTCGTTCTTGGGCACTGTGTTTGAGATGTGTGGGTAGTGTTTCTGCTCTGACTTCTTTTCCTAGGCATATGTAGCCTCTTGACCTTTTTGGCTTTGCTAAAATCACTTGGTGATGGCTCAGAGAGATGCAAGCAAAAGCCAACAGCACAGACTGACTGCTTAAGTTTGCACTGGCCACTTTGGCCTTAGCTCTCTTTTGACTAATGACCAAATAATCTCTGGACTAATGACCTCTTGAAAACAAGCCATAGCAGAACTCCATGCAATCATTTGGGTTTTTTTAATACTAGATGTGATTATTTATGATTGTTTTAAAAGATTGCACTGCTACTGCCTCTGTGCATCTTCGATTATAGCTTTTTAAGAGGTGACCTGTGTTCAGAAATGAGGCAACAATTTTGCATCAGGCATTGTGTGGCCATGCACTGCTGTCCCTTGTCATTCATTGGTTCAGTCTGCACCAGCTTTTCAGCAACAACATACTTGACATGACAGTACCAGCTATGTCAGAAACACTATATACACACAGGTGAAAAGGTAAAGCCACAAACAGGAATTGATCAGTTATCTTACCTATTTCATCAGTACGCAAACACTGAAGGTTTGTACTAAAAAGTCACATAGCTGTTGCAAAATTAAGATTAAAAATAAAAAACAAACAACAACAACAACAAAAAAAAAAACGGAAAGAATTTCAAAAATAAAGGAGTACTTACTTTATTAGAGCTCCCAGCCTTAATTCCGACAGGTATTTTGCTCTAAAAAAACCAAAACAACAGCTTTTACACTGCTCATAGAAATGTTTATGCTTGATTAAAATCTACAAATTAAGTATTGTTCCTACAGAGGTCAAAGCAAACTTGTTTTTTGAAAAACTAACTTGCTCCTTTACCTTCTCAACATGTTATATGCAAAATGGTGCTAGAGCTCAGAAGAGACTTATTCTTGAAGCTACCTGCTTTGTTTATAAAGTGACTAAGACTTTAAAATATCTTGGTTGTATTTCTACTTTTGGAATGGAAATTTGTCACTTTTACTTAAGTTCTCGCTAGTAAGTATTGTTACTATAATACTAGCCACTTCAAACTGGCAAATTTTTAGCCCAAACTTCTTTTTCTATTAGATATTATTTGATCCTTACCTCAGGACAAGGCTCTACATGACAATCTTTGATAGAACAATGGCCATCATCAGCCCAAAATGGGCATGGTCTCTTCAGGTTGACCTAAACATACAAAACCAGAAGTTTATAATCTACACTTACATAAGGCAACTGCAGAAGAAAGCTCTCAGTATCAGGAAATCCTTTAAATTAAAGGAGAGAATACAAGGAAAAAAGTGTTATATTAAGTACTTTAAGTCTAGGGGGATTTGGGGGAGTTTGGTCTGTCATTTGGTATCTTCTAATTAGTCTCTCTAACTACATAAGATGAAGCTGTGTGCCGTAAAACTGCTAATGATAATGGTCTCCAGTGAATGAACACAAACACATAGTACATTAAAGCAAAAATTAAATCTCTCACTACTAAATTGAAATTGAAACTTACTAACTCAAATAAGTGCTTGGATGTTTTTAGATCTCGAAATCAAACAGATTATTATTTTAAAATGTTAAAGATATTCCTCAAAAAAAACTCTGACAAGACATTTAGCAGATGGTACGACTTGTCAGAAGTGATGACAAATATCTTCTTATTACAGCTCAAACCTTGCTAGCATAGATAGAATAAAAGCAGAGATTTTAGGTTGCTTCCCCCCATCTCCTCTAGTCAATGCACAAACACCATTCCTAGAAAAAAAATAATGCAAAATTATTTTTTGTACTTGTTCACTCATATCTTTTTAAATAAAGCACAAAAGAATTTTACATTCCACATCACCTTCACAGTAAGGCCTATTATATAAAACTTTCGCCTCCCACCAACTTCTACCAAAAAAGACCAGTTAACATAGTTAAATTACAACCTTCTTAAAAGTAAATCCTCACAATAAAAAATGCTTACACACTGAGGAAGATATAAGTAACTAGGCAGCCACTGTTTTTACACACAAGAATGCTGCCTAAGCTGCAGATTAATTCAGAAAGAACCCATGTAAATCAAGATGTTCTAGTCCCAAAATGACTGAAGAGCACCAAAAACCAGTACACATACAAACTGAAGTTGTATAGCACTTGTGCTTTTATCAAGCCAATCAAGTACTGTCTACATAGAACATCCAATGTTCTTCAGGGTATGAGGTATTGGATTTCATTATTATCACTCAGTATTATTCAGTCCTTTCACAAATTATAAGACAGATTCTTGATCACAAGGTTTCCATAGTTTGTGTGTTTTGATGTATAAAACTACAGACACAAATGTTTATTTCTTTATTTCTTTTACTGGGAAGTGTTCTACTCTTTAGAAACCATCTAGCACAATTTCTGCCAGACTTCATGATGTTTTTTCTGGCCTTTAAATACAAACTACCTCATCCATTCAGTATTGTACATTTAGGTTTGAGTTCTTCTATACCACCTTACATCATTGCCAGGGGCAGTGGAAAGGGACTTTCTTCCAGAGAGAAGGGGTTCTTTCCAGTCGAGAAAACATGGCAGAGGGAGTAATCTGATATTATCTGTTATTTTTCTCCTCCATATGAATAATTTCTTTTCTTATGCCCTCTGTCATTAGTACTGTTGCTTTTGCTGTTTTCTTATCTCATTGCTGTCTCCAGAAAACTGCTCTTATCTCAACCCACAATCTTTACCCTTTGTGCCTCCAATTCTCATCTCCATCCTGATGTAGCATGGAGGGAGAGAGGAAAACAGGGGAATGAGACTGAGTGGTGCGTGGTTTGGTGAGGAATACCATTCCTAAACCACAACACCTACCTTCACAATTTCCACATCCACTTATGTGCTTAAAAGCACTGCCACCACTCTGCACAGGGATAACAAAAAAGCCATTGCTTACTGAAACAGGTAAGACTGAAGAATGTTCTGACTGACTGAGTTTGCTTGTTCAACACAAATTCTTCCCTGCCACCACTGAAAGTACTAAGTGGGTATTCAGCTGGGTAGACTGAACACAGGCCCTTGAAACTGCCCATCTATTAGGATGATCACTATAAAAGATGAGGCATGATTGCAACACACCTTTAGAGTATGATCTGCAGAACTGCTGTTAAAATTAACATTAGCTCTAAAATTGCAAGATAAAATTACTATTGTATGAAGTCTCCTATATCTGTTGCTCCTCATCTTCATGTACTTTGTTTTGTATCTTTCTGTTGCTTCTGGAGAATCTCATAACCACTACTACATGACGTATTAGTACGGAAGTTGCACATATCCTGTTTCTCCTGAAAAGTGAATTTAGAACTATATCATGTAGCAGAAGATTCAAGGTGCAGTTACACATTACTGCTTGCTCAGGCTAGAAAGGGAAGAGTTTAGTGTTTCTTCTCCTTCTGCACACTCATAACTCCATCTTATGTGAGTTTAATATTTGTCTTATTCCAGATTGGCTAGATGACTTTTTACATCCTGCGGAGAAAAAAAACCAAAACTAACAAAAAAAACCTCAACAAAATCAACAAAACCTTACCAAGAAACCCTCCTACCAAATGACAAACTGAAACACCCAAACTAAATATGTACCAGGTTAAAGAGATGCATTGGCCTAACTGAGAGCTAAAAGCAGCAAAGGGGCAGGATGCTGCCCCAGAGGAGTGTGAGCTCCTTTTCCCAGCAGCAGACAGCCACCTAATTAGCTCAGTCAAAATGCAACTTCACTTTCAAGTTAAGCATAGCTGAAAACAGAAGTATCAGGCTTCAAATCATTTTCACATCAGATAGAGAAAAAAATTATTCAAGTAATAAAAAGTGATATTACATACTACTTGAAAAAGAAACAGTTTTACCTATTTCTCAAAGGAATAACAGTTCTCTAGATAGCAAACACTAAAATCAGAAATAAGACAGCAACTTATTAGAAAAGTAAATCATGGTAATATTTCTTTTTCAAATTACACACATTTCTTAGAAGATAAGCACTCCATGCTGTCATAAAATTGCTAAAATATGATCCTTTTCCAGATGCAGCAGTACAAAGGCACCATCTTTAAAATTACCACTTATCAATTGAATGAAAGCAGTCATGATTTACTGTCACTGACTCCAGGATGAACATAGCAGACAAGACTTATTACCAACACAACTGTCAGGGACTGAAATCCTCCTTCAACCAAATTAAAGAGCTGTTGGCTTCTAATAGACAGCTTAACCCCAGCAAGTTGTCTTGATATGCAATCCTTTCCATATTTTCTGCATTTTATTTAAATTATTCAGGAAAATACCACTCTAAGTTTACCTTGTAATATCTGAAGTAATCACGTTCTTGCAGTTTCTGTATTTTTGGAAATATCTTGAAAGTATTGAAGTCATCGATGCTTTCTATGTCACATAAACAATCATCTAGGACCCCTGTGAGCTATTAAAAATACATGAACATTTATTTTTAGTATAGAAATAGAAATATTAACTGCAGAAAAAAATCTTTAAAGAGAAAAATATGGCAATTGAAAGAAATACTAGTGAAATGCAGTTCCATAGCAAATACTTTTCATCACAAAATACTCTGTAACATAACCCAAACTCAAAGTAAAACTGCAGCACTTTGAGCTTAAGCCCACCTCCAAATGCATTGCTAAATCAATGTTAGCAAGATTAACAATTTCACCCCTGAAATGTGTTGATGCTTTCAGCATACAGAACTTTATGAAGAATGAGCATCAAGATTTTCTAAATCACAAACACGTGGTATATTAGCAAAGCTGCATATCAACTATTCTCCTACCAAATGCTCACGAGTCGAACTGCCTAAAAAAACCCCCTACAATCACACACTGTCATTTTATTTTCATATTTCTTCTCAAAGTGTGAAAACACTCCATCTAGTTTCCTTAGAGGCACGGTGAAAAGGAGTGTAGGTTCTTCTGTGCCCAAGAAGTTTGCAATTTCACAAATAAATACAAAGAAAACGAGGCACAGGCATCTATACTGGAATGTGGTGAATCTATCATGACTTTCCAGGTCTCATCCCTCTTCTTGTGTCAGGAGAGAAAGCTGGACTACTACTACTGCACTGGGTTAAGACCATACCTATGAAAAGCAGCACACACTACAAGTGCAGAAGCAGAAGTTCTACTGCCAACACAGAAAGGGAAGGCAGGACTGTCCATGCAGCAGAGAGGACAGCTCCAACTAACCTCGCAGATTAGGCTATGTCAACACTCTTGCTGAGACCCTGGCAGTGTCTTAGTGAAAGGTGGAAATACTCAAAGTGTGGTCCTATGAAGAGTTATATAATAGATTTTAATAAATCTAAACTTACTCTTAGGCATGGCTTCTTAAACTACCACAAATAGTCTGAAGGCTTCACGGGTGCTTACTGCTTCTGATCCTTAGCCAGACAGAAATTCATTGACATACACTATGGCCTAGAAATTCTTTAAAATAGAAATGCCCACACATCTTATATCTTTTATGGGATTAGAAGAACTTCTAGCTCTTAAAATGTTATGTGGAAAAAGAGACAAAAAAGTATCTTGTAGCTTTTTTTTTCTCCATAGATTTCACATAGATGAGATTATGAAATCATCTAATCTGTTTTGTGCATGATAAATCACTCCCGTACTTTACAGAAGATACCATTATATAACCAAGCTTGATGTAAAAGAGCCACTAGAAACCAAATTGTAGGCTTCTCCTCCTTTATGAAGCACAAAGGAGGCCTGGAAAATGGATTTCCCCCAACTGTCTGTGAGAATAAAGAGGTGAGGATATGGCATTAAAGCACTTAAGTGGAAAATTCACCTTATGTAGATCCTACTTTTCCTGAGGCACTAAATAGGCTGTCACAATTCTGTAGAGCAGATATGGCAATGAAGTAAAACTAATTTAAGAAAAGTTACTTTAACCAAAAATTTTTCCTGCTGTTATGCTTGCCTTGTTAATGTTATCTGACTTCAAACCTGGGCAAACTGTCAAAGAGCCAATGTGCAATTACAGGTTTTTCACAGACCACATGACTGCCAACTTCAAAGTCAGAAGAAAAAACTTGTTATTAATGGTGCTTACAGAAAATAAAACCCCCATGCACTTCAATCTGTAATAATTTAATTTCGAATTTTCTTATTGATCATACACAGACAGAAATCTGTAAAGGTGCAGCCTTTACAGGTAACACCACACCACGAAGCAAACCGCATAAAATTTCATTATAATATAAAAAGGCAAAAAGATAACTCTGAACATTTTGCTCAAATATTACTAAACTGCATAAATAGGATGATATGAAAAAGGGTTTTTTTTTGATTGAGAAGATAAACAGTAGGAAACTATTTTGATGACCAGCTAATAAGGCTATCCACTGTTTACAAAAATAATTCTACCATCTATGCAAAATGGAAAATGTTTTTTTCAGGGGAAAACTGTCCCAGATAAATGCAATAGTTACACTCAGTGTCAAATCCTCATGGAAAAATAAAAAGCTGCAGCCTTTTTATTTAACTAAGACCTCAATTCTAAAAACATTTTTGAAAATGCTGTACAGTTTACCTAGATCAATGAATTTTCAGAAATGAATCCTCCTCAAAAACTATACCTGATTCAGGAAATTATTAAGAGAAAAATTAATTCAGAGTACCAGAGCAAGCAAACTAACTTTTCCATTTTTTTTCCTCACAACTTTTTCTGAACTAGAACAGTTGGCTCTCTGTATACACAAAACAGCAAAATCAATGTTTCCTTGGAAGGCATGCTCTAAAATTAAACTAAGGTGTATCTGTACCAAACTACAAATTATAAAATACTTTAACAGCATATATGAAACACTAATACTACACAGCAGTGGAGTCAGTTCACAGCACAGTGATGCAACAGCAGCACTGGCTTCAAGTACCCCAGTCAGAGGTTTCTTTAATTAGTCTAAGCACAGGCTTCAGTGCTTTCACTTACAATGGAATTATGAACACCCCAAGAATAAGCAGAAAAATGTCTCATTTTTGTCAACATCTGGATCTTCTAATGAATTTGTTTTTTTTAACTGGGGACATAAAATAAAATCAGCATACTACATGGTTAAAACTACGTGTTACAAGACCTACTTTGTTATTCACACAATCGGTACTTTGCCTTTTTAAATTGAACTATACTTGTTAACTTAGTCCACAAATATAAAGTCAAACTGCACTGTAAGTTATCACACTTTTATTACAATGGACAAGTATATGGTTTCTTTTCATCTCTTAATTACTTTGAACTCTACAACAAAATCTAAAAGCATTAGCCTACTATAATTTGTGTTCAAGAAGTCATCTGACATTGCATAGCGGTTATTTTTTCTACATTTCCAATATGCTTATCAAAATGCTCCCAGGTATTGTCAAATCCTGTTTAGTTCTTAAATAGGTACCAGAGCTATACTGGAGAAGTGAAACTTTTAACTTATCTTCTCCAAGGTAAATCAACCTTTCAGAAGAAAAGGTCAATGTCCAACCTGCATCAATTTCTCCTTATGAAATCTAGAAAGAAAAACACAGTCAGCACTTTAATATTAAGGAAAAAAACTGAATAAATGTATATAATAATAAGCAACCTATTGATATAAACAACCTTATTAGTGTTATCAGGTTGTTGTACTTTAATTGCTTCAACAATTAGAAGACCACCTGGGACACCTTGTTTTGTTCCTTAGACGTTTTACTTTGCCATAGCTGCAGAATGAGAGAACAGAGAACAGAATGAAGTAACATGACTCCAAGAACTATTGGTTAGCTGATCTTGCCCTGCACAAGCCAAACTGAACACAATATGCTAACAAGTTTTATAAAATAGCAACAACCAATCAATCTCTCTGCCAACCATCACAAAAAACTCCCTGCCACTTTATTAAGTGCTTCTTTAAGAACTCAATTTCAACTAGCATTTAGTTATGCTAAAATAATTTGCTAAAATTGTGTAAATCAGAGACAATCTCAACATATAACGCAAAAAAGCTGCAATAAAAGTTATCTACGCTGTCATCACCGCCTTGGGTGGCACTTACAGTATAGCATATTACAAACCATGGAAATTTAGAAAATATAAGAAAAATAATAATCCACAGGACAAGCTTTGCTCCATGTGGACGGTGTATTCCTCTACAAACTCACTCCAAGGGCTTTGGCACAGCTGCAAGCCTCTCCTACTTGACACCAGCTATCATTTCAGTCAACCACACGGTGGATGAACATCGAGCTCCTAACCACAGACATATGCCCTCATAAAGATGTGAAGGCAGCTTACAGAAGGAAGGAGTGTTCTCATCCTTGCCTGCAATGTGGGCAAACAGACCCGACCTAAGCACAAGCCAAGCCCGGGCACTGGCATCACCACTGGAACATATGGCATCTCACAGGCTTCGTCAGGGCACCGACCTTTCTGCCCGAAGTCCCGGGCATGATCCAACCCAGAGCTCCCCAACATATCCCACTGACTAATGCTACCTGTGGTTCCCAGGTCAACCAACTTCTCCCGCAGACCCCGGGCGGATCCCGGCAAGCGCCAGCCGCAGGGTGTGGAAGGGGAAGGACGTGGGCTGCAGACTCCAACAAGAGATTCCCCGACTTCTCCGCGGGCAGCCTGCACATGACACGGCCCAGAGCTGCGCTCTCCCTCACGACTCCCGAAGTGACCTCCCTTCCCGCCTGTGTCCTGCTGCCCCTCCGGGAGGGCTCGGCAGCCCTGCCCGCAGCCAGCGGGCATCCCTGCCCGGCCACGCTCCCACCCCGCTCCCTGCCGCCCCACGGGTTCCCACCTGGGCCTCCGCTGACAGCACGCAGCCGAGCACCGCCAGCAGCCGCGCTGCCAGCCGAGCCCTCGCCGCCGCGCTCCGGCCGCCGCCGCCGCCGCTCATGCTGCTGCTGCCGCCGCGACTGACGGAGGAGGGGGCAGCCCTCGCCTCGCCGGCACAGGAAGGAGACGGACGAGCCGCGGGTCGGCGGCGGCAGCAGCGTCTCCTCCCGGCGCGGCCGCTCCTGCGGGCGGCGGGACCCGTCTGGGCGGGGGCGCCGCGCTCACCGCGACCTGTCCGCCGCACCGCCGACCGCGCCCGAGATCCTCTCGCGAAGCAGCGGCACCGCCGCCGCCACCACCCCACCCCAGCGCCCGCCGCTGCCGGGCCGCCGCCGCGCGGCACGCCGGGAGATGTAGTTCCCCTGCCGGGGCCGGGGCCGGGGCGGGGCGGGGCGGCGGCGCCCAATCGCAGAGGACCACGCGCGCCTCCAAAACAAGTGGCGGCGGCGCGCGAGGGGGTGGTGGGGCGCGTGCGCGCGGCGCCGGGGGTTCGCGTGAGGAGAGGCGCGCGAAGGGCGGCGGCGGAGCCGGGCCGGGGGACCGGTCTGGCTCCGTCTACACCCATGTGAACCGATCTGGCCCGACCCGGACCCGTATGAACCGGTCGGGCCCGGTAAGTCCCAGTATTTCCCCGTTCATCTCAGCCTAAACTGAGTCCAGGCCAGTTTATCGCAGTCCATCGGGGTATAACCCAGTCCGGGCCAGTATCAACTAGTTCAGCCCAGTATCACTCACAGAATGCCTGAGTTGGAGGGGATCCACAAAGATCATCAAAGGCCATCTCCCAGCACTGCACTGCCCATTCCCAACAGTAACACCACATGCCCAAGAGCGTTGTCCAAACATTTCTTGATCTCTGTCAGGGTCGGTGCTGTGTCCACTTCCCTGGGGAGCCTGTTCCAGTGCCCAAACACCCTCTGGGTGAAGAACCTTGTCCTGATACCCAACCTAAACCTCCTTTGGCTCAGCTTCAGGCTTGAGTCCTGTCACTGGTCATGAGAGTGACGAGATTGAAATCTACCCCTCCCCTTCCATTTGTGGGGATGTTTTACACCACAATGAGGTCTCCCCTCACTCTTCTCTTCTCTAGACAGAACAAACCAAGTATGTCCCAGCATATCTCCCTATAACTCCCATCTAAACCTGGTTCAATCTGTACAACCCAATCCAGACCTGTACAAAGCAGTTTGTCCCACTATATCCCAGTGCACTCCAGTATAACCCAGCAGGCTGAGGCCATGCTGCTCCAGCGCTATGTGGGTGAGTTGGGCAGGGCCACAGGACCCCCTGCCCCACTCTTGGGGCAGCTCAGAACCAATATTTTGCTCCCAATAGTTAGATGCTTATCTGTAATTCATTTCCAGAATTGCAAAAAGTCATATTTCTGTGAAAAACCTGACTGTTGCACTGATTTAATGTGCAGGGTTGATGAAATTAGGATTTTATTTTCAATTCAGATGCTAACTCAGGTTCTTCTTATACCCCCTCATTTGGGGAATACCCCTTTACTGGAGTGTGGAGACAAGCCTTAAGTCTAGGGTAACTATGTCAGAGAGCTTAAAAGTTTTAAGATTGACCTCTTTTATTTACTTAAAAATTAATTCAATTCAGCTTTCCATTACATTTGTCCTTAAGGGGCCAGTATGTCACAGATTTTTGCGTTGCTGAAAATGTCTCAAAGGGATGGTGTCTAGGAATTATAGAGACTGTAAGATGAGTAGGCAGTAGTTAGTCTGGTTCCAGAGAGATCATGTAAATACTCCTTTCTTTCCTCTCTGGAGTACAGGCAGTACAACTATAATTTGGAGCAAATGACTAAATGAGAACCTATTCCTACTTCCAGCATCATTGGAGCACTACGTTTGTTAGATATTTGAGAAGAAATTAGCAGAACAGTTAATGTTTACGTTGCCATAGTTTGCTCTCAGTATCAGTACTCCATGCTTTATCACAAGTGGTTTGTACTTCTCACAAAGAAACTGTTTCTGCTCAGCAGATTAAGGTGAATTCATTGTATTTGTTTACACTTTGTACCTTTGATTTTGGAAGAAAAGTTTCCATCATGAGTATTTAGAAAAGCCCTAAAACCTTGGAAGAATAAAGCACTGTCACAAGCTTGGGCTACATAAATGACTCTAAAAGTTAGAAGTAAACGATCATATTTTAATGTCATGGTGTTCACTCAGTTTTCAGTTCAGAACACTTTATGTTAGTTACAGAGGGTACTTTATTTCTTCACCTCTGAACTGCTTTTCAGTTGTGGTTTAGCTTTTTACTGCCATATTAGAAGGATAAGGAATTGGCTGTAAAAATATATAATGGATAATTTTAAGAGGCAATAAAAATAATACTCCTTTTTTACGTAAGTATTATCTAAAATAGCAGAGCTGAATGTACCTTAACGCAGTTTTCTAAACTCTAGGGTATTTTCAATCTTATTTTATGTTTGTTGTCAATTTAAATCTATGAATGCTACTTTGCTAGTGGTATAAAAATGTCTAAAAAACCCTGAACATAAAAATCCTAATATAGGATTTCTGTGTGAAATCAATTTCAGGAAAGATCTGCAGAAGAAGCAGTCTTACAATTGCACTCAAAACACCACAGCATATTTATTACAAAGCTGTGAGTGTCTACTAAGCCTCTTTCTTTTAAAGAAATCTGCCACAATGTTGTGAAATTTTAGCAAGGGCTGAGGACAAACCCTTACTGGGGAGAGGGATAATCACAGTTTAGAGTTTGCTGGGGTCATGCAGAGTCTGGCCTATATATTTAATTTCACAGTGTGGTTGTCATAGGAACAAACATATGTGATTTCATAATATGCACCGCTGTTACACATGTTGACAGTTTCATTTACGGGCACTAATGTTTGCTTTGTATGTGCAAGCAAAGAAAGCCTTGAGCACAGGAACTAAAACCAGTATTCTGTATTCTTAAATAAGAATTAATTAAATGACACCAGAGTCACCTCTTCCTCATGACTCTGATGTTCTCTAGCATAGGCACAGATCTGGACAAGAGAGAGACAGTTTTTTACTGGATGCAGCAAATCTGCATCTTGGCCTGAAACTGATCAAGTCCTGCAAGCTTTATTGTATTACTTCTATTGTATTGTATTGTATTGTATGGACTCTGTCTGTAGACAGAAATAATGATCTATGGACATCAACTGTGTAAAAGTGGATCTTAGAGATTATTATGGACTGATTTAAGTGAACATACATGGTAAAACAGGGTAGCCTCACATTTCCCTTTAGGAGAAACTTGATAAATCCCAGCTGTTAAATTCATTAACTAGATTTCAGTAATCTGAAATGTGGGTTTTTGTTTTGAAACTTTTTGCCCTTGAAACTTCTGCCTTTATTTATTTTTCCAAATTAACTTTTTAATGAGTCCTTCCTAAACTTAGGAGAGTAAACCAAAGGAATCAATATGTCACAAACTTCTGTTTAAGTCTGGCAAACAGCAGCAGTGGGAGGGCAGTGCTTGTTGAGCAGTGGAACATCTTGTGGTAGTCTAGATTTAAATGATACCGCAAGGCACAGCTGTGGGTGAGAACTTTCAGTAAATCACCTGATGTAAGTACAGAAAGCAGCCAAGTACCAGGGCATGTGAGTTCTGTGGTCTCCTACCCTGAAGAGCTTGTACACCCTCACCCCTGTTCTGTCCTGCTGTCATTAGGCCTGACACAAGTTATGTTTCCTTGCAAGTCATGCCTCACTGACATCTTGTTCCCACCTACTGATGTCTGCCTTAAAACCACAACCTATGCTCAAGTCTGTGGCAACGGGTGCAAATATCTTTTGAAATGTAACTGTGGATGTCTAGGGTTGTCTCACGAGTGTGGCCTGTAAATGACAAAACAATATGTCAAATCCAGTATACTGGAAAAAAGGGCAAATGTTTAATGAGAAAATACAGCAGTATTTTCACAGTGACTGAGAAAAAAAAGCAAGAAAGATAGAATACAGTAAAAAATAAAGAATAGTAAACTACAGGGAGGAAGTACATTTTTAAAGAAGTTTTTGTAGGTGGTGAAAAAATAACTACAAATCGTAGCTGTACACCTGTATTCTCGTTTCTCTGTTTCGTGTATGTGTTACAGCTGGATGTTAACAAAGTGCATTGTGTAGTCATGGTCTGAGTGAAGAGTAGTAGTAATGTATAGATTATTATTGTCATTCCTGTAGTACCTATACTTTTTTTAAGAAGGAATACCAACACAGGAATGAGTCTACTAGCTCTGCCAAATTTCTGAGTATAGTGGGTGTGATGAAAATCATAATCTTGTTTTAAAAACACCTAAGATTTGTGCACTTGTTCTTTCAGTGTGTGTGCTTATCTGTTAGCAAATCTGACCATGAGGTATAGATCTCATCTAAATTGTACATTTATGGAAACAAGCAGCCAGGCAGGGGGACTATGCTAATGTCCCTGCAGAGGCGTAAGCTGCAGCCTGAAATCAATCGTATTAGGCTCAGTTTCAACATGTCAATCTAGAGAAAGCAAGGTTTCACTGTTTCTGTGGTGTGTTTGACTTGGACACAAGCACAGCTCCTGGAGTGGTGGGAACATTTCCATATCATGCAGTCCTGTCAGGCAAACAAATTATCCACAGACTTACATAAGCTGGTCTAGGTATGTGTCATTTCTTACATTTTCTCCATATAGTGCTGTTTCTGTCAATTAAATGTCAAAATCGTGACGTTCCTGTAAAAAAGCAGACCGATATCATTATTGGCAAAGAAATTAGTTTTAACTTTTTAGCTGCTGGTTAATTATTCATACTCCAAAGCAGTCTCAGAATTTTCAAGAACTTTTCTAGCAGCAGTCTGAAGCTGCTGGCAATTAAAAACTATCTGTAGGTTACTGGGAGAGAAAATGCAGGGAGATTTCTTCCTAAAACTCCTGAAATACAGGAGGGGTAAAGAGTTTATGTTGACATAGAGGTATTTTACTCAATGTGAACTTCCTTAAATGAAGATGTTTGAAATGTAGAAGGCAAACAGATGAGGAAGAATAAACAAGGTTGCCATGTGATTCTGGCAGGCCCACAGTTACCATGACTATTGGCAACCTGTGTCGAGGCATGGGGAATATTACTGATCCCCTGTGTTATAGTAGCATTTGTCATCTGGAACAAAAGGTCTCTATTTCCATGTGGAAAAGCTATAGAGGATCAACTAAATGTTTTGGGGTTTTTGTTTTTTGTTTGTTTTTTGTGGGGGGTGGGGGAGTTGTGTGTATGTGTGGTTTTTGTCTGTGTGTGGTTTTGTTTTTCTTTTTGTTATGGGGATATAGAAGTTATGTTTTTCTGGAGACTATATTATCCATGGTTTTGTCTGCAGTCTTGTGCTCAGAAGGTGGGAAGCCCCTTGAGACTGTGTTAGTTGCTATTTCAAACAATACATTCTCCAGCTATATATTACCAGATAGTTTGTAGATCTTTGAGAAAAGCCTTTGTCCTCATCAAATATGGGTGTTTTTTGATGTGGCCAAGAGGAAAGGAGTGAGAAGAGATCTGCATAGACTTGATTTGTGAAAACTATTTGAAATTACTAATTCTGCATTTGAGTGGAAATTTACAGAATTCTGAACTCTTCCCATTATGATTAGTTATGCTGAGTTTAGTAGCTTATAGGGTTACAGCAAGATAAAATACAGATAGTACTTAAGTTTCAAAATTTGATGAGAAAAATTAATCCAGCATTCTATGCCATTGCCTAAAGTTATCTCATTCTGGACTTATTTTTATGATATGGCTGTATTTAGTTTTGCCAAAATAATTGCTGGCTTTCTGGACTGGTCAGTTAACTAAGTAACAAAGATTTTGACAACAGTCATGAAAGACTGATACAAGTGCAGGCATGCAACAGCCAAAATAATCTGTACTGTTATCAGTACTCCAGAGATACTTGTAAGTTATTGCAGCCTCCTCCTTCAGTACTACAGAAAAATTGCTAAATTATGATTACTAACCTAAGTTTTAAAGGAGTAATATTGTCTAGACTATTCATTTCTATTATTAAATTTCATTATTTTAAAGAGCGCTCCATAAATAGTTAAAAAATCTGCTTCAAATTGAGAAGCCAATCCAATTTATGGATACACTTCTCAAAATACATGATTTTGAACAACATTAAGCAATTTTGGCTGCTGGCACAACTGTTGTTCCACTAAAAATACTTTGTTATTATTTACTGAAATAAGTTTTTAATCCTCATGTAGGAACATTTCAGGTTATAAGTTATGAGAAGAGTAAATGCCGTGTTGAATGTAAAACCTGACTTAGCCCCCAACACTGCTGTTTTGTAGCCTTCTGTTGTTTACAGTCTTCTGTGTAACAACAGTACACTAGGGATATTTCAAAGGAAATCAATGGATATATTTTTATGTAGGTTGTAAATATATTTCCCCAAAGTTTTTGCAGTCACTTTGTCTACTTTTGGGGTGAAGTCCAGTAGTTTTTGAACAGCACACAGAGGCAATACATACATGGAGGTCCTCAGGATAGACATGGCATTCATTTAATTCAAGCATAAATTTGACAGATTTGAGTCTAGAACATTCTTAGCTCTACTGTGGCTATGTCATTCCCCACAGCAATAAAAGAGACCCCAATTATTAGTATAGCATTTGTGCAGATCTGTGTAGATACGAATACACGTCTGCTCTCTGCCTAATTATCCATCACCAAAACCCTCATGCCACTAAGGAAATCTAGGGAAACACACAAAATCAACAGTTTTATTTCTAATTAGATTTGGTGTTACCTTTTTAAAGTAAGCCCTTATTCTTTGAGAATGAGTTTTAATATGAATGTGGAAGAAATAAGAGGCAACTGACCCCTTGAACAGTTGGACTCCAATGATAGGCCTAAAAAAATTCTTTGTTTCTTATACATCATGAATTGCAGAAATCTTAGTGATCTGTTAGCTTGGACATAAACACAGATAGAGATATATGTATGTTTGTGTGTATAATCCAATGGTGGAGCCTCTGTTTATCTCAGATGAAATAAGATTAATTTTATCTCGGGTGAAATGCAGTAAGAAAATAATTGAAAAAAGTCAATATTAATGATTTTAGCTAAAAACCAAATAACAGGTGTTATGGTGCATTTTCCCTGCCCCGTTCCAGGCTGTAGTGTGAGAAATGCTTGTTCATGACAACAGGATGACAGCTACTGTCATCAATTTAAATTGTGGAAATAAGAGCAATTTTATCTTTATCACTTTCTAAAAAAAATTATTATTATTTGTAACATGCACAAGAGATTGGAAATAATCTATGGAAAATCACTCAATTTTAATGCTTAATGGATCAAAGTCTACTTTTAGTTATGCCAGTGTAAGCTAGTTGGCTGAATTGGAATTCTCTCCGTGTAACAGAACAGAATCTGTCTGTAAATTCACCTCTTTAATAAATAAGCCAAGTTGCTCACAAAGGTGATCTTAATAATGGCAAATTCAGTTATGCCAGCTTCTTTTGCTTTTATTGAACACTAAATAGCAATACATAATATTTCTTATTTAGAGGGTATTTTAATGCACCCATTTAAGAAGACGGTATTACTTTACATCAACACTGTGAGAGAATTTGCCAGAGATGACAGCGGGGTTCCAAAGCAATTAGATTCAAAGCAATTAGCAAAGATTTGACTTCGTCATGGTATCCAATGTGCCTGTAGTATAAGAGGAGAATTTTACATATCTGTGAGAAACCAGTGTAGTTTATGATCGTAGCTCTGCAGTACTTGCGTTTGTAAACTCCGTCCGTACATGTTGAGCCACCTGCAGATGCACCTTAAGCCCTAATGGAGACCGCCTTTCTCTGTCGAAGGCGGTGACTGACGCTCGTAAATGTCCGCAAGAACAGGAGAGCGAGCGCTTGATTTCATGTTGCTGAAGTAACTCACTTTCAGATCCGAACTAGCACCCTTGAGAAGCGCTATGAGCACCCCGTGTCCGTGGTCTCGGCCAAACAGCGTTTCCCTCCGGGGAGCAGCTCCCGCACGGAGGGCTGAACCCGCTGTATCCGCTGGGAAGTGCGGGCTCCCGGCGGACGCGCTTTCTGCCGCGGCGGGCGTCGCGCCCGGGCCGGCCATGGGTGGGACCGACCCGCCTGGCTCCGTCGCTGCCGGGAGCGCCCTACCTGCGGCGGGGCGGCGCAGGAAGGGGGCGGCGCGGCGGGGCGGCGGTTCCGGGCACGTCGCGTTCCTCGCCCCGGGACCCGCCGCGCCCCATGGCCGCTCCGCAGGACCCGCTGCCCCCAGGTGAGGCTGGCGCCGCGGGGAGCCGGGCGGGCGGGAGGGAAGGGGTGCCCCGAGGGGCCCCCGGAGTCCGGGACAGGCGATGCGCGGGGTGCGGCCCGCGGCGCCCATCCCGGCCGGGCAGACCCGGGGCCGCGGCTCCTGGGAGCCAGGTAAGGAGCGCAGCCCCGGCCGGGCTGGAAAGAGTTTTTAACTTGCTCCCTTCCCCCTCCGCACACGCCAGTTAAGTACGGTAATAATTTATCATGTGCTCTGCTGATGTGATTTAGTGTAACTTGTCTTGTCAAGCCTGCTCCAGTATTTAGCGTCTAAGTTAGTTTGCGCTAGTTAGCAGCATGTTCAAAATTCCTTTTTAAAAGACGTTTTCTTAGAAGCCCAGAGCTCGTGTGACTACGAAGTCCACACGCATTAACTTACATAGTAAATGGTAATGGTGCAAATTACTTTTAAGCACCTCACCTCTGGTGTGCCAACATCACAGATTTTTCCCTACCTATCTGCTCAGACGGGGACAAAGTTTTGAGTAGTTAACAGTAAACAAAAATGAACAAGTGCTTACGGACTTGGGCTTTTCAGAGTACTGAATATTCTAGTATAGTTTGCCATGTCTTCTCCTCCTGTTCAAATCTGTAACCAATGTGCCTCTGGTCAAAGCAACATTTTTTATTTAGGTTTAATCAAAGTGTTCATTTCTATGAGCACTCTAGTTTTAGAGTGATTACTTGTTTAAGTTGTGATTACTTAAATTGTCCTAAGTTAAATTATTAATGTGTATGCCCAGCCTTGGTGTGGAAAAGGTCTTAGGTGAATGGTTGAACTATGTAACTGCAGCCGACCTTAGGTGCATTACTCACTGCTATTGGTGTCAAGATTGTGTTGCAGAGAAAAACTGTAAAAGAGGGGAATGCTGTCTCTGCTATTTAGTGCTTTGTGACCCTCCTCCTGCTTAAACATCAAAATGCTGAGGTCTCTAAAACTCACTTTCAGACTTCCTTCCAATGCAAGAGTGCAAAGCAGAAATACTGTTGCACTGGTAGGTGCAGAGCATTGCATTCCCATTATAGTAGCAATATTGAACAGAGAGAAAAAGAGGCATTGGTACAAGTCTGCTGCTCTTCTTGCAGACTGGTCATATTGGGTGGGCCCTGGCAGAGCTGTGGCAGCTGCTGAGCAGTGTGCAGGTGCGTGGCAGAAATGAACCTCAGGAGCAACCACTGAACCTCATTTATATATGTCTGAGTCCATGTGCACATGCTGATTTATGTCTCAGTGGCTCCCTGCAGAAGTGTGGGGAAGTAAATGTGGTCCAGTGTCTGTATCCTGTCCGGGCGAGTACGCTGGTAGAGATTTTGTGAGGGATCCCAGGTAATGTTGTCATGAAGCTGTCTGTCAAAGTAATCATGCAACCAGTCAGTCAGATGATTCCCTCAGTTCCTGTTGGCCTTTCAGCATGCAAAACTGTGGATGGTTTACATCTGAAATAAACAGAGAACTTTCCTCTGTACTGGTTAGTGCACCTGTGTCCAGCTCTATGACATGAGCTGTGGAATGTTGGGGCAGATGCATGTGGGAAAGAGCGAAAGGACATTCAAATGCCTTATTCACAATAAAATACTAGGTCTGTGGTTTTCAGATTATCTGCCTACTATGAGTAGTCAACAAGACCCTGGTGAATCGTCTGCAGCTTAATATATGGAGTCTTTAATCTTAGGTGCAAATTTTCATACACATACGTGCCACTTATAAAAAAAAAAACAACCAAAACTGGGGACTTGGTAGTGCTCTGCAACCTCAACAAAACAAGGGAAATTACTATTCTTCATAAAGAACTATTAAATAAATGGAAGCAATTGAGGTATAGGAAATGAAATACTGTTTTAAAATACTTTTTAGAATGGATGCTAAGCAAGAAAAATGCAGATTCCCATGACGGTTTTTATATGTGAGACCTAGAAAGCAGGAGTGAGAGGTACTACCCTTGTACCCCATCACCTCTTGTGGAGAAACCCTTGGGTCTGTTAAGTCCTTGTTTCAAAGCCTGTATTCTCTGAGCTTCTCCAGTTTTTTCAGTGCTTCCCTCTGGATTGTGGAAAGTAAGTTACTAGTGTCAGAATGTACCTTGGTGGTGTGGTGGAGATGTAACAGAGAGTAGGGGACAGAGCCCTTACCATAGCTACAGTAGCCAGTGAGGTTTACCAAGGCATGGATGCCCTGTGAGGTCTGCCTTCATCTGCCTCAAGGCTTCTCTTACATGAGAAAAATAAAGTTCTGGGGATCGTTTTGTTTTTTTGGCTGGTTGCTTTGTTTTTGGTTTTTTTTGTTTTGTTTGTTTCATTTTGTTTTGTTTTTTAATTCATCTAAGAATCTGTAAGGAGTAGCTGAAAGGCCTCCAGAATAAACCAACAATAAGGTGCATGCTTTGCCACTGGCTTTGAGTGGAACAAGAGTGAGACTAGGGATGCCTAGGCTGTTCTTCTTCCCTACAGCCTTTCTTTGGCTCCCAGTGCCTCTTTGTTCTTCAGCTTTCCTTTATTGGGTGGGCTTCTCTTTGCCCAGTTTCTCTGCAGCTTTCCACTGCAGTTCCCACTAGGAGCCTCTGTTTTTGGCCCTACTCTCAAACAATGTCTTATGCCAGCTTATTATATTTTCTCATGTTCCAGTGACTCTCAACTTCTCTGTATTTGAGAGTTTGTGCTAACTGTTGATATCAGGACAGGTTTTATCCAGAACATTTTGTTAATACCATGTTTCTGGAGCAGAGATTTCATATTTACCAAAAAATACATGTGACAAAAACTTGGGGGGTTTGTTTATTTGTTTTCCTCTTCTGCATATGGCTTCCTAATTTGCAGTGTGAACAATGCTCAACTGCAATTTCATAGGCCCCTGCCTTCTTAAAATATTCAGTGTGCAAAGATTGTGCTCAGCCACCTGCCTGGACAACTCCTGTGGATTTCCTGGGGGCTCTGGCTTTACCTGGACTCTCAGGGACACCCAGGAACTGCTGCAGGTGGAGTGCCTCGCAGAAGCAGAAGGGAGAACAACTCTGTCCCACTGCTGCCACCGTTTTTATTTTTAGTTAGTTTATTTATTTATTTATTGTGCTGTCTTGCATTGGTCGGTGCTTCAGCTTGTTCTGTTGTATTGAGCGGATTTGCAGGAGTGGATCCCCAAACAAGCAACTATGCTAAATTTGAGCTGGTTAGAATGATGTCTGTGTAACTTCTGTTCTGTTTTGGGACTCAGTGTTTATAAGGTGTGCTTTGCATTTAATTGCTATGGCTCTGTTCTCTACTGGTTTTTATATTCCAAAGGAGGTAATCACCAAATTACTGATTACAGTTCTGTCTTACTGCTTGCAGCTGAAAACTTAATGTATACTTGTAGTAAGTGATTTTTAGAGTAAGAGTGACAAGAATGAAGATCTTACCACATAATTTAAAATGTTTTTCAAATTTTAAAATTTTTTATACTTATCAACAGAAGAGAGTGCTGAAAAATATGGCAGGATGATGATAAATTACAGGAGCAGTTTTATGAATCTTGACTTCTGTATGAGATTTATATAGGATTCTCTGTGCACTTGTGGTCAGTATCCCACTAATATTTGTCAATTTAGCTATTGATGCAGAGGGGTTTACATTTCATGATTCACCTGCAGGTACTTTGAAGATTTTTTTTATTCTCTTGATATGAATGTAGTTGAATTTTACTGTTTTATTGTATACAAATAATTAATATTTTGCTTGAATATTTTTCAATTAGTATTTTCAATTTTTTATTGTAATCTGGTGTTTCTTATAGTATTAATTTTTGTTGTAGTGGGTATGTTCATTTCCTGTTTGAATTATTTCTTTGAGGGAAAAAATTAAATGCTGTGAATAGGAGAACAGAACTTAGCTTTTAGAAAATTTACTGAATTTTATTATTTATTTCTGACATGTTTTGTGATTTTTTTTTTTCATTAAAGATAGTTTAGGATTTTAATTGCAGTCTGTCTTTTGTTGGGTGTCTTTATTACATGTAGTTTCTCATCTCTGTGCTAGTAGTTCTGATGTTTTCCAGTTTGTCATGTTGTCTTGTGAAGTATGACATAATGCATGTAATGGCTGCATAGTTGTGTTTTAGCTTGGTCAGACAAAGAAGCAAAATATGAACTGGCAGAAATACTTTTATGCAGTGATAAAGTTTTCTCTTTTCCAGCAGATCATGCAGCAAAAGAGCCAGTGGAGGATACGGATCCAAGCACTCTTTCCTTAACAATGGTATGTGTTTCTGGTCTAGTGCAGTTGAAATCATTGTAGCTCTCTATGGTTATGTAATGCCACAGTGAGGAAAAACATTCAAGGATGCTAACTCAAACTCTGAGTTTATATACAAGATCTTGCTTATCTGTATGACTGCACAAGCAAAGTTTAATTTGCTAACCTGTGCAGTCAAAGTATAAATAAAAATGCTAACAGGTGCATCAGCTGAACTGGATGGTATTATCAGTGGAGCTGTCCATGGGATAACCTCCAAAGGCTGTGGCAGTGCCATCTCTTTAAAAAAGCCCCAACAGCTGAGAAAAATTGATGTTGACGTTCTTCTCTCTACACAGTTTGGACGGATTAAAAATCCCACCTAGGGCTGAAAATTTCAACAGTACTAAACTATTATTACTTCCTGTAGCTGATTTGAAGGGATGGAAAGGTAGGATCCAAGAGCAGCGATGCCTTGGGCAGGCCCGGCTGAGCCGCAGGAGGGACCGAGCTGCGCCCTCTGGTGCTCGCTGGCACATGAGCCCCGCTTGTGTCGGGATCTCAACCATCCCAGGCTCCTGCCCAGGTGGGGGTGGAAGTGATACGAAATTCTGTGAAAACTTTTTAAAATGTGGCTTTCTGTAAAAGCCACACCTACTTTCATGTAAGGGCGAGGGCCATAGGGAAGGAGGTAAATTTCAGATATTGTAATAAGGTATGTTATGCCTGGGAATCAGTAGCTTTCTCCTTAAACTCAGTAATAATAGTTTCCTATTGCATCTTAATCAGCTATGTAAGTTTAGAGCAGAATGGGGAAATATTTCTTTTTTTTAATGCAGTAACATTTTATTAAAAGCTTAATCTGCTAAAAGAATTTGCAGTCATGTCTGTTCCTCCTGGCATGCATTGCCTTTTCAGGATTATCTTGCTAGTTCAGTACGAAATTTCTTTCCTAAACTTTTTCTTTCCTTTTTCACCAAAAATAGCTTTAAAAATACTGTAGCGAAACAGCAATCTCTATTACTTCTTCATGTGCTAATCAGCAGGGTTAATAATATTTCAGTTCCCACAAAAGAGTGTTGATGTATCTGATGATGAACAGATCAACTAGTAGCAACTTGAGATACAACTATAATTATGCACTTACAAAAATACATAAAGAAAGAGTATATAAATACTCTTTCCCCATCACAATTACACTCAGAATAGCAAACATTTGTGTTTCTTGCCTTTTTGTGACAGACTGAAAAATATCCTGTCCAAGACACAGGAGTACCTAAAGGTAAGTATTGTGAATTCTGTCTATTCAGAATCATTGATCTGTGCTGCCATCTGCAATAAAAACAATGATGTTACCCAACAGATTGAAATATTCATACTTTTTGCTAGACTTTTATATTTTAAATGTAATGCCCTCTTTATTTTTAAGGCCAGTTTGGTATGTATATCTAACTTTTGAAATCTCCTTCCCAAGTTTAGTTTTGATCTAAACGTTACTCTAAAAATACCATCATAAGACCTGGGTTCTCGATCTGAAAGGAAAATACCGTGGTGCCATTGAAAGACAGGGTTCAGACAACAGATGGTAGAGACATCATAATGTTAGATGGTGACTTTGAAGGGGCTATCAGTGCCTTCATGGTGTAGAAATACAATCAAGAAATACTTTTCAGGTCTTTTGCCTCTGACTGCATTCCCAGTCAGCTCTTTGTGCCATCTTGTATCTTCAGCAGGTATTAATACAGTCTACTGGGGAGCTTACTATTAGGTCCACTCTGCACAATTTCCTGTCTCTCCTTGCTGAAAATAGAGTGAGGAAGTGCACGTTCTTAAGAAAAATACATGGATTACACAGTGTGACTATCCTTCTTATGTTTCCTTGACATGTGGGTTTTTTGCTGTCAGCCCAGGCTTTGCCATTGACTTTTGTCCAGAGAATGCACTGGCAGGGGCATGGTTGAGGAGCACTCTGCAGATAGAGTGTTTCCCATCCTGTCTTGCACAGCAGATCTGCAGTGGGACTGATACAGGAAACCAGGCTTGTCACAATGGAAACTTCTGCTAAGGAGGGGGCGCTGTATACCACTGGGGTTAAAGAAAAGTTGGAGATTATTCAGGGGCTTGAAAAAGATAAACAGAGGAAATGAGCACTCTTCAGAAGTGTTGGTTTTTAATTTCACCTGTGACATTAGATCCTCCTCAAAATTAATTAGATAGATTCTGAATTTCAAGATTTTCAGTGTTGTTTGTAATCCAAAATTGCATATTTCAAGTGCACCTGATTTAAAAAGGAAAGCTAATGCATAAGTAAAAACATCAGCACTTTCTGTAAAAAGGAAGTGCACTTGGTTTATATTTGATTTTCATTTTTTGCTTCTGCTTACTAAGTGTAAAAGGATGTAATTACTAATATAGCTTGACATTTTCTCTATGAAGTTGAATGTGACACAAATACCTCTTAGTAATTTGTTAATTTCTGTGAATTTAATTCTTTCTTTGAGAATGGCTTTCCATAGTTATTTCTATTAAAAATACAAACTTAGAAGTATGAGTCTGTCAACAAAATATTGTAACAGATGTGCTAGTCTGATTCTGTATATCACACAATTATGATTGTTTCAAATTTAATGTTTGAAGAGACAAGTACAATGGCAAGAGGGACTGTCTGTTGCTTTTATTGGTCAGTTAATTAATTGGCCATTTTGGAGCCATAGCTTATTAAAGTTCTTGGCACCCTTTACAGATAATGAAATAAAATGGAGTTAAGGGAACTTTTTTATATTGTAGAGGTCGCCTCAGTGTTTATTGTGATTTGATAGTAATTCTATTTCCACTCAAATATAGAACAAATTTCACACATACTATTTCCACAGTTTTGATACTCATGCTTCATTTTCAGACAGACTTTGTTTTATTTTGGGGTTTTTTTGTTGTTGTCTCTGGACCTACAGTCATAAATAATAATGATGATCCTCTACTAAATATTGACATTACTGGGGATGAAATATCTTTCAGCAGTCTTATAAAACCACAAAAAGGGGAGAATAATGATTTTTAGTTTTCTTTTTCTTGGAAGTGTAAGGATGATCTTTGATTCAGATCAGTTTTCTGAGTGAGTTAAGAAAATACTGCTTCTTTTTGTTATGTAATGATTCATAAAGATAATAGAGGTTCTTCAATGAGATCTTGCCACTAAACAAACAACGAATGGAAACATACCAGTGCTATGAATGTATTCACTCCCCTGGAGCATTCTTTTGTGTAAAAACATGTAGAATATAACCCTTTTTAAGGGTACTGGGGAATGCTGTGCTTTTCAGTAGACTCCCAGGGCTGTTGATAAACACACTTTGAAATGGATTATTTCAGTGCTTCAGCAAATTCCTATGTAGTAGAAATCAGCAGGATGAGTCCAGTTCATTAAGGGGCAGAAAAAAAGATAAATATCCAGGACTTATTTTAACTGTCATTTTAAGTGTGATGAGAAAAGCAAAACAAAAATTAGGGTGACTTGTGACATCTTCAGTCTACTTGGTTGTATTGGTTCAGTTAATATTCTGTAGTCAGCTTTCTGAAAGAACAACATGACTCTTGCTTTAAAAATAGTGCGATGTTTGTTTAGAAAACAGCTGCTACTCTAATCTCTGCAAGGATTATATTTCTTCTCACAGTCACGCTCTGCATGATTGTTACAGAGTCTGCTGATTTAACATTTTGGGCTTTTAATCTAGCAATTCCCAGTGTTTGATGATGATATGGAGTTAAATTTTGTATATTAGACATCTATACTATAATTTATGTTTATAGTCTTACTATTTAAATTTGTGTGTGAGTGGAAGACTAGTGTTTCACACTCTGCCATAGATGAGGAATACCTAACAGATCAAGTTACTTTGGAAATTGCATCTGTGAACATCAAGACCCTTACGTCGGATTCTGGCCTAATCCAACAGGTAAGAAAAATTATACTTGAATGTGAACTAAGTTACTGCTGTTAATTAGGATGATAACAAATAAGTATATTTTCAGACTATATCTGAAGAGCACAAAATTATCCAGTAAAACAGACCAGAAATTTGTTTTCTTTTCAAGAGTTCAATGAAGGGAGCTTTTGTGGAGAAGAACAAAAAATGTGATTATTTTATCATTAACATGTACTTTTTAGTTTAAAAAGGTTTAGATCAATGTAAACATGTTCTGAAGAAGAGCCAGCAAAGAGTTAAAGCTTTGTCATGCATGCTGTCCCTTCAGTGAAAATATTTCCTGGTAAAAATAAAGCCAGGCAGAGAAGAGGTGAAGAAGTAAGGAATCCTAGATTTTGCCCTTAGGGAGGCATTATACTGTTTTACTTTGATTTCGAGACACTGCTCTTCCCGTAGTTGAAACACTGTCCAATTTTTGTGAAATCTTACATTGCCATAGTAAGGGCAGTGCTGAGTGACTCCCATGCTCCATGGTTATCATCTTTCAAGTGAATGTTATTTGCTGAATTTCAAATTGATTCTCTTTGGGTTGAGCAGAAAACTTGGAGAAGAGAAATGAATGAGCATTTTCCAGCAAGATGAAGAATTAAAAGGAGTTCCTAATGCCAGAGTCCCAGCTGAATTCCATCAGAAACAAACATGTATGCATTTCACAGATGATGGAGGTAACTGTTCCTTCCCATCATCAAGAAGAGAGCACTTATTGGCAGCTTAGAATCACTGTGAAGATAATTCAGTGTATTAGGGTGGTTCCACAGAGCTGGAAAACTTTCTGCTTACCTTCAGACTGTACATAAGTTTATGGCTTTGATTAGACCTGTAGAGGATGATTGGATCTTCATTGTGGGCAAAAAAATATTCTTGCTTAATGCCTTCATTTCCCTGGCAGTAAAGCTACATTGTCTTATTGCAATTACATTACAAGAAAGTGATCTTGAATAAACCTGAGTGCATCTGACTTGATAAATTGGATAATGAATGATCAGTAAAAATATGAATTTTGAAAAGAGATGTATGGCACAGGTAAGTATTGCTGCTTTTCTCTGTACTTTTTGCAGTACTACCCACTCTTATATTTTATGCCTCATAGGGCATGTATAATGACATAAGGTCACTTGGGCATTGGTTTTCACAATAAGGTTTGAACTTTAATGAATTGATAAAGTCTGGGAAATGAAGGTCAGGATAGCAGTAAAGTGAACAGTATCTGCCTTTTTTATTTTTATTTTTTTTTATTTTTAAATTTGCTTTTTTTTTAAATTTCTGGCGAGGCTGAGCTGCCTTGGGAAGTTCCTCATTCTCCCCAAGGAGTTACCCTTCTGGGAATTTGCTCCTTGAGGCTCAGTAGTAAAATTTTGCCTTTTTAAGGAATTTGTGGGAGTGGAGACAATCACTATAATCAAGAACTTCAGGTTTAATTTTTTTTAACTTTGGTGCTTACATATTGCCATGAATGCCGAGTTTGTGTTTAAAAAGTGCTGTCCAGATAAAGCTGTTGTGGTAGAAAAGTAAACTACTAGAAGATAATGGCAGGGCTTACTCACTTGCAATTGGCATGGGCAGTGTTAGATCTCTCTTGAGCAGAGAGCAGACATTTTGATGTTGCATGTGTGGTCTTGCAGTTTTCATGGAGTCAAGAAATACTAAAAACAGTATGCAAATTTTTTCTTTCTTAACAAAGTCTGTAAATATTTTGGAGAGATTTCACCTTCTTTATAATTAGATGGTGAATGTATGCAAGTTCACCACAGCAACTGAAACTGCCTCTATTCTATTTTTAGTGGATTTCTTAGTAAAGAAGATGTAGCAGGTAGGACTAGAGTATCTTATTACACTAAATTGTTACCCATATATTGACTTTTGTTTGTATGCGCAACCTGCAAAATTAAGAGGCCTGCTATTACACTTTTGGAAGAATGACACAGTACAAAAAGATCAACAATACTTCATTGCAGCCATCTAAGGGGAAAATCCCCTTCTACTTTCATCTTTAAATCCTCAACAGAAGAAAGCTATTTCACCGGGCTCACACCTGCACCCTAAAGTAAGGGCAGCTGCAGTTTACCCACAGTTCTACAATCAAGGGCTGTCCTTCCAGTTTTTAGAGGTTGCTAAGTAGTAGAATTTAAATGTTACAACGTGTGTTACACTCAGGCTGCTAAGTAATCTCATTATGTTTAATTAGCAGACGAAACACCATTGAGGGAATGTTATCTTCAAATAGGAGGAGTGTTAGATATGAGCCACAAAAATGTTCATGTCTACCTGTTGTCTATAAAAGCTTCCTATGTTTGTAAAGAAGTTTGTAAAAAAAAATTCTCCACTTTGCCTAGAGCAACAAAACAGTCCCTTAGTGCTGCTTGTTACAGGCAAAATTATAAGTTTTTACATTGCAAAACATTTAAAAAATCTTTTTAATCAAACTATATGAATTGTTAAATAACTTTTGGGTGTTTAAGAGAGTTAGTCAAAGGATGCAATGCTATAGCATATCATTAATAAAATTGCTGTCATTCAGTTCGTACAACCAACAGGGCAGTTTTATCTGCAAAAGCATGGAAATGCTGCCTGAAAAGACTGCAGATTTTTAACAATTCCTCAAAACTATATGTATATTCCCTGTATAAACTGAATTTACAAGTAGCTTGGGATTTTTTTAAGTAATCTCCTGCCAGCTGTAAATTAGTCAAATACTTATTCTAGTGTTCAATTACATTCTTTTATTTTGACTTTATATTTATTTTCTGCTTTGTAGCCAGAAGACAAAGACACACAAAACCATACTGACAAATCACTTTCAGGTAATATGTCACCTTTATTGTTCTCCGTATTTTATTCCTAGGTTTTATTTGAAAGTGCTTTTTTAAAAACTATTTGTCAGAACAAAGAGCTGCCTGGATAATTAGTGCTTATGGAGCTCATTTCATTTACAGCTTCCCCTTTGTTTTAAGAGGATGGTGATCAATGATGCAGACCATACAAAATATGCAAGTTGGGCTTTCCAAATACATTTAGTACCTCTGCCTTTGGAAGTGATGTGTAAATATCTGTCAGGAGAGAGCAGAAGCTGGCAGTAGGCTGTGAGTGCATATCCCATTGTTGTGTGAGTTCTGCTGGGGAGGGGTGTGTGTTTATGATATACAGTTCTCTTAGTCTAACAGTAAGAAACTGAGTAAAGAAGCTTGTCCTATCAGGTAGCATTAGGGTCCTGCAATTAGCTGGGTAGCTTGTCAGCGTCTAGCATAGGGGCACCTTAGAAAAGCAGGATTCTTTATGATGCTTTTGATAGTCTTCCAGATGGTATAGCACAAGAAGCAGGTTGGTTTAGTTTTGTTTACTTATATGTGTGCCCTTTTACAGAGGTGTTTTCTTTACCTCTTCTTCCCTGTTTCTATTGGAGGACAGAACTTACCTGGCAACCCTGCCAGAGTAAATAAGATGGAATTCAGATAGGGTGCTCTCCTTCCCTCTAAGCTCAGCCAGAATTTGATTGGATTATATTCATTTTGCCTTGTTTGTATTAGTAAAAGTTGGTATGAATGAAACAAGAAAGTTTTGTTACTTCAGCAAGAGTTTAGGGTTCACAAGAACAGAAGAGTTAACATATTCTCCTTTGGAGAACAGCTGCAAGCCTGTGGAATACCTGTGAGCTAAGATGTCACCAGAAATGTTTTCCTGAACAGGGAATCTAAGCATTTGTATGAAGTTGTGTCTGCAACAGTGTTATTGCTGCACGTCCTAACTTGTTGAAAACTTCAGAAGTTGTCCTTGGCCTGCTAAAAAAGCAATCTGATGAGCAATGTTACAAAATTAACAATAGTCGTTCTTTCTTTAAAAATAAAATACAACATGCATGCAGACATTATATTCTGGATTTTTCACACAATTTGACAATAATTACTGAAAAGAAATAATTGATGTTAAAAAAGGAGCCACAAAATCCCACAAACAAAGAGCCTTAACAGGTGCTGTTGTCCTTATGAGTAGGTGGCACTAACTACCAGATTTGTCCTTTGCCAGAGATACAGTTCAGGCCTCTGATACAGCACTTGTAAATTGTGTGTCACTGTTTTCTGTTTTTTTTTTAAATCAATCTTTTGATTAATATCAGCTCCTTTTTCAAAGAGTTTGTCGGAACTAGGACTAGCTACTTCCCTATTTCAAGGTATACAGTGAGGCTGGAGCACAGAAACTTTAGGAAAAGCTAGGCTGTGTCCGTTATCTACTGTTTGGAGATACCACATTCTCCCTGCTTTCAAAAAGGAGCATGGAGAGTTAAGGACATATCTGCAGCCAAAATGCTTAGACCATGTCTTGCACTGTTGCAGTGTGAAAGGACTTAATGTTAGAGTTTGACTAGACGTATGACACAAACTGGTTTCTACATAGTTTAAGGGGTATTAATATATAGTATAGTCTGATAGCACCACATTGTTCCCAGTTTTGGGAGACATACTGACTATGGTGTGTAGGAGATTTCCAAATGGCAATTTTCAGTATTTGATGCACATTTTAGAACATATCACCACCTCTTTCCAGCAACTTGGTATTTTTTTTTCTCACACATGGAGGATTATGCACTTTATTTCTTTTCATGATGTACATTTAAAATAGGCTTTGTTGGTAAAATAGGGACAGTTTTTATTGCATGAGCCCTTACAAAGCAAAGGAACGTATCTACTTTTTCATTGTGTGAAAATACTAGATGTTATTTGTGTTTGGATCTGTCAGCAGAGATTCTCCTGGTGCATGTATTTCATGTTATTATAAAGACAGCAGCAAAGAAATGCAAAACCTTTTCCTTCATTCTACAGCGAAGGTACACAAGATGCATGGAATGCACACATAATCCTGTTGGTGATGTAAGTGGTCATCATGGCAGATTCAAGGAAGTGACATTGTTCCAAAACCACTGCATTGAATCCTATGTCTTTTCTGTAAAAGTATAAATATAGTATTTTCAAAATTACTGTCTTTTAGATTAAAGCCACTTTTGATTAGAGTGTAGTGAAGTGAGAAGTTTTAGAAAGCTGATTTCATGAGTTCTTCATGAGGAGAGGCATTGCATATCACTATTCCAATTTTTTCAGAAGCAATTCAAAGCAACATAATGCTCCTCAACCCTTTATGCTTTTAACTTTGTTTCTGGTGATACCACTGCAATAGATCCTAATTGCTTTCCATGTAATGGTCTTCACTGCAGATCTCAAGAAAACCTGCAAGGAAAATGTCACCTGCTCCTTGTGCTTATTCCGTGCACCAACCATCAGTGACATGCTCAATGATGAGGACTTGTTGTACACGGTGAGGCTAAAGCTGGATCCCTGCCATCCAACGGTGAAAAACTGGAGAAATTTAGCAAGCAAGTGGGGGATGACTTATGATGAATTGTGCTTCCTTGAACAAAAGCCCCAAAGTCCCACCTTGGAATTCTTGCTACGGAATAGTGACCGGACTGTGGAGCAGCTGATTGATCTCTGTAAATTTTATAAGAGAATTGATGTTGTGAAAGTGCTGCTGAAATGGGTGGAGGAGGAATGGCCCAAGAGAGGGAACAGAACTTACCAGAATGACTTCTAGTTCAAAGAAAGTTGTTAGTCTGTATGTGTTAAATGCTAGCTACCACTAATACACTGGAAGTTTCCCTTGCGAGAGAGAGAAAGCCTGTACTGAGGGTTTATATAGTGTGTGCGCTTTATCTACTGTATACACAAATATAAGCTTTATGCCCTCAGGGTTGCAAAGATAACCTTCCAAAAGTGGATGGAATCATCCAGGTCGTGTTCTTGAGTCTGCAAATACCTTCAGTTCCTTTGGTGCTGTTTACAGCCTTCCTAAACAGAAAGGGATTGAAAAGGCCAGACCACTTGTTTTACTGCAGCAGTTGTGAACCATATCAGTTATGTGCTGCTGCTATTGGGAAAGTCACAGTTAGAAGGCAAGCCTCTTGGCCTTACTGGTAGCCCTTCCACGTTTTGTATGTTCTTCCTAGTACAAGATGAGGTGGAATCTTTTTCATCCTTTTTAGTTGTTTTATAAGCTTTGTGACACTATTTTTGTCACAGGGACACCTCAGTGATCCAGGCAGCAGTTTGGATCTGAATGTTACAATTAACTGATTATTCAACATCGCATTTGAGCAAATTAAGTATCTTTTATGAACAAGAGTAGACATTAAACAATAATAGATGTTAAACAAAATAATTACTCACATGCTACTACGTCATAGGCCATATTTTTACTCTAAGAGGAAGTTATGCAATTCAGAGAACTTTTCAACACATAATTTTTTGGGGCCAAAAGAACCAATTAAAAGGTTCTGCACTTAAAATTACTTTCCAAAAATTTAAAGACAGTGTACACTCTGAGTGCATGTATCAAATCCCTCTCACTTTGCAGTGTGAGATGATGGCACCACAGGGTATTTTTAGTATTGACTGTAACTTCCCTTTTCACAGGCTGTGGTTTTCTTTATGGTCCTGTGGGTTGGCCTGCTTTCTGTCCCACACCAAGGCAGTTGCAGTCTTGTGTGAAACTAGCACTATATGTTGTTGATTAAAGCCACTCTAATGGAAAATGAACAGCTGAATTCACCTACATCCTAGGTGGATGGTTATTAAAGCACTTACAGTGGTTTAGATTGATTTTTTTTTTAAAGAATTTTGATAGTCTGAATTACACTGTTTACATTTTAAATGTTTCAGAATTGGCCTTTTTCCTACCATTCTTCTGACATCTCAGACAATGTAGTATGTACATAGGTGTATATACCAAAGCACTGGTCAAGATGTGGGGCAAAACTAGAATGGGATGCAGGTTTACTGTTTACTTTTCTCAAGTAGAAATAGCAAGAATTAGTAGCAAAGCTGAGGGAAGTCTAATGCTGTATGCTGAACTTCTTACTCTAAGAGATTGAAAAGGGACCTCTAGTAATACTTTACTGTAGATACTGAGTGATATGGTTACAGAGGAGGTAGAAGTAAAGACTAACATTTTCAATGTCAGGTACTTGTTCTGAGCTGACATAAAATTAACTTTATTTTAGTGACTTCAAGAAGATGAAAGTTTTGTTTCAGGATAAAGAAATTTACCTAAATTTGAGGTTTGAATTTTTAATTTTTTAGGAAAGACTGGAATTTTTAATGAATTTTTTTAACCATTCCTCAAAAAAAGCTGCTGATCCTTAAAACTCTAGTTTTCTAGCTGTATTTTAAGGAGGAAATTTTACTGCTCTGTGTTGTTGCAGTTCAGGTGTTTAATGGTTTTTAATGGTGGGGGTTTCCCAACAGATGTCTGTCAGCTTCTAGCTTTTGGCATTAATTTTCTGTCTTGAGTTAGATGCTCTAGATTCAGCTTTGGGGACCATTGCTGCTGCTTTCGGTTCCTACAGAGGCATCCACTGCCGATGTGCAAACAGCTCATAATGGAGTTGTCCAACATAATTCCCATACCTTGGGCTGACTGCATACATGATTTAGGATCATATGTCTGTGTGTTAAGTTGTTCTTCTGACTGGTGAGTGCTGGCATGTATGCACATAGCTTTTCCCTCCCATAACATGCCACAGTATATCTGTGTGGTATTATAATATGCTGTGCTTTGGTAGATCCAGACCAGCTAGGAGCTGGAATCCTCACCTAAGAATCAAAATGGGAATATGAAACAATGCAGTAACATTCCTGAATCAACATGTTCAACTGAAATCTACCCCTTTTCCTGATTTCTGGGTAAAACTTGTAAATTTTTGAAGAAGCTGTGGTTTTGTGAAGATGAATTTGATCCCTTGAAGCTCTTCAAAAGTCAATGTCAGATGCAAGAGTTCATGTTGAATGGAAATAAAGCTGCTTCTGAGAGTTCATAGGTGGATTCTGTATAAATTCAGCTATGAAGGTTGAAAATGTTAGCCTTAAACTTCACCATACACTGGATTACTCATTACTATACTTGAAATACTTTTTCCCCTCCTTTTATGGCATAAATGGAGATGTACACACTTTTTTTAGTTTTATATCTGTTTGCAAGATATTGGTTCTGAGTGTTCAATTTATTCTTATGCTTCTGTTATAATGTATACTATTTTTAGAAGAAATATAGTTGTCAATGTTTGACTTTATTGTATTTGTTTTTATTACAGCTAGGAAAACAGCTGTTTTTCTTCTCACCAGTCACCTTGGAATTGCTGAACTATCAATTAGTCATTCTGTTTAAAAAATTCCTTATACATTAAATTAATGATGTCTTAAAGCACTTATATTTGCAACACATACTGCTGTTGAAGAAAGGAAGATGCATTTTTTAAATCTTTTTCACATGAAAAATGAGTTAATTTTGATAAGATGATGAACAAAAATATTTATATAGAAACTTGTAGCTGAGTTACTGAATACTGAATATGAAACCTGTATGGAGTGAACTTTTCCTGAATTAATAACCAATCTGATACTGGACACTAAAAAGGCTCTACTAGGCTACCAGTTTTGTTCCATTATATCCTTTTATTCCTGTATAATACCTGCTCTCCCTTCAGGGATTTCCATATTTTGCCTGCTGTCTCTGCCTGCAGGATGATCAGTGGCCTTTGCCACCCATTTTAGCTTCTATGAAGCTAAACCTACTGTATTATTTCATTCCTGCAAGCTTATCTAAGATACAATGAACTTAATAGCTGTTCTTCAATGACAAAGTTATGGTGCTGTGCTCCAGGAGAACCTAGTTTTTCTGTGCAGACAACTATGGGGTATACCCAGCAAAATGATGACAGGGTCCAGTTGCCTTACTCTCTCCATGCACTTCACTTGGATCTGTGGAGAGGATGGGTTTGGGATTGTCCTTTGGAACCTGTCATAAAGGATAGGTATAGTCAGCATGGTCCCAGATGCTTGGTTGAAATAACTTGTACAGAAACTGTAAAGCAAAGGTTCTTCCTGAATCAATACTGAAAAATGGAGAGCTGCAGCTTGGCCTGGGCAGTGCTTTGTGCAAGAGACTGCATGTTTTTCACGGTCTCAAAAGGCCTCCCACAGTTCCAAGTCAAGCTGTCAACAAGAGGAAAGAAATGTAAATTGTGCCTTATGGTTCTTTAAGATAGGGTAGCACTCTTGACTTGTGGCCAGATATAGCTGGAAATTATTTGTCAGACAGCAGAATTCTTTAAACAAAGTCAAAGAAAGTGCATTTATAATAACTTAAAGAGCAGCCTACTTGTGCAATTTTTGCAGCAGATCATGTTCTTCTGTCCATGAAGGCAAAGCAATTAGTTATTCATAACTACTTTCAATATATCTATATATCTCGTACATTTTTAATTTTTGACTCAGTTTTGGACAGAAGGGCACAGCACCATTAAATGAGGACATGAGCTTGTTGCCTGTTTTGACAGAAAAGTGCTTTTCTTCCACACTTTTCATAGTCCCTGAGTTCAGCTAGTTGATTCCATGGATAGAGAAGGTATGGATCTACTGGTCAGACAGGCTGAATATCAGCAGCACTAAAAGAACTTACTTTGAGAGTCTGTAGTATTTGCCTGTATTTTGGCCAAGGACTGGCACTGACTCCATCTTACAAGAAACTGAATGCAAAGAGAAGTTGACAGCCTTGGGAAAGGGTTGCTGTGCCCTCTGTTAGGGGCAGAGGGGCAATTAAAGCTGGGCTTACTGACTAGCTTGATCTCTGTATTTTGCCTTTGTAAAACAGCGATTCTTGATTTCAAAGGCAGGTCACTTGAAGAAATGTATATTTGTATTGTGATAATGAGAGTTGCCTGAGATTCTTAAATGAGAAAGAGCAGCACAAGTAACTCGGATAATAAATGTGTTCTATGTACCTATGTACCATAAGGGATGGATACACAACTTTACACATTCATGTGAAACTGGTTATTCTTTTTTGATTATGAGTTTGCTTCAAAATTACCCAATACTTAATTTGGGAATGCTTTTTGCCTCAAAAAATAACTGAAGTTTCATGTTGTTGGTGACATAAAAAATAATTTACATAACTAAAAAGTTCCTTAACAGAAAGAGCCAGGATAAGAAAGGGGCACCCAAATCCTTACAGTGGTAAAAGTATCTTGAATCTAAGCTGAGAATTTATTTTTGTCTTTGCACCCAATCTATGTGAGCTTTCCCTACTTCATTCACAATCCCATGAACAGTTTTTTGGTTCTTAACTTACTTTTGCCTCTGCTTTCTCTGAAGCTGAGTTGTTGACTATCTCAAAGGTGTATTAAAAGCCTGATCCTCTCTAACCATCAGGAAACACCTACCATCTCGTGGTGAGAGGTGATACTACAGCCCTGGCCCTTCTCCCTTGAAAATGCAGGAGAGCTGAGGGCAGATGAACTCATCTGTAACTGCAGAGGCTCACCCGGGATATCCAAGAGCAACTGCAGTAAAGATGAAGGTGGAGTTCTAGGGATCTAGGGTTGGTCACAGTTTGGAGAACATTACACAGTCTTTACCTTTGCACAGATGTGTGACATTTCCTGGTTGTTATCTCCCTAGGTAGGCAGTGACTGAATTACTGTGTGCAGATTGTGACACAACTGCCTGTTGTGGTGGAGATGTGGCAAGGTGAGCAGACAGGGCAAGCACATGCATAGGTTTGCTCTCCTATCGCAATACAAATGAAGCAGTGATCCTGACTACTTGAAGGAACCTAGTGTGTCACTGATTTAAGAAAGAATGGGTGAGTATGTTTTAAGGGTTATATGGCCTATAATTGGCTTTCAAAAGGTCTAGTAACTTCTTGTTTGTTCTGTGGCCCTCATCTATCTATTCTGTATCTTGTTTGCTCTTATGCTTCTCTTCAATGTTTTGCTTTAAAAAGCGGGTAATGCAAAAAAAAAAAAAATAGAATACTTGTTAGTCCCTGAAGCAGTTGTAGCATTTTAATCTTTTGAATCCGTAAGCCCGTTTTAATAATCATGACTTTTTGTTTTGTTTGCTGTAATTTGCAAGCTTTAAACTGAAAACTGGAAGATCTGAATGACTGCTGAAACTAAATAGTGACATATCAAGGAGGAGTTATGGAAGGCCACTGGCTAAGTTGTAGCTAAGTAAAAGCTGAACCAGCTGGGCTGTCAGCTGACATTTAATGTTGGTGTACCAAGAGGTGGTGGTGACTCATGTCCTCTTTGAGTCTAAAGCCTTTCAAAGAAGCTAGGGGAATAATTTCTATCAGAAAATGTTGTAATGCGCAAACAGCTCCACTAAAACTACAGAAGACACAGCAATGTTAGTCTTTTGATACCATATGAAGTCCTTAAGCACAAAATGTCTGCTGACATTGCTGCAGCCTGGTGTGCTAGAGGCTTTACCCCTGTGGCCTGTAGTACTGTATAAACTAGGGAAAAATTAGTTATTCTGAACAACAATGTAAAAAAATCAGCTGGGAGTAACTTCAATGGGCACTAATGGAGACTAGTGTTTATTTGTGTCAAGTCTAGGGAATTCCATTATTGGTGGAAATTTTGTAATTGGAACTGTGCATAAAATACCAGGCCAAGTAAGTATGACTATGTGAGTTTTCACCTTGACTTTGGACCATGGCTTGCTACCCTGAGAAGCACAGGTTACAGGCTTGGCATCAAGGACAGGAGAGGCAGGTAAAATTTCTTAGGGGTAACAGGGTCCTTGATGACATGCTACCTTATGGCCAAGAATAGCTGCTATATTTGCTTCACCTGAAATTGGCTGCATCTGTCTTGACAAAGCACTTCCATTTTTCCAGCAAGCAAAATTCTGCTGGAACATGAGAAGTCTTTGCTGACAGGCTTACACATAGTCCCAGCAATGGTTGAGTGCACATCAAATTTAAAAGAAAATGACTGAATTAGGACTTGGACTATGGAAATAAGGGAAGACTTTGTTATTTGCTGTCAGGACTGCCATTAGTAAATGGTGCTAAAAATAGCAGTCACAAGAAATCAGCCAGAGAGTGACAGTCTGTGAATAAAGCAACAGCGGTGTTGCACAAAGCTGCTGAAGCTGCAACCCAACGGACTCAATGTCAATGCTACATCAGGTTTGGGAGCTGAAATAGGGACTTTCCTATTTCAAAAATTGCATGAACTACCTATGACTCAGCCTAAAATCATGTTAACCACCAAGCAGCTGTTCTGCTTCAGTAAGGAACTGGATAATTCAAATCACTGTATTTCCTTTGGATTATTTCTTCCCAAGAAGTAGTAAAGTAGTAAAACTTTATATTCTGTGGTTCTAGAAACACTTCCACTTATTGCTCTTCTTTCAGCATCACATTTTTTATTCCAACCTTTCAGCATATTTTTTGTCTTTGCTGTTTGACCTGAACTTTCAACCCTGCTTTGAGGTTGCAGTCTAATGCTGACAACTGAGTGTATTTCATGTACTTATGTCAGTCTGGTTTTATTAAAGTGTTCTACTCTTTCAAACACAGTGCCTGGTAAAATAGCTTCAAAGAAAAACGAAGTGGTAGGTCAGGCTCTGGTCCTTTTATTTGTTCTCTTTTTAAGTAGTGCTGTGGAATTATGTAGAATAGTTGAATAGCAGGCTTTTTGCTAGCCTGTGTGTGACAACACACAATAGTTGTCAGTCCTCTCTCACAACCATGTATGATTCTAAGGTACCTTTCCCCAGGCAATTTGCTTTGCTGCTCTTTTATCTGAGTATGTAATTTCTGCAGTTTTCCTCAAAAGAACTGTTATCATACTTTTCTGTGAATGAATCCTTCAAATCTTATATAGCTGAGCTGAGGTACCCATTAAAACAGCAATCCTACAATTACTAGCAGAACTCTAGCAAGTAGCTTTGATTTGAGATGGGGCTTTTGTGTTGGTTAACTGTGGAATAGAAGACTGGATATTATCTAGCTAAGATACTGTAGTGGTCTTAGTGACAAGTTGCTGAATTCTATAGTGAATTCTAAATTCACTATAGCCACCTACACTGCTTTTTGCAAGGCAAAGAAATACTGAATGCCTTTAATTGAATAGGAGATGGTGATTGAAGCTTGTGAGCCTTTTATACTGCACTCTTTATTTTTGTGCTCATCTTTCCCCCATCCAGCATATTTACAAGGGGAACCTGAAGCAGTGCTTCTCTGAGCAGATTGTTGTTTCACATCATGAGCTGTAAAACTGCAAGCAACTTCATTGGCCTTCTTGCTTACTAGACCAAAACTGCCAAAATCACTCCTAGTGGGGCCTGCAAGGGAACAGGAGGATGGAAGCATGGCCTTGGGGTGGTGGTTTTAAGATTGAGTTGGGTCTAAGATTTCCATGTTTCAGAAACATCAAGGTTCTGGGGCAGCGAATTATCCAGTATGAGCTTTGAAACTGTGGTCTGGTCATAGAGATGACCACTGTCATCGAGGGTCACTGGAGAGCCTGGAGAATTGGGCAGAGAGAAACCTGGTGAGGTTTAACAAGGGCCAGGGCAGGATCCTGCACCTAGGGAGGAAAAAGCCCAAGTACCAGCAGAGGCTGGGGCTGATGTGCCAGAGAGCAGCTTGGCAGAGAAGGACCTGGGAGTGCTGGTGGGTGAAAGCTGACCAGGAGCTGGCAGTGCCCTTGCAGCCAAGAGGGCCAATGGTATCCTGGGGGACATTGGGAAGAGTGTGGCCAGCAGGATGAGGGAGGTGATCCTGCCCCTACTCTGCCCCACAGAGCCCACATCTGGGGTGCAGTGTCCAGGTCTGGGCTCCTCAGGACTGGAGAGAAAAGGAGCTCCTGGAGAGGGTCCAGTGAAGGCCGCAAAGATGATCTGGGGTCTGGAATATCTCTTATGAGAGAGACTCTGGGAGCTGGGCCTGCTTTGTATGGACAAGGCTGAGAGGGGATCTCATTAACGCAGAGAAATACAAAGTTGAGTTCAAGAGGGTGATTCTTTTCAGTGATACCAGTGGCAGGATGAGGAGTAATGGCCATAAACTACAACCCAAAAACATAAGGGAGAACTTCTTTGCATTGAGGATGGCAGACCACTGGAACAGGCTGCCCAGGGAGGTCGTGGAGCCCCCAAAACCCATCCGAGCGCGTTGTTGTGTCACCTGCTCGAGGTGACCCTGCCTTCGCAGGGGTGTTTGGACTTGATCACCAGAGGGTTGGAAAGGACCTAACAATTCTGTGACTCTGTGTGCGCTGTGCCGCTGTAGCACGGGACCTTCAGAGGAAGCACAACACACACAGGAAGCGATCCCCCTCCCAAGGTGCAAGCCCAGCCTCGGGCCGCCACGAAGCCGCCTCAGCCCAGCCCCACCGGCTGCAAGGGCACGCGCCTGCGCGCGCCGGGGCCAGCGGGCTGCGCCGGGCGCGCGCCACAGCCCCCGCGCGGGCGGCGCCGCCGTGACGTCACCGCGGTGAGGGCCGGGGCGGGCGCGGGGCCGGGAGCGGGACCGGGAGCGAAGGCGATGGCGGCAGCGCCGGGCGGGCGCGTCCCGCGGCTCTGCGGGCGCTGCTGATCTCCGCGGGGCGTCCTGCAGGTAAGAGACGGAGCGCAGAACGCAGGGACACGCCCCCTGCCCGCCCCTGTGCGTGTCGGGCAGAGGGACTGCTCCTGGCGGGGCTGTGGGGAGCCGGGGCTGCCTCGGTTCGCTGTAAGGCTGAGGTGGCCGAGATTACTCGGTCCTTCCAGTGTCCTTCCACTGTTTCGGAGTGTTTGGTGTATTGCGGGGGACGGGGGGACACCGCTCTGTGTTGTACTTTAATTGCTTGTAGATATCCAGAAAGCGTCTCGGTAATTCTCTTTGCGGAAGCCTTGTTCGCACTGGTGCAAAATCTCGCTTTAATTGTAAGGACCGGCCGGAGTTACCCTCTTGAAGGTAACTCGTAAAGGACACGTTTTCTCTGTGTCACAGTGGGAAAGCTTCTTATTGGCGTCTGTGGCTTCCTGTTTGTCCATAGGGGATATTTCCTGCCCTTTGCAGTGTGGAGATACCAGGGCAGCCTGAGTATCTCCGTTCTCAAAGCAGAGCCGGGAACCTTAACTTGCCGTGTTGCAGATCTGGTGTTACACGTACCCTGGTAGTGGTTCTTCTGACAGAAGGGTGCAGGAGAGCTTTGCAGGTGCATGCCCTGCTTTTGACAAACAGAGCCTGAAAGTCAGCTTTCCTTCATTATTGCGACCTTGTCAATACAATCTAATAGGCAAACAAGAGAACCCTTAACTCATCACTTCGTCATAGTGCCACATGCTCTGCCAAGATCCTGTGCCAGGATCCTCTCCTAGCAGGATCTCGGTTGCACGCACAGGAAGTTCAGAGTGCAGGATGCTGGGTTGCAGGTTTCATTTTCTTGGGGTCTGCTGTTGGACTGTAAAGCATTAAAGGCAGAATTATTGTTTGATTTGGTCTTATTTTCTCCTTTTGAAAATGAAATCAATAAAATTTGCCTGCACAGGCAAAAGTGAATTTATGGTAGTATCCCTTGAGAAGGTCAAAGGGCAAAATAGTTGTGCAATATTAAGTTGTGCAAACTTAAGTTCTCTGGGTTGTATTCTAGATACTGGTCTTAAGTGGGTGAGATAATACTCATCTGGTCCAAATCTCCAATAAGATAAGCCAGATGTTGCAAAATGGAAGTCACAGACCTTGGGGTTTTGGTTTTGTGTTGTTTAGGAGTTTTTCCTGTGTTGTTTTTTTTTTTTTTTTCCTTGTTCTTCATACATTGCTTCCTGTTGACACTCAATAATGTGGCTAGAGCTCTCACCTTTGACTTTTTTCGTCTGCTTGTCATCACCACATAGCTTACATGTTACCTTGTGTCTCCAGAATATGCCAGAAGTAATACTTGGTAGTTTCATTTGGGCCCTGAATTTTGGTCACTTTGTTAAAGGATTTGCTAAAGAAGTTGCCGTGTAGCTGAGTATACTCACAAGCTTTATTTCGTATTAATGTTGTGCATATAATTATAGTTTTACAAACTCCTGTGATTACTTGCAGAGTTCGGGGATTGTATGTGTTGGAGGAAGAAAAATAAAACACCCTTTGTTTCTCTTTTTTCTCTAGTATTTCTTAACTCTATATAAAATAAAGGTGGAAAAGGCAAGGTCACCTTCCAAGGCTTGTCTGCCATGGGAAATCTGGGGATAGCAGGCTGCTGCTGACATTGTTTACCAGTGTGGCATCTCAGTGCTTTAAGCAAGCCTTTTAATTTCATATTTCAAAACTCCAGCAGATCTACTAGAAAGATGTTTGCATCATTTCTTGTGCTATTTGTAGTTGTACCTTGGAGGGTTTCACTTCATGTTGTGTCACCTTGTTTCCCTTTAATTATAATTTTTGGGTTTATTTTTTTGAAGGGATCCCTCATTTGGTGTTGCCTGATCAGTGAGTTCTTTACATACACTCCAGCAGTGACCACACAGAACTGACAAACTTCAGCTGGAGGAGAGAAGATGACATCCCTGGGTGCACCACAGAAGGAAATGCATAGACTGACCTTGGATACACCACAGAAAGAAATACGTGAACTGTCCTTGGATGCATCTCAGCAGAAAATCAGTAACCCGGTAACTCCTCTGTCTTGTCAGCCATGTCTGCCTTGGGAAATGGGACTTGGCTGTTTTATGTCAGTAGTATTGTTTTGCACAGTGAGGGACGCTACTGAGAGCTCTGCATTACTCAGGTCTTTGAGAGAGAACGTTACAGGTGACGTGAAGAGCTGATGGTGTTTAGAAATTGTGCTGTAAACAAATGGACTGGAGTTCTGAACGAGGGCAGACTTTCTGTCAGCCTTGGAGGATAATCCTGTTTTATGTACAGCTTATGTAGGTATCTGGCATTTTTGCAGAATGTGCTGGAAAGTATGATAAGAACTGTCTTACTTCTTATTCTCTGTAAGCATGGGTGGTGCCTGGCAGCTCTCCTGAAGTGTTTATTTTGTGGTGCCTATAGCTTCAGTCTGAACAACTAAACTTGGAATCTTTTCTCATAGTTCACATCTTAATTTATAATAAATCCTGTTTTCTGCAGAAGACTTGAGCTGACATGATTCAGCAATTGCAAAGACTGGATTTTACAGAATTTTGCTTGCCTAGCTCAAAGTCTAGAAACTTTCTCTGAAAAATTCTAGCATTCTCATGGTCTGTGACAGCAGCCTGACTTTGTCTTACCCTGAAGGGGTGACCTGAAGCTGTGTCTGCCATTGTGTCTTAAAAAAGGTAGTTCATTTGAACTTGCAGGAAATAGTGTTCTTACAATTCTGTGCTAGACCACTTTAAAAATACTAAAATTTGTAAAGTGTTTATGGGGAATGTACAGTAACACAGACCTGCACAGAACTTCCTTATTAGTTGCAGCTTTGCTCTGTCACATTCTTGGCCCCTTAGTGAATCTGAGTGTTTATTCCCAGTGTATGGTCACTGCTTGTAAAGTGAATAGAGTTAGGGATGAGAGAGAAATAGTTTCAACCTCCTTCATGAGAACCTAGCTGGAAGAGAAAGGAAAACACTATGATGAACCAGAAGGTGGAAAGACTGAAGTGCAAAAGGAAAGGGAGAATGGAAGTTAGTAGATGGAGATCTTGGTGGGAAAAGAGATGTGAAGAGAAGGATAAGGAGATGTTTAGGACAAATGAATAGTGTTGGAGAGAGACTAAGAGTCAAGCAAAATTGGGTGGCTGCAAGGAGACTGATCAGTATGATGGGTTAAAAGACTTAGCAGGAGAATTCAACTAGAGCTTAGGGGTCAAGAGCCTATTGTGGAAAAAATAATGAATATTTGGGATTGGAATATGGAGGCAGAGCTGGGGAAGATTATGCCTATGACTTTTTGCCAGCCTCTAGACAAGGCAGTGAGCAGCCTGCTCTATCAGCCCTTGCTTTGAGCAAGGCATTTCATTAGAGACACCAGAGGTGTCTTCCAACCTCAGCCCTTTTGTAGCAGGGCAGGCTATGGAAATGTCATTGTTCCAGTACATTGTTCCATTAGCAGCAAAACTTCATAGCTTTATTACAGGTTTGAGTTCTGAGATGTATTTCTTCATTACTGAACTGTTCTCAAGCATGCAGAAAATCTTCTTTCCTCCTTTATGCCCTTTCCTCCACCCACCTGGCAAGAAATTATGTCATGTCCCATCTGGTGGGGCAGCTGTCTGATATCCAGCATGCTGGATAAGAGCTTTTATCGGTACTTTCCTCTGTAAGACCATAATCTCTCCTCTTGTTTTATGAAAAATGGCATTTTCTTTTAGGAAGAACATAATCTTTGAGACCTCTCAAACTCAGTTGACATTGATCAGCTTTAGAGCTAAGTTTTGGAGGTCTGGAAGAAAGACAGGATGATGGTAGATCATGTCATGTGACAAACACTCTTCTTAATAAATGAAGAAAAAGAAATAGAAGAGCTTCTTGAGACATGAGGAAATTACAGGCACATTCTATGATGACAAAGTCTCATTAAGTCTGTGGTATTGCACACAGAAAATGCTCTATTATGGTTTGTAGGTTCCACATCTGAGCTTCTGAAGAGTTGATGGGACCTTTTCTTTTAAATAAATGAATCCTTTTGAATATTAAGAAGTGCTTTTGCTGCAGTTCCTTTTCAGTAGCATAGAACTTTGCTTTACTAAAGTGGTCAAGTCCCAGTATCCCTGACTGTACTTCTTTGGTTTGTCTACTGGCAGAAACGATCAGCAGTCTGGATTTAGGCAATTTCTGTTGTCATTCCTTTTTTCTCACAGATTAACAATTGTTGTCAGCAAACACATATTCTTTTCATATCTGCCTGTTTCATGCAATGGTCTATATATTTTAAAAATAAAAATATATCTTAACTTGTTTTATGGTTTTATGGTCCAGTATTCCATTTAAGAGTAGTAATTCCAATGTGTTTGTTATTTTTGTTGTTAAATTGCTGGAACTCTTGTTTGAAATTGATGCTTCATTTGAAACATACCCTAAAATCTTATAAACTTCCAAAACCAACCTTGGCAAAATTTCCTGTCAGTTAACCAGAGTAAAAGCAACATTTTCTACCATTTACTTCCTTTTTCAATCTGAAGCCCATCGCATGTAATGAGATGTAGACTTACTGCTTTGCTTTTGGGCCAAGCACCTGGGAGCTTCCACAGTTTAATGTTAAGGTGTTTCCCATCCCTTCCTGATATGCTGGATGATCAGGGTAGGGCTTCTGTGCATGTCTTGAGTCTTTGCCAGGGAGCTGTGCCAGGGTGTTTGGTGGTTTTATCCTAACTGACATATCCCTCCCTGTGGCTTAACAACTCTCACCATACTGCTATTTCAGTTCAGTGTAACATCCATACGTTACCTTCTCCAGCTATTGATAAGGAAAAAAAGATAGTGAGGCTTTGAGCCAGACTGCATACTGTAGACACCATAAAATCCAAGACTCTTGAACAGGGCTGTTTCAGTGCACTTTGCAGTTCTTAGCTCATTAGGATGAGGTATTTTGTAGTGTTTGTGTAGGTTTTACTAAGAAGACACTCTGTGACATAGTCTCTTCCTATCATTGCTCCCTAGTGGAGCAAGACCAAGCAAAAAGGCAGCTCCTGTAGTCTGGGGTCAGGGGAGTTGTGGAAGTTGCCTTCTGGTAGCAGCAAGGGGCTGATAATAGCCAGCCCTTGGGAGTGACCTAATTTGAAGTGAATCCTCTCTTATGTTTTATGAATAGTGAGGCAATGAAATATTACAACTCTTCATTTGAGAGCTGAGAATGGAGGATGGAAAATTTAGTTTTAATTTTATCTGAAAATCTTGGTTTTCATAGGGGAAAATATGCCAGGTTTTCCCTTCCTGATGTGGTTTCTTTTATATTAAAAGCTAGTTGTGTTTCTTTTAATGTTGTAGAGCATCATATAATTAAGAATTAGAATACTAATTTTTAAACTTTTTTGGTTTTTTTTGCCTCCATCACAAAATGGTATTAGAATATTTTTTTCCTTCTTTTTTTCTTCTTCCCTCTTCTAGATCATTCCATATGTTGGGACAATACATGGTGGCCTTGTTCCTGGAGAGCAGATTGTGATACAAGGGACTGTTCTTGATGATGCAGACAGGTAGAGGCTGTGTTGTCATGTTTTGCAGTGTCACCATCTGAGCAAGAGTGTAATGGATTAAATATATCCAGGGGTCCTACTTAAGAAGGCACACAAAGGCTTGATCTAAATAGCATCAGATTGAATGCAGGCTTAAAGGGTAATTTTGAGACTAACAAAATTGATAACTGAATATGTTGTGTGTAGAAATTAACTTAATCAGGGATAAGGAGGTATGGACTAATGCTTGTGCCCAGTAAGGGGGTTCTGTTCCCTGACCTTATCCAAAGTTCATTTGATGTATTCTGGTGAAGGTGATGGTAGGGAAGGTGGTGAACACAGTAAGTGAAGAGTTTACATTATATGAATGATGACTATTAAACAAATTTAAACATTTATATTCACTGCAGTAGATCATGGGAGAACCTTTCACAGCTATGTAGGAAGAGAGGAGGACAAATGTTTGTTTGGGGATTTTTTCTTATCCAATGACATTCATTGTGTCTGCCTGTTCTGGGGCTCCACAGTAAAACAGAAATGTACTGACTCTTTAGGTGATGACTGAGCTGAATGTGCTTTGTCTTATTTTTATGATTAGGTTCCAGGTGGATTTACAGTGTGGCAGCAGCATCAAGCCCCGAGCTGATGTGGCGTTTCATTTCAATCCCCGCTTCAGAAGGTCTGGCTGCATTGTTTGCAACACACTGGAGAGGGAGAAGTGGGGCTGGGAGGAGATCACTTATGAGATGCCCTTTGAAAAAGGAGAGTCATTTGAGCTTCTCATCATGATTTTAAAGGATAAATTCCAGGTGAGGCTGGGTTGATTCTTCATCTGCAGCCATTGTCAGGCCAATAAAGTAGTGGTATTTTGTATAATTGAAATAAATATTGGAAGTCTCGGTTTCTCTTACCTAGGTGCAGTCTAGTGTAGAGCTTTTCTTTAAAGAGGTGTAATTAAGCCACATCTTTAATTTTGTATTTCTTCCCTCCAAATTTGATGAGTAGGTAAGGAACTTCCTGCCATAGTTGATGGCTACTCCACCCTTCCCTCTGTATGTGCAAAGGGCTAATCTTGGGATAGACTTGTTCTGTGACTAGTGTAATACAGTCCTTTTGGAGGGGACATGTGAGGTATATTTGTTTTACCCTGTTAAACTGCAATAATAGATTCTGTTACATTGATAATACTACATTGGTTAGTTATCAGGTGTTAAAAACAAAGGTGAGAAATACAAATTTTTTTAGTGTAGACAAATTAATCTCTCTCATAGTGATGGAGAGACTGAATCATGGATGAACTTAACTTAGTTCATCTAATATTTCTAGGATGCTCCTAGGAGTGTTTTGTACCAGATTGTTTCTGTACCAAACCAGTGTAAACCAGAGATCTGTGCATACAAGTTGATACATGGCAGGTGTAATGTATGTTTAATACAGTTTTTCTGTTTTCTTTCCTGTCTCTTTAGGTGTCTGTAAACAAAAAGCTTTTGCTGCTCTACAACCACCGAATTAGCCTTGAAAAAATAGATACTCTTGGAATATATGGCAAAGTGAAGATCAAAACCATAGAGTTTATTTCTAAGGTAAATTGTATAGATAGTTGACTTGTTTGATTCATTTCCTCTGTTCTTCTAAACTCTGTAGGAGGATTTATGGTGAAAAGAAAGGAAGGAGAGGCAGCTACACAGTCCAGTGTTAGAAAGGAGATTTTGGTTTTCCCCACATTTCAGCATGTGACTCTCATGAGGGTTTCTGTCTTCCTGTTTCAATCTTGCAGTTAGGGGCAAGAAAGTGACAAAAGTTTTGGGCTTACAAAGTTGACAGGACAGATGCCGTAAGAATTGATTGGATGCGTAGTGTAGGGGTGGATTAGACTTTCCAATTATTGCAGGGATTCCAGAATGAACTCTTGAGTATTCAGTGCTTCTAAGTGACAATTTTAGCAATGTCTGTAGCTTTTTGCTTGGCTTTGAAATGCCAAGGTCAGCCGCAGCTGGAGCCCCTGGTGCACATTGCCCTGTTTTTCCTGCTTAACATACAGAGTTGTAGAAAGAAGTCAGAAGTCTACATTTATGGGGATGAGAAGAGGTATTCTTTCTCAGGCTTTGTAGCTTGACTTCACGTGGACCAAACTGCAGTGAATCCAAAGTGAAGGCTGTGCTGTGCCTCCTCTCAGCTGCCAGCTCTTCTGGTGATAGTAAACTAACAGGGAGTGTTTCCCTGTGCAGAAGGAGTGATCCTTTTGTTCTGTAAGAGTTAGACTTTTAGAACAGAAACTGAGAGTCTCTTTGGTGCAGCCTTCACTACATTGTGGGCAAAGCTTTTGACTCTTGCTGCCAAATATCAGGTCTAACTCAGGTCAGCAGGTTAATAATTGTTTTGGTAGGAGGCAAAGCTGAGCATAATGAAGTCTGAGCTTTAAACATAGGTCTGCTGTGTTTAAAGATAATTTGCAGAGCTGGTAAACAGATTTTCAGGAGTCCCATCACTTGGCCTTGGGCATGTTGCCAGAATAATATTCCTGCAGAAGCTGTCTGCATCCTGATCTTGGAGGACTGACTGCAAGAAGAGCTTGAGGGCAAGCAGGTGCTGTACGTTGGTTTCTGACCCAAGCACAAAACATACACTTAGTTTAATCTGTGGCTGCTGATGCTGTATGCTTTGTGGAAGGAAGGAAGGAATGGCGAAAGGTGATTCTTTCCTTTTAGTCTTTGCTTCTAATACACTTTTCCAAAGAGGAAGTTGGATGTTTCTATTGAAATAAACAACCTGAAGACACTTCTAGGGCTAAGCTGGAACTGTCTCTACCATGGCCATGTTGCTCGCCTGTCCTTCCCGTGAGAAGGGACAGAGATGTAGAGGGCTGCTTAGAATCCTGAGAGCCCTGCTGTGTGGACTTGCCATACTGGTATTTCTACCCCAGTGAGGAATACTGTGTGGTTATCCTGAGGTCCTGAGGGCTTGACAGTGCTCTGACTATTAAATAAAGATTCAAATTATAGTGAGGTTATCTTCAGCAATCTTGATTTGTCTTCAGCAGTTGATCTTCAGAACTTTTCTGTAGTTTGTAGGGGTTTCTGCGTTTTCTGTAGGGGTAGGTTTGTAGGGATTTCTGTCTTTTTCATTAACACAGCCCTAGATTTCCATCTTTACAGTTCACCATGAAAAGCATGATGATCCTTACATTGTTCTAAACCAACTTTATGCTAAAGTTATATGACATTAGCAATGACACCTCAATATCTCTCTTTCTGCAGTCTTTACAAGGCTCTCAGCCATCATCTCTAGGAGTAACAAAGATAAGTGCAGAAAATGTACGTATGTTTGTACAAGGTTGAATGAATCTCCTTGTTGTCTGATAAGCTAGATAATGTTCTTTTCTTCTCTTGTAGGGGGAAATGCCAAATGGTTCACAGTTGGTAAGTGTTTCCTGTAGATTTGTGGCAAGTGTAGAATAAAAAAAATCAAAAATACTTCAGTTATTCATGAAAAGGCATGTATAAAAGACAAGAAGAAAGGAATTGGCAGTCAGCTGGAGAAGGATCATCAGTGAGGTTTTGTAGAGGGTAATCCTCTTCTCTGCTGCTGGTACAGATGAGACTATTGTTAAATCATTTAGAAAACCCAAAAGATAAAATAGCATCCACTACCATAAAAAAAGAAATTAAAGGTGAAGTATCTGAAGTTTTAAAGGACCAAGTTATATTCAAAATTTTTTCTCAAATAGGCATACTTTGTTTTCTCTACCTTAGGGAATACCTGCAAAGCAGAAGTATTCTGTAGTCATATTACATTAACGTGTGGAACCTGTCTGCTACGTCTTCTTCTTGTTGACAGATCTCTGTGTACACTTGAGGTAGCTGCAATGCAATGCAATGCAATGTAATGCAAGCATTGCATCCTAGGGGTGGAACTTGCACCCAGCTAACATGGAGCATAGATGGAGTGAGTGCTCATCTTTTTGCAAAAACCTGTGCAGGTGGACTGTATCCACACTGGAGCAAGGACCACACTGAAACTGAAAAGGGGTTGAAGCCAGGAATATATACAAGTAGAATTTGTGGAGAAGGGGAAGTTGCAGTGAGTGCCATAATTTTAGATGCTTTGTCACTCGACAGGCTGCCTTCTTCAGTCGTGTTTTCAAAACCAAGTAACACACAATATTGTAATTTGCAAGTGGTGGACTTCAGCAAAAACATAAAAGTGAAGTGCATTCCCTTCTTTTCCCTGATTAAAATAACTTCTAACACAATGAAAAATAAGACAAATAAAATATTTGCTCTGTCTGTCATTATGAACTGCTGCCAGGAGGATGGAACATTTAATGATTCTACTTCTAGTACTTGTGTGACCATGGGATAGCAGCACACCTTAGCATGAGTCTTACTCTTTAAAGCATAAAAGACTGATATTTCCAGAGGTTAGAAGTCAGATATAAGTCTGAATAATTATGTGATATGAATTTATTTAACTATTACAGGGAGTTTCATGCTTACTTTTTTCTTCTTTTTTTCTTTCTTGTTCTTCCCCTCCTTCCACCATTAGTGGTGGCAGAACTAGTTGTAAATGATGTTTGTTTTGAACCCAAGGTGGTAGTCTAAATTAAAACCCAATACAGTGATGTGTTTACCTCAGTGCAAGTTTTCCACTATTGTATTAGGATTCCACAACATGCTGGTAGGAATAACTTTAGCTATAAGCACAGATTTGCAATTGCTGGCGAAAATTTCTTCCTGCCACAGTAAAGCTCAGCTTGTATTAAAAAAAGTGAAAAAAGTAAGTCACAGTCAAAATTTTTACTGGGGGTGTACTTCCAGGGTGTTCCTTACATTGGGAAACTTGATACTGCACTTCGTCCAGGATGCACAATTGCCATTAAAGGAGAAGTGAATAAAAACTCAAAGAGGTATGTGTTACTGATTTTTTTTCTATTATTTAATTGAGGTGCTCTGAGAATGAGTATGATTTTCCGTTGCCTCTGTATATCCTTACTCACATGCAACTTTGCATCTGAAATAATCTGAAACTACAGTGCAGTTTCCTCAGGAACCAGCAGGATTACCGCTTCAGAGAAGACTTAAAAAAGCAGCTCTGTTGTGAAAAGTAAAGGTAAAACCTGAGTGTCTTACCTACTAAATCTATTCACAAATTTGTATGTTTGTTCAGGGTTTTCCATTGTGCAGGAAGTGTGAGCAAATGTACTGTATAGAGAGAACTTTTATTCTAAGGAGATCCAAGAGTAAGGATGTGGCAGAAATAGGTGAAACATAAGTGAGGCGAGTTGCTGGTGTGCTCAAATGCTGCATGTTATAATATTTCTCTGACAAACCTGCTTGGTATAAGCATGTCAGTTACTGACAGTAACTGAGTGATGAAAGTGATGAACTGACTGATTAAGAAGGATGGAGCACTTCTCCTAAGAGGAAAGGCCAAGAGAACTGGGAATATTCAGCCTAGGGAAAAAGTGCTTCAAGAAGACCTAATTGTGGCTTTTCAGTACATGAAGGGTGCCTATAAGAAACATGGAGAGAGACTATTTAGAAGAGCATGTGGTGACAGACAAGGGGGAATGGCTTCCAACTGAAAGAGTGTAGGTTTAGGTTAGATATGAGGAAGAAATACAATACTGTGAGGGTAGTGAGACACTGGAACAGGGTTCCCAGATAAATTGTAGATGCCCCATGTCTGGCAGTGTTCAAGGCCAGGTTGGGTGGGGCCCTGAGAAACCAGGTGTTCTGAAAAGTGTCCCTGCTCATGGGTGGGTTGGAACGAGATGAGCTTTAAGGTCCCTCCCAACTCGAGCCATTCTGTGATTCCATGGAAGTTGATAGGGGAATGCAAGCAATAATTTTGATAGCAAATTAGGAACAAAGGGTTGCAAAGAGCACGTTTTCCAAACACGAAATGAGGCTCAGGGAGTAGGGGAGCACAACACAGTCAGAGTGGAGCTGAGCAAACATCTGTGCTTCAGCATGCTCTTTACTTGAAGTGTGGTTTTGGCTCTGCAAAAACATGCCTAAAAATGAAGCAATTAATGAGAAATGAAAGCGATGAGAGGCACATTTTCACATTGTATGTGTGTATTGCACTCCTGCTTCCTCAGGGCACGTTTCTTCCCTGCAGTTGAATAGCAATTCAGAGTTCATACTGGAATCCAAGGTCTGAAATCCTTACCCACAAAATTTGGATGGACTTCAGATTGAATAGGATAATTAATACTTAGAGACTAGCATTTCTTTTCCTTCTTTTGGCTTGAAAAGTTTATTAGCACTTTTCAAGTGCTGAATGTGCTCAGATGCGTATAAGCATGAGGAGGCTTTTGTCTGTTAAAGCATGCACATTGTCTGCTTTTTATGTTTATGCTTTTAAACCTATTTATTTATATAGAGTTTTTAAGTTGTTTCATGTCTTTTGCTCAGTTCACACAGCTGTAGATGTTTCTTTTTTTTGGTGAAAAAGAGAACATCACAGCTTGGAAGTGTTGCAATATTTCCTATCTGGACTGAGTAATTCTCATAAGAGGGCAACAATCTGACAGCTGGAGCTAATTTGGGTGGGGAGGAAATATTTTTTTCTTCAAATACAGTAAGGTCTTTGCCACAGGTTGAAACATTCATTTGAATTTGAGTAACTGTTCCCTCTGATCACCCTTCTCCAGAGCTCCCCTGTAGTAACCTTGTTTGGTGGGCATGTCTGAGATGGCAGAGTATTCACTCAGCTTGGGCAGGACTTTGCTGTTTGCAAAACAGCATTTTGCATGCGTGGCATCCCAGCAGTCTTAAATGCCTGGAAAGAATCCTTGAACTTTTCCTTGGAGTCCAACCAGTTTGTTGGCATAAAGAATATGATGTCTTTAGGTAAAACAAAGCCTCCCACTCTGCATTGCCTGAGTGGAAGAGGTGGTGGAGCAGGCAATGTTCCTGTGAGCTTGCTGCTTCCTAGTACAGTAGGGGAGCAGCTCTCAGCTCAATAGCTTCTTGCTGAGACATGTACAGAAAGCTGTGAGTGATGAAGTGGATCTAGCAGCGTCATGTCCCACATTTGCTGCCTCCAGCAAAGGTTTCTGTGCAGAGAAGACAAGTGCATGCTGGCTGGCTGACTGCTTGGCTCTTCAGGTGAATCACAGCCCTGGCTCCCAGATAGTCTGAGTATTGGCTAAGGACTTGGTAAATGGCATTGACTGCTGCTGTCATGTCTGTAAACCCTTGGTCCAGTAAACTTTAAAAAAATATCTTCCAGCTTTGCTATAAATCTGAGACCAAGTGGATCAAAGGACATTGCTTTACATCTGAATCCCCGAATGAAAAATAAAGTTTTTGTAAGAAACTCCTACCTTCATGACAGCTGGGGAGAAGAAGAAAAGGAAGTTGCTAGCTTCCCTTTTAAACCAGGGATGTACTTTGAGGTAAGATTAACTGAAAGTATATCAAACTGAAAAATCTACCAAATGGATTAACATTGATGCTTAAATGTCTTATTATTAATACAGATTTAAATAAAACTGCTATTCCTGCATTTCATGTCTTGAAGCTACTTAGGATTAAATGGGACCATAGAGAGCAGAGATTTGTCTTTATTTGGTAACAGTTTTAAGTAGTTGCAAAAATTCAACTTGTGCTAAGAGCAAATTTGAATGAATTTGAGTTGGACATGATGATCCTTATGAATCCCTTGCAATTTAAGTTATTCTATGATTCTGTGAATTTTAGTGATGCCCCATTTTTGTTTTTAAATGTTACTTTTGCATGAAAAATTCTCTGTTAACAGAACCACATCTTGCCCAAGTCTATGCTAGGTCATCAGATTGTTTTTCACATCTTACCTGAGCCTAAATCTTAACTGTTTCTCTTCTTGCTTTCCAGCTGATTATTTTCTGTGATGCCTACCAGTTCAAAGTTGCCATTAATGGTGTTCACACTCTAGAGTACAAGCATCGTTTTAAACACCTTGAAAAGATCAATATGGTGGAAGTCACGGGAGATATTCACTTGTTGGAAGTGAATCAGTACTAAAAGAATTTAATCTCTTCTAATGACAGTGCCTCCTTGTCAAGTACAAACAGGTGCTGACTCATGCTGAGCCTGCTTTTAATCTACCTAGGCTTTTGGATTTGCCTCTCTGAATTAGGCAACTATCAGAAATGCTAACTGCAAATTTAAATCCTTCTCTAGTTTACAGTTTCCTGGCAAGCTAAGTCAGTGTTTGCTCAGATAAATCTCCTGTATTACTGTATCTAGCAATATGAAAATGCTGCATCATATTGTGTCTAACAACTGCACTCTGTGTGTTAAGTTAAATTACCATTTGGCATTCCTCGATATGATCCATTCAATATTGTGAAGTAGAAATGAGACTGGAATAGGGTCCAAAGATACAGTTTTCCACCTCCAAAGGGATTTAGTTTATTTAAGAGAGAACTATGGATTATAATTTTCTATATCTTAATTTATGTTAGCACCTATAACCTTTACGTGAGGCTGGATTAAGCAAAGGATTGACCCCTTACCTCTGGCGAAGGGCAGAGTTTGATCTTAACTCTTAGCCTGCTGCTGCAATAGCACCTTCTCTGACACCTGTGGCTATGTCACCTCCTGCTTACAAGGGCCCAGGTTCTCTAGCTTTTAGTTTTCCAAAGTGAAACATGGGAACGTGATTTAGCTGGTTTCGATTATATGAACATCTGAAAGCTTGTTTGATCTGAAGTGGCTCCTAACTGGCTTAAGAATCCTTAGGGTCTGAAGAGGAGGTCTCTGGGTTTCATTTTTAAAATATGTCTAAATCCAGGTAGTCCAGGTAGGGTTTCAACTGAAATGACACTCGATTACTTAGCAGGGGACTAGAGAATGGATCTTTTTTTCAGTCCTGTATTAAAATACTATCTATGTGAAATTAAACTGTTCCTATTCAGTTTTCTGTACAAATGTCAACCTTTTTATATTCTTTTTAAAAATAAGCTACTGCTGGTTGTCAATATATTCCTGAAGGATCCCTGTATATCTTAAGACTGTTAAAATTGAAGCAGTTTCTGTAATAAAGACTGAAGACTTTAAAAGATCAGATTGAATGTTTAAAAAGCATCAATAAAAACATATGTGAACTCTACTTTTTTCCAAGTGATCCCTTTTTGGTTTATTATCTTGCTTTTTTTTTGTTATTGTCTTACCAGTATCTCCAAGTTGGCGAAGTGACCCTGACTGGAGAACCATTTCCGCATCAAGGAATTGGTGATCCACAGAGCAGCTACCTGAGCAGCCACTGGGGCTGGGCTGTGGTGGCCTTCAGGACAGTGCTGTGCTGTATGTACCCCTTGGCTGCAGGATAAACTCATTGGAACAGAGGAGCTGGTAGGCAGCTCCTCATGGCACTAACACCACTTGTGTGTCCTTGCCTTCAGCTAAGAGTTCAGCAGATGTTCTCGTGGGAATGTCATTTTTGTTTGACATCAGACACAATTAACAGTTTTAAGAAAATCCTGTAAGAGCTTGATATGGTAATTTTTCCACATATGGGATCTGTATGTCACACTGCACCCAACTGGCTGCATTCCCAGCACCCAATGGGATGTAAGATTATTCTCTGTGTAGTGTCAGTTCTAGCCTGTTGCATTTTAAACCCTAATTTACATAGTCTGAGTGCCTTTCTTAGTACCAATTTAATGAACCAGCACCTCATGGTGCAAAATAAGTAGTAATTTTTTGGGTAAATTCATTTTCATAGCAAACAATTTATTCTTGAAGTTCAGCTAATTAGTAGCAGTTTTAAAGACTGTAAAACAGATTTAGTTCCTACATGAATCATAGTTTCTTGGAACTTCTTTTTCAGTATCTTCAGTGAGTATACTTTTTACTTCCCTACAGATGACAGAAAAAAGCAGATTCTCAGGATTGCAGTGTATTGGTCCAGTGAGTACTATGCTTGGAGCACGAGAGCCCCTCCACTGGGACAGTAACTGTATATGCCAAGCACAGTGGAATTCAGTGAGTCTCATATGTTGTCATTCAGGATTTGTTCATAGCCTTTGTTCAATTTCCCAGTGTTAAGAAAAGACCAGTTAAGGAAAAATCATAAAAAAAGTCCCAAATCCATCCAGAAAATGATAAACCCAGATTCTTAAAATATTTTATTAAAAAGTTAAAATCTTGTCTCTGATAAAAATTGTTATGACAGTCTGCCTATAACACCTGAATGCGTGAAGCTAACGCAATTCAGACAAAATTTGAAAACGAAGGGCATAAACTTAGAAGTAGCTTTGGAGTGGTTCTCCCAAAATTACTTCCAGTTGTTGAATTGTCTTCTGACACTGCTGTTCAACTTCTTCACATTCATCTAGGAAAAGAAATTAAGCAGGAATTAATTAGAGCAGTGACTACAAGGCTACCCAAGGAAGGCTTCATCACTCATCAAGGCTAGAACCATTCTCAAACACCATATATGAAATTATTATTCAGAAATATTTTGTCACTGAACTAGGCAAACTCTTTCTACTAACACTGATCTAAAACTTGTACATGAGGAGATGTGCACAGGCTACAAAACACTGAAGAAACCACTGTAATTTAACTGAAATTCACAAGTGTGTTCGACATAATCCATTTAAGTTTGCATTTTGAACAGTATACAAATTCATAAAATTTACAGCAGTTAGAAAAATGAGCCTCTCTGAATCTTTGAAATAAGTCATCCTTCACTAATGCCAGTTTAGAACATTACCTTCCATAAGCTCAGCTAAGAATGGAATAGATTCTGGTAGCAGGACCAGGTAGTTCTCCTTCAGTTTTTGTGCAACTTCTATCAAAGCAAGCAGGGCGGCAAATCGGACCTAAACAAAACAATTTTGTAAGGAAATAAAACATTACAGTGTAGTTCCCTGTTTTCCCCTACCCCTCACCTTCTTTCATTACTGAAGGGAATTAATTTTGAACTAGTTTAACTACTAACATCTGGGTTAACATAATGTCAAATAAAAACAGGTCGCAAGAAGCAGGTAATGTTGCTGGAAGTTATTTGATATAATGGACTTTAACATCCTGTCACAATGCCACTTCCACTGTATTAGGGCTTAGCTCTGCACTATGAAAAACCAAGTACACTCCCTTGACATCTATAACGTATCAATAGGAGTCTTGACAAAACTCTATGAAAAGGTCTGAAAACTGATAACTGTCTTCCATTTACCCCTCTAAAATGCCCCTGTCTTCGTACACAAATAATGATATCTTATTCCAACTGATATCAAATCTTCAAAAGCCCAAACCCCTCAGCATGAAAGACATGGAATATTGACTGCTTACAGCGAGAGCAGAAGAGCATGTTGCACCCATCTCTACAACTTGGAGTACTGTGGTACAGTATCAGTATTTTAATTTAGGCTAGTATTTCAGCAATGACTTGGTTCATTCACTTCTGATTTTGGGGGCACTGTTCCCATTTTCTAGCACAACAAAGAAACCCAGTTCAAATTCTGATAGCTCCCAACCTTAGGAGAATTGTGCCTTGTCTTCAGCAGGATCTGGTAGTTCAGTGGTTTCCAAAGAGAATCATCTGCCATTGCCACTGAAAACTGAGCTATGCAGGGTATCAGGTGTGCTGTCACTCTTTCCTGGAACTTCTCATCTCCTCCAAGCACATTTTCTAGCTGTGGAAGTAAAACAGATCCAGGTTCAGATAAACCCTGCTAAATACTTCTAGCTTTGGCTTTCAGGTACTCAAGAATTAAGTCAAAGCTCATCAGTGGGAGTGCAGTGGTCTGCAAGAGCTCAGTAACATGCATGAACCTTATAGAATGAAGACATTTAAACAAAGGGGTAAAAAAAAAATCAGTAATTCAGAGCCTTGGACAAAGAAATCAATACTGTCTGTGGCCCAAAGGCATGTTTTTATGGACTTGTCAATACCTGATCAACCAGAGGCTGCATCAAGGTTTCTGCTCTTTCTTTACTCAAGAACTTCTGGGTGTCAAACAGGAAAAGCTTGTGCAGACAGTCCACAGTGAACTGCAACAGTAGACAGCTCTTTTCTGTGTTATTGTCAGAGTCAAAGAAAGCTTCATCTACACACCAGCCAAGGAGAAGAAAAAAAAAATCATCAACAGAATGAAAACACAAAACTTCCCCCTGCAGATTGGGCAAATAGTTTACCATAGAAAATAATAACACCTATTTTTGCCCAAGAAAGCACAGGAGTCGGAATACACCAGGTAGCATTCAAGAAAAGTCAATGAATGAAAATGAAAAAAGTAAAAAGAGTAACAAGTCTCCCTCTTTATACACAATTTTATACTCAAGGAACTCACTGGGACTGACATGGAAAATTTTCATCTGATCTCAAACTTTTAATAACAGCCCCATGCCCATGGATGAAAGATTTCTCATTTACCAGAGGAAGTAAAAGAGAGAAATTAATTACATGTGCTGTGAAATAAATCCTGTAAGATGAAAATTTCCGCAATTAAAATTAACCTCTCAGCAATCAAGACTAAGCCCGTCTGTAGCCAGTAACTGACAACTTACCAGTTTTAGAAATGTTGACCTGGTTCAGTGTCTCAGCAAAAGGCTTCACTAAATGACCAGCAAAGAGGGTGAAGAGACCCTTGAGCTTGTCTGCAATGCAGTCTGCTATTCGGTGGAATGTCAGCAGCCTGTCCCTTAGGGTAGCCTCTGTTTTGGACCAATCGAACAGCTGAAAGTGAAAGGCAGATTAGCTGTTTCCTGTGTCTGTGCACTGGAAAACACAAACATACTGATGCAGATTAATTACTTTTAGACTTCTTACCTTGAAGAAGAGGGGCCTGAAAGAAGCTTCGGAAAGTTTCATAACCATACTGACTAGACAGTCAATAATGTAAGCCTCTATCTTACCAACTTCCTCTAAATCATCCTAGAAAAATTAGAAAACATAATTCAAAGTTTGAAATGTAAGAATTTGAGCTTCCAAAGCACATTTTATTTTTGTCTATTTCAGATTAAATACTTAACTACCATGTTTTCTACCACAAAGCCAATTTGAAAGGAATATCTGATGTCCAGATTTTCAGAGCATGTATACAATGGAATCTACTAATCTTTCTTTAAACAAGTGATAGAACTGGCATGTAGAGAGGTGCAGCTGCTGCTCATCCTCCCAATCAAGCTACCTCAGCATGCTCTGTTCGGAAGTCCAAGACTTTCATGAAAAATGCTGTCAGTTCAGGCTGGTGGGAGATCAGATGCTCCTTCTCCATACCAGCAATGTGCTCCTTCAAAATGTTCATAAGGGGACCCAGGCAGTTCTGGAAAAACAAAAGCAAAGGCAAGTGTGATATTGACAGTAACTGAGAAACCTAACTAGAGAATTGGATTTATGTACTTCATGCATTTACCCATTGAAATACTGTTGATAAAAAAATAAACTTTTTCCCTGTACTTTTGGGGGCTTAAGTTAGTAAGGTTCCTGAAGATCATTTTGTCTGCCCTCTGCCATACTGGAGAGAATTCTGACTCATTCATGTTACTAGTTTATAAATGAAGTCCTTTATGAATGGGATAATCTCCCAAGCATTCATCACCTAACACGCCAAGGACATTAAACTGCTGGATTTCTTCCAGATCTACCTTTCCTTAATCACTGCACCAGTACAGAAAACTCCAGAGATGAAAATATAAAAGCCATGGTAGATTTGGCTGGGATTGAGTTAATTTTGTTCAGAGCAGCTCACATGGTGCTGTGTTTTAGATCTGTGACCAAAACAATGCTGATTATACAGCAGTGTTTTAGCTGTTGCTGAACAGTTCTTGTGAGACTTCCTTTGTTTCTCACTCTGCTACAGAGTGAGCAGGCTGGTGGTGGCCAAGGTGCTGGGAGGGGACACAACTGTACCAAATTTTGGCCTGCTTGTTTCTTTTTTTCTAAAGGATGAAAAACCCCCTTACCTTGCGTGTATGCAGCACTTCACTGTAACACTTGGTAACTGCAGGCAGGAGTATTCGGGGCGCCAGCCTTGTCGCTAGGATGGTTTTCAGTGTTGATACACGGACACTTATCTGGGAAGAAGGACCAAACTCGGCCACAATCTTTTCCAAGCGGACAGCCTGTGAGGAATTCCAACAAAAATTAGGCTTATTTAGCAACATAAGAACTTACTTTATAGTAGTTGTGTGCTGCAAATGTCAGACAGGGATTTTGCTGTCTGCAGCACTTGGAACACCTTACATGAAGTTGTGTACAAAGCCTCACTGCCTTCAGAAGACAAACACTGAAAAATGCCTGTGCCAGCAGCAGAGGGTTAGAATGACCCCAACAAGAGTGTTAGATACACATTTGAGGAGACTGTGGACATTACAGAAAGGTCTTTTGTGAGTCATCTCCCTTTTCAAAGGGGCAAAATACAACCTATTTGAGGGAGGAGAAGGAGATGCTCTTACGTTCTGTATCTGAGTTACCTGCATAAGAAAGTGGGTAGAAAAGTAGTGTGCTATGAGATTTCACATAGTTGGTACACACTCTCTACAGCTGCTGGAACCTGGGCAGGTCCTGTCCCCCCTTTACACACCTGTAGGAATCACAGAACTCACCTGCAGCAAGCACTCCAAAAGGTAAGGACTAAGGAAGTGTGGCAGTGTTTCTGCAACCTTTAGCAGAGCAGTGATGGCACTCAGCAGATAAATCTCATTGGAGACCAGCTCCTTCTTACTTTTTAAAGTCTTCAAGAGTGCTGGCATCAGCCTGTGAATAACCAAACATAAACAGAGAAAGGTGAAATAACTGACCATTTGGAGCAACGTTTCCAATCAAATAAATCCATCTGTTAAGCCTGCAGGGACAATTATCACAAGAATTTTTACATACGTATTTGAGAAAACTCAGTATTCTGGGCTCATTGCTGTATTTTATTTTGAAGCTAATGAAGGATATTAGATTTAGAATCACAGAATGGTTTGGTCAGAAGAAATCTTTAAGGATCATCTAGATCAACACCTTTCACTCTATCAGGTTACTCAAAGCTCTGTCTTTAGATTAAAAGACTTATATTGGTAAAGAAATGAAACAGTCTTTCAAGAAATGTGTTAGACACTTGGATTCTTCTTGAATAGGGAGAATAAAGTAATGTAGCATGAAGGGTTTTCATCTGTACTCATTTTCATGTTTTTAAATGCAATCTGTTCTACAGAACAAATACAGACTATGGTCTGATTTTTCTAAAGCCATAAAGATTGCCTCTCTAGTGACAGCAGCACACTCCATAAGAACTCTACTGTGCATTATAAAAGTCTTGCAATTTTCCCCACTAGTTTCTTAGTTCTGTGACTACAAAGCACCCTCAAGCATGAGAAATAATTTTAATCTTGTCTACACAAAACACACAGAGGGCAGACTGCCATCTGGCCTTTATCAGCATTCCTTCAGTAATGCATTTTGGTATAACTAATTCCTGTTGCAGTTGGTTTTGTTAGGAATCCAATAGTACCTTGGAAGCTGAGGTATTGCTTGGGCTTTCAGTGTACAGGTCACCTCAGCTATACAGAGCAAAGCGCTTCCCATCACATTTTTCTCCTCCTTCTCTGAAGAAATGAGATCAATGGCAGTTTTCAGAACAGGCACAAACGGCGCTGGATTTTCTGTGCCAAAACCTTTGCAGAGCAGCTTGAGGCTGAACAAAGCAGTCTGCCTGTTGATGGCTTGCTCCTCCTCTTCCTCCTTTCTTCTACACTTGACAATGGCAATGAGCTCAGGAACCAGCTCTAAGAGCTGCAGGATCTGAGAGGACAGGAAAACACACACATCAGACATACAGTTTGAAACTCAGGATCTCCAAGGCAGCTGTGGGCAGGTAGCCTTTGTGTCACTGCTCAAGACCCCTGCCAGGCTTGGCACTGGTATTTGGCATCTTCACACAGGGCCAAGCGCTTGCACATCAATCTCTCTCTGTGTTTTTTTGCTAAAGGAACTGGGTTTAACTCCTTTGCCTCACCTGGCTCTTCTGCCACTTGGTGCGTTGCTGCACCTTGTTGTTCAGGAGGTCCATGGCCTTGCGTCTCACCGAGGGCAGCTGATTCCTCATCAGCCCCCCAATTACTGGGATGAAGGTTTCTGTTGGCAGCAAGGCATTGACCTACAAGAAACAAGCAAAACAGTACCACAAATGCTTTTGCATGCACTGTGACATAGCAGTCTCCTGATAACTTCCTGATAACTCTCTTCAACTTCCCTCACGGGTTTCAGGATCAAAGAAGAGAGAACAAGCCACCAATGCTGTGTCTGAGGCACGCACAAGAAAAAGCAGCTAGTCTGTGTTCACTGGCTGCTGAGCAGCCATTATCCACGAGCTCTGATATTTCCTCACCAAGTCCTTTTTTCTGCTTTTGTGAGCTATCCCTCTTTACCTAAAATAATTCTGCCAATGCCCTCTGCATGTACATCATGAAAACTGGAATATGCTTTACAGGTAAAAATAAAAAAATTCCAAGCTATCAAAAGATGTATGTTCTGACATATGCAACAAGATAGCCACTCAAATTCGACAAACGTATTTCTAATCAGAACACATTTCTAATCATCAGTAAGATGAAAAGTGTAAGGATTCAATTTCATGCAGAAATACGCAAAAGCATTAGTTAAGTCATTTTATGAGTTAATAGTGACAAATGCTGCCAAGAGCCATTTTTCTCCACCAGATATAGTGAAATGACAGCTTACAGCCAGAGACTATTCAACTAAAGGAAACAAGCATTCCTGATTTTTGTTCTGCTTGTTCTAAGCAGCTGTTAGTTGTAGTTATTCCAGCTGTTAGCTGAGTTTAAACATTAATGTACCAGCTGCAGACCATCCAATGAAATACAGTACTAATGCAACAGAAACCCTACAAAGTTTATAATCATATTAACAAGCAAAAGTAGCCATGTCCCAGTGCTAACATGGGGGCTAGTGAGACATACTTTATCCAGCATATCATAGCACTTGCTAAGCAGAACCCTCCAAAATTTGGCCGTTGGCTTGTCCACATTTCCTTCCACTGAAGCTGCCACAGTGTTGATATAGTTAAGGACATCTTCTAACAGCCTAGAGAGAAAGGAAGTAACTTTTAGTAAGTAACAAGGAGACTAAAGAAGACCATTGTTATCACTGGAAAGCATAAAATCTCACAAGACAACAAAAAGACAAGGAAATGAAAGAGAAAAATTTTAAAATGAGCATTCGTAGAACAGCATTTAAAATAAATCTTACACACTTTTTCTCTTGGAACAAACGTAGAAGTTAGTCCTCTGCAAAAGAAACCCTCAATTTTCCATCACTGGCTTTTACAGCACAATGGCTACAACTGTGATCTTTGATTACTGGTACTTACCCCAATACAGAGGTACCTGTGAACAATGATTAATTTTTTTTTTTTTTTCTACGAATGAACCAATATATTTTGCTAAAAATCTGAAATTCCTTTAGCGATTCAGACATAAATGGCATGACAGTTATGGCCAAGCATGTAAATAACCTCCATCAAAAATAGAGAAAAAGAGTGGATATTGGGTAAAGGAATCTTTCAGAAATAAAACACTATTAAAAGAAAAAACCAAACCAAACCCAAGTAACTTGCACATAATAAATACTGCTTGTTGCAGAGGACTTTAAAAAGTATAATTAGAGTAAAAGCTATTCTAATGGCACTACACTTAAAGATATTCCTGGGTTGCCATGAAAGCTAAAAATAGGAATAGGACATATTTAAAGCATACCTCTGTTCCAGCTCCTGCAGCTCTTCTCTTCCTTCATATTCAACTATCTGGTTTAAAAAGCAAGAATGAATATATGAAACTTACCTCCCCTCATTTAACTAAAATGCCAGAATACACAAATTTGTTTTTTTTTTTTAATCAAGTGTCCACTAACATGGTATTTATGAGTCCCTACATTTGTACTTAAGCCATCATTCTAGAATGAAATCTGAGAACTTTGGGCAATGCAGTCATATTAGCAAATACATTTCATGTTGGTGGATGATTTTCAGCTGAAAAACTGGGACTACCAGCTAAAGTCAGAGCCTGAAATTCATAGTATTTTGTCTTTTCAATTAACAGCATGAATCCCACACTGAATCTGGAGTTACACAGGTGGTGAGTGAAATCCCAAGCTCCATAAAGCCAGTGGGAATACACCGGGACCAGAATTTCACTTGGTTACCTATGCATCAGTCACATAAACGGAATCTGTCTGGAAAAGCCTTATTAAAAGATAAATAATGTAACTGAGAGGTTCCAAAATTGTGTCAATAAAAGTGTCAGCAAGATACACTGGACAGTGCGACTTCTTTGAATATAAAGTCAAAAATAAAAAGTAAATTACCCCTCAGCTATTACAGTATGGCACAATCACTTACTGTGATCAGTCTAGAAGCAAACTGCCATTATTACCTTTTTCACAAAACTCTGAGAGGACAGAAGTTGTGACATGAAGGAGACTGACAAGAATTTGAAATGCCGGAGTTGTTTGTCAGAGTGAGACTCCACATTAAAGAGCTGCCCATCCTGATTTTCTGGTTTTGTCTTACACGTTCTTAACTTCTTTGTCCCAGGATCATCTGGAGAAAACAAATTTGCATCCAAGAATAAAAAAGATATTTCATTTCTGATCACAGAAACAAAGTAAAATTACAGTTGTTCAAAGCACCATCCAACCTGGTCTTGAGCACTGCCAGGGATGGAGCATTCATCACCTCTCTGGGATTCTTCCTCTCAGAGTAAAAAGTTTATTCCTTATATCTAGTCTGCATCTGTCCTCTTTTAGTTAAAAAACACACTTGTCTCTTATATTAGGAAGGTTTACATGCATTTGCTCTGTTTTGTAGTTACCTTCTTTGTTCTCTGGCAGTTCTGTCAGGTACTGGATTATTTTCATCACACTCTGGAACTGTGAACGTACATTAAATTCGCAGCAGATGGAAATCCAAAATTCAGTGTCTGCTTCCAGAACAGCATCCTGTTAATGGTTCAGGAAAAAAAAAAAAATTCAAGGATTAAGAATGACTATTTCTATCAATAATATTAAAAACACTCAGAAACTTCTCAGTGAGCTTGTGAAAATGCCATGCTGAGCTGGACACTGCCAGGATTAACACCAGAGGTAAGAGCAGCAAACTCTTGGAGAGAACATAGCTCCAGAGGGTGTAGAGAGAGATTAAACTGCTGCAGCAAAGACTATCTTCTAACCAATGTTCCTTTAATAATTCTGTTTTCCCCATAAACTATGCTTTCACCTTACCTCAGCGCCTGCCTACACAAAAACTTAATAGCGTTTTCATCTTGGTCTGTAGAGAAAGACCAGTATCACAACTGAAGAAAAAAGCCCCAACTTCATTACTATCGAAGCACTACACAATGAGATTGTCAGCTCTTCAGATCAAGGATTGCTGTACAATATGATCTGATTTATTGTGCAGGCTCCAGGTTATAACATTATTGAATGTACAGTACAAGTTATAGTCAACATCAGGTTCTGCTTTAGCACAAATCCAGAGCTCACAGCCTTTGCCAGCACAACCTGGGCATTATTGAGAACCATCTTAAAAGGCAAGAACACAAACAAGAGATCAGGCTCTCAAGGAAAAAGCTGACCCCCTCAGCCTGCTAACCTTGTCTGTGCTTAATGTCGCTGCCACAGTTTTGGTCACATACTGCTCAAAGAGCAGCACCAGGAGAACCCAGAGGAATTTTTCTCCTCCCACTGTAGTGATCAGCTGGGACAGGATGGGCAGGCGCCGGTGCTCTGGCACGTGGGGCAGGGCATCCACAAACACACGGATGATCTTGATCACCACCTCCTCCACACCTCCCGAGGACTCTGACAAGTCACTGTCTTCAGCCTGTGCACAAATACAACAGCTCAGACAGGTTACTGCAGATGGGTACAAGGCCTTCCTTGCAACTTCAGAAAGACAAAGCACTACGTGCCAGATAACAGCATTGCCAAATGCATAACCTCAAGGAAAACGTAAGTGGTCCAAAGTGAAGTTTTTAATCACAGTTCCTTTCCAGTGTTCAAGGAAAATGTTTCAAGTAAAATTTAAAAAAGGGGGGAAAAAAGAAAAAAAAAAAGAGACAGACTTTATTTGGCATCAGCTGACATTTTCAAGACATTTTCAAGAGAAAGCAAAGCCACAGCCTTCAGAAAACTGCCTGAGTTAAGGTCTTAGATTCAAGTGCCTAGGAAAAATAATATACATGGGTGTCATGGTCTCAATAACATTAGTCCCTTCCCACATGTAATAATCATGTGCCACAAATAATTTGTCACAGAAACCTATGTGGGCTGCTAGGGAAGATTTAAAAGAAAAAAAAAATTAAAGAAATCAGTTTTTCTCTTTTTACATAACAGAGAACTTCAAGAGGATTAAAATACGTACACATATAATTAAAAAGTCTGGGAGATCCTCAGCCCAATACTGAAGACTTTATTTTTCCCAAATTCATTTTTACATGACATTTATGCATCATGTTTCATGTTTAAATCTAATTACGATCAAGAATTAAGATTTCTTAGGTGCAAGTGAAATCTGAATGAAGAAAATGATGATCTGAAAAACAAAGATCTATTTTTGTTTTGGTTTATAGTCCTTTATCTAAGAGGTCCAGGCAAAACCAAAAAGCCCCACAAACACCAGCTTGAAGAATAAAAGCATTTGTCAAGTATTATACACTTCTACTTCTTTCAGACCATGTCTACTATTGTTATGACCATGACATATTACAGGGCTAGATTATAGATAATAACCAGATTCTTCTTTCTAATGGTTCCTCTACTGAACTTGCCTGCTATTTTAATGACAAAAAGCTTGAACTTAAAGTGTGTTTCAGGTCCTCTCCACATATAGTTGTGGTAATTTTGGCTAAACCATTTATAAAGTGCAGGAACTCAAAAAACTGAAAAGAAACAGCAGTCTGATGAACTTGGTGAGAGATAGAGAAGTCTCAATTACATTCTATTACATACAATATAATGTCTATCAAAATAATCCTAAAACAGGTGACAACTTATTTACCACCACTATTCTAAATAATTTACTTAATTAATAATCTTTTCATTAAGCAGACAAATGTACCTGTATAAGAGCAGGAATAACCATCTGCACTGTCTTGTTAATTACTTGGAAAGTGTAGGTATCATCCAGACGCATGACATTTGCTCCCATGAATGTAAAAATGGGCATGATGTTGTGAAGAACTTTATCCTGGAAAAGAACAGATGAAATTAGTTAATGCTGCTGTGCATATTGTACCTTAAGGCATTTCTCACTCCCACCAATGACACTAGATTCCTATTAAAAAACCCCAAAAAACCAAAAGAGAATCATGATTATCTTTCAAAATCTCCCTAAATGAGCTTTTAATGCATATTTTCCCTTAATGCTACTCACTGTGTGATTGATAGAGCTCTAAACATCATTTAGAAACCAAGACACACATCTAAGCAAGTAATTAGAGAGTGGAAATTGAGAGCTGAGTGCAATAAAACACCTTGTATCCCTCCACTCAGTGCCAGGTGAATGCAACAATTAAAACCAGCTATGAGATCTGCAGAAGCACAAATGTGGCTGCGGCACAGATTCCAGTGATTTTCCCACCCACTTTTTTTTATTTCTGTAAAACATCTGCAATATCCACAATCATACAGTGTAAACCAATCATGCTCATTTCAATTTTTGGCTCTTTGGGGGCCTAGACTGTAATCATAGGAACCAATTTTAAGAAGGCTGGATGAGAGATGCCACCTAGCTCAAAAGTTAGTTTCCTAGATTTTGCCAGGACTCACCGAAATAAATTATGGGCACATTTTTCATTTAGTTTTAGTGACTGGAAGAAGTGTTTTACTTTTAAAAAGTGAGATAAGGGGAATACCAAATGTTTCCTTCTATTCTGACCTTGAAAATTTTGTGTTTGGCTGGTGTCAGAAAGCTTCTTCCATTTCTACTGCAACTCCACTGCGAGCCATAAATGGCTGGTGACCAAAGCACCAAGATAGAAGTTTGCTTTCAACTAAAACGGAATAGAAAGTCCTAAAAGAGCAGGGAACCTGTCCCTTTTGCCTCTGGCTCCTTTTCAGGACTTTTTCCCCACATAACAGATCTCTACGTTTTTCACTCTACCCAATATCTGGAAAGCAAAGAGAAGAGCCAATGGATAAATTCCAGGTGTTACTTACAGGAAACATTCCTGCAACAGCACCAAGGAGCAGCAGAGCATGGTGGTGTGTCTGGGGCATTTTAGAAATCCTGATGCACTGAACTATCAGTTCCACGTTGAATTTTTCTTTGTCCAGGACACCTGCAGGTAAAAATATTCACTGATTAACACATTAATGGTCAGACACGTAGAAATAAACAGTACACTCAAGGACTATTTACAGTTTGCAAACCATAACTAATGGATCTACAAAAAATGGAAGGCAAACTTGTATACCCTTAAAGAGGAATCTCTCCCTCCTCAACAAAACAGTGTATACTGAGGAAAAAAAACAAGTTAGAGATCATTGTTTTAATGGTGACCTGATGAGATAATTACCAAGAAATGAGTGATTCTGGTGATTTTTACCTGCTGGGACCTTGCTACCATCTGATGACAATTTCTGACAGATATTCAGCAGGCAGCTGAGGATCAGCTGCTTTGTATATTCCATGTTTTCTTCTTCTGATGCCATGGGTTCCAGACACCTATACATTCATGAAAAAATATGAGATGGAATAGTGACAAAACTGCATATTAAGACACAAATAAGAAACTGCTATTTTAATTCCATGCAAGTTCTAAACTGAGGCTTCCAGAAGGTCTTTGCCAAAAGTTTCTTTTTTTGTTTTCAAATGTATCAACTAGTCTAATAAAAGACATTTATCAAAGCACTGCCAAAAACTTAAGTATAACCTATAACTGCCAGTCTATGTACAAGCAAGTCATAAGGAAAGAAACACTAAAACCCAATCTACATATAAACTTTCCTAAGTGCCTGGATATAGGGCTGGCAGGAAAAACAAGTTTCCTAAGGTTGCACTGGACTAAGACTTCCTCCTGTGTTGGGAGGAATTTTAAAGCTTAAGAGAATTATAATAGTTCTGCTGAAGACACGAGTCCTGCCAGTTATCCCAGTTTTAGGACAGGTGTTATCTTTCTTGGCAATCCCAAGCCCTCTGCTCAATAAAGTTTTCACACAAGAGAAGCTAAGCATCAGGTAAACATCTTACTGTTTCAAAGGGAAAAAATCATAATAACTTCCCATTCCCCTCCTTTGATTTGCCTAAAAGAAGTTCAGTTGAAAAAGGCAAGCTAAGCTACGAGACATGGCAACGAAGCAGAGGAACAGTAGCCCACATTTCCATGCTTTGGAGTGTCAGCTAAGAAAGAAGAGAAGGCTCCAGGGCTCTGCTGTGGGGGCACCGTTACCTGCTCAGGAGGTTGAAAAGTGCAGGTACCAATGCCTGCGGACGCCGAAGCTTCTTCTTGTGCTGCAGCAGCTCCAGAATAAGCATCACCCTCTGCCAGCTCAAGCGGCTCATTTCTGGTGCCAATTCTGCACCTCGAGGCTTTCTAAAAACACAAGACAAGACAAACAGTCAAGGATTTGCAAAGGAAATGCTACAGTGCTTCAGGAAACACACACACACACAAGTAAAAAAAAAAAGAATTTTTCTTTCACATAGTCATGTACGCCCTTTATTGCTGCTCCCTGGAGAAGTGGCAATGTGTCGGCTTTTGATTGAAGCAGCAACACATTTTAAACAAACAACAACAAAAAAAATTCAGACTGAACTTGAAAAATCAAGTATTTTTTGGAAACATTTCAGGAAGTGGCGGGGAAGGGGAAATCTGTTACCAGGTAACTGTCCAAATGGTCTGTCTGCCATCCAGGAAATTTGCTTCTCTGGAACTCCTAGTGGTTAACACACTGACTATGCAGGCAATGTGGGGGTATGTGAGCCTGTGTGTTTGTAAACTCTGACAGGTAGAGTTTACAGATGGGTCAGTCTAATAGGTGATGATTATTCAAAATGGTCAAGTGAAGGAAATTTGAAAAGCTGTTCTAGGTCAAACCAGGAAAATTAACTCAATACTCTGTTTCATTATTGCTGAAAGAATATTTAAAGAGATCAAGTACAGTGAACAAAACTGTTCCTTATGAGAACAGAGAGAAGAAACAGGACAAACATCTAAAAATTAGTAATTCTATTAGCATCTTATTGGAAACAAAATACTGGTTTTTTTTAATCAACTAATGAATATTTTGATGAACATCTGTTAGGTTTCAGCCAAGTGTATTTATTTTGTGCAGGCATCTATATTTAAACCTAACCTCACTATTAACAAAAATGAATCTTGTTCAGCTGGGTCAAAATTCTATAACAGCAGCTGTCAACATTAAATATACTGTATTTTTCAATATATTTCCATCAATTCTGTGACTGGAGTAACATGGGTTGGTTTTCTCATGCCAAAAGTAGCTTGGACTTATTTTACTTGGACAGGAAAAGAAGAAACAGTTGCTTACATCTTCAGTAAAACTATGCAATGTATTAACACAAACAGTGTTTTCAAACTGCATGGATAATACTTATGAGTTTCTAGTTATTTTACCTCTGTTGCTGCATTTTCTGCCTTCTAGTCTGTTGAACAGTGGCCAGACTTTTCTTAGGAGGCTCCAGTTCTCTAACAATCTGCTCAGCACACACTGTAATCTGAAACAAAACAGTAACAATGCAAGCACCAATGAACAATTTGTCACACCACGTCTGTGCCCTGCCTTTTTTTAAAAACATATCCCTTTCATGCACATATGGGTATATAATGCACATATTCCTGCCATATCCCAGAAAATGAAAATCAGTGCAGCAGAAAAGAAGTGACTTCTGCTGGATTAATTCACTTAGTGTAGTAAATAACTGATAGGTGGCTTTTAAAGAAACACCTTTTAAAAGCAGTTGTTTAACAAACATTTCATGCCATTAACACTATTCTATTATAAAAGCTTCCCATTCCTTTCCTACTATAAACGATTTAAAAAGTGTTACTGAATGTAGATGACACAAAATCACACTGCAACAAGTTTGAACATATTTCTGTGTTCTGGAGGTTGCCACTTACCCCTTTAAACACACTGCTGATTGTCTGGGCACAAAGTGGGTTCTTACAGTTTAAGAGTAAGTCAAACAATACTTTCAGTAGCTTCTGTTGCACCATCCCTTCCGACACAGCTGCAAAGAATGGCTTAGTAATCTACAAAAGGGGACAAAAAACAAGGATGCAGAGAGGTTTACTATAAGAGGGCAACAAAATTGCAGGGTGTGGAATTAATGTATGTTGGATTCTGTAAGACACACCCCATCATGCAGTATTGCAAAAATTTGCATATTAACAACATATTTGTATATATCCGGGAATCTTAAGGATGTAAATCACATATATGTGAAATATCCAACACACAGACCAATTTCTGAAATTTTTCACACAACTTGACTGGTGCAGGGAACAAACTTGCTGTTGCCAGCCTTTGGGAAGTACTAACGTGCCAACACCTAGCCAATATAGGCCTGAATTTGTAGCTTCCTTCAAATGAAACTATTTCTCACCTACTCCATTTTGTTGACAATTTTTCCTCAGATGAAAAACATTAAATAAAGCTCTTGCCTGACCAACAAAAACCTAAACCTGTGGTACAGCAGCATCTGTAATGATAGAGGAATTCATCTGTATGCAAACACAGTATTGCTATTTTGTGCTTGCCAAAATGAAAAAAATAGAGCAAGCAGTAATATCTCCTTCTGATAATTTTAAGAATTCAAGTTTTGCAGCCTGTTTAGATGTTTCAAAGACACTATAAGACACTGAAATCTTGTAGTAAAAAAAGACAGATCAAAATCTATGGGCTCCTCCACACAGAAGGAACCCCTGTAAATCCTATCTCAAACACTGCTAGCTGCTTTAAGCACAAAAAGAAATAAAAGGTATTCCATAAAGCCATACCTGCCCAAGTGCTGTGATCTGAAATGTTGGAATTTCCTTATATATTTTCTTGGCAGAATGCAGGCTTTTAATAAATAAATCCAGACTCTGCTGATTCTTGCACAGGAGAGTTGCTGAATATTCATTAAACTTTCCAAGGATTAGATTGAAGAGAATGACTTCATCTTTTAACATTGCCCGAGGTTTGTTAGAGACTTTCGCTAGCAAACGGTCTAGTGCAGGCAAGAGGTGAGAAAGAACCATCTGCAAACAAAGAGAATGTGCAACAGAAGTTTTTACCCATTGTCAATTTAACAACTTTCCAGTAGCACAGCTTAATTTTACTGGAGCATCCCCTCTCTCAGACCACACTGCATACACTACTTCAGGCAACAGTTCCACTGGAAAAAATACAAGACATAATATGACATTACCCCAAGTACCTGCTCATCTGCTCCTTAGCTATCCTCCTTTGCAGAGCAGTATTTCATAATTTCAAAGTACAGAAACAAGGTAATATCTCCCATTTATGACTGCTGTTTTCCAGAAAACCCAAATATGAAGCAAACCCCACTATGCAGCTCACGATCTTTTCAAGACACATACAACTGAACAGAATGTAAAAATTCTAATTTAATTAATTTTTTGAAATTTGAAGTCATATATTTCCCAGCACTTGGAGAATTATGAATATGCTAGATAAGAGTAGGTTAATATAAATAAAAGAATTTCACAGTACTACTTAATACCTTGCAATTCTGTACAGAAAACTCTATGTTCACTAACCAAGGTAATACATTTCTTCTGTAACAATCTCTCCTGAAATAGTCTTTTTTAGTAATATCAAGGGAGTTTCCTTAAAAATTCCAAAGCAAAATTCTGCAGCCATTACATTCTTGGAAGGAGCATGCAAACGTTGTATGTTTCATTAAACCACACTTTGCAGCTTTACTGCGTATTATTGGAGGTGTCAACTTAATACCTAATAATCTAACAAATTATGGAATTATTTAACAGCATTATTACTAAATGAAATGTGATTTCAGCATTTCAGCAGAACCCATAAAAAACTCAAAAGGCAGCACTTACTTCACCATGGATTTCATGAAGAATTTTCAGTAGGTTTCTTGCAATATATGATGGGAAAACAGGGCTCTGTACACAATCAAGTATGTTTTCCAAAGCTTCCAACAATTTTTTCTTCTGAGATTTCTGTTTTGGCTGTGTCTCAAGCTCCTCAAATAGAGTTCCCATAATCTAGTTCATTAACAAAATGAAAATTTTGTTTTCTTGCAATAAAAATGCCATAAAACAAAAATTATTCAAAGATTTCATAAAACTACAATCTAGATATAAGCGGAGTTCTTCATCTGGAACTAAACCCTGATAATGCCTATTAGGTTCTCAGATCTCTGCATGTAATATATCACTTTAATGTTTTTATAGCTCCTAAAAAAATTATAAATCAGTCCACTATAGAATACAAAGACATTTCACTTTCCTGGTTAACTTGACTTCTTTTCTGTAAGATAGAAGCTCACAGCAGCAGATAAAACTTGTATTAATGTTCACCTTAATTTAAAAATACCTGTGCTATGTATGTAGGGTCAGATACAATCTCTTCTGTCTTTTGCTCCAAATGATGAAGGACAGGATGAAATAGAGACTCCTTAATTCCTCTCAAGGAATGGAGGCAGTTGAGAGCAGCCCTTCGAACTTCACTCACAGGACTACCCAAGTTAATTAGCAAAGATATCACCACTGCAAAAAGAAGGGGGGAAGGAGGAAAAGAACAGAGTAAAGTGAGAGGTGAAAATTTTACTGTAGATGTCCGTGAAGAGGCACCAACATTACTCTGGAATTAAGAAGTAATCTCTTTTCACTGTAAACCTCTAGGGCACCCAAAACCAACACAAGTCTCACAGATTCATGACTCTGAACTTCATCAGAGTCCTTATATTCATGTTTAAGCTCTGAGTCATATATTGCTACTGTCACACTCTAACACTGCACAGACAGCAATGTCCTGTAACTGACTCCTTCAGCACAGAACTGTGCTCCTCTAATGTGGGGGTCCAGAGTATTCCTCTGGCTTCCTTGGAAGGTTTAAGACCCCCCTGGCGGGGTCCCCAAGGACCCTGGAATGGGACCCAGGTATCTCAGGGGCTGGATTTAGCTCCTTGGAACAATTTACCAACATTGAGAGAAGAAATGCAAGCCACAAGAGTAAATGGAGTGTAAATTAGACTGTTAGAATGTAGAATTAGCAGATTTCTAGAATGTTTGTGATAAGGGACACGTGGCCAACATGGAGAATTGGGGGTGTGTATATTCTTCCTCCTTCTTCTCCGTGTCATCCATGCTGGGTGACACGCTGGCACTTTTAGATTGGACAAGAACAGATCTGGACCATGTAACAAGATTGTATTGTATTGGGGGTCATTTGTAAATACCTAGTACGTAGTTTAGACTATAAAAGATAAGTCCTGCCTCTGCCAGGCAGATTCTGCCATGGACGTCTGGCGAGCAGACTGCTGTTCGCTGGACAAAGCATTCCTGAGATAAGCAACAATAAACAACCATGAAAACCTCTAAGAACAGCCTCCTGCAGTCTCTCATCGGCGGGCATTGGAAAGAGCTGGGTTCCAAACCACCTGCATGTCCACCAGAGGTGATCTCAGGTCTAAGGAGACACCTCAGGATGTGACACTCTAACACTTTCAAAATTAAAAAAAAAAAAAAAAAGTGGCTTCACTTAATTCAAACGTGGACTTAAAACTGCCCCAGTGGATCAGCAAGAGAACTGTCTCAGCCCAGTGCAGTTAAATGTAAATAACTTGAGATACCCTTCATGGTATAGAATATAGTAAAATTGCACAAAATTAAATAGTACTGTGATTGAGTTCCAAGATACGAAATAGATAGATAGATAGATAGATAGATAGATAGATAGATAGATAGATAGATAGAGTTTTACTTTACCTGGAGATGATGGTGATAGCAGCTGTTTCTTTTTCTGGTTTGTCTGTGATTCAAGCAGCGCATAGCCAATATACAGAGCCTGAGTCTGTAGCATTGCACTGACTTCATATTTCAGTTGATTTGAAAGGTTATAACTGTATGTCCATAAAATGGAAAGGAATTTGAAGAGAACCTCTGAATCTTTTAGATGTACCTTAAGTTTAACACAATTGGTAAGAAAAAATAGAAAAAAATGCTTGTTTAATTTATTTGGCAAACTACTACTGAAAACATTTGATAAATCACACCACCCACATCAAAGGAGTACACCACAAGAGAACTTTGTCTCAGGAAAAGAGATAAACAGTGTCTTTGGGGAAGAAAAATTACTGAGTAAATCCTGCCTGTATATACAAGTCCAGGCATTATTTTTATATGCATATGAAAAACCATGAGATGATATAAGGAAACACTAAATTTCTCCTAGAAGTTTTCCTTTCAGTTTCTGTATTTAAGCACTACCAAATTTTACAGAGCAACCCTTTGACATGCTACCAAATAGAACCTAAACTTTCTGCTCAAACTTTAGGCTCTTGATCTTGCCCTGCAAAACAGTTTTATGTTTTCATCTTTGCTTCAACTAGTACATTAGTGATTTGGGTTTTTTTTTTAACTTTAGTTTTCCATTATTACATTTAATTAGGGTTAAGTAACACAATTGAAGCTTACACTTCCATATCCTCACAGTACTTGAATGCCACAAACAGCATTGCATGACCGGCTGACCATTTTTCTCTTAAAATTAATGCAACCATGTAATAGTTGATGACTCATAATTCATAGCAACAAATGCAAAAATAATACCTTGAATAAGAGATTCATCAATGCTCTGTACTGAAGAGCATCACTTCCCTCACTAGCTCCACTGACAAGTAGGTCAAACAGCCCCAAAAGGAGGTGCAGGTAGTCTTGGCTATCTCGATTCAGAGCTTCAGGATTCCACCAAGATTCCTCTAAAAAATACAAGTTATAATTAAGACACAGCAGGTGCATAAGAACACCCTCAGAAACCAGGAGAAAACAGACATTTCTAGTTAAAAGAGGACAATATATTTGGTTGATTTCATATTCAAAAGTAAGTAATATTTACAGATGTCAATAACAAAGGAGAAGGTTAGGGAAGCAACATCTTGTTTCCAACAACTTCTGAAGGGAAAAAAAAATTAACTTTCCTTTTTCACTGATGTAAGGGACAGGCAAAATCAAACACCTACCTTTTGAAAAAGACAGAGGAGGTTTTAGCCCATTAATGAAGTTTTTCAGTAAGAACAGGACCATAGCTGACTCCTCTGCATGAGCAGTCTCATCACTACTGAGCTTTTCTATATAGGCATTTAGCAAGTTCTTAGGCACCAAAGTTTCCTCTGCTGTTTCAACAGACCAATTTAGGGAAGTTTCCTGTGAATGAAAATCGATTTTAATGTATTCTGTCACAATTCCATACAACAGAAAACAGAAATTCAGCATTAAAATTCAGCAACATTTAATTTCCAACTTCCAAAGAGGTATCCTTATGGAATGAATTACATTTCTGATCTTACATTGAAACTTACATATGCAGTTTTAAAACCTATGCCAGCTCTTTCTACCATAATTACAGTGTACATAAATGAGGTAAGAGAAGAGTAAAATATCAGTCTCTCTAAAATATCTCTTCAAAGGGACTGGGAATTGCAGCATTTCTGACAGTTTAACACTTTCAACTAGCTCTGTTCCAGAAAAATAATCCATATCTTTCAGATACTGGCATATACAAAAATCATTAATGGAATAACTCTGAGGTCAGAATAAATAATTAACATGTGCCACTACATGTGAGGGGATGTACACACAGAAGCACTGCCCTGCTCAATGGGTTTCTTGCACACATAAAAAACCTAGAGCTGTTTCTCAACAAAATAAGACAATTCCAATGGAAACACACATAAAATACTAGAGTAATTCTTAATGGCATTATTGCCAAGTGTGTGTTTTGGCTCTGAGAAGAAATGAAGGTAAGATTTTTCAGTCTTTCTTGAAGTTTCGGAACCTGGCCTTCAGTAAAAACAATTAAAACCACCTTCTTAATACTGTTTTCAATACAAAGAAAATACCCTCTCCACACTGTTTACATCTTACCTCTGCAGGTTCACAAGTTCTGAGATTTTGAATTTTTTTATCCAAGAAGCGGAAGACTCTGATAGCCACTGGAAAATAATTTTCCTTCACCTGTGTATTGCAGCAGCACTGAACAAGCACTGAACCAATTATATGAGTAGTTACTTTCTGTCTCACACTGTCAGATTCTGTTTCAGCAATGAGTATCAGGTCATCAACCTTTGAAAAAAGAGTGGAGGACAACAAAAATCAGTATGACAGTGGGACTTCACTATAACTAAACTGAACATGTAAATGAAAAAATGGTGCAATACTGTTTACTTTCTATCATAGGTAAAAAGTTACTGTCTGCTGTAATCATACTGTTTGAAACCTTGCAATGCACAAACATCAGTTTCTATGAACTACCCACAGGTATACTTGCTTACTATCTAGAAATTTTTTTTCAGGAAACTAAAAATTCCTTGAATTTAGTCACACTTATCATTTGTCAAAAAAAGGTAATCACTTATTTTCCTTATGTTAAGGAAGAAATTGGTTTTATATGGATGGTATTGTGGATCTTCATTTTTCATACATACACATATGTAAATTGTATATAAATACATACCTACGTATATATAAATATATACACATATATAAATTAATATATATAATTATATATATGCACACACACATATACATGTATTTTCCTAGCAGCTTGATGATAGAATACTAGTGCCTAAAGCAGCCATGCAAAGTTCTTCTATATCACATTTGTTTGATTACAGTCACCACCTGAAAAGTAAAACTTCTTTAAGGTTAGGTTGATATGGTACACTTACCATTTGTAATAGTAAAGAAGGGTCCCTTGAAGTCAAGTTGACAGAAAGTAGCAGAATAATTTTCTCATTGGCAACTCCAACCAACTCAGACTCAGTAGACTTAATTGCCTCTTCAAGAGCTACTCCAAGAGAAAAAAAAACAAATAATCTAGATAAAAAATTCACATATTAACATACTGGTGGGACAATAATAATTAGAATCAGTCAGAAACATGCTAAACAATTTCTACCTCTTTTCAAAGAGTGTTTTAAAGAAATAACAGCATGATAGCCTGATAGTGACAGCCTGCCTCCTTCAATATGTGTTTAGGTTCAATAAGGATGAGGTCCTAACTTGCCACAAATTTCCTCTTATCAAGTTAGTTGTAAGAAATGCTTTACCTTCTGGCCAGCCTTTCAGTAAAGGGTGTAAGGAGCAGAGGTCAGACTCTGACAAACAAACAGCCATTTTCCAATCTGAAGATTCTGAATTTGCATTAGTGATTATCATAAAAGGTAATAACTGCATTACTGCTGCATCTAGCAGTTCTTTCTTCTCTTTCAGAATCTCCTCTTTGAATAAAATGTTCACTGCTCGCTCCAAAACCTTGTACCTAAAAGAGAAAAAATCATGTTGAAAATACCTACTCAGTCACATCAGCAATATTTTTTTAAATTTGTTCTCTATTCTCCATGGTGATTTTCTGCATCTAAACAGCAGCAAGAAAAAATAAGGAAGTTATGGAAAATGGTATGAAAATAATGGAACATCTCTCCTGTAACTCAGCATAGAAACAGCATAACAAAAAGCATTTGCAGAGAAACACAGTTTTTAAAGTATTCTTTATTGTTAGTTTTAAAAAATTAATTTATACAAAACGAATATAGACTGAATAAAAAAAACACAAACATACCACTTTCCATCCTTTGAAAGATCAGCTCTCTGGAAAATGTTCAAAAGACTTGATACTATTACTTCTGGATTGACTTGTTTCCTGAAAGTCTGAACCATAATCAAGAAAAATGAATGAAAATACAACAATATACAATACATTTTACCACATCACAATGGAAAATGCATCTGCTATACCAAGTGGAAACAGAGATCATGCATGACTAACATGCATTCCTGCTAAAGTTCATGTAATGAAAATACTGTCAGGTGAAAAGAAGTAATAAGGCTGCCTAGTATGCCCTGTTGATATGCTAAACTATGGAGAATTTATTTAATGTGGAAATGTTTGCTAAAATTGATAAACAGTATGCAAAATATATTATAATTAAATAAGAATTGCTTTTACTTTAATTGCATCTGGATCACAAAAACATAAGGCATATTAACAAAAGATACTAAAGTTTAAAGGAGCACTCACGTGCTTCTATTCTTATTTACAGGTGATCAAGAATGAATGAAAACACAGGACCAATTCCACTACTGCTAATAATATTCTCCACTACTACTAGCAGAAGCCATAAAGACAGACTGTTACTCTAGCTGGAAACAATCAGTACAATGCATACCAGAGTCCTATCCAGTAAACCTGAGCTGGAGCTCAGGACTTTGCCACTATCAACTGACCAAATGACTCGCATATGGAAAAACTCAACTGAGCACCTCTCACTAGAGTAATGTCTTGTGACTGCACCACTTTCCGTCCAAAAGACAGATAGTGTGGCTTGCCTTTTTATAGAAAAATGTACAGAATAAGCAGGAAGCATGCCTCAAATAATAATCAAAGATTTAAATACGCTTCAGTAGCTACATTTTAAAAAAGAGAAAAACAAAATTGATAAATTCACTTTTAACTGCCAACACCTTGGGAAAGATCAAGTAGCAGAGATTTGGAGGGAATTTGTGAGATGGCAAATAACACAAGCCTCCTAAATTTGTGCTGCTTTATCCTGTTAAAGGATAAAAGTCATTCAATAAGGACACAAGGACAAGAAAGAAAACTACACAGAATAAATTCCAGATACACACTTTCGAGACCAGGTAAAATCTCACCGGCCAAAAGACATATACTTACCTCCAAAGAACTGAGAGCAGACATCACAACATCTTTGTTGTCATCCTTGAGCCGTCCAAAGATTGCTTCTTTTATGAAAGCCTGATCAAAGCCTTCCTGAAGACATAAAGGAAAACAGTCAAAAATAAAAGAAATCATTTGTCTGTAGAACGCTTTACAGACTTTTAATGAAATATCTGAATTCTAGTGTAAAAGAAGTGGTAATATCATCTAAATTAAACATCACAGGCAGACTAACTTTCAATAACAAAAGAAAGAAACTTGAATTAATCCATTAACTTGGATTTTATGAGAATGCAAGCAGCTTAATCAACAAGAACTATACCCAGACTCCAGAATATGGGGAAAGGGTGACAGAAGCCTACGGAAAACACCATGAAAAGCTGTAAGGATGACATAGGCACATACCACTCATCTTCAACTGATAAGTCTGGCAAGCAGTTTTTTGAAGACATTCTATGTTAAGTCAGTTCTGTAACTGAGAGATTCAGACACAAACCTTTGAAGTTTCAATAACATCCTTCAAATGCTGAAGAGCCAGGACCCGCACAGCAGGCTGAGGATGATTCAAACTAAGCAGAAGGGAGGTATCAGAGTCTTCCAGAAACTGAAATACAGATTGCACAGCAACCTCAGTGCATGTTCAAAATACTTTAAATATACATAAGGATAATGGGAGACATTGTTATGGCAATTTTTTGTACCAGAAGAAAACCTGCATAATCAAGACCTAGAAAGTTAAATTACAGTACACTGATACTGTATAACTGTTTTAAATTATTACATTTCTTCACTATTGCAGTTTTTGGAAGATAGCTTAAAAAGTACAGTAAGCCACAGACACCATTATGTCCTAGAAAAGCATTACGCTTATCTAAGGATTCTGAGAAAGCTCTAGTGACCACGTCAGTGTGACAGAGCACAGACAGAAACTGTTAAAAAGGCATCCCTGCTAGTCCAATTGCGTGCACTTATCTCAGGAACCTTAAAAGCTGGAAGAGAGTCATATGCCTTTGCTCTGCATGCCTTGTTTTTCTGTTAATCCACTTGTTACTCAGACACAGAATCTGCACCTTTGTTAAATCAGTACAAAAATACAGAAAGCGCTTCTTTATGTAGTTTGTCATATTTTCCTAAGTGCTTTCAGTCCTTCATTCATTGCAAACAACAGCCATAATACTAACCAGCTCTTATAATAAATTCCTTGGCCAGATCTGTTGTAGTAATGGTTATTCTGTGTTAGGCTGAGTTTCAATTGCTCTTCAGAAACGGCACAGGAAGAACTCTGTGGTCACTCTATTCTTCCCTGTTACCGACTGTAAACATTCATAAAATCAGTGCAAGAAAAAGGACCAAGCCATCTTCTCTCAACAGTGATAAAGTTATTTCTCAGCTTTAGACAAAACAGACCAAAACAGACACCTCTGCCACTGACAACATCCTTAAGTAAGATGAGGCCTTGCTGGGCACCACTGTGTCCTCACTATTGACCAGTGCATGTGGCCATGCTTCTAAGAAAAATATCAGTAGCAATTGGAGCAGGTGGAAATGTATAAATTTTAACCAGGGAAAAAAGCACACACTCATGAGTCCTTATGATAAAAAAAAAAAAACTTAAAAGACCTGGTAGCTTTTTTTTTACTACAAGTTTTGACCAAGCTCCCCTCTAAAATATTTAACCAAGTTAGGGTTGTTTTTTTTTTCTTTTTTTTTTTTTTTTTTTTCTTTTTTTTTTTTTTTTTTTTTTCTTTTTATAGTGGGAGTGGTAGACATTTTTTTATAAGGAGGAATAGAGAGCAGAACTCTACCAAAAATCAGCCTTCTGACAGTATAACCATATAAGAGCTAGGATCACAATTCTACCTACCTTGTACTTGCCACAGCTTAATGAAAGAGAAATAAATTGATGAAAAAGATTTTGGTCAGACTCATCTGTGCAATCTTCCAGGTGCTTCTCCAAAACAGAGTCTAAGGCTTTAGGATACCTGCCAAAAGACAAAACCATCAATACTTTCTGCAGAGGATAGAAAAACATGTATTTACAAGAGAAAAACCAGAGAAAACCAGAAAACTGAATGCACATACATTCATCTAAACCAGACGTTTTAAGTGGCTTTGCAAAGGCAATAAACCATTATGTCTTAACCAGATGAATTATAAGCAGACCACAACGATGCATAATGAGAGGAGAAGGTCATGCTACAAAGTAAAGAGCTGTACAAAGCCAGTAGCTCTGCATCCATATATTACAGTCCCAACAAAATATGTAAGGACAGGTCAGTAAAACAAAATTTGGACACACTAGGAGTCAGTTATTTCTTTTGTATTTATTTCAGCAAGACTATTGTGCTTACTACACCAAGTAATCCAAGATGATAACTGTTATCACCACTCTACAGAACGTGGGTCTGTCATAGAAAAATGGAACTTACTTTATCTCAAGAAGTCTGATAAGAGGAAGGATCTTTTGATTGAGTGCAGCCATTTTGGTGGGATCAGATTCAATCTCTGTACCACGGGAGATAAACTCTTCAAGAAATTTGCTAAAATTACAAACAAAAGGAAAAGCAACCATATTTTGCATGGTACCTTTTTCATTACTCTTATAAAACACAGTGCTTAACGGATTAGGATTAATATACATTATTTACTGCAAGTACAGATTTGTAGCTGGCCTTAAGTTTCACTCTGTCCCACAACTACTCACACAAACACTAAATAAATGGCTCTTCTGGGTTACTGAATGTTTCAATTTCAAAATCCACGTCTAGACTTAACTTATGAACTCAGAAAAACTTGCTCATATAATGATAATGCCATTGTCAGGAACCTTTTATTACTATACCAGAAGTGACTGCAGCACAGAATAAGAAAAAGAAGTGAAGTCAACTCACGAAGCCAATAGGGAATCTACATCCTTTTCCAGTGGTATACACTCAAGAATAGCTTGAAGATGCTTGATGTAAGTGTTACTTTCTGTCTCCTCGGATTCTTCTTGCTCCTCTAAGGACAATCATAAAAGAAGAACAATAGTCAGAGAATAGCCCCTTCACACTGATTAAAGCAAACAGCTTGCACAGGCATCATCTGCTGGTGAACCAAGCACACAACTGGAAGACCATAGTGCTCACTGATTACCAGTAGTCCATTAGCAATGCTTTATACCAATGTCATTAAAATGCCAAAGCCTGGATTGCTGCCAATAAATCCAAGGGTGCTTTGGTGTGTTCCAGACCTGCTGGATGCTAAAGGCTGTGCCAGCAACTTCCCTAGAGCGTTCCTTGGTGTGAATCTGGACCTTTTTAACAAAAGAGCTTTCCCAGTCATGACTCAGCAATACAATGCCACAGTGCAGACTGACTCTCTAGCACAGACACAGGCTACAGCTGCATGCCAGCCAGCCTCACTGCCCCAGACTGTTCCCAGGCACATTTAATGGGTAAATGCAGTCATCCCCTAAATAAATCACATATGGAGTACACGCACTCTACCCAAGATTTCACAGTACTACAATACACCTCTAAGAGAAAAAAAAAGTTAAAAAAAAAAAAGAAAAAAAAAGGACAAAAACCAAACACACAAAAGCTCAATCAGGTCTTCACAGGTATTGGCACAGTTTCAAAGGAAGAAGCAGTTACACAGCTGCAACACTGACCACAGTTACCTGTCCTTAAGGCTAATCCAAGTTTAACAAAGAACCTGTGCTAACTTACCTGTATCACTTTTCATGATGGTGTGAACAAGGTGAGGCAACAGGTAGCGGAGGAGAGGAGAGATATCATAGCCTGCTGACAGGCCTTGCAAAAGTGCTACCAGTTCTGGGGTTTTGCACAGATAATTGAATGGCCTGCACAGTTGAAAGGGAGAAAAAAGAAAAGTATGTATGCTCATCTGGGTTACAAACACTTTCAAAACCATGCAGACTTCATGAGGATTCAATTTTCAGCATCAGGTAACAGCCCCATTGTAAACAAACACTGAAAAGATTCAAAGAGCTCATCTTCCTTAATGCCAAATTTAATATCCAAGAAGAAAAGAAGATACTGCCAATCCTGTTGAGCACAGCTGCTGCAACGGTACAGTGAACCTACCTACATTTTCTGCAAAGCTGGTAGTAAAAGGAAGAAGATTTGTATGAATTACAGGAAGAGATATCCTCACACTGCAAGGAGCATATCTATCCCCTGGCAGCAGTAAAATGGATGAGAAGTAATTGTGCAATGACAGATCCTCTGAGGAGAAGCCGTTTCCTTTCTGGCTAACACAAAGCTCCATCTTTCTCCTTTTACACCCACATGGCTGGATGATGCAAAATGTATCAACCCCACACCTGCACTTTTTAACCTATGACAGCATTCAAGTATCTGGAAGCTAATCACTCTATATATCCTTCATAAGATCTTTCCTATTGGAATACTCCTCTCTGCCAGCAAGCAAATTCCCTGTAGCATGTGAGACTATGTTCAAATGCATGTTACCAGCACAAGCCAACTGTGCCAGAGCAGGGTAGATGGATGGATTGGAATCTACCACACGAACCTCCTGGAGAACAGCTCACCTGAAGTGAGACCAAACAATGGTGGTGTAGAAGCACTTATGCTTCAGGTGTTAAACTCAACACCAACTCAAAGCCCTCCCATGGAAGGGGCAGAACTTCTTTGCACTTTCCAGAAAATCTCTTACTTGACAGGATTCAGTTTTGCACATTGACATCAATCCCTTACTAAAAGAAGTAGCAGAAGGACCAAGACATGACCAGCTCGCACCACCGAGACTCCTTTGCTGCCGTGAGCATACAAATTTTCAAAGTAGCCCAAAGGAACTAGTGAGCCCTTTGAAATGTCAACTACCAAAATTTCTGACAGGCAAGTGTCCTTTTAATGATGAGGATATAAAAATTTTACATTATCAAGGCACAGTTTGAAATTTTAGAAAGTAGGAAAATCTGATTCATGTAGACTTACTTTTTCCCAAGTTCATCTCCTTTCTGAGTTTGCAGAAGTAGGTTCAAGCAAGCCAGCCCATCCCTGATTAATGAGGGCACTTTATTTAAAGTCTTGGTTATGTGTACCATCAAGGAATGCACCAAGGAAGTCTCCACTGTCACTTTTACTGTCATCTGGCAGATTATCATGTATGTTGCAGCTCTGTAATCCTGTACAGAGGATTTCAAGCCCTAGAAAAAGAGATAAAGGTGTATTTCTAACACAGAATAACACAAGAGTACATTAACATAAAAATAATTTTATTCCCTATTTATATATGGAATCCTGCTAAGTTCCTTCCGTGTGTTAATGTGTGAGGTATCTATAAACTCAGCTTTCAAGAAGAAAAAGCTGTCATGCAGGGTCCACAGATAAAGAGGACACATTTATTAACTACTACTGTTTGTTGACAAAGCAACAACTGTGGAAGAGAGGATATTAAAGCAGGCTGTCTACCTGACACCATTTCCTCATGATTTAGCATGATAAATCTCAAAGTAAAGATATTCTTCAAACCATGTATCCATTTATCACTGCTCCATTCCCCATGCAGAGTAGAAAACAGTTCTTAAAGTGGTCATCTGAGGTTATTCTCCATGGATCCTCACCTGCCTGAGGTTTCAAATCAGGCTGAGTGGTACAGTACATACCACACAGGATGTCTCTCTTGGATGTCATCTGCAGATTCATGTCTGCAGAACACAGTGCACCGCATCACACAGGAGGGAAACAGAGCTTCACGTACCTTTTGGATGTAAGGCAGCAGCAAAGAGACCATAGTGTCTGTTATCTTCTCTGCAGCTCCAAGAGCTGACACTATGGTGGAAGCATAAAACACAAGGAGAACTCTCAACTGAGCTGAGTTGCCGGGACACTCTGAAAAGACCTGGAACACAGAAAAAAATCGGTTGTTCAGACATCAGGGCAAGCGGAAATGCATATATTATGGCTTTCCTCAAATCCTCAAAATCTTAGAATTCCAGCCCGCAAGCTCCAGCAGCTCCTGCTGGCACAACTGAAGCCATCACCTCTCACAGCAGCAACCCTTGCCAGAAGTTACTGCTCCTCCTCACAGACATGGCAGATGGAAATGGGTGCTGATGTAGGTACTTAGAACAAGGCAGCCAAAACCACTTGGTGTCCTGCTCAGCACTCAGAGCTGGACAGCCAAGAAGCTAAGTGTTGCTCATGTTTAACATCCTTCTACTTCTGTGAATAAACTCTGTCATTGTGTTTGCTTTGCTTAGTCTGACAGCAGACGCATCCCAGTTCTCTAAATACCTGGATCGGTCATACATCTTACCCTTCTGAGACTACAGAACTAGCCCCCTACTAGACATTAGCTGAAAAGAACAAAAAAAAATTGCCCACCTTCTAATATTCTCAATTTCAAATTCATATTTGAAGATGTGCATTTAAAACACCCATGACAACCCCCAGAAGAGACACAGAAATTCAGAGCACAGTTACAAACTAACAGCAGGAATGAGTTTATGAAAGAAATGTAGACAATAAGTACCCTGAGGCAACACAGTAAATAATACAGTATGGCCAAATTGTTTTGTCATGGCTCATTGGTTCTCAGCCACTTCCTTATAAGAGCTTCTGACAGACTGTCATCTTCACAAATTATAATAAAATAAATCCTCATATTGCTTACTGATAAATGATTCATTTTACTCTTTGATATGCAGTTCAAAATATTAAGAAATACCACACTACTATAAAAACATGGAGATGACAAAGTGACAGCAAACAATGCTTCAGAATAAATGAACAACCTTCACAGATTTTGCCACCAGCCTGCAGATGAAATCCATGAAATCCAGGTCTTTGTAGCAGTGTGTAATGACAGTACCTCTTGCCAGTGGGACTCCAGGTTTCTTTACACAGTGAAGAAAAAGTAAAATTAGAACGCTAAGAGTAAAGTGAAGCACAGAAAGTAAAAATTACTATAACCTCCAAATTAATCCTACTGATCAGTTAACACCATTTAAACTGAAATAAGTAATGGATTTCCACACACTGCTCTAGAATGTTTTGTGTCTACATTAAGACAGATGATTAAGAGAATTACATTTAACTTACACGCAAATAAACATAAATTTTAGCAACTGATGTATCTTTCTAGCAATAGCAAATACTTACACCTTAAAAGCATGCTTTAACTTAGCCAAAACAAAGAGTAATTACAGTCAAAGCTTTTTAATATCAACTTCACCTTTAAAGAAAGATAGCAGAAACAACACGTGGGCATCCAGACTCCATTCCTGTAATTAATTTTTCAGAACAGTTCTGTATCTAACCACATAAATTAGTGGACCATATTCATAAGCAGAGTAAAAGAGACAAGCTATTATTAAAGTCCCTCTACCTTCCATCTTGGATCTGTTAAATACTTTACCCGAATTGAATCCATCCAATGCCACTTATGAGTTGGGCTTTTTATATCTAAAAGCTGAATAACTCTCACAAATAGATTAGTCTCATGATATGGCAGAACACAACCAATCAAACTGTCTTGATTGTAGAGATGAATGTGAAATCTAAGGAAAAGAACATATATATGTAGTCATAAAGTATCTGGAAGCCAAAAAGAAAAATGTCACATTCTTCTCAAAGCACCTTGTTTACTTGCTTTTAAGCAAGATCTAATATGGTTGTCATACTGAGTCAGATCTATGGTCCACCTAGTCCAGAAACTCAAGGTGGCCACCAGCCTTTATGTGCTAGAAGAAAGCACTATCAACAGTTTTAGGTCCCTGTACAACTAAAAATCATCTTAATTTCTTCTGCACAGATTTCAACATTAAACCAAACGTTACAACAATCTAGAATGAACCCCTCAGTATAACACATGTACACAAAAACAGACTCATAGAAGTATGTTTCAGGAAAATGATACAATCTTTCATGATAAGAAGTATTGCACTTTCTACATTTGTATAGGCTAATTTATATAAATAAATGTACCATCAGTAAATACTTAATTGCTTTTTTCTTCACACCTTCTTACAAAACCTTGAAATAAGAATAGTTAGGGTTCATGGTTCAGAGTTAATACCAAAATTTGCTATTTTACAAAGCCCACTTCTAAAAGTGCAATATAGAAGTGCCTCTTTATGTGCTCTGTAAGATGCCTAGGGCTGGGCAACTTTGGTGAAAGCCAGGCAAGGAAGTAATTGCATTTATACAGAGTACCATGATAGATCAAAATAATCACAGGAATTTATCAAAAGATAAAAATCTAATGGGCAAGAGCATCTGGCCCCATAAAGACTAAGCCCAAATAAACATTATTAACATTCTAATCTGTATTCAGAAAGCTAAAGTAAAGTTATTCAAAATTTTTCTCACTGGGGAAAAATACAATCTTGCATTTCTAGCCTTATCTACTGACACACAGGATATTCAGTGGTTTACCTTTGAATCAGCCATTCAAGGCACTTCTGGGCTGGCTTAAGCATAAAGTAAGGGGACAGGTGAATGAGGAACAATGAAATATTCTTATTCAGCTGCTGATTTACTGCTTTAGTCTGAACACTGCGCTCAAGACCTTTGGATGTGGAACTAAACAAACTGGACTGGAACTCTTCAAACGAAGGATCAATCCCCATCAGCTCTTCTAAGCCAGTGCACCCTGTGGGGGAAAAAAATATAAAATGTGAGGAATGCTTTAAATACAACAGTTTTTATTCTCCAGTCCTACCCCTTTAGATCCTCACTGGCATATCCAACTTTTTTGCTATTCTGGTATATGTCAACCTCACCAAGCAAACCCAAACAAACAGCAAAGAGGTCTAAGACCAAAACCTTTGATATACTTGAACTATTTCTCAACTGACGAAGAAAAACAACATTAGCAATTATCAGCAGAGTGCTCTGGTAGCAGTGAAGGCCAGCAGCACCCTGGGTTGTGCTGTCCCTGAGAGCATGGCTAGCAGGCTGAGGGAACTGCCCCTTCTACTTGTGAGCTGCAGCTGGAGCCCTGTGTGCAATTTTGAGATCATCAGTAAAAGAAAAAACTTTTCTGGATGTGAGTTCAGCAGAGGAATGCTGAGATGGTCTAGGGACTGGAAAACAACACACAAGGAAAAAGAGGAATCGTTCAGCCTGGAGAAGAGAGAGGCAAAAGGAAATCTTCCTGCTGTCTGCAGCTACTTAACAGGATATAGTGTGGGTTATCAAGGAGATGGACCCAGACTCTTCTCAGAGGTGCACATTGGAAGGATGGGAGGACAATGGATGCAAGCTGGAACATAGGAAACTCAAACCCAATGCATAGATTTTATTTTTCCTAATAGTGGAATGATCAAACACTGGATCAGAGGTTCAACACTGGATGAGAGACCATAAAAATTCCACCCTCAAACTCAGCCAAGCAGTTATAGAGTAACTATTTAAGAAATCATTTAATGCATCAAAGATAAATATATATGATCCTGTTACTTAAAATGAAAACATGATATCAATCTGCCTGGTTCTAGAAAACAGCTTTCTTATTCAAGAGTATCACATTCCTGGATAAAATTTTATACAAATGGAAAGAGATAGAGCATAAAGAATTTGAAGTGTCCCAACGCAGCAAAGGCTACCGCCACTTCACATTATTTGTGACCATAACGCTACCCAAGAGCAGAGCATCAGCATGTTCTCATGAAAACAGAATTCATGTCAGAAGGCACACTGTGAGATTTCCAGTCCCAGGCTCTGATCAAAGCAGGGTTAAAAGGGCCTCCAAAACTGGACTAGGTTGCTCAGGGTATTATCCTGTTTTCAAAAAAGTCACTTTTTTTTCCCCCCCACAAAGGAACAATCTCTCCGGACAATCTTGTTAACTGCTTGACTGTCCTCACACTGAAAAAGCTTTTCCTTCTATCGAGTTATAACTCCTGTTCTTTCAACTCATGTCCTCCAGCCATACACTCCTGTGGATAGTCTGGTACATCTTCTGGGAACCTCCTCAAAGGTAATGGCAGGCTCCTATGAGACCCATCCAAAGCCGCCTTCTCTCCAGACCGAATGAAGCAGAGACATTCCTCTCACCAGCTTTCCCTTATTGGGCAAATTCTCCAGTCCTTGAGCATCTTGGGAATCCCTGACTCTTGCCCATCACCTTACCCAGAAACGTGCTCGCAGAGACACTGCTCCTTGGTTTTCCCAAGGGCTAGAGTGATGCTGACTAGCCGGAAGCTTTTCGAACTATTCTTCAGACCTTTCTTCAATTCGGGGTTGTCTTTCCTATTTATCCTTCTCCAGCTGTTTTTTGGAGTATTTTTTTTTTTTTAACCAGCGGCATCTAAGCAGCCAAAACTCACCGATGGCAAAAAACGTGTCCCTGTCAATAGTGGCGGCTTCCTTGCAGGTGAAGAGCAGCGATGCCACCTCGCTGCGCTCCAGGAGGCTGGGATCGTTCTGGGGAAGCGCCAGCCGCTTCAGCTGCTCCGCCAGGGACGTCATGGCTCCGCGCTGGGGGAAAGGAGGCTCCGGAGAAAACTGGGGGAGGAAAACCGAGGCAGGCCCGCCGGTGAAGCAGCCGCACGCAGCCAGACGCCCTCCCGGCCCACATACAAGCGTGGCCGGGCCGGGCCCAGCCGCGGAGGAAGGGGAACAGCGCCCGGCGTGACGCGTGTCCCTGCCGCGATCCCGGCCCCGGCCCCGGTCCCCAACACCGACCTGGCTCCCGCCGATCCCCGCCGGGCCGCACGTGGGCTGCGCGCGCCGCTCACCCGGAAGCGGCTGCTCCCGAGCCTCGGGAAGTGCCCGTTCCCGCTCCGCCCTGCCGCGGAAAGGGGCGGGAGCTGCCGCCGGAGAGCGGCGGAACGGGAGGCAGCTCGGTGTGCGGGGCGCCGTGGCACCCTGGCCTGTGGCAGGGATAGCGTGGCCAGAGGGACCAGGGAAAGGATCGTCAGATCCTGTGTCCACTTCTGTGCCATTCAGTACAAGAAGGACATTGAGGTGCTGGAGCGAATCCAGAGAAGGGCAACAAAGCTGTTGGAGGGCCTGAAGCATAGGTCCTGTGAGGAGCAGCTGAGGGAGCTGGGGGTGTTCAGCCTGGCGAAAAGGAGGCTCAGGGGGTGGTTGTCCTTTTCCACAACTTCCTGAAGGGACACGGTAGCCAGGTGGGAGTTGGCCTCTTCCTCAAGCAACAAGTGACAGGACCAGAGGAAACGGCCTCGAGTTGTGCTTGTTTAGATTGGATATTAGGAAACATTGTTTTACCGTAAGGGTGAAAGGCATTGGAACTGAAGGGAAGTGATGGAGTCACCCTCCCTGGAGGTGGTTGGAAGACTTGTGGGTGTGGGATTTGGGGACACGGTTGAGTGGTAGGCTTGGCAGTGTTGGGTTACTGGTTGGACACAATGATCTTAGAGGTCTTTTCCAACCCAAACGAGTCCATGATCCAACTGAGTATGTGCCACCACCAGGAGCAGCCATGCTAGCGTGTGGATGGTCTGAGGGAAGCAGCCGTAGTGGCCGTGTGGATGGTTTTGGTGAGGGAAGCAGCCATAGTGGCCGTGTGGATGGTCTGTGTTAGGGAAGCAGCCGTAGAGGCCATGTGGGTGGTCTGTGTGAGGGAAGCAGCCATAGAGGCTGTGTGGATGGTCTGTGTGAGGGAAGGGCCATAGTGGCTGTGTGGATGGTCTGTGTTAGGGAAGCAGCCGTAGAGGCTGTGTGGATGGTCTGTGTGAGGGAAGGGCCATAGTGGCCGTGTGGATGGTCTGTGTGAGGGAAGGGCCATAGTGGCCGTGTGGATGGTCTGAGGGAAGAGCCATAGTGGCCGTGTGGATGGTCTGTGTGAGGGAAGGGCCATAGTGGCCGTGTGGATGGTTTTGGTGAGGGAAGCAGCCATAGTGGCCGTGTGGATGGTCTGTGTGAGGGAAGGGCCATAGTGGCCGTGTGGATGGTTTTGGTGAGGGAAGCAGCCATAGTGGCCGTGTGGATGGTCTGTGTGAGGGAAGCAGCCGTAGAGGCTGTGTGGATGGTCTGTGTGAGGGAAGCAGCCATAGTGGCTGTGTGGATGGTCTGTGTGAGGGAAGGGCCATAGTGGCCGTGTGGATGGTCTGTGTGAGGGAAGCAGCCATAGTGGCCGTGTGGATGGTCTGTGTGAGGGAAGGGCCATAGTGGCCGTGTGGATGGTCTGTGTGAGGGAAGGGCCAAAGTGGCCGTGTGGATGGTCTGTGTGAGGGAAGGGCCATAGTGGCCGTGTGGATGGTCTGTGTGAGGGAAGAGCCATAGTGGCCGTGTGGATGGTCTGTGTGAGGGAAGAGCCATAGTGGCCGTGTGGGTGGTCTGTGTGAAGGAAGCAGCCATAGAGGCTGTGTGGGTGGTTTCACCATCCAGGCAGTGTCCCTGGAGGGCAGTGTCCCCGTGGAGGCACCATTTAGGTGTGGGGCAGGGCCCAGCCTCCTGCTCTGCAGCAGCGACCAGGGCGTGAAGGCAGCAGTGATGGAGAGATGGAGATGCCTCAGCCAGGTGCCTGTGGCAAGGCTGCTGCTGGCATTGTGCTGAGCCCAGCAAGACAACAGCCTGGGCTGATGTTAGGGAAAGTGCAGGACTCCCATGAGCAGAAGGTATTAAAAGCTGCAATAATGTGTGTGAACTAGATGCCAGCTGCACAGAGCCATGTAGACTGGAAGAGTCCTCTAAAAGTCATCTGATTCAGCCCAGAGCAGGGCCAGCTTGGAGAATTTTGCTCATGGTTTTGCCCAATTGTGTTTGGAATATCTCTAAGGGTGGAAAATCCATGGCTTCACTGAGCCTCTCATCTGACATTTGGTTAGCCTTAGATTAAAAATAAATTTCTAATGTTAAATCCCATGATGTCTCCCGTCAGCTTGCATTCAAGGTCTCTGCACCTGGAAGCCATTGCAGAAAGCCATAAAGGGAACATGGCTTCTGACAAACCAAGAAAAGCCTGGAACAAAAGTCAGAAGTAAAATTTATCCCAGCTGATGTCAGCAGATGGACAAAATGATAGTAAAGATAACAGTTCCAGCACCAGTTCTATAAAACCATTTCCATATACTGTTGAGAAGCTTCATAGCTATGACAAAAATAACAGATTTGTTTGTAAGGCTTCTGTATTTGGCAATCATTTAACATGCAGTAGAAATACAAAATGCTGATAAAAGTCTGAGATTACAGAGAATTATTTAAATGCTTAATTTTATCCATTGTGAGTGTCTCCTGATTTCAACATTTTGTTACGTCTCTCAGATTTTTCTTTGCTTGGGTGAAGTTAAACCATTGTAGGTGTGCCAGCAGAGGGAGGAAATGCAGCTGGATGTCCAACTCTGTGCCTGATGATATTTACCAGTACCTTGTTAGCGAGTGTGTGTTAACTCTGTGTCACGTTCCTTCTGACATGGTATGATCTGGATGTAATGACAGCAATTGCTGAGCTGGTAAGAGTTGCTACCACTGCAGTTATAACAGTGTCAAAGTGTTTGGAGGATATAACTGATTTAACAGGAATTAATATTATTTTTCTGATAGTTCTAACATTTGAGATTCTGATCACCTAGCAAAGGAGCTGGCTGGGAGTGGTGCAAACCAAAAGCCTAGTTTTATTGCATTTTTTCACATTCCCTGTGGCTTCTGTGCATCCTTTTCTTTCATTAAACTTCATGTGACCTTACTTTTTGCATAGCTTAAAACCTGCAGAAGTATACGTGTTTCCATGCCTAAAAATACCAAACATTAAAATATCTAGAAAATATACAAGGGGCAGAAAGTTGTTTCTAAAACAAGAAAACCAGGCTTATAATATAAATTATCATATGCTAATTTTTAATTGGGGAAAAGGTGATCCATTTCAAGCATTTTCTGTAAGTTATTCACTTGTAAGCATTAGGGTGTGTTTGAAAAAGGCGTGATTGAGAAAGGCAGACACTATGAAACTTTTAAAGTTTTTTACTTTTGTAAAAGTACCACCACTGAGTTTGTGGTACTTCTGGAGAAAATATAATGAATGTCTTTATATAGAGAGAGGTCTAATCTTTATATTCCTTTTCTTCCAACTCACCTCATCACCTGTGCATTGAGCAGAGCTTCATCTACCTTGGTAAGTAATGCAACCCAGCAGAAAGAGATTTGTAGAATGAACTGGTGCTGAGGAACCCTCATCACACTGTGTGCACTTCAGAAGTTTTATGCAGACCAGATCTCATTCTCTCTGACCAAACACCTGTGAGTTGCATTCCTGGAATGCATCTTTCTGGTTTGGTTTCATTTGTAAGCAAGAGGTGGGAGGGATTTCATGTAGAGGAAAAAGGAATCTCATTTAAAAAAAAGGGAATGCTCAGTAGTGTTTGATTGTAATATGCCAGAGTGAATGTGAAGGAATCGAGTTCAACCTATGCAATTTACTGTTTACATACCAAATTACTGTGTTTGTATTATACGCTCTTAAGCATTCTCAAATTGTTATTAATCAATTTACTAATAAGATTCTTTTTTCCTTCTTGCAGCACCTTCTGTAATCTAGAGAGCCACCATGATGAAAAATTCTGAAGGACACAGAAGAAAGCCACCTTCTCTGTGCTTTTCATTACTTGCTAATACTCTTGGTATGTTCTGTGTTCTAACTGGGAATGTGAAAGTGCCTGGCATCTAAAATACAATCTAATTGCAGCATAATGAAGTAAGAGTAAAACCTTTCTAAGATATGCAGAGATTATCGTTTTTTCCATAGTATACGAAGTTCTTTAATGTTTTAAGCAAAAGTAGGTGTTAACAAATCTGTGTGTTTAATGTAGGTATGTGGCTGCTAACTGAACTAAAAGCCAATCTGTGTTTCAGAGCAGTAACTTGAACAGCTTGTTCACCCAAGGTAATCTCAGTGTCAAAGAATATATTGTGTTTTGCTGTTGGTTTTAGGAGGCATGCTGAAGTTCTGTCGTTTGGGAGACTGTGCAGTTAAATCTGCTACTCTGAGCTAATCCATGTCCTTTGTTCTTGATTCATGTACATATCTGCTCCCTATTAAAACATTATCATTTATAAGAATACACCTGTGGTCTCTGAATTTATAGAGTTTCTGTTATTATCAGGAAGAACAGTGCTTTAATGTGTTCTTTAGGCTGCATGAAAGTATTTTTTCCTTTTTTAGTTCTTTCTTTACCCTGTGACAATGCAGCAGTCACCCTTCATCGGTGGGCATTGTGAAATGATGAGGCAGTATCTTTCTGCAAGGTACACCTTGGTAAGGCCTTGAGGCCACTATTCCCTTGGCTGAGCATTTTCTAGAAGCAAAGAGATGAGAGCTGTTTTGTCCTATAGCAATGCACAGATCTAAAATGAGGGAGTTAAGGTTTATTTTCCCTGTCTGCTTTCTCCTATAAGAGCTTGATCTTTTTACACTTGCATCAGTGAATCTCAGGCGTAATTCTGGTGAGGTCCGTGAAACTGTATAACTGTGGTGTAGCTGCTGGTGTAACTGGAGGCAGACACAATCAAGCATAATTCATAGAATCACAGAGTGGTTTGAGTTGGAAAGGGCCTTACAGGTCATCTAGTTCCAGCCTCCCCACGTTGGGCAGGACACCTTTCATTAGACCAGATTACTCAGATCCTCTTCCAACCTGGCCTTGAACACTGTCAAGATTGAGGCATCTACCCCTTCTCTGGGAAACCTGTTCCAGTGTTTCACCATCCTCACATTAAATATTTTCTTCCTAACATCTAATATAAACCTACCTTCTTTCAGTCTGAAGCCATTCCCCATGTCCTATTGCCACAGTTCTCAACAAAGAGTCCCTCTCCAGCTTCCCTGTATCCTCCTTCAGATACTGGTAAGTTATTGTTTGCTCTTCACATGACTTCTCCAGGCTGAACAGCCCCAGTTGTCTCAGCCTGTGTTCACAGTCCTGTTACTGACTTTGTGACCCTCTCTGGACTTGCTCCAACAGTTCCACGTTCTTATGTTGGGAGCACCGGAGGTGGATGCAGCACTCCAGGTCTCACAAGTGCAGAGTAGAGGCGCAGAATCCCCTTCCTTGCCCTGCTGGCCATGCTGCTTTGGATGCAGCCTGGAATTCAGTTGGCTTTTTGGGCTGTGAGCACACATTGCTTGGTCATGTTGAGTTTTGTCACCTGTCACCGCTCAGTGGTGGTTGAGGTGACAGGGAGTTGCAGTTCTCACTGCTGAATCAGGTCTGAAGGGAGAATAATTCTTGAGTTGAACTGAAGGGCTAGAAAAGGTTTCCTTGCTAGGTAGAGCATTCAGCACATCATAGACTTACTGACTACAGTGGGAGACAGTGTCACGTTTTCCTGGATTTCCTTGAAAATCTATTGTAGCTTCCCCCAGCCATAAATTCTCATGTTGAGCTGCATTCCAGATCTAATAATAAATAGAAACACTTTAGATGGGGTGGTGGAAGGCTGTTTTGGGGATTTTACTGTATTAAAAGCTTTCTGATATGGTAATATAAACTAAAGGCTTTTGAATCAAAATTGCTGTAAAGGAAGCTTTAAAATATATATTCTATATAAGGAGAAATAAACCCAAAATAAGCAAACTAGCTTCAGCTAGACACATGCCGAGAAAGCATCATCTTGAAAAGAGTAGGCAATAGTCATCTTTGTAAATCCATTTGTATCCATTTGACGTAGTCTAGTTCATCCTGGGAGCATCAGGGTGAGTAAGGAAGACAAATGGAGAAGGTAAACAGTGGAAGAACAAGGCTGTCCTTTCAGTGCTGAGCTGCTTGATGAATTGTAACTTTTTTGTTTGTGTAAAAAGTCAGCTAGAAAGTTGGATTATAGAGGCTGCATAACAGTTGCAATGAAAAGTAGGAAAATGTCTCTCATGATTGCTGTGAATTGTCATGCTCTGATGTTTCTTAGCTTGGGGATTACAATACTGGGTGTATAAGTTTACTGTTTATTATTATGAAAAGGAGCCTATGCCAGACAATCTACTGAGAGAGTAGGTGTTATAGATCTACTGTGTGGTAGTTGTGAGTCACATTGTTTAATGCATTGGGAGAACTTGGTAATTGGAGTGAAAGCAATGTGGCCTTTGGGGACTTGGGTGTAATGAACTATAAGGAAAGTGTTGTGTACTAGACATGTCTCATCGTTCACAGCAGGGCTGTAAACAGGAAAAGAGACAATAAACTGAAGGATGGGAAGGAGGAAGAAGTGATCAATAGGGAACATGCTTAACACACTTTTCTTACTGCAGTGTACAGTCTTGCTATCACCTCCTTCAGTTGCCTGTTAATCAAGCAATTGACAGATGTTGGAACAGCAGCAGATCTCACTCATCCATTCCTGACCTGTAGCTGTTCAGACTTCTATTTGCTTGTCAGCCAGCCACTTTCTGGGTCTTTTAAAAAATATTAAGATGTATCACAGCTCTTTCCCTGAAGAAGATATGGTGTCATTCCTATCTGGATGCACTAAATATAAATTTCAGCCTTTTTCCCAAGCTGGCCAGTGAAGGCTGTGATGTTTTCATCTCTTCATTTGTTCTCTGCCAGTTCATGGACCTTTTCTGTAGCTGGTACATGATTTGAACTACAATGAGCTCACAACTTTATATGACAATTCCTGAAAACAGGTATGATCCACATTCACTAGCACAGAAGAGAATATTTATGTGCCAGATTTGCTGTTCAATTACATTCAGTTACATATTTTGCTTATTCACATTCTAAAATTTAATTATTTTATGTATTTTTTGTGTAGGAATGAGTTATGTGTTCATGTAATTCCTGGGACAGTGGCACTGTAAAAACTGCAAAAATCAGAACATTTTTTAATGTTTGTGCATTGTGCACATATATGAGTGCATACATATATGAGATATATTTAATACTGTTCTATTTTAAAAACATTAAAGAGTCAGAAAGTGCATTTTCATGATACTGAGTCACACAGACTATCTGCAGTCACAAAGATCCCCCAATTTTTTCTCTGCGTTTCAATGCCATTTAAAAAATGTTTGGCTTTTGTATTTGCTTTCATTGTGGAATGCAAACTGTTCATACTCTTACGTATTGTGGGGATTCTTGGGGGAAAAAACCTGCTATTAGAAGAAATAGTGTGTTAGATGAAGGTATGCATCTGAGTTTTACTAATAAGCCTGTATCTCCAGATTTGCTGATTGCTAGAGCCGTCATGTTTTTCAGATTTAAAATAGTGGCCCTACTGTCTCTGTGCCTTGCAGCCTTGGATAAAGTAGTCCTGACAACTGGCAATGTTCTAGATAACTGCTAACAGCTCTTACTGACAAGTGTATGTCAGTGATTTCTCCACTGTGTCTCTTACTCTCTGACACTCTGCCTGCCCTGTCCATATTGGGGACTTAAGGGAGTTCTCTGCAGAGAAACTACTTGAGAGAGACTTAGAGATTCTGTGACATCAGAGGCAATTCCTTGGATATGCAGAGATGAGGGTACTATTTCTACACAAGGCTTGACAAGCGCTTAGTATAGGGGCCAGGAAGGCAGCCTGGGCTTGAACATGTAGTGAAGGGGAGTGTGGGGCACTGAGAATTAGGTGCTTCTGGCACTTATTTAAAATAAGCCTGGTGGCAGAACACCTCCTGCTGTGATACTCTCAAGTACTGCATGGGAGAGGTTGCACTTCAGAATCTTTCTCACTTTACTTACAGTGTGATCCCTTTGGTTTGTATTACCTGCTGATTCTTAACAGTATGGTGATGTATGTGGCTCATTTTAATTTGCAGAGGGGCAGCAAAATACTTTCAACAATTTATGACTAATTTAATAAAAAAATGTGTCTAGCCTGTGTCACTGTAACACATTTAATGACTATTGTGTGTGAACTGCAACAGACAGATCTGAGATGCAAGACATGATGTTATTCCTTGAGCAGAAGGTGTAGGGGTTATGCATCTGCTGGGCTGCATTGGAAGCCTTCAGTGCTTTCCTTGACATTGTGTATGAATTGTCTTCCAATTCAGAACCCATTTATAATTACTTAATTTATACTTTATTTATAATTAGTTGTAGTGCAGTTATCATAAAAAAACAAGATCACAATTTAATTAATGATGGACTATGCCAGAGTTAAGTTTTCCAAGCTGTTTTATATGTATCAGAATGCAGACTTTATTTGCATAGTCACAAACTTTTTTTTCCCCAGAAATTGTGCTTTGTTCAGTGTAATGCATAAGCAGTGCTCAACAGCATTATGGTTTTTCTTCTTTATTCAGTGAATGTCAGTTGCACTGAATTGGAGCATGTTCCCAAATCTATAATTTATAGTTTTCCACACTGTTCATCACAGTATTTGTACTTCAAGTATTCCAAATTTATCTGGTATTTGATTTTCACACACTTCCTTATACTTCACATTATTAGTATTATTCCTGGTCTATATAAAGAAAACTGAGGTACATGCTCCAAACTGTGTATACTTACATTTCCCCATACAATGGATAGTTTTAGGATAATGAATGCTGTTAGTATGGAATTTGTCTTTTCCATTATGCACTTTACAGAGTACAATTACCAACTGAGTACAATCTCCCCACTGAGTAAGCCTGATGGTTTGAACTTTTAGGCCCAGCAGAATCCTAAATTTTTCTGGTATTTCCATCATGCATTATTTTAAACATTCTCTCCTGCAAATGGAAGTGCAGTGACTCTCCCGATTCCCACTGCTGGTACTTTCACAGTAAAAAATCAGGCCCTTCAAATTTAGGGCCTGAACAGCCTGATCTTCCATAGGTGATCTGTGTGCCAAGGATACCAGTGAAAGTGGTACAAGAGGAACCAAAATATGCGGAACAAATGAAAAAGTGTCATGGTGTTCTAGAAGCACATTCATGACAAAATTATTTCCTCTAGAGAAGCCTAAAATGTATTTGAGTCCATTCATTTGAATTGTAAAATGAGCTTTCTGCAGAATGTTTTTTTTTTTGAGGAAGATGTGTTCAGATTGTATCTGCTGAGAAATTAATGTGGGAGTTTGTATAAATACATATGGAGCCTTACAGCCTGTAGAGGTAATTTCACCTTTGTTGCTGACTCTACCTCCAGTAACTGTTCATATGAACTGAAACATTACCTAGAACAGTTTCTGGCTTAGAAGAAAACACATGTTGAATTTGGTTCAATTTTGAAATTCTGGAAAATTATAACTTATGCTTAACTGAACTGAGGCAGGGAGAGAGGTGAGCTAGTTAAGAAACAAGGGACTTGTCCAGGTTCAAAAGGATTGAAAATAGACTAGAGTCTTCCATTAAAAGGTTATTGCTAGTACATCTCAAGAGCAGTCCAATACTGGAAGGTATGCAAAACTGGTATTCATTTCTCCTGACATAAGACTGTGTGTGAAGTTGGTGAGAGGGATCATAGCTGGAAGGAAACAGATTCCGGTCTTTAGAACCAGAATTGGAAAATTCAGGCCTTGCTGTTTTTACACCAGGCACAGCAGGAACATTGCCCATTTTCTCAGTGCAGGTTCTTAATACAGCTGAGTGTCAGAGTAAAACTTCCTTGGACAGCATGGAAGGACAACAGTTCTGCAAAGGAACTGTTATGTGCTATACATAAAGAACATATTATCCCTGTTGAACAGTAATTCAGGTTGTTCCTAACGCTGCTGTACACAAGAATGAATTTGCTGCTTTTATTAATCTTTGTATCACTTCTGTGCAATGAATAATAAGCAGATAGTATTCATTTTCACAAACTGACCATTTGTTCAACAAGATTGCCTTCTTGATTCTGCAACTTGAGTATCAATTATGTTAGTGATATTACACTGGTGTATCTGGAAAGAGAAATGAATGCATTGAGACTGCAATTTGTCAGAGGCCAGTTAGTCAATGTGCACAAATTCTGAGTTTAGAACACAGCAGTGCCTGATATTCTGTACCCATAATTTCTACCTCATACCTCAGTGGTTTAAAACCTGTGCCCCTCAGATAATTGTCGTCTGGAAACTCTAACTTAGTTGACAGTGTTTGTTTCTAGATAAATAAAGGCATATTGTCCTTGCAATTCCTGGTCTCTCACACACATGCCTCTCTCATTGTGACCAAAACTATTGCTGAACGATGTGGTGCCATTTTAGATGACAGTATAAATTAAATCAGTTATGGGTCACAGGCTGGTCTGCAAAGGGATTTTTTAACTGGTTGAATTAATGAAGTACAAATTGTACCATCATTTGCAGCTTTCTCATTGCCCCAGTCACACAGTTTCTTCTTTGCTTAGTATCTCTGTGTGGTAAGGCTAAGCCAGCATAAAATAGGAACATAGGCAGGACTCTGGGAACACATGATATGTGAAGGTTTCTTCAAAAGGTTTGTAACAGGCCATGCTATATCCCTAGTCCTGCCCCTTGCATTCTCATCACTGAACCATTTTTAAAATCCTGGCTCTGTCTCGCCATTTTTTCCGCTCTTACGCCAGCCCTATTTGTAGTTTCCCCACCTGTTACTGTGTGTACTGTGCTGTAGCTGACTGCATGTTGCTCCACAACTGCAGTGTGCCAATAGACTGACTGCAGTGGGGTATATAAATTGCAATATACTTTTCCCAGTTTTTCCTTTGCCCATTTCTAATCTGTGCAAAGCGTCTATCAAAGCTTCTGATTTTAATTAGTCCATGATCTAATCTATCTTTGTGAGTTGCACCTACCCTGACAAGAACCATTAAACCAAAAAGACACCCTCAAGAGTCTAGCTCAAGGGATAAGGGATTTTAGGTGTCGTGGTTCCTTATGAATAGAAATGTGTCAGAATGTGAAGTCTGAGGGCTCTTCTCATTCATGAAAGATATGATCTTGTGCGGTGCTGCCTGCCAGTGCCATTGCTAGAGGGTTTGCCCAGCTATGTTACACCTTTCAGCACTCGCCTTGCAGTTTGTGATTGTTACTCGGTATCACAGTACTGCCTAGTGACTCTGGCAGAGACCAGATGTTGATTGATTCCCCCTGCTACCTGCCCTGAACCCTCTCTGAGAGCCAGGGCCATCTGCCGTGCAGGATGCAGGGCTCTAAGCATGGCCCTACAAACAGTAGGAACACTGCCTCCAGGGTATAAGGGACCCTAAATCCCTGAGCAAGCTTGACATCCTAGAATAATGCTGGTGATGTTTGTGTGCAGGCCACAAACAGTTTGGAGAGGCAAACACAGAGGTAAAGGATGTATGACAGGTAAAGCACACTGTAATCATAATTGTTGTGTAGATTCCTCAGGACTTCTAGACAGACAAAGCCTCTGCTCCTGAGAATTCTTTTCTAGGTGGAGATTAGGGACTAAAGGAAGCATTGCTGACACTGTTTCAAAGGTGGCAAAGTGCATCACAATAAGCTTGTTTCTCTCAGTGAGAGTAGAACAACAAGCTATCGCTCAGATTTTTGGGAAAATTTTTATCTGAATTGAGTTGCTCAAGGTCACATAAGGGCATATTGAGCTGGCATGGTCATACCACATCTCAGCCCCGTGATTTTCCTTCCGCACAAAGGGTTGGCAAAAGCCAGTGATGTCAGTGCAGTCAGCATTTTCTCCATACCTTTGAAGCCCAAGGTATGCTTTGGTAGTATTTGTTGGTCCCATAAATGTTTCTTGCTACACTTCATCCATGGCTGAATTCCAGGGACAGAGTAAGTCGTCTCTATATATAGCTGATGAAACACTTCGGGAACTTCTGGCAATGACAGTTGTTACTATGAAGCCAGCAAATTAATTTTTTCTGTTCTTTTTTAGCTTTTATTTCCAGACCTGTCATTGGAAATAGCATTCTTTAAAAAAAGTAATTAGCTACTGTATAGTTAATATCACCATGTATGAGTAGCATGGAGATTTTTCAGAATAAGTTTGCGCCTCTTGGTGCTAAACGTGGGAGGATATGTTCAGTGCCCACAGTGCTTTTCCTTAGCTCAGATGAAATCAGGGTTTTGGTTCCCAGATGTATGGCTCTGTTTTCTTCTCTCTCTGTTTTTCTTATGTATGTGTTGGTTTCAGAAATATTAAGTGAGGTTGAAGTTTATTCCTATTATCTTTACATAATGAATTTAATTCCTTGGTTTTCTTCTTACAATATAGTGTGTTTCTTACATTGAAGAAGACAGATTATATTTATTGTACCGCAAAAAAACCAAACCCCAAAATACCTCTAATAAATGATGAATATGTATTATAACACGTCTTACCTTTCTGCTTAGCTTTGTTAGGGAAATTTATGCATAATTTTTAACACAATCCGACATTTTGGCTCAATGTAAATCATAATTTTCTTAAATAATTCAGATTTTTGTTGGTTAAGCTTTAAACTAGTGGATATTTGCTACAAGCAAAAAAAATATTTTAAGTACAGGTGACAGTTATGGCATGCTTTGAAAAGACAAGGGCTTTTTGATACCTATTTTAAGATTTTATTAACAATTTACACAAAAGACTAGTCACTTGACTAGCCATTGAAGTCATTGATTTCTTTCTTGAGAAAGCATCCTACTGTCCTTTTTCACAAAGAAACAGGCTGTGACTAGAACAAGATGATTACTTAAAGACTCAGTGACTGATTGAGCTCTCATAAAGTTCTTTATCTTCCTGTGGCCTTTCTGAGACAGTTTTGGCAGATACAAGCTATTGTGTTCCTACCCAGAAGTGTTACAGCTGAAAACTAATGGTGACCATTTCCATGTCAGTTGATTGTTTCACAGGCAATCATTTAAGTAGAGAAATCTGGCTCATTTCTTATTCTAGATCTCATTAAGTTCAAATAGAAGAATGATCTGGCGAAACACTGTTGAGGTGTTCAGCATTTTTAAAGTTTCAATAAAAGCTGTTGGTTTATTCTACAGTTTTGTGTGAGGGAAGCATAAGAAACATTGAAGGATTGAAAATCTGAGAAACAATAAAAAATTCAAAGGACAGAGTTCTTGAAAGAATGGTATGACCATGATGGCTTTTGACAAGTAAATGAATGTTAAATATAAACTCTCTGAAAACCTTCCATTTCATTAAGAAGAACAATAAAGATTAATGTCCTTTAGGTAGAAAAGCCCTTTTATTCTCAAGGAGCTTAATGCAAAGCATACTAGAAGGCTTTCACTGGGGTGGTACTCACTTGTGTGTGCTCACAGACCTGCTGCTGCTGCTGCTAGGAAAGATCTGGCCTGGTGCTCCTCAAAATACATGGGAAGCGATGTCTGGTAGCCACAGTGTTCTCCTGGGTTCCAAGGCACCATTCTCCTGGGTGGGCCCTTACTAGTGTATATGTTAGCATGAACTACAACTGCACATCTTCTGCCAAATAAAAGACAAAAGTAGTTGACAATTCAGCTCTGCCACCTCTACTCCTCCTTATTTTTACTCATCTGTTTGGCAGTCATGAGTTTCCTTTTATCTTTTGCCCCATCGTAAACAGCCTGCGTCATTTCTACCTTAACTATACTTGCTGACTCTCAGGTATCTTGCCACGTCAACTTAAGATTCCCTAATCATATGGTTTATTATGCTTCTTTCTTTTCTCTCTTTGAGACTTTTGTCCTTTCTTTCCTGCTCAGGTTGCTTATTTCTGTTTTGGTTTTATTTTCTTTCTCCTTAGGCACACATAGTTTATGGCTACGCGACTCTGCCAGCTTTGTTTGGGAACAGTCCTAACCTGCCTCTGATGTGGGAAGAAGCTTGATGAAGCAAAGTGGTTTATTCACACTGCTGTGCTAGGCACAGCTTTCCTATTCTCCTGTTGAGCTGAAAGAGGCAGCTCCCTTTCCACTTCAAGTTTGGCTCTCTTTCCACTACGGACCTCAATTCATATGCTTCTCATTACCATCCACACAGTTAGTTTATAAAATTAAATTAAAGTAGTAAACAAAATACCAGATACTCCTCCTAAAGCTCCATCTATAAATATCTCCCCTGCCTACTCATGCTGTCTGATTAAGAATCAGTAAGCAGTTAGTTTGAGAACCTAAAGCAGGTCTGATTCCATCAAGATAGGCAGGTTTTTTTGCTTGTTTTTTTTTTTTTTTTTTTAATTTGTTTATTTGTTTGTTTTTTTTTTTTAAATGGAGCTATTCCATTTAGCTTCCTGTTTCATAGGTAAAAAGCCCCAATATTCCCCAAATGCACACTGGCAATGTTGAAGCCTCCTATTTTAAGATTTTCAGAATTAAAAAGATTTTTCATTCTGAAATATTTTTTGATCCAAAATGGACTAATATAACCTGTCCAAAGTGGATCTTGAAATACTTGATTTTTTTTAATCTCTCAGACTAGCTAAGAGATACCATGGTTCTGGCTGTTGGTTCCCAAGAACTGTGAAGACATTTTTGTTTTATTTGCTTTGTTATCAAGTAGTGTTTATCTATGTACCAAATAAACATGGAAAAATGAACAGTACCTTTGCAGTAGTGCCTAGCTGTATTTTGAGAAAATACAGTTATTTTATGAAAAACTTAATAACCTTCTTCAAGAATTCTAGAAAGTTTGTGTAGAATGTCCTTTGATTTCTAAAAATCTAGACATAAGTCTGATTCTAGTCCTAATCCACAGTGTGATTGGATATTCTTTGTCAAAGAAAATTCTTTGCCAAAGCACCTCAGTTTTTACTTCCTGACTGAGATGCGTGGGCCTGTATTAGAGGGTGAGGACCAACAAATAAAATGTGGGTTGTAGCTAATACCTCCCTGTATGAGGCCATCAGTAGCTGTAAGGCTCACCTGTACTGCACAGTGGGGACTGGTGCATAACCACTTCCATCCATGTAGGTCCCCAGACAAGGCAGTGCCAAGGAAAGGCACAATGCTGGTTGCAATGAGGGGGTGCATGGAAGGTCACAGTTTCATCAGTGCAGGTGAGCTCTTTGCATGGGGGGCAGCTCTGGGTCACATATTACAATTTATATGTGTACTTCTAGGACTCCTCTGACTGCTTCCTGCATTTCCTTTAGAAACTTCCCCTGTGCTCTATATAGCAAATAAGAAGAAATGGTTTTGCTGATTTTGAAGGCTTGAATTATCATTTAAATGGTTGAAAGTTAACTACAGAGCTATAGAAATAAACCACACAAGTTATACCAGCATACATATAATGTGTACATACATGAACTATATAGTTTTGTAATTACTATTTGATATTGTCTCAGAGTATCCTAAGAGAATGCTCATCTGCATTTGAGCAAAAAAGTCTAAGGATAGCATTTGCTTTGTTCTGTAGATAGAAGTGTAGCAACCTTGGGAGTATTTGCACTGAGCAGGTGAAAAGCATGTGGTTATGTCTGGGTGCTTAGATTTAGAATTTCATTTTTAGACTGTTTATCTCACAGTATGTACATCAGCCTTCAGAAGTTCAGCTTGCTGTTGTTGCATGAATTGTTGCAATCCTCTTCTGAATTCCAATTTGCAACCTTAGTGCTGCATTTACAAATATTTTTTGAGCTGAGGAGTAGGTATTTTCTGTGCATGCGTGCATGTTCTTCTATAGTGCTTGGAGTTAAAGGATAGAAGGTGACTTGGAAGAAAGCAGATCTTTAGTTAGCAATATGAAATGGAGGGATTATGTTGTCTAGGTGTAAATTATCCTGGTTATTCATTCCCATTGGATTAGAGACCTACTGAGACTTTAATGAGCACAGTTTTCCCATACACCTGATTTTGTAACTTATACCTTCCAAAAGCTCAGCTTTGGTGAGCATCTTCATTTTCTAAGTGAGGTTCGTATTGTATGGAGTGTGGATACCGCTAGAGAAGACGACCTTGGCTGATGATAGGTGCAGGCACTGATGACAAGCTCCATGAAGAACGTAGTAAACTTGCCAATTCCCAGAAGAAACATTATTGCCAAAGTAACTGGAATGAGAGGGCACGGGAGATACCGGACGTGCTTGCCAGGATGCTTGATCTCAGCGCTACCCTTTGAGATTTTGCCCTGTGGAAAGCACGGGCTAATGATTCCTGCCGCACCCTTGTAAAGTTTCGGGTTCTACAGAGCTTTGTGGTGCCTGCTTTTGGATTTACTGAGCAAAAGTTTCCTGAACAAAAAGATATGTGTCGCTTTTTAAAGCTGTGTTTCCATGCTGTCTGGTTAACTCCAGACCTATTTGCACTGGAAAACGTTCCATCACTTGGGTGTCCTTCTGGGCTGGCTCGTGTAATCCTTAATCTGAAAGTGCGAAGTGGCTCAAGGCGGGACACGCACTTCAGGCTAACGCTGAGCGATGTCGAACCTCATTAGCAGATCGTAGGCGGGTCTTGGGGAGAAGGAATGCATGTCAGGAAGGGAGAAAAAAGCCCAAACCAAAGGACAGGTGTGCGGCAGATTGGCAGAGCAGTCGGGCGGGCATTTCGGGCAGCCGTGTCGGGCAGCAGCCCCCGCTGCAGCGCTGCCCGCCCGCTGCCCTCCGTCCTGTGCAGCGCTGCCCGCCCGCTGCCCTCCGTCCTGTGCAGCGCTGCCCGCCCGCTGCCCGCCCGGTGCCGGGGCCGCCGCCCCAGCGCCACGTGACGGCCCGGCGGGGATAATAAGCGGCGACAGGGAGCCGCGCCGGGCTCCTCCGCAGGGTCAGCCACAGGGACCGGCAGCAGACAGGGACACAGCAGGGAAGGTCATCACAGGTCAGCACCTATCTGGCAGTTTCAGCCTCTGCTCTCAGCAAGATTAGTCAATATTCATTCCCTGTCACCTTGGAAAAAGAAAAAAAAAAAAAAAAAAAAAAAAAAAAAAAGGACACTGCTACCTAAACCTCTCAGCAAGTGAACTAAACTTAAATCGTAGTAGAAGCCACAGCAGCTGAAGCTGACCCCCAGGTAGCATGAACAGCATGAATCAGATAGATACAAACATGCAGTACACCTACAACTACGAAGAGGATGAGTACATGACCCAAGAAGAAGAATGGGACAGGGACCTGCTCCTGGACCCAGCATGGGAGAAACAGCAAAGGAAGGTCTGGAAATATGTGTATTTGTCTGTGTGCTTCTGTGTGGAATTATGCCCTATCTTACTGCCGTGCTTTTTCTGGAATTGTCGGGGTTGTACAGCAAGGGGTTCTAATAAAATATATTTTACATTGTATAAACCATTTATATAATGTATAGTAGCTATGCCATATTTTTAGGATAAAGCATTCACTTTTTTGATTCTTAAGTGAAACCTATGTCAGATGAAAATAATTTATGGGAATTACGAGTTTATTTTTATAGTGCACTGCAAATATTCTGTCAATACCTCTAGATCTATGTATAAGTATTTCAGTAACTTTTCACTTCCTGGGTCTTCCTTCTGGAAAGCAGACTCTGAATTGATGTATGTGTAAAAGAGTAAATTGCAATTATAAACAGAGATGAACGAGATGGTTCAAAATTAGTGTGCAGAAAAGTTTGCAGTACTTCTGAGAGCAGACTGAGAAGTCGCTTTTGAAATTGTGATCTTGCAAGTCAGCTCTTATTAGAATTTGTTATTTATCTCCATTCTGACAGAATGACCTGACAAGGAAAATATTGTCATAGAATTATATGAAATATAGAATTAAATCCAGGCTATAAATATAACCAGGCTATATTTGGAAAACTGTATGTCATGATTATGTTCCTATATGCCAGTTTACTTTCTGGGGAAAAAAAGAAAACATGTCTGTAAACTCCTCGGAATACACAGCTTTAGCAGAAATACTTCTTGCCTTGTAGGTGTAAGAAAACTATTGTGCCACCAAGTACTGCCCATGTTCTTTTTCTGAACATAGGTGGAAATTATGATTTCAGCAGCAGTCATGTCAATGCTTTGGTACTTTAGTAATATTTGTAATATCTTATTTTATAACATTAAGTTTTAAGTAGCATATGGAAAAGAAAGATGAAATAATGCAAAGAATTTATTGCTTCCTAATTTAAAAGGTGATGTTGAAGTCACAGCTGACAGATCTGGGATTAAAAGGTTATCTGCTGGTTACAAGAATGAAAGAAGGGAGGGAGTGAGAGACAGTGCTCTGGACAATAAGGTTGAATATGCATTTTGCATAAGATGAGCAGCTTAAGAAGAAGCTGCCTATTTAGATCTTATGACAGTCTATCCCAATTTTATAGCTTCTATAAAAGCTATACTGTAGAAGTGTAATTATAAAAGTAAGAGCTGTTAGAATAGTTGGGGCCAGTGGGTTTGCTTTTCCATTAACATTTGTAGAAGCAACATTTCCCACTCAGATTTAGCTTGTAGCCTCCCTCCTTCTGTTATTTTTAGCTGTTTTTGTTCATTTTCTTGCATTCATGCCTGTTCAGGTCCTGCTGTGTGAGGACAGGGGAAGAAGTTCTGTTCTAAGTTGAAGTTCCCTTTTCTTGATCTACCAGCTGCTGCAACTCCTAACAAATAGTTAACATCAACACTGGCATTTGTTTTAATTTGGCAGTCTTCAGATGGTGAACTATACTTTCGTGTTTTATAATGAGAATAAAAATTATCTTAGTGCCAAAGTGCTTTAGTGATTTGAAACTGCTCAGCTCTAAGAGATTGTGATACATCTGATTAGGATTAAATTGTCCAGTATTTCAGAGAAGGCTGTTTTTAAAAGAAAAAGGACAAGTTACTAGATACTAATGCACTCTAATGTTAAAAAGTAACGACAATTTGGATTAGGTAGAAATGCTTACAGTAAATCTCTTGATTTTTACAGGAAAGAGGGGAGCAATTAAACTGCATTGAAAATTTTATGTTTCCAGTCCTCTGATCAGGCAGTACTTCAGCAGAAAGTCAAACTTCCACACTGTCAAATTAAAGCAGACTCTGTTTTGATTCCATAGAGTGTGGTTTTGCTACTTAACGTTGGCCGTTCCAAGAGTTTAGTTTTAATATTAATGTGATACCATATATAAAATAAAATTTACAAGAGGGGATCCTTATTCCTTATCTTGGAAAAAAATCTGAATTTATTATTTCATGAAAAGTAAGTACTTGCATTATAAAGGGCCTCCAACTTTGTAGAATGTCAAGGCTTCTATCTTTTCCTACTTTGTGCTAAAAGTTGCAGAAAGTGCTTTCTTAGTTTCCTTATTCATTAGGTGAAGATTGCAAGTGCATGGGCACAGATCTTTGTTCTAACTGGTAATACAATATTCAGGAGTGATCTTGGTGGAGCCCTGGCAGTTGGCAGCATATATTTTCTATTAGACAGTCTTGGAACAAACCAAAAATAAATGCCATTGTTTCTATTGTGGGCTGCCCTCTCCAGACTTGCCATTTCAGTGATATGCCTGGTATGAAATCTGTCAACAGATGCTGGTAACACATGATGACGTCCATAGGATTACAATGGAGGTGACGCCTAATTTTATCCATGGTTTGTAGAGTATTATGGTCTGCTGTAATCCAGGCTCCTTGGTGGTCGCAGATGTCCAAAAATATATGAGAACACTATAGGAAAGAAAACTGAGTTGTAGTTTAGCACTGTCTCTCTGAATGTGAACAACAATTTAAATGACTTAGTTAAGGTAACATTTAGGTTGTGTCAATTCAGGATGTCAAGAAAATGCAATAATTTGGCCATTTGTACATTAGACGCTCTCTGAAAAAACTTAAATGCGGTTGGGCATTTCAGACAGCAACTTTAAGGAAAGCAAAAATTGTATTTTGGATGGACATGCTTTCTACAGTAGAAAATAATTAGAGAACCATGGCCTTTGTGTCTTTTGAATATATAGATGTGTACCATGAGATGGGAGACTTCTGAAGTCTGCTCCTTGACCCACTACACTTCCACTGCCCATATGTGCTAAAACAGCAGCTGAAAGATCTGTGGAAGTGGCCCCTCATTTTTCAGTACTACACAGAAATAAAAAAGCGTTGAAAATTAGAAAGCTTGGCCAGAGAGGGTGGGATAATTTTCTTCATTCTGCTCTGTAACCCTAGACGAGGTCAGCTCACCTCTGACCTCAGTTTTCTCACTGGTAGAAAGAAGACAGCAGAGATATCTGTATGAACTGGTAGAAATGGGTGGTTTTGTGGTCTATCAGACTAGAGATCAACTGTCTTTTGGTCCCTACCATGCTGGACTGGAGTAGAAGTGGAAATTATACTAGCTTATAATGGAAGACTTAAAACATAATTTTTCTTTTCTTCATAATAAATTTATTTCTGAATTTTTTAAGAAAAGTTCAACAGACTCCACAAACCTTTTAATTTTCACTACCCTGTATCTCAATAGAACTAAAAGGAAGAACATAAGGAAATGCAATGTCTCTTAGCTTAGGAAACCAAGCACAGCAATGGTACCAGAAATGCACAAACACTGTATTTTTGTAATGTTTTTGATCTGCCAACACTGCTTGGTGAGCCATGTGTTAAACAGAACTCTTGCCTATTTGCAACATTTGCTATAAGTAATTATAAGAGTGAGCATGCTTTTCAAAAACTTTGACAGGGTATGCGGTTTGTTAGATTTCCAAGGTTGTGAAACAAGTGTGGTCCTTTTTTCATGACAATTGTATTGTATTGTAAGGCATTAAACTGAGTTCACTTATTTAACATGTGCCTTCTGCAGTCATTAAGACATGTCTGATACTATTGTCCTAACACATGTAAGGAAAGAACTGGGAACATGTTCCTTGCCTTACTGGCATTGTTATGATGAATGATCTTATTCTAGCTTGCTCTGTAGCTCTGGTACCACTGCTTTGTTAATGCAGAAGGGTTTTAATGTAGATGTCAATGTGAATATGACTATTTAGATTTTTTTTTTTAATACTGGTATAAAATAAACAAGATTTAAAATATTTATTTACCTTGATATTGACCTCTTTCTGAATGCAAATCTTCTTGATGACACTGAATGTTGTGAATGAGTGAGGACTTTGGAAAAAATTCTTAAGGAAAAAAGCTGTGTCTTTTTAGTCTTCAGCAGTCATATCAGATTACATTTCCAGTGTGTCCTATAAGGATTTATCTGCATTACCTCCTTTGGCTGGTAATATAACTCCTGTTGTCCTTGCAAGGAAAATAAAATAAATAAAAAAAAATTGGAAGTCACATGTATGGCAAATTGGCAGGAGCTATCAGAACTATGGATTATGGACAAAGTTCTTGTTTTTCTTATGTTGCTGCAGTTTTATTAAGTCCAGCAGTTTGAAAGGTTCATTGCAGCCTGAAAGAGAAATTGACCTTGTGTTCAGTCTGACTTCAGAGTCTATAAATAGAGTTACAGTCAGTATCCCAGATTTACTCTAAAGTTTCCTTGGTCTTCTATGGATGGAATCTAAGTTGGTTTCTTATCAGAAACCTCTTCCTGTAAGAATTCTACTGGTGAGTGAGAAGACAGATATAGTGGAAAGAAACAACTTCATTCTTCACTGGATGAGAAAAATGAGCAAGGATGAATGAATGAAAACTTAAATGTAAGGCAGAAAAAAGGGTTAGCAGGAGAGGCTGGATGCTACCAGCAAAATGAAGCACTGCAGAACCACTTTTCATGGATTTACAGGCTCCAGATTGAAATCATTGTTGTGGAGAATATAACAATATCTGCAATGAGGGCATTCCAGCCGAGGTCTTCCTCTTTTACTGAGATTTTTTTGGAAATAAAATTGGTTTGGGTTTGGTTTTGTTTGTTTTAAACCATGTACAATTCTTTTCTTGAATAATGAGCCATGAGGTTAGGCTCACCTGGCAGACACAGAAACCACCAGTAGAGGGTTTTTACTGAGGTGGCACTTTTTACCCACTTGGAATACCAGTGGGATTGTTGAGAAGGCACGGATTCCCCTCTGCAAGTGAGCAATATGAGCAGGGTCTCAACATGAATGTAGGAGGTGTGAGGGAAGCAAAAGGTTCTCTCCTTTCTAAGAGAGTATGAACCTCCTCATTGCTTATTCCTAGTATTAACCTGTTAGCAGTTGCATATTTCTTATGAAGAGGATATTTCTTATCTTTCTTACAAAGCATTGAATAGCTTTAGAACTGCTTTCAGGATGGGATTGAATATGCCAGGGGGAAAATCATCCAGAATCAAAAGCAGAATGATAATGGAAAAACCATGTGCCGTAGTAGCATATGCTATTTCATATGTGGAGTCCTACACTGCAGTTCTCTCCCTCCCTTACCTTTTATGCAGATAATTAGTATTATGTCAATGTCTTATGAATTCTATTGGCTGAAATGAAGGATTTTCTATTAGTACTAATAGTTAAAAAGTGCCAGCAATTTCACCTTTTTTAGACTTTTTTTCTCCCCTAGTGTTCAGCAAGTATTTGGCTGTCTTGTATAGAATAGCAATGTCTTGCCAAATGATACATGTTACTGTAGATACAGAGTGCACCTTACGAAACATAAGTTTCAGAATTCCAAGGCCAGATACCCCTCCTCTGGGTGCATCAAGGATTTTCTTTTCAACAGTGGATGCCAAAAGCTCTAGCATTAAGAACACACAAAGAACATCTCTTGTTTTCATTTACATGCTATATGCGCTCTCAGTGGGAGATGACCCCATAGAAGGTCTGCCTGAGAAGCTGGTAGTCAATAGACAAACCTAATTTATTTTTTCTGCCACAGCATATCTTGATTTCTCAGCATGTACTGTAACTGTCCCATTTATTCTTATTAGACACTGATGCAACAGAAGGCCATGGAGTGGCAATTTCTCTTACCCTATGAAGAGTTGCCGTGAGAACAAGAGTCTCTGTAGAAATAGGGGATATGTTTATGGCTTGTTCTGTACAATTTACCTCTTAGAGATTAGTGCTTTTTAAAATAGTAACATGTTAAATTCCTCTTGCTGATGTTGGTTGCATGGAATGGTGCTTGAGAGGAGCATGCTGAAACGATAGTTCATAGGAATGGTTATATTTTGTCTTGGAAGCTGGCTATAAGGTGTTCAGCCCTGAATACTGTGGTGCTGGTATATAAAGGAAAAATCAGAGAAAACTATTATGAAATTCACTTTACTAGAAATGATTATGTAGGTGCTTTATTTGAATGGGAAGGTTTTCTTTACCAGTATTAAGTGAGAGAAATCAATAAATTACTCAATATTATGTTTTCTATTTAAACTCAAATGAACCTCTCAATATTGACTCATTCCAGGCTCTGTATGCTTTCAAGTGTTGTCAAATCGATAACTCCCAGCCTCGGTTTAGCTGTTAATTACCGTTGACCCCCATATATCTGCCAGCAACATATTATGAAAATAAATTAGAAGAACCATTTTATAATGGGGAGCAAAAGCTACCTGCTTCCTTCACTCATAGGCACACACCACAACCTCTCCTGAAATTTGTATAGTAAAATCTCTGTCTGTAGATGTGCTGATCCAATTAGTAAGACAATAAGGATTGGAAGAAAGTATGGATCTAAGTGGGTTTCCATAAGCTGCCACCAATGTGCTTAAGAGCTAGAGAAAAGCTATGTGTTAAGCAGTGGACTTTGCAATAATCTCTTGAGGGTGGGATGTCTGCATCTTGCCTGAATTTCTGTTCGGGTCACTGCAGAGCTGAAGAGAGAAACATAGAAGGTGTTTGCTTGGAAGACCTCTGAGGTCTTCAGCCTTGTGCAAATGAAAGCAGAGCTGGGGTAAATTCTGTAAACTAATGAATATCCATAAGAAAATATCATGATTCAATCATCAATTCCCAAATTAAACTAAAACAGCTTTACAAAATGAATTTTGGCTACTTTTGGCCAATGGGGCCAGGTCAAAATCTTTCATTAAAACACTTCTGTCCTCTTACGAGATAAAAGACATCATTATTATCATTATATATTATCTTATATATAATTATAATAATATTATCCATCATTATGATTGAAAAATCAGATGCAAACAAATGCCTCACATGAATTGGTCACTGTTGCATAAATTCTGATCTATTAAATTACTTTTAATTTAGCTAATGATTTCTGAATTGCACTGTACAGTTCTACTGATTAACTTCAAAAAGACTGAGGCTTAAAATTTTCTTTCTTTGCAAACGTTGATGAATATGCAGATATTAGTAGTATTTTAGAAATTGTACTGCAGACCCTGCGTACAGAAGAGTGCACTGGATTTGCAGCTGGAATACAGATAGATGTGAGGCAGGAAGAAACATGTCAATGAAATAGAATTAGATGGAAATTTGTGCTGCTTTGCTTTGTCCCAAGTAAAAAAATGTCCCTCCTGTGTCTTATTTTATATAAAATAATATAAATAATATAATATATATATATAATAAAATATAAAAGTGCTTACACAATTGGCAAAGTTGAGTTAGTTTCAATGGCTTTACTGCCAAGCATAATTTCTTCTGAGCCATAATTGTTGGGATAAACAATGTGTAGCTGATGTGGTATTCCTCCACTGTGAGCACTGAGAAGTTGCTGACTCTGGGTGAATATCTCCTTTATAGCCATGCATTCTTTACTGTTAGCTGATACCAGAAGGAGAATGCATTCACACTGAGCACTCAATTTCTTCTTTAATTAAATTTCATTCCTCGTAGTTTGGGGTAATTATCACATCTTCAGTGTTTGGGGAACACCATTTCATGAAATGCTGTGATAAGTGTGTGTGATGTTTGTTCTTAGATCACTGGATGTGTTGGTTTGAAATATGTCACAGGTTGAGGGACTCGATGCCTATGTTATAACTACGCAGGTCCTATCCCATGCTCTATTTCTAAGTGATAAAATTTGGCATATATTTAAAGATAGAAGGTTCATCTTTTCACATTGTTTAACCAGCAAACACAGTGTTATGATCACCCTCTGTGCCTATTTCTGTACAGAAGCTGTAGTAACTCTTCCTGCTGGCATTACAAGGAACACTTCAGTACAGATCAAGGCAGCATGGTCTCAGTAATCCTCAAACTGCTGGTGTGAAAGGCTTACAGGACAGGTGTTTCTGCTCTGCAGGAAGAGATAGAGGCAGAAGGCTTTGAAATGCAATGGTCTTCTTTTTTGAAAAAGTCTCCTACTGGAAATGGTAGCTTGTAGAAATACACTTCATACTTTTGAATGCCAGAGGGAAGCAGAAGGTGACAGCTGTCTGGCTGATTTTTAGTTAGTTTCTATAATTGGACCTAAAATTTCTGAGTGTGCACAGAGGGGTGAAAATAAATCCTAAATTTATGTCCTAAAGTGCAAGAAGAGACACTGCTGCTCCTGTGTCTGGTCCTGGTTTTACCCACTTTTGAGTTATAAGAACACATTGCTTTGTCCATGTCTTCACTCCAAAACAGTGGTTGTAATATCTGTGTGCTGACTTTGCAGATGGCAGTGATAAGTGTTTACTGTACTTGATATGAGTAAGATTTTCCATTTACTTCAAAAGCTTATCCAAACTGCTCTTAACTGCCAGAATTCCTTCAACTTGAAATCTGATGTTTGTTTTTATTTCTCTTCAAAAAACTTGTAAATTAAAGAACCGCAGCCATCCATTGCTTTGATAACTTGCAGAACCTAATTTAGAGCAGACAGATTCTAATCTTAACTGCCCCTCTGAAAAGCCTTGCTCACCCCCACTACCATAGCAGGAGTCTGTGGAAGGTGACTACCCTAGGCTAAAATTAGCATCCATGATTATTCCTTAAGCATCTAAGGAAACACTCATATTTTTTATAGGTGTTGAACACCCAGGCATTTCCACTGACGTCAGGAGGACTTTCTGTCTATTTTGCACCTTTGAAAATCAGCCTGCTATTTTGGCAGTTACAGAAAGGCTTAACTATCTAGCATTAAGTGATTTTTTTTTTAAACTCTGTTTTATATTTAATCTTGGCACCAGTGTAGCTTTTCACTGCTGCAAGACTTAAGACATTGCACTCTTTAATGTGAAGAAAACCCAGCTGCATTGAATTCAAATTTTAAGAAAAGCAAAAAGCCCCAAACACCCAATTATAAATGATTGTGTAGCTCTGGGGTATTATTTCACCTAGAGGAGTTCCTATGAAAATCCCAGTACTCAAAGCTCATCTCCAGTTTTTTTCTGGAGAGTAGTTCCACCACATTTTTTTGGCAGAGTAGCTGATCATCTTTGACTCTACTACTATCCATAGACTTCCAGTCTCCTTCATTTGCTGGTACAATGATCTTCTGCTATATAGCAGATCATGGAAGAAATATGAAGATACCCTCCCCCTTCTTAATGCTTCTTAATCCTAAATCATGTTGGTAATGTAGTTTGCAGTGCAGCCCCACAAGCAGCTGTATCTATGCATGCACATATTATGTACAATGCACTTATCATCCATCTGGCATTATAGTAAAGGACAAGCAAAACACCAGACATGAGGCTGAAGTTGTTTTTCTTTCCTTTTGTCTAAGGCCTTCATTTCCATGACCAAGCACATGTCCCAGCATGGCTCCTGTGGAGAAGAGAGACACTATTAACAAAGAACTGTTTATTTAAAGCATAAAACAGGTTGCTTATCACAAACTGTCTAAAACTGCTGTTTATGCCTTGAGCAGTTACAGTCATCATTGTTTATTTACCCATCTATTCTTAGCTAAGTGCTCGAGAACAAATTAGTTAAATTTCTTATTCATATACAATCAAGTCATCCAAAGATCCCAAGTTATATTTTGCTACTTATTCTGGTTTAAAGAAAAGATAAATAATTTAGGAACCTAAGCCTCACTAAATATTATTTAGAAACTCAAATTTGTCTGAAAGTCTGCTTTCTTATAGGATATTTTAAATGTTTTAGAAAATTTTACTCTATAGATAATGCCTCAGAAAAATAATTAAGGCATAAACAAATTAAACTCAGTATGATTAAGTGGTATATTTAACCACAAAAATAACTAAATTATTTAAAAATCAGTTTCTTGAAACAAGCATGAAATAAAAATTGATTTTTTTTTAGTCATCAGTTACAATAGTGAAGTAATTCACATGGACAGATTATGTGCTTTGTGTGTTGAGAAATACTGCATTGAGTAATGTGGAATGTATGCCACAGAGGAGCCTTTTGTTGCACAATTGGGAATTAATGTATGAGGTTTTCCTTTCTCTATGAGTCTCAACTGAAACCTTAGTTTAGATTACAAGTGGAACTAGATTTGGTTATCTCCAAATATACTACATAACAGAGTACAAAGACAACATTTACTGTGTAAATATTTTAGGATCTGACTATTGACATATTTTCCTATCATTTATTAGTGTCAGAGACTTAAGGATGTGTGTTTTGGTGAGGGTAAAATTGAAAAAAACTTTCAATACCTGTCAGAAGACCTGCTTTTATGATTATGGAAGTGCTTTAAAGAATGTTGCTAAATTGGATAGGAGCATAGTTTTATCCCACTCTGACTCTGTATTGACAAATTTATAATGGATTTAATTAATCACCTGGCAATGTAGTGCATAATTACTAGATAAAGATAGCATGGTGAAGAAAATCAACAGAGAAAGCAAAGGAAAGACATTTGGAAATCCAGTCAACTAAATCCTGGATTAGCCTACTTTAATTAATCCTTCTATTTCCAGCAGGCATACCTTTAGTTCCTTCCATACCATAATGTGTGAATGCTTCTTTCATCTCATCCTAAATAGTATTTGGCCATTAAAATATGCTTCTGCCTAAACAAAACTGTTAGCCAGCACCACCTGTGATAGTTCATGTGCTCTTGGGAAGCCAGGAGGAACATGTAAAGTACAGTTGGTGGAAGAAGGACCTAAGAATGGAAACAATAGGAAATCCTATCTCTTTTTTAAGAAGGTTCATTTGGCACTGATAGGGTAGTGGTAATGCATGTTCTTTGTTTAATAAACTTGAGAGAAAGCCCTAGGCAGTACGGGGGAAATTGACTTCCCACACTTGGAGATTTCTCCCTTGCAGATCCACAACAGTATCCCTTTTGGGATTATCTATGCTTCATTTTCTACTTCCCACAGAGAGAGGCAAATGAAACAGAGATTGTTCTTTTCTTTTGTAACAGTGAAGAAGTGGACAATTGGTAAAGAATATAGGGGGAGAGAGAAAACAGTAAAATGGCTGGTCTCAGATATTTTATCAATGCTGAAACACTTCCCTCCAAACCCATTGGCATTTTAAATGCAAATCTTTTCCTGAAGAGGCCTACTAGTTTGTTGATACTCTTGTGAAGCAGAAATACAGGAAAGGTGGTATTCCAGAATTAATTCATTCTGATCCACATAAAAACAGATTAATTTCTTTCGACCCTATCACATTTCAACTCTTTGTTGTATATTTTGGTCCCATAACATGAAATACCTTTTCCTATGCTTTTTTTTCTCCTCAGTTTTTCAGTATTTAGATCCTTTGTCTAACTAGCATTTTGAGTGAGACTTCCCAAATGTCACTTTGCTCAAAAGTGGTCCAGAAAGCACCACAATGCACATAGGTCTCTTTTCCATTAATTGAGCCTTCAAAAGTATCAGCTGTCTTAATTTTGTTCACCAAAGATTTGTATCTAAAAGTCTTACAGAGAGCAAGAGAGAGGGTGCATGGAAAAGAGATATTTGGGGGCATGCATCAGTACTTCAGAGTTTCTAACAGAATCATCACACTTCATGCTCTGCAAGCTCTCTGCTTGGGTCTCCAGTGCCCTGCCTGGCTGGTTAGGACAGTACTTTATGAGATGTGAATATGTACCTCTGTATAAATGCAAAGATGCAGTCTTTATTACATGGATGACAGAGTCCATCAGAACTCATAAAAAAGTGTGAATGTCTTTGCGGCGCTCAATTTTGTGCAGTGTAGTGGCAAATCTATTTTAATGCCCTAACAACTGGGCAAAAACTAATTTATTTCTACGCATGCACTATGAGGTTCTGCAGTGTAAAGTGATTGGGAATGCTGTGTAAGATGTTAGTAGCTGTACTACTGCAGGTTGTAATGTCAGCCTTGCTTGTTTATAGAGTGTACATGCTAGCTCTGCAAAGTGCAGTGTATCAGAGCAGAGAATATTTGGATAGGGAGCTCTAAAATCAACTTACCTTGTTAGAGGAAAATACTGGTGTGCCATGCAAATAGCTGGCAGTCCTCAGAGGTTCACCTGGATGCTGTGAACTCTCTGCCATGCTGTGTAGGAGTACCCTGGTTCTGTCAGAAAGGCACAGGTCCTTGTGGGTTATGCATCTCTATTTCTGCAGATTTCAGTAGGAGGCATTTTGAAAAGCAAAATTTGGCAGTGCTGCATGTAACAAGAAAAAAAATTATCCTATGATTTGTTAATTGTTGACTTAATAAATGCTAGAAACAAATTTTAAAAGATCAGTATGTTCATAAACTTTTCCTTTGAGGGAAGTACAAAACCAACATCTGAAAGAAATAATTAAAGCCATTGACCAAAAATAGATTATTCAAAACTTTGCATTTGTGTTGTTCCATTGATTCTTTTTGGTTTTGTTTTTAAATCTTTACTGCCATTTAAGAACCAAGTTCTGAATATACTTGATTCACAGATAATTTTTTCATCAATATTAGTCTTTTGAGGATTATGAAATACAAGTTCTTTCACTTTCTACAGCATTTTAAGTTTCCAAAATGTACATGAGACTGTGAATTACACTCCATTGTAAAGATTAACAGAGCCGTCTAATTCTGCTTTTAGAGGACTCAGTCCATGGAATGTATTTATATTTCACCTCTACTGTGGGATAGAGGTTTTAGACATGTAAAGAGGTTTTATAACTTGAAAGAAGTTGTACAGAAAGTTGTGGAAGAGGAAGAACTCAATCATTACTCACAGTCTGTCTTTTCACTCTCATTGGAGAATGCAATTTAATATGGGGGCTATTATAACCTGGAAATTTGTTAGTAATTTGAGAACTTTGTTTACTTCATAGAGTATACCTGTATTTGCCATTCTCTAAAGCAAATCTTCCACATTGGGAATGTGCATTGAATAATAGTATGTAATCCAAAATCCAGAGGTATTACTTCTGTTATGACAAGGTACTAACATACCTGTTGGTGTACATAAAAGGCAGAGAGAGCAGAGACATCAAAAGACTGTTGTGTAACTGTAAATGATGTCATGCATATTGTTACTGAAGCAGAAGGGAAAATGAAGAGGTAAAATCATTACAAACAGCAAGGGATTGCTCCCTATTACTCCATCTGGCTACTATGAATTATCCAGGGCTGACACAATACAGCTGGACTTGTGCATTTGGACAAAGGATTCTCAAAGAGTATTGCCTGGATGCTGTTGGGAATAATCTTTTTCCAGGGATTCATGCATATGGTGTGAATGAACAAACTGTACTGCAAAAATAGTCATTCACATCCAAGACAAAGCTGATTTGCGCTGCTTAGCAAGGTGGTGACATTATTAATTAAAAGTCTCAGTATTGCAAAGCCTTCTGAGTGGAATATTCTGATAGCTCCCACACCCCAGCACATGATGAAAGATAACCTTGTGCTGAAGATGGACTTTAAATTTATTGGTTGGGATTGTGTGGCTGACGGGAACCTTTCACTTTTAGGTCAGTGTTTTGAACCCAGGCCAGGTGAGTAAGTGACAAGGTTGCTAACACATGCAGACTGTTTGGTAATATCTATGAGGTGAGTTATATGCTCAGTTTAGCTCTCAGGGGGACAGGTGTCCCCATCACTTAAACCACCAGAAATGGCAGCTTCATTGGAGGTGCCCAAAACTGACCTTATTAGTGAGAGGTAGGGACAGTGACTTTTCATCCTAGAGGTGAAAGCTAAAAAAATTCCTGTATGTGAAAATGCTTTCTCAGATTGCATCTGTGGGGTTACTCACAGTCATTGCTATTTTTAACAGTTCCTTGAGCCACTTCTTTCTCCATACTGGACAGGCTGGCACATTCACTAAAGAGTTTAAGGAGAGAAGAATAACTAGCATGTAACTAGATTTACAGTAGTAGGTAACTGGTTTATACTAAAAAGTTTGATTTGGTTTTTAGATGCAGAATTAACATTGGGTGACAGTAAACAGATACTGAACATGTTGATAGTTGTTATGTGTTGTTTTCTGTCTGTTCAGAGTTGGCTCTGGTTTTGATTCATTTTTTCACAGTTCTATATTTACAAGACATTTATAGTTTTATCAACTTTCTAATCTCTCTTGCTACTGTTTCTTTATTGGGCTTTTTTTTTTCAGGATAGTGTTTGGCATCTCAAAAACAGTGGTTAATTTCCCTCCAAAATAGTGCTGTGGAATATGGAGGGTTTATTACTATCCTTGAATACAGAAGTGGGATGCTGAAAAGCACTCACGTATGGCTAACATTTACTCCCATTGTTGTGAGAAGGATTATAGTCCCTTATGAGGAATCATGGGTCATAATTTGCTCAGCATTTAGGACAGCAAATTCCTGTCTTAAGTGCCTTAAAGGCTGTTGCAAAGCTAGGGAGAAAACACAAGTGTCAGAGTTTTATCTCAAGGCTGATAATACAGACCTCAGGAAATGTGTGTACCTATAGAACAGATCATGGAATCCACTTTCATTTTATTTTGGTTTGTTCAGTTTCCCAATAAACACTCTTCAGCCTACTGACTTTGACTGTCCCTCTACCCTCTGTTTCTTCAGCTTTGTTTCATTACTGTTCTCTATCCTAACCATCTTCTTTTCTTTTTCTCCAATATCACTGACAAATCTTCAATATTAGATTTCTTTTTGCTAAGGGAAATTAGAGGGTCATATGAAAATTGAAGATGGAAATGGGAATCACCACTTAAAGAACACCCTGACAGAAGCAAAATTTACAGCTACCTGTTGCTTGCCAAGTGCTTAGATTCCTACAAGGAGGTTGTTTTCTGCTGAGTGGCTTCTTATTTTGTAGTCTTTGGATCACTTATCTGGCAGGAAAAACAGTCTTCTTTGTAGTCTGCCTTTCAAGGCTGCAGTGTAGATGTCAGATAGGATATGAATCTTCCATGAAGATCATTGAAAGTATGGAGAATTGAAAAGTAGGGAGAATTGAGAGACTTCTTGCTTATCTGAATCTGGCTTTCTTCAAGCTATTTGACTGATTTGTTAAGATTATTTTGAATTGTAGCTCTGTCATGCAACATGCTTGCAGACCCATTGTTTTGCTGGGTTACTTAAATGTGATAAACATGCACGCTGTTTTGTTATCCAAATAAGTAAAGGGTGGTGTAGGAAATGCTTCAGAGCAGATTCTTACAGAAGTCTGTTTAATAAGCAGTGGGCCACTGCTCACCATTAGTAGAAATAAACTCTCTGACTTGCTTAACACACCTTTCCCCCACTCCATGTTTTGTGTTTAGTTTTCTTCCTTGATAAATAGCTGGCTGCTATTGCAACCTACTTAGGTACATGACATAAAAGAGATCTGCTTCTTTAGAGTCTGGGTAGGGGACCTTTAAAATACTTTGGCTTAACCAGAGCAACTAGGACTAGTGCCTAAAGTCTAGATAAAATCATGAGCAGAGGATATAAATGTGTACCTAAATGCAGCCTTAGAACTGTAGTAAAACGTATGTTTTGCTTGCTTGTCCTTGGAAGTTTAATTTTTAATATAAGATTTGATTTAGGAGAACCTGATGCTTACCCACTTTCATGTAAACAAAATATGCCAGACCTTTTATAAGAATGTGTTTCTCCCTTTTTAATTAAAATTTCCACATGTAAATTTACCATAGACCTTCTGTTCTGCTTAGGTGGTAGGAGTGAGTTAAAAAACATTCAGAATTCAGAGAAGCAATCAGGAATGGGTTTTTTCCCCCTGACAGTTGCTATGCCTTTCAGATTCCTTCACCTTAAAAAATTTGGTAGCTTGAAATTGTTTTATAGATATCTTACTATTTTTATAATGCAAGATAAAACCATACCCATGCTTTTACTCAAAGTTTTCATAGGATCCCTACATCTTTTATTTCTGTGTTATTTTTTTGAGTAGGTGCCTCTTATTTGCATGATGCTTGAAATTCCAAAAATTAAAAGTAGATTTAGACCAGCATTTTCCTATAGATCCTAAGTACCTTTAAGTTTCAAATGGGATTTTTAATATAGCATGTGTTCTTACTTCTGAAATACCAAAGATTTTGTTTGAAAATACATTTTGAATAGGCAGAATAATTTTAAATTGGAAAAATACTCCAACAGATGACCCTATGTTACTGCATGCATTTTGAGAAGTCACTTAGTTGGATTTTACAGATGCTTTCTTAAAGCTTTCTCAATGGGTGTCATAAACAGTACTGAAAAAGGGAGGGAATATAGCTGTTGGAGCATTATGCTGATGGTCCATCAAAGCTCTGAGTTGTCTGAACACTTACCTAAATTTTCACACTTAAACCTGAGGCTTCTCTTGCATGTAAAGATGGGCTTATGTGCCTAAAACTTCTCTGCCTTTTCCAACTATATCAGGTGATCCAATAAAGATATCTGTCTGCTCCTAATAAACTTTGCAATATTTTAACTGTTTTAACCTCTTCAAAGACTTTGTGAAACCTCTCAGTTTCCTTCCTTTCCTTCCTGTTTTTTCCTTAAGAAAAAAAGGCTGAGGTGAGGATAGTGAAAGCAGTGACCCATACTAAATTTTCCATGCAACTTGGTACTGCCTGAGGTTTTTTTTTCCAGTTTAGACCACTGGGACAACATAAACTTTTTCTATTGTCTCCTCTGGAAGAAAGAACTAATATCATTCTGTAACAAAAGGCTTAATAATCTTGTCATTGCTCAGAGTTCAACCTGGCCAAATTATTCTTCAAGGGAAATCTACATGCTCTGGGTGTTTTTTTGGTCATAGTGAGCACTGTAAAACAGACGTGCAGTCATTCAGTACTGGAGGGAGTTGCATGTTTTATAGGAAACCTTAGACTCGCATGGGATTAGGCCACCTGCTTTGCAAGGACTGAGGTCTCCCCAGGCTCTTCCATGCAAGCAGAATGCAGAGTGCCAATAAGATATGTGCAAAGTCCTGTGTGATGAATGCATCCCTTTGGTGACTTCTCCTGTGAGTGATAAAACTAAGGGACTGGGAGGAAGTCCCCTGAGTTAGTAGAGCAGATCTGCTGACAGTGCAGAATGTGCCAGCGTATCATCTCTGGCTCCATCTGTTCAGCTATATGGATGGATGTGCTGGAGCACAAAGGGCTTACCCCAGCTTTGGATTTGGGGTACTTGTGATGGAGCCTCTACTCACTTCCAATGTGAGATGGTCCTGTGCTTATCCTTACTGGTGTTTCCAGGAATTTGGCTTTGACATAATGCCTGTGATTTGAGGGCTTCCTTTTAATAACATTTTGGAATATGCTAAACATTTCCCTTACCTTAACCTTCATGCTGTCCTTCACAATGTTTTCCTTTTGCTTCACTTCAGTTGTTGCTATGCTCTGGAAATTTTGGTATTCTGGTGCTGCCCACTTTGCTTCCTGGTGTGATCCAGTTGCACTGATGAAGCACCTCTCCTGTTAGAGTTATTCTAGTTGTTTTACTAACGTACCAATGCATTTAGGTTTCCACTGCAAGAAAAAAGCAGAACAAGGGAACAGTAATAATAATTCAAACCAACAGCTAAAATGTAAGATTTTATTTATTTTCAACTCATTAAAATATACTCATGCATGTATACAAGTATAGCTGCTCTAGATTCTCTGGGAATAGCTGAACAATACCATGTGTAGTTATTGGTTTACATCAAGCTAGTTTAAAAGTGCTGTGCAATTTTCTGCTGCATTTCACCTTCCAGCCTCTTCTTTCAGGAACAGAATTAACAGTTAAGATATCGAGGGCCAACACAGACTGTATCCTAAGGCCAGAGAAAACCCCTGATTCTGCAGCCATCAGAACATGCTGTGGACACAGGAGCTAGGAGATCATGTTGCAAGTTCACAACTTATATTTTAAAATGTGGATAACAGACAGATGGGAAATTCTTCAAGGGGAAGCCTCAGTCTGGCCTACTGGGAATGTTCTGGCAGAGCTCCTTCTGTAATACCCTTGTCATGCACTCAGAGCCCAGCAATATTCTGTATAATTGCAGAGTGAATCACTGCATCCCATTTAGCCTAGAAGTAATGAAGACCCTCAGCTAAGACAGAGAGGAAAAGCCCTCTAGAAACAGGGCTGTAAAGCAGTTTCAAGAAACAGGTCTATCAGAGAGAAATAATTCAGGATAACATATATGTAAACAAATGTGTTGAATGTTTGTATTTGAAGTTAATTTTAGTCAGGTGTGTTCTCCTGCTCTAGTTATTAGAATTTAAAGTCCATGAGAAACAAGTTGTGCTTCTGTTTTCCTTAGCAGGCACAGAAAGTATTAAATTTCTAATTCAAGTAAAACCAAATTACTCCTTTGAGCAAGTAGCCTTTCTTGGGCTACTGACAGGGGTACAGACAAGCAGACATATGGCTTTTAAAATAAATATTAACTTTGAACGCCTATAAATACTATAGCAGACAGAAATTGTTTTGAGTTGGAGTGAATGAAAGGCAGAGTTAACCTTGATATGAGATTTATGTTCTAAACAGGATATAGGTCCCCAGTGCTTCATTAGGCTGGGTCCACTTCTGAATTTCAGTACTGACTGCAAGCAAACAAATCTTTCTGAACTTGTGGAGTGCATCCCCTATGCACACAAGTTTTGCTGCTGCTTTAATGATATTCATTATGGATTCACTGTCGGTGCCAAACTAGAAATTTACTTTACATCTTCAGGAGGTGGAACAAGTTGTCTTGGCTGACCAGTATTGGAGTATGTGGTGATTGGTGCTTTCTCATTTGTCTTTATCCCTATTATTACATGCACATATGAAACTTGTTATCGTAGCATCTTGTTTTCTGGCTTTGAACCACTATCAAAAGTAAGTTATTACTCTTACATAAAAAGGATGTGGGCTTTCACAGAGCTGTAGAACAGCTCAGATCTCAAAGACACCATTTTTCTCAGCAAAACATGTCTTTCATTGAGCCTGTGTAAAAGTATTTGTACAAATTGAACATAGCCTATTTTTTTTTTTCATTATCTGCAATTGATTGATAATTGATTAGGGATATCTCATTTTGCTGCCCCTGGGTTGCAATTTTATTTGTCAGAGACAAATCAAGTAGCCTGAGTAAATTACCAGGTAAGTGGGTTTTTTCCCCCACAGGTATACACTTCAGCATCACAGATATGTGAATTGTGGTGAATATGCTATTGGCAGTCTTCACAAGGAGGCTAAGTGGCATAGAACATAAATTGCATTCTCTTTCCTTTAGTTAGTGTTTCCAAAATAGACCTGTGACAACAGTAGACAATTAAGGGTGCATTAAGAGAACATTCACCTGTGGGACTACAAATTCTTTGGCTTCCTGCCCTGCATCCTCTCTTCTGGGGTCTTTCCTCTCAGAATGTTAGCAAACTTTCTTTTGTAGTAACAAACTTGCAAAGGAGAAAATTTTATTTATTTATATTTTCAATTTGTAGAGCCACATAGGGCAAATATATCCTAAAAAGAAGTGTCTAGCTTTGTAGACACTTATTTGTGTCCTTTCTGGTATTCAGCTTGGTGCCTTCAGTCCTGCTTTGTTTTTCTGGGCAATCTGATACTTTGATATGTTCTGTACAGCTCAGCAGAAAAAGGAATTTGCTTTGTCTAAGTCATTTAATAGCTTTTAAATCCCAATGGATTACAAATTTCCAGGGTACTATAGGCTGGCTGTATCTTGATCTCCAGGACTTGAACGTGCTCTGAATTGTTTCTCAATAACTATAAATAGAATTGTTAGTTAAAGCCAAAGCAGTGAGAACAAGTGGTATCACAATAAGAATAGAGGGATGAGGGTTAAATAAAGTGTGGATTGAGAAAACTGTTAAAATTTGCAAGTTAAGTTGTGCAGTAGCCTTCATGCAGTCACTAATGAATTGCATCACTGAAGCATAGTTACCACTTCCCTAAGTATTATTTCTATAACCACATATAGTCCTGGGAAAGAACTTGGGTGGCACCAGGCTTAAGAAGCCACACACCAAGAGTCTGCTGTAAAGAACTGCAGTGGCATTTCCATGAGGCAGTGGATAACTGTTGGAGGGGGACAGATAGCACCAAGTCATGGCCTAGGGCACAGATAAAACAGAAAACTGAGCAATTGCAATTTAAATAAAATATATAACTCTCTTATTCTAGATATAGAAGGTAATCAAAGCTATCTAGATGCAAATGGTCTAAATAAAGACTCCAATTACAGTAGAGTGCTTCACCAGAACTTGTTATCTCATGGATGGAGGCCTTGTGGTAATTCCAATTTATTCTTCAAAATGCTACAAATGCAATACAACTGGAAGGAATCTTAAATAACCTACACATATAAAAAAAGCAGATCATAAAAATCACTCTGTCATCAAACTATTTATTGAAAACAGCTTGACTCAGGAGTAGCGGCATCTTTTCCTTGTCTATATATCACAGCAACATAGGCTGATTGTTGTCTGCATAGAATGAATGAGGTGAAAAAACCATTTGTCTCTCAAGAAATTCAGTGCCATAAAAATGTTCATTTTCAAGAGAAACTGTTTAAATTATTTGAAAACTTTGTGATCTTTGGATTAAACTTATGTTTTGTGTCTATCAGTGCAGCATCAAATAAGTTGATTCATATATATATATATATGAGCTAAGAAGTGCCAGGATCCATTTCTTCTTTAGAAACTGAGAAGTAGCCTTCTTCACAGTAGGCATCAGATTCATATTTTAAGACTTCTCAACTGGTGGGGTTGTTGCCATTAAACACTTAATTAAATGAAAAATTAGGAAAACTCATTTACTTGAGTGGTACGAGATGGACATTTACCATAGATATCTAAAAGAAGAGATGGAAATGGCTGAGGTTTTTCTCCAACTTTCTCTCTGAGTTTATTATGATGTGTTTGGAGCAGTTCTACAAATTGCAATAGCATCTGCAAATAAGCATATGTCCATCACTTAAGCCTAATTTTTGAAAGCACATTTATTTAAAGGTTCAGATTTCTGCTATTTATTGCCAAACTGCCATGCAAGATTCATGTCCATTTACCCTTGAGTGCTTTCAGCTTTTTTTTCCCCCTGTATTGCTATAGTAGTATTCCTTCCAAGAAGCTTGTAATAATTTTTAATGTTTGCAAATGACTTAATGTGGTGCTAAGCCTTTTGAGATACATACCACCAGAACAAGATACTGCTTGAGGCAGACAAAGTCTTAGTTTTATAAACTAGATCCTAACCCTATAATGATCCAAACCAAATGCCATCCTAGCACTCCATCATGTCGTGCCCTGAGGGTGGAGGTGCCTGTGCTGTGAGGATTGGTATGCTCTGGTTTCAGGTCTCTCATGAACTCATTAAAGCTATTTACCTTAAAATGAGGAACGTTCTGCCTTCCTGAATGGAAGCTAACATCCCTTTATTAAATGTGATATGCTTCAGCTGCAACCTTACTTATCCCTATATGCCCACAGAACAACTTGCATCCCTACCTACAATTCATCCTCTTCATGTCAACAAAAACCCTGCCTAGAAATACTTCCAGTATTTTCTTCTCTCTCCTCATTTTCCTGGGTGCCTAGAATTAGGGATTTCGCTGCACAGCTCTGCCATATCCATAACACTTGCTTCCTTTCAACTCAATAGGAGATGATAAAAGGATGCTGTTCCTTGTCAGTGTAGGTGCACTGAGAAAAGAGCCCAGTAAACTGCTTGTCAATTCTTCATATTAACTGAGTCAAACCCAAAGTAGTCACAATGTTATTTTTTAACAAAAAGTTGCATTTTAAAGATTAGACCATTTGGGAAAATTCATGTTTTCTTAAGGTATCAAATCTGTCTAGAATTTGCAGAATTCAGTTCCAGGGAAGATGTCTTAATCTACTGGCCTTCCTTATTCTGTTTCTGAGAGATCAGAAATCTAATAGTCTAAAGAAACAGACAAGAATAAAGAAGGCCAAAAGCAATTTCTTATTTACAACTGGGATATATCTTGGCTATTTAAACTATTTGAATTAAATGTTTTTAAAACTGGAAATTTGATGTAGCAAAAAAAGAGACATTCCAAATATCTGTCAATTTTAAGAAGCTGAAGTCTAACGTATTAAAAATGTTTAGTAACAATGACTTTGTTATATAACTAAAGACCTGCTAAAATACCTAGTAAATACAAACTTGTTTTATGTATCTTATCAGACACTGAAAAGCCAGGACAATTTTTCAGAGGCTAAGAAAAGTAATGGATATTTAAAACCAGACTAATTTAACTACTAAGGTATTATAGTAGCCCGTGTTTTGACTTCATTCATACAAAAGTTAACATGTATATGACCTCTGCAATGGAATTAGTTCTGCTTTTCACCTCTACAAGTAAAAGCAGACTTAGTTACTTGCTATGGACACAAAAATATTCGTGGTTGCTTTTGTGATAATTTTTCCCCTGCAGACTTAGGTATCTGCATTTGTGTCCAGGTTTTGCCTTTATGCAAAGGTCTTCTGTCTGGAGATGCATCTGCAAGTGGAATCTAGCACAAACTTGAACATCTGGGATAAGAATTTTGTATTTGGCAACATGTATAGGATGGATGGGAACTGGACATCCAAATCTCTGACACAGTGTTTACTTAGATGCTCAGCAATTGTTTGGAAAACACTTTGTTGATAAGTTTTTCTTTTTTTTTTTTTAATTGCTATTACAGACGTTTACAGCCTGGTGCAATTCCCACCTCAGGAAAGCAGGAACACAGATTGAGAACATTGAGGAGGACTTCAGAAATGGCCTCAAACTGATGCTCCTCTTGGAAGTTATCTCAGGTTAGCTAAAATAAAGTTTTCTTTGTATTTACAGCACACTAACTGAACCACTCTTAAAGGAACAGCAATTGTTAATGATTCCAAATAGTAAACACAAACTTTAAGTAGACTGAAAAGTGAGAGATGAAACACTGTAAAGCAAAAAGGAGGAGAAAAGAAGCTCTGCTTTTTGGTTTGTGCTTGTGTTCCAGGGTATCACAGTACATCAGGGTATAACTGACATCACAGTGTTGTTGGACAAATCAAAAACATTGTGGACCTTGTCTTACCCCTAGCACTTAAAAAGTCTTTACACTTAGGTTAAAATTTCATTTTATTCTGCTTTTAGCATAAACATTTTGCTTTGCTTTTAATGATTTTATTGGATGTACCAACGCTTTCAAAAGTGAGTGCCTAAAGCGCACCTAAATCAATATTTAGTCACAAATAAAAGGTCTCATTTTTCAAAAGAGTGGAACATCCAAGAACTTTTGCTAACTGATGTAAACTCACTATGTCCCTTTTATGTTATGAATTACACAGAGGGACAGTCTCCAAGGTAAAATCAGAAGGCTCCTTAATGGAAAGGAAATATCTCAAGCTACAAACACACATTTGAGACCTTTGAGATTTTTGCTGGAGATTTCAGTGTGGAAAGAAATTCCTCAAATGATTATTCTTCATGAAATGGAGAATCTTTTTAGAAAATATTATTCTTTGTGATAATTTGAAAAAATAAATAAATGTGTTCAAACACATTAGCCCTATGCTCTGGAATGAGCTGCTGTGCTGTGCTGGATGAGGTTGTTAAAAGCCATTCTTCTTGGTGAGATGTTCAAGGATGCTGTGGCTGATCTGCTGGATAGAATCCAGCCTCTCTTTACAGTCGGGCAGATAAGGATGATGAGCTCTGAAAACATTCTGCTTTAATATTCAGCTACTGTAACAATAAGACGTAAGACAATAACAATGTACTGTAAGACAATAGCAAAGAACCAAAAGTGGAGTAGGAGGAAGTACACACATCTTCCAGATATTTAGGGCAAACAAAAATTTTACTCTGGTTTTAATGCTATATCAGAAAGATCAAATTCACATACTTGAACATTTGAATTTTTTTTCAGGGTTTGGTTCAAACCTCTTTGGCATTCTTTCAGAAAAGCACCTATTAAAATAATTGTTGACTTTTAGACAGTGTTAGGGCACATCCACTCTATTTCTAATCACTTATATGTCTGTAGAAAGGTGTATATAAGAATAAACACATTAAATTTGTTGTTCTGCAGGGGAAAGGCTACCGAAACCAGACAGAGGGAAGATGCGCTTCCATAAAATTGCTAATGTCAACAAAGCTCTGGATTACATCGCCAGCAAAGGAGTGAAACTTGTGTCCATTGGTGCAGAAGGTATGTGTCAGATCTTGACAGTGCACCTTACTCAGGTCACTACAGAGCAGTCTGGTGGAGACCCTTGGCCACATTATGGGCACTGTTCTCTACACGTGGGCGCCTCAAAAATCCTTTAATGTTGATTGCTGGACTGTATCTGTGAAAGGACAAGAGGTGGAAATTTTAGGATGCCTGAAGAGGGATAGGGGTATAAATGAGCACTAAGCTTAGTCTGTCTCCAAGGTTGAACTGAATTGTCTGTGTTTCAGTAGGTGTTCAGATAATGATTTATTTTCTTACAGAGCGTTTTGGTTTTTCCATACATTATTAAAAGTAAGGAACTCCTTTAGAAACCAGGTTGGATTCTAGGGTGTGCTTTATACAGTCTGGCATCTTTAGGAGATATTATTCAGGCAAAACAAAGGCTGATATCACTGCTGAGTGGCTGGAAGCTACTCCCACTTTATTTTCTGCAGCTGTGTTTCTAAAATTCAGATGTAGAGTTAAGGGAGTGATCAAAAGAAACTGTAGTAGCTGGGGAGAGCGAAGAAAGTGGAGTGGGACGCTATTTACTAAAGTAATTGCTTTTTTATTGTTCTGCTGTTCAGGTAGTACTAATATGTGGTTGGCTAGCTAGATTCTGATAGATGTAAACTGAGCTAAAGAAGGCAGACTGTCACTGTAAGTGAACCTATGCCTCACTAGGAGGTTCAACTAATAAAAATGACAAATGTGTATGTAGAACTTGTTGCTCCATGAAGCTATTAGCATAATGATTTCCATAGCCATTGCCGTACCAAGTGGCTAGCCAAACTATGTGTGCCATACCATGTGGCTAGCATGATATCCAACTATTTTTGATTCCATAGCCTCAATGATGTGTTTTCTGTGCCTTTCCTCCTCACTCTAACATGTCCTTAGAGCAAAATTTTGTCTGTAACCTCATTATGATTATAAGCATTCCTATATTCTACTGACTCTTTTAGGCCTTTTTAGATTGATTTATGAGCCTCTTCTTACAGTTTCCAGATTCCCACAGGCTTATATGTATCCTTATTCTGGCTTCCAAGCCTTGATCCCAGGAGCTTACTGCAATTGTGGATGGAACAGGAGATTTATTATGTGGGATAAGGGTATCTGTAGAAATAATGGAGAGATCTGTCAGTGGTCATTTGTTCTACCATGGTTTAACCTAGCCCACTTGGTTCCTCAAGTATTGTTCACCAAATGTGTTCAGTTTCTAGGTCTAGAACTCAAAAATCCCAAGAAATATGCTCCAGGGGCAGAGCATTTTTTTGAATTTGCTCTTTATTTATTTGAGACTGAACTGTGTGGATCACCTGAGTCCAAATCCATACCATCTGTCTCTAGGCACATAACAGAGACCTTCTTTGGGGAATGTATCATCAGTAAGGAGAAATGGGCAATCCTTTAGGCACTTCAGATCTCAGAAAACTTCTACTGCATTTGAGAGGTGCTTGGCTCCCTCCATCAGCTGTACAGACTGCTGGGGCACCTTTGCTCAATTAAATGAAGTGGGATGAAAAAATATGCTGCTACCTTAAACCTCTGCAGTAAGGCTCTTCTGAGAGCGACATGGCATTGAATGAACAGCAGAGGGTACTGAAGAGACAATTTATGTGTGGAAATGAAGATTAAGAATGCAGATGCCTGTTTGATAGCTAGTGAAGAAATGCTGAGATTACAGAGCATGGAACAAATGAAAGGTAGTTTCTGTCATGTCGCACAGGAGACTCTGAGGCTTCCTAACCAAAACCAGAGTGTAGCAAAAGGAGTACGTTGTGGGACAGAATGATTGTTCTCACTGATCACCGTTTGCACAAGGCTGGAGTACTTAAATCAGGATACATCAGCTCATATCTGCTCCTGAAAGGAGCAAGCCAGCCCTTTGCATTCCCATCTCTCTTATTTTGCCCCGCTTATTGCTGGTCACTACTGCCAGGGTACTCAGGCTGGGGAACAGCACTTGAGCACTTTCTGAAGGCAAAGCATCTGGGATAGCTCAGATCAGACATTGAAAACATCTAAACTAACCTTGCTGTTCTTCTTAGCAGCAACTGGCATGAGTTCAGATGTCCTGTGATTTAGGTGCTCCATGATAATTCCCTTTGGGAAGGTGGCAGGAAAAAGAGCAATAACCTCTTCCAGCTGTTCAGGCTCTTGCTGCAAATTGACTGTCCATGCATCCAGTATTTATTGTTGCATGTAACAGCAGGCCATACCTAGTAACCCAAGAGATTAAGGTGATGGTTTTAGTTACTATTCCCTGTTTCTAAAATTCTCAATCTGTAAAATTGATATATTAAAAGAAAAAAGAATTAGTTATCATTTAAAAAAAACTAAATTCTTCGATGGAGGCACGGGAGAAAAATTCACAGCTACTGTGATAGCTTAGGTGCAGAGAGGAACCTGTCATTGTAAGACATGACACTATGTCGGGTATGGCCTGATGCCCACGTTAGATTACATCCATGTGGGCAGGGGCAGATAGATTCACGTGCCTTCCCCTCCCACTCTAAACAGCCTGAACACAAAGCCAGCTCTGGCACAAGCGTGCTTAGTGCCCTGTTAAGTTTACTGCATCCCTTCTACTAAATTTGTTACCCAAGGCGCAGCATTGTGCTGATGCAGCAATGCAGTATCACTTCTGACTGGGTATGGTTTCACAGTGTGGGACCTCTGGCACCAGTGTGTGCTTAAAGAGTCCCTGTGCCCCCTGGAACTGCATTCTTGCTCCCACACTTCACAGCCCTGCCCTCTCACTTGGGCTGACAACTGGTGCTGTGGTTCTGCTGGAGACTGGATCAGCAATCTGATCTGTTTTTAAAACACACTCCACTTCTTTGTTTTTTCTTTACTTGCATTTTTTCAGCATTGTTGACCTGGCAGTCATTGTAGTAGGTTGGAGTGAATGCCAGCAAGGAGGCAGAGCAGAGTCTTCTTAAGTTTGTTTTGTTGTCAGTCTTCAACCCCTTAACTCTCTGCCCTGTGTGTGAGCACGGGACACGTGGGCTTGCCTGGACCCATCTGTTTGGGCATGCTCTGAGTTACATGGATGCTTGGAATACTTTTTAATTTCCAAAGCATGAAAGTTTTGTATCTAAATCTGCTGAGGATCATGTTCCATTATCTGACACACTGAATGGTGAAGAGCACGTAGGCTCAAGGGGGACAACTGGCATTTAAAATGGGGCCACAAAATGATGATTCCTGTGTGACATTGGTGCAAAAATAAAATTAGTATTTCTAAGGGTCCAGGGATATTCTTTGGATTCATCATTATTGTTCTAAGACTAACTTCTCTGGGCTGTCTGTGGAGACAGCTGTTCACTTTTAATTGTGATGCTGAGCAGGAGCCAAATTTATCTACTCTGACCTGTCTTGTCAAAGAATCTCACTCTCCACTAGTCATGAAATGAGACTACAGAGTCAAGAAGCTAAAAGAAAAAACTGTGAAAGTAATTCTTATGAACCATTCACAGTCCAGGACTTAGAAGTTTTCCTTTAAGTTTTAAAAAAATGCAGTAACTCCATTTGCAAGGTACTTGCATCCTGAATGAAATCAAGTAGATATGAAGAACCACAAAAGACAAGTATCCTGTTGATTGGAAATACTTCTTTTTGCTTTTCTGGGAAGTATAAAGACCAAATGATCTGTGAAACTGCTACAAGAAAGTTAGAATAAAAAATTAATAAATAAAATGAAAGCAGAATTTTTAAAAAGGGATTAAAATCTTTGAGAAATTGCTTTGCTTCACTTTTTCCCTAGACAGTTTTTACTGTTTCCCCTTCATTTTCTCTTCTCTTCTTTTCTGTCCTCATCCCCAGAAAGCTGTAGCTTTGTGTATATGAGGGGTAGGAGTTATATTCCAGCCAGAGCAAACAGGCAGTGTGAAAAAATTAATGAAGTCTTCTATTGACCTGTAAAAGAAAATTATATGAATGAATCAATGCCTTTTTGTCACTGATACTTTTCAATATTTTAGCAACTTTGTTATTCTTCCTTGTCTTGTATAGGAATCTTTTTTTTGTTGTTGTTTTATGCTAGCGGTTTTATGAGAAACCAAAGCTGGCAAAGCACTTGAAAATTCTCCTGTGGCACAACACAGAAAATTCCCTCTCTTGTTCTTTCATTCTGTATGTGTGTACATATGGATATGTAAATCAAAACAATGATGTAGTGATTATAGAAATCTATTAATTGATTGCCTGACAGTTAGCAATGCCTCCTGAATATTTAAATACATTTCTTTTACATTTGAAGAAATTTGTCTTCACTGTATAGACATAGCAGACATCTGATCAAAATAGTGAAATGACTTGGCTTCCCTCAGGAGGAGGGAAGAAAGAAAAGTAGCTACATGCTCTAATTGCCATTTGGTCTTTTTTTCGTCTAGAAAGGTTTTGTTTTGGGATTTGAGGTCTTCAGGGCCAATAAGTTAGGATGCATGAAAGGCAGACAGAGTGGTGTAAGAAATCTGGAAAATTAGTGCAGGATCCAAAGGGGAAAGTGGGAAAATAGCCATTTATATATAAACTTGAATTATCACACTAAAAAAATAAGTATAGGGTAGTGATGGGTTACATATTTGCCATCACATTTGTTAATTCCATAGGTTCAAATGACAGCTTGTGTCACGTCCTACTGCAATTTAACATGTATCTAAAGTCTCAGAGACAGCAGCTGCCTTTGTTTTGTAAAAGTTGCTTCTGGGTTCAAGCAATTTTAAGTAGCAGAGTGACTGCATTTTCTGCTGGCACCTCTATTGGCATTTGATCTTAAATTGAGGAAATTCCTCCTGCTGCAAGTTCCTCCTGCTCCTTGCCCAGAACACCAGTGGGCCCCCAGGCAGACACAGCTGCTTCACTTTTTGAGGAAGGCTGTAGGTGACTTTTAAGTAGGGGAGCAGCTGGTGCCTTCCTTGCTCCACTGCTCTTTTGCTGTGAGGTGACTGGAAAGTCAGTCTGCAGTCCCATCTCCTGCCTTCCCAATGCTTCACCCTCCTTACAGTCTCAATATGTTTTTCTGAGTCTCTTGACTTACTTTTCAGAATGATTTAACATTGCCACCACACTTAGGTGATCTGGCAGTACATTTTTTGATGTTGAGACATTTAAGTGGTATCACTTAATTACAATGTGGGAGCATTGGATTCTGACCCGGCTTGTGGCAGGGATTCCCATGTTGCCTGTGTTATAGGTAGTCTCAAGCAGTCTTGGAACAAATTGAAACCCCAGAGGTAAATCTCACCCCCATTTATTAAAGATACTTAAATGTGTGTATGCTTCAGAGCTGTGAGGCATTACAGCCTTGTGGCTGTGGTTCTGAACAGCTTGGCAGGAACCTGTAACTCAGTGTCAGGAGGTGCTGTGTCTCTTGAGCTGTTCTTCATGTCTTGTCTGGCTGGCATTAGAGGTAAATTCTCAAACATTTCTAAATAGTATATAAATTCTGATTACTATTTTTTTTAAAAAACAGTACTGTTAATATCCTGTAGTTTCTTAAAAATTGGGGTAAGATTGCAATATTTTTTGGTTCTGTTGTATTTGAAAACAATACTGATACTGTTCAAACTTCCAATATTTCCCTTCATGTTCTCTCTAAAACATCATCCTAAAAGGCAAAGATTTGAAGCTGTTACAACTACCCTGAGAGAAGCCTTTTAGCATGGAAGGACTGAAGTGACCTTAACCTCAGTAACCTTCAGTCCTACTGATAGAGTAGCACAAGCATGAGTTTGTTGAAAAATGAACCCAGGTGAACTCCGCGTGAGTAAAAAATGACAGTAGAAGTATAATTAATTTATTAGTTACAATGTATTATTTATAGAATATATGATTAAACAAGATAAAATTTAAAAAACCTTTTAAATACTACTACTATATCTATTCTTCACTGTAGAAATTGTGGACGGCAATGTGAAAATGACGCTGGGTATGATCTGGACTATCATCCTTCGTTTTGCTATTCAGGATATTTCAGTGGAAGGTAAGAGCAATACAATTATGTTAAATGATTATGAAATTTCTTTAAAGACTTTTTAAATGAATTGTGTATAAGTGAGAGGAGTGTTATAAAAATTTTTTTTTCAGAAAAATGATACTTTAATTCTCTACCTGGTGACAACATTAATTTCTGGAGAGATAATTATCTATTCTCCATATCTTGACAGAGACCTTGAGCCAGCTTTCTAAGTGCAGAAGTTCTGGTCTTGTCTCTCAGCTACAGAGACAGAAACATGACTGTGTTTCTGAGCTGTACTATTTGTGTTTTGATTCTATTTCCAACATACATTTTTAGTCATGTCCATTTGTCACATTCTTTGCAAATAAATATTATTTGATATCCCTCTTCTTTCTTTCTATCACTTTTTTCCCTCACTATTTCAGAATTTGTTTCTTAACTTCTACTTGGTAACTGGCTCCAAAAAGCATGTTGTTACAATACTCTTTAAATCAAGTCTATGCTGTGAATTCTAGAATTCTAGAAACTAATCTCAATTTCCAACAAAAGTAGAATTGTTTCAAGCTCTGCATGTTGTCCTGCCTTCATAATTGGTGGGATGTTAAATGTGGACCTAATGGTTTATGTAATAATTTCTGACCTTTACTTATGCATTCAGATGTCTATAGCATTCAGAAAATAAATGTATTTTTTGGGCACTTAAACCTGCTCATGAGCAAATGAACTGAGGCTATGAGCATATTTCATGTAGGCACCAACACAATCTTTTATGTCTATTTGCATTATATTTTATTTGGTATCTTTCTCCAACATACAGTCTGCTGTCCAAACAACACAATTCCTTCAATTTCTAACATACCAGAACATCTGTGCAGGCTGAGACTCTAATCTTAACTGACCTCTGTATTTTAATGAAATTCCAGTAGTCCATTTATATGAACATCTTTTAGGATTAAATTTTGGTTTATGCCATTCAGTTTCAGGTGATCAACCACATTTAAGATGACAAGAAATTAATTACTTAAGCATTTTAAAAATGTTTCCTTTAATTTTTTTTTTTTTTTACTTCCTTGTGTCTTTTACAGAGACCTCTGCTAAAGAAGGGCTGCTGCTATGGTGTCAAAGGAAAACTGCTCCTTACAGAAATGTGAACATTCAGAATTTCCATCTTAGGTAAACTTTCATTATTTCAAGAGGTAGAAGCAATCTCAAAATTGTTATGTCAAATTTTCCCCACAGTTGTGTAGGTATATATTTGATTTGAGAATTTTGCTCTTCACTGTTAACTAGATCTTTCTCAAATTCTCCTGCTCTATCTTCAGAGTGTTATTTTAGCCTTTAGCATTATTTATATGACTTCTAGAGTTATTATTTAAAAGAAAAAGATCCTGCTATATACAGAAGGACCATATTGCATTTTTAGAGATCCTTTGTATTATGTGGGAATTCCTGAGTGCTGCAGCATAGTGGCAAATGACTGCTTTCAAATGAGAGCCACAGAGAAGTCCTGGAGAAAAGACCAGTGTGTTGAGCATGTGAATATCTTATTAAGATGAATCAGTCTTTACTATTTTGCAATGTACATTACTATAAGGAGATAAAATGCTCTTGGTACATACAAAACAGCAGCACTGTAAACACATTTGTTCACAGAATCAAGCTCATAACCTAAGTTGGAAAATTTAGTGAAGCTCCAGCCTTGTGTTTCTGTGTTTTCATTAAGACTTAGAATGGGAATTCCAGGTCCTATACAGACTGCCTGGTTTGGGGGTTTCACTGGGCTAGTTCCTGAATCTGTGCCACTGGCCTGCCTCATTAGAGTACATGACTTACCATTTGCACTGTTTAACTAGGTGAGCTTCCCTTCCCTGAGACCTTTCTAGTATTTAAAACAAGAGCTCTATTATTTATTATTATCAAGTTATTATTAATTTGAATTAATTCTTAATGTGTAGTACCTAAACCACATTTAGTGACAGAGAAGATACAGTCCATACATGCATCCCAAGATAAGAAAAATTTGTTTGATTTACCTGTATTGGCTTCCAAAAATCTGAAATTTGTTATGTGTTGCTTTCCTGGAATATGCAAATATATATTTAGTAGAACTTTGTATGGATCGATGATATACTGTAAGTTACAGTGTCAGAATCTTAGTGTATATGTGTACATACCCTGGTCTGATACATGATATGGGGAAGCATCTTGAATGGAAGTACCTTGATTTATTTTTGGGTGGATTGGCTCTTACAGTACTGCTTTGAAGTGGGCTGTCCAGATCATTGTATTTCACACCTTTTAGGAAAAAAAATTTTTTTGGTGCTCAGTTTGATTTGGTTTTACATTCTAGATGATTTTTTATTACACAATGTAGGTATATTCTACTCGATTTTGCTACTTTTTTGTTTTTTCAAGATAGTTCTGTTATTTGAAGGACCTACCCAGACATCTCAGTAGTAGGGATTTTAAGAGTACTGCAGTCTTAACCTGCTGAGGCTTACACAATTACTGCACAGGACAAGACCTCAAACCCTTGGTCCCTGTGATTGCTTAAAGTGTTTACATAAAGTATCTTTCAGAATAATTGCTTTTGGCTGAAAGGAACCTCTCAGAATCTTTCCAAAAGTATGTTATTTGTAGCTCCATTCATTTCCTGTTCTTGCCACCAAAGGTAACGAGTCTGAAGTCAGGGTGAAGTGTAAGAACTCAGATAAATATGGGTGAAGTGTTTTAAGTAAGCTGAGCTGATTTATGATTTCTTACTTCTCTGAGCACATGGTTGTGCCAGTAAAATTCTCAGAAATAACTCAGGAAAAGCCAATTGCTTCAGCAAATTCAAGTAATTGCAGGTTTGCTCTCCTTTTATTTTTTCACAAATACACTGAGTGTAGTGGGAAATGATGTGCTTTCATGGATAAAAGTGTACTTGAGCCATTCTAGAACACTGCATGAATTAAGCAATTGAAATCAGGGACGATTGCAAAACTGTAAATTGCCTAGAAAGTATATGAAGTCTGCATTGAGTATACCTTGAGTGTGTATGGACTGGAGAGTAAGGTATTTACTATAGTTAAAGGAGAACAGTAACAGAGCAGCTCAGAGAGAGTTGACAGGACATAAGTACAGAATTTGACAGAATTCCTGCTTTAATTTAAGCCTTGAGCAAGGAACAAACTGTAAAATGCCATGAATTTATTAACTAATTTTTTTTCCATTTTATTTTTTTGTTGTAAAGCTGGAAAGATGGCCTTGGATTATGTGCACTTATCCACAGACACCGACCTGATCTTATTGACTACTCCAAGCTAAATAAGGTCATCAGTCTGGGTGGTACAGCATGCTGTCCTGCAGTGATTTGGCTGGCTTCTGGTTTGCTTAGCATGTTTTCTAAAAGACAGGTTGAGGAGTGCATACTAATTCTGACTGACTTTCTAAGGTCCTTCCCAAAAAACCCTCAATGGCACAAGGGAGAGGGCCTCTTGACTGTCCTGTGTCCTTTCCTTCCCATTACAATAACTTCAGCATTTAATTGCAAATAATCTGGCCCTCAGATTCTGGCAGTGGATGAAGTCTTTACACTGCCCAATATGGATGCTAAATCAAATAAATTGGAATTATCCACTTACCACTGATAGTATTGTTCATCCTGTTTTTATCTGGTGTAAATGACTGTAGATTGCAGACTAGTAAATGACATGACAATTAATCCTAAAATTCATTAGAACAAATGCTACTCTTGCTAATTAGGAATACACAGTAAATTACTAGCCTTACATATTCAGAAAGTATTCACTGATTCTCAGATTATACTTCTATCTATACTTCCAGACAAGTGGAAGCAAAACCAATAACCTTACCTCCTTAGGTAGTACTTCATGGGTATTAAAAACTATTTTATTACAGTCTGCTACTTATGGCAAAATGCATGTTTTCTAAAAGATACCTTGGTTTGAGAGGGAGAAATGAGGAATGAGCAGTAATGTCAGAATTTCTTGGTATCACTGCTGAATGAAAAAAACCTAGAAAGAAGTAGAAAGTTGTTGTTTCACATTAGGTCTCAATACATACATGCTGTTTTCTCCTCTCTAGAATGAATGCTTCTTGAGGTCTCATGTAAACACTAGTGCAACAGAAACCTTAATCATGGTTTTAATCTGTTGTGTGCAACTTTACATTGATGAGAGAGAGTGGTAAAACATCAACTGTGTTTTTCCATTCCATGCCCTTTCATTGCAAATCCATTTACTAGTGGAATCAACTGTTATTAGAAAGTCCTTGGTGAATAAAATAAATAAATGAGCTAAAACTATTTTAAAACTTAGTGTGCTTTATATGTTTATATGTTCAATTTATGCCAGGGCCCCTGAAGTGTGCAGTGATGAAAATTAAATGAACTTAGTACTGAACACATAAAATTTTAATTTAGGCAGCTGTTAAGATAACTTCATATCTGAACCAATGGGCAAAATATTAGCCATCTGTACCAGCTTGTTCTCCAATTCTATATGCAACCTTTCCTACAGATTAACAGAGTAATGGAATGACTGAGCTACCTGTCTCTGTGCACATGTGCTTATTATGCATGGCATGAACAGAAGTGAGTTTGATGGAATCTGTGCTTTGAATAGTGGTACACAGTGCTAAAGAACATCACACTTAACCATCCCATGGATGAGTACTGAGAAAAGGGAACAGAACATAAGCAGGTCTGCTTCAATGTTACTATTTTCCTCTTAGAGGTTTCCAAAATAAGAACAGGTCAGGTTTCAAATTGAGGCTGAGCTGTTTCATGCAAAGCACATGCAGAAAAAAAAAAAATCCTAAAATAGATCTTGCTTTTCTGGCCTGGCTGTGTTTGATTGACTCTTCATTTTGGTTACATTAACAGCTGTCTTGGTGTCTTGTTTCTTATCTCCTGCATGCTGTCCTTTCCTTTTCTCACCAATATGTTTTGTGTGAACTTGTAGCTGGAAAGATGGCCTTGCTTTCAACGCCCTTATCCATAGACACAGGCCTGATCTCCTTGACTATGCCAAGTTAGATGAGGTATTTCTCTAGCTGTAGCAGAGATTTTTAGTTACTGTGGCTTGTAGTTTTGCTTAAAAGCATGGGTGATGGAAATCTCCAATTATTCAGAAGCTGCTATGATTTTAAAGCAACCCTTAACCAGTGGAGCACTATTTACTCATGCACTTCGTACCAAGCATACAAATAGGAGGTGCTCATCGCTCATTCATAAGCAAAGTGCTTTAACTTAGTCAATAGGTCTCACTTACATTTACTATCTTTTTTACTTTGCTTTTCTGCACCTAATTTTCCCAGTCTCTCTCTACAGACATGGGCATTGTTCAGAGTGGCTATGATCAGTTATTAGTTTGTGGCTGTGTCAAAATAATAATAGCATTAATGGCATGAACTGCCATTTCACACAGCATTTTTTCCCTCCAAGCTGATATGGGAAGGCTGCCTTAATGGCAACCCTAATCTGACACACTCTTTCATTGTCAGAAACAGCTGTCTGTAATATAAGACACAAAATCTTTGCTCTCTATCTGAACTGTGCTCGCTGCTTCCTTTCTCTTTCCTTCAAAAACCAAAATCTCAAAACCAGACGAAGTGTTTGAATTTCCACAGCCCTAAAATTCCATTTATAGAGGCATTACAGAATTTTGCTTCCAAGCCCAAACTGGCAAGTCTTGCTCCTTCTGGAAAGCAATTGTTCTTGCTTGCTTCTTGTCATGCATGCACCTAACCAGCCGACAACTCAGTGGAAGTTATGTCCCTGTGATGTACTGTATAGTGGGTATAAAAGAGGCAGGGCTGACTCTGTGTTGAAAAATCTCATTTAGCCTGCTGGTCCAGTGGCATTTAGTGTCTGTATTGCTGCTGTACTTCATTCAGAATTAGCTCAGAACTGAGTGTACACTATTGTCTGTGTTCACCTCCAGAATGCATTTCCAGCAGAGTTTTAGCAGTAGATAACAGCTTATTAAAGTTTTCTTTTGAAAACATTGCAGCAGATGGATCAAAAGTTCGTATACCTAGACTCTGTTTTTTGAAGAACAATAGTTGTGACTCCAGTTTACAGTTTGGAAAAACAGAAGCTAAATTTTAGTGTACCTACTCTAGTCTTGCTTCAAAGAAAAACTTCTGTCTTTGACTCATTGTATTTTTTTCTTTAATGCAGGATGACCCTATAGGGAATATCAACCTTGCCATGGAAATTGCTGAAAAGCATTTGGATATCCCAAAGATGCTGGATGCAGAAGGTGAGGGTTATACCTTACTGAAGTTTGTGTTTCTTGTAAGCAGGACACAGTAAAATTTCTTTTTTTTTTTTTCCTAGCAGACTTTCAGTCTTCCTTTCATATGACTCATAATGTAGCAACCCACTTCATTTTCAAAAAATATTTTCCTTCCTTTCCTGCATGCACTGGATAATTTCACTCACTTTTGGCTTTATTATTTATTGTTTATTAATGTTTGCATATATTATAGTACTTTGGACCCTAACCTCAGCAAATGGCCCCACTGTGTTGAGGTAAAATGCAGGATTAAAAGTTAATCCTTGCTTTTAATAATTAAAATTTAATAAAGGGAAATATAACTGTTAGCAACTAAAAACATATTCAATTTTTTAAACGTTTAAGGAAGGGGCCAAATATAGAAATAGTAGAAGTAATTTCAAAACTTTCAAAATATAAAAAACATGCCACGCCTCCTCTGAAAGACAGCTAGGTTAAAGGAGACATTTTTTTGGTTTATTTTAGTTGTAAACTTTCTGCAGTGATAATTTTAACAAATAATTCAAGTGTCTTCAGTTAACTTGAGAGCTTCCTGAATTTCTTCAAGAACTCTCAAACTCTCATACTCTGGGAAAAAATACTGCCAAACTACTGGAATTTGCCTACATTAGTTCAAAACATTTTTCTCCAAGAATGGAGACTCAGTCTGGTGGCTTGTCAGTAGAGCAGTGATAATATGGGAATTATCCAGAGCACTCAAACTGACCTCACCTGCTCCTTTTGAAGTTTTCATTTGGAAAGTTAGACAGGATTATTTGGAAAATCTGGGTTGTAACCTCTTCATTGAAGAGTAGTTTCATGCTTTAAAACAAATTGATTTCATCTTTTGAACTGCCATTCCCCTTTCAAGCACCACTTAATTATTTTGCTCTGAAATACTACGCAAGGCATAAACAGAGAAGTGCTGTCCCTTTGCCATTGAGCACCTTTCTACATTTTTTTCCTCTTCTCTTCATAGTCACTGTAAGAAACCTATTTTCTTCATCAAATTTTCTGCACAGTCTATTCCTTGTTTTACTAGTCTCCTCTTAGCAGGGGAGGAGGTAATGAAATTACATTCTTTCTAATATCCTTTAAGTATTTATGGTCACTTATTATCATCTTTACTTCCACTATGCTCTCCATGGAAACTTTGCAAAATTTTGTTCACAGCTGCATAAAGTAGATGCAAAATCAGTAAATATATTGGTTCTGAACCTAGAAATCTCACTGTTAACGTTAAAATTTTTCACCTCATTCCAGGGTTTTTCCAAGTCAGTATCTTCCCACTCCTTACACTGCCAGGAATCTATGCAGCTTGTGCTAGAATAATGCATTACTCAGCCATAACTGCTCTAAAAACACCTTTTCCTGCCTTTCTCTGTTAAGAATTGAAAAGGTCAATTTTTACCCATGGATGCATACCTTGATTGCACTCACTTTGTATTTTCACTCTCCTGCCATGGTAGGGACAAAGCTGTTTGCCAGCCAAGCCAAACCCTCCTGTGATTTATGCTATTAACTAAAAGATGGGCTGGCACAGCAATTGCAGAGCTGCTACTATCCAACTTTTCTTAGCACAAAATGTATTTCTGGACTGCAGAAGCTGTACATGTTTCCAGTATATGCCAGTACCCTGTCAGCCACAGGGGCCCTGTGCTGATACACATAGTGTGGTTCTGATTTGTGACTGTCAGTGGCTGTGTTTAGCTCTGCAGTAATTGCAGTGATTCAGATGAAGTTGCTTTGGAGTGGCAGTGAAGCTGAACCCAGTAGATCTGCCAGCCATGCCATCTGCTTGGAAGTTTCCACAAACCAGAAGGTAGCAATACCCTTCTGTACAGTCTCAGCCTTCAGATGTTTTGCCATTTCAGGGAGACTTGTATCTTCTGTGTTTGCTGATTCCTAAATCTTAGGTGGCTTTGTACTCTTATCAGTAAACAGATGCAACCTGAATAATTGTGTATTTATTTGGAATCCTTACAGCACTGAGGTGACACCATTAGCATAATCACATGAAATACCTTGTGAGAATTTCTGAGCAGTTAACCCTCTTCTCTCCACACAGATGTAGTTAACACTGCCAGACCTGATGAAAGAGCCATTATGACTTATGTTTCCTGTTACTACCATGCATTTGCTGGTGCTCAGAAGGTGAGATTGTAGATGGATCAGATCTCATCCTTCACCTTCTGTCTTGTTTTTTTCAGCAATTTTTTCTTTTCTGATCTTTTCCTCACTAGTTACTAGAACAGCATCTTAGAGCTGAGCTCATTTCCTGTTGCCTCTTTTCTCTGTGAGCTGCTGTTTTGGTAGAGCCAGTAGTAGTCTATCCATTTGTTCCATAGAAACAAACCTTCCTGTCTCATCTTTCTGCATATTTACTAATAATATCCAGCAGGTTTTTGACAGCTAGTTACTGAATGGGGGAGGATGATATTCCCTTTAAATGAATTTGTGTGAATTCATTTGAAACACCATTAGAAATGTAAGATAAAAATAAGCTCAGAGTGAAAACAATAGTAGAATTCCATCTTTCTTCTCTCTGCTGGATATTATTTCTGCTGCAGATGTCAAAATCATCATAACATGCTCAGAAAATAAACCCTTCTCTTATGCTTTCAGGATTGTTTTTAAAATGTTAAATGCTAAATGGTAAGTATAAACAGCAACATCAAATGATGCTCCTATGCAAAACAGACACAGAAATCTCAGACCAACTCTGGAATTGTGTCCTAAAAATAGAGAAAAAGTAAGGTGATTTGGAGTTGAGCATACTTCAGGTATTGATAGTATAAAATATACGGATATATAATGCTAAAATTAGTAACTAAATCCATGTGCAACTTCCAGAGAACATGTCCTCAGACTGAAATGTAGTCTGCCTTTCCTGTCAAAACCCCTGGAATTTAAGCTACCAGACATATATGTGCCAGTTCTTAAGCAGACTGTCCTGGTAAAATTAAGGTTACTCCCCCTACTACAATACTGCTGGATCAAACTTATTAAAAAAAGTCCTCCTCTTTGTATGAGCTTATACTGAATATTTAGTGTACTTTTTATTCTGTCATCACCCCTCAATCTAACAATAAATTTATTACAGCTTTGTAGAGTTTCTTGAATACAGAGCTATGGACAAGAAAACAGTAAGAAGGACATGAAGTTATGCATTTATTTATTCATCCTATTTTCTACTCCTCGCTTCCTTTTTTTCTTGTTTTATTTTAATTTCTCCCCCCTCTTGTAGATATTGTGAACACTCCCAAACCTGATGAGAGAGCTATCATGACATATGTGTCCTGCTTCTACCATGCTTTTGCTGGAGCAGAGCAGGTATTAATCGACTGTCCCTTCAGGTTGCTGTGTTTTTGATTGGTTGTTTCATATTTCCACTAGTTTATTTAAACAAACCCCACAACTAATTTAGTGCTATGTGATTTTAATTAACATTTGCAAGTATTACTTGAGCACTAATATTTATTTTTAACCAACTCTCAAACGTGTTTTAGTTAAATGTTGCATAAACTAATTTAATTTAAATAGACATTCTGTTTCTAATTTTGGATCTTTATTTGGTAATTTTAAGGATTATTTCAGAAAAAACTAATTTGAAGATATTGTTAAGAGGAGCTGTTGCTTGTTGCTACAACATCTTATTGGCAACTGAGATTTACTCATGCTGAGTAGTAGTTTAGGGCTAGATTTTCAAATATGCCTAAAGACACAGAAAGGCACAGAAGACATCCAACACAATATTTGAGCCTGGTTCCTACTGAACCAACAGAATAATTTGTGGATGAAAGTACCAGTATCAAAGGCATGAAAATCAGCAGCAGTGTGATTTTAACTTATAAATGTGGCATTTCCCACCCTTCTGCTTCATACATTTCTAGCCTACAAATGGGCATAACCCAACTTAAGTTACAAAAAAACCCCAAAAAACCAAAAAACCTTTAAAGTAGTTGATATTTTCCCTTCATCCTCAGGACTGAATTTCCCTTCCTGTCTGCTCGGTCCCCTATGCCTTAGCACAGCACAACTACACTGTTGTGCTCTCTCATTCCTGGGTATGGAGGTTTTGCCATTCATGCAAAAAATGGGAATTCCAAATTCTCTGTAACACAGGAGTCTACATGGATATTTATTTGATTAGATATATTCCAGAGTCATATTTGTATGAAAGTATTGCTCTGTGGTATCAATCTAGTAAATTTTAAATATGGCAGAGCTACACAGAGCCTTCACATGTAAATTTGTCAGGAGGCATGAAAAGATTTGCTGCCATATGTTGAGCTGCAGTTTTTCTCAAGGGTATATGTACATATGATATGCAGATATAGAGTGGTCTGAGACTCCTGCATCACTCATGGTGTCTTGCCAGTGTGGCTAACAAATCTAATACTTTTTGGATGTGACTTGAAAAAATAACCTAATAGGTTATCTTTAAGAATGGCCTAAGTTGTCTTTAAAAAGAAAATATTTATTCGACAACTATATAATAAGGCTTCATTGTACAACAAGGGGACCTCTGTGCTGATCTGTTCCTCATTCAGCCATTGGAATCTATGGCTGCAGAAGGAAGGAAAATGAGTATCTAAGCAACCTAGAACATAAATCACTAACTATAAAAGAATGTGATCTTTTATTTGCAGCAGCCACATTCTCTCTCTCCAAGCCTATACCTTTCTCAGAATGTGATTATGAATATGTCCTGTTAATTTACTGTGTGTTACAGGCTGAGACTGCAGCTAACCGGATCTGTAAGGTGCTTGCTGTGAATCAGGAAAATGAGAGGTTGATGGAAGAGTATGAGAGACTAGCAAGTGAGGTAAGGATCTGTAATGTGGTGACAACAATGTTTGTGAAATATTGGAGCTGAAAGATACGTGCATTCTCCTCAAGACAGAAAAGTGGAAACACTGTAAAGGGTAAATCTCACAGTGGCAGGTTACCAAGCCCAGTTGCCCAAGATAACAAGTTTCAGGTGACTCCTTTGCCACAGACTACCTGTGTGGCCTTCAGCAAGTCAGTCAGGCTTGGTAAAGTGCCCTAAAGAGTGTCTTGAGGATTGTCAACCATCTGCCCCAAGATTCCTGTCTCTCTAATCTTCAAAACCAGCCATCCTCAATCATATGTGGAACATACCAGATCAAGCAAGCCCCTTGGCTTTGTGTACGGCAAAGCACACCTGGAGAGGGTCTGTCAGGTTATTCACAATTCACCTGTGATCAAGATGAATGTACAGATGAATGTGCTCCTCCTGTTCTTTCTTGTTTAATGGCAAATCTGCTGAGCAGGACTGCAGATGTACAGTGCACAAATGAGAGCTCTCTTATCTTTTATTACTTAACCTGCAAAAACCTACTGAGATCACTGCACTGCTTTCTGTGCACTAATGGCCTTCTGAGTGAAGATTTTTATATGACCCGAGGCTGGTTTCTGTCCTGACCTATGTCTGTCTCTTAACTATGACTACCTGAAGACGAATACTTTTGAAAGTGGCAGATGATCTTGAGTAACTCAGATTTTGCATAATTAGAGACACCTTAGATGTGTGTTAATCTTTCTGAAAATCAGGGTATTTATAGAAATACCTGGAATATCTGGGAAAATTTGCTATAGAAGTACTGTTCAGCTTTGAATCTCTTGTGCTTACTCACCATAAAGGCATCAGTACCAACTGAAGTCAATAATATAAAAATGGAACAAACTTAATTAAGTTTTGTATGTTTACTACATTTTTTTTTTGGTTGTTTTTCCATTGCCATTATTTGATGTGTTTATATTGCTTTGAAAGCTTTTAGAATGGATTCGCCGGACAATTCCTTGGCTGGAAAACAGGACCCCAGAAAAAACAATGCAGGCTATGCAGAAGAAATTAGAGGATTTCCGGGACTACCGCCGCAAACACAAACCTCCCAAAGTCCAGGAGAAATGTCAGCTGGAGATCAATTTCAACACCCTGCAGACAAAACTGAGAATCAGCAATCGGCCAGCTTTCATGCCATCAGAGGGGAAAATGGTTTCAGTAAGTAAAGGAAGCACCAATATTCTGTTTGCTTTATCAATGACCTCCCAAAAATGCCAATGTGAAGGATTGAAAGGCCATTTTAAGTCATTCCCAGAAACATGTTTGTTGTACTTTTTCAATACCAAGTTCCTTTTACACATTTCCTTTAGTTCCAGAATCTTGCTTTCTAATAAGCATGCTCCTGCTTCTTCAAAGGCTTTCCAAAAAGCAAATTATCAGGAGATGTAAGATGATATAGAGCTTCCTTTGGGAGTGTTATCAATACTACTGCATCACTGAGCTTATTTAAGCAAAACTCAGTGGTTTCACTGACATTTTAGTCATCAAGCAAAGAGACATTGCTCAACACATGTTTCTACATTTTTCTATTCTGCTTTTTCTGCCTTTTCTCTTATGTCTATGAAGATAAGAGTAGTCCGTACCAAGAATTCTCATATGTTGATAAGTACTGTGACTTGACTTGTGGGTCAAAACATGTCCTGTAGAATATAGCAAACCTCTTTCTGTATTTCATTCTATCATAGTGTTTTATTTTCCATAAACAAAAAGAAAGTTGCTCTATCTGAAAAGTGTTATTGTTCACTCCCCATATGCAGAAAATAAGGGCCCTGTTACTTCAGCTTCCCACTCACATCTTTGAGTTTGTGAGGAAGCTCGCAAAACACTGTGTACCACAGAAGGTGAAATGAATTTGTGTTCCAGGTAAAATATGCACCAAATCCTCTTGATACTAATTACCTTGCTACTGTCAACTGTGAAAGCAAAGCACTTTCATTTTGATAACAGATAGATATATTGTAAAAGAACACACACATTGTAACATGGGAGGTAAAAGCAATATATTGTGAAGACATTGGACCTGTAGCCATGTTTGGAAACCATTTCTATAGGGACTCCTTTCATGAACCCACCTGAATACAACACACTGTGAGGAACAGGTGCGTGCACTAAAACACATCTGCCTGACAACATTTTCTATGATTCTGTGATTGTACAAAATCTAAACATAAAAAGTATTCTTTTTGAAGCCAAATTGTGAATGAATCAAAAATCTGTAAATTTAGATAAAAAGAGATTATAATTTCATCCATCTCTGTCATGTATACTCCTCACAGGATATTGCCGGCGCTTGGCAGAGGCTTGAACAAGCTGAGAAAGGCTATGAGGAGTGGCTGCTGAATGAAATACGGCGACTGGAAAGACTTGAACACTTGGCTGAGAAATTTAGGCAGAAGGCTTCCACTCATGAACAGTGGGCATATGGTGAGGAGAGATAGCTTTTAACATTTTTAGTATTTTAGTGTTCAAAGTTGAACTGTCAGTGCTGAGTACTTGCCAGCCACGAACTCACTCATAAGTAGTTTGGACAATTTCAGTCAATCTAAAATAATAACAGATAAAATATCAGGTTTTGTTGACTCTAGTCACGATCCTAACTTGTTGGCATGTTGCTAATGAGATGTAACTGTAAAAATCATACTTCAGGTAGTGAGTCAAACTTAATGGGAATATTCTGCATTTGAATAGAGGCTATTACTGCTAATGTATTCCTACATAATTGTACACCAGCAATCCAACCAGGAATGCAGTCACACCACTGGCTGAGTGTGAAATTATTCTAAGTTTATTATTATTTGGTCATCATGATGTTCTGAATAGTTCAGATAAGCTACATGATACTGGACTTGGGTCTGCTTTGCTCCAAGCCCTGGATTACATGCCATTTATAGTTCTGGCTTTTAATGGTAACCTCACCTTACCTGTAGTTGTGACACCTGTAGGACCTTACAGTGGCATTCAGTTTTGTTGAGGACTGTTAAACATAGGTCTGCTCTATCCTCTTGATAACTGTCTTCCTGTTTCTGCCATGCTTCTGGCTTTTCCAGCTAGATTCTTTTGATACTGTGAAAGTGAATCAGAGTCCATCCTCTAACAGAGTTGCTGAAAGCATACAAGGCTATAAATGGTTGCCAAGCAGATACTAGAAGGGAAACTACAGCGTTTATCAGCCCTGAGAGCTGATTTTCTGAGCATAAACTACTCATGGTGACAAGTTATAGCTGTTGTGTAGGGAAAACTTCACATAAACTGGTACACAGCAAGTGGAACAATAGTTGCTTCTGGCTCTAGGATTCACAGAGCTGCAAATGCCATGTGGTGAGTGCAGCTGCAGGGCCTGTCTGTGTGGATTCAGTTGTCAAACATAGGAGCTACTCAGCAGTAGTATTTCAGTTTCTACTTAATCTTTGTTTCTCTATCCTTTTGTAGATAAGTAGGCATTTTTCACTTAAAATTCAGAGTTTGATACAAAAGGCAGTCACACCTCTCAGGTTTATTATGCTTTTTTAAGCTGAAATGAATAATGAATTGAAGATAGAACATAAAAAATAATAACAGATCATTACTAAGAGTGAAGCTGAGCATAGCAGTGTGATTTGTTTTTTTAAGTTTATTCTACAAAAAATTATCGCAGTGGTTTAGAGATACAGTTTTTTGCTAATATACCATTTTTATGCCAGTTTCTCCAGCAATGTAATACTCACTATTTTAGAACTGTGTAAACAGCCTATGCAAAAACCAGGACATTACTGTGAAAACTTCAAAAATATATGTTTCTAATTAACATGTGCTGACAATTTGCTGCTGATTTCAGTGGGGGTGGGATTTAATTTCATACATAGGATTTTCACCATGCCTCAACTAAAAAGTTGATCAAATTTACAATTTTCCTAACAAATAAATTGCTAAAAATGAGCAATATTTTTCATTTCCTCTTTCAGGCAAAGAGCAGACCTTGCTTCAGAAGGATTATGAGTCTGCCTCACTGACAGAAGTCCGTGCCATGTTAAGGAAACATGAAGCTTTTGAGAGCGATTTGGCTGCTCACCAGGACAGGGTGGAACAGATCGCTGCCATTGCCCAGGAGCTGAAGTATGTTCCATTTAAAGGCTTGCAGCTGCTGACATTTAACTTTGAGATAAACTCTTTCCAATGAATTTGATAGTGTCATAGGTACCAACGTAGGAATTCCAGACATAGCTTCATAAGTATATTATCTGAGCTGGTCACTGAGACCTTTCCCTCATCTCCCCCTTACCCCCAACCAAATATAGATATTCAACTGTTCAAAATTATTTGAAAAGAAACATTTTCAACTTGACTTCACAGTAATATTTTAGCATTAGCTCTACCCATGAATCCATTGTGGTTGATGGGAATCCTGAAGGTGTTTATTTCTCAGTTCATATGGTCTGCTGAGGGGTATGGTCTATGAGTTGTTTAACTTAGAAAATAATTTCACTTACACTAATTACAGGTCAAGTATCTTCACAAGTATATTTGTCCTTTCAAAAGGCTTCACATCCCTTTATTATCTCTATGATAGTGAGTAATGCACTGACTTCCTGCAGATTTAATTGTCTCTAATATGCTTATTTTCACAATCTCTTGATATTATATTTGGAAGTGCCATTATCTCCATTTTGCAGAAGGGACAGTGGAAACAAAACAAATTGCTCTCAGATTCCCACCCTTGCCTTCAGCTCTCCAAGTTTCAATTTCTCACCTTGAATAGACAGAACAGTTACTACTCAGAAATGAAATCTTAGAAGCATGCCCTTTTTAACTTTGTAAAGGACCATGACTCACAAACAGCTCCATATTAATTATGTTTAAAATCAGACACTTTCCTAAAAATGTAGTTCATATGTGATAGCAGCAGCACTTACAGTAATTGTGTAATTCAAATGGATTTAAAAGAAAAATCCCATCTTCAAGATTATTTAAAGAAAGAAAAATTAAGCACAGTGGGCAGAGTAAGTACAGTGTTTTGGTTAATGTGAAAGAAATCTGAAAAAAACACAGAGAATGGAGATTGCCCTGAATATGTGAGCTTATGAAACACTTTCTGGCATGCCTTGATCTCCATTGTGGAGTTATTTCATAGAATGGCTTGGATTGGAAGGGACCTCAATCATCATTTAATTCCAAGACTCCTACCATGGACAAGGACATCTTCCTCTAGATCACATTGCTCAAAGCCCCATTCAACCTGGCCTTGAACACCTCTGGGGATGGGGCATCCACAGCTTCTCCAGGCAACCTGTTCCAGCGCCTCACCACCCTCACAGTAAAGAATTTCCGCCTAATACCCAGTCCAAACCTGCCCTCTTGCAGTTGAACACCATTCCCCCTTGTCCTTGTTAAAAGTACCGCTCCAGCTCTCCTGTAAGTCCCCTTTGGGCACTGGAAGGCTGCTACAAGGTCTCCCCAAAACCTCCTCGTCTACAAGATGGAAGTCCCAACTCTCTCAGCCTGTCTTCTTAGGATAGATGCTCCACCTCTCTGATCATCTTTGTGTCCCTTCTCTGGACCCATTCCAACAAGACCACGTCTTCTCTGGGAGCCCCAGAGCTGGATGCAGTGTTCCTGGTGGGGTCTCACCAGAGCAGAGGAGAAGAGCAGAACCCCCTCCCTCCCCTGCTGCCCACGCTGCTTTGGATGCAGCCCAGGACACGTTTGGCTTTCTGGGCTGTGAGTGCACACGGCTGGGTCATATTTAGCTTCTTGCTAACCAACATCCCCAAGTCCTTCCTCCCAGGGCTGCTCTTATTCCATTATCTACCCAGTATGTATTTGTGCTTGGGATTGCCCTGAGATTTGTTTCTCTTTATACTAAAGACAGTTTCTGTAACACCTAATCATTGCTAATTCAGCTTCAGCTTTATGAATTATGAGAAACTTTGGGAATGTAGTATACATAGTACAGCATCTGCTTACCAGTGTTTTGAACCCTCTGTCCTTTACCTCTGGTGACGCCAGTGAACACTGTATCTTGTCTATTTTGGGATTGTCTCTTCTCAGTTGTTTCAGTAATTTGCTGTGTGAAGTTAAACAAGTTATTTGTGGCCTGGGCTGCAAAGGTGCTGAAAGCTGATTGCATTTAGAGATGCTCTAATTTGACTTCTCTGCTTCTCCATACAATGGTGCTATCAGTGCCTGATTTTTCACTGTGACTCTGTAACTCAGTTAGGCTTAATGCCCATGGGGAACACTGAATGAAAGGTCATAAAGGTCAGGTTTTATCAGTGGCTGCAAGCAAATGGGCAGCTTCTCCTTAAATACTGATTTTAATTATTTATAAATAATTCGTCACGAAATAAAATTATGGAGGAAAATGCTAATTTCTTTCTCAATCTGTATTTTTAGAGAAGGATTAATGTCTGAATGCTAAGAAATGTGCACTGAGATCTGATGGAAAGCCTGTTGAAGTCAATGTGGCTATTTCTTTCTTGATTTTTGTTTGTTTAGTTGGTGGGTTGGTTGTTTTTTTCCTCATCACAGGAGCAGGCCCTTAGAGAAGCAATCATATCTGTGTCTAAATTCCAAGTCAGCACACCCCCATGTTTTGTTTTAGTCAATCTCTTGGATGCCTAATTTTGCAATTTCAAAGGAGAACTGAATTGCTGTATGACCCTGAACTCTACTCTTCCAGTCCTAGTATTTTTTGCTACAGCTCAGTCCACTGTGTGCTTAAGGTTAAAGTTGCTACAAGCTTGTTGATTGATGCTATTTAGATAGAGGATTTATGTGTATATGCAAATAGGTGATTCCAGCCAGGATGCTGCTACAAGACTTTTGTGTTCCTAGACTGTATAGACTTAGATATTCCTTGGCAAAGAGGCATGATACAGCTTTATACAAAGCTGAAGGGAGACAAGCATTTCTAAAATGAGATTTGCCATTTATGACATAGCAAATGCTCATTTAAGGGAGCTGTACTATAAAAACCCATTTTAATTTATGATCTTATGTGCTTATTTCAATGTTTCCAATCATCAAGACAAAATTTTGGGAATGTAGTTTCATGTATATCTATCACTTGTAGTACAGTGACTGATTTTCAGCCAAGCAGACCATTTTCTGTAACACTGATTTGAGAGTCACTTTGATTCTGGAGACCTGGGCTCAAATTGTGCTTACGTGCATGGTTAACATGAGCCTTGTTCTGAAGCACTGCTAAAACATGTTGCTCAGCAGGTTATTTTTGTGGCACTATCACTGTTCCCAAAGCGAGTTCACACTTAAGTGCTTCTCTGGATCAGGTCAAAATTTGACTGAATTTTAAATTTTTGACAGATAGGATTGAGTTACTTGTAAGATCAATAGTGGTAACTTAATGATTTTTAAATTCCAAAGGCGGTAGGTTTCAAATAGTCAGACAAATAGAAAGACTGTTCTCTTAGGTCTGTAACACATGAGAACAGTACTTCACGCACTACAAAGCAAAAATTTTTATAAAATGTAAATCTAGTCTCTTCAATGTTGAAAAAGATACAAAAATTAATAGGACAAGGAATGTAAGCCTGTGTTTTACTTACGAGTAATTAATCTTTGATGAGTTATTACTTCCTCTGCTCCTGCTTTGAGCAGAAAAATATTCTTTGATACTTATAATACACTTATTTGAAGTAAACACCAGCAGGCCCAGAAAGGTAGTGGAGCTACACTGTTTAATGCCACTTGGTGAACTAACTTAGGATTTAGTTAGTTAGCACTGTGTGTACTTTTTAAAAATTGTTTCAATATTCTTCTAACTATTTGTCCACAGCATATATCCCTGGAAGGAATAGGGATAGTAGAGATCTTACGGGGAATGTCTGAGTCTCCCTGGCAGAACTTGTGGAGGAAGGTGGCGTATCACCTTCCAGGACTTTGACCACAGCTGGTACAATCAGTCTCTCACTTTCATGGAAGGATATTACCCTTACCTTTAATTGACAAAAGGATATAAGTGATCCATTGAAGCAAAAATAAAGTTTGCTCAGTCAGGAACATAATCTAATAAACTTGCTATGCTATAATTAAAAAACACCCCCAACTTTCAGCCAAAAACTCATGAAAGCAAAATCAATCTCAGCCTGTTTCCTCCAAGACTCTACAATCCTGACTTAAAATTTCTTAGCAGATAGGTGGCTTTTGTTGTATTTCTTGAAGGCTAATGAAAAGCCTTCCAAAGAAGGAAGTCTATTAGATAAGGAGCCCTTGTACAGTGTGACTTGCTATCAGTTTTCTCCTTACATACAAGAGTTTACTTCCACAATTTTGGGTTGTTTTTGTTATTTTTAAAATTGTTTGGAAGTTTGGATTAGAGAATACCTAGGCAAACTTGACATCTACAAGTCCATAGGCTCTGATGGGCTGCATCCATGAGTGCTGAAAGAACTGTTGGATACCATAGTGAGGCTCATGATGATCTTTGAAAGGCCATAGCAGTCAGGAGAGGTGCCTGAGGACTGGAAGAAAGCAAATGTCACCCCAGTCTTCAGCAAGTGCAAGAAAGAGGATTCAGGTAGCTCTAGCCTCATCTCAATCCCTGGCAAGATGATGGAGTGTCTGATTCTGGAGGCCATCCTAGCCACAAGGAAGATAGGAAGGTGATCAGGAGTAGTCAGGTAGATCACGCTTGACCAACCCAATTGCCTTCTACAATGAGTCAACTACCTGGATGGAGGAGGGAAGACAGTGGATTTTGCCTCTTTTGACTTTAGTGAGGCTTTAACACTGTCTCACAACATCCACACAGGCAAAGTCAGGCAGTGTGGGCTGGATGAGCAGTGATGTGGATTCAGAACTGGCTGAATGGCAGATCCCAGAGGGTCATACCCAGAGGCACTTGGTCAAGTTGGAGGCCTTGTGGTGTGTCCCAAGGTCCAGCACTGGGCCCAGTGTTGTTTGCCTTGTTCATCAATGACTCAGGTGAAGGGGCAGGTGTCTCCTCAGCAGGTTCACTGACAACACAAAGCTGGGAGGAGGGGCCAATACCCCAGAGGCTGTGCAGCCCTTTGGAAGGACCTCTGCAGGTTGGAGAGATGGGCAGAGGAGCACTGGCTGAACTTTAATCAGGGCATGTGCAGGGTCCTGCACCTGGAGAGGAATAACCCCAGCACCAGCACAGGCTGGGGGCTGAGCTGCTGGAAAGCAGCTCTCTGGAAAAGGACCTGGGGGTCCTGGTGGACAACAAGCTGTCCAAGAGCCAGCAGTGCCCTTGTGGCCAAGAAGGCCAATGGTGTCCTGGGATGGATTAGGAAAAGCATTGCCAGCAGGTCGAGGGAGGGTTCTGCCCTTCTAATGAGCCCTGGTGAAGCACATCTGGAGTACTGTAACCAGTTCTGGTATCCTCAGTTCAAGACAGACATGGAGCTCCTGGAGCAGGCCTGGAGGGATATTCATCAATCAGTAGACTCATCAATTTACATACTATCAGTACCTAAAGGGATGGTGCCAAGAGGATGGAGCCAGGCACGTCTCATTGGTGCCAAGCAATAGGACAACAGGCTGAAACTGATGCACAGGAAGTTCTATCTGAATATGAGGAAGAACTTTACTGTGGGAGTGACCAAGCATTGGAACAGATTGCCCATAGAGGTTGTGGAGTCTGCCATATTGAAGATATTTTAAGAACTACACGATTTTAAGAACTACACAATCCTGTGCCATGTGCTCCAGGATGACCCCACTTGAGCAGGGAAATTGGACCAAATGACCCCTGTAGTCCCTTCCAACCTGACCTACTCTGTCGTTTTGTAATTCTGTGATTCTGTTATGGGAATTTTTTAAACTGTTTTACCATTCTTCACTTTCAACAGTCAATTGATTACAGCACATCTGAATGCTTCTCATACTTCTCAGCTTTATCCCAAACCAGATTGCTCTGACTGGGCTTAGAAGTGGAAACATGAACACTGCCCCTGGCCTACACAGCTTCTGGCCTCTGGCTTCACTGAGGAAAGCTGCCTCTGTTCTCATTTTGTCCTCTGTGATTCTCTGTATTACTGGCAGTGTGATCTATTCATTTTTCTTGCCAATTGCCTAGAGAAGAATGCTAGGGAAAAAAAAGGAACAAATTCTATCTGCCTTTGCTGTCTTGTTCAAGCCTCAAAGTAAACCTTAGATTCATATTGCCATGTGTCACGTATTTACAGTCTCTGCAATGTTAAGTACTGGGCAGGGTGTTCTCAAGGTGAAGCCAAGAGCTAAATTCAATGGATGGTGATGCACCAATAAAAGTGAGTTTCCAAAGTGTCAAACACATGTATTATGGATGCCTATCATTTGCCACTGAGATCAAAAGTTTAGTTTGAAGCAGAGTCAGTGCAGAATCTCAGGACAGAGCCTTAAGAATTAATTCCAGTCTCAGGCACAGTAGTAGGTTTCTTCTATTAGCCTATTAAGTAGGTGAAAAAGCAATGGTAACTGCTACCCTTTGTGAATGCACTCATTCATGCTGGTGCCATATGTTGGTCTGGAGATCCCTGTTCTCCGAACCAGCCAGTTCTGGGGTGTAGAGCTGTGAGGAGTTCCTGGAGAGGAAGATGAAAATTGTTCTCTGCACCCCAAAATCTTGGAAGCCTGTATTAGTATTGCCAGGCTTGTGAGAGATTATACTTTGAACACAACCTGATATGTGTTTCTTAGTTAAATAATTTCAAAGCGTAAGAGGAAAGGATTGGATTATTTAAAACAAAACGGATATTTCAGGCCAACTAATTTAAAAGAGTACCAATCTTTGCAAACTTCATAAAGACCAAGACTGAAGCATTCTGGCCATCAAGGGATTGAATTGATTGTGTCACAGGAATAGCAAAGACAAAGATGCTTAGACATCTTAATTGTCTTTAATACCTGGATGTCACTTGATTTTTCTCACAACAGGGGAGATTGATCCTGTTCCTGTGCTGTGCTTCTTGAAACGCTGAATGCTTAAACACATCTGTACTGCAACATTTGCTTACCTTAGGAAAAATGTTGCAAAAAAGAGGGGAAGAATTGTTGAGGGCCATTGGAAGTGTGAATGCTGCTCCTGTCATTCAAAAAGTCACACAGAGTTTTGTCTTTGCTCTTTCTTAGTGAACTGGACTACCACGATGCTGCAAGTGTCAATGATAGGTGTCAAAAGATATGTGACCAATGGGACAGCCTGGGAACACTCACTCAGAAAAGGAGAGAGGCACTGGAGGTAAACCATATAAGGATCAGCAGCTCAGCTGAGGAAGGGAGAAGAAAATGAACCATTTATTTCAGACCAGGAAATAGTGCCATTGAGCATCCATGTTGGAGTCCAAATAGCAAAAAAACCTTTCCTCAGATGTCTATTTCATTTTGGTGTGGTTACTTTTGCAAATCGACTGAATTACTCAGAATAGACTTGACAGTACTGAGCTCCCCCGGTAGCAGCAACAAACGGCATGTGGTTTGTAGCACCCCTCTCTGGGAATCTGATGTCCAGCAAGGCTAAAAGAAGCCATTGGTTAGTTACCTTTTAGTCATCCTAGTCTGAGTTTGCAGTTTTGCATGCCTTTCTGTTCAGCAGTAGGTTAATTTTTGGTAGTGAGTATTTCAAAGCACTGAAATACTTTGCAAAGCTTTGTTCTTTTGGAAAAGAGGAAGTTACACACATAAATGCCAAGGTGGGAAGCATATGTATAATTCTTTCTTTTTGTACTTAAAATAAATGACTAAATCAAAATTAGTAGATTTTAATTCATTTGCAGATAGATCCCAATAATAAAAATTAAAAAAATATAAAAATACTTAAAATATCAATATTTTACTTCAAAGGCATACCCCTTTTAATGTGTTGGATATGAGAGTATTTCTACTGCAATTAGTTCTATTGCTTTGAGTGAGAATCCTTAAAGCAGATGGTAAAATCAATCAATGCAATCAAATCCTTTTGAAAAGATGAGGCATGACTTTGTTTATGGGTGGGTATGTGTGTGGAGCTAGATCTTGCCCTAATAACAAAAGAATGCACTTTTCCCCACCTGTACAGAGGACAGAGAAATTGCTCGAAACAATTGATCAGCTTCACCTGGAGTTTGCCAAAAGAGCTGCTCCTTTCAACAACTGGATGGAAGGTGCTATGGAAGACCTACAGGACATGTTTATTGTTCATAGCATAGAGGAAATTCAGGTAATTGTTATTTCCTGTATCCACATCCAGTAACCAGAATGTTTGAGAGCCTGAGAGAGGAGCTGTGCTTATTTACAGCAGATCTTCCAGATGCTGGAAGAAATGTTAGAGTTTTCATGCTCTCCCTGTCTGTTTCTGATTTTAGAGTTTAATCTCTGCACATGATCAATTTAAAGCTACTTTGCCAGAGGCAGATGGTGAACGACAGGCCATACTGTCAATCCAGAATGAAGTTGAAAAAGTTATCCAGAGTTACAACATGAGAATAAGTGCAACCAATCCTTACAGCACTGTTACAGTGGAAGAGATTCGTAGCAAGTGGGAAAAGGTAATGTATGCTAAATTGCTAAATACAACAGGGACATTGTAACACATTATTCCAGTTTAGAATTACTGAGAATAGTCAGATAACTTTGCAATAAATCTCTAAATTATTCTAGATCATCAGATGCCAGAATGAATTTCTACAGTACCTTATGCTCTCCCTTATGTTTGCCAGGCTCACTTCACAATATCCCCGTGCTCCTGTCACACAGTATTACCTATGTCCTCTTTGGCTTTCTGCCAGGGCAAGAGAAGCATGTGTCGAGGCTAGTGCAGAGCTGGTGCCTGGCCAGAGGTGCTGTTAAAAGAACAGAAAATTATTGTATTCCTCTCTTAGTATTAAGAGTAATTTTTGTGTTTCTTCTACCCAGATGCTGGCTTTTCAAAAATGTTGTATAAAATCAGCATCTTTGAGACCATTGATGTTTCTGTTCAGTTAGACTAAAATTGGCATTAGCAACTGAAAAGTACTGGGAAGGGATAAAAGAAGGCCTCCTAGAGCAATCTCACCAATTTAATTTCATTAGTAACCAAGACAGATAAAATACTGCAGGCAAATGATTGTGTAAAATCACAAGAACTTTCATGGACAAGAATACTCCCTCAATGGGTAATAAAAATCAAGCATTAAGGACTAAGGTTAGAATCTCCCTGGGCAATTCAGAAGGATAAGCCAAACAAAAGTATTTGCAATGAATTAGAGACCTCCAGATGTGCATGACACAGCATGTCTCATGTTATCCTATTCTAATGGAGGTGCTCAAATAAAATGTTTTGCACTGACTTTTTTTAGAGTAATTGAAAAATCACCTTTATTTTTCAAAAGAAAAACAAAGTAACTGTTTTAAGAGCAATTGAAGTGAAATAATTGTCTCGATCTTGAATCTAACCAGAAGTGAGAATTTCAGAAGAAATTCTCTGCATGTCAGTCTCTAAGGTCAGGCTGCCCAAGACCATGTTACGAATTTCTTATGTTAGCGCAGAATTTGTAAATAAAATCGTGATCATTCTGGCTTGTTCTTCTGATATCGACCTTTAGACCAATAACGAAAACTAGTAGCTGTAGACTTACTTGTTCCATTTGTTTTTAAACTATTCAACTGTGCCTACTCACCTTTAGTGCCTTCCCACTGTTACAGGTGAAGCAGCTGGTGCCTCAGAGGGATCAATCCTTGCAGGAGGAATTAGCCCGCCAGCACGCCAACGAGCGCCTGCGCCGCCAGTTTGCTGCTCAGGCCAATGTCATTGGGCCATGGATCCAGACCAAGATGGAGGTGAGTGTCAGACCCTCATGCAGAAGCTGATGAACAAAGTGATTATCATCTTTTTACTTTATATACAGGACAACAGCAAAGTCAATGACAGTTCACCAGCTGTTTGATCCTAAACTATTTAGCACCTGTTAAGATTATTCTTAAAACTGTGGAACTTTGTACAAGTGGTACCTTGATGGTAACTAGGAGATTCAGCTTTGAAAAATCAATCACTAAACAATTACTGTTTAGCTTCTGCTTTTTGTAGAAAAAGATACCAGTTTCACTGGGGTCTCAATACTAATTCCAGATATAAATGTGACACATTTCTTTTGAAATGTGTTTGTACAGCAAAATTTATCATCTTCAGTGTATGAAGGGTTTATTAATATTGTTTCTTAGTATAAGAATATAACATTTATGTGAACATTGGTCAAATTAGCACATCCAAAGTCTAAATTTTGTTGGACCGGGGGGGGGCCTTTTTTCTTTTGACAGGAAATTGCCCGCAGTTCTATTGAAATGACAGGGCCTTTGGAGGACCAGATGAATCAGCTGAAGCAATATGAGCACAATATCATTAATTATAAACACAATATTGACAAATTGGAAGGAGATCATCAGCTTATACAAGAAGCTCTGGTGTTTGACAACAAGCACACCAACTATACCATGGAGGTAGCCATTTACTCCCTTTTGTATTTATTAGTTTTTTCTGTCCTCTTGTGCCTACCTTCCCTGATTTAAAGGGACTGCCACAGAAGATGTAATTTGGCAGGCTTTCTGACAATCTCATAAGACTTGTTTTCATTTATTTTCACTTTTTAATGAAGAAGTACTCATTTAGAAACCAGCTGTGTATTTTTATAAGGCCATTTTTATTTTTAGTGATCCTTGGTCATAATACAGAGTTTGTGGTATGGATATTGGATATGGATAAATATTTAGAGCTGATTTTTTTCTTATTGTACTTTTTATACTCTTAAAAGAATATATTTGCTTCTGCAATAACTCATTATTTTCTCTCTCATAGCACATCCGTGTTGGTTGGGAGCTCCTGCTTACCACCATTGCTCGGACTATCAATGAGGTTGAGACTCAGATCCTCACAAGAGATGCCAAGGGTATCACCCAGGAACAAATGAATGACTTCAGAGCATCATTCAATCACTTTGACAGGGTACAGTACTCTTGCTTTTCTCAGCTAGCAATATTTATTCTTCCCAAAAGCGAGTTTCTTGGCATTTCAAACATAAGCCTTTTAAAAAAACCTGCAAATGCACTAGCAACGAGTTATTTTTAAAAGAGAAAAAAAGATGAGTTAAGAAAGAATTGGTAGCCTTATAAAGTCAAAGGATAGTTTGGGATGGAAGGGACATTAAAGATCATCTAGTTCCACTCTCTCCACCTTGGGCTGGGATGCCATCCACTAGACCATGTTGCCCAGGGCTCCCCACAGCCTAGTAGCATTGTGCACATAAATTAAAGATTAATTTTTGCTTTTTGAATGTGATGCAGAATTATAGCTCTGCTCATATGGTTTAGTATTTGTTCAAATAAGCAGAACTGCAAAAATCTATGTGTTTTGAAAAATAATATGACCCTTTATTTTAAGACAGTACAGCATATTTTATGTACTTGTTGTTGTCTTCATCTCATTAAATTTAGTTGTAATCTGTATCACAGAGGTTTTTTTCCCCTTTGAATCACAACTTGCCTCCCTAGAAATGTATTTGTAGGGAATATAGTTGGGACACTTGCAGCTGTCCAGGAATATCCTTTGTTTTTCTGGCTGTATGTGGGAAATAAGATGCTGTTACTTTTTTTAGTTATCTAAATATGGATCAATAAAAAAGTAGGAAGGAAAACACTACTGTGAAGAAACTTAACTCACTTCTGTGAGTTAGGCAGTATTCATTAACAGAGTGTTATAAAGATAAATATTAATAGACACAATAGCAAAATATATGCAGAAGGGGATCTTACATTTGCAGCTGGAGAACACTCTGAATATGAGTTAGTTCTGATGGCTCTGTGCTCACATGAACCCACCTTTAAAACCAAGTTCATAGTTCAAACACTGAAAAAACTTATCATAATGCAGCACCAGTCTGTTGAGTCAGCTCCTTTAAATTGGTTCAGGATGCAGCAAAATGCCATTTTCTCTTCACTAATATCCTGTTTGTCTAGCACTGCTCAAATTGGTTGCCCATACCTGCACTTACATTTAATATGGATTGGATGCTGATAGTCACAGTTTACTAAATCTTCTTTAGAATACCCCTAACTGTTTAGGAAGAAGACCAGAATTGTCAAACCTCTTCTTGCTGAAGAAACATACAAGCATAGCCACAGAACTAGGAATGGATTTTATGGAAAAATCTTAACCTGATTCTAGTACAGCATAATTATTTTTTGTATTTTCTAAGGAAGCAGAAGATAACATCACAAAAGCAGAGATAGATTTCCCAGGGTGGAATGATGTAGCATACCAAATGGCTTTCCCAATGCACTGGAGCAGATAATTGAGCAATTAGAACTACTAAAAGCAGACAAAGTACCAGGTCTGGATAAATTACATGCCTGTATTTGAGAGACCTCTCTAAGGGAAACCAAGGTCTTTCACAAAGATTTGACAGCTCCCTAAAGATGAGGAAGCAAAGTGACTGAATCCAAGTATATTTTACACTGGATGGCCATTTCTAGCATCCCTGTACCTCTGTAGTACATAGGTGAGTTCTCTGGCCTGCTCACAGCAAGGCTGGCTCAGTGGCTGAGCACTTATCACAGTCAGCTCTTTGTGCCTCAGGCTGCCTGAAGGGAGAAGCTAAATCCTACACCAACCAGCCCTATCCATGTTATGAATTTTCAGGCTTTGCAGATGTAGTAAAACATTGAAATACCAAGCATAAAACAGAGCAAGGCCTTAGGAAAGGTTGTTTGACCTGGAAGAAGGTGGTTGTGTCACACAGCTGCTAGCACACTGGAGATGGGCTACAACAATAATGTGTAACTCAAAATTGCTTCCCAGCTCCTTGATTCTTTCTTGTTCCTGACTATCTCTTTCCTCAGGCTATAATGGGTCATGGCTTTAGGCTGTGTCCCTTCTGCCCTGGTTCCCGTTGCTGGAAGCCTGAATGGCCAGGTCAGAAGCAGAAGGAGACAGATGTTTCATCTATCATGCATCCTCATCTATGGCCTCAACAACCTGGGCCTGGTCTGCAAGTTTAGCTGTAGACCCTGCCTTTCCCCATGACAGATATAATCCAATGGCTTAAAAAAAGAGGTCTGGAAGGATCACATAAAGAAAGGAGCATTTTACAAATGCCCTCTTTAATATACCCTGTTCCTCAGAATCAGACATGGGAAACTGGTCTAGATGGACTTTTGCACAGAGTGTAACAATTATTTCTCATAGCAAAATGCAAGTTGAAGGGAAGAAGGTAAGATCTAAAACCATTCAACCATCAGGCCCGTCTTTATGGAGGGAACAGATAGTAGAAACACTGATTAAAGAGGACATTGTAAGGATTAAATTACACTGTTACTTAATGGGCAGATGTAATTCAATCTACACAGACTAGAGGGAGACTTTGAACAAACAGGTTGGGAAAAGACAGGCATGTTTTTAATTTTTCTATCTTCCCTATGTCCTTGCACACTCGAATATTTAGTGTTGGTGAATGAAGGAAACTCAAATGCTTCAGAGTTACTTCAGTGTACATAAAAAAATGAAGACTTTATATTTGTTCATGTTTAGATAGAGAAGGCAGTAATGGATTCTTTTATGGTTTTGATTTCCTTAAATAGAAATGAAGATAAAACTGGATTATCTGAACATAAGCACTACCATGAAAAATACTGTCTTTTTCATGTCAGATGGAATTAACAATATATGTAAAACTTCTGTGGCACTTAGCAGCATTTCTGAATGCTTGATATAGTTTAAAAATACATTTGAAGGATTGGACTACTGTTCACCATGATGAATAGCCAGAAAGGATCCCAAAAATTAATACTGTCACTGACAAGGAGGCTTTAAATATCTAAGTACAACAGAATAATTTATGCATGGTATTGCTCTGACTTGTGTGGCATTTCTCCCATTTAAGACATTTTTTAATGTCTGACAGTGTGTATTGAGGATGTCAGCGAAGTACTAATATGCAGAGTAGCTCCCTTCCCCATTTTAAAGTATGTATTTTGGTATACATAAATCTAACAACTCTTTTTAGGGTGCTTCTAGGAACAACTATCTTTTCTTATGAATCTGAGAAAGGAACCCCTATCTTCCTCCGTGGGAAGAATATATTAAAAAAAAAATCTCACAGTGCATGTGAGAATTACATGAGCAGGCAGAAAAAGTAGTGCTTCTTTCAGTGCATCCCCAGCAGAGGTGTGCTGGCACAGAGAGCTTTACAAGTCAACTTTGAAAAGGCAAACAGGCTCTCTCCCCTGGCTCATGGGGGTAACCCTCCTGGCTCTTGTGTTCCCAGCAGGCATGTGCCCATGCTGGTTGGTTCCCCAGGGGTTATTCCTGATGCTTGCCCTTGCTTACATTGCTGCCCTACTCCTTGCTAGAGATTGTGCCTGAAGGCACAGTCTAGTTGTAGTTATAAATATACATCTTCAGCAATGCTGCTGTATTTCCTTCCTTAATGTGACTGCATAGAGAAAAAAAGAGAAAGTGGGACACAGTGTCTGAATCACAGAGGCAGTTTAGAAGTGTTCAAAATGGTGCATAGCTGAATGATGGTATGCAGCCAAATCAGGATACCACACAGATAGGTTTGTCAGTCAGTGGTTTTGACACATATTTATACAGGGATTCCTTTTTCAGATTCAGTATATTTAGTAAATTCTAAATAAGATTGCAAAGTACGTGATGAAATATCTGCAGCTGCTCTGCCTGTACTATTTTAATGGCTGCTAATACTTTCTACTATTGATTTTTCTGCAAACCTCAGATTTCAAGTAGGAGCTCTGCATGCAGAAAAATGGCATCATGCCACCCTATATCTTGCTAACAGAAAAACAACAGCTCCTATTAAAGGAATCATATGTTCAGGCTTAAGCAGGTTGATTAGCATTCAGGAAAATTAAGGACATATTTAAGAATGGATTAGTTGGACTCAGAAATTCACTTATTTTATAAGGTCACAGATAAAACACAAGGAGAAGGGAAAAGATTTCTGGAGATTAATAATGAAACATGAAGGAGATTTCAGTGTTTTTCTTTGTATTGGCAGGAAAAGATGAACAAGGCAAAGTTATTTATATGCATTAAAAGGTTAATTTCAGCTCCTAATGTTAGTCTGCAAACAATAAAAATAAATATCAAGAACCATTTCCACTTGAGAAAGCCTTCACATGGGCTTGATCCATGCCTTAATTTGCAAAACGCTGTTGAGTTCTGTGAAACTGATATACTGCAAAGATGCTTTTTTAGGCAACATATGATGAAGATTTGAAAATTTCACTACAAAATGTGAAAACCTGCTATAGCACTTGGCACTACTACCTGGACCGTCACTAGGGAGTCCCACTTAACCATATGACTGTTCTGAGCTGCAGCACAACCACTGCACTCCTCTCCCACAGAAAATGGTATCTGGAGGATGTGCCAGCCCCTCACTCCCATCTTCCCTTCACTGCTTCAGCTCCTGCTGCTGGCTGGGGAGCTCCTGCTCACACTGACCACCCACTGGAGTGGGGTGGTAGCTGATGATCCTCCACCAACACCTGCTACAGGAGATGGAGGGGCAGGATTTGGCTCTTAACTCCCATTTTTATATTACTTTTGTTTCGCAGTCACACAGAAGTATCTTCAGCTTTAGAAATGAGGTGAAATGAGTAACTTCACCTGGGACCTGCCATAGCCTGTCTCCAGGACAGCTTTTGAAAGTTTCAAACCGGCCTAGATTAACATTTTGAGAATGATAAAATAAGCCATTTTGAACACTTTATAGCAGAAATCATCATATTAAATGGAAACATTAAAGAATAAAAACATCACTGCGATTATGGCTTTTAACTAACTAGTAACTTAACTTTGTAACTTAACTTTGCTTTTTTTCTCTTCCTTGACTTCCCACTGTTATTTTTCATCTTTCCTTTATGGCACTGGTGGATGTTCATGCAGAGGAAGTCAATAACAGCATGATATTTTAAAAATGCATGGTGTTATTAACTTACTAAGGCACCACTCCATCCTATTAGTATATTAAATAAGCCCAGTGCATTTGTTAAAACTCATATTTTATCTATGCATAGCTATATAGAAATTTTCAAAAATAAATTATTCATCTAGCAGGCAACTATGTAGCAGACAGAAAGCTTTGGATCTTGTCCAAACTGTCTGTAGAATCAATAAGGGTAATAATTTTTCATCTTCTCCTTAATTGTGTTTATGTTAACTCACTCTAAAGTGCCCCTTTGATGGGACACATTTTGTATGAACAGGAAGAAAAAGACAAGCCAGTCTGTTTTTAATAAGTTAGTGTGAATTTCTTCACCTGCAAAATAAAAAAAGTTATTAGTTCAAAACAATGTTCCAGACTGATGTGGTATTACTAGGGAACCATTTCACCTGGAATTCAATGGTGCATTTTAAAAGTCAGTTTTCAAAGCAAAACCTGACTGTATATATTGTTAAAGACAGATAACTGAAAATAAGTTGTCAATTATAAATTTATTTTGTACTTATCTCCTTTGAGATATGCATATTATATTAAGTAGTACTACCAGATGAAGAATGAAGTAACAGTGATTGAGGGGGGAAAATATGTTTTGCCCAGGTTCAGTGATATTTTTATTGCATCTCACATACACTGCATGACAACAGAAAAGGAAGGAAACAAATGGCAGTTCATAGAATGAAATCTGCATTGTCAGCAAAGGTATAATAAAAAAGATGGAAGGAAACAGAGTTTTATTTCTGTAGTTAAAGTGAGGACCCTCTCCTACTAAGAAAAAGTCTGAAGCATGAAACTGCAGAAACTGCACACTTTTTAGGTAATTCATTGCATATGTTCACATTACATTTCCATGAAATTCTGGAAGAATGTGATTATTAATTTGCAAATAGTATGTTCTTTACTAACCAACTAACCTGACCTGTGACTTTCTTTCCTTTCCCCTTCCCAAATGCATGACCTGTGATGGGATGTTAGGACGCATCTGACAATCTGCAGTCTGATGAATTTAAAGCCTGCCTCATCAGTCTAGGACAGGTTGGAAATGACCTGCAGGTAGAGGAAACTGAAATAATTCTGTTTTCAGATATAACAATAGCCAAAAAGAATGCATGTTTAAACTCCAGTCTTTGAAAAGATCCTGCCTTAGGGAAGACAACTGGTGTAGATGGACTGTCAGCATCACTTTGAGCTGTATTTTTCTTTGCATTTTTCAAAGATTTTTCAGTTTGCTTGTTTTACTTGGTTTGAAATATTTTATTTGGACACTACTAGATACCTAGGAGAGCTCCTATGCTTCTTGCACTCAGACTTTTGTCAATTTTCCTTTCCTCAGACTCAATACAAGTTCTCATATGCTCCCTCCTAATACAGGATGACACAGTTCTCTCCAAGCCACTGCAATCTATCACAGCACAGAGGAAACATTTATTTACCTTATTACATTTAATGTTTACTCAGCTTTGAGTCTAGAATGTTGCAGATATATGTTATTCCCTGAAAAATGAGCAGCCTCATTTTATACAAGGTCTTCAACTGATCTCCTTCTAAGTCTTGCAGGTCTCATCCTTTAGGCCAGTACGCACATTTCTGCTGTAGTCAGGGTCTTGACAGCCTGCAGTCAGAAGGAAAATCCCTATACTTATTTCCCATATATCAGCAGACTGCTCTCATAATGTATTTACTTTGGCCTTGGAATGAAGTATTTCACTCTTTTTCACAGTACTTTTAGCTGCTAGAGATTTCAAGCGGAACATTTCAAAGAGATTTCATATCAGGGAGGCAGCTTGAGCATCTGCTGAGTTTCACTAGTTTAGTAACAACTTTTCTCCTTGCACTTCTCTTTGTCTTCTCTGGTTGTGTTCTCTGTATTCTCGTCCCATTCATCTCCTTTTCTCCCTTATCTCTCCCCTAACCTTTCCTGATGTTACTTTTTTGTGGTGAAAATGTCTCTTTACTGTGTGTAATATGTTAGTTACTTCTTCCTCTTTTAAAACTGATGATGATTCTCGTGACCTGATCTGGCAACATCAATGAATACTGTTCATGCACTGGATCCAATATGCCAATGGTCCAAACTCGCCATCTCTGTGGAAATTACCTTGGATTCTTCAAACCCTTCCTTCTATATTCCTTATGTTGCTTTGGCCAATAGAGGAAGAATGGATTGATGGACCATGATGATTTCAGAGCTTGCTTAATTTCAATGGGTTATGATTTGGTATGAGCTTTAAGAAAAAATATCAACTGATTGTGCTCACAGCTAAAATGTTAACCACAGCAATACTAAAAGCTTATCTAAATAGAGAGGATACTAATGTCATTTATACTAGAGACAGTACTTTCTTTCTTTTTCCTTTATTTTCAAATGGTTAAAAGGGAAGTTAAAAGTAAAACAAGACACTTGAAAACCATATTCTCTGGTGCACTGCATTGCTCTTTGAATTAAGGAAACTTTAAGAGTTGAAATTAACAGTTATTAAACTAATGTTTCTGTAAATTTCTCCTTTTCTACCTGCATGATAAAGAATGAGTTCGATACTGTTTAATTTTCATAAACTTGACTTGGAGGTTGCATTTTCTTTGCTTCAATTATTTATTCTAAAAATTTACTCTGAAATTCACCTTTTTAATGGAAAAGAAAGAGATTATCCTTAGTCAAGCTGTCCTGTATTTGGCATGAAATGTTCAGAATTGTTTCCCTTCTTAGTTCAGACTACACTGCTTGTTGGGCTATTGTTTCACTTCCCTGCATGGTACCTAAACTACAATGGTTTTAGGATGAAAGGGAAAATAAAGTGTTAAGTTAGAACAAGTTAAACATGCATTGTGGGAGGGTGGGAGGGAAAGAAGATGGTGACAGTTAATTGAAAGCTACATATTTTATGTATTTAGGACAAAGGATACACTTTTCAAAAGCACAGTCCTTTTTACAGAAGTGGGGTGGGCATTTAAGATGCAGATTTCATCGGCTCTTATGTTGATGTTCCTGAGTTAGGAAGATAAGCTCTGTAACCAGTGGTGCTGACTGGTTTATGAGAGGCTCAGGCTGCTGGAGATCGGTATTATGGTGACCATTTTCTTTGTTTTGGATTCTGTGAAAGGGTGAAGCTGAGTTTGCCCGAATCATGTCTCTGGTTGACCCCAATGGGCAAGGAACTGTCACTTTCCAGTCCTTCATTGACTTCATGACCAGAGAAACGGCAGATACAGACACAGCTGAGCAAGTGATAGCTTCCTTCAGAATCCTGGCTTCAGATAAGGTCAGTCACTGTGCTGCTGCTCTAAGGATTCAATCCCGTTTAGCCCTTCTTGTTACAAGCCTTTTAGTAATACTGAAGCTTTGCAGTTTGTCAGACTTCAGAGGAAGCATGTGCCTTTTCTTCTTGTTTGGAACCAGGACTCTTACCTGAAACGGGTGCAGAATACAAGGCTTGTGTATCCTCATATGAACGGACAGCCAACATAAAGTTAGGCATCTTAGACAAGCCTTAGTTTGTCTGTATAACGGATATACTGTACATCAGGTTATTTCCACACCACAGCCTTGATTAGAGGGGAACTCGTTCTGCCTTTCACACTGTTGTCTGGATGTTTCAATGCAGATTTTGGCCCTCTAGAGCATAGCCTAGATGAGATGCACAAGACTACACCTGGTTGTGAACAATATTGTGGCCACTCAATAGGGTGATGCAAGGTGGTGTATCCATATCCTAGCAGGAGCAGCAGGAGGAAACCTCCTCTAGTTACTGGGTTTGTAGAGGAAGCTCCTGAATTTGGCATACTTTTATGCCCACTGCCAGATGCACTTGTGACTGACTTGTGTTTGAAGATGCAAGGGAGTGTAATGGCAACACAAGAGCTTCTGGAGGACCTAGGGCCATAAACAGTGCTGCCTCTAAACCAATCCTGTACTGTGGAGAAAGGAGAGATCACAGCAGTACAGGTCTATTTGCCCAAGCTCGCTCTATTGATTTTCTCATTCCAGCTGCTTGTATTGATTTTGTGATCTGAGTTAATGTGGACCACATTTTAAATTCCAGACGTGTTCTCAGTAGCAATTCATGTGGAAAATGGTCTCAGAAAAAAGTGGTTTTCATTATATTACTATTTTAAACAATGTCAAGTCTATTAACAGAGGGTATCCCTCATGTCATAAATGCAAACCATTAAGAACAATAATGCATCTTTCTTTACACATATATTAGAACCTTGAAACTAACAGGAACTACCTGCATCTGTCCTCTCACTGCAGAAGGGGCAGTAGTGCACTGCAGAGATACTGACTATCCAGGGATAAGCTGTATCTGTAGCAGTCTGCCCATGGTTGCACAGTGTTTGGTAGCTAACACACACATGCAATCACCTATCCTGAGACTGCAGTCTGACTTAATCAGTTTGTTGGTGGAACTGTCCCCTTCAATTCATAATTTGTGATGGAATTTACTGAGGAAAACATTTGGTCTCAGAAAAACAGGCAAGATGTCCAAATTTATGAGTCACAGTTACAGAAAATAAATATATTTTGTGTTTTTGAAGAACATATACTGAATTTGTCAATCCTTTTCCTCCTCCCAGCCTTATATCCTGGCAGATGAGCTGCGTCGAGAGCTGCCTCCTGAGCAGGCTCAGTACTGCATCAAGAGAATGCCTCCGTACACCGGCCCAGGATCTGTTCCTGGGGCTCTGGATTACACCTCTTTTTCATCAGCACTGTATGGAGAGAGCGACCTCTGATTCAGTAATTGGCTGTATTCATGGTAGACATTAAAAATACCCACCTTATTGCCCAGATTGCTTCTCAAAAGCTTTGACAAGCTGATTTAAAAACAAATTTTACAAATACAGTAGGTACCGTCAGTGTAAAGCGCTAGTAACTGAAGTAAGCGGTGTATATTAATGTGTGCAGCACGCTCGATACCTGCCTTGTTGGTTTTAGGTTGCCTGTCCTATGCAATGCTAGAAAATCTATTTTTAAAATTGCAAGACATTAACTTTGGAAATCTGTTCAGAAAACAGAACAGAAAATCCAAAACCATTGAAACTCGCAAAATATTTCTCCATTTTTGAAATGTTTCAATGCCATATGCGCTTCTTTTACAATGTTCATAAAACTATGTTAGAAGTCATGCTTTTTTTCTTTCATAGAGCAATATTGCTTTCATGATTTATGATTTTCTATGCTTCTATTGGTGGAATTTAATAAAATACTAAAATGCAGATTTTCAGGGAAGAAATGTAACAACCACATAAATGACTTAATTACAAAAATAATACAGAATGCTATGATTTTGTCACAAAGAGTTGTAATATAAGGGGGAAAAGCTGATTAAAGTGCAGTTTTAGAGTTCTGTAAGCAGTTCTTTTCTTTTAGGCCTTTAACAGTTGAGGGAATACAAGTTTTATAATCAGAAATAATAAGGAAGCTAATTTCATGTGAACTGTTTTGTTATGAAACCCTCATTCTTGTCTATGTTGGACAGTCTTTGTTTCTCAGTATAAGAATGCATTATTGTATGTAATAGTGGGCAACATTCATCTCTATCCTGCATAAAGCAAGCTCCCATATGAGCAAATGTAGTTATGGTTGTCTTGCAGCTTTCACTGTTCAGTGCTCAAAATTCAGTTTGTCTTGACTTCTGCTGTGTCGCAGGCAGTTCTGTCTGTACCCTGCTCCTGTGTGCTAGACGTTTACTGGTTTTTTTCCATCTTGAGAAATGACAGAGAATAAAAGCAGTAACTTTTTTACTTGAATCCTACTGACACTGAGGAAATGCAATGTAATCAAACAAAACCATTTACAAATGGTGAAGCGAGCTGTGCAGCCCAGTGCTATTAAAGCAATGATGTGCCTATTAAATAAAGTCTGCTTTTCAAAACCTTATGAGACTGTCATTGGCAATTGACCTAGTGGCTCCCTCTAAGGACTGGAAACATTTCTGAACGTCGGAGTTTTCAGATGCTAATGGTTCAAAGTCTGTCACACATTTCAATACATTGTGTCTGCTTGAACGTGTCTTTCTGTGTGCTGGAGGGACAGGTCTGCTTTCATGAAGAGAGATGGAGCTCAGAACGAATTGAAGAGCTTCCATTTAGGTCACCTGAGCACAGATGTCCATAGCTTGTTAGACTTCAAGCTTAGTTTGATTTCAGTGCTTTTGAGGATATCGGCCTTAACTTCTCCGTATGTCATTTTTCCTCATCTGCAAAAAAGCAGGTGTTAAGGATGCAATGGTGCTTTCCTTGGCTATTGTTTGGGAATATAAGGATGGCAAGCATTAAAAATCTGTGATTTCAATCCTAAAGCAGGCACCCACAGGTTAAGGTGGGTTGACCGGGAGCAATTTCAAAACAATCCCAGAGGAGACAGACAATGACCTCTTCCTTCTCCCTTGTGTAAAAAGGCCAGCAGAGGACTTGCTAGGGCTAGGATCTCATCTCCTACAGTGCATGTGCAGCTTTGTGCACAGCCAGGAGCTGCTACTGCCACTGCTGATAATTCCATGGTGCAGTGCCATCTCCTTCTGTGATGACAGTGCCTGTACAAGCTAAGCCAGGGAGCTCTGCCTTAAAGCAAAGCCATTTCCAGCTAAATGACTGCTCGTCAGGCTGAATCCTATTAAAAAATAAATCTGTATATCTCTCATTGTCACAGTTTAATGAAACTGGAAAAATAAAACATTGAGCTTCTGAGTGTGGCACAAAAGCAAAATGCCAGTGCTACAGGCAGGATTATGCAAAAAAATTGGCACAAAGTTTATATTTGACACCTCTCTCAGGTGTTGTTCATGTTTTCTATCCACTAATTTTTTTGTTGTGATATTATTCCTGTTTTTTGATAGTATGGAAGGGACTTTTAAGCTCTTCCTTTAGCTGTGTTCTGTTATCAAAGCATGTGAGAGATAATGTTATCAGCAGCAAGACAAAAAAACTTTTGCGAAGTAATTTTTCCAATTTTATATCAGGTTTCTAATTTCTGAAGTAGAATGAACAACCAGTAGCTGAGAACTGCAGGGATTATTATCCATTCACACTTGCCTAAAAATGTTATACCATAATTATTACTTTAATATGTCTTTCATGTAAAATGAAGATATATCATAAAATGATTTCTCCCAGTATGAATATAAGTAAGCTGTGTTATTTTACCCTAAACAGGGTAATCCTCAAATTCCTTTAAAATATTCTGTGATCACGTTCAGGGGCTATGGATTTTGCAGAGATTTTCTTTTCCCCTAAGGCTCTGTTTTTAGTAGGTGGCATTTGTATATTTCTGCAGGATCACTTTTCACACTGGGAATCAACACAGCAACATTTTCTGTCCATGTAATTCTGTCAGCAAACTAGTTCTACTGAAAAGAAGTACAGTAGCTGAGTCGAGGGTAATGAATGTGTCAATCACAGAGGCCAAATCAAGGTTCAATAGCTGGAGGTACAGCATAATTTTGATGAACATGTGAATGGAGGTTGTAGAATAAATTACAATTCACAAAAGTCAGTAAGGTTTTAAGTTGCTTTCATGACTATAATACAGATGTCTTCTATGACTTTACATGAATACAACAGTTCTTTGAAAAACTTCCTGCCAAGATAATTTTGATTCCATAATAATAATTTTCAGATTTAATAATTCTCACTTATTTTTAGAAGGTGCTGATACAGGTAGAAATCTGCTGTCAGTTTTATGCTACCTTCACACCTCCCTTCTCTGTACAGTTTTCATCACTGTTTTCTTTATCCACTGACCACAAAAGGCTTGGGTCAGAGCCACTCCTAGAGGCTTGTATTTTCATGAGAATATCCTGTTGCTCAGTTTCTGAATTCTTGGAGGAGATCATGTTCATTTATTCAGGTTGTTCATGGTGTTTGTAAAGGTTATCCCAGACATGAGTGGTCTCACTGAAGGAGGAAAATAGTTCCTGTTAGCAGCTGGATTTGGATGGTAAGCAGTTCCCTTTCTTGACAGAAATAGCTTGTGGTTGAGACAATTCTGCAAGGAAGAAATTGTTTGATCATCACTAGTAAATGAACTGACGCTTTGCAGCATGCTTTTATCACTGTGATGGTATAAATATTTTTGGTGGGCTTCTACAAATAGTTTCAGTAATATTTAATGAGGAAACAATACCTATTCATTGCCTGTGCCACCCTTCCCCAAGTTTCATGGCTAACAACCTGCGCACGTATTTGCTTGTGCATAAGTCTACCTTCTGCTCCTGTTCAGAGGGTATTTTATTTGGGAAGCCACTTCAGCAGCATTAAGCCTGGACTATAGACAGTTGTTAGCAGGTTCTGGTGAGATTCTACTTGTTTTAGATAAAATATTTTTCTGTAGGAACACTGACCATTCTAAGCTGGATTTTATTTCACATTAGTCTCTTTTTAAAATGTGTAATTCCTTTCTAATTTTAACCCAAGGTGTGGGCTGCCACCACAAAGGACAAGTTTATCTCCACTTTTTCCATGATCCCATTAATTTATAAATAGAACAGTTCCCTGGTCTGGTTACCATGCTGGCTGGGAATACGTATCTAGAGTGCTTAGAACTGTAGATTATCCCCTGGAGCAGAAGCCTGTATTTACCTTACCTTAAAGTGATTGTATAACTGTGGAATTAGGGACCCAGCCTCCCACTTTCACTGAAAGTCCTTTATTATTCCCAACAACAGAACATTTATGTGCAGACAACAAACCTTGAGCCAGTACTAGGAGTGCCACTTGTTCCCCTCATTAATTAAGGCAGCAGTATTAAGCAATAAGCCAAATCTTTTCCATATATGAACTTGATTAGGATTTCATATTCTAATCTTCAAAATAAATTCCTCTGCTAATTTGCTAGGTTTTGGGAAATTTCATTAGCATTTGTAATACTGCTTTTCACAAATTCGTTTATCAGCATATTGCTTTAATTACTTGGAAATCAAATGTATTGGATAAATGTCCTGAGATAATAAACATCCCGAGGCTATTTTAACACCCATCCATCCCTCATCTACTTGCACCTGGCTGTTTTGTTTCAAAACCTGGCTGTTTTATTTGGCCCCAACACATGGAAACTTTCTTCTTTTCAGGATCCCTGTTAATGCTTTGAGTGAAAAACGACCTTGAGCGCTGTCCTCAGGAGGAGTGGTTATCCTGTGTGCTCTCCTGAGCTGGAGCCTTCCAGCTGCATAAGGGATACTTATGGCAGAAGCCCAAGTATAGAACAGCTCTTTTGACTCAGACATTGAAGGTCCTGTTTCAGGTTTTAGCTGGTCCGTTGATAAGATTGAAAGAGATAAAATGCTTGTACAAGTTGCCAGCAAGTCTGGCCTTGATTTGAATGGAACTGTCAATACAGGCACACCAAATTATTATAATTTTAGAAAAAGGCACCACAGAAAAGCAAAGAATGGCTGTATCAAACATTTTGTTCAGACTCGTATCCTGGCTCCAACCATTACAAGCAGGAGGATTAATGGAAAATCTAAAAAGGAGATGGCAAGTGGCTATACATGACCAAGAGTGTCTCCAAGCTGACAGTAATTTGTGCATCATGAGCTTATAGAACTCTGCACACTGATGCCAAAAATTGTTTTTCTGCCAAAGTAATGTATCTGCTCTGAGAGCTCCTTCTGTATACCTTTCAGTAGGACCTATTGCATCTATAAACCCTCCACTAGCCTATTAGATATGCTTGAAAAATATTTGCTTTTCATTCCTTTATCTTTTCCAAACTGTTTCCCAAAGTCTTTTTGGTTGCTCTGGTTATCTCTATTTTCTGGTAACCTACCAGAATTAATATGGACATGATGCCAGCTTTCTGAAGGAAATTTGCAAAATGCAGACAGCCCAAGAGAGAGGAAATGTTACCTCCTAGGAAACAAACCCCAGTAACAGTATTTGCTAAACTCTTTAGCAAACCTATTTAAATGCAAATCAGACACCCAGTAGTGTTTGAGGGCTGCCCAGGTGAGTGTGATGAACATGTATCGCAGACGTGATGTGATCAAACACCACATCCCTGACATCTTGTCTGTTGCTGGCAAACCCCCACACTGTCCAGCAAACACTTTTGGCACTTGGAAATAATAACTATCTCATTATCTGAAGTGACCTGTGGGCTTGAGGAACTGAAATATCAGTATTTTAATACGTAAATAAAAATGTATAAGTATGACATTCTTTAGCCGTTGAATTGTATTTAATTTTTTTTCCATTTTTAATTTTAATATAGCTACATATGCACTTTTAAGAAGCAGAAATTATGCTTGTGGCAAAAAGAAAAATGTACACTTTATATGAAAAAAAGACAACACATTTTTTAACATTTTTCATTCTTCCTAACAAACAATACATTTCTATCAGTTGCCTAAACTTAAGAAGACTCATTCCAGCAGCACTACAAACTAAATGTTTTGATTATGGTTGTGCAAACACCTTCCATCCATCAAAAATTAATAACTAGCCTTTTCATTTTCTTTCACACGAAAAACTGAAGCCATTCAATTATGACCCCATCTGATTCTCACTCTTTTGGGAGCTTAAGCAGATTTTCTGTAAGACTCATTGTTTCTTCAAGCCAGCCCATGAACCCAGATGGCCTGGCTGGCCTTATTTGCAAGGGACAACTGGAACAGCTATAGTGAAATGAACATTCTGCCTTTTGGAATAGTTCCATAAGGCAACATCCTGGTCAGGGTCACTAGCCCTTCTTGTAGTGGTGGCCTTTAACTGAAGTGCTGCTCTTCAGACAGGATTGCCTTTAGCAGTGGCCATTAATTTGCCTTTTCTGAGCAGGCACCTCCCTTCCTGCCAGCATTTGTCTCTTGGCAGATCACTTTCCCTTCTAACTCAGACACCAGCCTCTGTCTGCCACTGCCTTTTTCCCGCTTTTAACAACTGTCCCTTAGAGCTTAAATGTTTCTGACTGGAGATGTTGACTCAAATCTAGTTTAATGATTTCAAGGCTCCCTTGAACTGGATTTTAAAGGGAGACACTTTATTTCTGCTCGATCAGAATGCAGTTATTCTTGATTTGTACTAAGGCAATAGAGTGTTCATTCCTTTGTTTTTATTTAATATCTTTGGCTTTACCTGCTACTTCTGAAGTACTTATTAGATCTTTCAATACATAGGAACTCTCCAGTCATCAGCTCTATATGGAAAGATGTTTGTGTACCACATGAAAATTTAAGATTTAAACCACAGATTATTTCACCAGCACCTGCTGGCATGAAAATCCACATGCTTGCAGTGAGTTTTGCTCTACGTGGTAAAGATGGGACAGGAGAATTAAGTGTGATTAATCTATGCCCCAGCCTCTACCCTCTTCATACCCTTCTGGAGGCTTTGCCAGCTCCCAGTGTACCTGTCCTATCTGTACGTGGGAAAGAAAATATGAGAGAAGGGAAGGATGATACACAGTATTTTCATGTGCCAGAATGTACAGTGAGACTCAGAACTACCTTCTCTTGCAGCTCTCTTATTTCCTCCAAACTCAAGTCATTGACAGTGACTCTGCTTCATGAGGAGTTGTACTAAGACCATTTTCCTGATCCTGGAAAATATACATGGAAAATGCTAACAGTATGTAGCAATGCTAATAGAGACTTCTGAGGACTTAGATCTAAGAATCTTAGATTGCTTAATACATTTTAGACTTAACAAGTGTTAAGGCCCAAAGTGAAGTCCGTTAATTTGACAAGACAAAAAAAAGAGATGTCAAAGGAAAACAAAAGCTCAAAGGGAATTGTTGTAAACCACAGCCTAACAAAAGAAACTTTTCACTTCTATGTTGAAAACTTGCCAAAGAGTAAGACCGACAGGTATCAGTAACCAACAGGGTGGAAATATTTGGCCTTTAGGATGACAAAGTACACTCTGGTCAATTTTTTAAATGTAAATGTGTGCTATTGATAACTAAAGAAAGACTCTGCTCCAGAGCATCCAGCATTCCCTGTCAGTATCTCTTGCCCGTGTTCTTGCTGGTGTAAGAGGCTGCTTCTTCCTTGCAATTTTATTTCTGAAGCTTAGGCAAAATTTGGAACTAACATAATCTCTGAGTATTTTTTCATGTTTCTTCATTTCTTCATTCATACACAAGACTTTCAGCATTAAAGTTCTTTTTTGTTTGCTAGTTCTATATTGCTGTACAACTTGCATTTTTCTTTCATTTATATGTTGATTTGAAAACAATTTCCTTTAGTCCTAGTTACTATCTCCAAAAATATATGTTTTCTAGAAGAGGTTCCATATTTTAAACCTCATGTCTGGGACTTAAATCCTGTTCTTTCTTGCTGTTCTTTCCTTGCTCCTGACCTTATCAGCTTCCTTCTCCCCTCTCTGTTTCTGCTCCTCTATAATGCATTGAATGTATGGGAGGGGATAAAATTTCTCAAATCCCTCTCAAGGTAAGGCAGATGGTGCCTGCCTATAGAAATGGTAGGAAGAATGTCACTGCTATGTCTGTGATCATAAGCAGCTTCCACAAAGTTTTGAAACCTAACGTGTTAGACTTCAAAACAAACTGAATGAACCATGCGGTTTCAAAGTCCTGTGGTTTCAAAGTCCTTTAGAGAAGAGAACGGCCAATAAAACATGGTTTTTAGCAAATTGTTGACAAGATATAGGACTGTTTCTATGTGTAAGTTAGAGAAAACCAAGTAGGGCACTGGTCTTTCAAGGTATTTCACACAGAAAGATTCCCTCTGGTCTTGCAAAAAAATCTCACAAGGTTTGGTGTTTAATGAACGAAAGCAATAGAATTGAGGCTGCTCTCTGCCATGGATGGAGCCACGCCTGACAGCCAGATGTGCTGCTGGAAGCTCTCCAGTGCCACTCACACATCACACAACCCTCCTCTCTGCCTCCTTGTGCCATGCTTTCACTACCAGGATGCAGATGGTTGGGCCACTTCGTGTTGTCTTCTCATTGTCCACCATTCAAAGCTGCTCAAGCCTTTCTATAATCCTCCTCAGTCGCCACATTTTCATAGATCTCAAGCTGCGTCGAACACAAACCGATGTGCTTGTCAGGAGAAGTGTAATCCCATTTGTAGGACAGCAAAAGTATGCCTAGGGCTTGTGCTCTGACAGTTCCCTTCAGCTGCTGGAGTCTATACCTCTGAGCTTGTCTATCGACTGGTATGGCCCTGAGAACACCATCAGCCTCTCTTCTATGATTTTGATGTGGATGCCTGAAAGGTACATACTTAGAATTTTAAAAATGCTGCAAAATTTCATAATGAAATAAATATAAAAGATTTACAGGCACAAACCTGTAAGTAGTTGAAAGCAGTTGACACAGTTTGCCAGCAGTATGAGTAAGCTGTAAGACTACCCCCCCTATTGAAATCCTAGTCCTCTCAAGCCTGCATTTTAGTCCTTTCAGGCATTTATACACTCTTTCATCAACAAAGATTCTCTAAAGTGATGCAAAAGGCTTCACTCTAATGTGTTTAATTTTACTGTCATGAAGACTTTGGGCTTTTTGTTAAATAGTGAAGTCCAAAATCTGTGGTAAATGCGTAAAATAAATTTGCTGGTATTTCCCTGGACAGCACATCTTTAATAGTCTATTCTGACATTTGGAGTTTACTTAGAATTGATCTTGAAGCACTCAGCTTTCTTTTGCTTTCAGGTAATATTTTGATCCTAGAAGAAAATTGTTAAGATCATAATTTGACTTATACAGAACAGATAATTTGTATTTGGATCACAAAAAAAAAATCACCCTCTAAGTTTTGGGTCTACAAAATTATTAAAAATAAATAGTAACTCTTAAGCTCAAAGGAAATTCTGAAAATAAGAAACAAGTAGTGCAACTTACTAATCCAAAATAGGGCAAGAATCCAGCTGCAGCAAAACAGCACAAGTGGTAATTTCCCAGAAGAGAGTGCCAAGAGCTGTGCTCTGAAATCAGATTAATCTGTTTTCCCCTTCAGACCTCTGCAAGGAGTTGTGAATGTTTCACTTGAATATACTTCTCTGAAATGCAATAGTTCTATAGTAATACGATTAATTCTACTGTTCTTGTTTAAATAAGGATTACTTATGTAAATAACTCATTAAGAATGGCATCCTCAGAAATAAAGGCAGATAATATGAGATTGAGAGGTATATTTTTGTAATTAATATCGTGGAGGTATTTAAAACACCACTCCAAAAGGTAAGAGTGGGCTAAAGACCTTTGTTTGATCTCACACATGTGAGTGTGTTATTTGAATGCATGGGTGTGCAAGCAGAGCAAAAAGCTGGTGAACAGATCTTGGCACTGGAAAAATAATCAAAATACTAGGATGGCTTTGTTTGTTTCAAACATTGCCTGGTTTTAAAAGATCTTTCAGTGAGAGTTTCTCTCTGTGTGTGGGAGGAGCTGGGGAAACAATGGTTTGAAAACACCTTCAAATATACTTGGAATAAACACCAGAACGCAATCTGACTTCCTGATGTCTTTTGCTAAAGATAATAATTTGGATTTAGACTTGTTGCAATTAGGAAGATGCTGGCTTCACTAAACTGGCACTTATAATCACCTTCAGAAACCACTGCCCTACGACTCTAAGCTGCTCTGGTATTGCTCTAAGTGTATTCAAGAAAACATTATTTTGACAAGCTAATTTAGCAAAATAAGAACAATGCTCCATAAGACAAAAAAAACCAACCAAACAAACAAAAAAACCAACAACGAAAAACCCAACACTTTTCAAGCTTAAGGGCATGCTCACTGCAAATCCTTGAACATTCCCTCCAAACACACCATGTGTTACAGCATCTCAAAGAAACAGATCAGAAACCTTGGTAATTGCAGGTTTGTGTGTAGCCTTGGGATAGGGATGCACATCAGGACTCCCAGCACCATGCAATATTGTCAGCATTGAAACTAAACCAAGAAAAGGGACCTGAGATTCTCCAACACTGCAAAACCCATTAAGGCTGAAGTTTTGTGTTGTTACTTCCTCTTCCCTTCACCCTCTGAAGCGTATCTTGCTTCAGTTGTGCCCTTTTGGTAGTTTGTACAACTCCAGTTTATTCAGCAGATTGAACACAGTCCGAGTCTGGAGGGTTGCTGCCCTTTGTTCCTGCTGCTGTTCCTATACCAACCCTGGAGGCAATTCTGCTGCAGATGAATTGGATCAGAGATCTGTTACCACCGATACCTGACTTTTACAGAGCAACTGTGTTCACGACTAGAACCCACACAAGGAAAAGGATGGAAACAGGAGGATGGCACAGGGTGGAATTTGGGACTGACCTTTCACAGCATCACACAGTCAAACTGGCCTGATTGCGAAACTGCAAAGGAACTGGGATATGTTAAATGATCCTTTTCAAAAGTACCTTCAAATATGCAGCTTTTTTTATTTTTGTCCCACTGACCTACTTTGCAGCAGTTACACAAACAACTGCATCAGCACATGCAAGGACGTGCTGAGCTGTGGTACAAAGATCTGTCGTCACAAAGCAACTGTGTAGACAGTGAGCTTTTTAACCTGCACTGCTGCCAGAGGAAATTTTCATAGTGTGACACAACAAAAAAACTTTGGAAGCTGTTGAAAAGTCAAGCAAGGAAATGCACCCCCTAAAATCTCACAAAGAACAGTTCTCAAAGCATTGCCCATCTCTGCAATAGATGCAAATTGTGTGTATTAGGAATCAAACTAGGCACTCATTAGGAATACCTAATTTCTGCTTCTGTTTAGTGTATTCCACTTTTGTTGTTAGGTTTTTAAAGAGTATGAGTTTCCCAACAATCACACCTTACACTGGAAATTTGGGACATAATTTTGCACTAGGAGCTCAGGCTGACCACAGCAATGGTTTGCTGACAGGTAAGGTCTGCTCTCCAACAATGTCTCCTGGCATTCAAAACTGAAGCATGGCCTCTACAACTGTAGTTGGACTACTACCTAATTGATTTGTGGGCTGCCTGCACTTCTTCTGAAAATGAACGAGATATATACATTATTTAAACATAAGGCTAATTTTTAAATATATGTACTTGATTTACCATTGACCAAAGTGACAGTTGATTATGAGAGTTCCTACATCACTCTGGATTCAAAAGAGTTTGTAACCACTGATTCTCTGTCTCAAAAGAAAATTCGAGAGTGAATATTTAGCTTCCAGGAATTGCCTACACTAGCGGCTTTTAACTCATTTTAGTCTCTGAAGGACTTTCCAAGGGAAATGCAGAAGCCATTATTAAGTAGCAATCCACACTCTGAGCTGATAGAAGGCTTTATGTTGCCTCAAATGGCTGAGGCACCTAAGGGAGGGAACCAAACCACCTCAGTTTGCTCCTGCTAACTCAGAACCAGCAGTCCCCGCGTCTTGGCCTGCAGCATTTGCTTTGCTTGCTTAGCTCATTGCAACAGGAAGGGCTGGTCAATGATCTATTTTACAGGCTTCCTTCTTTTCATATTTTGACCACTGAACCAGTTTAAATGACAATGCTCCCCATGCTTATTATTGGCCCTCGAATTACTAAGATGAAACGAGAGGACTGGTTATTCCTTTGAGGCACTCCAGCTCTTGGCAGCACATTTTCTGCACAGGGCTGCTCTGCAAGTATTTATTTCTTTTAAAAGGTGAGTCGTCATACAAGCAGTTGAAAGGATGTGCTACCAGAAGTGAAACCCTTGTGTCAAAATACGTCACATTTTATTTGTTTTGTTCGATTGTCAAGTAAACTGTGACTTAGACTTGACTCCTTTAGTATAATCTTGCTTCCAGTTCTACGTGTATCCACACATCACTAGCAAGTCCGACTTCCAGCTTCCGTAAGGCTCATTTATCTACCTCCTCTCAACACTACATTCGTCTCTAAGTGCAGCACATTTGTCGCTTGCGTTTGAAAGAATCATCCCCCTACACCGCTTCTCCCCGCGATGAGAGACAACTCAACTTTATTGAGCTCTGTTTGCCTCCAGAATCAGCCCTCCCCTCGGGGCACTTGACGTGAGGCGAGTCAGTTCGAAGGCAGGCCGAGCAGTCGCCTGGCTCTGTGTGTCCGTCTGGCTCTGTCTGTGTGTCCGTCTGGCTCTGTGTGTCCGTCTGGCTCTGTCTGTGTGTCCGTCTGGCTCTGTGTGTCTGTCTGGCTCTGTCTGTGTGTCCGTCTGGCTCTGTCTGTGTGTCCGCCCGCCCGCCAGGGACCGGCGCCGCTCGCTCCCCTCAGGCCGAGCGCAGCGCGCGCCCTGCCCGCGCTCGGGGCGGAGCTCGCGCGTCACGCGCTGCGCGCGGGCCGCCGGCCGCGGGCGGTGACGTCTCGGCAGCGATGGCGCGCACGGGGCCGCCGGGTAACGCGGGGGGACGGCGGCGGGGCGGCCGGGCGGGCGCTGAGGGGGCGGCGGCCGCGCCCGCACTTGCCTTTCCCTGGTGGGGCCCGCGGCTCGGTGCAGCCGGGGGCGGCACTTCACGCACCGCGTGTAACTTTTCTGCAGAAGCAGCGTGTGGCGTGTCGGGAGTGAGTGAGTGAGTGAGTGAGCGAGTGAGTGAGTGAGTGAGTGAGCGAGGGCGCGTTTTGACGCCCGCCCCTTGATATGCTGCCGGCGAGGGGTCGGGAGGGACCCCCAGGGTACCCGAACCGACCCGTCCGGCCACGCAGTTATGCCGGGAAAGTGCAAACTGGGGCTCGGTGGGAGGGGCTGGGTGTGCTCAGAGCTCGGGATTCTGAGCCAAAAGTGGCATTTCACGGGTTAAACAGAAGTCATTGGATGGGGAGGATAAGTGAAAATACAGCTCCTAATTGGCGTTGGTGTTTTAAAATGGACTGGTCTGTCGGTGCTGCCTCCAGCAGAGATCCCAAGCACTTTTAATACTCGTGAGGGAGTTGGTGATGCTGAGCCTGTGCTTCAGCTCGGGCTTGCATCCCTCGGCCTGCCGTCCTGCTCGGCCCCGGCTCCATAGCCAGCTTCGGTGGCCTCAGGGTTCTCCGGGTTCCTCTGGCAAAGAGGGTGCTGAGGTGACCCGCCCTGCCCTTTCTCCCGCGCCATTTGGGGTCAAGCCGTGGGCCAGCGACTGCCCTGCTGCAGAACCGGATGGGTTTGGCTGAAATGGGAGGTGTGAAGGTGTTGTGGCAGCAGCTGGAGAAGTGGTGGCAGTGGGACAGAAGTTCTACATAGATAGATGCAAAAATTGCGTGATGAGGTATTTGTGGAGCGCCATAAATGTGAGAAGGCAGGAGGCAGTAGGTGGTGGTGTGTCCCTCTAGCAGTGAGACGAAGGACCGGGTTCAGGAGTGGGTTATGGAGAAGCTGAGCACAATGCTTTGAGGGGCAGGGCATCCCAGAAAGTGAGGCCATGCAGGTCTGTTCCCCTGTGAGTCCTGCCTGTAATGAATATCTGTTGTGAGCAGTTTAATGTCAGAAAATGAGCAGTTGTGGTTATAGCACAGGGAGCTTTCTAAACCTGGGATTTGCATGTTTAGCTAGAGACAATGGGCACAGCGATCAGGATGCTGCTATTCTGAAAATTCCGTGACTTTTGTAGTGGTTGTTTGCCTCTCAAGCTAACTCTGTAAAGGCATTGGGTACATAAGTATCTTGTCTGTTCTGTAAGAAGTGAATGGTTCATAAGACAGGGGCTGATATGGAAATATTAGCAAGGTGCACATAGTTGCCCAAGGTGAAGTGCTAAGATCCAATACTTCTCTTTGGATAGGCTGGGTAACACCATAGCAACAGGGTGCTGCTGCCCACTGTTGCAGAGGACCTGTGTAACATCTGTTGCTACAGTTCGTGAAGCTCTTACTGTTGCCAGAGGGCATCCATTTGAAGACAATTTAATTAATTGAGCAGCAAATAATGCAGAGGTTATGAGCTGTCTGTGGCAGGCTGATAGCAAAAGCATCCTTTCGAGATACTAATACTGTAAATTCTGCATGCTGCACAGTAATTTTTTGAATGATGGGGAGACTTGTGCTTGGAGCTGTGTGGGGGGATGCTGATTTGTTGAATTTGGATGTGCAAATATGGAGAGGCCCTGTTTCCAGTCAAGACAGGAGCTGGTCAATCTAGGAAACAGCGGGTCCTGTAAGTGCCCCTCTCTCTGCGTAGTTCCTGCGCTTGTGTTCTGGCACATTAATGTGATGAAAATACTTTAATACTGTCACAGTTGGGTTGCTCCTTTATAAAAGCTTTGGAAACAACTTGTAATCCTTTAATCCCTTCCAAGTACTTGTAAATGGGACTGTTTTATATAAAAATAAACTCGTAATGGAAGTGCATCAATAATAAAAAACAATACTTTTGAGAATCCATTGCAGGCATCACGAAGGTTTGGTTTAGAGCAAATTGCAATCTTTGAAGTCCTGTTTCTTGTGTAAAGCACATATCCCTTCAATTCTGCACATATAGCCTGTGCATGATTGGGTTGGGATAAGGAGATGAAGGAACATCATCTTGGCTTATTCCCTGACTGTTTAGTTGCTTCCATTGTGAAAAATGAAAGGTTAGAGTTGGGGGAAGTTTGTAATTGATAGTGAATGACTGTAGGGGTGAACAGCTACCCTACAAAGAGTAAGAGTTCTTGTAACTCAGATCATTTCTCTGTTGCAGATGAGTAATTCCCTTGTTCATATGATTTCAAAACAGAGTGTTTGTCTTGGGGAAGTAAAGCAGGGTATTTAGATTTTTAATTTTGCATTCTCTGTCCCATTGACTTTAGGTAAGAGCTGTGATTTTTGTTCATTTGGTATGGTCTTTAAGTTAGTTCCAGCCCTACAACACTCTGTGGTAGTGGGCTCTATGTTTTAAGTTTCAGTAGAGTATGAAACCCAGGTAATCGGTCCTGGGTCCTGTAACCACTGCAGATTTGCTACTATTTCTGTTACAGATATAAAAGCAGTTTGTTTTCCTGAATACTCCTGAATGGAAAAGGATATCAATTTCCCAAAGCTCACTGGTGACCTTTATTAAACAAAATTTTCATCATCTACTGGCTGAGCAGAGGTAGGAGCAGGGTTTGTAAGCAAAAACAACAAAAAAGGCTGACCTGATTTTTCCCTGCCTGGGAATTTCTCCAAACATTTTTTCCCCTTTTATTCTGTAATATTCTGCACCCTGTTTGTGCTAGAGAGGGGAATTGCATGAGCTGACTTCTGAATTAAGAGGATGGTACTTGTTAATAGAACTGATTCCTAGCTCCCTCCTTGCTTTTGTCCCAGGGCCAGAGTTCAGCACTTCCTTAATTTCTGGAGTGTTTTTGGACTTGTCTGCAGCCTTTGTTTTCAACTTGAAATTGCACCATCAGTATGCCAGGGCATGACTTCAAGTAGTGCATGCACCTATTGGAAGAAGAGTCAGATGTTATCTGTAGCACGGACATGTGAATTGCCTTTTGGTGGAGCTGTTGCATCCTTATGTAAAACAGGGTCTGCGTACCTCTGGCACTCATGGCCACCCTCATAATCCCCACCTTGTTTTCTTCAGCTTTTTGAGATGCTGCTGAAGAAGCAAAGATTTGGGAAACTTGCAGTGATGAGGCAGGAATCTGTGCTCATATGCTCAGAAAACCTTAGACTGCTCATTGCTTCTGTTCAGTGAGGCAAGCAGTAGAGGAAACAAATTAGACCAGGTGGGGTGCAGGATTACAACCAAAGGGTAAATCTCTGCCTCCCAGTGTGGATGAGGAGATAGTTGGGGAGCATGTAGGTTAAAGCCTATAGAAAGCAGGGCTGGTTCTGGGAGGACTCTGACAGCCCATCTCAGCTGTCTGGGCAGCAGCTCTCAGGGCCAAGGAGTTGGCTTAGGCTTGTTAAAGCACCAGTGAGCTTCAGTGCCTGTGTTTCCCTAGGCTGTGGCTCTTGGAAGCACATGAGTTACACTCCATTGGGAGTCTGCACTGCAGACCTACTTTCAGATACAGTTTTTCATGTCTTGCTTCTAAAAGCCTTTAGCTCAACGATTGATTTTATTTTCATGAATAATTTGATGGTTTAGCATGAGTAGATTTAGGTTCTTATGTAAGAACCTGCTGAGCTTGCCTGTGTGATGTTAAAACTTTCAACTTGAAGCAAGGGTGGCTTACTTTTGGTATTTTAATCTCCCTTCAAATGCTTCATACTTGGTGGAGAGCACATTTTCTTTTACTTTTCTTCATGCTGAGACTACTTCTGATTTAGAACTTTTTCCAGAGTGTTGGTATAAATGGAACCTTGCAATGCTTTCCTCGCAGCCTCAGCTTCTGAAAAAAAGCACATTGCTTTTTGACAGTACTGATGTCAAAACAGAAGATGCATTGCACAAATGCAGAAGGAAAAAAGTCAAATCAGTTAGCAGTTGCCAATGATTTTTAAGTGCCATTGTGTATAGTTGTAAGTTATGTTGTAATGAGACATGAGGATATTTTTGTGCCTTGGAAATAATTAATTTTTTTACAAGGGCTTTCATGATAGTTCATAACCTAAACACAAAACAAGTCTTTAAAGGTAAGATGAAGCTGAGTGAAGGAAGCAAATGAAGAGTAGCACATCATTGGGGTCCTACTCTTGTAGTTTGGATTTTTCGTAAAGAGTTTGTTTGATTATTTTCTATATGTACAATCTTACCAATGCCTGTAAGTATAAAGGGAGGGTGCCAGGAGGATAGATCCAGGCACTTCTTAATGGTGCCAACCAACAGGAGAAGAGGCAATGGGCAGAAACTTATGCACAGGAAGTTCCACTTGAATATGAGGAAGAACTTCTTCACTGTGAGGGTGACCAAGCACTGGAACGGATAGTCCGGAGAGATTGTAGAGTCTCCTTCACTAGAGATATTTAAGAACTGACTGGTCTCAACCCTGTGCCATGTGCTCTAGGATGACCCTGCTTGGGCAGGAAGGTTGGACCAGATGAGCCCCTGTGGTCCCTCCCAACCTGACCGACTCTGTGAGTCTGTATGTGTGTTTGCATTCTGAAATAATTCTGTGTCAGTTCTAAAAGGGAAAAGTAGAATTACTTTTGCTGTGGTCTTGGGGGGTTTTATCGGGGTTTGTTTATTTGTTTGCTTGTTTGGGGTTTTTGTTATTTAATGCCTCAGATTAAGCTTTTTGCTTAATATTTGAGATGGGCTGTGTTTGGGATCTTGAAGTAGTACTGCATCTTAATTTCTAATGATAGTGCTGAAACATTACAGTATTTTGTTTCAGTCATGGTTAGATTTACTCTGCTCAATATCTTATAGTTAACTGTGTGATTTGCCTGATATATTTTCTTCTGGCATTATTGTTAAGGAAAAGAGTATCTTCTTACTTTTGTGCAAAAGACAGCAAAGCCTAGCTATTATCTGTTGGCATGTCTTGCTGTTTGTCAAGTTGTCATTTACTGCTGTAATCCTAAGGGAATTTAGGTCTCAGTTGAAAATTTATTTTTGTTTGCTCAGTTTATTTCTTTTTGTCATTACAATATAGGCAAATAGACTAGATGTGGGTATTTATTTGTTTGTTTTTTACTGAAGTTTACTAATTTCTGTTTTGCACTTGAGTGCCACTTATAGTGTGATGTCTGATACTAAGAGGCAGCTCTGCTTTGCTGTTCAAATATTCCTGGGGTGGAAATGATCACACTTTTCAGTTTTGGAAACTATATGTAGAGATTTTCATGTATGCCCTTGTGAACTTCTGTAAGTTTTTTCTGTGGTTGACTGTGTGTGGGTGACTGTCCTCAGGTAAAGGACCAGTTGGGCTTAGTAGTATTTAGATTGATGCAGCTGTTACCTTACATCAGGTGATTGGAGCTGCAGGTGAAGTAAACCAATTACTGTCTGATTTCAGTAGAGGATTAGTTACTTTATTCTTGAATGGGAAGAGCTCAAGTTGGCCATGTGTATACATAGGGAATTTCAGAACTATTTAAATATTTGGTTTATCTTTTTCCAACAGATCCCCGGAAAAGTATGGAAGATGAAATTGAGTCTATTCTGCAGGAACGGATAATGGTTTTGGATGGGGGCATGGGGACCATGATCCAGCGACATGTGCTGACAGAAGAGGATTTCCGAGGGCAGGAATTTAAAGATCATTCCAGGCCTCTGAAAGGCAATAATGACCTTCTCAGTATAACTCAGCCTGATATAATCTATGACATACACAAGGTTGGTGGTTCTGGTTTCTATCTCTCAGCAAGAGAGAGGGAGAACTTGGCCTCTGCACTTCCCTTTTCCATAGCACAGACTCCTGGCTCTCCACTGTCTTTTGGGGATAGGGAAAAGAATGCTAGGTAACCATGTGGAAAAGAATGAGCAGATTTGACTGTTCTGGTTGTGTGAGCACCGCATTTTTGTCTTGGTTCCTGATGTCACCCAGGCAATGCTGTTTTTAAATCCCTTTTTGACTTATGTCTCTGATGTATTTATATTAATTGTAGATTCCGTTTTATTTCATTTTTATTTCCTCTTCTTATTCTCAGCTAGCACTTGAAATACATCTAAGTAGGACATATCTGAATTCTAGATGTGTTTCTTTAATTTGTATTAAAGGGCTATTGAATGTGGCAGCCTGGAGCAGGCCTCTGTAGTTAATGAGTATATGAGCTTCCTAATGAGTATATGTGCTTCCATAGTCTTGTTTTTCCCCTAGAATATTAACATGTGGCTCAGAGAATAAAACAGTCTAATCTGCTGATGATTAGGAATTTGCAAACAGATTTCATTGCTTTCCTGTCTTCAATTAGACTTTAAAAAACAACTTCCTAAGTCTTGTAATTGAGTTGCAGGTATTCATAGGTCTTACTGTAATAATTGGAATGCTTGAATAGTGTTGCAGCTATTTGTTATTCAGCTGAAGCCTCACATCTGTTCTGGGCTTTTACAATTATTTATTGACAAAATCTGTATTTCATTTATGAGAATAATATTTGGCTTATGTTGGTTAGACTTGGAAGGTAATCTGTATTTTTAAATTAAGTTTTAACTGCCATTCTTTGGATTTTAAGAATGATGAGCTGGAAGGAATCAGTCTTTGACCTATAAAAGTTTCAAAAGGAAGTATTTGTAGACAGAGTTCAACTGAGCAATGGTGCTTATGAACCTTGGAATTTATAATAGTTTGTGGTTTTAATAGGGTAAGGTGCTTTAACACTTGAATTTGGCAGGTTTAGCAGAGCAATAGTGATGTGACTTGAGAATGTATGTATTGACTCAAACCAAGTAACCTGCTATTATCTCTGTAATGGCCAGTTATAGGTGCTTTAGGAAGAGTGCAAAAAAAGAACTGTCTTTTGTAGTACCCATCCCTGTAGCAGCTATTGGGTCAGAGGCTTTCAGAGCAATGGGTGACTTCATATTTTGCAGCTACCAGGGTTTGTTTCTTCTGAGAACTGGACAGAAGGAACTTGCAATAATAGACGAAAATATTTCTACAAAGAAATACTTTTTTTTTTTTTTTTTTTTTTTTTTTTTTGTTGGTTTTTTTGTTTTTGTTTTTTTTTAATGACCCAGTGAATTAAATCTCACAGATATCAGTAGCTTAAAAAGTAAACCTTAGCTGTACCTTGGCTGGCAAGGTCAGATTCAAAGGTAAGATATGTGATGTGTTTTCAAAGGCAAAAATTAACTTTCTGCTTTGAGTATGTTATTTCCTTCTGTGGTAGTAGACAGTAAAGTTGGAGTGCTTTTACAAATTTAGCACGTTTAGATAATTTTCAGAAAATTAATATGTTATTGGTTGACATGTAGGAGCTTGCATGTTTTCATATATCTATTTGTAGATATTTTTATATGCTTTCAAGAGGAATTGAGAGAAAGTATATTTGTTTGTAGCAAAACATGTTTTAAAACAAGTTTATTTTCAGCTGTCATTTGGATCAAAACTTTCTTTGCACTGTTGAACTCAATGAGTTTTTGTGCTTCTTGTAGGAAAATCTGAGGGGTTTATATTCAATGGAGGCATCAGTATTTTTGATTTACTAGCACTTCAAGTGTTTTAATTTTCTTGAATATGATTGTGCCAGGGTTCAAAAAGATGAGTTAGGGAGAAGGGCAGCTGAGAGAGTTTGTACAAATGCAGGCTAGAATCTGCAAAAATGTTTAAGATTGCATTGATTTCAGTTTACTTCAGTGGGAATTAGACAACCAAAATGGAGCAGAAGTCTTAAATGTTTTGTGAATCTCGGTCATTAGTTAAACTTTAAATGAGATCTGCATGAAACATAATTCTCCTAAGCTTGTATTCTGTCCCAGCGTGTCTTGTGCTGTACAAATTCCTTCAGAACATTTAAACTTTCTAATCTTTTCTGCTGATTAATTTGGGCCTTCTCTGAGGCTTTGCAGAGCAGCCCTTGCTTGCTAATGATGATTGGACTGTGTCTGATCTTTGCAGAAATCTAGAGTGTGATCCAGTGGCAGAGATGACTATAAATGTCACTTGTTAGTAGAAAGTGTGGCTGACTCTGAATTTCTGAAAATTGGTTACATGGAACACTTCAATTGCTTTGGCCCTGTGCTTTTGAATAAAGCCTTTAGAGTTTGATCAGCTTTGAATTGGGAAATGATTTGTGACTTTTTGTCAACTGAAGGAGACCAAGTAGTTGGGCTACTTGCATTCCATACCTCAGGCTTTTTTTCTCTCGTGTCTTGCAGGAATACTTGCTGTCAGGCGCTGACATCATTGAAACCAACACTTTCAGCAGCACCCGAGTTGCACAGGCTGACTATGGCCTTGAGCATTTGGTAAGAATGCTAAACTACTTACACATTAAAATATTAATCATGTCCTAGCAACCAAGATTAGCTTAGTCCCGGGATTCATTGGTGTTGTGCTTATCAGCTGCATGCTGCCTCTTGAGCCATGTGATGGGATTGCAGCTCCTTTCTGCTGCTGTGGGCAATTGCACTTGATGTGTCACGGGCATAGTGTGCTTCTTGTTGGCAAAGGTACAGGCAATAATAATTAGTCCTGGTTTTTGTTTGAGCATTCACAGGATCTCTCGGTTCTTTGAACAGGGATGTTTTGCTTCAGTCCTTCCAGCTTACCAAATGCCACAATGGAACTGCTTTTTTCCTGGATATTGCTTATGTGTTGTTTGTGCTGGTATATGTAGAAGTCCTTTCTAGTTTGCATTTATTGTGCCTATTCTTTGTTATGTATTGTTTTGAGAATTTGGGGAAATATATGAAACTAAATACTTGGAAATACACTAATTGAATAAAAAGTGAACTTAAGAATAGGCTAATTTTGTCATCAAAGTCCTGTCCTTCAGCTTCTGTTGATCTCAGCAGGATTGATTTATTTATTTATTCATTTAGTGAAATTCATTCATTAAAGAATGAAATTAATGATTAGCAGCTGTAGGCTGCAACATGCATAGGATGAACCTGCCATATAACTCTATTGCTGAGATGTATTGAGCTGTTCTTCTTGAAGCCTCCTGATAGTGCTGATACATACTTATGTGACTTGGGAACCCTTCAGAGTATATGGCAGCTACTGGAAGCAAGTGTTATGTTTCTTTGAAGATGAGTTACCCTGGACTGAACTAAAGGTTGCTCAGTAATTTTCTGTATTTTTTCCAGGCATATCGATTAAACAGAGTCTCTGCACAGGTGGCCAGAAAAGCAGCAGACAGTGTAACTGCTCAGACAGGTTAGTATTACTTTAACTTTTTACTTGTTTGTGGTTTTGAGAATGCTGCAATCTTTGAAATGTTGCTAACTAGAGGATAGCTTGATGGTTTACATCGTGGGGACATAAAATGATGCTGTGCATGTTTGCAAGTTAGGCACAATAACAGCAATTTCATATCTCTATTTATATCACACTAATTTCATTATGTTTGAAGGATCTAGTCCTTAAGGTGTTCTTCAGCACAGCTGTCCTGTGCCTGCCTGGTTTAGACTGCAGGTGATACACATCTTCAGACATGTTTTAGAGAAAATAAATTCAGCAGGGACTGTTAGAAGTTTCTTACGTTTGTACGGCTCAAGGTTTTGTACTCCAAAACTAGGACAACTGATTGTGGGTAAACATGGATTACCAGTTAATCCTAGTGTTTGTCTAGTGGTTTAACTTTATTTGGCAACTAATGGAATCATTGTAGTACTTTCATTTCATTTCTACCAATGCCTTCCAGGCATTATGTGAGAGGAGTTTGAGCTCCTTTACACTCCTGTAGACAAAGCTGTCTTTCAGACTCATTTCTGCTTGTATTCTACAGTCAAACTGTGTTTCAGTCTAACAGTGTTGCTACTGTTCAGATAGTACCTTACTGATGTGATTCATAGTATGCAATAAAAAATAAGATTTGGAATATGCTTTTTAAAAGTGAGGGTTTTATGACACATGCCAGAATATTCAAATAAGGTTATGTAGTGAAAAATACCAGGACAGATCTATGCTGTGCATTTACAGTAATTAAATTAAGTTTCTTGTGTTAGAGACAAATGATTTTTAGAAGAAAAATTAATTGAGACAGCTGACGTTTTTAGAAATGTTCTTCTGTCCTGTGAGTATACATCGAACATCCTGTTGGATTAAAATAAAAAAGTTAGCTGTGCTGGATGATCCTGTGCTGACTAAACTCTAGATTTGAGACAAGAGTTTCCTGTTCTATAGTTTTTCATCATTGAATGATATGCATGTCTAGGAATCCTCAGAGGTATTTTTCATTGACTGTCACTGTAAAGCCAGAGGTAAACAGTTTAGGTCTTTTTCCCCTCCTGTGTCTTGGTCTAGGAATTAGGAGATACGTTGCTGGAGCTATGGGTCCAACAAACAGGACTCTCTCTGTGTCACCATCTGTGGAGAGACCAGATTACAGGAACATAAGTAAGTATTTATAACCAAGTTATTTGACTTTGGCAATAGTCTTGAAAGACATTTCTTCAGATGAAATTACCATAATTCCTGTTTTACAGCTTTTGATGAACTGGTTGAGGCCTATACAGAGCAAGCCAAAGGACTTTTGGATGGAGGAGTTGACATCTTACTTGTGGAAACCATATTTGATACCGCCAATGCTAAGGTGAGACTTCTGGGAAAAAAACCCCACCACACTAATGTAAGTATTTGGTGTACTACCCAAGGAAATTCAAGATAATATTCTTTGAGCTATCAGCTACTGCTTACTAAATACATTAAAAGACTCTTCAGTTGATAGCAAGTGGGTAGAATGGGAGGAGATAGTTTTAATCAACCTTTTCCAGAAGGTTTCTCTTAATATGTGCCATTTGTGTCTTTCTGGCTGTCTAATCCAGCTGTCATCTTATTCCTAGAAGCTCTACTGTATTGCTCAACATCTCCAAATGCTTCTGATTGTGTTTTTCACTGTAAGTGTGTCTGTCCAAAAGATGCCCACTGGAGAGGGAATGTCCAGTGAATCTGGTTTCAGGTGTGGGAAGGCTTGTAAGGCAGTTCTGTTAAAAGGTTTTTTGGGAGGTAACTCTGCCATCAGTTTTAAGAAGGAACAATTTGGAATAGATTAGAAGGGTAAAATAGAAGGAATAAAACGTCAAAATGTGCCACAATTAATGGGATTTTAACACCGCTTTATCTAATAACTGCTCAGTGCAGGGGGTTGTTAGGGTTCTTAAAACTGTCTTGTGATTTTATGTGGAAGTCTGGCTGGATATGTACACAGTGTTTCTTCAGGCTTTTGCTACAGGCTGAATAACGTGTGCAGTGGCATCACCTGCCCTTTGCAGATGTGACCAGTCACCACGGACATTTGGCTAGGAGCCTGTAGCCTTAACATAATGCTGAGGGCATATTCGTGGGCAGCTTTCTTACCTTAAGGAGGGAGGACATTTTCAGGACCTTCAAAAGAGTCACTTATAGTTCTTACTGTAAAAATCTGTGGTGGTTGGAATCCTTTGGAAACTATGTATCTAAACAGACTCAAGGGCATTGAATGTGTACCGGGAAGAGCACATACAACCAAATTTGGGGTGGGGATTGTGCTGCAGGTATGTGGGAGAAGTACATGCTGATGTGATTTGAGTTTCAGAGTAGTCAAATTTGTTTTCCCTGTGATACTTCCTTTCTACTTGTTACCAAAACATATTTTGGAACATCTGGAAGATTTTGGGGCTAAGGGTAAAACTTCCTGAGTGTAGTAAGTTCTGGCAGGTGATATGAGCTAGCAAGTTGCATAAACAGCCATAGAATAAATAAATAAATTTAAAAGGACATCAAGCCCATAGAAACAAAAAGAAATTAACAATCTGAAGAACTCTGAAAACATCATTAATGTTTTGCAACATATTCTTCTGTAGGCAGCTCTTTTTGCACTCCAGATGTTGTTTGAGGATGAGTATGCTTCCCGACCCATATTTGTAAGTATATTTCAATATTTTACATATCCTTAAGCTTCATTTGTGAACTAGCTGAGATGGCAGTAGATTAAAGTGCTTTGAAGTGAAGGAAATGAGTTGATTGGAAATGTACTTTTTTTCCACATGATTGTGAAAGTAAAACCTCTTACAGTTTTGTGAAATCAGCCCTGGATAGCTCTGTTCAGCAGATCAAGCCATAGACTAAGGAATGACTTTATGCCAGTGTGTATTCATTCTGTGTATTTCCACAAGAAAAGGTCTAATGATTTCTTTTTCAGACTTGCTTTCTTGAGGGCAATAGGAGCTAGTGCTTCAAGGATGAAATTAAGCAAATTCTGACATATTTTCACGTAGAATGAGTAGCCATTTGAAGTCAAAAATCTGTCTTACTCCATAGTCTTACTCTGATGTGTCTTTTTCTGGTAGTTGCTGGTCATGAATGCATTGGAAGAGATACGGAAAAAGAGTAAGATTATTTTGAAAGTTCCGATGTATTCTTCCAGTTTTCTACAGTTTGCAGTCTAGGCTTTCTGATTTGCAGTTAGTATCTGTTTGTAAGCTTTTGTTGAATGCACCTGTGTTCCAGCCTATGTGGGACCCAGGCATCTACAACCTAATCTGCCAGTAACTTTCACAGCTTATGAGTATGCTTGTTTGAAAGTTTGCTTACTTTTAGGCAGTCCACCTGATAACTTCTATTGTGTCTTGTCATTTATCTCTTGAAAGTGATAATGAGCAGCTGTTCTATGTTCCCTTTGCTGCATAGTTATGCTATTTGTAGTCCTTTGTGAGAATCTCTTTTAGTCATCTTTTTTTCAGCCTGAAGAGTTCTCTTCTATTTAGCTGTTCCATTTGGTTAATTCATTATTGTCCCATTTTTGTTTTCCACTTCCTCAAGTCAGAGTGGAATGACAATAGAATAGAGCATTCAAAGTGCAGACGTCAGGGATTGCATGATAGCCTAGTGATGTTCTCTGCCTTTTGCATGTCTTTCTTTGTAGTTTCTGATGTTTTGCTTTACTGCTAGTGAGCTTGGAAATTGCGTTCATAAAAGTCTCCATACTTTATCTTCTAGGAAAGTAAAGGCTAATTTGGAGGTGTCATTGTGTAGAAGTTAGTTCTGTGTTTTCAACTTTGTACTTGGTCAGTTAGTACAGAGAGTTTTCTGAGTTGAGTTTTTGTCTTCGTTGCCCTGAACAGAGTGGTCCTTGAGCCTGGTTCCTCATTCTTTGTTCCCTTTTCAGTTTGGTTATGTTGAGAAGTTACAACCCTTAGCATAACTCTCTAAGATTCCACTGATCACCTTCCCTGACTGTGTACTTTGAAGGTAGGAAGTGGCATCGATATTAAAGCATGCTTTGGAGTAAATAGTGGATTTGCTTTCGTGTAGAGTCTTCTAAACCCATTCCATCTTGTGGGAAAAAAGACTTAGTGTGGTGGTGTAGGAATGGTACTCTGCAAATCGGTGCCCTCACTGAGAGTCTCCAAATCATGTGCTGCTTTCTTCCTCCCCTCCTTTCTTCCCATGTCTCTTTCCCTGTGGCAGGAAGGAGAGGAGAATTGGAAATACAAAAGGCGAAGATCAGGTGTTGAGGTATGAACAGATTACTAGAAACAGCAATAACAAAAGGAACAGTAACAGCAACAATATTAATAACAAACTTGTATAAAAGAGCAAGTGATTTGTGTGCAGAAATGCTCACCATGGAGCTCAACTTGACTGCTTCCTCTGGCTTGGAACCAGCATCTCCCAAAACTTCTGTTATCCTAGCCGTGCTCCCTTCTGGCTACTGCAAGAATTAACCTTATCCTGGCTGGACCCAGGACATCTGTGGAGCCTTTCTTGGCTCACCCAGATGCCTCCCAAATTCTTGATTTCATAGTTGTTAGTTTGGGTCAAGACATTATTTATTAATTGCACATTTCCTTCTGTATACTGCTAAAGTGTGATTATACAGGTTAAAACTTCCACTACTAAGTTGCAACATTTGATATTCCCTTGTGGTGAAAGGAGTAACTTGTTTTTAAGGTCAGACCCACCTCTCCCATCTTGCCACCAAGCACCACCAAACAACTTAATAGCAGTCCTGAAACCTGAAATAACCTAAATGGGGAGGTGAGGAGAAGGTGGCTGCTTATAGCTGCCTGAACAAAAACCCCTGCAGATTGGTTCAGAGTCTGTCATGAGAGCGATACCATGGGATTCAGGCTACCTTGCTGCTGAGTGGTTCAGAGTAGTTTTCTCCTTTTGCTTTTGTTTTCTTTTTCCCCTCCTGAGGAGGGGGGAGAGAGGGAAAGACAAAAACGTTAGACCAGTCTTCTTTCTCCTAGAAAAATATTTAAACATTTATATGGTAAAAATTTTTCTGTTTGAGTTGTGCCTCATCACTTTAAGTGGAGCACAGGTCTCTCTGCTTTGAGTTATAGCAGTTCACCATTATAATTTTTCATTTTGTTGTGCATTTAATTCTCCTTTCTCTGTGTTCAATTGATATTTAGGTTTCTGGAACTATTGTGGATAAGAGTGGGCGTACCCTCTCCGGCCAGACAGGAGAGGCATTTGTCATTAGTGTTTCCCACAGTAAGCCACTTTGGTAAGGAAATATATCATTCATTCTCTTAGTTCTCTTCGATTCTTTTCTATTTTAACCCTTGCTTGCAGCTAAATGGAAGCTGTACAAACTGCGATCATACATAATCACATGCATTCCTAAAATGTTTTTCTATCATTCTCTCAACAGAAATCATGTTTCCAAAGAAATCTGAATTTTTAATTAATCGTTTTAAATAATCTGGGGCTTTGTGTTTATTCTGAAATCACAATCAGGTCAAAATCTGAATATGGTTTGCCATCTCGCACTGTCTTGGGCTGTGCAAGGAGCCAATCCCTTCTACAGGCAGGTTTTGTATCTCTTTCTTTGAGGGAAGCAGTGCCAGCTGAAAGTGTTTTAAGGGTGTCTTGAAAGAAACAAAGCATAAGATACTATTGCAGTGTTCTTTTTATTGAACTCTTAGAAAAATGTGCCATGAGTGTTTTTCTCAAGGATGTACATGGTTGTTTTGAGAGCTCCTAATTTATTTTAATTCTTTTCTATCCAGGCAGAAAAGCTCAAATAAATAGGAGGTTAAGATCTGTGCAAATGGGTAATGTGTCAGATTTGGTCATTGTGTGAGGTTTTGCATGTTCATTTGAATACCTTCCCCTGGTTATCTATTCTTCTTTACCCTATTCTACCTCCTTCTTGTCTTTTCTTCCCTCTTGGCTTTTTTTCCCTCTCAGGTTGGTTCTCTTCACACGAAAGCTTACACCAGAAATAGATTTTTTTTTTTCCCTAGGATATTCTAACTGAAAGCATTTAGTTCACTGTTAGTTGTCCATACCATGCACATTATAATGAGCCATTGTTTGTTTTTGCAATAAAATTTCAGCTAAACCATGCAATCTGTCATCTCAGTGATGCAGGAGCAGAAGACTGCATTCACAGTTTTCCTGACTGCCCTTGAGGCTCCACTTTCCCAGGCCAGACGGTGTTCCAGAAGTAACATATGGAGCCTCTTGGAACAGGGTGGTAGTTGACTTCTTCTCTCAGCATCACGGCCTCATGATCCATATTTGGCATGAGTCTGTCTCAGATAATTTTGCTCTAACTCTCTTCTGAAGAAGAGAGAAGGGCACTGGAGCGGAAATCAAGAATTTATTGAAGCATATTTCATAAAAGCTGTCTTATGGGTCTCAATGTTTAGGGCCTGTTTCTCATTTGTGAAAAGGCTACTATGCAGCACTGTAGCAGAAGGGTTTTAGTGGTGGGAACAGATTGCATTTAATGTTGTTTCTGTGGCCAGATTGGTGCAGAATGGCTTTAGGGTTATGAAAAAGCTGATTAATAGTAGTATCCTAGGAATTGTGTTATACATGTTCATGTGTTTCTGTTTGGGTTGTGTATCCCTTGATTAGGGCGATGTGTCATCCTTACTTCAGTTTGGTTTGGAGCCCACCCTAAAAAGTGTGTGCTTTGTGTCTGGGTGATGGAAGTGGTAGTTGAGAAACTCACAAACTGTACTTAGTAAGTGCTGAAAGATATGTCAAGCTGTTTGCAATGAAAGATGCTCAGATGTATTGTTTCAGATCCTATGCTTGTTTCTACTGTGGCAGCATTGAGAAGACATACACTGAGTTTTGGGCCATAATGTGGATTTTGTTCCGGTCCCAAGGGCGCTCTGCAGCCTTATCTTTCACAGCAGTTTATGTATGACTGCTGTGGAGAAATGAGCAAGAGAGAGAGGTAATGTTTGAGATGGGTGTGTGATGGTTATTACACTAGAGTAACAGAGACAGAATATCAGCTATCTGGCTCAAGGCTGCTGGTTTCTAAGGCATGATTAACAGTTTGCTTTTCTCAAATGTTTTCTTGCATGTGTTGGGTGCTGTGAGGAGATGATACTGGCCACAGAAGCTACTTTTTGTTTCTGAATGAATGTGCATGTCTGTGCTACAGTTCTGAGACAAGTAATGCTTGAATTGTGTCATGCTCATGAATATACTTGTCAGCAACCTCTGTAATAGGTAATAATTCAGGCAGTTTGGAGTGTGGGGAGTATGAGCTGGAAGCTTGTAAATTGAATAACTTAAGGGTAGGAAATACATTTTTCTGCATTTGATAAGGGCAGTCTTGCTAACTGTTCTTGACTCACTTTGCTTTGCAAATCTTGAGTGTGGGGGAGCCTACTTTGAAATAAATTCCAGAACCTCATTGCTGTAATGAATTTTGTATTTCTTGGGCTTACTATTTGTACCCAAGAAGTCTATATGATGGATTTAAAGGTATGTAAACACCAAATCTTGAAAATGAGGGAAATAAAGGTTATTTTCAAATTTTTATGGCTAGTATAAGATGTATTAGAGAAAACACTTCAAAGGTAGAGCTTGCTGTTTAAAAAAGCATATACACTCCCCCTCAAACACCAAACCAAAAAAACAACCAAACCCTTACTGTCTTGGCCCTAAGTTATTGGAAGAAGGGGTTTGTGTATTATTTAGTCATGATCTGTGACTGTGATATTCAAGATTCTTGGTTTGGATGTTGTTATGAGCCCCTCAGATTTCAACAATTTTTCATTCTGTTCAACAAGTAAATCTGACTGCAAGCATTTATTGCTACTACTTATGAAGTTACCAATGTTCTGCCTGCTTCTTGGAAACAGGAGAAAAGTCAAAAAATATTTTATGCTCCCAGTCCTGTGCAGGGCTTTTCTGCTTATGTCCTCTGTGAAACTAAGTGGGCATACAGGCACTTAATTAGCTCAGCTGCCTGTGAAGCTCAGTCAGCTGGGAGATGTGGCTGTTACGCATTCCTGTTTCAGTGTGTTAGCTTGCATCCTCTCTGAGACTGTTATTCCAGGAAAGGAGAAAGATTTTTTACATCTTCCTCTTCCAGCAGCTCTGAACATCTTCGAGCTCTGCAGTGCCCACAAGGGGGTTTCTAGAATGGTGCAGAAAGATCAGGAAACATATAAAAGATACCTTACATACTTTCTGCAAGAGAAATTTCTATATTTAATACTAATGGAGATATATTGAGTGCAAGTCTCATTTATGTATCTGTCATAGGATAAAAGAAAATATGATTGTATCTCATATACTGGTAAAATTATTTAGAAACTATTCATGTAAAAATTCTACTGTAGTGTTGTCTTGCTTAGTAAGATGTAGCAGATTTGGTTGCCCAAGCTAGTGCTGCCATGAGGCTTCTTGAGGGAGACACTTGCTCTCTTCCAAAGTTGACATAATTTATGTATAATTTGTAAAGAAAATGATGAGTTAGTAGCTTGAAGCAGGTCTTGCCTTCCAACTTTTTTTCATACTTTTCCTGTAGCACAAGACTCTTTTCCAATCTGCCATTCTCATTCCACTTGTTCTCTCTCTTACCTAGAAAATACAGAGCCGTTGTGTTTCTGCAGTTGCTGTCAAAATGCTGCCACTTTCCTCCTGGATTTTGAAATGAAATCTTGATCTATTGTTCCCAGTTCAATTCAGTCCAGCCCCTTTCCCTCTTGTGCTTTTCTTCCACCTGAGGGTTCTCCTCTTGCACAGTCATGCTGTACTGATGATGATTAAAGAAATTGGAGATCAGGTTGGTTTTGTTTTAGATGATTGCGGGAGTTAGCAGTTGCCAGCACTAACATTCATCTGTTCTGTGTGTAAAAGGTGTTTTTATTTCAACGTAATTTTTGAAAATTTATTTTCCAGTATTGGCTTAAATTGTGCTTTAGGGGCAGTTGAAATGCGTCCATTCATTGAAACAATTGGAAAATGTACAACCGCCTACATCATCTGTTACCCCAACGCAGGTGTGTTGGTGCACATGTTCCTATGCTTACAGGCACATGAAATGTAGCTAACCTGTTCCATTGTTAGCAATAATAGAGTTGAAGTAACTTAAAAAGATGATTGCTTTTACTATTAAAAAGAGAGTAAGAATATTTTAAACTGCTGAAAGTAACTGTTAGCTCTGTGACAATGAATCCAGAATGCTTTCTTGCATAATTAATAATCTGCTGAGTAGTGATTGCAAGGATGATGGGGCGTTTTAGTCCTCATACAATTGTAGCTGCTCTAAATGTGCCTTTTATGAAATATAGTTCTTTTCTTTTGGACTTAAAGCAAATTGTAATACTAAAAAAAAAAAATTATATCTTAAGGTCTTCCCAATACTTTTGGTGGTTATGATGAAACTCCAGAAGTGACTGCCAGCCATATAAAGGTATAAAATATTTCTTCTGATTATGTCACATCTGAAGTACTAGTAGACAAGAACTCTGCTTATATCCTATGCATACTTGTTACAATATTTGGGTTGGATTTTTTTCCTTCAGGTATATGTCATTTGGATTGTTTATAGACAATTTGCTGAATGATAGTTATTTGAAGTATCACACTAGGAAAACTACTTAGGAAACTGAAAACCTTAATTACTTCTATATTCTAAGCTAAGGTTTCCTGCTGCTTGATCTGTGCATGTTACTCACTGCACTCCTGTGTTCTTACTGTTATATTTGGGAATTGTTCAAAAAGCTGAGAGGTGTTTATGAACTTGGCACAATTTTACAGATTTATGTGTACAGGAACTGCTGATGTTGGGAGTGTTCCAGTGCAGGTTGTCCCTCCCCATGCCACTGGATCAGTGCAAGACAGAACTTTGTGTCTGAAGCTGCAGTATGTCAGCAAGAACACAGTATAAAATAGGCCATTTTCTAACGTTGACTCTTGAAATTACCTGTTGAAATTACTGCTTAGCCTTGGGAATCAATCTCAAAACAAATCCTAAAGAGACAATATAGTGCTAGTTCTTTTTTTAATTTAGTGTTTTTCTTGTGAGCTCCCTGAATTGCTTCACATATGGAGAAAAACAAACAAACATACATATATATATATATATATATATATATATGTATATATAAAATAGCAAATATTCCTTCCTCTTACAGAATTTTGCTTTGGATGGTTTGGTCAACATAGTTGGAGGTTGCTGTGGTACCACACCAGCACATATCAGGTACTTCATGTGTTACAGCTCTGGTGGACTGTGAAGTAAATTTTTATGCCGCTTCTATGGCACAAAATAGAGTTTCCTGAAAAAATGCTGCCAATAGCAGCAATATATGAAGTGGGAACAACCTGGCTTTCGCAGCTCTGTGTATCATGAAGAATTAGTAGAGGTGTGGTTCAAACCAGGATTAAACCTCTTTGGTTTTGTCATCTAAAATTGTTCTGGAATTACTTCTCCCTCTTTATTGATGGATAGAATAGACTTTGCATTCTCTGCTTTATTCTGCTGTATCTTCTTTCTCTCTTTTTGCAATCTTAGCCACAAGGTGAAATTTAAGGTTTCCTTTGATGATAGATAGAAGGAAGCAAGGGATGTGTGTGTGTGTATGTGTGTGTGTGTTTGTTGGGGAAATTCCTTAACAGAAGTTCTCAGAATGCTGTACAGCTGGTGCTGGTCCTGGCTAGTCAGAAGGAGCATTTGATGTCTTTCTCACTGCAAGTAGGTCAGTGGGAAAGCCTCCTTTTTTCACTTAAACTTGAAAAACAAAGGGCTATTGTGATCAATTTTTACCCTGATATAAACTGGGAAGAAATGACATGCAAACATGTAGAGGACAGTGTGTGTCAGTATTGACTAGAGTGAAGAGAAAGTGAGTGTGAACCGTATGAGTCATTCTAGCACCTGAGAAATGTGTCTCAGTACAGAACAATGTTTGTCCCTTGAGTGTTTATTTTTTTTCTTTTGTGGGAGGTGATTGTTGGTTTTTTGTTTGTTTTATTTTGGTTTTTTGTTTGTTTGGGTTTGGTTTTTGGGGTTTTGAGTTTGTTTTTTTTGTTTGTTTGTTTGTTTGTTTGTTTTTGGTTTGTTGTTGTTTGCTTGGGGTTTTGTGAGGTTTTTTTTTTAGTTGGTTGGTTTTGGCTTTTCAGTCATTAGCAGCTGCTCAGCTCAGCAAGTCATAAATATGATAAGAGTCAGTGTGGTTGAGGACTGATTCTGAAATCCTTTAAGTGTCCCGTTGTATCTCATTGTATCTCATTCTGTATTTGAAATACCTTCAGCCTTGTACATTTCCTGCAAATAGCTATGTTAGGATTTTCTGGGAGTATGTTTTTTGCCTTTGGCCTCACAAAGTGAAACTACCTAATTAGTCTAGTCTCTACAGGGCTAAATTGCAAATGTAGCTATATGTCTAGTATATTCTGTTTGAGTCTTGTCTGGAGTAATTTAATTTTAATTGAAATTTTTAATTTCTTATTTCTGTAACTCAGAAAAATTGCTGAAGTTGTGAAATTCTGTAAGCCTCGTGTTCCACCTTCTCTGTCTCAAGGATACATGCTGCTGTCAGGTAAAGTGTGTAACAGTTCAAATTTCATAACTAATGCAAATGTCCTTTATATATTTACTAGCTGTTTTCTGCTGATCAGAACAGCATGTGAATGTCTGGTTCTACCTGAATCTAGCAAGCTTATCCATGTGTAACCAGATCTAAGTCTTACTGTTTTGGCTAAAGGAATAGTAGAACATTTTTGTTTCCATCTTGTATAATATAATCAAACCAGCATATTTACTCTGCCAGTCTCAGACGTGTTGTAATGGTGAATGAGTATCTTTGTCTTCACGTTACAACAGGGAGGGTCAAGCTCTCTCAACAGTGAGACCAGGTAATTTGGCTACAGTTATTGTCAGAGTTGTGGTGAGGTACTTGTACACCAGCTGTGAAAGGGCTGACCTGTCTTACCTCAGATGCTGATTCAGTTGTACTGGGACTGTGCTCCAGCAATACATCCAGGTCTAGGACATGGTTTGTTTTAACAAAGTCTAGATCTGTATGCTCCATACTTCAGGCATTCTTTTAAGCCTTTGAGCTCTGTATCTGTGTAAAACAGTACCATTTTTTCAGTCTGGCATTTTGACCTCAGGTCAAATCAGTTTAGCATAAATAAAATATATATTGGTTGGCCTGTGATGTCATGGCTTAGTTTATTTGGTTCTGCTGTAGAGTTTGTTTGCCTCTGCATTGCCTGCTTCCCGAGGGTCCAGCTGGCCTTGTTTCTCTGACCTAGAGGATGTGGTTACAAGCTACCCTTGCTGGTCAGTCAGTTCTGTGAGCTGCTGCTTCTCTCAGGGTGTCGTGCATGAGGTAACGTAGTTGAAAATTGAGAGAACGTACACACAGATCTCCAAAGAATTATAGCTTCACTTCTGTACTGGAAGAGTTGGTTGTTATTTTTTGTGGGTCAGGTAAATTATTGATTGTCATTGAGGAAGAATAGAAAGACCTGGTGTATTATTGGCAGTTGTTTCATTGCATTGCTGTACTAGTTACTCATTAGAGTACTGATGTGCTGAGAAATCACTATTCGTAGAGAGAGACCTTTATTTTGCAGCTCAGAAAAGAGATTTTCGTCTTTCTTACATGTTTTTTCTTTTCTCTTTTAACAAATATGTTCAAAAATATCTTTTTAAGGTCTGGAGCCATTCAGGATTGGGCCATACACCAACTTCGTTAATATTGGTGAACGCTGCAATGTTGCAGGATCACGGAAGTTTGCTAAACTCATCATGACAGGCAACTATGAAGTATACATATTAAGAATAATCTCCTATGAACAATAATTTTTATAGCTGATGGTCTGATTTTCTGTTGCTCCATTACACTATTATTGTTTGTTTTGCTGACACAAAGCACTATTTTACACCTGTTACAAGAGTAAGAAAATGTGAAGGATTTATTTTTTCACTGTTCTTTGTTTTCTCTGCTTGCCAACTACTTTGTGAGAAGGGCTTTACAAGGACTTGTTTTTTGACAGGTGTTACAGGAAACTTTTAATTTTTAATTAGTCACTCAACTGGTAATGGTTTAGAAAATGGCCTAGTCTGTGCTACATCTGGGGGTTGATTTACAGAGTGGGTGTAATCCCCTCTTTCAAGAGGTATATTTGATTAGGATAGATTGTGGCACTGTGCAGCTCTCACTCTCTCTCCCCTTCCTCACTTCCTCAGTTCTACTCAGCATTATGATTACATCTAATTGCTACCTACTTTGATCTCTGACTCCACCATGCTACGTTGGCATTGGTACAGAAAAGATGCATAGAAGGTCATTGCTTTCTTGAAACTACTGCAGGGCAGAAATGAAGAGGCTGGAAAACTCATTTTTTACTGGTGTGAATTGGTACTGTGACACTGAAACAAATACTGTAGTGACTTTTCTTGAGAGCTGAGACTGCCCCAGAGTATACTCTGATATTACATCAAATCAAAATGAAAGCCTTAGTTTGCATTTTTGGAAGTCTGACTCTTAGGCTCATAGAAGTCACGAAGCAGGTCAGCCTAATAAATGAAGACACCTTTAAATACAGGGACCCTGTAGAATGACAGAAAAGAGAAAGTGAACAGACATGGGTGTTCAGATATTTATGTAGGCTGGGGGAAAAGCTTTAGTTTTCGTTTTTAGCCCTTGTGATTATTCTGCAGCATGCAAAAATGTTGAACTGACTTTAGAAATTAAGTGTCCTGTGTTACAAAACACCAGAGCTTGTGATGCAAGCCCTTATTTCATACCATCGCAGATCCTGTATTTTCCTGTAATCCTGTGCAGTCACAAGTCCTTGTTACAATGTAAATCTTAAATTATTCAATTAAGCATAGGAACAATTCTCTACAGTTGGTGATGCTACCAGCACATCAGGTCTCTGATGTCATGTTCTGTAAACAAATTAATTACAGGTTGTTCCATGTTGGCAACAGTTTTGTATTGTTGTACATCACAGACTATTTCCTTATTTTCTTATAGGATATATTACAAATTTTTAAATTTTTGACTGCATGTTTAGTTCAGAGAAGTGAAATGTTATCCTGAAAATAACTAGGATTTTTTTCTTCTCAGTGTTGTTTTGGTTTTTGACTTTCTTCTCTAGGAAGCCCTGAGTGTAGCCAAATTGCAAGTTGAAATGGGGGCCCAGATTCTTGACATAAATATGGATGATGGGATGTTGGATGGCCCTGCTGCAATGACCAGATTTTGTAACTTGATTTCTTCGGAACCTGATATTGCAAAGGTTGTAATTGAATCACAATGAAGAATATGTTACTGACTTGTAAATTGCATGCAGAAAGTGTTGGTACAGTTTCATTTAATAACCAGTTTATGTGCTTAGGCAGATGTAGTTGTCCCCCCATGAGGAAGTGATACTGTAATAGGGAAGGCCTTTGGATGAAACAGAGGCTTTTCTGCCTGCTTTCACATAAATATATGCCAGTCTTTTTCACTGTCTAGAAAAGCTGGATGCAGGTTTGTTCTGCAGCAGTTATGAGCCATAATGTATATGTTAGCAGTGCATAATGGTATTGCTTTCCACAAAACTTAAAGTTGCTATGGATATAGAATGGCTTCAAAAGATAGTTCTGCAATGTGCTTTCTCTAAAAATAGTATCTAAATCAGAAACACAAGATATTACAGGGAGAAGTAGAGATCTCTATATGATATGTGATGGAGATGCCATGGAAGCTCTTAAAATAAATTTGCTCTGAGTTTTTCATTTAAAGAAAAGTGAATCTCTTAGTATCATGTGGAAACTTATTTGTAAATTCTGATTAATGTTGTGTGTATTTTTATGTCCAAATGGGCAAAAAGCACATAGAACAGTAATTCATAACTTCTGTGTGTTCTCCTGGCTTACTTCTCTATTATTTACAGGTGCCATTATGCATAGACTCCTCAAATTTTTCAGTGATTGAAGCAGGTTTGAAATGTTCCCAAGGGAAATGCATTGTAAACAGCATCAGTCTAAAGGAAGGTGAGGAAGACTTTCTGGAGAAAGCAAGGAAAATTAAATTATATGGAGCAGCTGTGGTTGTTATGGCTTTTGATGAAGTGGGGCAGGTGAGTGTCACTTTAAAGGACAAGTGTTTTTCTTCTGAAGTGTAAGGCTTTCTTTCTCTTTTTCAGGACAAAGTTGTTTTTTTTCATTGACACATTGACACAGAGAAGTTCTATGTAACCTTAGTAGCAGTTTTGACCCTGATTTGTAAGCATTTCTTATGCTACTCAAATGTTTGAAGAATCCATGTACTGATCTAAGTGGAGCTGTTAGTTCAAGAGCATCTCTTGCTATTCAGACATGCTGAACTCTTCCTTCATAAAATATATTTTTAACTCAGAAACTTTCTCATGAGAGTGAAATCTTTGTGAATTAATTTAGTTATGTCGAAAACCACATATTAAGCTTTTGCATAGGTTGATGAAACATTGGTCAGTGGGGTTGCTTTTTATAAGCTGAGTGAAAACTCCAGGTATAGGTAGGGGTGGTGATATTTAAAATACAATATTATATATAATCCTTTTCTAATATTTGTGATGTTCACATTCTCAGTCTTGAGTCATTGGTGCTGTAAATTATTTCTGGAGAGTTTATTTTTTGTGTGGTCTACACGTTTCATGTCAGAATTCTTTTTCTTCACTAGGCAACAGAAACAGAAACCAAGATTGCAATCTGTTCTAGAGCTTATCATCTCCTTGTGGAAAAAGTGCACTTCAATCCAAATGATATAATATTCGACCCTAATATTTTGACCATAGGAACTGGAATGGAAGAACATAACCTTTATGCCATAAATTTTATCAATGCTACTAAAGCCATAAAAGTGAGTTGAAAGCTTATTTTAACCTGGAGTATATTACTTAAAACCCTAAACCCCCTAAAACAGAAAAACACCCCAGCCCCCTTCAAACAACAACAATGAAACACTGCTGAAAAATGTCAAACATTTTATCCTAGTGAGGCAGACTACTCTTCTGAAGTCCAGACATTCCCCAATATTGCTGTATTTCAGCTTCAATCCATTTTCTGTACTGTAAATATACTACCTTAATTAAATGAGGTAACTATCACTTTATATGCAAGCTAAAAGGACCACTTTGAAGGCCTGTGAAAAATGCTTTTTTTTTTTTTTGTAAAATTCCTTTTTCTGTGGAAGGATTTATTTAGCAACCTGACTTTTTCTGTAGCCAAAATATGTGTAAAGAGTATAGCAGTGAAGAACATCACCTGCATACAGGCAAGGAAACTGCACCGTTGTGTTTTGCAAGACATTCTGATAGATGTGGAGATGCTCTGTCAGTGGCAGTCTGGGGCTGAGCCCCTACAGGCTGCTTGTAGAAGTGGGCCTACACCCTTTAGTTTAGCTGCTCAGCTGCAGCCTGCTCCTGAGACATGCAAACAGGCAGACTGGCTGCTCCTGTTTCGGAGAAGTTGGGACAGGAAGAGCCAAAAGTAGGTTTGCATGGAGAAAATATGGAATGCTGCAGTGGGAGGACTGATGTGTTCAGAATAGCACTTGTGACAGTGGAAACCACAGTAGCTGCTGGATCTTTCCTCTACTTGTAAATTTTCCTACAGATTAGAATTGACTTTTTGGATTTGAGTAACTAGAAGGATCTGGAACAGGGAAAAGAGAAAGGGTGCATAGCCAATGCACTGAGCTCAGGGGCCATCTGTTTTATGAACTGAGTGCTTTACTTAGATTTTGGAAAGCACTTTTCTAAAAATCTGTATGCAATTCCTATAGGAAACTCTGCCAGGAGTCAGGATAAGTGGAGGTCTTTCCAATCTGTCCTTCTCCTTTCGAGGAATGGATGCCATTCGAGAGGCAATGCACGGAGTGTTCCTTTACCACGCGATTAAGGTATGATGTGCTTTTGGCTTCCATATGTTTGCACTTGGCAGATGTGCAGTGCTATGTCTGACAGCCTTGTCTGGGGGATTCTGTATGGTTTTTTCCAGTATGGCATGGACATGGGAATTGTGAATGCTGGGAGTCTGCCTGTGTATGATGATATCCACAAGGAATTGCTACAGCTGTGTGAGAATCTAATCTGGAACAAAGATCCTGATGCAACAGAGAAACTTCTACATTATGCTCAGGTAACTCCCAGTTTTAAGCTTTGAACAGTAGTTAGTTTAGCACCTGAGCCTCCCCCCCTCCCTGCAGGTAATCAGTAAAACAGCCTATAAACTGCATGTGTCAGTAAACTGGGTGTATGAATTTACTAATGATTCTACAAGTGATTCAGTTGTTAAAACAGAATAAAATGAGTAATCTGTGATAGATCAAACCTCTCCAGTTTCATGCCATGGAAGAGCCTGTGCCAGAGTTCTTCATATGCTTCAGGAGACCAAGCTGCACAGATATTCTCTAAAGAAAAAAAACAACCCCTCAAAAAATAAGAAGCAAAAATCCCAAACAAACTTTTCCCCCTAAGAAAACCCTCACAAACCAACAAAAACCCTAAAAAAAGGCCAACTCATAAGCAAGCCGATCTTGGTGCTTGAACTTAATTGACAAGTGCACTGTGGGAGACAAAGAGTAAACCTCTCTGGCAGCAGTGATTTGCTTGGAGTATATAAAAAAGGTAGATTAGTTTCTTGTGATTTGTGGCTGTGCCATAGATTTCAAATTCATGTAACATGTCAAGATTGGGGATCAGCTATTTAGTGTTTTTGAGATGTTTTAGTGATGGTAGTGCTAAAGGACAAAGATTACACATTGTCCATAAGGTAACTGGTGAAATTCTGTTCTGAATGGAAGATACAGCAGAAATCTCTCTGAGTTAGATGGCTCTTAGATTCAAGTGCACAGGAAGATTTACATGCGTGTTTTCTGGCTCCTGGAGGCAGTATTTCTGTGCAGAGCTTTACTTGTTTTGTATTTTGCCCTGTGGTGGTGCATGCTTTATAGTAACAGTGGTAACATGTTAGAAACTAGTACATGAAGACTGGGTCTCTTTATCCCATGTGCTTAGGCTATTTTAGATGGTGTTCTTGCAATTCACCTGTGAGTGATCTTGACTGTTTAAGCTGAGTTGCACCATTGGGGTATTCAAAATTGCATAAAGAGGAAGAAAAATAAAGGGAGAGTTAGAAGGGGATTACTTAAGCAGTGTTTCTGCAGAAGGCTGAAAGTGAATTTAAATGGAGCCTTAAAAGTAGAAATGAAACTGGATGATGGGTCTATAAGTTTGGGAAGCCATTGCTGGAAAATCTGCTTGTATTTGTAGTGGTAGTTTTACTGAGGGGGTAAAATAGTCTAGTGTCAAAAAAGAGGAGCTTAATCCTTGCAGATTTAGGGAATCGGTCTTCATTTTAAGTTTGAGATTAAAAACCATTTTCTGTGATGTACCTAACTGCAATCATTCTCAAGCACTGTTGTTTCAAACACTGCATGTCCATGTGTCATGGGTTATTTTTAGGCTGGAGTGGTTCCGTTATTAAACTCTCTGGCCGGAGGTTGAAGAGCACTTGATGTCATTTCAGTGAATCACATAAGGTGATTCCTGAGGTCGAAAGAGACTTTTGGAGATCATCTACTACAAGCCCCCTACTCAAATCAGGGGCCAGTCAAGATCAGGTTGCTCAGCGACATGCCCAGTCAGGTTTTTAATATAACTAAAAATTAATATAACTCTACATTGTCTCCAGACAGCATTTTATTCCTTCTTTCATTCCCTTTTACAATCTAGACTTATGGGGGGAATAAAATGAGGCAAGAAGAAGCTGTGAAGTTAGCAAATATTTGTATGAAAAGCTTGCTTTGTTTTCTGTTCCCATGAGTGAGGTCTTGTTTCCTTGCTTTGTCTTTAAAAACCTGCTGATGAGCATGCAAAAGCATAGGAAATTCATGAGGCCTGAGAGAAGTCAGATTATGTCTAATAACTAAGTAAGGAAAAGAAATAACTTGTCTGAATTAGGGGATAAGGTGCTCTTCCACAAGCCTTCCCTGGGGTGAGTGCTTGTACTTTCTTACACTATGAAGCCCTTTTGGTCTCTGTGTCCATAGCCAAGGGGAGTATGAGTCTGAGACAGAGAGGATATGTGGTAGCTTAGGGCAGTCTATGTGTGTGACAAACAGTAGTTTTGTAGGCTGACTGCTTGAAAACACGTCTGTGATATGGAATAACATAACCTATTCCAGCAGAAACTGAATTAGTACCAAATTAATTAGAATTTTAAAATTAAATGTAATGTGTGGGCCAGGAATCAATTTAAAATATGTTCCCAGCAGTAAATCCCTTAGGATTAGTCATGTCATCATTTTTATGAGCATAAAAATTGTCAAAATGCTCTCTCTATTTTTAAAAAATTATTTTGTTTGCATTTTCATTGAGGTGTGTGCCTATTGGAATGTAGACTCCCTGTGTGCCTGTATTACATCACAGGTGTTGGCAACATGGTTTGCATGTAGATAAACCCTTTGAATAGTCTAAAATTATTTTACGAGTCACTACTTGGAAATATCCTTGTTTTTCTGAAAGTGAAGTCCATAATTATACTTGTTATACTTGCAAGCTCCTATAGATGTCTTTTCTTTTCAGAATCATGCCCAAGGAGGAAAAAAAGTTGTACAGACTGATGAATGGCGTAAAGGCTCTGTGGAGGAAAGGCTGGAATATGCTCTCATAAAGGTGAATCTGTGCAGAAAACTGTTGTACCAATCAGCACTGAGATAAATGATCTCAGCTCACATCTTAAGGGAAATACTTGGCTTTAAAAGTTCTTCAGCTACCATTTTTTCACAAGCTATTAATTAAAAATTAATTATAAATGCAACAGAGAAAACTGTAGAGGTGTGTCTTTAAGCTTTAGAAGTTGAACGTTTGACCCTTAATATTTTATTCCACTGGTGTTGGTAGAAACATACTGCTTTTACTTTGGAAAACACTCCTTTTATTTCCTAGGGCTTTTTTTGGTCCTTCAGTCGTACTGCACTGAATGGCACTTGCACTGCGAAAGCAACCTTTGAGTTCTGGGTTTTTCTGATGACACAGTTAAGAAAAAACGAACAAATCTGTTAATACCGGGAGCATGCTGTGAATAAGTTTATCTGCCTAAGAGCTGCCGTGTTTTGATTCATAGGAAAGCCTATTTTCAATACACATTTGAGGTATTTTTAAAGGCTATCATTATCTACAGTATCTATTTGTACTTTCTTTATGGGGTTTTTCTGGGGAGAAGGCAACTAAATAAAAGTTGTATTTCTAGCAAGATAAAAGCGTCTCTTTTTTTTTGTCTCAGGGCATCGAGAAGTATGTCACTGCAGATACAGAAGAAGCAAGATTAAAGCAGGAAAAATATCCTAGACCTCTAAATGTAATTGAAGGGCCTTTGATGAATGGCATGAAAATTGTTGGTGATCTTTTTGGTGCTGGAAAGATGTTTCTGCCTCAGGTAATGAGAAAACAATGTCATATATTTTCCTACTTTACAATGCCAGCATTACAAAATGTAGCCAAAACATTCTGTACTGCCTGTTTTTTTCAGATAAAGCAAAGGAATTGTAAAAATTCAGGTACTGCTGAGAAGCAGCCATTTTCTTATTCTACTTTGGAACTTGACTTTCTTTGTGTATGATTATGTTAGTTTCTGTTCTTCCTGAGTGTTTGTGCTTTATTTGAAATGCAGTTTTAAGTCTTAGCCCATGAAGCAAGAAAGAAGAAAAGCCCAAATAAAATTTACTGTGTTTAGCACCTTCCAAATCTGGGCCCATCTGTAGCTTTCAGTTCTGTTGTGAGTGGTCTGGGAGGCTGTGCTGTGGAAGAAAGTGTTGTGTGTAGAGCCTTAGCCCAGTAAGGCAGCCTGCTGCCACAGAATGATCTGAAAACTGTCACCTGGGGCTGCAAATGAAGTTTTATTTATTGCCTGAATGAGAAAGCTTAAAGAAGACTGAGGTCATTCCTATACCTGGTCTTTTTTTGTTTATTCTGCCCCCACTTTTATCTGTGCAGGTGATAAAGTCTGCTCGAGTTATGAAGAAAGCAGTTGGCCACCTTATTCCCTATATGGAAAAAGAAAGAGAGGAAAGGAGAGCCAAGCAGGGCAGCACAGAAGAAGAGGCAAGATGCAGTCCTTTGTGCTGTAGCTCTTTCGTAGAATGCTGTGACAAATATAGGAACTATTTGTTAGTATTTACATATATTATACTGGAGAGTTGATGCAGTTGTATGGAAACTGACAATCTCAGCATAATTTGAAGTAGGTTTGAAATTCATAAAGTGCAGATTTTGTGGAACTCTGGTGTGTGCCTAAGTCCACAAAATTTTCTGAATGATGCCAATGAGCCTTTGTGGGTGCTTTATGTCAGTGTTACTAATTTCTTGTATTTTTACAGGCATTTAATTCTGGTGTTATTTATTCTGTCTTTATGGCACATTTTGCTGCTTGCTTCTAATACTTCTGCCCTTAGTGAACTCTCTAATTTTCCTTTAAAATTTTTAATGATTCCTAATTCTTTCTCTGAAATCTTCTTGCAGTGTATTTGCTGTGCATCTGTTGTATGATTGTCCAGCATAAATGTAACAAATACAGCAAATAATTTGGAAAGAAAAATCTCCTGATAATTAAACCTGGCTGATCTTAATGAAAGAAGGAGGATGCATTGTCTCTTCTCCCATGTTCTTTCTGGATGTGAAGGTGTCTTCTCTCCTGTATCTCAAGCAAATCTGTTCTCTGGCTGACACAAATCACCTTTTACTTCATCATCTCTCTCCAGCTCATGCTGTTCTCATTTAATTCAGATGACAGTGCTGGTATTTGGCACCCTCTGTTTTGTTCTGATGTGGTTTGAAGTTGTATAAAATCACTACCCCATTGATTCCATGAGCAGTGGATTAGGATCTTCTGTGAACACTCTGGCACTTCATTCTCGGCTAAAAACAATTGAAGTGGAATATGAGAGGTTTGAAAAGAGATAGCAGACACTCTTTAAGAGAGTGAGTGAGATGTTCTGTGTGGCTGAGGAGAGCAGGAGGGAAAAGGCAGCGCTTCTGTCATCCTGCTTTCTCTGCTTTCTGCTGGGGAAGAGATGTAGTGGCTTCCTCTTAAAAAGACATGTCACTGTATAGAGAAGCAATGAAAGAGATAAAAGAGCTGCATCTATTCCCAAAGTACATTGACTTGAAGGAAAACTATTTGCAGACTCTGGTAACTGATCTGTCTGATGTTACCCAGGCCACTGTACTCTCCAGGACAGTTTTAGTCACAGACTGCCAGGAAATGCAGAGCGTTGATAGTTACATTTGAGGATAAATAGTTGTGGCTGTGGGTCTCTATCAAAGATGAAAAGTAAAGAAGGCTTTTGGATGTATGCCCAGAACTTGAGGACCTCCTTGCTTAAGACAATTGAAATAAGTGTGCCTTAAATAGGGTTTATTTAAAGTGGTATGTACTGTTACCCATGTTGTTTGCTACCCATCAAAAATTTTTTTTCATATGTGCAAAGCCAATTTTGTTTTTGTATCAATCACTAATTAAATAATCAGTAATTATTAGGTATGGTTAGGTATAATACCTAATGTGGGGCAACATGTTTTGTTCTTCTGCCAGTCCTTGATTAATCTCTTTCTCCTTTTTTCTCTTGCATTCCAGCAGTGTCTTTTGAGCTGCAGAGTTTTCTGTTGATGTACTGAGATGTCTGATTTACGGACCTCCATTTTGCTTCCTCTGTTCTCTAGCCTTCTGTAAAACAGAAGCACTGGGGAGACATTAGATTTTAGTAAACAGCAACCTTGGTGGGGATCCTGGGATTTTATTCAACAAATGTGTTAGAACCACAGGAAATACTAATATCACCCTTGGTAATATATCAAGATTTTTAAACCCATAATATTGCAACTACAAAAGCAGTGTAGGTTCATGAAATAGAGAGCTACTCTATATGTCCAGAAATATCACATGCTTCATAGAAGGATTCAGTCATCCAGTTCTGCCATGTGTGAAAGAGATGAGATATTATCTGGAAAAATCTTTTGTAGTTTCACATAGAATACGCTCAGGTTTCCACTTTATTTAAATTCTCTGCAATTTATGTAGTTGCTTACTGGCATCTGATACTGCCAGTATATACTACTGTTACAGCCTGGAGCTGTTCCAAATGACACAGTGATTATACAACTGAAAAGGTATTGCCAAGTCCTGTGTCCTGCTGGAGAACTGCTGTGGGAAGTTCCACTCTTGTGCTGCTGGCAGCACCCTTTGTCAGGCTGAATGCCATCTAGCCTAGGACCTGCTTGTGACAGAACAGCTTCCCTTCTTCAAGTTGATCCTTCTTCAGCCTGTTTGTTCAGCTTGGGTAGTCTGAAGTAGCCTGTTCACTGCACTAAAAACTCCCTTCTTATTTGTGTTCCATAAAAATGAGCCTCTTCTGCTTTTGCTAATTCTTCTAATTTCCCTTCTAAGTTTGCTAATATTCAGTTCTCAGCATTGCATCAAAAGATTGATCTCAATGCACAAACAGATGTGTAATTATAAGTATTCATACCCTTTTACTCTAAATGTTTAATCTCTTTATTGGCAAGGTGTATATTTGGAGCAGAAGTACCTTAGGAGTTCAGTTACAGCACTGGAAAAAATGCTTTCCAGATCTGAAATGGTTTTATCTGCTGTTCTGTTTTTTCAAACACAAATTTTTGAAAAACATCCATGCATTTTGTAAGAATAATTCATGTGCAAGTTTCTGTTATCTGAATCTTTTAAGATGGTTTTTAATACTTACTGTGTTACCTGTATGGCCCTTTGCAGTTACTTGTACTGTAATAGAAGTCTGGGTCATGGATTAGGATTGCACTGTTGAAGGATGTGTTCAAACATACCAAGGCTTCTGAGTAATTTAACTCCTGCTACTTCTTCAATTTTCAGGATCCTTACCAGGGTACAATAGTACTGGCAACTGTGAAAGGAGATGTACATGATATTGGCAAGAACATTGTGGGAGTTGTTCTGGGCTGCAACAACTTCAGGTAAAGAGACATTAGGCAGCTGGGAACACAACTGTAAAAGGGTCAGTAATTAGTATCTCTCCGTAGCTGCAGCTGTCGTGATAACAGAGCTGGGCATTTCTTGAGAATTGTCCTCTGTTCCCCAGGTTGTGATTGGGAGCACAGATCATAGCAGCTATTACTAAATGGGGAGGCAAGAGGGAGTACTGTGTCCTCCTTGAATACTGTTTTCCTAGAAAATTGACATCTGAGGTGATTCTGCAGTTTAACATCAATTGGAATATAGATGAGAACATCAATTTTTGTGTTTGTTTTCTATCAGTTAAATATAATAACAGTGATGTTTCTATAATGTCTGAATAAATCAGATATGACAATTGCAGTAGGCAATACTATATGTGGGTTGTCTTTGGGAAAAATAGTCTTGTAAGATTTAAATGAATCTTGTAGTGGGTTTTTCATGTTGTTGTTGTGTTTGGGAAAAATAGTTTTGTAAGATTTAAATGAATCTTGTAGTGTGTTTTTCATGTTGTTTGTTAACGATGAGGTTTTAAAAACTTGCTGAGGTATGTTTTCTTAAATAAGAGATGAGATTCTTGTTCTGTTTCTGAACTTCAAAACTTAGAACTTCAAGAAGAGCCAGATCTTTCTTTCATGGCCTGTGTATGTGCAGAAGGGTTGGCAACAATGTTGGAATGAATGGTCATGTTTCCATCATTGTTCTTTTCAGGATCTGTCAGACATTGTGCAAAGCTGAATTTGGTTTGAACTCTGTCTTACTGTTTATTCCTTTAGTTTAGTTTTGACTTTGGGTTGTCATTTGCTCTAAAAAGAGCCAAAATTATCCCTTTATTTTAAAACACACAGTGTTGAAGTCAGTAGCAGTGCTGTACATATGCAATATATTCAATTTAATTTCTTCTTGAAATTCTGTTGATTGGATTTAGGCTTTCTTGAGCTTTGTTTAGACTTACTGAAAGGAAGCCATAGTGTTCTCTGTCACCGTGAGTATGAGTGAGGCTGAAATCAGCAGGCTGGGGTGATTTACTTGAAAAAGAAAAACCTTGGCAATTGCCAGGGTTAATAGGAATAAAATACTAACAAGGAAAGTTCAGTGCCCTGTTTCATAAAATGTATGCTTCAATAAGGCAAACAATCTTGCTGTAAATCGTCTTATATTCCTGATGTAAGATATGATGTCCACAAAACATTTTTGTATTATCCAGATACCTTCAGAAATGCTACTGCTGTGGGTAGCCTGGTAGGTGGCTCAGCACCACACAGCTATTCACTCACTTCCACCCAGCCAACCTCAGTGAGATGGGAAAAGAGGAAAGAAAGAGAGCATGAAAAATTGTGGGTGGAGAAAGTAAGAAAATGGTGGGTGGAGAAAAGTGTTTAATAACTGGAGAAATGGAAGACGAGAGAAAGAAAAAACAAGTGATGTAAAGGCAATCCCCTTGTCACCTCCTGTGGACAGACTGGTGCCTAGCCAGTTCCTGAGCAAATCTGGCTAACTTCTGCTAAGCCCCTTACTCTCCCTTTTTATTGCTGAGCTTGACTTCATGTGCCATGGAAGATTTTTTTGGTTAGCTTGCCTAGTTGTGTCTACTCACAATCTGTTCCTTGGGATGCTAGAGAAAAAAACAGAAAAGGCCTTGATGCTGTGAAAACATTGCTCATCAAGAGTTAAACTTTAATTTGCAGTATTGTTCTGGCCACAGATCTAAAACATAGCACCATACCGGCTGCTGTGAAGAAAATTAGCTCACCTCAGCCAGACTTAGTGCAACCACAAAAATTTTTTTTTAAAGAAAAAAAGCTCTTCTTACACTTGATTTTTTTAAACTATGCCATCTGGAACTCTTACTGAAAATTTTGACAGATCTAGAGGTATTTCCTAAATAAAAATTCCCCAGTTTCCCAGTTCCTAAAAGATCTTAAGAGAAACAAACAAAAATATCAATCTTAATATCAATTTGTAGGTAAGTTATTTACAGCAAGAGGAATGTATTTGCCCTGAAGCAGAAATTTGATTTGTTATTTAAAGGATCTTGTGTCATCTCCTTTCTTTCCACAGAGTTATTGATTTAGGAGTCATGACTCCATGTGATAAGATATTAAGAGCTGCTGTTGAGAGCAAAGCAGGTATAGAGACTTCATTAGTACTTCTGAATTGTTTGATTTTTAAATCTCATTTTTTATTCCTGCTTATTGCATTCCTGTACTGTCTATGATTTGATCACATTATCTTCAGAGGAATCAGAACTTCTGATTTATGCATATTAATTATTTAGCATTTGGCACTTCTGTGAAACAGTCTGAGGAGCTGAAACACAATATCAAAAGGACAATTCCAAGAGACATGTTGTAGTATTTGTTTTACAGATGGATAAATGGAGCCTGGAAAAGGTCTAAGTAACTTCTTGTTGAGTCTTAAGTCATTAAAAGAACTTGGCATTTGGCCTGCCAGATCAGCGACAGTGAAATCAGGAATGAGTTTTTCTAATAAATAATGAACTTCCTGAAAAAACTTGCAGTTGCTTTAGAATAGTCTTCTGCATCTTGGGAAAGATGAATTGTGTTAAACATAGGTGATGAAGTTTGAAAGCACTTGTTGTTTCTAAGAGTAGAACTTAAAATTATTTTGTCTTACTTCCCTCCTCAGTGCTGAACTTCTGAGATTTGGAGCTTGCTAATCAAAAGGGCTGTTTATTTATTGCGGAAACTAGAGCAGTAGGTGTTCAGCAGCTGTGAAGACTAAGAAATCTCTTAAACTGGGGATTTGGAATTGCTGTCATTCTTGGAGAGCTTTCACTTCCTAATTGGATCAAACCTCCCTTCTAGACTAGTGACTATCCTGCTTTTTATCTCATTATTTTCTATCTGATGCATGAAGCTATCCGATGTATGAAATAAACTTCTCTGTACTAATTTCTGTGTCTTTCTAGAATGGATTGGCTAAAAGTTATGTGCATGTGTGTTTGTAAATTTGCAATAGATATAATTGGCCTGTCTGGTCTCATCACACCATCTTTGGATGAGATGATTTTTGTCGCCAAGGAAATGGAGAGATTGGCAATAAAGATTCCTTTGCTCATTGGAGGAGCAACTACTTCTAAGTAAGATATCTCGGTTGGGAAGATGGGCAACTTATATGTGAACAGTGTTAACTAGTGAAAAAGAAAATTTTTAGACATTTCTTTCCCCCTTCCTCTAATTTTTCTGCAACACACATACTGATATGTGTGTTGCATAGTATTAATATTCACCCTAAGATTGACTGTTATTTCATGTTTTATCTTAAAAGTTTAATTTTTGCAAATGTATATTATATGTGGAAATACTGTGTTTTCTCTAAAAGTTCTTGCACATATGCAAATAGATATAGTTATGTTCTTCTAAGGGATTGAATGATCTATTTTGATTCACCAAAGCATTTTAAAAATGCAGGATTTCAAGACTAGAAATGGCCTTGTTGATATCAGGGAGCTATTGTTGTTAAGGAAGTTACTGTATTTTCCTGTATCACTGTTCAATGCAGTGATGACTGCGTTGAGCCTCCAGTGCTGCCCAAGCAGGCTGGTAGGGGATAAAGCTCCACTGCTTGCCTTGAAGTACTTTCATGTTGATTTTGATGGACTGAGCTGTTAAAATCTTGTTCTCTCAGATCTGTTCAAATGGAATAATGCAGCTGCTGTGATTTCCTGAAGACCATGTTGACAGCTCAGTGACACCTAGTATTAGCATTACCGCAGATGTGTTCTGGGCATGTATAACAGCCATGGGTCACACTTTGCTGACTGGTTTGTCTACAATATACTTGAGGAGGTGACAGCTCAGAAGACTGTAGAGGTCATTCTTTGTGTAACTAAAAGCAGTGAGCAGTGTTGCTTTCTTTATCAGAGCAACACATACTGCATTTGGTATTTTTTGCTTTAGCATATCATCTCATAATTTGATGGACAGTGGAGAGTAGGATCACTACCTGCCTTTATTGTTCCTGCATGTATAATGGAAGGTTCACTGTATTCCTTTTCTCCTTTTCCATATGAGCCTCTTCCTATTGCTTTGATACTGAGAACAAATGTGGAGGGCTTTTTCTTATTAAAAAAAAAAAAAAAGAAAAAAAAAAAGTAGGGAGAGGAAAGTCAAGGGAAGGCTTTATTCTAAGTGGAGGTCTTAGGAGAGCCTTTTCAGATCTTCTCAGTGTTTTCACCCATGGCATTGTGGCCTAGTAATTGATGTCAAATAACCAGCATCAAACAATTATGCAGAATTTATCCACAGAGAGGCATGTTGCTAACAGGGAAACAGTGCTAGTTTTATCCTTGAATATGGAAATTACTAAAATATATATATATACTTTTGAGTACTAAAATTAATTTTATTAATGTATATAAATATATATGTGTACATAGCCCAGATACAATGCAATGTCTATAAAATATATGTCCAGTAAATGTACTGTCTATGGAAGATTGGATTCTTAATGTAGATTTAATGTTACTTTCCTAGTCTTAAATTTAACCTCTCATACGCATTCCTAAAGGTTGTGTATCTGTCAGTGATTGCTAATGAAGAACCATCTGCATTTTTTTTACTGCAATAAATAGGCATTGTTATTTGGAATAAGGAGATCAAGAGTATTTGGAAGAGTGTACAGTGAGGTTAGTTTGAAAGACAGAGAGAGAGGCTGGATTTAGTCTCCAGAATCCACACAATAGTTTCTTCATAATTTACAGTAATGATGATTTTTGCATTTTTATTATGCTATTTTAGTAAATAGCTGAGAAAGAATGCTTATTGTTTCTTATTATGCTACTTTGGTGCTGAGAAATAATGATGACATTCTCATTGCCATAAAATTCACTTTAAAAAAAATACAAAGGTTAGCATGTAGTGGTTGATACAGTGCCATTTTAGGACCGTATCTTCTTTTGTTTCCTTTGTCTGTTTCTATCAAAACAGAAGAGATACTTTTTTGTAAAAAATAGAGCTGCCAAGATGAAAAATGCGTCTCCTAGAAGCAAATCCAGGGGATGCTGAAAAGTTGTTTACACAGTTGTGTTGCACAGTCATGATTAAACCTCCATGTCCAAGTGCCTTAAATATTTGACAGAACCTGAAGAAAAAGTGGATATTACCTTTGTTAGGGAAGATTGCTTCCTGGGCTCTGATTTAAGTTTAATTTTAGAAAAGTTGTTTGACCTTGGCATACAAGAAAGCAAATTATAAGGCCTTTGTTCCTACACTTACTTGTAGGGTTTTGGTAGGACTCTGAGCAGAGCTCATTCTTGCATCACTAGAAACTGTTAGCAGTGTTACTGTCTTTATCAGAGCGGCACAGATTGTAGCAGACCTATTAAAGTCTGTATTTTGTAGCTTCAGCAAGTAGTCTCATAATCTGAAGGATGTGAAGAGAAGGGTGTGACTCATTGCACCTGTAGTTACAATGCAAAGTTCACTGCATCATCAAGGTGCAAGTTTGTAATATTTATTGACCATTGGCAGAATTTGTTCTTTAGCTATATAGAGAACTTGTGCCTCTGATTTTGAGAAATGGAATAATCGTCTCTGAATTAGGTTAATGCTAATCCATAGACCCAAAAATTAGCATGTGGAAGGAAAAAATGTAAGATGAGCAAAAAGGACTTAAGAAATTGTTAGTTTTGGTAGGCAAAGTTTGGAATATTCTTACTGATTTCTGAGACTCAAAACTAATGAGTTGGTGATTTTCATTCAACTGGTAAGACATTGAGGGAATGTGAGTTGGCACATTATTTATGAAGTGTACTGAGACTCTTTGAAGAAAAGTGTTGATATACCTGTTATTAAATCTGTGTTTAATGATTCATGGATAGCAGATGGATGAATAAATTTCTTCCTTTGAAGTTCTGGTCTATGCATTAAGTCAGGATTTATTGACTGGGGATTTTGTCTGCTTTTTTTGTTGATGGGTTGCTTGGGTTTTTTTTGTTTTGTTGTTTTTTTCCTTTAGTTATGAAATGCTCACTCTCTTTCTTTTTCATTAAAGAACACACACAGCTGTTAAAATTGCCCCACGATATAGCGCACCTGTAGTTCATGTCCTGGATGCATCCAAGAGTGTTGTGGTTGTAAGTTCTAAATTATAGTTTCTTGTCCATGCAAAGATATATGCCCTGTTTTTCTGTTGTCCTTTTCATCCTTTTCTCTAAGACTTGATGTTGTGGCAGAAAATTAGAAGGGGTACATCAGAGACAAGTTTCTTAATTATATTTGCTTCAGCTGTTTTGTGCTGCCACATGGTTCTCAACTGGCTTGTGACAGTTATTGTCACTGGGCACTTTTATTTAAATGTCCATTACTCTAGTGAGGGTGACGTTCACTGAGTCCTTGACTGTAGTTTTGTAGTAAAAACTGATGGAGTTATATGTGAACTGCTATTCTGGCTAATTTGTATATATTTCTGACATTAGTTAGATAGCAACATTTGTACTGAGAAACGTGTGGCTGGAGTTTTTTGGGATGGATTTTCTTTCAGATAAGTGGGTGGTCTTAGCTGGCAAATATGTGGTGGTAAAATGCTGTGTGTTGCTTCTGTGGCTATTCAGTCTCTGAAGTTTTGGAGTATTCTCCTCTCAGATCTTTCCAGAGCTATTGGCTCTGTTAATGTTACCTGTGTAGTAGGGCAGAGATCTCAGTAACAATTGTAGTGTAAACATGGCTGGTTGGAATTGTTTGAATGTAGGTTGCAGATTATTGGTAAGACTTAATTTAGTGTTGCCAAGAGAGTCCAAAAGACAGGTTGCCTAGTCTGAAATTCATATTCTGTCCTTACCATAGTGTGTTACATGATGTACTTAGGACTTTTTTCTTCCTGTTCTTTTTAGTGCTCCCAGCTCTTAGACGACAGCGTAAAGGATGATTTCTTTGAAGAAATATTAGAGGAATATGAAGAAATTAGACAAGAACACTATGAGTCTCTCAAGGTACAAATGTAATTGATTATCTTCTTGTTTGAAGAGGTTGGCACTTGCTGTTCAGCTATTATGAATAACTTGCTGTTACTCTTGCTGTTCAGGTCTTTGAAGACCTTCAGGTATATTTGTTTTGATTTACAACTTGCACTAAAATGGATTGAAAACTTCCAGAAGTGCTTATGAAATCAAATTTTCTAACCTAAAAGGCCTTCTGCATGAGTCTTAACGCATGCTTGGCAAATTCTTGATTGTCCTCAATGGGTAATCAGTGGTATCTAGAACTTCCATGGAGCTGGCAGACATGTCATCTTAATCAACCTACAGGAGACCAGCTTTAGCTGATACTGAGCCACACTCTATAGAGAATTTGAAACCACCATGCTTTCCTAATATCTTGGACTTGTTTAGACAATTGATTAGAGCAGCAGGAGAATATCTTTCTCTGCCTGTATTTTGGTGTATTTTGATGTAAAAAAGGAATTTCTGGTGTAGTTGAGAGGAACCAGAAAACTTGTAGGCCAGTTTCATTAGAATCATACAATCAAAAATAATTATCTGCTTGTGAAGTAATCTTACCTTATACTTGGCAACCTGGAGTTGTTGAGACTGAAATTATCTGTTGTTAGATTTATCCTGAAGAGTATTTTGAGTAAAACTCTACCATGAAATCCCCAGTTACAGTTTGTGTCTGAAAGGTGGTGTTCTGAAATTAACCTTTATGTTTATATAGGAAAGAAGATACTTGTCTCTACAGCAAGCTAGAAGAAAAGGTTTCCATAATAATTGGCTATCAGGCCATATACCAGGTCAGCTATATGTTGTTTATGGTTGCTGTGCCTTTATTTTATTTTGTGTATTTATTTTAGATATTTTTTAATAATATTCTGCTTTAAACTTCAGAATATAGCAGTGGAACAGCTTAAGTAAATTGGTATGTCTCAACAGAGATTTTTTTGCATTAATTTGAACATTCTGTTTCTGATTTTTTACATCTCATTAAAAAATGAATTAATATTTAATAAAGATAACTGAAAAAAAATCCCAAAGCAATGAGTTAACCATCATGTAACAACATATAATCAAAGAAAACACTAATGACAGCTTTTGAAAATAGTGTCTGCTTGGCTCATTATATCATGCACCTTACTGTACCATATTTGGGGAATGCATACTGGAATATCAAATTCCTTCTTACACTCTTTCCTACCCTTCCCCCATCAGTTTTTGTACTCTTTTGGTTTTTTTTTTTTAATTACACTAGAAATATAAGCAGCATTCAGGTTGCAGCCTGCAGTGGCATTAACACTGCATTCTGTCATTTCATTTACAAGACTCAACAAGACGCTAATTTTCAATAACTGCTCTTAATGTGTTACAAAGTATTGAACAGACAAAACAAGTGCAAAGCTTGTGGCTTTACACAGATACTTGCTTTTACACTTGTGTGTATCTAAGTGTGTGTGGTGGCTGTAAAAGTTCTTAGAAATTACATAAAAATTTACAGGAATATTCTGCAGTGTCATAGTACATGTCTGTGTGTAGAAAGGAATTGGTAAATATGAAAGGCCCATGAAGTATGTTAGGGAGTGATAAATTGTGTAGGTTTTTTTTTGTTTTATGTCTTGGCCAATATTCGGACTAATTAAATAAGTTCCAAAGTCCAACAGCTAAAAACTATTGATTTATGTGGAAGAACAAAAGCCCTTAATTTTTCTTTTTCAACTTTATATGCCTTTTATGCTATTTTTTTTGATACATTGTAAGTGTGGAGTATGGTATGACTTGGGAAAATATGACTATGAGAATTTTAGAACAGTTAGTTTGGAAGAGGTCATTTTTAGGGGTGGAGGCTGCTGAACATCAGTTGTGCTGCAAGTATAAAAGCAATTTCAAATTATTTTCATCATGTCAGATTGTACTTGTGATTCCTACAGTTAAACCAAAATTCATCGGCACAAAAGTCTTTGAAGATTATGACCTGAGGAGGCTAGTAGAGTACATTGACTGGAAGCCCTTCTTTGACGTCTGGCAACTCAGGGGAAAGTATCCCAACCGGAGTTTCCCTAAGATCTTTAATGATAAAACTGTAGGTGGGTATTGAAATTGCATTTACTTCATGTAACTAATCCTAACAGGCCCAGTGTGCTGCAGTAAGATTCCAAGTGTTTTGAAATACATAGGAGTAGTACAAATACATGCAAAGAATGTCACTGAAATAATTTGTTCAAAGCAACGCTTAATGAACCAACTGTTGGTGTGCAAGGCTGAAAAATAAGTGTGGAAAAGTGCTCAGTCATCTTATTTAGCATTCACCTGTCAAAGCACAGGGAGATATTTCATTAACAACAAATGGCAGCAGAGCACTTAATGTATCTCTGTTCCTGTTGTGGGTGAAGATGGCAAGCTCCTTTTGAAGCTATTCAGTAGGCTTTAAATTACGTGATAAAAATGCATGGGTCACACTGAAAGCAATGTTCTGGATCTGCTACACTGTGGTAATGTAGGTGCACACACCGGGTCTCTTGCTCATTTTATTCTGTGTTCTCTGCCTCTACTAGGTGCTGGCTGAATCATTCTGTGCTTTGTTTGATTTTTTTTTTTCCCCTAAGATACATGTTGTTACAGCCCTATGATCACGCTGCAATCTTCCTATTTGCTGTAGCTGAGAGATTGGACAGTTATGTGGAAAATTAATCAATCTTCAAACAATTCTTAAACTGATTTAGCCACTTCTGAAAACATGCCTTTTCTAAGGCAATTTCTTTTTTTCTTTTGTTTTTAATAGGTGAAGAAGCAAAGAGAGTTTATAACGATGCTCAAGATCTACTAAAAATACTGATTAATGAAAAGAAATTACAAGCCAGAGGTGTGGTTGGGTTCTGGCCAGCTCGAAGTGTTCAAGATGATATCCACTTGTATGCTGTAGAAGAGGCAGTGGGATCTTCAGAACCAATAGCAAAATTTTATGGATTGAGGCAACAGGTACAGTGACAGCACATTTGTTAAGTGACCTTTTTTCCCCCTGAAGTTCAGGAATGTAATAGAAGTACCCTATTAAAATCTGAAAATGGTGAAAATGGTGAAAATGGTTGTTGTAATCTCTCTGCAGCTGTTGTGGTGTCATTTCTTTCAGTAATAACAAGATCCTGTCAGTGATGAGCCAGATCTTTGTATTGTAGTATTTGTAGTATTTTGCATTGTTATAATTGTACAAAATGCTTTGTAGGTTTGACATCTTCAGATATAATGTGCATTTTCTGTTTCAGTTTTAAGATGTCCTAAAGCAGTGTGTTACATAAATTGATCACATGAACCTAACGAACCTTAGTTCTCTAATATCCCTGGATTCTACTTTAGATAAAAAATTCTGCTTCAATGTGTTAATCTTAGACCCAGTTAAAATTTAAAAACCTGGAAAATAAAGCTCAATGGAGATAAGTGTTTCCGATAGACTTATTTTTTTTTTTAAAGTCACTGTATGGAGGGGCTGTTTAGAATTAGTTGGCAGCTAATTTTGATGGAGAGAATCATATTTACTTAGATTTGCATTTAATTTGGTAGATTGAACTTGCAAGATATTCTGCCTCTCCTTTTTCCCTGATTTCTGATTTGACTTCTTCATAGTTCACATATTCAGTCATCAAATGTGGGCAGAAAAAAAATTTAACTACCTACATTTCTGGAGTACAATACTCTGTGAGCACAGTCGTGTGCCAACATTGGCAGAACTGTACTAAGAATTACCTGGCTCTTAAGTTTATCTGTTACAGTTCCCTGAGTTGGATTTAGTGTGTCTTGACAGTCCATGGCAGATGTTTATATAAAATGCTCTCAACAGGCACACAGGCTCAGATATTTCAGAGACTTATGGCTTAGTTAAACATTTTGTTATCACATGTAAATCAGCTTTACTACTCTTTCTTTTCCTGGCTTTTCCCAGGATTTTCCCAAGGAAAATATCTGATTTGATGTTGTTCTTGTAATTACTTTTTATTACTGGAATACTGTTAGTTTCCTTAGCCTTTTTTTTACCTTGTATATCCCAATTATTCAGACTTCTCTCAAGGGTGAAGGTCATGAAAGTCTGTGCATACTGTTTTTCTGGACTCCATGTATTTTAGCTGCATCTCTTTCAGCAGAGCAAAATAGAAGAGAATAATTGTCTTCTGTTTCTTATATAAAATGTTCCTTTTAGTACACAGAGTTCTCTCCATGACATTGACACTAATTAAGGATGTGATATAAATCTAAAAGTTAGAGATGCATGTAATATTTTCCTCAGCTCTAAAAATTGCAAATAAACCTTAAAATTAACATAAATTTCACCTGTGAGGGAAAAAGGATATTTCTTTAATTTTATGGTACTTTCTGTAACCTTGTAGGTTAATAGACAATTCTCTCTGTTTTTCAGGGATGGAGTATTTTATTTGCTTTTAAGATGCAGTTGGGAGTGGGTGAAACACATTGCTAAAATATTGTCACAGGATTAAAAAAAATGAATCTTCAGCTAAGTGATAGCCATTAAATATCTCTCCTTTCTCTGTAAGTTGTGTAGATTTACAAGAACTGTGCCACCTCTTAAATAGCAATCATGCTTCCACAATGAATATACTGATATGGTTCAAGATTTCTTTTTTGGTGCTCAGGCACCTCTTTCTGTTACCTTTCTTCCATTTTGGAAAAGGATTCAGTATAATTCCCTATTTCACAGGATCAGTTAGGTTGGAAAAAGACCTCTGAGATTGAGTCCAACTGACGACTGAACAACTCCATGTCAATTAGACCATGGCATGGAGTGCCATGTCCAGTCCTTCCTCAAATACCTCTCAGGATAGTGACTCCACCACCTCCTTGGGCAGTCTATTCCAGCATCTAATCACACTTTCTGTGAAGAAATTCCTCCAAATGTCCCTCCCCTAGCACAGCTTAAGACTGTGTTGTCCTGTTCTGCTAGTTCTTACCTGGGAGAAGAGACCAGCCCCCACCTGGCTACAGCCTTTGTTCAGGTAGTTGTAGAGAGCAGTAAGGTCTCCCCTGAGCCTCAGTTTCCCCAGCTCCCTCAGCCACTTCTCATAGGATGAGTGTTCCAGACCTGTTACGAGCTTCATTGCCCTTGACTGGACTTGCTCCAGCACTTCAATGTTCTTCCTTGGTTGGGGATCCCAAAACTGAACACAGTATTCAAATGCAGCTTCACTGGTGGCTGGTACAGGGGGAAGAATCACTTCCCTGGTCCTGCTGGCCACACTGTTTCTGATACAGGCCAAGGTGCCATGGGCTGTCTTGGCCACCTGGGCACCCTGCTGGTTCGTGTTCAGCTGGATATTGACCTGCACCTCCAGGACCTTTTCCATTGGGCCACTGCCGTTTGCCCACTTGAAATTTGCTTAGGATTCAACTTTCCAGTAGGAATACATACATTTTTTTGTATTTGTGTATGATTAGTAAAAAGTCTGTATCTTGGGTGCTGTTTTGTCTGGATTACTGAGCACATAGTTTGTAGCATAACTAGGAGTATTTATAGATTTATAACCATTCTACAATGGGAGTTGCTGAAGAATTCTTCTGTTTGCACATCACCCATCAGTTTTTGTAACAAATGTGGAATCTGTTACAGGTAGAGATGAAATATTCCTCCTTTTACCCAGTTGTTGGCATAAGAGTATTCCTTACTTCATAGTAATTTTTTTTTGCAGTGTAAGCTGTTAAATCTTAGGAGCTGTAAATAGAAGCAAAATGTGTGTTCAGTGCTGCATCTTTCGTCTTTGGTGTTTTGTTCTCCAGTGGTCCAAATACCCTCAGAGTAAGAGAGGTGATTTTCTTCTAATTTAACTATAGGAAAACTACCATGGCTAAGGCCCTAAGCCCTTTAGTCTTAAAAATACTGGTATTTAGCTTAATAGTACCCTAATTATGTATTTTAAAATGTTCTGATTTATTGCATTATGTTACTTTAGGCTGAAAAGGACTCTACCTGCACAGATCCATATTACTGCCTCTCTGACTTCATAGCACCACTGGATTCTGGCATTTGTGACTATTTAGGCCTGTTTGCTGTGGCCTGCTTTGGTGTAGATGATTTATGCAATGAATTTAGGAAACAGGATGATGAATACAACATCATAATGGTGAAGGCTCTCGGTGATCGATTGGCAGAGGTATGACGTTTTATCACGTTTCCTTGCAACTTTCAGCAAACGTAGAGTCTCTTCAGTACAATGCACGTGGGGTAGCTCTAGCTGGGGACTTCAAGCTGTAGCAGGGTTTCTGAAATTATTATTAATTAAGGGCAACTGGTGCTGGTAAAATCACATAAGCTGCAGGAGCAGTTCAGAAAAGCTGTTGCCCACTTTGAACTAGAGGGAAGGTCCTCTGCTAAAAGAAGCAGCAGCACATACTTGTATCTGATCCTAGCATGAGGGCAAGAATGATGTAGCCTTCCATAGGTAGATCTGGGCAAGACACCCAGATAGTCAAGACCTAATGACCTCAGTGCTATAATGGAGCGTCTATACCATAGGTTAATGAATTTTGTCTTTTTTGGGTTACTTGTCCACGTCTTTACCTCTTTGAAGAAGAACAATCAGAAAACTACTCTCTACCAATAAGAGAAGTACCTGAAATACTTGAATTAGCAAAATAAGTGTTTCATGTGAATTTTAATGCTTTCAAAGTCTCACCTATATTAAGAGCTCTCTTGAAAATGAAAATGGGAATGCAAGAAACATCTATAATTGTTCATCTTAATCAAACAGCTATTGCATCACTCTGTACAAAGTAAAAAAAAATAAATAAAAAAAAATTCATTCTATCCCAAGGCCTTTGCTGAGGAGCTTCATGAACGAGTTCGAAGGGAATTCTGGGCTTACAGTAGTAGTGAGCAGCTGGATTTCTCTGGCCTACGCAAAATTAAATACGAGGGAATTCGCCCTGCTCCTGGATATCCCAGCCAGCCTGACCATACAGAAAAACTCACCATGTGGAAACTTGCAAACATTGAGGAAACAACAGGTAACTCAGCTTTACTAAGATTCTTAAATTCTTAAATTGCTTTTTATGTGAAATCAACATTCCAACCAAAGAACAAATTGGGTGTTGCAGAACTAAACTGAAGTGCTTCTGGGAATTGCTGTCTTTCCCTTTTTATTCCCATTTTTATTTTGCCTCATTCAAGGAAGAATTTGCAAAACATGCCAGTGCTATTTGGTGGAAGAGTTTTGTCCCTAATTAGCAGATTGCATGCAAACAGGGTTCTGCTGCACAGAAAAAATTTCTGGCATCCTTATGACAGTAGGAAGACATTCCAGAAAAAAACAGGAAAAAAGCCAATTCAGCAGAGTATTTCCTGGTCCACAGGAACCTTGGGATGGTAGTTCTTAAAAAGGGATTAATTCCATTTATTTTCCTCTAATATTTTGCATGTCACATGTTTCACTGGTACTTTCACAATTCCAAAAATACCTTTCTTTGCTTCAAAACCTCATTTGCCATAATGTCCATGTTTTTTCCTTCAAATCGTGGAGTTACTTTACAGTAATTCTAATTAAAGTCTGCAGTATGTTTAAAGCTCTGAGGTTTTCTTAATGGTTAACCAGTGAAAAAAGGGTTTGGTTTTAGCTCATCTGAAAGCTGCTTGGTTTTTCTGAGTTTGCTCAAAGCTGCTCAGTATAAAAAATGGTTTGAATTTGTGCTTATTCTTAATTGAAAGAATAAGAAAATCCTCATTCTCTTTTCCAGGAATTGGTCTAACAGAATCACTAGCAATGATACCTGCCTCTGCAGTTTCTGGCCTCTACTTTTCCAGTCCCAATTCCAAATATTTTGCTGTTGGCAAGATATGTAAAGATCAGGTAACTAACACCATCAATTAGTAGTACTGTTAGAGCATTCAAAATCAGCTTATGAGCAGATATCTCAAAATTTTTGTAAATATTTAAAGCTGGAGTTTCAAAATCTTCATGACATTTTCTGGTCCCTTTGCAGGTTGAAGATTATGCACTGAGAAAAAATTTGTCTGTGGCAGAGGTGGAGAAGTGGCTGGAACCCATTTTGGGATATGATACTGAACAACTGTGATGTTTGTGGATGAACTTCCTTTTTTTACGGTCCATTTGCCAGAAGGAACAAGAAAGTTCTTCCCACTGGAAACAGCTTTCTTTCAGTCACCCCGATACCTTGTCTGAATGTCTTCAATTTTTAATCAAGGATCTGAATATTTCAAATCAAATCTGCCCAGTGCCCTTGGCTTGGGACCATGAATGTATTTAGTTTCTCAGTCACAGCAGCATAGTTTTATTTATTTTCTATTTTTTCACAAAGACTCTAGCAGAGGAGCTTAGGTGCAGGGTGAGATGGGGAAACTGCAAAGCTTTCTTGTTCTCTGGAAGATTTTGAAATCCGGGGAATTTCTCTCTCATGGCTGTGGATATGCATAGAACAGAATTTGACTTCTGTTATTTTAGTGTTTTTTGGCAAGTCCAGGGACAGAAATATGATGTGATTTTTCTGCAAAGTCACAAAACGTTTTATACTGAGTGATCAAGAACAACTGAAGTATAACAAATCTCCTTTTTAAAAATCATCTGCTTAGTGTTTAGTCTTGTGCTTGGGAATGCACATTGTTCTCAGTGGTAGAACTATCAGAATAATACAATCTTCTGGAATAGTATCAGTGATCTGGTTTCACAGAGTACTGTGAAATGGGATGACAGAGCCCAGGGAGTTGTCTGCTTTGTGCTTCCTCTTCTTTCAGCAAGTCACAGTCTGTCTATTCTGTATAAAGGGTACTGGCACTTCTTACCTTACAGTTAATGTTGTCAAACTAATTCATAAACAAACAATTATTTGTACATGAAAATTATGAGAGCAGCATATTTACATATAGATGACCGGAAAGGTTGGAGCTGACTTTTACAAACTTTTTAACCTTCTAGAAAACTGGATTTCAAAAGCAAATAGTATTGTCATATGTAATAGCTAATATTGTAGACGTATTCTTCAGATTTAACTGAGTGTGCTAATTGTGCATAGCTTTCAATAATTTCTGAAAAGTACCTCAAGTATTATTTAAATGCTAATTTAGTAAAATATTATGACAGAACCCTCTCATTTTTTTGGTCTCTAATTGTAAAAAAAGACCAATGTTGTAAGGAAGATGTTCTTTTAATAGTATATTGGAATCTATTAATAGCTACGTAATTTTTGTAATGTCTTCATCTGACTTTATGCTAAAAGAATCATCTGTATCAACAGTTTAATAAAGATGGTGTTATCCTATTAGAATCCTTTAAATGGCAATAATAAAATGTGTGCTATAATCTGAACAGATAATTTCAAAATTAATATGTGCTTGTCCCATGAACCTGAAATTATAGAAGCTGCTTTGGGTTTTTTAAAGTAGTTGCGTGAGTGTATTCTTAACTGAATCTTTTAGAATGGCTCATCCTTTAATGACTTACAAAAATAATTTTGAAATGGATCTCCCCTCCCCCTGCCTCCCTTCACGTCAAGGGACTTGTGACATGTCCTTGCTGAGCAGCTAATTTTTGTAGTGGAAATGGTTTCTCAGTAGAACACTCGTTTGCACTGCCAAAAATACAGTAAGATGTTCTTAATATAAAAAATGATTTGTTCCTAAAATTTGTAGCATGTCAAAATTGAAACCCTCTCTGCTTTGTTTTTGGTAATTGCACTTCTGCTGATCAATTTAATACTTGGAATCTCTCCCCTCCTCTCCGGCATTCTTCCATATTCTTACTTTTGGAAGCAGAGTGCCTTATTAGTCTGAAAATTTGATTGTGTGAATGGGGTCAAAGTTTGACTTGCTCAGCTTGGTTTGTATATTGATTTATTTTCCTGAAATCAGTGGCTGCCACTTCAGTGAGTACAGCTCACAGCAGGAGGTCCCTGCTGTCTAGCAGTGGTGGTCTTACCTGGTGTACAAGCAGGGGGTTTCAAATGGTGTGCAATTACTTTAGCCCTTCACACATGGCATCTCACACACTGTGAAAATCTTTGTTTGCCTGCAAAATTTGTCATTTGGACAATCTGGAATAATTACTCCTTGTTATTATGTACATTTTTTTCAGGGACAATTCCTTTAAAGCTTTCTTACTGTAAATTGTCTGTTGACATTTTGGGTAAGACAAATTTTCATTCTTATCTCCAGAACTAAGGTAAATTGTGAAGCAAAAGAGTCTCATAATTGTACCAGGTAAGGCTATTTTACTTGAAAGACTGACAAGTTTAGAATGCATAAAATATTTTTTGCAGTGCTTTTCTAATTACTATTAACAAAGGTTCTAGATATAAGAGATGATGGAAAACTTAGAATGCTTTGTAAACAACTCTGGTTTAGTTCTTTTGAGTAATTTACTTTGGATACTGATTTTTTTCTTGTAAGTCAGTCTAGCAGTCTGGAGACTAAGTTGTGAGGCATATATATTTTATGACTGTCAGGAGGGAAGACTAACCTTAAACCTGCCCCTTCATTATCAGGTCTGTTTCAGTGCTGCTGTTACTCCTGGGAAGAATCTAGTGCAGCGTATTTTGTCATGAGGGGTTGCTATCAAGGTCAGGTAATTTATTAAAAAAACCCCTAAAACTTGCCTTTTTTTTTTTTTTTTTTTATTTTTCAAGGATTTCTGCATTTTTTGTGAATCTTTTGCTTTCTTTTTTAACTGTGAAAGTTAAACACCCTTTCAGTTAATTTCGGCTTGTTAAAACACAAGTCATGTCAAGAAAAGGGGAATTAATAATAATATGATTATAAAATAATTAATAATATGATTAATAAACAAAATGAGAGGCCTTTAAGGGCCTTGCCTTTTCCAAAAGGATTTGTTTGCTAGTAACTGTGACTGGGCTTCATTAATTTCCTTTTTAAATCTTTGTCTTCTTTACCTGAGTGTCCCTTGAAAAAGTGGATTCAGTGTGTTAAAATGAAGAACAAGAAAAGAAATAAGCCTGTTAATTAGTTCAGGAGGGTGGTTTCCTTACAGAAACAGTAGCACATGTTCTCAGTCACTGGAGAAATGGATTCCTGTGCCCTCAATTTATCATGGCCTTATCACGGCAAAGCCTGTTCAGCCCTGCTACAAAGTTCTTTCATTTGATTGTCAGGCTTCTGTAGGTGCCAGTTTTCAGATGAAGATGCACTGTGAACAGAATGCAAACACATCCACCCTGCTTTCACACAGCATTGGTAAACTGTCCAGCTAAAGGCAGAACTGAAAAACCGGTGGAGTTCGCCCCCATGTTTGTTCTAATAATACCACCATGGCTGAATATTGCGAGTTTCTGACCATGCCACGTGCCTGATATAAATAGCAGTGCAAAGGAGACCTCAGCTGAGATTACCAAACTTGGTGTTTTGGGTTTGTGATTCAACTTCAGCCAGGATGGCAAAAGCAAGCTAGTGATTATCCTTGCTGGCCTGAAGCTGCTGACTGCAGGCCTCCTTTTCTTCCTTGCTGCCTTAGGGCGCCAGTGTGTGCTGTGCCTACAGCTCCTGATCATCAGGCAAAGGGAAGTGATCCCAGGCCAGGGTGGGTGGTTTCTGCCATTCCTTCCTATAGAAAGAGCACAAAGTACGTGGGGGGAGTGTGGGAACTCAAACTGACACCATATTAGTTCTTATCTCATGGTCTTTCCTATCCCATCTCCCTGTCAAATTGGCCTCCTCTTTCTCCTCTTCCCTCCAGCAGTCCTTCTTAGCTGCTTGTCATGTTCTCTATGGGTTTTGCCAAAATGAAAGTGTAGGAGTTCTTTAAAAAAGTTTCTTTTATATCTGGACAAGTTACTGTTCCAGAGAGAGAAGATTTTTCACCTGGCAAGTATTGGACAATATAAATAAAATAGTGCTCATGGTTCTGCCTATAGGAGCCTTATACTGTGCATATGTCAGTCATTAAAAAATAAGGAGAAGGCCACACAACGCTTTAAACTATGCCCTGTGTTTTAACTGCATCTTTAGTTAGATGGTGGTTTTCATCTAGATACCAAAACCAAAATGTGCATTAATTGCTTCCTTTGTCAGTGTGCTGTTTTAAGCCCACAATTAATAATAAGCTGATAGTAAAACTAAATAAAACTAATGTAATTTTCAATTGAAGCATTTTAATGGCATGAACTACTAAGAAGAAGTAAAGAATTTATCTGTACCTTGCTGTTATAACAAATGCTTTTAAAATTCTTTAGGTAGTTGATGACTTAAATATATTATGAAGCGAAATTTATCTTGAGTACAAATTTGATTTAAAAGGCTTTATCACTGCTTTCTAGAAATAGCTGATAAAAAGCATTTACAAGACTGGAAAGTTTGCTGCACTAGCTGCAGAAATTTCTATGCATGTACTACATGTAACAAAAGAAGCTAGAGTAGTGTGGGATTCACAGAGGGTAACTTAATTGCAGAAGAACAGGCAGTTCTTCAGGGAGGAGCTGAAAGATTAAGTGTTATGGCAAACATAAGTCTCTTAAAACCCAGATATTCACAATATTAGTGAATTGCAGTAAATGACAATAAAAATGTTTCCCTTATGTGTACATCAAAGTATAGGAAATGCAATTTGAGAATAATTTTAAAGGAACTTTCATAAATCTAATTAATACTTGGGATTGGTGAGTTGTATTTGCATGTTTCAAAGTGGGAGAAGAGGAGGAAATAATAATTAGGTCATGAATTTGTCCTAGGGTTAAGTTAGAAGCCGCAGGAAAAAGAAAGGGTAGCCCATGTCACGACACCCTCCCCCCATTTTGAAGGTGGATTTATTACTTACATGATTGTTTCTGAAAGGATTCTCTGGCATTCTCTGACTCTGGAAAAATACTGTGAGAAATAAAAATAGAATAGCCAGTTTTTCCCATAGTTTTCAAAAATTAAAACACTGCATCAGGTCTGTATCTGCACATAGGTGTCAGTGCAATTTTGACCCAATAATTCCTTAAGTCTAGCAGATAAAATAGCTCTGGATGTGTAGGTGGAATGGATTTTTTTTCCCTTACTCAATGTGTTGAAAACATCAATTTTTCTTCTCTATGAGAGCACAACTTTTAGGAGATGTTTTGTTCTTACTTTACTTCTTTATATGCTTGGTCTGTACTTGTTTCCTCTTCTCCGGCTTCACCAATACAAGTGTGGAGATGTTACTGAGAGTTCTCTAATGGCCTGTGAGCATCATATGTTTGTGGTTTTTAACTAAAAATACATATTATTTTCAGGTTTTGTTGAATTTCATCAAGGTTCTTGCCAAATAGCTTCTTCCCAGGAAGTGGACAACTTTATTCCTTTTAATCCAGCCATCAGTTGGAAATCTAGGTTGAGGTTCAGAAGCGGAGTGCAAATATGAGGTCTGAAAAAGATGTCAGTTCTCTGTGGTTGGTGGACTCCTTCTGTGCTTCTGTTGCTGCTGTGACCTTGTGAGAACGAGTGTGTTTGTATCTCTCCGCTGATTAGGGCGGTGGTGGGACGGCGAGTTAGGGAGATAAAGCACTGCCCAAAGGACTTATTTAGCTGGCTGTTCTTTGCAGGTGCATGGGTACAATGTGTGCTCCTGCCTGCCTGGTCAGGGTGTATGTTCTACTGCTGTCTCAAGCTTGCCTGTACTCAGCTGCTTTTATTTTAGGAAGCTGCTGCTCGTGAGATCTCCTGCTAAGCACTGCACGAGGCCCTCTGCATAATCGGTCATTTGTAATGGATGGCTTCACAGTAATTATCTGCTGGTACAGTTTTGGCCTTGTTTAATTTTTCTGTAACCAAATAGATGGCTTTCTTCAGGATACTGATGCAGAGAAAATAAACACATTGTTTCTCTAAGGCCCATAAGATCAGATTTTACTATCAACACTTGACCTAGCAACTTTACTCATGTGGTCAATGATTTGCTACTTACGAAAGCATGATCTTGTTTGTGCTTTATTTGGGAAATAAATATAAGCACTTGGGTTTATTGCTTTTACTTTCTTCCAAATATTGTTCCTCACCTCTCAGGTGAGTTTTGATTCAGTTGTTATAATACCAGATATACACATATGAGGACTACTAAAAGAAGACATTCTTAACATGATGTAGGAGTGTACAGGGTACTTACCAAATACCATCTTGTCTCTAAAGGTAAGCATAAGCTGAAGATGCTGTAAAACAGGAGTCAAGAGTCAGCTAGGGGTGCCTGAAGATTTTAGACTTTCAGGTGTTGAATCAGCAGAATTTCATTACATATTGTATTGCATGCTTTGCCTATTTCCATGTCACTATCTCCCACAACTGGAGCCTGCTACTGCATCCTAATTCCTGGCTATTCCACAAGAAGGGTTTGACATGGGTTTTGTTGAAGATTTTTGTGTGCATTTGCAGGATTATTTTTCCAAAAGAGTTGAAAATACCACACTGTAGATAAATGATTCAAATTCTTGAACCATAAAATAATTCCTCAAAAAGTCAACAGGTAGTGATACATTTTTTATTACTTAGTGAACAAATAGCCTGCATTTCCTCAAAGGGAGTGAATATCAGTGAAAGGATACTGTTTTGTGGTACTGTTTTACTGTTTTATTCTCAGTTCTTGATCAGCATTATCTTTCTGCTGTCATATTCATTGCCTGAGAGCTGAAGTAAGCTAGAACACCTCTTAGCAGGTTTTCTAGTGCTGATCCAGCTGGTATTAAAGTGTCTGGAGAAATTGTTACTTCTCCAAAACACCAGTTTGATCAGTTCTAATGCAGTAATCTGGGAAGGATATTTGGTGTTCGAGTCCTGTCGAAAATACTTGAGGACTAACAGGATGTGCTGTTAAACCTCCTTCACTGCTCAATTCCATTGAAATAGATGACTGGGACTAAGAAAGTAATTTTTACTCTCATTCTGAAGCACTTACCTGAGAGAGAGAAAGTGCTACCCTATCAAGCCAGGAATAAATGAACTTTCCAGTCCAGTGTGATTAATGGTAACTATCCATCTCAGGAATGCTTGAGGGAGATTGCCCAGCCAGCAGTGTGGGCATTGATTTTGTTCTGTACTCTGAGTGATGGAAGGTGTTAGAGTGCCTTGGTTCAGCAGATGATTGGCAAATGCTCCAAAAATATTTTTGTGTTTTCAATCCTCCCTCAAACAAATACTGTTTAATAAGAGTTTGAGCTTCACAGTCTTTGATAGTTGCGAATATATGTTGTGCTAACTTTCTATATACTGTTGGAGTTTCACTTGGCCATTTCTTAAACAAGAGCTGCCTTTAAGTTAAACTTCCTCCTTAAATATATGTTTCATCTTGTGTAATACTACAAATATCAGGAAAATCACAGTACTGTCTCATCTTTCGTGCTGTTCGTGCACACAAAATGCTGAGCAATGGCAAGGCAGCTGCTGCAGTATGGTTATTGCTAATCAATCTGAATAAATTTGAGAATTTTATTGCAGTTTCTCTCCACAGCTGTCAGCATGAAGTATACGAAATCTCTTGCTTTTGTAGCTCAAATGAGGCCTGTAATGATGTGAAATTCTTAATGTTATATAAGAGATCTTATCATGTGGTCTCGATCTGTCAGTAAAATATGCCTTGATTATAAGTAAACTGAGATAGTTTTTTCATTTCCTTATGGTACTTTTATTGGCCCTATACTTCTGTGGAACCTTTTTTAAGATTTATCATATTTTTGCTGCTGCTGCTTCCAGTCTTGCCACTGGAGTTTTTACTTGGCTTCTAGACCATTAAAATTCTCTTTCAGTCATGCATATTTTCCAAGTATCTTGGATGTCATACTTAACTATTTTCATATCTTCTGTGGGAAATGCCACCATTTGCAAAGGGCCCCTGCTAAGCCAGCTGCCCTCAGAACTGACTGAGGAGTTGAGGGTGCTGGAAAATTAGGCAGACGGAGTAAGTGTGTGAACGATGTAAATGTTTATTTCTGTGCAGCTGGGTTACAGGGATATCTTTTTTGCAGAAGGAGTCCTGATATTCCAAAGCTTGTAACAGTGCATTCACTGATTGCTTAGAAAAAATAAATGCCTGAGCTGTGCTTCTGTCTCTTTCCCAGGTAAGAATCACTTTATTTTCTACAAAGCTGATAATTACAGGATTTGAGGAAACTAAACATGAGACTGCTGCTAAAGTTAAATATATTTCTTTGCATTAAATTGACTGAAAAGCCCTGATTTAGCTTAAGAAGAAACATGAAGTTTTGTCTCTGAAATAAGTTTTCCATAAGATATTATCTGGGTGTGGCTGCTTGGCTATTTCCTCTGAAGCAGAAACTGAAGTGCTTCATGTATTTATGTCACAAACATGACAAGCTTTTTAGTATCTGTGGTGGAAGATATTTTCCTTTACTGTAAGGAGTACGCCTATTGATGGGTATTGGGAAAAAGTCATTATTTAATCATAGAATCATAGAATATACTGGGTTGGAAGGGACCCATCAGGATCTTGAGTCCAGTTCCTGACCCTGTGCAGGACACCCCAAGAATCCCACCATATGCCTGAGAGCATTGTCCACTTCTTGAACTCTCTCAGACTTGATGCTGTGACAGCTATTACTCAAGGATAGCAGGTACCTTCAACAGATTACTGATCAAGGGCTGAAAATCCCACATTATTAAAAGTGAGATTTTTCCAAAACTGGCACTGAACTTTAGGCACTTTATTTAAGTAAACTTGTTTTGATCATCTGCTAGTTCTACTCAGTGCAGCTGACCTGGTCCTCTAGTCTTATTCTGCTCTGCCAGTCCCTTTAAACAGCCGTGTAAGTACGGAAATGTTTTGGAATAAGAAACTTAATCTGTCCCTGGATTTGTGACTGGGAGATACATTTTCATCCTTCATAGCCACAATAGCCACTTTCTGGATTCAGTTCTGCACAGTTTGGTGGAGAGTTCTGATATGTTTTTAATTAATTTTTTGAAGACTGTAGTCATTAGGACCTCTACTTCAACATATTTAAATGGTTCTGAGTCTTGGATTTAAAAACTCAAACAAACCAACAAAAACAAACACAAAGAACCCAACAGCAAGCACCTATAAATTTAAATGCTAATCTCCAGGCTAGTCTGTGGTACTTGAGTCCAGTTTGTTTTTCTATTAACTGGTAAACTCTTCACCTGCACTTGGTTAATATGCATGGAACTGTAATAGTTGTCTTTGCAAGGGAATATTTCAAATAATTTCCTCCTAGACAGCTACTGGTAATGACGAGCCAGTATTTACCTATATAAAACACCTACAGCTATACTGCCTAACATTCCTTGGTACCACTCTGATGGCAGAGGTAAGAACAGAAGTCAGCCTGGTTTTACACCTCAGCACTTCTGTTCTCAGCCAATTAAAAAACTACAAACAAAGAAAAGAACCCACAAACAACAAGACTTGTTTCAGCCTGGTGAGTGCAAATTGGTCAGCATTTGCCCTGCAACGCTGCTGCAAGGGGAGATGGGCTGAGTGTAGCCTGCAGGATGCATCTAGTTTCTGGTACACTCAGCTTCAGCATGGCCCTATGCCCAAATGTATGCAGGGAGGAGAGCCAAGTGTGCACTCGGAGAATGATGTAGACTCATCCTGTCTGATGGCTAGGGATCAGTGAAATCAGTTCCCATATGTCACCTCTTGATTTACTATGAAGCTACTGTGGAAATTTGTCAGCACACAAAGCAGATTGCTTTCTTCTAATAGTTTGTGTGAATTTTATTCCCAGTTCTTGGGATTCTTGACCAGCTGTTGCCACAGAGTGGCTGCAACAGTGCATGAAAGTATTGCCTGTAGAAGCAACTAGTTCAGCACAGTGTGGAAGATACCACTGCTTATAGGATTGTGGAACTGACAGCTGGATAACCGTGTGACAGAGCACTTGAGATATGACTTAGCAGCCTGTAATTTGCGCTCCAATTTGAGCCCCAAGATGGTTTTTTAAAAACCAGTGGATATGACTCCTTAATGAAAAACTGTAGATAATGTAGTCCCTGTAATCTATTGATCCTTCTGTCAGAACGCAAGGATTAGCTGAACTCCAATTTATGATGTAAACCTGATCCATCTTAGAATGTAACTGGGCTGACTTTAAAATATATTCTGTTGGTAGAGAGCAACCATGCTGCCTTTTCTCAGTAAAATGAAATGTTGCTCAATACAGTTACCCAGTTACTCTGTAGAAGCCAAATATATTGTACTCAAGGTTATACTTTATTAGCCAGCAAAATTTTTATCAATCCCAAAATCTGAAATCTGTACATACCTTTTTAATTCTAGAATGCATGGGCAGTGGATGTTAGATTATTAGACAAAAAGCATTGCTGAGCTTGTTATATTTTCAAAGGTACAATAATTTTAAGAAATAACTTTTTGCTGAAAAAAATTATGTATAAGCATAAAATATTTCATTCTTTCAGAGAGATAACTGGACAGTATATATGTAAGCAGATGAGGTAAGGACTGAATGCACAGATTGGATTTTGTTCCATAAATATGTATTTAGCAGGTGTGTGCTATCCTACAAGCACAGCCTTATGCTCCATAAAGTAGAGCTGGAGGAGCACAGTGCAGTTAATCATCAATGCTTGTGTGAATCAGCATGAATAGTCTTTAGAAAGAGTGAGAATTCTATATTCAGCTTGAGAGTTTACATCTTTTATACAATATGCCTTCTGAGCAAAGCTAAGCACAGTTCTTCACATGCTTTGTGGGCAATTGTATTCTTCATTGCATGTGAAATGGAGAATACCAACCTCTTCTGCCACAGAAATGTTAAGTGGAGTGATTAATTTTTCTAGTGGAGTAGGAGCTTAATCTTACAACTTTTGATCATGTAAAGGATCCAAGTGCCATATAGGAATGGGTAATTACCAAGAGACACTGTTCACATGGGAAGAACATGATGAACTTTTAATCAAGGTTCTTACTGAGGAATTCTTAGCATCCATCAACCAATAGTTTTGCTTTGTGCTGACAGCAACTGTATGCTTTTTCTTTCATTATTCTTGATGTTGCAATAAGTATTACAAATTTATAGGAAGCACCGTGTCATCAGGCACACGTTTGAGAAGCTGCTGGGCATCAGCACATTAGAGGGTAAGCAATAAAATAAATACATGTACCGTGCATGTGGAAGCCAGATAAACACTTTGAACCTCTTCCTAGCTGACTAGAAATAAAGGTTTTGAGGTATCCATAGACAAAATGTGAAGAGAAGCACCTTTTCAACATGCTTTCACAGATATCCTTTGGTGTTATCTGTACCCCTCTATATTATTTTAGTAGTTCTTCAGAGAAATGCAATTTGAGTTCCTTTGTTTCCAAACCTTCTGGTTTTGCATATTTTAATTCCCATACATGTCATTACTGCAGTAGGTTGTTTGCACATGGTTTAAAATCAGTTATATTTTCTCTTTCTTAAAACTGGGCATATACATGTCTCCTGCAACACCATGACTTATAATGGAATTCCATGAAAGATTGAACTGAAGTTTTATTCTTGAGTAGTGAAAACAAACTGCTAGGAGTTTCAACATTACTTGATTATTTCTAACACCTAACATGGTACTGAGTTGGATAAGATTGTGTTCAGATTTATGTTCTTTTTGGACTACTTCTACTCCCATTTTTCTGATTTTCACTGCATTGTAGTAATCCTGTAGAAAGCACTGGAGTTGTCAGCAAGGTCTCTCCTCTGGAACCACAACTCTTGAGGCTTCTCTGCACTGTTGCCTCAAGAATTTTGCGTTTCTTTATTGTTTCCTCCTTGAAAAGGGATGTGCTTAGAGCAGAATTAATGATGACATTAAGGAGGAGAAGCTCTCGTGTGAGGTGATGTGAGGCTTGCCAAATGCCTATTTAGACTGCACTAATGCACAGTGGGCTGTTTGAAGTGGAAGCCTGCCAGTGACCTGCTGGTGGTGTTCGTGCCTGGGAGCTGGTGCTGTCATTGCCTGGCCCCGTCCCCAGCCTCCACACTCATCCCTGCTGGCTCCAGTGCTCCTGGCTGCAGGAAGGTGCCTCAGCCACCGCAGTGGCTGCAACTCTGACCCTCTCCCCACGCTGCCTGGGGAGCCACAGCACCTCAATAACACTGTCTTGTTTCTTTATCCAGCTGCTTACTGTGAATGTCCAAGAGAGACACAGTGAGAAAGATGGGCAGGGTGTGAGGACTACTTTTATTCTGTAGGAGTGAGTGTCACCTTAAATACATGTTAATGCATAACTCAGGTAGTTTGCTAAATGGCAGCCCTGACTCCACAGCAATTAAGGTTTGAAATGTGGGAGAAAGGGCAAAAGAAGCCATCATGTTTTAAGCTGGAAGGTATGATGCTACTGACAGGATACCTAGCTTACCCTGCCAATGTTCATGTTCCTGGTTTGCTGGTAGTGTTAAAACTGTCCTGAAGTGCTTATTTGAAAAGTGTGGAAATCAAACCTGGCTAAAAAGTCCAGAGTTGAGACATGCACTTTTCTTTAACTAAAAGGGCAATTGATTTAGATTCTTATTGCTCAAGTTTGTTTATTCGTATTGAACCGCTGACATCCAAGGAACATGTTTCAAGTTATGGCATTACTATGAACTAAAAAGCATAGTAAAAATACCCATACAGGGCTGTAAATTATAGCAGCAAGAAGTACTGTGCAAATAAATATTTTGGACTGTTAAAACTTTGTTGCATTGCACTTCTGCGAAGCACTGAAAATGAAAGCCTTCAGAATCTCTGAAGTATTTGAGGAAGTAAATGTAGAAACAAAAGTCTTGACAGTTTTGCAAAAGACTTCTTGATAAGATCTAAAATGAAGTCCTGCCCAAATGTGGTCATGGAAGAGCGCAGGAGCACAATCATTTTTACAAGAGCCAAAATGTAAGCAGCAGCCATATTTCAATGGGGACAGCTACATCTTTCCCATATTCAGTACATTACTTCGTAACCCTTGTCTTAAATAGCTGTATCATGTTTTTGTGAGTTAGCAACCAGCTGTGGAGGGCTCTGCTTTGCACAACAGCACAATGAAATTGCTCTGTATGGCACAAAGGAGCTTTGCCAACATGAGTGCTGCTTTCCTGGTGCAACTATGGCTGCAGTCAGGGGTTTGTGTCCCAGGCTGTGTCAAGGAGGAATCTGCCTCCTCCTTCCCATCTTGCAGAACTAGGCTGGCAGGAGCCTGTAGATCAAACAGGAAGACAGACCTTTATATTTTTACACTCTGGTAACTACCTGATCAACAAGTCACCAAGTCCTGACATACCAAGGATTTTCTAACACAACTAATTTACTGAAAGATATCAGGTTTTTTATCTGCTATTACACTGTAAGTCACATAGTGAAATTTCTGTTGTGCTATAGAGAAGTGACATAATGTGGTCAAAATCTGAAACTTGTAGTTGGGATGGGACATTGTGGTGGCTCTGTCAACACTTAATTTTAGGTAAAAACTTGTCCCTTTTTTTCCTTATTTTGTCTTAATTGTACTTATTTTTGGCCAGACTAAAGGACTACTATCCCAAAAATATCTCTCTGCTCACTTACCAAAGGGCAATGCAAAACTCCCAGGCATGGAGACAAACCACAAGAGTTTAAGAAGAAGAATAACTTTCTAGAAACAATTGGAAGGAACCCTAGACTGCTCTTTGGAGCGTAGTAGAAAGCCAGTCATTTCACAGCACTTCCCTCACCCTCTCCCCAACAGCAGCAAAGGGAGAAAGGCACAAATGGCACTTCAATCAAAGGGCAAAATAAGTAAATTTCTCATGCAAGTCTAGCTCACTGACATTTTAATTTGTTCATAAAAAAAAAAAAGTGTCCTTTTGGCATATGGCAAAAAAAGTCCATCAAGCTCCTCTGAGGGGGAGATAGAGGTTAAATGAGCAGGGAGGGCCATCTCGAGCTTGAATTTTCCTGGACAGTGGAGAAGTGTGGGCTACTGCCAGGGGAGTCCCTTTCCCAGGCAGCATCTGCTGCTCTTGCAGATACTTTTGAGGGCTGGAAGGATGATTCTCAGTGGGTGTGTGTCCTTACTCCATGGGTCATGCAAAGAGCAGGGCTCCCTCCTCGTCATACGCAGAGATGCTATGGGGATACTGAGGAGACTGAGGCAGGCTCAGGGGAAGAGAGAGGGGACAGTCTGTATCCAAACTGATCCCCATGCCCTACACCCCATCATCCTACTCTCCTCCAGGGGCTGCCTCAAGTGTGGACAATCTCCTTTTAGAGATTTCCTCAGCACAGAAATGAACCAAGAGAAGACTGTGGGGCTGAAATTGGAATATAGGCAGAGCCTAGAGTGGAGCTCTACAACTGCTCACAGGTCTAGTGCTGAAAGTGCAGATCAACAAAACAGATCCCTTGTAAAACATTAGTCCTTGGTCCTAAATCCTATTATCCCCTTTCCTGTATTTTCACCTTCTTCATGCTGCTCTCTGGTCTGGGCTCTTTCTCCTCCAGCCTGAAGCTTCCCCTCACACGTCATCATGTGCTGCTGGCAGAGCTGAGAGCTGGGAGAAGAGTGGTTTTACAGCACAGTGACGTTATCCCCAGACATTCTCTGTTCCCCTGGATCTGTGGGTGTTAGGAAAAATAGGTAAGTGCAGGCCCCTTGCTTTGATGGCCCTAAGCCTACTGCAGCACCTGGACCTTGTATTATCCTGAGAGATGAAGTTTCCTTGGGCTCCCAGCTGGCCATGTAAGGCAAAAACCACCGAGCACTTTCTGGCAGATCCATGTAATTTGCACAGGTTTCTGCTGAATTAAACTCTGCCAGTGCATGAGAGAAGCCTGCTGGGAGAGTGCTTTGCTGTCTGCTTCAAATGGCAAAAGGCTGCCTTGGCTGTGGGTGGCAGTGTGTGCTATGCTGAGCACAGGACAGTCACGTTGCCTGTGGGCACCCAATTCAGCAATGTAGCTGCGCTCAGTTCCCTGCATGGGCTATGGAAAGAAAAATACTTATTTGGAGATGGATTCAGAACAGCAGCTGAACTACTCTTCCAAACGCTCTAAGCAAATAATTGTTATAAAAGGTCTACACAACATTAACTGGTCTGGTGAAAGACTCATTTGCTCTCCTGTACACACAGCTGTAAGGTCTGTGTTTCTTGACAGCTACTTCAGTCTGTTTTGGATCTTCTAGCAGACTGTGGCATATGGAATGGAAAATTAAAACTTTTGATTTATGTGTTGCTGCTTTCCCACTTTGGCAACGGTAGAATACTTACAAATATGAGATGACAACAAATATTTAGTTGTACAAGTAACTGAGATGGTTACTTCTGGGAGCAGAGGGGATGGATAATTCATCACTCTAATAGTTTCTGTGTGTTGGAAGGGGCTCTGTGGTTTTGCAGAAGAGAAGTAAATAGAGAATCATTCCCAGCCCCCCAAGCTGCAAAGACCAGATAAAAACTGAGCTGCTGCAAAACAAGTTTACATGAGCATTGCGAGCCTGATGGAGACACTAAGAGTTAGCAAAACAGCAAGTGCGATAAGAACAGACAAATGTGTGCATGAAAAATCTTGTTAATACACACATCCTCTTGCCTAAACTTTCTGTGTGGCATTTTCTTTTCCTCTAAAGTTTTAAGGAGTCTTCTAAGTTTTGATAATCTGAGAAATATCTGTATTATCTTGGAACTTGTCCAAAAGGTCAAGAGGCACTGCACTCTTGATGATCAACTTGGGGGAAAAAAAAAAGCAGAGCAAGGCTTTCAAGGTTTTTAAGCTCAGAAGAGACTATTAAAATCATCAGTTACTCTAATCTCTTTTACAGAAGAAGATTAGAGGACCTTATCAGTTAATTCTGCATAATACTTTTACCTCAGATTTAAATAGCATCTTTCTTAGAAAGCCATGTAGGCTGTAGGATTAAAATATCTGTCTTTAGCTGGTGCTTGATTTTGTTTCAGAAATACCTATTATCTATAGATAGTATGATTCTTCTCATGTGCTTACAGACAATGACACGGGAGAAACCTCTGGCGACAGTTTTCCCCTCCCAAATTTTGCAATTCCATTCTTTAATATATTCTTGCTGAGTTGTGCTCTGTTAGAAAGGCAAGATCAGGGAAAACACTACAGGCATTTCTTGCTAGCTTTCTCAGTCATCAGAATCTGTTCATGGTCACTCTGAGATCTCTGAATAATATTTATAGATATAAGAGGAGAAACTCTTAGATTCATGGAGTTGTAAGGAGGTTTCACTGAAGGTTACTAGGAGGCAAAACTTAATATGCTAAAGTTAACTTTTGAGAAGTAAAGCAATGAGATTTTTCCTTAAGAATTCAGGTTTCCAGGGGCTTCCCACTATGCAGTTATTCATCAGTAGCTGGAAAGTCAAAGACAGGGCATAAAATCCAAACAAATCAAGTTCTGCCTTGGTGAGTGCATGGCTGTAATTGTGTTGCCTTTAACAAATTTTGAAGACTAGGCATCTTTAGTGTTCAAGTCTGTCTCTACAGTCCTATGTATTTAAACTGGCTAACAGTAAATCAAACACATTACTTTGGCCAGTTATTAGCAGAAAAAAAAATCTTGTAAAAGTCAAAGCATGATAGGCTAGTGCTTAATATTCTGCTTGGGAAACTTGGCATTCTTCTTCTCATATACCTCTTGAAATTTAGGAAAATTACTCTGAAGGCTAACTTGATAGGATTTAATATCAAAGTTGGATATATAGCCAGCCACCTTCTCAATTTCAGGCAAACATGGTTCTTGCTTCAGTATGTGACAAGTTACTATTTCTAATCAAAATTATATCTAGTATAATTATGAAAGAAGTCACCAAAAATACCTGTTGAACTAGATGCAATTCTTAGTATAAATGGAGTATAGCAATCAGTTTTTTAGCATGTGGTGATATATATATGTGTACCACTGACAATTCAGAAACAAAACTAAAGGTGATAAAAGCTAAATATCAATGACCTTTGCAAGTAGAATTAGATCTTGGATAATGAATAAATATTTCTATTGAGTGGCAGAACAAAACAGGCAATGTGAAACAGCAGTTGTTATAAAAGTACTAACAATATGTAGCAAAAATTTTTACATGGTTAAATGAAGCTTCAGAATGACAACACTAGAAAGTACCTTTTGAAAATGGAAAGGAACACTTTGATAGTCCCTTTACCTAGATAGAATCACTGAGATATGGGGCTATTAATAAGTCCAAAGAGGAAAGAAACAGAACAGTCAAACATCTTAATCACAACAGTCATTTAAATAGGCTCAGACTGTAGTTCCATTTGGGCTGTTAATTGCTTATCCACCTGATATCCAGCTCTGAAATTAGGTCTTTGTGTTCTTGTTAAACTGGTTATTTAAATACTGAATATTACTGAAGGAAGTAAGTCTGCTTTGCATTGAAAGGTTTCCTTTAACAGGACTAATTTTTCTTCCATTAAAGCAAAAGAAAAGAGTTCATCTCCTTAGAGACTAAAATTTTCTATCAGTCTTCATCCATTCTGAGGCTACAAACAAAAAATGTTGTCATTCACCTAATTTCAGGGAGCACTTAAAAAGAAAGGATCTCTTTATCTCCTGCAGCTTTTTCTCAGTGTATTGCTTTGGCTCAGCTGACTGTGAAGGGCAGCGTAGAACCATGTTTTTTTTCTCACGTTGCTTAAATTTTATCAGAAATTCAAGTGTTTGTGCAGGCATCACTGTTACACAGGATGTACCTATCTGGGTTCCAGCAACTTTGTAAAGTTTGCTAGAGCTCTAGATAGCATTTGTGTATTTATTGTGATTTTTTTTCTGTGTCTTTCTGTTACAGGCTCGGCATGAAACAGCATTTTTTTTTGCCAAAAGTTAGCAAATTGCATGTGAATATGAGAAGAAGGCAAAAAAAGAGACAAACCCAGAAGTAGTCACGCATAAGGAGGTAATTTAGGAGATGATAATTTTCCATGCCTGAATTTCTTAAAAACTTTCAAGAAACTTGTCATCTGCCATCTTCTCTACAGTATTTGTATACTCAAGGATGTTTACTGCATTCCTTTCCTCTTGGCAGTTTTAGTTTGAAAACATAGCTACAGCATGAGAGATTAACTGTTTCAGTATCTCTATAGTTTAGAAAAATAGGGTCGAGTTACACTTGTCCATGTCACTGGCTGTCCTTAGCTTAACACTGTTTCAAGATAGTGTTGAAATTTTTGTACTAAAAATATCCACTATAGCTGACAACTAAAGGGAATGAAACCTATAAGGTTCTTCTATGTAATGCTGAAAGGGAAAGAAAGGACCAGACCGAGGAGGAAACATTCAGTCAGTTAAATAGCAGATATTTAGATTTCTTCAGTTTTATGTCTACTGCCATCCCTAAATACATGTATGAGTGTCTGGAGAAGATTATCTGTCAGGAGGCACACAAATATACAAGCCTTCTGGTCACCTAAAGGAAATTTTACAGCTCTGTACTTAGCCAGATCTCTCCCTAGGTGGAGGAGGGCCAGAGAACAGCTTGGAGCTACATTTCAGCTGTAACTTTTGGATCTCTGGCTGGGACTATGTAAGCTCCAATGTCTTTAAACTAATATTAAAGAAAAATGGGAAATTCATGGGAGTAGGAAAGCAACAGAATGTATTTGTTGAGAAAAGCCATTACACACAGTATAATGGCCTTTACTTTGAGATGAAATAATAACCACCTGTACAATGAAACTCATCCTGCAAGCAAAATATGTGTTCAGATCTAAGCTTCTGTGGTTTCCTCACCCTTTGAAACCATCAAATCATCTTTTATGCACTTTAATCTTTCCCAGTGTTTTGGTGTCTCTCTGGCCCTACTGCTCCTCCTCTAGCATGTGGTGTACAGCTCCGTGGTCAAGCAAGTCACGGTTTCATCTTTCCTGCTGCCAAATATCTTTTGCTTCAAAAACCACTCTAAGTATCAGGCTCTACTATTGCTTCCTATGATGCACATGCCAAGAACAATCATTAGAACTTGTTGGGGCAAGGAACTTCCTGCTGGCTTGGTCATTAAGCATTACATAATTACATCACCTATATAAACTGTTTTATGAGTTGATCTTTGGTCAGCAATGCATTGCTGATATCCTCTTGGTCTCTTGGTCTTCCTCCTATGACAGTGCAAATTTTGAAATTCTCCTCTTCTACTGAAAGTCTTGCTTGTTATAATGGATTAAGTGTGCTTATGCAACAGTGTTCTCATGGATGCTCCTCTGCCAGCTGTTTCCCATATGGCATTGGTCTCCAATGGCAATGGCTCTGGAACAGTCCTGTGTATCTAGGTGCTTCCAGCTTATGCTGAATGTGGAGTTAAATTACCTGTAACAAAATATTGCAGTCTCAAGCTGTGCCGGGGGAGATACAGGTTGGATATTAGGAAAGTGTTTTTCATGGAAAGAGTGATAAAGTATGGGAATGGTCTGCCCTGGGAGGTGGTGGAGTCACCATCCCTGGATGTGTTTAAAAAAAGACTGGATGTGGCACTTGGTGCCAAGGTCTCGTTGAGATGTTAGGGCACGGGTTGGACTTGATGATCTTGATGGTCTCTTGTGAATTCTGTGAATTCTGTGAAGATCTATATGTTCAGGATGGCATGCAAAAGAAAATCCAAGGTGTACTGAATATCCAGGGCTAGAACTGCTTTCTCTGTGGAAAGATGTCTCTGTGGACAGAACCTCTGTGAAGACACACTGAGCACACCAGGAGCCACAGAGCTGGCAGGTGTGGTGCTCCTGTCAGTGTGGTTCCAAGCAGCCCAGAGCAGCCCCAATTGCTTCATTTCCCCACAGAACACAGCCCTTCATCCCACAGATATAACCTGCTGCTCCTCACCTGCTTGTGGCTGTCACATTGCCTTTTCCCCGTCATGGAGTGACTTCTGTTTCACTTTAGCAAATGGGTAGCAAGCATGTGAAGAGATATTTTGTGCTGCTAATGTCACCACAGATGGGAGCACAGCCTCCCTGAGAAATCTACATTGGATGTATTCCACTAAATGTAGTGAGAGAGGGCTTTTTCAGGAGTATGTAGTTTGTGTGATTCATATACTGATCAAAAAGATGGGGCTCATGCATTTGTATGGTTTTTTAAGTCAAATGACTTGTCTGTTCCTGAAACATGTTCAGTTGCTGGGCCATTGTTTCTGCACATGAATTGATCCTTGTATATTAATTGATCCTTTCAGCTGCGTATGAGTCTTGAAAACTTGTTCACATATCTTTTATTTTGTCACATTAAAAAAGTGCCATTTTTGCAGTCTTATCATAACAAAGCCACCCTGAAGAACAAGAGTTGTAGGAACAGGCCCTGTGTATGAAAAAACATTCTAGTATGCATTCTGCAGAATATTTAGTAATTATATCCTAAATCTTAAAAGGATTTTTTTAGCATACTAAGAAGAATTGATAGCAAAAACGTTAATAATTTCAGATTGATAACTGGTTTTTAATATTTGCAATACACTTTCTGTGACATGAAGTACTATTTTGAGGAAATCTGATAGATACAAATAAATCTCAGCAAAATATTAAGGAAACTGCAACTGGCAATAATACTGGGATGGCTGAAAATCTTTATTATCTCTAGATCTAATCTTTATTATGTCAAGATTCTGTGGCATCAAGAACAAATCAAAGGCAAATCCAATTGGTCTTTAAACTAGTGACTTTTGTAGGCTCAAGGGCAAACCTGATAATCTAAGAAAGCTGAGAAAAATAGGCTTTTTGTACTTTGAAAAATGCAGTTACTGAATGTTGCAGGGTTTAAGGAAATGACACAATTATCTCAGTTTGTACTGAAATGTTTCCTTTAGTACAATTCCAATGATCTGCTTCCTTTTGCCTTGTCTGATTAAGACTTTTTTCTTCTTTTCAATAGTAGGGAGCAGAATATGTAAAATACTCCATTGCGTAAAAACGAACCAAAATACATCAGTGACTGATCTTTCTAAAATAAACATCGTAAGCAAACCCACCATCTTTCCTCCTGTCATTGGTTCTTTGGGACTATAAATATTGAAATGAAGGGAAGGACAGATGAGGCTGATGGACAAATCCTGACAGATCTTCTGCCCACCTCCACCGAGGAGAGACTAAAGGGTGTTATCATCCCCCTGAGTGAAGCTAGCTCCATGACACCAAACAGAATCTATGTAATGCACACCAGTTGGGCTTCACCATCACCTCCTATCTCATTCTCTTTTCTAGCCTCCTCTTGGAGGTCTTGTTCTGACCTTTGTGTGTGGGTGTTTTCCTAGGAAGTGTGACTTAGCTGATTAAGGCTGTGGCATGCCTCGTTTCCCTGCTGTGAACCCATGACTAAAGGGCAGCTAAAAGCAGCATTGTAGTCACCAGACGCTGCTCGGAGTTTGCCAGGTTTTGGAGTGGCTGATAAGACCATGTGCTGGGACTGTCTTTTTCCAAGTGCAAGTGAGTTGAAATAGAAGGAATTTTTCCTTTCTAATTCCCATGCTTTGCTCCCCTTTGCTGTGGGTCTGGTTTGCTACAAGGAAGCAGTGCTGATTTAGTAGTTCTGGTTTCAACTAACTGTAACTTTGGTGCTCTCTTTCACAGAAAGTAAAATTTTCCCCTATAAAAACCTAAAGACTGTAGGGAAAGGCAATGGAAACTTTACATTTCTGCTTATTGTGTTATTGTAAACATTTTTATTGTGGTTTTTTTTTTCTAGTTAAGAAGAGTCAAAGCATTTTAATTTTCATTGTGAAACCAACTGGATAGTATGAAACTCTTAATCCAGATGTACTGGCTGTCATATTTAAAGACTTTTGTCCCTCCTTTTCTATCAAACTTAAAATGTTCCTTGGTCATATGACAGAAAAAAACCAAAACACATGGGGTGTTTGGGGAATGACCAAACCACTTGGACATCTGGCTGGTTAGTGTCCTACCCTGGATTCTTCATAAAACTTACTTTGTATCTCTGACTAGCAAAAACAATTTTATTCAACACCAAAAAACATTACATAATCTTAGACATAAGCCAAATGTGCTTAGAGTAATTTTCTCCCAGCCCTAATCAGAGATCAAGATATCTTTCATATGCAGGAATCTCCTCTAACATTCATTTTTTAAATGCAGCAGACAGAAAGTATGATCTAAGACTTTGCTCTCCACTATTTGGACCATAAATTTGAGGGATTTTGTTTTTAGTTTGGCAAAAAATTAAAGCTGTGCACGTTGCCATATGCAATGAAAGAAATAAACCCAGCTCAGTTGATAAAGCTAGTTTTTCTGTGCCAGTCCAAGTGGACTAAATAGTACTTTTCAGCTGCACTTGCACTTTGAATGGGCAGAGCTCAGAAGGGGGGGTCATGAAAGCACCACAAAGGAAAATAAATGGATGGAAATATCACTACAAATAGCTACCTCCTTGAAATCCAGTATATATTTCATTCCTAGGTTGTTCCTTTCTTTCACCAGTAGTGAAGGATAATGAGCCTCAGGGACTGTGGGAACCTGCAATTGAAACAGAACCATAATATCTTGCAAAAATAACATTGAAAGGACAGTGAGGAATCACACTTAATGGGAGAGGAACTACCAATGTGACTATTTGAATGACAAAACTTTATGTCAAGACTCATTAAATGCCCTACTTTGTCCTTGGCCAGGACTAATGTTTCATTTGAATGTTTTATCTTGTCTGTGAAAAATTATATTTATGAACTCTGAGAGCAGATCCAGAAGAGCAGAGGCCACTGCATGCAAAAGTCACAGTTCTTTCTCCTGTAGCCAAGGACATTAAAATACAGCTGAAGAACCCAACAACCAACTACTGATCATTTTAGCTGGGGTGGAGGGATGTAAGCATAGCAATGTAACTGCAGGATATACTGATCCTAAAGCTAGTATTACTTGATTTGGGCAAAAATTATTAAAACAGTTCCCTCCCTTATGGTCTTGCTTGGATTTAATTAAAGTAAGTTCAGCTGTCAGTAGCAAAGATCTGCTACGTGGCCTAAATGGAAGCCTGTCTTCTTGTCCAGTAATAAAAAGCACATTTCAGCAACGGGAGAAAAGCATTCTGTCACTCTTAAAGTCTGATTCAGTGTGGGTGTTGCAGTTGGTGCTGCTCTATTTGCACTGAGATCTCCATCCTCACTTAATGCTGATGGGTACACCTACAGTCTTATCTGTGTATATATGTGTAGTCTCATTATACCTGTTCTGTGTGCTGAGACAGGTGAGGAATGCTAACATTATCCTTTAGGATCACCAGGCAGGGACTGAAATGGATTAGCAAATTATTTCTGTTTCTGTTAGGAGACAAGCAGTGAATCACCAGCAAATTGTTGCCTTCTGCTAAATCAGCAGAAACATGAGTGTCCCGTTATTAATTGTTTATGAGCTTCTTCTAATAGTTTCCTGTAACAGTTAGCTCAAAATCTACCAATATTGTTCCAAAGCATAAAATCCTTATGCTCTGCTGCTTTGTAGTGATATAAATCTGGATTATGTGTGTGTAAAATGTTATCAGTCTGTTGTGGGAGAGCTTTACACCCACTTCTTTTTTGATGGTGACTATATATGCTAAGAGGAAAGCATGGAACCAAGCCTTTAAAAAACATTTAATAAGCAGATTAGGCAGAGTTGTCAGAGAAACCTGAGCTGCAATGCTGCTATTAATGCTGGAAATCATGATGTGTTGCTTAAAAATAAAATGGTAATTGGACAATTAAAATCCCCATTTATGATATGCAGAAAAGTCTGGGGTTTCTGCTTTCATGTAAAGCTGCATTTTTCAACTGAAATCATGCCTGCCTTGAAATGATGTGTGGAAATTTACTTATAGATGGTTTATAAATATCTGTATATGGATCTCTCTAATTTCTAGGTGGGTGGCACTGCAGTGCAGTTTCCCTTCCTTGCTGAGGAGTATGCTGGCCTGTTAGAAATGTTGGAACTGGATGATGCTTCAGTCATCCCGTGGTGTGAGAACACTCTCTTTACTCAGACTGAACCATCCTGCCCTGGGCTGCCCTTTTCATACTGTGATTACCAGGAGGTTAGCCCAACTGAACCAGAGTTATAAAATCTCCAAAGCTATTGAAATGACCTCAGTAACCTCAAAGAGGAGATGAACTTAAGTGGACCATCTAAGTGGAGTAAGAGTGATTTTCTTGCTTTTAATGAAGTAAAATCATACTGCTCAGAGTGACTCACTAACACCACTTTTCAGTTGTTACTTCATGGATACAGTTTTTAGGTGATTATTTTGCTGTATCATAAGGCACACAATGCAGTGTCATATAAACATTTTTAACAGGCAGCACAGTGTTTATTGAAAAAGAGCTGTGCACTAAAAGGAGTGAAAAGAAAGATAGTACAGTACTAATATTGATATTATATTATTGATTAATATTATATACTATTAAGATAAAGAGAGAAAACCAATAAGATGGGAAATACCTGATATATTACATTATATTGTCTTTCTCTTTCAGTGACTACAAAATTAGTCTATGCTGTCAGAAAAGCAGAAGCACCTTAGTTAAGAATTTGAAATGATTAAAAAGGAATCAGTTCATCTTGTTTTCATTGGTTGCTTGGTGAGATTCCCATGCAAAGATGATAGAGTTGTTACTCTAAATTGCCATGTTCTGGGAAATGTAATGGAACTTTGCCTATGGAACCAGTCTAAGAGATAGAAAATATTTTTGAAACAGTCAATGATTTGTATGTATTGTTGGACCTAAAAAGAATCACTGGGTTTTAAGCAAGATTAAATTTGAATTTTGTACACAATAGGAAAACTCATTAAAAAATCAACTGCACAAAAGATTATGAAACAGATATTCAACCAAGATCAAAAATTTATGACTGAAAATGAGGGAAGAACTAGACAGTTTCCATTTGCATCAGTTCTTTGCTTGCCACAGAAGCTGACTAGAAAATAGCTCTCACAGATTTAAGGTCCAGTTCAGCACAGCAAACTGTATCCGTCTTTAAAATAACAATGCAAAGTCCCAAATACTTCTTTTTCAGAATTCAGCACATTGTACTCTATAAATTTGGATTTAGGCTTTTCAGCATATGTCCTTATTTTGTTCAGTGAACAGTCACAAACAGATGTTCTTTCCAGTTTCTAGAGGTGAGGAATTTCATTAGTGCTATGGGATGAGATACTAGGTACCTAAACTAAATATTTATGTAAGACAGTTTCCTCACAGAGCTTCAGAAAACAGTTTTCTTTTTAATTATAGAAGTAACTTAACTATAGCAAATATATGTTTTGTGCTCTACCAAGAACGCTGTAAGTACTGTTAATGTCTTTATTTATTCCTGGAGTGTGATACAAGACTCCAATTTAGGAATTTTTCTACTCCTTTATAATAACTACTGTTTTTCAATAAATTAATCTATTTGCTTCTGCTTTACAATTGTGTTAATGACTATTTTCTTTCATATTAGTGAAACAGACAAGTGAATGCTGGTTATTTACCATATATCATTTCCCAGATACCTTATCTGCAACAGTTAAGTGCTTGTTGTGACTGGAATGTAATCTCAGTGGTTTTGGTTCTGTTACTTCCATGGAGCTTTCACTTCTTAATGGCTACAGAAACTAATCTTGAGTTAAGAGCCAAACATTTTTTCGTCTGCAATAGTGCAATGATGTTTAGATTTGTGGCTTTTAATGTCAAAAGAAAATTATAGCTCACACATGGCTTTCCAGGCAGAATAGTGCATGTAGAGGACATTAGAATAACTTAAAGGAAGGCTGGAATAAACTCATAATAATTATAAAGAAAAAAATTGAACCCTGTGTAATTAGCCTATATTAAAGAAATTAATAATTAATCTTGAAAACTGGGGACTTGTGTTTATGCTGGCCTGTGAAATAATGGTGGGGAAAAGTAGCCTTGTTACAGATTTCTCTGAGGAGTGTGTGGGGAACATCTATTTTTTTCCTCAGTTATCTGCACTGGCAAGAGCACAGGGTTATTTGTGTTTATGTACGGTATGTAATGCTTCTCCTTCTGACTCTGTCACCCAGTGAGGCAGCAGAAACAATACTCTGTCACCCACATGACACCACAGACATCACAGAAGCTGTGAGAAGTATTCTGAGCAAAACCCAAGTGTATACCTCTGAAAACTACGGCCCTGTATTTTGTTAACAATGCTGAATAACAAATATGTTACTGAATGACTTAGCACACAATTCTTGACTCCAAAAAAGCTAAAAGCAGTGTTTGGACAAAACTCTCAGGCACTTTTGGGGTGTCCAGTGCAGCTACCAGGAGCTGGACTTGGATGATCCTTCCAACTCAGCATATTCTATGATTCTAACCATTTGTTGACAGTGAATAGTTTGCCCAGTAACAGTTGTAGTCCTGCACTTGTGTTGTCATAATCACAACTCAAATAAGATGTTTGCATTATGACCAGCTTGAGTTTTAGTTTTAAGTGCTGGATGGTTTTGTATCTTGCGTGAATATTCAAATCTTGAACTTTATGTTATGATGCACTTGAAGAAGTGTACTAGAAAGGCAGACAGAAGGTAAAAATGAAGATATTACTGTACACAGGTTCAATATTTATAATTGGAAGATCTTGAAAGTTTCCCCTTTTTCTTTCTTAGTTTCCTTTTTTCCCCCCTTTTATTCTGGCAGCTTCTCCAGACTACCACATCATCATCTTATATAATATTTATAAGAAAAGTACATGTCACCTGCTGGCATAAAGGATTTCCAGTTGGAAAATGGTCCATCTGAGTTTTGCATTGCTTACCAAATTCTTTTATCTCTAATTTATATGCATTTTAAGTAATGTAAATATTTCCCCATGGAGGAATATTATTTTTATTGTCTTTAAAGACAAAAGAACTAGTTGTTTCTCCAGAACCTGCCAAAAACTTTGAGCTTTGGTAGCTAATATCTGATTAATACCTATAATGCATCCTAGCAGAAATTTGTTAATAGCATTTGTAGTGTCTACCTTCATCCTTCCCCCACCTACAACTGGTTGCCTCAGCATCCAAACAAAAAATATTATTTATTCAGAAAAAAATTCAAGTCTGCTGTATTGCTGAAATTTCATTTTTTGAAAATCAAAGTGTGAAAATAATGTCTTCTCAAACAAGTTTTTTTTGAGGCAGAGAAATATCTTAACAATTATTTGCATTACTTGAGTTTCAGAGTAGTGCTATGGCTACTAAAATCTCTCCCAGACAACTGCCTGTTGCTTTAGAAACAGAGTTGTTAAATATCACAGAACAGAACTTCACAGCAAAGATTGGCATAGAAGGGACAGGGGATGAAGTTTTTCTGGTTTTATAAGTTTACTGGAAAATTATACAGTGGATTGCTAGATAATAATAATAAGGAAAGTTTTCCCTGTCTTTGTTTCAGGGAGTTATTTAAGTCCTCAGATATTAACTCAATCAGAATAAATCAGGAACATGGAATATCTGGGATCTTACTTTAAAAGATTTTGAAAAACCTTGAAGAGCTGACTTTCTCCAACTATTTGCAAGACCATTGATTTTTGAGGCTGACATATGGTTAACATAAATTATTTACAAAATTAGAATTACCTTCCTATTGATTCCTTTTCACTGGCTAAAAACTGATGGTATTTCAGCTGCAAAAATATAAGCTGAAAAGGTACCAGAAACATCTCCATTTATCCATACAAGTGTGAGAGATGGATATATCCTTATATACATTATAGTCATATAGTAGGTGTAAATAGTTACATAATGACATAACTTGCTACAAGACTGAGAAAACCAGGAAATTCTGTTTTGAGGGTGCTATTTAATGTGCTCTTTTAATTTAAATCAACATCATTTAGAAGCACAGTATCTTATTGCCCCCCAAAATGACCAAAGGCAAAAAATCCCCCCCTTCAAAAAACTATTTCTTCTGGGTTTGTGCCTCCCCACAGCTTCCAGTGAATTTATCAGAGAGTACATCAGAAAAATATTAGAAGAGCAATAAAAACCTCAAAGGATGCAGGAACATGAAAACAAAAGCAAACTATTTTTCCCCAAAAGACAAGCCACAAGATCCATAGGTCCTTCTTAGTCTTAATAATGCTCCCCACCCTCAATCAAATAATGAAAAGAGAAATTAAAAGCTTTAAGCTTTGCCAGGAAGGATGCTTCAGGCAGCAATGGTTTCTTGTTCTTAGGTGAGAAGTGCAATTTCCAGACTTTGGCACAGCCATGTTCCAGACTACACTCAGACATGAGCTCAGTAGCTGCAGAACAGAAGGTTTTACAAAAGGAAAAGCTTTGCTGTCTAAATTTTATGATAACAATGTATCCCTGTGTAAATTCTTGCATACAGGCTATATATAGAGTACAGAACACTTTGTATAGAGTACAGAACATGTACCTGACAGACATGTAATTAACACTTACACATACTTTATAGTTCAGGATAAACACTTATTGAAGAAAATGCAGTACATTATTGAACTCCAGGGTGATCATGACATGCATATAACTACATGATTTTAGACATAATTACTCTCACTTAAACTCTGCTAATCTGCATTAAAATCTTTTAAATTGTCTGTGGAATTGGGTCTTCTAATTTTATGCTTTCCAAGTCACATTTGGGACCTAAACTAGCATAGGTTTTACATTGACTCAATTTCATTGACCACAGGAAGTTGATTTATGACATATGATAGGAGATGCAATCTTTCTAGTTTTACAGCATTTGGAATAACATGTTTGCAAGATTGATATTTGGCTGAAAAATCTGACATGCTGTAAGAAAGAGCAGCACCAGGAAGAAAGGATAGTATCTGCCCCATTTAAATCCTATTGGCATTATCTTATTCTGTGCTTCCAAGAAGAAAAAGTGTGGTAGTATATTCTGCTATAAAAACAAAGAAACACCTGGGAGTTCCCTTCATGTTACTGAATACTGAATGTTCACAATACTTGTTATTATTATAAACAGCAAACATTGTTTGTTTCACATAAATTATTACTTTGACTAATGTGCACACAAAATTACCTATGCATCTTCTAATATTTAATTTAGGTGATTAAAATGTATGAAATGAAAGTGCTAAAATCCTTATAACAGTGTCAGTTTATGTTCAGTTCAGAATCCTGCTGTGATACCTCGGAAGCTCTGTCACGCTGGTGCTGCTGTACTGCCTCTGCATCACACAAAGAAACCTGTTTTTATCTTTTTTTGTTGTTTTTTTTTTTTTTTTTTTTTGGTAAGAATTGCTAAGGGCATATTATGGATCTTCACAGTGCTGCTGCCTTGATAATCTAGGCTTGCAGGAGCAAGAGGCCCTTGCTGTGCAAAGGCAAAATGCACTGTAGCTGTTGACAGCTACAAACAGGCATGACATGGGCAGATTTCAAGTGAGATTTTAAGAAGAACATAACAAGAACAGGGCCACAAAAGGTCCACAGTAAGTAGAAGGTTGCATTAGGTGGGAGAACTGGACCAAACATTTGAAAAGCTGCTTCTAGATCTGGTGAAAAAGAAGTAGACATCCTACATACATGTCATAAAGAGAACTAGATGGCTAACAAAACATAAACTAGAGCTGGAAGGGAATGTCAATTTTCCTGTGAAAACTTTTTGTTAAGCTTCAGAGGTTGTGTTAGAAACTTTAAATTCACAAATTAGTACAGGATTGTTTTGGGAGAAGTAGAAACTTTTTTTCTGCATTTTTTCTGTGGAAAGCACAGTTGTTGGTGATAAAAATCTTCAGACTTATGGAAAGCAATGGGCATGATGAGACGTAATATAGGTTGAAAATGATCAAATAACAGTGGGGACAACAAAGTGAATTGCTTAAACCTTGGGACTGAAAGTCCTGGAGCATGGAGCCCTGTTCTTCCATACCCACACAAAATATGCAGTTCTTCTGAATTCCACCTGTAAATATCAGCCATGGAGGATGTTTATTCTTTTGCTTTTCCCATTGGTTCATCTAAGAAATAATTCTGTGAACCTTATGTTACTTATTGTTATGATTGAAACTATCACGTTATTTCCATTTTTAACTATTACTTTCCATTATTTTAATCAATCAGTTGCTTTTACTTATTCACTTAACCATAACTGCTGATTAAAACCTTCCATCAGTTAAAATGCTGGAACTACATTTAATATCTATTTTGCACATGTGTACATATAATATTCTATGAATATGAATATTTGTCCTTGATGAATAATTTAACAAGAAGCTTCCACCTATATTAGCCCTTATCACCCACTCAGGATGTTTCTGGAAGAATCTTCACTATTTTTTAACTTTGCTTCCTAAGCAAATTATCTAATGTGGCCAGATGTGGTGCATGTGTCTCTGTTACAGCATAGTATCTTTTGAACTAAGTGGAAAATTCCAACAATTTAAGAGAAGGTTAATAGTATAATACATTCTCTTAGCCATTTATTAGAACTGATGCATGGGTAAAGAAGATAGCAGATAACACTCTTTGGTGTCTGAACACCTGCAGCATGCATTTCACTCATATTAGACATCAACGAAGCTGTGTGTTAGAGAAATATTACTGCCCTAGCATGGAGAAGCTTCAGATGGAGTTTTCATCTTCATGAATGCCATGGAGTCTAATTATGAGCTCCAAATCCATAAACCAGGTATGATCAGTTCCACAGCTCTTGAACAACTTCCATTATGTCATAATGTGCTGAAAACTGTAAAAAATGTACATTTTAATAGTGAACTATTTATAATTTTTTTCCTTTCCTTTCTCTATAATGTCCTTGCTTTACATGCAGCAAACAAAAAAACCTGATACTCGTCTTCAAAGCCTTATGGAAAGTACCCTGAATGTTCTATGATCCAGACCTTGGACCAGGTGAACTGAGATTTATAACTGTATGAAATGCATTCACAAATAGTTGTGCTGGAACTGACTCGTCAGCTAAGCAGGAGAAAGTGATAGGATAGTATGATAAAAAATATTTGTTCAGTGCCTTTTCATGAAAAATTAAAGTTCAGGAATTTTCTTCCTAATTGGGGTCTATTTCAGTAAATATCTCTCAGTCTAAATAATTTGGAGAAGAGACACTTGAGAGCTTTGAATGCAATATGAATGAAAAATGTCAAAAAATGTCTTTATTTTATCTTTCTTAGAAGAAAAATATTTTCAGTCTGTAGTAAGCTTGAGAGGTGAAAGTCACTTGAAGTCAGTGGTAACTGAAACCAGGAAATTATACAGGAAATGCTTAAGCTGTCATAACTCTGGAGTTCATCTTAGAACCTCTATATTAAACATTCGTACATTACTTGCTCTGGAGGTCTTATGGGTCATGACTGCTCTGGCAGTTTCCAATCTGTCAGACGAACAGCTTTTCTGCTGCTGGAAGTAATGATAAAATCTCACAGTGCCGCACTTTTCATGATGCCCTTGAACAGTTACAGATTATGGGTATAGCTTCTCTAGAAACACTTTCCACGTATTTTGCCACATGGTCTGTTTACCAAAATAGCTGTGATTTCATTATGTTTACCAGTTTTGGTCCTTCTGCAGTTATACATCCCAAACACATTTCACTCTGTCAATGATCCAGTGTTAATTTCACTCTCTTCTGAGATACCCTGTTGTCCGCCCCTCATGACCACCGCATTGCATTTACAGAGGCTCTCTGCCATACACTTGTTTCAGAGTTGCTGCTGCTATTAGGACTCTGGTGGCTCTCTGGCTTGCCAGACATCTTTCTGGAGGCCAAGCATCCTCCCTGATGGACAGAGGTGTCCTTGTAAAGGTACGATCTGCACGAATGCTCATGAAAGATGAGTTACTCTGTGGCAACCCTTGACATCACCCTACGGAAAACGCACGGTGGCCATCCTTCAAGGAAATGGTATTTTTGAGCCTTACATTCACCCCGGGTTAAGCCCACTCGCAGGGCGGTTCAAGTACAGCACCCGGTGAAGCCATGTTGTACCTTCCACCTCCTCTCCCCGCCAGCACAGCCGGCTGACAGAGCAACTGGCGCAGAGCCGTTTCCTTCTCCCTCTCCATCAGCACATCCCGCGGGACAGCGGTGCCGGCAGGCGCAGCCCCGGCGCTCTCCCGCTGCGGAGGGCTGGCAGCCCGGCTCGGGCCAGGTGCAGGTGCAGGCGGGTCGGGCCGGCAGCGCCCCGGGAGCAGCCGCGGCTCCTCGGAGCTCCGGCAAGGGGCGCTGGGCGGCGCGTTCCGAGTGCTGCGGATCACCTGCAGCGCGGGGGGGCCGAGCTCCGCCTCCCTCCGCCCCCGTTAATCGCATCCCCCGCCCCGCGGCGGGCACAGCCGGCCGGGCAGCGCTGTCAACCTGCTGCTGCTGCTGCTGCTGCTGCTGCTGCAGGCGCAGGGCACCGCAGCCGCTCGCAGCCAAGGCCGGGCTGGGGCCGCCGGCTCCGCCGCCCTCGCACTTGCCCGGCGCGGCCGTGAGCCCGCTGCCGCCGCCAGCCCGCGGGGAGCGACCGCCGCCCGCCCGGGCACCGGGAGCAGCGCCCGGCGGGAGCCGAGCCAGGGGCAGCCATGGCCGAAGGGGGCGAGGGCGAGGACGAGATCCAGTTCCTGCGAACTGTAAGCGCCGCGCTTGCCTCCCTCCCCTCCGCGCTGTGCCGGGGCTGCGGGGGCGACGCCCGGACCGGCCGGGTGGGAGCGGGGCGGGGAGCGCGGAGCGGCTCCGGAGCGCCGTCCCTCGCTCCGCTGGCTCCCGTGCGGGGCTGTGCAGCCGGTCCCGCTCCGGTGCCGTGCCGGGATGGGCGGCAGGGACGTGCTGACCCGGGCAGGGCGAGGGGCGAGCGGGGCTCGGCAGCAGCCCCGCTCCGCGCTGCCTTCCCCGCCGCGATGTGCGCGCCTGCTGCAGGCACTCACCCAGCGCCGTCCCCAGCGGAAAGCTGCAGTCACACTCCCTTCGCACAAATAGGCTTGGGGGGGAAAAAGCACCTCTCTCAGCCTGTCCCCTCCCCATGGAGGTTCCCGCTAACTTGCGGGCGTTCTGCTCGCTGGGCACAGACTAACACGGCTTTTTCTGGCGTGCGCATCCTCTCGTTACTTCGGTCCAGAGCATGTTAATGCGCTAGAGCGCTTCTTCCTTCCGTTTAATTAATACATCGGGACTGCTGCATCTAATGCTTATCTGGATTATGTTTCTTCCAGCAATGCTTTTATTTATCTTCTCGGCCATCTCCCAGGTGCCGTTTATGTGCACAATCCTAGCAAGTTTTGCACATTGGCGTCTGTATCTAGAATGGTGGTGTATAGAAACCGTGCCACAGTTTGAGGAAAAATTGCTAAGACATTTGTTAAGTAGAGCTGGAAGCACTGAGACTGCAGGATAAAGCTGAACTTCCCTTTATTTAGTACAGTGTGATTTAGAAAACGTTCACGTTCAATGGCTTGCAAGAATATACATCTAAAGGGAGGTGGAAAGAAAGCAACATAGCGTATGTGAAACATACATATGGTGTTTGCTGCATAAAGAATCCTGGATCTCAGTTGTCTTCTATTTCTATCAGAAACTGCACAATAGTAGATGTATACCTTAATTTTTTTTTTTTTTTTTTTTTGTTTATTTGTTTGAGGATTCTTGGAAAATCTGCTTTTACAGAAAATACAGCTGTTACGCAACATTGGCATGAAGATTGGTAACTTTTTTTCCTTGTCAGCGTGATGTGACTTGTAGTGTTGCCTAACACCTAAAGACAAAACAGAAAAATACTTCTGTGAAAGAAAATTTGTCGTTTCAATTTATGAGAGTTTATTTTATTAGTACTTCTCACTGGTAAAGATTTTTGGAAGACTTGTGCAATGGCAGCCTTCCTGCAGGCTTGACTGTTAAGCTTAGTTCATGTTATCTGAATGCTTAATAGGGAAGGAGAAGCATTGAGCATGCTAATACAGCTCAGCATATCTACAGTGATGTTAAATGCCAGCACCTGACAGCAGCAGCATGTTATGTAAAACAGCACTCCTGATGTGTGTCAGGCTTAATACAGATTTGGAAAACCCAGTTTTAGATAATACTTAAAAATGTTTAGAATGTTGCACCAGTGGTAAAATGACCTTGAATACTGTAAACTGAGGCTTTGGGAGGCTTGCCATGTAGCTTAATCGAAAAGGCCTGAGAAACCCATTTCATGTGAAGTTTTGGGTCTAATGGGTAGTGGTATGTAAGCAATTATTTTTACTCTTCTCTGTCTTCCACTTCGTCCAAATTATGAGCATTACTCGGAAAAGTCAGTGCTTTCAGACATATATTTTTATATACAGTCTTCCACCTCTGTTGTTAGAAAGCTTGGATTAGTGGTCGCTAAAGCTATTAGATATATGTAGCTTTCTGAATGCCATTGGTAGAAAGCCATAAAAATTTGATATTACCCTGGTAATTAATGCAGTTTTTCTTTTTAGTTATTTAATTTTAAAGTACTGATTAGGGCCAGATGGATTCATAAATGTTTTGTAGATAAATGAGAACTTTTCAAAGAACACTGTATGCAAGCAAAAAGCATTCTGTGCTCTGAATATTTTCAGGATGACATCTGTAGGCTCACTACATGTAAACAGTGCTCTTCATATTTTCTTCTTCAGTAGGACCTAATAAACTTCCTAAAATCTTTAGACTTTACCCTGGAATATAAACGCTATATTTTTTAATGTTTAAAATAGCAAATGAGATTTTACTCAATTAAAAATGCGCTTTAATTGCATTAAGCCACTAAATTGAATTTGTTTTTTTGCTACATGTTGATTGGGAATTTCAGTTTTTCTCTCCTCATCACACTTTCCCATATATCTAGTGATTCCTCTTTTTTACTTGCTGCACTTTTTTTTTTCTCTGGTTCTGTTTTGTTTTGGTAAAGTGGCATTAAGCATTACCTCTTACAAATTCTCCAGCTAGGATGGATTTCTGTTTCTTTTGGGAATAATTTGAGTTTGATATGTCACTTCTGAGACGTGAACACAACCTATTAATACCCTGTATTTCTGGAAGCGTCAGAGTTTACTTTGTTTGGGACAGCTTTGGCATTCTGTGCTGTTCAGTTCTCCTCAAGCAGCTCTTGTGTAGCCCTGTGAATTCCATTCTCTTCTGGAAATAGGCATCTCCCTCATTAGTTTGCTGAGTGCCCCAGATGGAGATGACCTTCTGTTATGTGTGGCCTTCTTTAGGCTTGGACATGCATTCTCCTGACTTCTCCCACGGAATAAACATGTACTGAGCAGGAGAAGTGAAGGGGAACAAGTATCCTGCTGTGTGTTTATTAGTTGTGTGTCCAGGCAGGACCTCTTCCCTGTAGAGGAGTTTGGTTTCTTTTAATACTAGAAAGATTAAGGGTATGTGCAAAATAGACTTCACTGTTCAGTCTTTACAGTCAAGAATCTAAAACATTCATAGCTGATATGGAAATTACCTGTTTTTTATTTTTGTTTGTTTTTATTTTACTTTTATTAGTATGTGTAATTTGACGAGAGTGGAAAGAATTCCAGGTTCCAGGAGAAAACAGAAAATATTTTCCCCTAAATGCATTGGCTCCTTCCTTAATATTCATGTGCAAGGACTTTTTTTGTGACACAGAACCCCCCCATAAGGGAAAGCTTTTGCCAGAAGCGGAGTGGCAGCTGGCAAGAGGATTAAAACCAATTGCAAAGTTTCAAAAAAATATTGTCTGTATTTGTCCCTTACATTTTTTTAAAGGTGTCCTAACTTTCAGGAGCAATATGTACCTATAAGTGATGAGAAATGTGTAATTTAGCTATTTGATCTTGTGGTGTTCTTGATGCCAGCGTGTATGCTTTTCTGGAGTTGTGGAGTTTCTTAAATTAGAGGCAGGTCTGCTTTTAGCTGTTTATGGTAGGAGACACCAACAGAACACACTGAAGTAGAGCTGTCAGGGTTATGTTTTTTTTCACTGTCTTCTGAGACAGTGATAACTACCATGCCTGTCAGGAATCAGAAGCATAATCAGCGTGAGCAGCACATGCTCCCCAGGACCGATGGAGTCATCATCTCTTTTCATCTCTCCATTTTTTTTTTTTTTTTTTTTTTTTTTAATAGGTTGGAATGATTCTTTTCCATGTTGCACTCTTTTCTAATGCCTTTTAATTTTTTTTTTTTTAATTAGCTTGCAGTAAAATAGAACCTTTTACGTGTGTGAATGTATTCTGTGCTGCCTTATTTTCTACATGGGTGTAATAGTCACGAGCGTGATTGCCAGTGGAAAGTGTAAGTGTGCTTTGCAACACTGGAAGAGCAGTTTGAAATAAATTTCAACATTACTTAGGATTCATGTTTGACATGAAAAAGATTTTATTCACTCTGTGCTGGGTTTTTATACTTAGGATAATAAAAGAATGAAGTTTATGGCAGAGAATTTTGAAATGAAGAACGTTGTGTTCACATTTCTAGGACAAGAATTCTGTGATTCCAGAGTCTCTTCTATTCCAGATATTCCTCATTATGTCAGCATTTAGCCAATGAGTGCCACTTTAAATCTGACTAAAAGTCATATGCTTACTTGCCATCCTGTATGAGGATTGTGTGGAATTAAAGGACACAAAAGGAACCAGAAGAAATAAGATTTGAAAATTATTGTAAAATAAGTAACTAAACAGTAGAAGAATTGTGAATCTCTCTGTGAAACGGAAAAGAAAAAAAAAGCTGTTGTTGGTTTTTTTTTTTTTTTTTTTTTTTTTTAAATGCCTCACTGTTTTTCATGTGCTGCATATCTTTTAAAGGGGTTCACCAGAATATGTGAGATTCTGGTAACTGCAGTCATCAAACAAACAGATGATTGCCAGAATGCACTGAAGAAAATGCTCAAAAGCAATCTTGGCTACTAGAAGCAATTTTTTAATGAAGGAATGCTGAAACCCACTTTGGATATCCTTTGCTTATTTTAAAGTGTTGCTTGTACTTGTCAGTATGTGACTTTTGAAGATACACCAGGGACTGGCACAAGAGATCACTGTTTAACAGCTCATGTGAGGGATGGTGTGGCTGAGATTGCAGCATTTGTACCTTCCTCTCTAAGGCACTGCACTGCAGTACAGATACTGAATATGATCTCAAATTCTATTTTGGAATTGAGCTGGATGGCTTGTTTGTAGTGAAGGGGTTTTAGCTGGGACATGCAGTCCATTTCTTTTTCAGGGGTTGCATGTGAACCTTTTAGGTATAATTTTCTTGATTCCAAAATTGGTTGCCAAACATTTTATGCCACCTTTAAGATTATATTACTGAATTAAATCACTTATCTTGTCCCATGTTCTGCATCTGCAAGTTGTCTGTATTTGATGTGTGAGAAGGCAGCAGGGCAAGCTGTAGATAATAGTTGGTCCATCTGGGAAGTTTCTTGATAGCTAGCCCTATGAGGTGGCTGACTGATATTCTGAGACAGAGCTGCATTTCCTGTCAGTGTCTGAAGATGTTTTGATGTATCCTGCTTTTTGGAATCATGAAGACCTGAGGAAAATCCACTGTAGGGACTTAAAATGTGGGCAGACTGCAAAGAGAGAATACCACTTATTTCTGACCCAAGATTTAGCATGGGCTTGAGAGCTCTTTCTGACTTGCACTTCTCTATTTAAATGCTATATTATTGCAGGGATATTTTAAAGGTGGTGGGTGGAAAGTGCACAGGATGATTCTAATTCAAGAAAATAAACCAGTCTGTCTTTAGCAGGGCTATAGATTTGTTGAAGTATTTCTCTGAATTAAGGTAAAATATTGGAAACTTGTGTGGAGAAATATTGACAGTGGACTGACCCCAGGAAGTATGTGAATTAAACTGAAAAGACAGAAATATTTTTCTTATTGTTGATTAATATTGAAAATCTGCATTAATTTTTGTTTTGTTTTCTGAGTTACACCTAGGCTTTTCTTAAATTTCCTGATCTGACTGAAATGAAACTTTGTGTGGATGGCACACAGGAAGGAAAGTGTATATATTCATATAATTCCTAATAAAGTTTTGGTGACATAAATTCATTTTGTTTGGTAATAATACGTAAATAACCTTTGAACTGTAAAAGGATTACAATTCAGCAGGGTGAATGAAGAATTTTAACTTCTTACTGTGTTTGACACAGTTATACTCTGGAATTTCTCCCTGTAGCAAACTAAGGATAGACTGGCATAATTTCCTGTCTCCAGTCTGTGTCCTGCTAAAGACCTATATTGTGTTTTGCAGGTGTATGGCACTTAAGCCATGTCTGGCTGTGTTTGTGTTCCCCTGGAAGTGGAGGGCCTCTGAGCCTGCCTGATGCACCTCAGTCTCTGAGAAAAGGCACAATGGAGCAGTTTGACAACAGTTTAAGCCTTTTCATAGGCAACCACAGCAATATGGAACTTACTGCAACCACAGTCACACAACTGTGACCATCAGAGGCACAGCTGTGGTGCTTCTTTGTTCTCCTTGTAAGAAATAGAGCAGCTTAAGGGCACTGCCTGCACCATCATGAGAGGTCACCCCAGTTTCCTAACAAGGACTAGCAGAAGCTCCCACGTGGTTTTACTGCAGTGTAGTTTTATACCTTAGTCTCTTATTAAATGTGAGATTCATTAACTAGTTATGTATTCAGTTATTAAAGAACTTTGCCTTTTTAAATTTTTTAACATCATAACCATGGTGCAGCTTGTGAGGTAAAGGGTTTAAAGTCTTCAAATGTGTTGCTGCCCTCGAGCCCAGTGATGTTACTCAGCTACTATAGATTGGAACAAATGTTTTTGAGGCATGTGATTTGGCAGAATCTTTTCTTAGCTTCTCAGAATTGCTTAATAAAAACAAAGTGGTATCTAGATGCCTTCTGTTAGGAAAGAAAAAGATATGATAGGTAAGGTATCATAACATGAGCTGTGTTAACTTATGTGACAGCTGCAATTTCTCTATAAATGTAATTCTATAATAGCTTTAAAGTAATATTAGTATGTTAATAAGCATTCACACTAAAACTACATAAAATTTTAAGTAAAAAGATTACATCAGTCGTTCAGTGTTGTGGCACACTTGAATGTTTATCATAGTAATGAATGACTTTTTTATAATTGTCATGTTCTTGATGAAAAGTGAAATATATTAGGTTTCCTAGTAATCCAATGGACTTCCCATTTTGGCAAAAATCTACAATGTATCATTCTGTAAGATGCATGGGTCAGTCAATTTTTAAGGTGGATGACATTGTGGTGCAGAACAAGTTTTTTTTGTCAGTGAAATGGAGTGACAAGATCATTGTGTTTTGTGGGACAGCTTCCCAGAGGATTTGAGTAATAATGCTGCATAACAACAGACCTGTGTTACCTGGCTGCCTTTAACTTGAGTGTGGCAAATAACATCTGAAGGATATCAGCTGGCAGAAGCAAATGCCAAACACTGGCATGTCCTATCTCTCCACCTCTCTGAAAACCTCTCTGCAATTCTGCTGTGAAAACTGTGTGCACTGAATTTGAAGTATATCTCTGCTTAAATCCTTCTTCCAAAAGAATGATGAAAGGAAGCAACACAAAATTTGCATTGGCTGTCTGTGAGTTTTTCTGGGGATTGCCAGAATGTGGACTTGTATTAATGGAATGGAGCCAGAAATGGCTGTCTCAAAGCTGTATTTCTTCCTTTTAAACCAGGCAAAGCTGGGAAAAACAAGTACCTGGGATTTGTGTGGGATGCATTCTTTGGCTTCAGTAAAAAGAAAATGAGAAAGAGGAATCTATCTCCTTTGCTGCATATGCCAGATAATTTCCTGTGGTGTTATGAACATCTTCATTCCTGTGATGGGCAAGGAGAACTTGTGTATACATTTAGGGGGTGGAATGAATGGAATTTGAAGAGTTTTCAGAGTAAGCTTAGGCAATTGGATAGATCTGCAGTAAAGCTCAGTAAACTTCAGGATTGTAGGATCCATTCACTGGTAACTGATCACATCATACATCAGGAATGTAGCCATGCTGATAAACATTTGAACATCACCTACTGTGTGTTTATTTCCTAGCTGTAAAATGGAATAATTTAGTTAGAACTGACATGCTAAGCACAAGCCAAGTCATTAAACCTCTCTCTGCAGACACATGGTCTTCGTCCTTAAGCTCTTTATAAAAGCATTTGGTTCCAGTGGTGACAGAAGCAACCTAAATACCTGTACAGATAGATAACAATCCCTAGCCCTGCAACAGTCACAGGAATTCTGTGTGCTCCTAACACTGGGGATTTGCCAAAAAATAAGTGTCAATCTCTTGTTTTTTGTCTATTTTCTGCCCATTTATGAAGTGGATTTTGCAATGCTAATGCATAGATAATAATGTGTGTTTGCAGTCTTTATGGCAAGTACCAGGGAGATGAAATGCATATTCCCTTTTCCATGCAAGAGCAAAGTAAAAAAATTCACAACAGGTGATGCAGGGAAATAGTAAGGTTCTCTCCATCCCCATTTTTTTCTTTCTTCTGGTGTTATAAGTAATTTAATAGCCCTTCATTACTTAAGAGTTGGATTAATCTTTTGAAGGCTTGTGTTAAATACATGGCAAAGGTTTATCCTGTGCCATGCCCAGTCTGCTGGGGTTTGTGATGTGCCAGCCCCACCAGGCTCTGCTGGGCTCAGCTGCCCACATCAGCAGTGTGCCTAGTTTATTGTAGTCTTGGAATTAAGTAGTGAAGCCTTCAGAAAAGCTTGTGAGCAAAAGAACCACTAGTCTAGTATTAGTAATTGCAGGAGGGTGTTAGCTGCACAGGTAAATCAAGGAAACTCAAATGCCATGGCTGTTGGCTGGATTTTAGTAGGGTAAGCTTGTGAATTGATGATTCATACCCCAAGATGTTTTTCAGCAGGTCTTTACATGATGGTCTGACTGCCTGATCAGATATGTCAGCCTTATTATTTAGTCTTTAATCACTTCAGTGTGTCTCAGGTAATGAATTATGCATTTAAAGAGTTACTACTTTTGCTAGTGGTACATCAATGGAGGCCTGGTCTTTGTTTTGATCTGACTAGAGTTCTTATAGAAATATCCTGTAATTTTCTTTGATATGAGAAGGTTCCTGAAAGCCTGTACAGGAAAGATTGCATTTTTGAATAGCTTCAGAATATTATGCATCCAGGTCAACTTTTGGAATCTGTTAGCAGTATCTTTTACAAGAAGAGTACTGTGTTTGTTCTATACCCTATCTTCTGGTTCATTTTAACTTGCTTTTCTTCAATATCTGAGTCCAGAACTTTTTTTGATCCCTGTCACTTTTCCTTGGTCTTGTCAGAGCCACTGAGATTCTTCTCTTCCACTATTGAGTTGATGCCTCTTCCTGATCCTAAGGTTGGCACAGCTTCAACCTAAGCCTTTTGTAGGACTTGCTATTTTCTGTAGTTATGAATTTAAAAATTCCTTTCAATGTTTTGTTTTTTTTTTTTTTTTTTTTTTTTTTTTTTTTTTTGTTTTTTTTTTTGTTTTTTTGTTGTTTTTGTTTTTTTGTTTTTTTTTTTTTTTTGGAGGGAGGTCTCTTAAATTTCAAATTTCTTTCTGTATTATTTCTTTTTTTCTTTTAAATTTTACTCTATTTTTTTCTCTTTCAGAACAAGAAAATAAGTATTTTAAAAATGTCTCATGAAGTTTACTAAGATGTCAGAAGTTATCACAAGAATTTCAGCAAAATAGATTCAGAACATCATTTGTCTTGATGTATTAGTCTGCATTTTCTTTCTCCTCTTTCCTTTACATGCTTCACCACTGGAAATCTTAATCTTACTGAACTGAAAGACTCCAAAATCTTCAATTTCAACTGAACAGAATTTTTCTAGAGAGGAAGAGGGATGGAGTGTAGGAGGGAGGGATGCCAGAACCTGCAGTTGAGCTTTGTCATCCTTTTGAGTGGCATAGTTTGTTGCCTGGCTTTTCTTAAAAAAAAAAAAAAAAAAAAAAAAAAAAGTCTTTTGCACAGTAAGTGTAATTTAAGTTTAGATGCAATAAGAAACACTTTCATTTTTCATGAGTGGGAGGTGAAAAATGAGTAATTAGGTAGTGAGAATAAGATTTTCCTAAAGGTGAATGGAGATCTTTTTCTAGGTGAGATGTGTTGCTCAGTTCAGCAAAAAACTGTATACCTGCATTTTAAAATACTGAGATATTTACACTTGTTTACTTTTTATCAACTGCAAGCATATTTGAGTTTTTCTTTTTCCTCCCTTCTGATCTTGCAATTCTCATACCTCTTTTAATCTACTGAAAATTGAATGCATGTGGTTTAAAGGAATATCAAGATGCAACATTGACATATTGTGTTGAAAATGTTACAAGTATCACTTTATTCTGATTATGTGAGAAGTAATGTATTGCAGTTTTTTCTTTTGAAATTTCCAATTGGATTCTATCTCATAATTTGTGTGTCAGCTGCAATTGCAGCTGAATTTTCTGAATTTCTTCCTTCCTTACACTAGAAATCTGTTACTGAAGCAGAATTAGATACTTTCTATTTTATGCCCTTTTTTTATTCTGCTTTCTGTTCTGCAGTTTATTTTTCTCTTGACAAGCTGTAAAGATAAAAGAACATCAGTGACAATATTTTTCCCTTCAAAACCGGTTTGTCTTGGGGGGCTGTCCCTCAGACTTGGTAAATCAGCTCATTGCAGGCATCCTGTGCCTGACTTATGGAATTATTTACTCAGTCCCTCTGCACAAAGGTACCTACTGCTGACACTAGGAAAACTTCTAGGTGGGAGTTACTATATCAGTTTTCTGAGGCTTTAATCCTGTAGAGTAATCCAATTAATATGGTGTGTAAGAAGTGCTCAACCTTCCAGACTTGATGGGGGACATTTCTTTCCTTTGCATGGCATTTGCACTTCTATTTACACAGGAAGGACTTGCTGCACTTTTTGACTTACTAACAAAATAAACTAACATGGGTCACACATTCACTGAGGGAATGAGGTTAACTGGTGGTGAGCTGTGTGGGGTTATTAGTGCAAACAAAATTATTTCTTTATGTACCTCTGTAAGCTCTGTTGATGAGTGAGGTTTTTTATGATGATTTATGTCTGTTACAGAATTACAGTTTGACAATTGGAACCACATCTAGAGCTTGGGAAGCGCACTTTGTTGTAGTAAGTTCTTATTCAAAAGTTACAGTTTGCTGTTGGTGGTTGTACCCTAGCAATTTGTTTTATTGGGAGGGGAGAAAATCAAGGAGTTCTGAGAGTGAAATGGGTTTGTAACTTTACTGCATACCTCTAAACAGAGTAATCAGCTGAAGAAAATAATTATATTCCTTTCAAAATTTCTAGCTGGATCTCATTTTCCTTGCCTAAGGAATAAATCTTTTAAATTAAAGAAATACATAAAACAGGCAGATTGGTATAACAGGTTGTTAAAGGTTATTCTATTAACAAAAGTCTGGAAGAAAATACTTATGGCACAAATACATTTTTTGGCCAGAAGCCTAAAAACAAATACTGTATTACAAAGACTGCTTCAAATAAAAACCTGGCTCTCTTAACTATTGCTTAAATGATACTGCAAATCAAATGTAAATTAATTGATTTTAGTATATTGTCTAGCAGAATAATCTACCTTTTCATCTGTTAAACATTCCATGAAATGATTTGCTGGTCCATGACTGTGAGGTCTCTATATGGCCATGTATGTTTTTTATAAGTCTGGTTCTGTTCTCGCTGATGTTGATGTCAAACCTCCCCTAGATTTTATCCAGAGCTGAATCATACACTAATTGTGTTGTGTGCTGTTGTATGTAATGGCCTAAATGTGTTGAATTCATGCCCTTGTCTGCCATTTTAACACAATTAATATTTATCTTGCTTAGCTGCCAGAAGTGTGTGACCTGGCTTTTGCAGAGTTAGTTTACAATTGTGTGCAGGTTACTAACTGTCTGTCAAAATATTTACATCTAATGGTAAATTGTTCCAACTTTGCTACTTGTGTATATCATCTTGTCCAATTCAGCAAAGGTAATACTCCCTCATATGCTCCTCTTTTCTGAGAAGAAAGTTAGATTTTTCTTTTTCTACAAATCTCCCTGATGTCTTTGTTCAGAAGCTAAATATTCTTGCAGAGTTGCATTTCTGTGTTTTTCTGTTAAGTGCCTTTTGCAGTGTCCAGCATAAATTTTATTATGTCCACCACAGAACCCAAAGTCAATTGTAATTTGGATTTGAGATTATGAGTACTGTATTATGCTGTAGGGAAATACTGCTTTTTAGGTACATGCAAAATGCTTCTTCTTATTATTTTTTTACTCTGTGTCATATTTTCATTAATAACTTTTTAAAAATATATCTTTTTACTTTGTCTGTATTACAATGTTGCAAGATCTGTTTGTCTTGAAGCATTTAACACTGAAATTGCTTTTGTTCAGTTACTGAAGAAAGTATCAATTATACTTTAAAGTGAGAAATTACCTTGTCACAAACTTTCTGAAACAGCACAGAGGTGCAGCTGTGGTTTTTATTTGGTGTCTGCAAGCTTAAGGAAAGTCCATTTTAGGAATATCAGCACTTGTGCTGTGCAACATTGTTTTTTCAGCCTCATGTATTAACTATGGCTGTGGTGAAATAGCTGAACTTAGGTGCACTTTGAAATTTGTTGTAGAGATCAGGTAAACATTAAAATGCATCTGCTAGTTTTCTGAGTTCACCAGAGTAATTTACCTTGCACTTGAAATAGAGCAGAATATATAATAAAAAAATATATAGGCATAGGAAAATGCCTTCTGCTCACATTTGTCTCATCTGCCTAGTCCATCACTTGAGCTCTTGTCCTCCAGTAAAACTGGGAGGCTTAAGTGTAAAGAACTTCAACCAGTTTTCTTGATTACACATGGTTTGCATGGCAATATTTGGTAACAGACATTTTTCTAGCTTATTTACTGTTAAAATAGTCTTTAAGTTTCTTCATATTTACTGGGTTTTCCATTCACCTAATGCAAACCCTTGCATATGTTTTATTCTACAGTTTCCAGATGTCTTGTTCAGAAACTTCTATTGGAAACTAATTACTACAAACTATGGCATGGTCTCATGACTGTGTTTACTTGAAATGCTGTATAACACATTTTTTGGGTTTTTTTCCCTCTAAACACTGGAGTTAACTTTATGAACTTAAGAAAATAGTGGTACTTGTATGAAAATGTGTCTTATTTTCTGGTTTTTTTGATGCTTTTTGATTTATGTTTGGGTTTCTGTAATCTTTGTTGCATCTAAAGTACCCCATATCTGGAATTGAAACATTTCTTTCCAAAACATACGTCTCCTTCATTGTGAAGAGCTGGAGTGGTGAGCCCAAAGTGGTGGTGTTTTGTCTTGAAGAGGATGATCTTGAGAAAAATTGAAGCATGGATGAACAACCTCTTCTCTCTTTAAACTGACCTACCTTCTTTTCTTCTCCTAGCCCAACTCTTGCTGAAGTAAATGTTAATATCATTTGCTTAAAGTGTAATATATTTTCATAATAAAGATTTTATGCCCTAATGAGATAAGAGCATTGTCTCTTAATCTTATAGTAGTTTTATAATTTAACAAATACAGGTTTCTTTTTTATTTTTTTGTCGGGGTGGAATGCAAGTTCTAGTCTGTAATTTGTGTTTCTCAGTAAGGAGTTACAGTATAGTAAAGTCATAAATGACTACATTTTTAATGATTGGACACATTTTTCTGAAAGCTGTACTAAAGTTTGTGTCAGAGAATAGAAGAGAATTTGGGTGGACTTGGATGCTACAGATCTGGAAGGTAGCCCAAAATTCCTATTTTTTGAGGGAGATCTTGTTGCAGAAGATATTTCCATCACTCTACCCAATCCTGCAGGATGGAAAACAGATCAGAATTGGACTACCCAGATTTGGTGCTGACTTCCAGGAGGACTTTATCCCCCATTTGCTTTTAATTGTAGTAGCTTCAAACTTCTCAGCAGAAAGAGAACTCATCAGGAATGGATTGTGCTTCTCCCATCAAACCCTCTGGTCTGTGGAAGGCAGTTTTGTCAAGTTCAGCTGGAATCATGAACCTTTTACTTCAACTCTAACAGAAGCTCCTGAGTTCCCAACTCCTGGTGGCCAAGGATTTTTTTTCTCTGGATGCTTAAGAGAATTCAAATGAGAAATTGAGCAGTGTTAGAATTCACTAGGTTTTGGTTGTGTAACTTTGGTTACGTCAATAGTGTTCTTTTAATATCCAGTCTAGGCATGGTAGCTGCTGCTCTTAGCTGTCGTTTGCCTGGTGTATTTTCAGATTCATCATTTGGGCCAAAGATTGGATTTTTACATGCTGTAGGTTGAAACAGTTTTTAACAAGTAGTAGAGGCAAAGAGCATACAAAAGCCAGAGCATTGTGATGAGCCCAGTGCTGCAGAATGTCAGTAATTGTAGGGAGGCACACACATTTCTGCCTGAAATTAGCACAAAGTCCATCATGAGCTTCTGGAAGTCAGAGATGTGTCAATTCAAAATATTGTGATTGAGGCAGCACAGTGTGGTGCTCATAAACTGATTGGATGTTGTCAGAGGATGCTGTTAGGAGATCTGGAGATGATCCAGGGGACAAACAGGTTATTATTAGAGATTGGCTGACAGAGGTATCATTCCCATCTCTTTAGTCAATTGGAAATCTGTGAAACTGTGGCATGGCTTGCAATGCAGTGTGTAACTCTTCTGTCCAATATTTTTTAAACTTAAGACTTTTCTTGTGTGGAAGCACTACTTCTAGGTTGTGGCTTTGTTGTTTGTTTTTTGAGGTTTTTTGGGTTCTTTTTGTTTGTTTTAGCAACATGTTATATTATTAAGTTTGCTTTAGGGAGCAGTTAAACTGCTTTTTTTGTTTGTTTGGGGGGTTTTTGTTTGGGTTTTTTTTTTGTTTGTTTGTTTTTTTTCTTCTGCAGACTTTGGGCATTGGAAATCTTGTTGCATTTTTCTGGTACATTTCAGTGCATTAGTTGCACATCTGGCATTGTTTTGCTGGCAAACTGGGTTAAATAGAGGAGTGAATCAAGCAATTTTTTAGTTTTGGAGGTTGCAAGATAAAGAATGAAAAGGTTTTTTTTTCTTTGGAAGATAACTAAATAATGAGCAATGTGGTGATTTATGACTGCTCATATCTATTTAACTTAAATATGGATTGATTTTTAAACAAAAAATATTGTGGTGTTAATTTTTCTCTTCTGTTTAGCTTTTTCTTTGGATCAGGGAGAGAAATCTGATTGGGGAGCTTGAAAGATAGTGGGGTCCAGGAAACTGAGAAATTAAGTGCCACTTTGTTTAGTTAGAGGTTGTAAAGATCATCTGTGCAACAGATATTATGGATTCAGGCTACTTGTTGCATAAGAAATTTGAGATCTTTGAAATATATTTAGAAATTTAGTCTTCAAGTAACTCTTGCCACTCTATCCTAATACTTGACTAAGAATCTCTGTAGAAAGCACTTCTATGAGTATCAGTGTTTGTGAGTGAAGACTGAGGATCCAATGACAAAATATATTTTTGCTACTAGAGAGAGTGTGTGGTCTGGCTGACAACACTTTGGCTTAGGCAGTGTGGCTTCTGATTTTTGCAAGTTCATCCTCTGAAGAAGCAATTTAAGTAAGTACAGTGTTGTTGGGAAGTAAACAATCCTCAGAACCTCTTTAGGTATTGAAAACCTCAGCTAAACTAAGACATATAATCATTATATCCTTTACCTCTGCTGCTGAAACTGGATTTGATAAAATGTGTATCAGTGTGGGAATTCATACCCAGATTTCTATCTATAATATGAAGTCACATTTCGCTCACTGTAAATTGTCTGGAGACTGATTGATCAAAACTATCAAGTCCAAATTAATTATAATCATAATTGTTTTCCTGCTGATTTTTGGCTGTTTCTAGGCACTGAGCAGGTGTTTGATTTGAACTGGGGTTGTCTTGGTGATTATTGCAATCTGAATAGTCAAAATTATTAGTGATGCAACACTTGACATTTTTTGGATTTTTTTACAGAATCACTGAGGTTGAAAGGGACCTCTCAAGATCATCTAGTCCATTTTGCTGTTGAACTCTCCAGAGATGCAGTTCAGTGTCTTGGGGCAATTTATTCCAGGGTTTGGAATGTCCACCTAGAGTGGGGTAAAAAAGAAGTAATTTCTGGAGTTCATCTCAGGGCTCATCAATAGTTTTAGAACCTGTATTGATCCAAGCAAGACATCATGAGCTGTCTATGGCATCATGTACTGAGCCCTATGACATGGCTACAGGAATTTTTCATAATGAATGAAAGCACCCTTTTAGAAGAACTTAAGAAAGAAAAGTCATTTGCATTCAGAATTGAAGTGGTTAGTGTTCAGAATATTCTTACAGGGTCAGAATTCCTATTGTCTGTCCCTATCTACCCTGTTCCAACTCCAGAGGTTGGAGTGAATTACAAGACCTCCTGACATGTGGCTTTTCTTTATTTTCCAGAAAAAACACTAGAAAGCAATAAAAAAGTGAGTATTTTTCATTAGGAAACTATCTATATTTTTTTAAGAACAGCAGCTATGTATGTAACCTCAGAAGAGATTTTGTTACAAGAAGAAAGATTACAGGAAAGAACATTTAGAAAATGCAACATATGTATGGGAACTATTTCACCACTATCAGAGGAATTAAAAGGCACAATTAATCCAGTGGCCACAATGAACAAGCAGAATTATTTCTGCAAATATCTAAATAAGAAGATATAAAATTTAAAGTGCTTAAGTCAGGTTTGATTTGAGAGAAATAAATGTATCTTGCAGAGAAATATTTGGAGTCTTCAGATGCACAGATAAATTGCATCACTTTGCATTTGCAAAACTGGCTTTTCCTCCACTGTTTGAATGGTTTAAATCCAGCTCATGAGCTGTCACAATCTGACTTTTAACCTGAAGCAGGTTCTAAACTGAAGCAATTTTTTGTCAGTGTTTCCTGGGTAAGGATGGGGTCTCTAAACTGCCAGACAAGCTGTAACAAATCTGGATGTGTTTGGCACATGACATGATACTAAGACATGTACTAAAACATGAAAACTTCTTGATGTTTTGTTTCCTGTGTGGTGCTGCCTTGGTGGCAGCAACCAAGAGGCAGTGATGTGATTTTCTAGTGCAGATGACCTGCTTGTGGTCTGACCCAAATTGGACTTTTGGTTTTGCTCAAAGTGTGGTGTCCATGTCACTTAAAATGGCACAAGTTGTGATTTCTCCACATTCACGTCTCTGCTGCATAATAAGAGCTCTTAAATAGTCTTGTTAGAGGCAGTTACATGGAAAAGACTTTAATTTTCTGTCTAGCAATAGGTACTCAGTATTTCAGAGACTGATAGAAAGTAGTTGTTGCTGACTGGTGCTGGCACAAAGCACTAATTTTAATTTGAGGTTTGTCTTGCCAAAAGAGCTCTGGCTTTGTTGGACTCTTGACTGCTTGTGTGGGTGTGTATGTGTGTATGAGTATGGATGAAAGTACATGGATGTTTTTTCTGAGCATTTTCCTGTGTTTAATGCCAATAGGAGTCTTGAAATGATTTAAACCACTGTCAGAAGGCCCAGTCTGTAGTGGAAGATCTGCCCTGGGTACAGATTTGTACTTCTTGTCACCAGTTAGTTTGATAAGAGATAATGAAAAAACCAGATTTCCATGTAACATTGGTATTTTAATTTTGGAACACTTCTTATATTTGTTTCTTAGTTATTTAACCTATAAGTTTGAAGTAACACCTGCTGCCCTAAGTTAATAATGAAAGTTTACCTTAAGGAAATGAATTTTGGGACAGGAATTGAACAAAGAGGACCAATTTCTGTGTTTTTCTTAAAAAATTTGGTCTAGGTAGGTCTAAGGAGAGGGGAACAATAGATATCTTGGTTAGCGAGACAAAACACAAGGAGCTAAGATGTTTATTCAGTTATCAGAGGAAAGACCACAGCAGTTGTATAAAAGAGGAAACAAGGCACAGAATTAATTACTGTTATTGATTCTTTCATAATGCCTGGAGGGCTCAGCTGAGACAAGGGTGCCACAGTGCTGCTGCACAAATGTGCAGTGTGTCACAATTCCTGCCTCTAAGAGCAGGGGAATGCTGAGGTGAGACCAAAGGACAGGGAAATGGAGTAATGTGCCAGGAACACACAGGATGTCTTGGGGTTCAGTCCAATCTCCTCTGGTGGATTGGAATGTGGAGAGTTGGAGGGCTGTGCCATTGAAGACGAGGACATACAACACAGACATTATGTGGGAGGATGCTGGAAGTCAGTGCATAGATTCAAGGCCTCATGGACATGAACAAAAAAAGGTGAATTTATTTGAAACTTATTCAGTGTTTGTTATCAGAAACATGATGTCTTAGTACCAAATGTGTAATACTGCTAACAATAGCATAGTTGGAAAAAAAGATAGATCAGTTATTGAATTGAAAGTTCTAAACTGTGATTGCCTGATTGGGTTGAAATAGTGCCTGGTTTTTAATGGTAATATTGAATTTAAAGTAGAATGCATTGTGATTCCTGTGTTCATGGCATATCAGACTAAAAAGACTGGGAAGAAGTTCTTTTTGAGAAGCTGTTCTTAAAGGAAAAAAATGAAAGGGAGGACATGGCAGTTATTCTGAAAAACTGCATAGCCAAATAATAACTGTAAAACATGCATCCTAGAGCCCTGGAAGTGTTGAGCCCTCCTGTACTGGATGGTGTGGGAGCATACACATCCTCACATAAAATAATACTTGGGTAGAATGTTCTGTTATAAATGAGCAGAAACATCAACCAGTTTGTTCACTGAACTGGCTGAAGTTTCAAGTGTTAATGGATAAGCCCTGTCTGCTCCATCCATGTACTGTAAAACCTGAAAGCAACTTTGGCATCTGTATAGTCATTATGAATGTATGTGCTGTAAGTTATTTCTTTTGATTTCATATATCCATTAGAAGAAGGAAGTTAGGCTAACAAGGTGGGGGGGATTTTTTTTTGTCTGCTCTCATTAAGAAAGTTAGAATTTCCTGAAGGGCCCAAAAAGAAATTGCAATTAGAATTGTATAAATGCAGGACTTCTCAGGTAATGTTTCCAAGGAGATGGCTTTGGAGGTAATTTTTAACTCTTATGTTTGTTTTTTCTGTGCACCTACAGAATGTGTTGTGTTCCATGTACGTAGAATTGTTTTTTCATCCTGTGTTATCTAGGTACCAATACTATTGGTGGTCAGTGTGGCTTTTAATTGTACTAAGAAGTTGATTTAAATAAATGTTATTTCCTTGCTGCTGTATTATGTCAATACAAGATACCTTCTAGATGGGAAGTCAAAGCATACTGCAATTTGCTCTTGGATGCAGGATGACCATACTTAGTCATAAAGACTAAGGATGATACAATGAGAGAGTTTAATTTATGCTAGCAATTCTTAATGTGGACCCTAAAATCCTTAATTTTAGTTAGCTGTTGGTTTCCTTCCCTGAACTTCAGTATATTGTCATTATTGTAGAAAATTCTGGACTAAATATTTCAATTGAAGGTAATTAATTTTTACAATCTGGTTATTCTGTCTGTCCTGTGAAAACAGTGATAATTCAGTTTGATTTTTTTTTTTTTTAATTTGTTGGAAATTGTGATTTCTTGGAACATGCAAAATAATGAAAGGACAATGAACTATAAGACCTTACAGGTTTTGGGTTTTGTGTTCTGGTAAAGAAGTGAATGTAGTTAAAAAACTCGAGTAAGAAAAATGCTGAGTGGTTTAACACAATGGATTTACTTAATTTGTGGAAACTACCTTTAGTAAGCTTTGCATAGCTCAAGATTTTCACTTTTTGTTTCAGTACAGATCAAGGATGTTCTAGCCAGATCTTCTTTATTGTCTTTATTGTCCTAGTCAAGCTACTACACAGATGCCTTCTCAAGGTATTACTAGGTTGTAAGAAGAACAAAAGATGATTTTATTGTTGCTGTTAAGTGCCAGTGAGAACCAAGGCTGGCATTTTTACTGGGTTTAATGACTCACCTGAAATTGGAATGCAAATCTGTACTAGTGAATAAAAAAGGCAAACAGAAGCAGAGATGTGCAATGTGTGGTACATTGTTTCTAAAGTGAACAGAAATACCGTATGAAGATGGAGTCTGAAGGTTTAAGCAAAACAGAGATGTCACTCAGCATGCAGTACCAACTGTTTTCAGCTTATTTAGTATGCAAGAGCATAGTTGCAGATGACTCACAGTTAAAACGCCTTACATAAAATTGCCAAAGTATTTAGTTCACGTCAGGTGATGGAAAGACACTTTAAAAATAGTAATAAAAACTGTATTCAATTACTCTCACTGGTTTATATTTTTGTGGGGGTTTTTTTAGTATTTTTTTTTTATTTTAAGATCCCTTCTGTAGTCTTAAAATATGAAAATGATGTCTTAAAAGGAATAATTAAAAGAAATTATGCAAGACCGCACTTTTTACTTGTGATTGAATGCAAGAAGTTTACCTTGCTCAGGGGATGCGTATTCCAGTCCAAAGCAGGCATTGCTATTCTAAAACCCTTAACTCTTGCTAACATATTGCATTTCAAAAATCTATGTATCTTCTATACACTTCATCAGTGCTCCCAGAGAAACAGGCTAGACTGCTTTTATCCTTAATAGCAGTGCTTTTGTATGCTGTATTTATGTATTTACTACAGATTACATAACAACATAAAAATAACTGAAGATCAAGGGGTGCATTTAGTTCAGTACTTTATCTCCAGTAGTGGTCAATAACAGAAAGGGAAGAGGACAAGAATACACTTTCCATTTCTCTTGTGTGCTGTCAGCCTGTAGCAATTTGTGTCTTGGAGGAATTAGTCTCAGGCTTGGTGACACTGAATTTGGTAGCAAATTGAGTTTTCCTCAACTGCAATGGATATTGAGTGGGGAAGCATTTTTTTGGTGGTTTTTTTTTTTTTAATTTTTTTTTTTTTTAATTTTTTTATTTTTTTTTAATTTTTTTTTATTATTTTTTAAGCTGCTGTTTGCAACTTTTAATTGCTAATTCCTAGTTCTGGTACTAGAAGGGGAAGTGAATCATAACTGAAAATAGTACTACATGCTTTTGCAGCTATTGTAATTTTTTTGGTAGGTGTATACAAAAGGTTCAGTGCTTTTAAAATCTGTTGGGAAAAAAACTGTGGGATTTCTTTTAGCAGTAACTGGGGTTGTGTTTTTTCTATAATCTCACATTCCCCATCCACTTTTCACTTTTTATAGTTCTTAAGCTGTACATTTGTGTAGCCTGTGTTCTGGGGCTTCCTGGTCATTTGTAGCAGCAGCAGCCTGTTTGTCTCCATTAGTGGCTGTTGGGAAGGGTGTTTGGGGAATCAGAAATATTGTCAAGCAGACTTGTGACTTACACCTGCAGGGAGATCATTGCTGCTTGCTTATTGTGCTTTCATTGCTGTGCTGGAATCTTTTCCCCCATGGGTGCAATGCTGCACACTTTTGTCTCCACATCCTGAAATGGGGTTTGTGTGCTGGGCTCAGTGTTGGAAAGCTCACAGAAGTGTTCCTGGGCGTGCACACAGAGGGCTGATGCTGCTTGGGCAGAGAACTCCAGCCTGCTGTGATGGGGTGGGGGGTGAGGATCAGAGTGCCTCAAGTGAAATGGTAGGGACTAAGCATCCATAGATTTTCTTGGGACTCTAATTGCTGACCCTCTCATTTGCCCTTCTGACATGTTGCTGCTGTCATATGTTTGAGAGAAGTGTGGTTGAGTTGGAGCTTAAGAAACCTGCAGTTGTGGTGTGCAGCTCTTTTTGGCAGTACAGCCTAAGAATTCAACAGCAGCTGTGGTCAGTCAGTCGTGGGCTGTGCTGTGGCCAGAGGGGGAACAAGGTGTGATCTTCCACAGGTGCACAGGCTGCCTGTTCTGCAGTGCAGGAAAAGAGATCCATCCCTTGTTATCCCCCTGGTATGCCTGTATGTAAGAACAGGCAGGATGAGAATGGATTCCAGCCCTGACCTTCATGCATGTGTAGGTGAGCAGAGCAAGGAGGGAACAGGCGGTGGATTATGCAGTGAGAGGACAGGCAGTCTGTGATATGCTGCAGCTAAATGCTCACCCTTTAGTCAGGGTGGAGGACAAACTTACAGGCTAAATGCTTTATTAAGGTAAAAAGGCATAGTAAAATCTCTTATTGCATCCTGTATAGTTTTACAGTAATGGTGCTTAGCAATTATGTCTTGTCTTTGAGTGCTGGAAAGTATTAGCTACTGCCAGTGCTCAAAGTAAGTCTTGGAGGTGAAAAATTATTTTTTTTTATCATTACAATAGCTGCAGTTTTTTTAGAAAAGCAACCAAGCAAAACCCAAACAGCAGTATAGGTATTTTTAATTTTATTTTTACAGTTCAACTTTTTGCAATAAAGTCAATTTTTCTTCAAAAAGGACTCTGAAAGATTGCTGAATTGACAAATATTCAAAGTGAGTTGCTGTCTTGAATTTAAAAATGGTAAGAAATAAGAATTCCATTTAAAATAAACATTAATAATTACTGCTTTTCCATATGCTTAAATTTGTGATGAGAACTTCCTCCCAGTCAAATACTCAAATGAAGGCTCTTGAAGCTCCCAGTATGAGGTTAGAAAAACAGTGAGATGAAGAGAATGTCCTCAGGTGGCAAAGAAAATGATGTTGTGCATTCTATGGCTCCTTTTCCATCAGGGCAGCTGGCATGGTTTGCAAGTCCCACAGTAAAGATTTCAGGAAGAGAGAAAAAGCCAGCTGCTTGTGGTGTTGGCTGTGCATTGCAAGTGAAGGTGCTAAGCACGAGGATGGCAGCTGGGTGATGAGCATGGTCTGGAATCGAGGTCACTAATTCTTGCCTTCCAGTCATGGCCCCTAATGCTTGGAGATCCTGAGGGACAAAAATTGAAAAATACAAGGTTGGCTAAAATGCTGTTAATTTCAGGCGGAAAAATTATTAACTTTTAGGTTTCCATTTAGTTAACGATTTTAAGAAATCCATGGTTTTAAAGTTTGGTAATAGATTCTTTTTCTTATATAAGATTTAAGGTTAAGATTCTTCAGAGCACCTCCATTCCATTTTCAAAAGCAGTATTTACTGGAAAGAACATAATTCATTGTAATTTAGTGGGGAAGAAAAAGTGCACATTATTTTAAATTATTTAAATAATATTATTTAAATAATTAATTATTGAGATGACCAAACCATGGTCACTTCAGCTTTGGTTTTTAAAAGCAAACTTATTTTTTTGAAACAGAGAATTATGAAAGGCCCCCACCTTGTTTATTTTTTGTTTGTTTGTTTTTTTTACCCACTGGGCTGTGTATTTTTGTAAATGGGAGGCATATGTGTCTGAGGGATCATAAGGACTCCCCTCCTCCCCAGTAGATGGACTGCTCACATCCTTAGGCTAATAAGTTGAATGGTGCATTTACATTATTGCTTCATTTAAACAATAAGCATTGATAAGAAATAAATACTTCATTCCCCAATGGCATCTGCAGTATTTAAAGGTTTGGCAGGTTTTCAGGAGGATAGGCATGAATTCAGTACTAAACTGCTTCTGCTTCTGTGGAAAACAATGAGCTGTGTCATTTGATCAGGGACAAAGTGACTACTGAGCAGGGGTGATTTCGAGGAAGTAGCTTTTAATAAAGAAAAAATAGAATTTACCATGTGAAACCATTCCCATGGCTTGTTTGTAAAGTAAATACTGTAGTTCATGTGTTAGGATGAGGAAACAGAAATGGGTTGTAACAATTGCAGTCACTGTCTGTTTTCCTAGAAATCCTCTTCTGGCTTTTTTGCTTCTTGCTGCTGCTGGTATACTTGCCCACTGGTTTGTTTTGTGGAAACACCTCCCTTTATTCATTTGCAGTTCTCCTTGCATAAGAAGCACAAAATCTTTTTTTCTTTCTTTTTTTTTTTTTTTCCCTTTTCCTGCTCAAAGTAGCCATGAAGTATTCTGCTGCCTTTATTGAACTCATGGGAAGAGTGTTGCATGAATGAATGGTGGTCAGTTGGTATTCTGTAAAAACCTAGTCTTTAATAATCTGTTTTTCTGGTCTGATTGGGCTTGTACTATTCAATACAGTTCAGTTTTACTTTGTAGTATGTCCTGTTTCTGGCCAGGATGGGGCTAACTTTTGCAGTAGCCAGGAGAGGGCATGGCTAGGACCTGGAGGTTGTTCTATAGCACCTCACATCATTGCCAGGGGCAGGGGAAAGGGTTCTGAGCTGGTTGAATAAGTGTGATGGAGGGAGCTGAGCAATCTGGTATTTTCTATTTTCAGGGGGTTTCTCTGTGAATTATTTCTTCCTCATCTCCTCTGTCATCAGCATTTTTGCTGTTAGTTTGTTTTCTTATCTCATTGCTGTTTCCAGTAAATTATTCTTATCTTAACCTGTAGTATTTGCCTTGTATGCTCCAGTTCTCCTCCCCATTCCACTGCAGGGGTGAGAGGGAAGGGAAGGTGAGGGAGCACGAGAGAGGCAGTGTGCCTTGAACAGTTTTGTTGGGGCACTGAACTGAGCAGAGCTTTTCCTAAACCACAGCATACTAACACAATGGAATAGCTCTGGCAGATTCTGACATACTGCTCTGAACTGGGCTGAGAATCCCTGGATTGCTCACCCAGAAGCCTGTGAGACTTGTGTTTTGTACCTGGGACAGGAGCAGTTTAGAACTGAGGCTTTTGCTGTGTTATCTTCTCTGAGATGTCCCTATCTCAGAACTGGCTGATGCTGAAGGCTCTCACTGATTTTTACTGGCAGCTGTAGCTACCACTTTTAAAAGGCAAATCCTGAATATGTATGATCTGTCTGAAAGTGGCTATGGTAGGCATGGTTTGCCCTGTCTGTACTCCCTAAACTGTCTCTTGAGATTATTTTTCGTTCTTTCTGAGGGTGCCATAGCACCTTTGAATTGAGACACCTCATGGGTTTAGCTGTGGATGTTGGGGCTTGCTGAGCCCACTGTTGCTCTTTGGTCTCACTTCCCATCTTAGCACAAGTCAAAGTTTTGTCCTGTGATTCCACTCTTCTGTGGTAGGTAATCTTATGTGTCTAAGGTTGAATATTCAGTGACTACTCTTTAAGTCCACTGGCGAACAGCTAAGTCACATCTCTTTGAAAGCAAAGCCTAAAGCAGTTAATATTCTGTTATGAATTAGTAATTTCCTTTGACAATATATTCCTGTGGCTATTTGCCCTCACAGTTAAAAATCATGCTTTCTTTTCCTATGACTTTTTACCCCTAATTTGTCCTCTAGTGATGTCTAATTACCAAAAGATAAAGAAGGCATTTATAACCTACAGTGATGCTTGCAGTCTTTCTGTGAGATATGAGAACAGTCTTCTTCATACCTTTCTCATGCTCAGTTTTATTTGTGTGTGGAGCTGGATTTTCCATGCAGTGGCTTCATCATAAATTATAGACAAATAGACACAATCATTTCCCATACCCTTTACTGGATGTGTATCTCAGCTGCTTTCAGTAAATTTTTTCTACCTCAAGATTTTGTAGTAGAGGTAGTTTGTCCTCTAAAACAATCTCTAGTTTTGATCCAGTTATAAATCATGATTTAGGGCATTTTTTTTCCCCTGTAGTTTCTTTATTGTGCCAACTGACTTTTCAGTTTTCTTATGTAATTTAGTAATGGTTTTTCTTTTCAGTTTCCTCACAAAATACAATGATATAACAGCAATTAAATGAGAAATATATTTTTTCTCAAATAAGGATCACTGTTGTATTATTTTAATTTTTTTAGATATTTAATTACTGAGAAGTAAATGGGATAATGTTTGGTTCCTTTACTTTCCTGGTTTACATCTTTCAGGTTGTTTACATTTTCCACTTATCTGGAGTAAGTAAATTATCATCAATGTATTTCACAAGAAATGCATTATGTGCTTTTTATCTTAAAAAATTAATGTCATCTTTCAAGAGTAGGGTGCAACAGTAATTTTGCAGGTGTCACAATGTGCCAACACAGTTCGGGTAATGTAGCATAGTAAAAAAAAAAGTAGGATTTTTTTAAAGTTGCGTGACTAAATAAATTTTATTTAGTTATTTGTCCTACAGTTCTCTGCAACAATCAATTAACTGCTCTTGAAGCCTGTGGTATTGATTTTGATTTGTAATATCACAAGCAAGCCTGAAGGCAATGTGGTGGTGACATGCAGAATGTGCCCCAGCAGTGCCTGTTAACAGAGGGAAGCACAGGAAGGCTGGAAACTGGTTCAATTTTCAATTTTAAGGTGCACAGATAGAAAGTGAATGACCTTATAGGAGTTGCTCTTGCACTGTATATTTGGACTTACTAAACCTTAGGACTTTTGTTACATGAATGGTTTAATAAATCCATTCACACTGGAGACTTGTTTTCTGCTGCTGCTTACATAATGGTGATCTCACATAGTTCACCTCAGATGTGCATGAGTGCTTGTGTCAGTTGGGAAAAAAGTGTTTATGGGGGCTGGGTACATCTGCAAATTGCCATCGTGGACTAACTTAAAATTAGGTGCATGCATGTGCACATGTGAAATTATTGAGATTCAAAATATGCTGGAGAAGTGGGTTGAAATCACAGTAATGTAAAGGCACCTTTTCAAAAACTGTACCCCTTGCCATGGTCATCTTTGTACTCGTACTGTGCTTGGTCTATCATTATTTTTTCAATTTCTTTAATTTTCTCTTGTGATCAGGGTACACGGTATGGCTTGAGATCAAGTGCCAACAGCATTCTGTAGTCATAGAAAGGGTCAATAAAGCAGTGATTTAAATATTTCGAAATCCTCCAAAAGAGATTCAAGCAGAGAAATTCTCAGACTCTTAGGTCTTAAAACCAATGGTATATTCATAAGCTACTTCAAAGTTTACAAAATGTTAATGTTATCAGAGCATCCCTTTGCTGCATCTCATGATGCTGAGTCTTCACCATGCCTGAAGTTATTTCTCCTTTGCTGCCCTTTTATAAGAACTGCTGTACTAAGGCTGCTCTTCCAGGCTAAACTCAAATGTCCTCTGTCATGTGCTCCCTCTCTCAGGAGGGGCAAAGACATGTCTTTTCATTGGTAACAGCCTTTGTTTGCTGAAGTGACAAGCCAGTGCTTTTTAGCATTCTTCACAGTGTGTTTCAGCAAAGGATATGCTTGGTGTGTCTTCTCACCCAGGCTGGATAAAAATTAGGCTTCTGCCTTCAGGTTTTCAGAGCAGTTGTATTATGGTTTGTCCAGGTCAGGTGCTGACATCGTCAATAAGGATTTTTTTTTTTTCTCCTCCTGTCAACAAATATTAAATTAAGAATGCCAAGATTACTTTCCAAGCTCTGGGCTGACTTTTCCTTGGTTCCAGGCATTACTGGGGGTGGGGGTGATGTTGGAATATACTCTCTTCTGAGACTGGGTTTTCCAGTGTTGAGTCCCCCAATGACAAGGACAGGGGAGGCAGATATCCTGCAGCACAGTTGATACTGTTCAGTTTTGATTCTGAAGTTTGACTTATTCTTAGGTCTATCAAATTTCCCTGAAGTACTCTGCATAAATTAGCCTGGGTGCCACTGAGATTTGTTCTTCTTTTCATAATGAAAACTATTATCCATTTAACTAGGTGTTAGGTGTTTTTTAGGCTTTGTAAGAAATGAAGAATAATAAATGATGATAAAATGAAGAATAATAAAATTTTATTAATTCTTGACCAACTATCATTAAGGGCTGTGAGATGAGCATTTATCTTTTGATTGTATGTCCTGAATTTGTTTTCAAGTCTAATCTATTAATTGAAAAGGAAGATTTTCAAAAATTCAATTTCAGGCCCCTGAATCTGTTTGAAAAGTTTATTGATATTCTCTGTTGTGACCTGTGTGGGAAGAACAGCAACATTTAGACTGTGTTGTCTGAATCTGCCTTGTGTAGTTTTTGAGCATGCTATGTTTGCTAATACACCACAAAATTCAAGAGTAGCAGTATTGATTTGAGTTCTCTCTGCCTTAAAACCCACAACTCCAAAGCTGTATATTTCTATTTGACAGCCCTCAGCTGTCTGAAATCTATAGTGTAAACAAGAAAAATACAGTATTCTCATCCTTCACAAAATTGTGACTTTTCTTCAGTTTTAAAACTATCAGTGAGTGCATGAACAAGGACACTGATAAATTTGGCTTTCTGTCTTCATGTCTGTGAAGCTTGCCTGGCAGCTCTTAAAATTTGTCTTTTAAGTTCTTCTGTCAGTGTTAGAATAGCTTGAGTTATAATCAGATTATTGAAAAATCATGTAAGTGTGTGTGAAAATTTGTGATTTTTTTTTCCTGGTGTTTATTATTTCCCCCTTTCCCCCTTAAAATGAAAATGCATAGTGGATTTGTAATTTAAATTTCACATCCCTTGTAGCAGGAGCTACATTTATATGGGCATATTGTGCTTTTACATAAACAAAATCCAGTGGTTTGCTTTGCCATCGGACCAACTCACTGCCTGCTTGGTAAATTAAATTTTTTGCTAGCCTTTTTTCATAAATCCAAAAATTTGGAGTAAGTCTTTTCAACTTGGAAATTTAGGATTTATTATTTGCTTTTCAAATTCAGATTGTACCAGACTGTGTCTTACATGTTAAATCCCAGCTGTCTCTAGGGTGCCCAAGGGCTTGACTGTTTGCTCTGAGTGGAGGCCTGGCCTGAACAGTGGCAATTTCAAAACTGTGCACCACCAGGGTTTGGTAGCTGGAGCTGCTGCTCTTCCACCCCTTCTGTGTAATGCTGAGCACTGTTGGACCAACTTTCATAGATGGTTGTGTTTTCTAGATTATCTGATGTGAAATACCTGGACCTGAGTTGGAGAAGTGCTGAGTGCTCACAGGTGCAGCAGAATCCAGTATGGGATGAGTTTGGAGCATGTAAATTGTTATTTACTCATAAGTATTCCAGAAGCACTACTCCCAGGCAGTGCATGTTGTACACTCAAAATTAGTTGGTCCTTTTTGCCTTCAGTTGGTTTTCCCTGTTTACAAATTAAGGCAATGACATTTTACCTTGGAGGTCTTCTGGATGGGATTCTGCAGTGCTTGTGAAGCTGGGAGGTGCTGGAGTGCTGTCTGCTGGCAGGGTATGAACATGAAATATGAAATGCACTGCTGGGTGGAATGGAGTGAGTGGTGTGCAGTAAAGCTGGCAAGGCATTGGGACATGTACTAAACACCAATGCAATCTATTGCAAACATCTTTCACTCTGCACTGTTACAGGGCTTCATTCTGTGGATGGGGGGAAAGATATTTGCTCATAAAATTAATTAACAACTACTTTGTAGTCCATATCTGTTTAAGACAAAGGATGCAGTGATACAAATTGCAGAAAATCCAGAGGGAATTGTCTAATGCTATGGTAATTGTACACATATAGAATGGTCCATTGGAGCAGTTACAGCTATTATGCACACCTTGGCCCTCTGAGAAGTCTGTGCTTCCTGAAAAAGATTAGAAACTCTTTCCCCTTTCTTTTTCCTTTCAGTTAATTCAGTGCTAGTGCATTGGGCTGGTGTTTTTCTTCTTGCTGCCTTATCTGCAATTTTTTTCTTCATACCTTTTAAAATTGGGTTTTCAATTGAAGGCAGGTTCTACAAAAATTTCTTTACCATGGGTGAAATATAAAATGTACAGTAGCTTGATTTAACTCTGAGAAATAAAGACATCTACAGGAATTGCATCTCTGTCTACATTTGGCAATGTAAGTTTGACTTGTTAAAGTTTTTTATTTTCTTTCACCTCGCTGGAGGCATTTGCTTAGCAGAAAATCAGTGTAGAATAAGTGCAGTGTAAGTGTTCCTGCTTATTTAGCACAAGTGTAAATTACATGTTACAGGGTGCAGGATAACAGAGATTCAAGATTTGTATCTCTTTTTATGCAAGTAGCTACACTTTCTTACATCTGGTATATGGAAGTGTGCCTTGTCTTTCCCACTGCTGGTACTAGAAAACCATGGATTAAATTGTCCATTATTTTCTAGTATTGACAGGCATGGATAGAGCAGTTAGAGTTACAGCCCTCACAGAAAGTGAAAGTTCCAATTGGTTATACCTATGCTGTATCAGAGAAAATAAACTTGTTTGCATTTTTTAATTGTGCTGGGTTTTCTACTAATTAAGCAAGTTAAACATTTGCTGCAAATTAATACATGAACCCCATGAACTGCCATTTTCAAAGACAGACTTGGCTCTAAAGTTTTCTAAGAAATGGTAGAATGGGTGAATAAAATCTATATTTTGAAGCATTTTATTACTGTCTAGCATTGATTGATAAGTTAAACAGTGAATTTTAGGGGATTCTTTTTATACAATTGCTTAGGTTGTCCTCCTAGGTTCAAGATAAAACTCTCAAATTTAAAACTGTTGTTATATTTACCCCAAAGCAGTACCAGGTGAGGAAAAACAATCCTGAGGCAAACTAGGGGATTTATAGATTCAATTTTTGTTTTAATTTTTTTTTCCTCTACAAACTCCTGGCTACTTAGACTGTCTCTTGGAAGAGGTCTTTAGAAATTCTCTGCCTCCAGAGAGCTTGCTTTCATAGCATCTCTAATTCGTCCAAATTGACTCATGTAAAAAGTTAGTCTTAAAATCTTCTGTCCCATCTGCCAACTTCTCAACATTTTACAGGAAATGCTTCCCAAGAGAGCCATTACATTCACCCTAGTGTGCTGGTTAAAAGGACTCTGGCTGTCACTGGGATACTTGCCATCTGGAATGTAGAGAAAATTACTCTCTCTAATATGGTAACTACTGGGAGCTCCACTGAAAGAGTGGGCCCCCTTTGTGCTAGGTGATTCAGTTAAAAGCAATGGGAAAAAAAAGCCTAGTTATTGATCTTTAGAGCATGAAATTCACATTTTAGACAGAATTAAATGGATTAAAGATATTAAAAGTAAGGAGGATATAATAATAAAGCAGAATTAGAAAATCTTAGTTTACCACAGAGTAAGCTACAGTTAAGAGTAGTCAAATGATTTATTAGATGGACAGGTGTGGTAGGCTTCTTTATCCAATAAATATTGGGAGAAAACCTCTCTAAATAAAGTAGCTTTTGAATAAATTGTGATTTCACTTTTTCAGATGGTATTTTGAGGTTGTTTTTTTCTGGTCAACTGTGAAGGAACTGTAAAAGCAAAGCCTCCTTTCTGTGAAGTGTGAGAGGGGTTTATGGAGTGATACTAAACTCTTTATCTGTTCTTTAGCACTATCAGCTGCTAGACACTAGCTCATGCTCCTGTTAGGAGCAGCAAGTCCCTTTCTTCACCACCATTGTGTCCTGGGTTTGAGTCCAGCTGGTGCCCAGGCTGCAGGAGAGGACTGGAGCAGAGAAGCTGCTGTGTTGTTAGCAGTGGAAAGATCTGCAGGGCTTCTTGTGAGACTGGGCACTTAAACAAACTGCTCTTGTTTTTCTGACCCAGTTTTCAGATGGTTTTTGCTTCACTTGGTTTCTGTGCTGCTGAAGTAAGAAACAAGTAGGTAATTGGGTGCTTTATTTCATTGAGATAGAATTTGAATTCTGTCTTATATCTGAGATGGTTAGGATTAATATTAGTTCAGATACCATCCCTACCAGAAATTTTTCAGGGATGTAGGACATAGTTACTCTAGAATGTTTTTCCTAGACAATATCATATTTTCAGTTTTAGAATGATTGAGGAGTAGAGGACATACCACTAGGACAATAAGACAGACTTCTCATTATTTCTGTTCTTTTTTGTCTCAACAAAATAAATTAGTTTGGACCTTTTTTTCCAAGAGATTTAATTCTAAACAAAGGCACTTGCTTAGTATTCTTTAGCATCCAAAAATGGTTGCAAATCTTAAACAATAAACTGGATGTTAAATGTCTACTGCTTTAAAAAAAATGATTCTGAGATTTTCACAGTAGAATTAATTAGTTTTTTCCTTAGGAACCAGTATTTTACCAAAATGAAAATTTTTCAAAGTTTATTTCAGTAGAGTGAGAAAGCTGACATAGGTGTATCTGTGGCACTTTGAAATCATTTTACTTAGTCATTTTGGGTTTGATGTAGAAACATGAGTAGGTTTTTCTTCCAGCCATCCTAGCATGTATCTATACATGATCTTGTCAGGACTCTGTTCACTGGCAATTATCATATGATACCTTTTCCTTTCCATAGTTCATTTTCTAGACCTTGTGGCAAACTAATGGTATTGGTCACTGGGGAAAATTCTGAAGGATAATAGTCCTCACAAAACCTGATTAATTTCTTTATTTGCTTGTATTGATTTTCTCTATTTTAGAAAAGGGTGGAATGGAAGAGAAATGCTGCTGCTTTCAGTACTATGGAGGAAATATATAGTAAAAAATAAATGTGCATTGACAGCAGAAGCACAGATGTATATCACAGTGGGTGCCAAGAGTGAAATAGAAGCAGCCATTATATTCATGTTACTTGCCTGCATTCTGCCTCACCTGGAGGACATTAAGTTTTCATCCCAAGTTCTCCTACATAACTTCCAAGTCTGTGCAGCAAGATGGAATAAAATCAATGTCCAAATAAGGACTTCACATGAGAATCTTATTGGCAGAAATGAGAAAAACTTCATTTGTTCATAAAATGATTTGGAATGTGTAGCCAAGTGTAGGTATAGCTTTTAAATCTGCAAAATATAAAAATTTATTAGATGCTACTGTTATTTGGGGATGGGTTAAAGTATTTGTTATCATAGTGAAGTGAAAGCCGATCTTGAATCTTGTAATTTACTACTTTAAAAAATTTTCTCACCCATTGCATCGTATTAGTTTTTGAAGTTTGTTAGTCAAAAATTACATGCCACTGGAAAGTAAATAGCAGGATCATGAATAGACTTGAAAAAATGGGAATGGAAGCCTAGAATTAATATCAATCATTCTAAGATCTGCCATGTCTCCACAATGAATTGAATAGAAACATTATTTTGTATGTTCCTGTGAAATACTTATTTAATGAGAAAAACATAATTAATAAAGTGGTACAGTACATCTCTACAGTTTCTGTTGATTTTAGCACTGTCCATGAGGACTTTACATCATCTTTTTTTAGGGGGCCTTCAGAAAAGGTTTTTCCTATTGTATGAATACATTTCCAATAGTGTCAATAACATTTTGAAATTTACCTCTAAAATAGTATTATAGTGTGTATACACAAACAAATATAGGAATATCTTTGTATTGATGAACCCACCCAGTGTGTATAAACATATGATGTTCTCATCTGTTCATGTGGTGATTTTATTGGAGGCTTGTGTCAAGATCATTTTGGACTGACATAATTACCAGGGAGAATTAATTCCAGTACTCAAGGTATTAAGGAGGGCTGTTCTAGTCATACATTCAGCCTCTTGCTTCAACTATATTTGAAAATCAGATAAAAAATCTGAGTCTTTTTTATTACATCTTCACTCGCCTTTTAAGTTCCAATAGTGCTTTGACAACACTGAAGTACAGAATTTAGTATGCAACAGAGTGGCTTTATTTTTGTGCAGTTTTGCAGGCATTGAGCATTAAAAGAAGTGAGAATATTTGGCCACAGGTGAATTTATTTCCTAAATGTCCAACAAGAAGCAAAAAACCTCAGACTGGGAGAGCTCTGAAAGGCATATACCCATGAGTAAAAAAAAAAAAAGGAAGAGCTGCAGGGTAAGGTCTTTGGAAGCTTTGCTTTGCTGAATATTTGATGGAACAGACTGCAGATCTGCAGTGTGAATCTACTGAAATCCCTGATGGCAGCTAAGAGTTGTCCTTTCTGGGATTTGCAATGGCTTAATCTGTCAAAAATTCCTGTCTGGTAGAGAGGAGAGGGCACAGCAGAGGCAGCAGTGAACATAATGAACAATTAACTTAAACAGCACTCTTTGCATGTGGATCTGCCCAAGTAAAAATAAATGACTGGAAGTTATGGTAAGGTCTTAATCAAGAATATGATTTTTTGATTTGTGAATGGAGTAGGCCAGGATCTACAGAAGATATTGTGATGTTTCTGTCAATGAAATCTGTTGGGGAGGATGTGGGGTTTTTTGGTGGTTTTTTTTTTTTTTTTTTTTTTTTTTTTTTTTTTTTTTGGTGGGGTGGGAGGGTTTATTTATTTTTTTTTTTAAGTGGGTGCTTTCCTTATGGACCTTGGTTCTTGATTCAGAAAACTCACCTAGAATCATACTCAAGGCACAGTAGAGTTAAAGGTAGATGCTTGAAGCCAGGGTGCACTTCTTGAATAGATATAATAATAATGGTTCTGTGTGATTCAATGATAAGACAGCTCTGTTTTGAAAGAGAGCTGCTTGCTGATTTGCAGAAGGTAAATGTTAATGCATTTACACCCTTAATGACTGTTGTAAAATAAGGATAAAAAATGAGATGAGAAATGCTGAAATGATTCCTGGGTGATTACATCCAAATTATACTGCTCGTTTCTTTCAGAACAAAAAACAATGGCAGGCTAATGAGAGCTCTACTTTTTCTTAATAGAATAAAACTGTTAACTGACTAGTTCTGCAAATTTTTGTTTCTTGCAGTTTGCATCTGTTCAAATGGCATTATAAGAGAGAAAAGCAGTTAGATTCTATTATCTCCTGAAGTCACATAAAAGCCTAGAAAACTACTGTGGATGCAATTATATTTTCAGTGATGCATTACTTCATCCAGCCTTAGGTCAAAATAATGATAAGTCACTATCACATATTCTTCCAGCAATATTCTCTTTTTTCAAATCCCATCATAAAATTATTTATGGATTATTTGCAGAATTCATTCCTTTTTTTATATCAGGTTTCAATAAAGATAACAGCAGTCAGAGAGAAGACAACACTAAATGCCTTCATGCAACACTGCTTTTAAAAGTAAAATAATCTTGTCACTTCTAGGAAGTGATAAAGAATCTTATCATCGAGCAGGTTAAATTATGGGCAGGTAAGCTTGAGGCAGAATGCAGGGTTTATGTAAGTTCAGTAGTGATTAAAATATTTAAATCAGCCATTCTGATGTTTTCCTGTTAATATTTGAGAGTGGAGGATAGGGACAGGCACCAGGAGGTACCTTTTCCCCCAAGCTGGGAAATGCCAGCATCTTATTTTGAGATGTTCAAATTTCAAGGGACTCCAAAGTTAGAAGATAGCTTCTGAGAGAGGCAAAGACTATGTCTTGAGTTGTTTTCCTTTAAACAGAGCTCTGACAGTAGGTAGGGATGCAATCCCTGTGAAATGCAAGTTCAGTAAGTCAAATCCAGTACCTCACTGCTACCCTTCTGTTCTGGTTATCACGGGTGAGGAGGAGTACTGGAAATCTTCTGTCAGTCTTTCCATGTTCATAGTACCCAGTGCTAGTGTGTGTGTGCCTTGTGCTGGGTGGGAAGCAGATGGAATGCAGCCTCATGGCACTGTGGTGCAGCCAGATCCATCAGGAAAATTGCTGAGTGTTGGATGAGACTGGCGTGTGGATGGGAGTGAGCTGAGTGAAAGCTGAGCTCAGAGGTGTTAGTTGGCAGTGCCAATTGAAGAAGATCTCTTAGGCATTATACCAGCCTGTGGTGACTCCTATCTGCTGCTGGACTGCAGCAGCTGTGGCCAGCCCTGCTCCTGTTTGGCCAGTTGGCCTGTGTTACTGTACTTTGGCAGGGCTCTGCACAAGGTCATGCAGTTCTTTTTTTAATGTTTGTTTTTCCATGAGTTCATTAGGTTTAATCTACAGTGTAATTACTCTTCTTCAAACTGGCAGGGTCTGCAACCTGAGTATTCATAGGAGATAACAGATTATGAATCACTCAATTATCTATGAAGAAGCTCTATAGGCAAGAATGAATGCTGTTTGTGTTTTAATCTCTTCAGGAGCTCACTGTTCAAGTTCTCATTAGTTTTTCTCCCAAGTATACACTATATTGGATTTGTTCAGTCTTTCTCCTGAGACTCTCACCAAGAGTTATGTGTAACCTACCAATATATGTGCTATATTTCATAGTGGCTTTGTCACAGAGAAACAATTCACATGAGTTCATGACAGTCAGAATGTGTTGGATACTGCCTTTCATTAGGGAAAAAATGACAGCATGCCAGTATGTTCCATCTAAAGAGTGTGTTTAAAAATAGTAAGTGGTTCTAGAGAATTTCCAGGCTCACAAATAGCAGTAGTTTATCTCAATTTCTAGTGGAACATCATCTGTGTGCTGAACTGAACTTTGGTCAAGATAACAGGGTGTTAGGATTCAGAATAACTAATGAGGAGCCATGAGAAATACCAGGAAAGGTTCTGATCATTTTAAGTATCTTGCTGAGTGTGTTGGTGGGATTTATTTTGTTTGTTTTTCAAGACTGTTATTGCTGTTGCAGTAGGTCCAGAAGCAGTATTCGACTATTCACAATTTACTCTAAATCATAAAGTATCTCTTAATTTTGTCACTAAGATACATACATTAAAATGACTAAGTTTTATACAAGGTATGTATCACTAAGATAAAAACAAGAATGAGTTGTTTTGTTTCCCAGATGTAGTCAATAATTCACACCTTGATTACAGTCCTTTTAGTTAGAAACTGGGAAGAGGTATAGAGGTTAATAGAGTTCTTTTATTTTTATTGACTAATTTTTAACTGATAGGTAATATTTTGATTTCAAAATCTCACTGACTGATTCCATTTATGTATGATCATGAGGTAACACTGAAGCACCAAGCTACATGATTGGGCTAGGAAATGTTACATGCCTTTGCTTGTGTAAATGCAAGGTGGATAGCAAGCTCTCAGCTGCAATGTAGCAGCCATTCCACTGCTTTATAATGCTCTTGATAGATCTGTTTCACGGAAATGACCGCTGAAATCCTCAAGGCCACCCTCTGATGAGTACCCCCATGCCAACTGGACCATGGCAGTGATGTGCCACGTTCAGTCTTTCCTTGAACATCTCCAAGGATGGTGACTCCACCACCTCCCTGGGCAGCCCATTCAAAGTCTTGTTTTGTCAAAAAGTAGGCATTTTGAAATGGAAAAGCAGTCATGATGGGAAATGTACTCTTTCCTTCTATGGGTATATGGGGGTTTTAAATTATTTCTTCTTTTATCTGTTTCTCTGAAGGCTTATTCTATGCAACTTGTGTTCATATGGATTATGCTACTGTTATGCAAAGTTTTCTGGAAGTTGTTTTATTTGTTTGTTTGGTGTGGGTTTTTAAGTTATTTACTCTGTCTTAGTTTAATATAAAAACTTTGTATTGCCTAAAAAAACCTAGCTGGTGGAAGTGCATAATTGTATGTATTAATAATTGCATCTGTTACTAGACTAGAGTCCTGATTAAGGCAATTTCATTTGCCAGAGGGCCTTGTCCTTCTTTGTCATTCTCAGACATGTTGAATTTGCTTTCAGCTGACTACAATCAAAGATTTTTAGTGAAAATGAGTCCCAAAACAGAATCTTCTCTCTTTTGTTAATTAAACATGAAATTAGCTGTTTCTGTTCCCTCCATGTTGACTTAAGAGATATAAGCAAAACCACTGTAACTTGAAAGCAGCATTTTACTCTGACATTCATTATACAATGAGTCTCTAAAGCCTAAGAATGTCCAATGCTTTTGAAAAAGGCAGAATCATCTACTTGAGTAAGATATGTGGTATTTCTGGAATGAGAAATCTTGACAGAGATGTTTATACTTCTTAGTAAAAGTGTTCATTCAGTTAAACAATTTGATATTCTACACAGTGTATGGTGGGTTCATGTGATTCTGCCACATAAATGTGGCATATATTTACTTCTTAAGTTTCTAAGCTTTGTTGTCTTAAGTGTCTTAATGTGGTGGAGGAATCATCATATTCACTCTCTCCTTTGTTAACATGTCTTGTGGTTTAAACTTGCCTTCAGTCATGACTTTCATTTCTTGATGCTGCTGTACCACAGGCACTGTTCTCTTGAGCAGGAAGAGCTCTTCTGTGACCTGAATATTCTAAAGCTGAAAAGAGAATCAAGCTTAGAGCTTGACCGGAATTGTGTTCTTTGGACTACTTTAAATTTTTTTTTTCTTTCAAAGCTACCTGTTTTTCCATTTCAAACAGAAAGACTAGAGGATGACATAGCTCCCTTGCACCCCTCTTTGAAATAGGACTAAATTAATTAATGTCTCTCCTTGCAGCTATGTTGGCAAGTTCTGTCAGCATCTTACGTCTTGCTGCATTCCTTCTGGGAGACACAAGGCTCCTTGCCAGCCTAGCTTGGGATTGTCTGCCTTAAGGACACTTCCAGTAACTCTACCCTTGTTAGAAACCCCAGCTTCTCTTTAATTGCAGTATTCAGGAGCTCTGCTGAAATCAAGAGAGTGATGCCAATGTGCAGATGAATGTGGAGTTCTTAGGCTTTGCTCAGCTTTAGCCACAGTCTTGACTCTCAGAAAATCAGTACAGCTAAATGCAAAAGAACATTTTAAAATGAGAGAAGATTGATTTGTAAAGAGTCTGCCTCTGGAGGCTTAGTGAATCTTGTCCAAGATCCTTCAAAGAAGAGTCTTTGTATTAAAAATTCTCTGTAATATAATCTAATCAGAATACGTTGTGTCTTTATTCCCTTTGCTCTAAAGAGTGAGCAGTAGGAAATTTGGCACTCATGGCTTCTGTAGATTTGAAAATTCTAACATTCTTCATAACATACCTTTTGTACATGTGTTAGAAAACTTCAACAGAAATACACTTACTACAGCATCTGTAATTTGGCTGATTTGGATTTGTCATTTGTCACCATTATGCGAGGAATGTTCATATTAAAAAATTAGAATAAGAGGTTTATCCCTTGGTCATTGAGCGACTCACTAGGATCTTTCTCCCTCCAGACTACATGATGCAGCTGTTTCCAAGATCTCTGCAAGAGTTGCCATCAGAATTGCTGTATCTTCCTGACAGAACTCACTTAAGTTCACTTTGGAATGTTAGGAGAAGACAGGCTCAGTGCAATGTCCCATTACACTTGGAAAAAGTGTGTCAGGCGAAGCTGTAAAGCTGTGAGGTCATTTGAGGATTATGAAATAACTCCTTGAATAATAGAGAGCCCTGGATTAGTCTCTTTAAAATATAATGGGAGAAGTATCCCCTTGGCAACATTTGCATTCAGTAATCAAATGGAGCTTGAATTAAAGCCCCTCAGCACACAACTACTGTGAATGCAGTGAATGCTGTAGCAAAGAGGTCATGCCTGTGACACTGCTTATGCTGCTGCTTGTATGGTACCTAGTGAGGTATGTCCTAAATTCTCTAAAAAGGCAGCAAAACCTTGGGAGAAAGAAGCAGCCAACCTCTTGTCTGGATTTTCTTGTCCTTGTTTAAAGCTTGCCCTGCTGCAGAGACAGTTCTACCCAGCTCCACTGCCCTTCCCCTGCTGGATGTCTGTGACAGTGTAGTGAGAAGATCCAGAGAACAGTGTAGCATCAATTTATCATTAGTAAAATTTATAGTGTTTGAGAAATAAATTAATTAATGCCTAGCATGAAAGAACCTAATGAATATCCCAGGAAAAGGAGAAGACTGACAGAAATGCATGTACTTATACAGTGGCTTTCACTCATTAGTTGCAGTCTTAAGAATGGGGAAGAAGTAATTTCTGAGTACCTTTCTAAATAGGTAGAAGATGACTGGCTTATGTATAAAGACATAACATAGTATAAATAATGTAATGGGGATAAAAAGGAACCTATGTTGTTGAGATTTCTGTCTTTGGCATTTGCTTAATTTGCAATAATTTCTTTTAAATTTCTAAATCCTTTTTTAGTTGCAGGGAGAATTGATAGCTTTCTTTCTGAAATTCTTTTGTGATTCTTGTCCTTTAAAATCAATTAAAAAACCAAAATACAAAACTGTGAAGATGAATTAACTTTAAAAAGTCATTAGAGAATTTAGTGGTCCAATCCAGTTAGAATCATGGTTGAGGAACTTTTCGTTCTCCTTCTGACACTGCAGACGGAATAAAAGAAGACCAGATATCCAAACTTCTTCCTCTGTCTTTATGGTCCCTGAATTTTCTGGACACCATCATAATGCAAGATGTTGTCAGTGAATAGTAAAGTATAAGGAAAAAGAGATGAAAAAAGCATGTTGATTATTTGTGAGCCAGAGATAAAGAGCAGAGTAGGCTGAGGAGAATGTTAAGATTGGAGCAAAGGAGAATTCTTTGGATGAGGTGCAGGTGAAAAAGGAAGTAATAGGGAGATAAAGTGAACAGAGATTGCAAAACAAAAGTTGGAGGAAGCAATTCTGGGACAGTAAGTGAGGAAGGCTTTAGAATATAAGATTAGAGCATAGTAGAGAGAAGATAAGGTGGAAGAACTTTCTCTCCTGTGAAGAAATGGATGAAAAGGACAAAGAAACTTTGCACTAAGTGACTGAATGATCCTTCAGTGATTCCACAGCAGGTGTTGTGTAGGAGCCATGTGAATGGGAAGGAAAAACTAAATTAGAGAGAAATCAACACTGCTGAAGCAACAGTTTTTCTGCCTTAGGAAGAAGAGATGACCAGGAGAAGTTCAGCTTAGTGAAAATGTCCCACCCATTCCTTCATGTCTGTCTACACTGTGAGGACCCTGTGGGCACTCTGACATTGCTGTCCCTGCACAGCCCCTCAGGGCTCCCCTCCCAGCCTGTCCCTGTGCTGGGACCCCCTGTCAGCCCCAGCAGCCCTGCAGCAGGGTCAGTCCCCAGCTGTCCCACCCTGCTCTGCCCAGCCACTGGCTGTGCTGAGCTGGTGACCCACGTCCCAGCCCAGCCTTGGACTGACTCTGGGCAGCTGCCCAGGGGCTGGGGCTGGGAGCTGGGGTGAGCCTTGGCTACCAGACCTAGAGGCACATCCCTCACAGGGATCTCCCACTGCTCATGGGCCCTGGCACCCATGGAGCTTTGTCTTGGTGTGCACACAGTTGGCCTTTGATAGCCTGTTAATGTTTTCAGCTGCTTTAAAACACTGTGAGGTCAAGCTGTGTTGTTGTTGGCATTCATGAATTATTGGCAAAATGCTGATTGAGTTGCATGAGCATGCAAGTTAGAGGAGCAGTCTGTAGCACCATATTATTTATTAGGCTAGCTAAATGCTTGGATGTGCACTAGCTTTCCTGGCTCTATCCTTGCCTCCCCAAGTCCTAAAGGTTGTTCTTATTCTCCCAAAACTGGAGGAGAGTTCTAAAGGAGAATACATTCTACTAGACACCTGAAGACTTCTTCTGGAGGAAAGTTCCTGGAAGCAGTGTTGCTGGTGAGCTGTGGGGAGAAAGTAGAAGGTTTGCTGGTCATGCAGAATTACTTTATTTATTGACTAGAAGTCTGTATTTGCTCTCCAGATGGTTTTGTTTTAAACATTTAGTCTTGAAGTTACTTCTTGCTAATTGATCAGGCAGTTTCTTAACTGTGCTTCCAGTAATACTCAATTTATCAGTGTACTTAAGATGATAGCTCCAATTTTTTTCTTTTAACTTCAGATCAGAGTATAAATGGTATTGCACAGTGGAAAGTTTCATAGTTGGAGAAAATGGAAGTGAGGAGGAAATACACTGTGCTGCATATGCAGAGAAAATTGCTTTTTTTTTCTTTTTTTTTACTAATGATAAAAATAACAAGAATAAACCTTGAACTACATTCACACACTTCCACGTGCAGTGTAGAGACTGAAAAAATATTTCAAATTGGATATTTTATTTATTGCAAAGCCAACAAGGCATGTAAATCACCTAATTTATGGGACTCAGTATGAACTAATAGTGGAATGTATTTATTAGGAAGGAAAATGCAAATACAGGATATGGCACAGAAGGTATTTCCAGTTGAAAATAATATTCATCCTATTGTATTAAGTCACTGATGAGAGCTGTTCTGTAATGAGGTTCTTGCCCCTTTTCTTCAGGAGCTGTGAAATTTGTCTGTGCGTTGGTTATACCAGGGTAAATTGATTGAGGAGAGCTTGCTTTGTTTAGCTTAGGACAATGCAACTTAGATTGTGGCCTTTCAAAATATTGAGGATATAAACATCAGGGAGGAATAAAAATTAGTTAATCTTAAAGACAATGTTGGCACTAAAACCAAAGGGAATAAACTGACCTTGAATAAGCTTAGCCTGAAATTATAAGATGGTTTCTGATTCTCAGAGGAGTAGAACTTCTTGCTGCTCCTGGATACAGAGATGAAGGGCAGAAGAGAACTATGGTAAAAGCAGGCTTTAGTGGATTGATTGATATTCTCAGATCATGTCTGTGATGATAGAAGCAAGGATGAAAACAAAGGTTGAGATTGTTTCTTTACTGGAGAGAATCAAAAGGGTTATCTGGAATACTTTGCTTATCATCCTGCAGACAGATTTTATATAAGATTCCTATTTGTTTTATTTTTATTCCAAAGTACTGAGGAAATAATGAGCGGATCATTCTTATGATCCATACGTTTCAGTTGGTGACAAATGCCTCACTGGTGTGCCAACATTTAAAGTGAACTTTAGCAAGCTGAAATACTTAAGCTAGTGCAGGCTCTTCCAAACTTGTGAGTCGTGACTCTGCTCTGGCATTGCCTCCAACAGTGGCAATAGTAAGGAGATATGGAAGGATGCAAGAAATGCAAACCAGTCTGTGATTCATGTCTTGATTGCACTCCCTCATTTAGTAGGGGCATAGTTGATTTGCTTATTATGCAAGCCTACTAATGAGAAACTCTGCTGTAAGCTCTGTAGAGGGAGCAGGATGTTCTTTTGGTAATCTTGTGTTCTTTAGAAAATCTCTATTTAATCTGTATTTTGCACTTCTTAAATGGTATCTCTGTGCTATGGACACAGTGCTCATGCATATGTAGTTGGTTGAGAGAGCTGTACTGTGGGCAGTAAGAACTTCACATGGACAGGTTTCCTCAGGGCAGCCTAGGAATCAGCCCATCCTCAGCTGTCTCAGCATGGACTCACAAACCTCTATAAAAATGACCATATACATCTGACTCTGACAGTTTTAATATGTTGATTACTTTCGACAGCTTATTATATGAGGGGAAAAAAATAAACCAAACTGGATGGTATATGCATTCCAAACCAAATCCACTGCTTTTAGTATGGTGATGTATTTTTTTTTTTTCCTTCTCTGTTCCTGAATGCCCTTGACTGATTTGCCTTAGCACCTCTTAAAAAAAAAAAAAAAAAACAACAACCCAACTTTCATGTAAGACTGTGACAGTTCCTGAACAAATAAGCACCATTTAGGCCTTTGCTTTTCTTTGAGTTCCCCAGTTGTGTTTTTCCCCCTCCTAACCCAGAGTGGAGAGTCTGAAAAAAGAAAACATAATGCAGAATTCATAGCAACTCTGTTTCTTATCAGTGAAAAGGGCTGGAAAAACAGCACAATGTGTCATGGCTCCTAATGGATGCTGTGAAGTCCTTGAAGAAATCCTCATAGATTATAAGGATGTATGTGTACATGTGTCTGTGTATATGAAAAATATTAGAAAGGGACCTATTGAAAAAGAATATTGATTTTCAAGTCCTTTACCCTTAGGTGTAAGGTCCTATGTGCCTTTAGTAGAATTTGATAAATTATTTATTGGAGGTGCCTGTGTATTATCTGTTTTGCTTCTCAGTCATGAAGAGTGATCTTCCTGTATGCAGTAGTAATAATATAATGATGATGATGATGATGAAGTGACAGTTGTTGGCAAAGGATTTGCTGCATTTTTTAAAATACTATGTTAGTCTTTCAGACATAGATATATAAACTGGCTTGTCCTGATAATTTATTACTGACAAAATGCTGACAGCTTTCATCTCATTTTAAAGGCACAAAAGTGAAGAGGAAAAGAGAGAAACAGTGGTGGTCTCTATAAACTTCTCCTGACTATATGAAGTTAAATAAAGAGTAAACATGATGTTGTGTATTCTTTTACAGATCAGTTGAGTAATGTGATGCATTGTATGTGAACTACACAGATTGTATTGTCATGATGATGTGTGTGAGCTATTTATAAGGATGTAGTTATCTAAGATTATTACCTTATTTAAACAGATATACTGTCAAGTTTGAAGAGAGGAGTATTTTTCATGTTTTTTTGGTGTCACTTTCAAATCACTTTTGTTAACAGCTGGTTACTTAAGTTACATAAGAATGTGAATGACTTATATAATCTGGTGACTTCCCAGTTTTACAATGTAGAGGTTTGTACTCTTCCTCCCAGAACTATTCTTCAGCCGTATTGCTCTTCAGGAGTTACATTAGAGTGAGCCTTTAGGACAGACTCCAGGAAACAGCAAAACAAGAAGCTGACTCTCAGAAAGTTGGAAGCAGCTGATAGCTAAAAGAGCTCTTCTCAGGCAGTTAACGAGGATGCCATTTAGTAGTCCTTAAAAGGTGATGTAATTTTGTTTGCTGCTGCCTTAGGATGTGTAACTATTAGCTGTGACTAGAGGTTTATCTAGCCATATGAGTGCAAAACCCAAAGAAAGCAGCATAAATATCTATTGAACAGGGTACAGTTATGTAATTGGCACTTAAGGGTTATGGCAGAGGACAGTGGTGATAAGCTAACAAATTCATGAAGGGAAAGTTTAAGTGTTACCTGAATGTTATTTATTCTTCTTTGATGTATGGTAAAATACAGCTGATGCTTAGCAATAGTAGATGGAACTCTCTTTTTCTTCTTGATGTTTCATTAAAAAATGACACTGCTGATAAGAGCTCAGAAAGTTTATTCTGGGGCATTATTGTCTGTGTTGATTCAGAGGGAAGAGTGCCATCTGCAGAATCCTTAATCTTCCCTGCTATAACAGCTCTATCATGCCAGCAGTACTCAAATGTTGGTGGACAGGATTTACTCTTAGCTTGTGAGATCTGATGTGCTCAGCCTTTTCTAAGGAAATCGCCTAAAACCTGCTACAGAGCAGGCTGCTTTTCTGTTGTACTAAGAACTTCATCTATAAGCTCCTTTCCCCAATATTGTCCAAAAAAAGATTAAGATGCACATCCTTGTTGCTTCTATAATCTTCTCTAGATTAACTGTGAGGAAGCAGGGGAAAAGAGATGAGTATTAGGTCAAAGTGTTTTAGAGGGGATGAAAAAAGCAGCTGCTGCAAAGCAAAAAAAGCACACACTCCCAGCCAAAATCCCACCACCCAACCACCCAAAAAACCTGCACAGAAAAAGCTCAGGGAAAACGAGAGAGAGGTTTTCATTTATTTTTGTGGGTGTTTCCCTCCCCTCCTCACCCTGCACACCCACCTTCCCCCCCACTTCTGGATATTAAACTCAGTTACTCAAGCTGTAGCTCTCACCACTGTTTCTTAGTTGAGGAGGGAGGTATTCTTTTTGCTGCCATGAGTATATTGAAAGTCTCTTTTTGGAGGGGCAGTCATCTAGGGCAGGTTCTAACATTTCTGTAGCCTTGTGTTTGATATCTAAGCTTCTACTGATGAGTTCTCCTTCCACAATGCAATGAAAAAATGAAATGAAAGAAACATTAAATGAAATACACATAGACAACTTTTGGACCTAGTTAAGCTAAACAGAAAAACTGAATCAAGACACAGGGAAGGAGAAGAATCAGGGGAGCCAGAAAAGAAGACTTTGACTGCAGTGGCTGGTGGCATAACACAAGATTAGCTCTTCACCTAGCATAGGGTCATGTTGGCAAGATGCAGAGACCTGGTGCATCTTGCCAGGCTCACATGATGCTCACAAGCACACTGCAGACTGTCAGATAACTGTGACTATCAGTGGAAAATGCTTGGAGCCTGAGGATCAGAGTACTGTTTTTATATAACTACTTCTGCAGTGTCTTTAAAGTGTGTGAGAAAGGAAAAGTGTGTGAATATTGTCTTTGCATCTTGACAAGAGGGTCAGGGTCATGCAGGAAGTGGGGTTTTCCTTCATGAGGCAAAGAGATAATGCTGAAAGTTTGTGGCTTTCATTGTGACTTGACATTTATGCTCTTTCTGAATTCCAAGGAACTGAAGACAGAATCCCAGAGAATCTGTGTGCCTTGCTGTAAAGCCAGGCAGCTGGCAGAACAAGCCCATGTGACACCACGCTTGGTTGGTGGTCTGTCAAATCTGGCAGCCCCAGAGACAGAAAAAGGCAGAGAATGCAAGAAAGCAGGAAGGCTGCCAGCCCAGCATGTTCACCTGCAAAGTCGTGAGCAAGGGTCTTGGAAAGGCCAGGAATTCATTAGGATTGGTGAAGGAGTGGGGCAGTTCAGCGGGTGTGCAGCTGGGAGGGAGCCAGCATCCCTGGGTGCCTCTAGGCAGAGAGGGTAGGAAATGTCTTCAGCTGTCCCAAAGAAAATGGAAAGCTTTCCAAATAATATTGAAGACTTTGTATGTGGTGATTGATTATTATTGCTGTTAAGGGAAGAAGCAAGAGATCTTTTATGATGCGAATGAAGCACTGGAACAGGTTGCCCCGAGAGCTGTTAGGTGTGACCAAGATTGTAGGTACTTCCTTCCAACCCAAACTATTCTATGATATTGTTGTTGGTGCTGTTGTTGTTATTATAATACCCCATTTTTCCCCAAAGAAGACATAAAATTGTATTTTAGTGGAAAAATCCTGACCTGAATGTTTGAAAAGCATTGTGTGTGTTTATCCTTAAGCTTTGGAGGGGGTGGATATGCAATGCTGCTGTTTTTCTTTTATGCATCCCTTTGATCTGTTCATCTTTCTGGCCCACCTCACCTCCATCTGTAGGTTTGTTCCATCTGATATGCAGATTTGAGCCTTCTGGGAGCAAGTTGCTTCTCTGTTGTGCCTAGTGCAGTGATATTTATGAGCCAGAATCCGTAGTTATTGAACTGTATCATCTTTGACAATATTTCAGGTAACCTCTGAAAAGCAAATATGTAGGAGGCCTTTGAAATTCTTAGGAAACATATGAGAACTTGATCACAGGATGCAATGAATTGAGGCCTTTTATTTTTGCATCATAGGAAAATCTTGTCTATATTGCAATTTTGGTGGTTGCTAAAAAAACCCAGTGGCATTTTTCTGAGCTGACTCTTGCTGCTCTATCAAAAAATAGTTTCAGTAATTCCAGTGCTGTGGGGAATGCAGAAGAGTGATTATGAGGTGAGACTTTTAAAAAACGTTATTAGAATTAAATATGAATTCTGGAGCAAAATAGTTTAGGAAATTGTAGCTTAAGTAAAATCTGTGCATAAAGAGATTGTTATTAAAGCACAGCATAGAAGATCTGGCTGGTATGCTGAAGCATGCACTTCACTTGTATCAATTTTGTGTCTTTTAGATTCACAATTAGAATAAGGAGAATACCTTATGAGTATTGTGATTTTTTCCAGTGAGTTGCTGGAAAATCTTGAGCTTGGAGATTTTTACTGCCTGAGCTCATGTGAATGAGATGTCTGTAAGCTTTGGATACTTTGTGTGCTGCACATTGTCTGTGAAGTGTCTTTCTTCATGCTCCTTTGTTTTAGATTTTTTTTTTTTTTTTTTTTTTTTTTTGTTTTTTTTTTTTAGTTGCCTGTAAAACACAGTGAGTACATGTGTGTGAGAATTAGACCTGTATAAATAAGAATATTAATTGGCAAGACTCTGGCTAGTGAGTTTCGGTAGTGCAAGAGAAATTTCCAAATGGTCAAATTAGCCTCCAACAAATTTGGAAATAAAGATTGATGGATTCCTTAAGAGAACTCAATTGTTAGCTTTTTTTTTTTTTTTTTTTAACACAGCTTTTCTTACAGTAATTCAGCTTAATTTAGCCAGTAGAAGCTTTTTCAGTTATTTATTTTGATGTGTAATTTAAATTTAATGTGAAAGTATAATTGGAAATGGGTTATTTTTGCCAAATCATCAATGAAATATTGCTTTAGTAAAGTATGCAGAAGATATTCCTGGTCTCTCTATATGTCCTGGGTTGGTGTTTTGACTGACTTCTCACCCTGCCCCCCTTGGCCATGAAGCTGAAGGGTTTTTTCCCCTAAGTTTGTCCAAACTAGGACACTATAAAATTTGGCTATGCTGTAGTAAGCAACATACATAACCATTAATTACAACTGTAGAGAGAAAAATAGTATATGATGTAAAAGAATTGTAGGCAGTGTGCAAATATTTTATATGGCACCTTAGTTCATTGGGGCAGAGAGGAGATAAAGTCTTACACTAACCTATTAGAGTAAATGGATGGGGAGAAAATGAGATTTTGTGTGGACAATCCTTGCTTTGTTTTACTGTTTTCTTTGTTTGTATTTGTTCAACTTACCTAATACTCTTAGCCAGTTATAGCTACATCACTAGTACAGTTGTGTAACACATATGCATATTGGTCATTTTTTCAGGTATATTTTAAAAAGTGTTTCCTAAAATAATCAAAATATGTTGATTAATAATTTACAGAGTCGTGGGTTTGTTTTTTTTAATTATAATTTTTTATTCTTCTTTTATGTATGTACAGGAGCTAAGCTCTTCTGGAGATCTCTTAAAATGACAAGTTCTGAGTTGTTTTAAGGACTTTGTCCCATTTCAGTTTGAAAGGAGAGACATACAAAAAAAAAGATGGCCTTTGCCTAAATTAATTAAGGTTAAGTTATAAATGGAGTGAATAGTAAAAAACATTTTATGTGTGTCTTCTTTCACAACCTATATAATAACCCAGAAATTATCCTAAGTGCTCTGAAAAATCCTCAAAGGCAGTTTCCCTCAGCATTATTTTGGCTCTTAGTTTTGGAAAAATAGGCATAGGACTTTTTGTCTGTTATTTTAGTGCTACCTTTCAAAATACTGTATTTGTTTTTGTCAGTCAGGACTTGGTAAATACTCAAAAAAAACCTCTCATCACATAAAAAATAAAGAGAACTGAAGCAGTCAGGAAATACAAATTCCAAGAGTTGGACATCTCATTTCATGTTTTCTGGGTTCTAAAACTTTGCATGATTGTTCTTACTGGGGAGGAATTTTGTCACCTTTACCTGAGTTTCAGATAATAATACGTGGGCATGAATAAACTTTCTTTTCCAAAGCTTTTACTTCTCTTTGAGACTTGTGGTTATCAGCACCAACACCCTCAAATGCTTTGCTCAGCCTGCAGCAGATGGAAGTTGACTCTACAACTGCCTTCTTGACATTAAAGCATCTCATCAATTGCTGTGTGCACTCAAGAGCAGCTGCAAGTTGAGCCTGGGATATTGATCTGGCAGACTCTGGAACCCCTCAACTCTTCTGTCATATTATGTGGATCTCATCCAATTCAAATGCCACATATTTATTGTCATGGCAGCTTTTACAATATGGTTTTCCTGAATCTAGCTTCATTGCCACTATATATGTCATATAAATATGGCCATATATAACTGACTGCACTTCTTCTTTTTTGGTGTTTCTGACTCATTACAGTGCAGTCCAGTAAAGTTTATAGTATTCAAGGGCAGTCTTTCTCTTATTTTAGAGATGCTTCTTAAAATGATGTTATAAAATTTTATAATTTAGTTAGTAAAGACTTTAACCTTCATAAACCTATGAAACCACAAAAATCCATATAGGCTTCACACTGAAAAACTAGGGAGCTTTGCTTCTCTTGACAATTGTTTTTTTGTTCATCTATCAGGAGCAGATATTAAGCCTCAGTGGAACAGACCATTTTTAGCCTTACCTCATAATTTGTGGTAGGGATTTTTTGTGTTACTTGCCTAGAATGAAACTCTAAAATTGGAATGTAATTTTAATATGCTTGGTCATAAAACTTCACCTTGTAGCCTTATTTCATAAGGAAAATGGTATTTTTAAGCCAAAAGTTTGAAATTTAACTTTACTCTTTTTATGTACAAGCAACTAAGTCAAAACTTTAATACAGCTTCATGCCCTGTTTTTCCTTTCCAATATTTTATTACATTCCATATTTTGAGAATAAATGCCTTGAAAAGGAAACCATCTTTTTTTCTTGGAAGTCAAATAGTCATGAAGTGTATGCTCCTTAATTTTCCTGAGTTATGTGTATGCCTTTCTGGGATGTACAATTACACTGATAGTAAGGTGTTTATTGCAGTATAATGTATTCCTAAAATACGAGAGATCCAGGGCATTTTAAAATTTTATATGATTTTCTTACTGCAGACAATTACATTAAGGTAATTACATTACCTTGATGATGTGAGTAGAGTTGTAATATTTCCTGTGAAAGCTACAGCCTTTATGGCAGCTGTGTGAGTCAAGTATAGTTATGTACAGTAATGGGGATAAAAGGAGTGAGTTTATCCTACAAAACAAACAGTCATTCTTATCTCTGATCCTTAAACTTTGTGCTGCATGACCCTCTGGTTACTTCATTCCTGCATTTTGCCTGGTACCATCTTGATTCTGCAGAAATTTTTGTTGTGCTTGGCTTCATGCACAAGGGCCTTCAGTGTTGCTGTTCAAGCTTCATATATGTAAATGCCTTTGTAGAGGTTTGCAGGAACCTTTACTGGAATTGGCTGCAGGACTCCTTTCTTTTCTTTGAGCATTCTTGATTAATGCTATGCACCTCCTTTTACCAAAAGCTGTAAGTCTTTAAAAGTAAATGATTAAAAAATAATATCGGGCCATATAAGTTATGCAGACCTAATAGAAGTAACCATGCAAATTTTAGTTGTGTTCTTGTCCTGCATTATCATATATAATCTCTTTATGGGCTTGTACATGAATTGAGAATGGTACCTAAATTAGATGACCAGCCCCTCTAAGAGGCAATCTTGTTCTTTTTAGCTGTCAGAAAGAAATAAAGTCACTGAACAGTGTACATACTACTGTTTTACTGAAGGTCTTTGCTGGAAAAAACCTTGGTGAAAGCATGAGTGGATAAAGTGTTGCTAAATACATAAGATGTATTTGTAATACATGTTTAGGCTGCCTTGAATATTATCATTATTTGATGGTGACTTATATGAATCTGATTCCATGAATAAGTTATATTGATATTACATAATTCTTTCATTCCTCCCCCTCATAAATCTGCAGACTTCAAATTTTTCTTCTAAATTTTTTTTTTCTAAAAATTAACAGAAAATCTTTCAGCTGACTCCTAAGCAAAAGGATTTCTGGGAAGTAGTATTTGGCAGGATGAGATTTCTGCAGTGTTTACTAATGTCTGTTGAATTTTTTTTAATTGTTCAGAGGAAAAATAATGCCACACAACAGTAATCCGAATGCAAACGCACTTGAAAACAAGAAATCTTGAATTCTTTTTACGTGCACAAAGTTACTTATTGCATTATTGCTTTTCATGGCTGCTTGTGCTCCATTTAATTCCTAAAAACTGCTTTTCTTGTCCAAATCTGCAGAGAAGCAGCAGAACTAGAGAGGGCAATGCTTAAATGTTTTTTGTAACTATATCTAATTGCAATAACGCTGCACCTACATAATTTTTCTGTTCAGCAATATGCAGTTATAACTTATTTCAGGAACTATATGAATGTTTTAATCACTGGAAACTGTCTACCTTTCCTTTATTCTTAAGATGAACATCTAAGAGAAGCCCATGTTTTGTCTTGTTTTCTTTAGATTTTCCCTTTCAGAGGGCATATGACTGTATCCAAAGCCTGCAGTGAGTGTTCAGCATCTGAATGTATTTGTGTCAAGCGGCTGCAGTGATAATAGGCTGCGAATGATGCAGTCTGCATTGTTCAGTCTTCAGGGAGCTTTGCTCTGATAAACCAAGCTTCATCCCACTGCTGCATCTCAAAGAATAAAGGGAGCAGAAATGAGCAATAAGTCCCAGATTAAGTTAGAAAGATGCACAATGTATGAAAGCGCTTTTTCATCTGTGACTAAATACATAATATTTCATCCGTGTTGTCTGTGCAAGAAAATAAATGTTATTGTTTTGCAAGTGTTTTACCTCCCCCAGCTCTTTGCAACCTTAATCTGGCAAGCCACATGTAGTATGGCTATAGTATTACTTTATTTTTTAATGAAACAGAAAGAAATGCATCCTGCATTTCTTTTGGTCTTGTGTTTTGCATGTACTTTGTATTCCTTTTGCTTTTCTTCATTTTTCTACCAAGAAGTTGATGTAACTTATATAATAAAGAAGTGTAATGCAAATCTCTGACTAGCTACTAAAATATGGGTAACATTGGGTCTGGACTTAGTTTGTCTGTTCTTTTGCTTCTGTGCTGAGTAATTGCCTAGAATTGCCACCAGCAAGGCTCTGGCTTAGCTCCTGGCTGTGTCTGATGTACCCATCCTCTTATCATACCACATGAGCTGGTATGTTAGAAATTAGAGATTCTGACCTTTTCTGGAATTTGAATAAAATTAGGTGGTTTGATGGCAGAGAGGCATTTTATTTCTGCAGTCTTTCTTAGGAAAACTGATTCTCAGTTTTTGAACAAGGGCTGGTAACACAAAGTACTGACTGGACTGCAGGCTTTGACTCAGCACTTCTGTAGCTGTGAAGTGTTTCTGCTCTGCTCTTTTAGCTCTCTCAAAAATGCAGGCAGATTCAGAGCACAAGTAATAAATAGCAGGAGCTGGGTGCAACTACTTAGAGTGCCTTTAACAAATGCTAACTTGTTTCAGCCTGAACTCCTTGATCCTTTTGCCACAGTGTGTGGAAACACCAGCGATCCTTTCCTATAATTCCTGGCAGCATGAAGCAGCTCAAAGCTGCAGAGGAATCCTGGGATTTTTAGCTCTTCGTTAGCGAGGGGTCTTGTTTATGTTCATCAACAAAAAATATAAATTTACAAGACTCAGTTTCTCAACAGGTATTAAGAGAACACTATTTTTTAGGAGCCTCGATGGTAGTGCCTTTGTTGGAATAAGGAGGGAAATTATATTGGAGAAACAACCTATGCCTGTGGTAAAAAACTGTAGCACCCATAGACTTTCCCAGCTGCATTTCAGTTTGAAGAAACAAGTCTTGAAAGAGTGGTTCTAAACCTCCATGTGGGATTTTTGGTTTTTTTTATGGTTATCATTGAACGTTGTCTAATTGTTTTCTTCTTACGTTTGAATTTTGTGCCTGTGTATTTCTTTATATGGGACTAGGAAAATTATGAATAGAATTTATGTAAATTTGGAAAGTTTTGGGTTTCATGTAAATAGTTGTATAACACTTAAAATTTTGATTTTGTTTTATATTATTATGTCTATCAACCTTTTTTATTGATTATGCCCAGACTGGTATCTCACTGTAGCATACTAGGAAATTCAGCAAAATTTACTTTTAGGTTGATTTATGCTATTACAACAAAATGAAACTTACCACATGACTATTCCCTTAGTGAAAACATTACACAAACAGCTGCTAGTATAAAACTGATAGAGGTGCAGAGTTCCATTCTGCTGTATGGTCAGAAATGTTGCATAGATAATAAACAGAGATGGCTATTTTGATAGACTTTACACTCTTTAAGAATCTCCCTGTAACTTTAATATTTATAAGTTGTAATGCTATTACCAACTTCAGTCTGTTATCTCCTAATGACAATTCTAGGTGCCAAAACAATGAACTGTGGGCTTATATGATGTTCCTTCATGAGAAACAAGTGAGTTCAACTCTTGTACTGCTTTTGTGAAATTGCCAAGATAATACACTGGAGATGGAGGGGAGCAGTGGAATAAACACATTTGTAGATGAATGCATTTGGGAAAAAGGAGGAAGCTGTTCAGTCATCCAGAATCTGTGAATAAATGTTGCAATATCAACATAGCACAGAAGCAGTGAGTGCACTTGAGGCCCTGGATAGTATTTCTCACTGCTAACAGATTGTTGCATCCAGGTGTACATTTCTGGAATCAATAAACAAGAATGTAGCTAGTAAATGGAAGAAGATTGTGCTAGTTACCTGTAGTTCAGACTATTTGGTGTTCTGCTTAACTTTCTATTGGTTTAATATGCTAATGGAAGGAGTATGTACAGTTACATTCAATTAAGTGAAACTTTTTGCAATATTTATCTTTATCCCCCTCTGCCTCCCCCCCAGCATTTCTTTCTGAAGAACTAATGATAACAATTCTCAAAGGGTACTTCATTAAAAGTGCAATACATGAAAAAAAGCAGAGATCATCCCAAATTATGCAGTAAAGAAGACAGATTTATTTTTCAGTTTTTAAAGAAAGTTAGCAATGTAACAATTATTTGGTTGCCACTGCAGGGGATGTAATTTTATTTGTTAGCTGATGCTCTCTGTTCAGTTGCTCTTTCTTTGCTTTCTGTTTTCTGATATTTGTTGTTTTCTTAGCCTGTATCCTGTGGGCATGAGGGCATCACAGTGAACAATAGCAGCATAAAAGGTAGCAAAACATACTTTGGAGTTTCACATGCTATATGGCCAGGAAGGTTTATTGTTATTTTGTCTAACCTTTAGGTCAGCAGAGAATACAAAACCTCACTGAGTAAACTCCATCCAAAATTATCTCTAATCTTTAAACAGAAAAGAAGTTTCTAATCTGAGTATGTTTTTCTAGTCTGCTAATAGAGCCCATATAAGGTTATATTTTCATATCAAATATGGAGAAGTGTTTATAGTGAAATTATTCTTACTAGCATTTAATATATATGCTATTTAACTTTAAAAACTCTGAACAATAAAGTTATATCTCTTTTGCACATTGATGAACTCTGTTTTTTCCATTATTTATCTGTATTAATCTGAAGAGTTTCTGTGATTGCTTACTGCTTTTAGGGTTTATGTTTGTGGATTTTTTTTTTGTTTCTTCATTTTGTTTTATTGTTTTGGGTTTTTAGGCGTGGTATGCTCTTTTGAGCATCATCTGATTGCTTAGCATGTGAGATTAGAAATTCTCAGGAGGGATTTTGAGCTGTTGTAATACATTATTTTTCATAATAAGGAAACTGGAAGGCAGCTATAATCTTTTCTTACCCTTCCTTGAAAGCAACGTCTCTGTTGTGAGAAAGTGAAATGCAGAGTAGGAGAGGTGATGGCAATATGGGTTTGAGTGAATCAAGCTTGGAAAGGTGGGAGTATCAGTGCAGAAAGACAAGAGCTGAGATCTGAGTTTTCCCACCGACTCTTTGGGTCCTCTGTATTATATAGCAAGTTTTTGCAGTTCATTTTTGCTGACAAATGCTTTTTCCCTTCTCCTTCTAACCCAGAATTTTTCTGAAGGCTTTTCAGGCCTTTTATGAGTGGTACTTATCCTGGGTTAAACAATGGCTAAAATATAAGAAGAATAGGTATCATGCTTTTCAAATTAAAGGTGGTAGAATTCATATTAAAAACATTTCATTAATACTGTCAATTTGTGTAAGCAAGAGTTATTTAAAATTGACTGCAGTGGATTCAGCATTTACTTACCATTTGATGAAGGTTACTCCACAAGAAGGTTCTGTCTTGTGCAACAAAATCTAGTCTTTATTAAAAATAAATTAGCTGTCATATAGTATTTCCTTTGCTATTTGTGTGAATCATCTGTGAAAAGTACATTATGTTCAAGTATAAAGATTATCTTATTATGGCCATTTTGACTTTTTTTTTCCTTCCCCTTGAAATGAGGTAAATGCATAAACACTGTTGGAAGGCAGACCTAATAAGATGCTCTATATTCTTTACTGAGAGCCATGTATTTCAGATTTCAGTTTAATTAAGGTGAATAAAAAATAAGTGGATCTACAGAAGAGTTAATCCAGCCTGAGAAATTTAGTAGAATGATGGCAGATGAAAGTTAGAAAAGACACGTGAGAGACTGCTCATGATTCAGAGCCTGTATGTTTTTAGTACTCTCCTGATCATGGAGGTTTCATCAGGAAACATTCTTTGGATTTTTCATGTTAGAAAAGCAATGAGAAACAGTAAAAAACTATACAGAAAAACAGTTATTGTAGTAAGACTGATTTGTTGTTATCACCACTTCAGTATACGAAAGAAGTTCATGTAAGGATACAAAACAAGTACTGTAACAACAGAACTTCAAATGCAGACAGTGTCTGATATATAAAAAGCAATTTGGCAATGTGTTAAGGACCCTTATTGATAACTGTAGTATTGAAGATTAAGTGCTTTTCACAAGCATCCATTAGCACACTTGCATTCTAGGAAATGGCTTGGATGCATTATGCAAAATAATGAAACATATGGTAAAGGGTGGTCAGATACTATCCTTGATGTGGTTCTTAATGTATGGTAAGGATGCATGGAATGTCACTGCATTGTAAATCTGAAAATAGAAACCCTTGTACAGATGCAATAGAAAGGTGTCTGCAATGTAGAGAGTTTCATGAACCCCAAATCTTAGTGTGTGGCTTAGTTGCTGTCCAGGACCAGCCCAGTCGCTTGCTCACTCCCCAACTTCAATGGGATAAGGGCAAGAATTGGAAAAGCAAAAACAAGAAAAAATCCTTGAGTCAAACTAGGAGTGTAAAGAAAAGAAAAGAGGTGGGTTGCCCTTTCTAGCAAAGCCCTCACACCACCTCTGAGATGCAGACTGGGGCCGAGTGAGTCTCCAGGCTGCTTTGGAAAGGTTATCCCTCAGTTTTTATGGCTGTGTGACCTTGCACGGGGTGGAAGGTGCCTGTGGTCAGGGAAGCTCAGCTGTGGTGGCTGTGTCCATCCCTGATGTGCCTGCTGCAGTGTCAGAGTGAGGAGCAGAGACACTGTGACCCTGTGCAGGCACTGCTCTGTGTTGGCCAAAACACTGCTCTGCTCTCTGTCAGACACAGCCAGCACTGCATTGGCCACTGTGGAGAGTTAATTCTGTCCCAGTGAGACTCACCATAGTCACTCCTCTGTCTCAGACACCTCTAAAGCACACTTTCTGTAGAACATAAATGCTGAAAATAATGGGTTCAGATTTGTTAACTAAGGTTTTAGTTCTATATCTGCATTCGTAATGAGTAGAAAATTCATTTTACTTGTTCAAGTTCTGCATAGGCTGGGACATTTTGTAGGGAAAGACTCAAAATCAACTTTACACTATAAAATTGATGATAGTCAGTACGTCTTGTCTCATCTTCTGTGGCATTGCTGTCTACAAGTTGGGGCAATCAATTGCTCTGAAGCTTACATAAAGTATTTTGAAACTGAATTGATTTTTGGATTAAGAATGTTTTACAATTAATTTAAGAGCCTCAAGCAAATGGATGTTGTATTTCATATCTGCTCAAGATCTGTCATAGGTTTTTAAAACCTACAAAAGGCTGAATTATTTGTGGAAGTAAAATGTTATAGTGAAGCTGTTACAGTCAAACTAATGCAAATTGCTGTTATGGGTTAATTGTCCTTGGTTTCCAAATCTGTTTCTCAAATGTTTTGACCTTGCTCAGAAAAGACATTGTGAAATAATGCCAATTCTCTTTACTATCAAGGATATATAAAACTGTTATCCTAGTTCCCTTGTACAGATAGTCTCTTGTGTCTCTGCTGGAGAAAGGAGGCCAAAACCAAGGGATGGTGAAGATCAGCCATCTACACAAATGCTAAATTATTTTAGCAAGAAGAAAAAATTTTAGTAAAATGTATCTATTACTATTATTCTAATATTTGGACCAGATAATATGCTAATTCATGTTTAATTACAGCTGATTAATTTCTTCAGTCCTGAGCACATGTGATGTTAGGAAAATTGTTTGCCTGAAGCACCTTTGTTTAAATAAGCAATGACATGATGTATCAACATTAATCATGTTAACTTAACTGAAGGTAATAGCATTTTTTCCCTGTTTAGGGCACAGTTTTTGATAGCATTGGAGAATGCAGACTGCAGAAGAACTAAAGGTTTTACTTTCCAGATATTACTCATTTTAACAAAAGATCAAAGTTCTTAGCCTACTAATTCTTTTTTAGCTATTTTTATTAAGGTTTTTTTCCCCTTTTTGTGGGTGATGTTCTTTAGGTCCCAAAGAGCTTTAGAGATTTCTATTTCTAATGTAAGTTGCAAATGAAAAATGGATTTCTTAAAATTTTTACAAGTGCACTCTTCTTTAGGGATAGTTTAGATGCTAAATAAAAATTTGTAGCCTACCTACTAAAAGTTGTTATCATTTCCCTGAAATGTTGCCAGTCATGCTGGGTGGAATTTATTTTTCCTTGATGTAAGCATTGAAAATCAAATAAATTATACCTTGTTCTGATGAGAAGATGAGCTCCATGTAAATAGGTCAGATATCATACATAATAATTGTCTACAAAATGTGTTTCATCCCCTTTGATTAAATTCAGGTAAGGGAGGTATCTTTCAGAGTTCTTGTGCCAATGTTAATTGTTTTGTTATTTTAAACCCTCAATCATCTTTTTAGAGGAGACCATTTATAGAGAGTTTTACTACATGTTCTTGTCCTGCCACTTCTTTTATTAAGCCTTTTTTCTATCTGTTCTTGTTAGAAGCCAGGACTATAATGTTTCAGGAGTAAAAAATACAGAGAGATTGAAGATAGTCCCTGTATTAAAGGGATCTGAGTTTAAAAATAAAAAAAGAAACAATGGACAAATATGTCAGCATGATGATGGCAATAATCTTGTGCTAATACTCTGAAAGTGACCTTTAGGTTTTGTGTAGAAAAGAGATTTTGCTGAAAGCTTAATTATAACATTGTAGTTATTATGGGGTGACAAAAAATTGTTTCACATCAAAAAGTGTACCCTGTTTTGGTCTGGAAAGCCTGGTGGTTGTGTGAGCAGTGGCAGTGTTGAGTCATGTCTCACATAGCCACTTTTTGGTCATCTGGTGGGGAGCCCTGTTGAATACTTGCCTGAATAGTGCTGTGTGGGAAGTGAAGCCAAAGGCTGTGCTGTTTGATTTTCTAAAGATGAAAATGCCAAGAAATTGTAATGTTATTGATACATGAGGAGTGCTGAAATAACTCTTTTTACAGCCATTGTCATTATTTGGCATGGATAGCAAAGCAAATGTGTAGAGATTTGATGGTTTTATAAGGCTTTAATTTCCTTTCAGGGGAAATTCAGAGCTTTGTCAGAAGGCTAGTGAAAGTCTAATGGTGCAGAAAGTTATATTAGAAGACATTAATACCTTTTTAGCATGCTATTTCTTTTTCTTCTCGAGCTTACCTTAGGATTAATTTACTTGAAGCTGCCATTGCATGAGGAAACAAATGAAAGCATGTTTTGTGGGAGTCTCTGCATTTAGGTTTTAGGGAGAACTACCTGCCTACAGCTTCCACTGATATTGGTCGAACCCACATTTGCTCAGTACTTCTGGAAAAGTTTTTGTTGATCTAACTTAAAGTAAACATGTGCCATGGATCTGGCTTCTACCTTGCTGAAAACAAACAAGACAAGTCTTTTGACCTGGGAGGGGAATTGTTGATGGACAGTGTTTTTAGGCAGCCCTAAGTGCTTCCTTCCAGCCTCCTTCTAGGGAGTGCTACAAGGACTCAAGCATCCCTGCTGTGGAGCTGACTAAAGTAGTGGTCACTTAGTACTGGCCCTTGTTTTCCTTCTGTCACTGGGTTGTCTCACCCTGGTGCCCACTGCCCCATGGCTGTGCTCTTTGGGGGTGAGGAGAGATGCTGGGGAGCTGGAAGAGGCCCAGGGGATGGGATGGAGGAGGTGGGGCCCAAGGGGAGGAATGGGGCTGCTGGAGGAATTGATGCCCCTGCTTGTTTTAGTGGCCCAATTTTAATGTGGAATCATGTTTTCATGCCTGTTCTAACAGGCCAGGTCTGTTTCTGATATGATTTCTTAATTCCCAGTCATACTACCAATGCATGAAGAATTATATGAGAGACATTCTGATGTTATTTTTATTGCAGTAAACTTTATTTTGCCATTGAACTTAAGGATCAAAACTCGGAGCATGTCTATGGCCCTGCACTGATGGGAGTTTGTTTGATTACCCTCTGGTTCCACCAGGCTGTGTGGATTTACTCACATGGGTATAGAATCATTCAGGTAATTCACATGTTGCAGCATTTTCTTCCTGCCTGCAATTAGCTAGATTGAAATATGATTATTTCATTATTTGTTAATATTGTCTAAGCTATGTGATTGCACAGTAGCTAGTTCTCACATTAAAACCAGGAAAGTCAGCCATGAATCCTTAAATAATTGTGTGACTGATATTTTAGTAATTTAATAAATGTAATTTCTCTAACAGTTGAAAATTGTAGTTCTCTTGTGTGTAACACAATCAAAATCAGTGCAGAATATCCTTCAGATAAACTTAACTCAGTTTTGAAACATCTCTATCCCCGTTAATTTGGAAAAGTGTGACAACAAAATATTACCACAGCTCAACCCATTTGTAGGTATATGGGGGGGATCCAATTCCAAGCTTTTTGAACAATTCTAAACTTTTAATCAATAATTAAGTCTAAATTGAATCCTTGGAATTCAGTAAAACTCTTGGTCATGTTATTTTCATATCAGGTACCTCGCTTCTTCTATTTTTGTGCTGAATGTGGGAATGTATTCACAAAATTTTGCTGTGTCATCTAGCTTTGAAGATCTAGACTGGTAATATAAAAAGAGATTTTCTGTCTGCCTTTGTCTTGAAGAGGAAAGAATTCTGATTCTCTTTCTTCCTGTGCTAGTGTGATAAGCTCAAAGAACTGAAGTATACACTTGATAGCATAAGGTGACTTTAAAATGCATAGCAGTGCATATTAGTATCAGAATTTTATAAAATTTGTTAGTGTTCAGTCATAGCCTTTTATGAAAGATACGTAGATTTTTTTTAACTCTTCCCTGTCAGTTGCACACAAGGTTTCTGGCAATTTTAGCAATTATGTACCTGAGGAATTTATATGCAATATATCCTTTAATGAGCTTTAACTTCAGTGGAAGGAGTTACTATACAGATGTAAAGTGATTCCCAGAACTGGCTGAAGTTCTCCAGTGGTCCTTAGAGCATCTGATTAAGGCTGTAACAGAGTAAGTAAGGAGTAAGAAATTAATAATAGAGGGTTACAGTACTTGGCAAAAGATCATGGATTGATTACTAAGTCTTTATAATTTTCTACTTTAATCTGGCAATTTTTCAGAACTTTGTCATTTGACCTTTTTTTCCAAGGTCCTCCCCTTTGTAGCTATAAATAATGGTATTGCCTTGAACTGTAAAGCAAATTTTAAGAATTATACTTTCTTTTTGAAACAGATGACAAGCTAGAAAATTTACACAAGTTATTTTAGACCATTAGTTTTAGATTCATTTAAGTGGAGAACACTTTGCATAAAAATTGTCAGTGCAATTCTCTACTCTGCTGTTTGGGATGAATATCAAAAAGAAAAAATTTTTGATTGGAATGGTGAAATTTATTTGATATAGAGCACTGTCATGGTTTACTTTTTTTTTAGTATTTGAATGATACTGAATTTGACTTATGCTTGTTCATTGTTTCTGTCTATTAGCTTCCTTTTTTTTCTTGATACTGCATTTCTGCAGGTTTACCTTCAACATGCCTGAATAGTGGTGACTGTCAGTTTTATTGTTGAAAACAATATTGGACAGATGTGTATTTTCTATGCAATGCATAGATGTTGGATACTATGGAAGGGAAATGTGATAGTTGGAAGTTAATGCTTCTCATTTAGTATTTCATTTTTTTGTCCATCCTAAAAGCTAGTCTGTGGTTGGTGCAGATAGAATTTCCATGATCATTGAGCTGTTTTGCATTTGAAGTTAATTTAGTGTTTATGAAAGGCTTCAGGAAGTTACTGTCATTGACAGAAGTCTGTCTGGGCATCCTGCAGTGTACATGGAATTTTTTCTGTCTGTTTCATGGTCCACAGCTCTTCCACTGAGTAACCATATGCATGAATGAAAACCCATAATTTTCATGGTGGTTGGTGTTCTTTTGTTTTTATTTCTTGTTGCTGATTTGTAGGAGGAGATGTATTTTTCCCACTTTTTTCTTTTTAATGGTATCAGAAGTACTAATTAAATATGATGATAGTAGTTACTTTTAGTTTAATCTGCTAAGCAGAACAGTGTTAATTTTCCCTGTAATGTCTAGTGTAAGGAAAGCTTTGCACCCACTCTCCAAATTCAGCACTGAAAAGAAATACATATTTTATGAACTGACAAACAAGCTTATAATATCTAATAGAATTTTACTTCCCATGCCTTAGACTTGTCTGTAGTTACAGAGGACAGAGAATGTGATATTGTTGGCATTTTATGTAAATTATGCTTTTCCATAAGGCTAATTTTAATTTTCTACTTCATTCAGATATAATCTTTGAAATGTTTATATGCATTAATTAAGTCAAGGTTACTATATAGAATCATTATATTTCAAAAATAATGCAATATTTGCAATCTGCCTTTTACCTGGCATATTTTTTCTTCAGTGAATTGCTTTTGTTTCTGTAGAGCTATAACATATGTCCTACCTGCTGCTATTACCTGCCCCATCACCATCTAAAAAAAGGACTGTGGGGAACATTAAGCAAACATTGTTTTGCAGTCACTGCTCCATTTAGATTGAATGGGCAGGATTTATGCATAATGCTCTCAAGGTTTATTTGGATATTGTCTCTTACATAGCCTTGGAGTACATGTAATAATACTAAACCAAGGTGCGGAGCCAGAAATATGAACCATGGAGCCTTTCATGCCAGACAGAAGAGAATCAGGGGGGTTTATTTACTAGATAAGGTGAAAAAATACTTCTGTAATATAGCCAAATCTGTTTTTCTTTGAGAGTGCATATACCAATATCATGTTCTATGAGATAACCTTTAGTATAAACTGAGATGATGTCAGGAAACCATTTTTTGAAAAATATCACAATGTCAAGGAGAGTTTTTTTTTCCTAGAGATATTGGGAGGAATTGAAGAAATGAAGTGTTCTGCAATCTAAGTGTCTGGATTTTTTAGGTGTTATGAAGGAAGACAGAATGTTCAAACATGTTCAAAAATGTAAATGAGGCAGCTTAAAGCCTTTAAGAGGCATTAAGAGAAAAAGTTTGATCTGCAGAAAAATGTTGTTTCTTGGGATTTTGATTTTCTAAAAAGGAAAACCAGAAATTGTAATGCTATTGATATGTGAGGAGTGCTGAAATAACTCTTTCTTTGATTGCAGGTTGTAGCAGAGGAAAAGCAGCATTTGCAGTTGCTCAGTAAATGCATTCAGGGATTTGGGAAGGGAAAAAGCTGTGCTAGGAGCTTATAGCCAAAACAGCAGGTGTACTGTTTTGTCATTGACCTTGCTGGTCTCATGCTTTGGGTTTGCAAACTTGATTACAGATTCAGCCAAGTACCCCAAAGCAGAGAGGTGAGAATTGTGGCATTAAAGTCATTAATGCAGCTTTTCAATTGTAGAATTATATTAAATATTGACATGGATTTCACTTCTCCATGATGTTAAAATGATAGAAATAGCAAAGATAATTTGCACTTAAACCAGATTTATTTTGCAGTTTTAAATCCTATATTCTGTATGTTCCATTCAGAGTATTAATCTCCCAGTAGGCAAATATTAATGTTGTGCAAATTGCTAGCAAAATTCAATCTGTTTAGGGAAACTGAAAGCAAAATGAAGCAGAGGAAGGGGAGAGTATGATGGAGAACTTATAAGGTAAGTAAGAGGACAGCAGCTTCTTAGTGGAGGAAAGTTTTAAGGCCAAAAGGAAATCTAATTGTTCTGAGAGGAAAAATACATCAGGGAGGGGAAAAAACAGAATTATAGAACTTTGAGTTATTTTTAAAATGTGAACTTATACCTTAAATAAAAATAAAATGTAGTTTGGAAATAAAAATAAATTTCCTAACCTTCATAATTACTAGCTTCTCATTTCAGTTCTGTGTAAGAGAAAGTAGGTGCATTTAAGATGGAGGGAATATAAGGAAACAATAAGATATGATATATGCAATACCAGGGGATTTATTCACTGATCCAGGGAATCCCTAGTAGTGTTCTTCCCATATTATAAACTTCTCTATTACAGGACCTACTTTTTTTATAATGTTGCAGGATAAAAAAGTATGGCTTAGGCACTAAAATTATTATCTGAAAATATTTTATTAGATTGTTGGTGTTGTCACAGACCTTCAGTGCTTCATGCAGATCTTTTGGTTCCCCATGCTGAATATTACCACCCAAGATTTTGTTACTCAGCTGTACCATTGAGGCAATGGTACATTCTGGCCTGACAAAAAGTGAGTGAGTTATTTCTGAGTGGCCCTGACCAGAGTCTCTCTGCAAGCTCATAAGGAGAAAGTTTATGATTCTCTTGATAAAAGCCAAGAGGCAGGTCTGGGTGCTTCTGCTGTCAGGTAGGCAATCCATGTCAGGACTTGGATAAATACAGGGCAGTACTCTCTGCAGTAAATTTTCATTGAAAGCTGCATAAAAAGTCAAAAAGCCTTAGAAAGAAGCATAAAACAAGTCAGTTAAAAGCATAAAAATACACCAATACAAGAAGTGGAACCTGTGAAGTGATGGCTCACTTAGTCTGAGTCAGGCAGGGTGCTATTCTTTGTTCATGAATTTGCACATGGACCCAGCATTGATTGGTGGCCAAACCCTGCAGATTTACATGATTCTAAATAGACTTAATAATGGATTTGCTATCAGGTGTCATTATTTCAATGTGATTCTCAGTACAAGATGATTGAGAGCCTTTATTAGCTTTGTGTCACAAAGTCCCAAACTAAAGATTTTCAGAATGAAGGAAGAGAATGAGTTTAATTACATCCTTTGTATACCTCACTGTACCTTTTTATATTACTTAGTTGACAAAGCTGATTGATACTTCAATTGAGAGATGTGAAACATAATCCTGTCTTCAGATATTTTGGCAAGTTGGCCTTGCAAGTTTGGCCCTGTGGTGTCATCTTTGGTAGCAGTGATCTTTTTAAATGTTTTATGTATTTGCAAAGACAACAGTGGTACGATGTATTAATGCACTATGTTCTTATCCCCATAAGATAAGGGGCTAATATTTCTAGGGTTAAGGAACTGAGAATATTTACTGTCATCTGAAAGGAGAAAATATTTAGTCCATTGCCTTATCCAGAAAGTCATCACTACTCTGTACCTGCATTTTCTGTTTCAGCTAACTGTAATATTTGAAGAGTTGGTGGGCATCCACTTCTTTTTCCTGTGATACAGCATTTGTGAAATAGAAAAAAATTCAATTTTTTCCTGTTACTTTGTCAAAATCATGAATGAGAACAGCATCAAGCTGATTAAGGATAGCTGTTGCTTCAGTATGGGTGGCAGCTGTCTTGTCTGCTGAAGAAGTTTGTTGCTTGGTCAGGACTGACACACAGCTTTTATCATGTCCTGGAAAAGGGGCAGCCAAATTTTTTTGTTCCCTCCTGGTTGCAGGACAAGTTTATGCTGTGAGCTTATACTGCATGTTTTGTTTTGAGCAGTAGAGTGAATGGAATTATTATTCTGATTTTCCACCAATTTGCTCACAGGGGGAAGGATAGTTAGTGTGGCAAAACAGGGAAAACTAGACTGAATCTCTTTATTTCTCATTTTTGGATGAGAAAGGAATGTGACAATTTAGTCCTAAAAGTCCTCTTCCCAGTATTATGAGACATTTCAATTACTGTTATAACAGGTCTTGGTGTGTGTAGTTGTACCCTGGGTAATTACAGAGTGGTAGCCCTTGGAGACCTTGATCATACTACAGATCCCCATTGTGTTACACACTGCACAGATGCATAACAAAAGTCCAGCTCTTGCCATGTGTTTATGTTCCGAGCATAAGGAAGATGGATTCTGGAGGCAGGTGAGATGGAGTCATGCACACAGGAAAAACAGAGCCATGCACACAAACAGATTTGTCTTTATGATCCTTTCACAGACTGCCACGGCTGTCCAGAGAAGGAGCAAACTCTGTGGTGGGAGATTAATTTTTTTCATCTGCCACCTTTCAATGCAGTGTGATCAAAGCTGATGTTGAAGCAATGCAGCATGTAAAGGAGTCTGTTTTCATTTAGCTGGGCTCTCTGATTTTGCATTCATTACATAAGGTGAATGTTAATTTTATGACAATAACTCTACTGCTTCTTGCTAGAATAGTTTCTTGCTTTCTGGGAGAAATCCTTGTATGTCCAGGAGCACTGATGCCCTTCTAAGAGAAACAGTCACTTTGAAAATAATTTCTAACACAAGTGAACAAATGTCATCAATTTTATTATTAATGTTCACTTTGCCTTCAAATATGTTCCTATGTAGAAGCTGCCTTGGGAACCCTTTTGTTTCCCTTACCATAATTGCATATCAAACACTAGATAGAATTGCTTATTCACGGAAAAATTAATGTTAAGTAACAAATATTTGGATTGAGTTATGTAGAATGCTTTTATACTGCTTTTATTTTTAATGATATTTCCCTGTTTTGTTTATTTATATTAATTTTGAGTTGACAATAATCTACCATAATTTTTCTGCCATCTTAGATTAGAAAAGTACACACAGCTGATTTTTCTCTTCATTTAATTATTTACCCTATAACATTGCTGGATGCAGTTCCAAAAACTAGGTGACAAAGTGAAGCCCTTTATATCAGAGACTGACTTATTATAGTCTGGACATAGTAATTGTGACCTCCTAACTAACTTTTTTATAATTTGCTTAGACTTTTCTGATTTTATTTTAACGTGCTCCTTAGAACATACTAAGTTAAAAGATGCTCTGTTGGGTCAGATCACTGTTCCATCTCCCTGAGGAGCCCAGAACTGGGCACAGTGCTCTAGATGGAGACTCACTAGGGCTGAGCAGAGGAGCAGGATCATCTCCCTGGACCTGCTGGCCACTCTTTTCCCCAGGATTCCATTGGCCACCTTGGCTGCTCAGCAGGACTCTCAGGTCCTTCTCATCAGAGCTGCTTCCCAGCAGGTCAGCCCTGAACCTATACTTATACATGAGATTATTCTTCCCTAGGTTCCTTATATACCTATGCAGTACCCTGTGAGAAATTCCATAAGTTAGCTATAGTCTCTGTTTTCAAAAGGAAAAAAAAAATAATGAGAAAAAAAAAACCCCCTAAAATGGGTGGGAGTATTTTTTTTCAGTCTGTTGTAAACTTTGCAAGAATTTCTTCGAATTTTTCTCCATTTTTCCTTTATTTTCAGTACATTTGATCTGTCATGTACTTTCCTCTCCCTGTTTGGGTAAGTTTCCAGGTTTTTTAAACTATTGGCTTTTCCACTGAGATGATCTCCTTTACTTTCCTGTTGAGCTAAGAAGGTCTCTATCTGTTTTGTTTTCTATTAGAAATGTTAGGCAGTTTTATCTGGTCATCTAGTACATTGTTTTTTGAACAGCTCATGCCTGCATTGTCACGTGTTTTTTTTTTTTTTTTTTTTTGACCGCTCCTTTGGGGTTTTGTTAATTTGATTTGTCTTGTACCATTTCTATTTGTGTCCTTTTTTGAAATTGAATATCATTATGCTGGATTTATTGGAATATTCCTTTCTTTTTTCAGTGTTATTTTAAATTTTGTTGTGATTACTTTTAAACATTGTGTTTTTCCACTCACAACTTGATACAAGTCATTTACTTCACTTCTGAATAAAGCCTGAAGAGCTTCTTTTGGGGGATTCAAGACTAATTCTTCTAGGAACCAGTCACTGCATCCAAAAAATTGTCTTTCTGCATCTTATCCTGAGCTGGCATTAGTCCATACTGCATATGGAGAGATAAAAATTGCTGCATCTGCATATTGAATTTTTTGTGTCTGAGATAAAATCTCTTGATTAAAGTCTCCTATCTAACACATTTCTATACTTTTAATATTGTTGTATAAGCACTTAGAAGTTTTACCTGTACTTTGTTGTTCACTATTGCAGGTGCTGGTCAGCTGACATTGCAGGAGATCAGACTTGCTTTTCTGGTTAATCCTCATTTCCCCAGTTCTTTGTATATCTCCTCTTATCCCCCTTATCTCATGGTTGCATTGACACAGCCTATTTCTTTGGCCTTGGGCAGGGTTTTTAATCATTGTGGTGAATGCTGTGGAGGTTCTTGACTTCAGTTTCTAACTAAGAAACTGAATGTAGCCTTCAAAATACCCTTCTTACACTCCCCTTCTTCCTAAAGTAACAAAGAGAATGGTGACCCATGATCACCTCTCCTGGGTGCCAAGTTATAACTAATCTAACTTTTTGGCCAGTTCTGCCGTCATTAGACTCAGTGGATGAATTATTTGTCAGTCCCCTTGGACTTTGCAAACCATCTGTCAAAATCTTCCATTGCCAACACTGGATTTTGGCAGTTCTGGAAATTCCCACAGCTGCAGAGCCCCCTCAGTACCTGGGGATGCTGCAGTACTGCCTCAGTCCAGCTTCAGCAGCACTATTGAACCATCTCATGTGTGAACCTCTTTGTCTTCACAAAGATACTCATGTAAAATATGCAAGAGACAGGACAGGTATCACTTCTTAGTTCAAGATGTCATCAGTGTTTCTGTCAAAGAGCCCATATGAACAAGCTTTTTTGCTTCACTGTAAATTGGAACAATGACAAATGAAAGTGATTGTTGTGTAGAAAATGCCTGTGCTCTGAGTATGTTTTTCATGTAATTCTTTTTGCATAAGTATTCATACAAAGTAAGGTGAAGTAGCTCTGTAATTGTACTGAAACATTAGGTTTGGCCTAATACTGGTAGTTGGCCATAAATCTGAACTCTTGAATATTTAAAACTTATTGTTTTAATAAATCTCAAAACGTTGATGAATTCAAGTAGTACCTTTTAATCTGTGCCAGTACTACTTGTTCTGGTTCAATATATTTTCTTTTTATTGAGCCCACATAATTGCTTATATTTATTGCTCCCATATGCTGGTATGTTCTGATATTGAAATAGTGAATGATTATTTTTCATTTTTTTGGAGTATTTTGAACATTTATTTGAATAACTTAGGTTATACTTCGTATTATTAGTGCAGTGCTACTTATTCTGAGCATACATTAGGATTAAGTCTAATACCCAGAAATGGACAGTAATATAAATATTAGAATATTTGTACTTGTCTGACTAGGTAAGATGTGAGTGAGTTAAATAGATCTGTACAGTTTCATTTTAATTCATTATATTTATAAGATGGTTATCAGCTCTCAAGGAGACTTAAGAAAAAATAGTTTGGGTTATTGAAGGAAAAAACAGATGTTTTTATTTCCTTCATGTGCCTAGAAAAACATTCTCACACAGTTCAGGATATTTATAACTGTTGGAATTGTTTTGGCCAATAGTCAGTATTACAAAGAGTTAAATGAATCACTGTCCTTTTTTTTTGAAAATGAGCTCTAACTGTATTTCAGTTATCCATGCTTCACAGTATTTAATATACTATTTCAAATTTTAGTTCAGTGTGTTTATTAGTTGGAAATAATACTTAATATAGAGGACTTACAACTCGGTGATCTTGAAGAGCGAAAATTTTATTTTCACTATTAGTGCCTTGGAAATTACATTATGAATCAGAGCATTTTATTATGGTGGCTTTGCCAGCTTAAGTATGTGATTTGTTGTTGCTAAGCTGTGGCTGAAATCTCATGTAGAAACCACTTAAAGTGTTGATGAACTCTGTTCATAGAACAACACTGTCATAGTAAATGTTGCTTATTTATTCCTTTTATCTCAAATTGCTTCAGAGAAGGGTGGCAGAAACCCTTTAATGAGAATGGGAGAGATGCAGAGAAGAGGCATGATCTTGTGAGGATATATGGCTACTTGCATACCTTATTAAAGTTTGTGTAATGGCTTGTTTGTTCATGGTTTCCCATCCGACCTAGTCTGTTTTCACCTGTAGTTAGACATAGCCCAGTCTCAGCAAAACATTTTTACTAACTTCCCACTTATTTGAAGTGATGTAAATACTGAAGAGCGAAATCCTTCTTTGAATCCAGGCCTCTGGAGGTATCTTTATTTCAGAATTCTTCAAAAATACAGGCAGGTTGTTCTCTGGAGTGATCTAATGAATTGCTGAAGACAAATCAGCTGTCTGGGCTATTTGGTTGGCATATCAAACTCCTGCAGACTGTTACACATGTATTGGAAGAAAGAAGTTCTGTTTTTGTGTCCTTATTATTACTCATTTTGTTTCTTAACTAGCACAGATATTTACCTAAATAGTTATGTTTAATAGATTTTAGCTGTCCAGTTATCCAAGCATCATCTACATATTTCCACAGATGGTCCACTCTCTTGTAAGAAGGAGGGACAGTCTCCTAACAGTTTTTAAATTAATGAATCTGCTAATTCAATCAGAAGAAGAGAGGTTCCCACATTTCAGCCATCCTCCATCCAGGTGACTCATAATTATGATTTTCTTGTATGTTGGACTGCTGGATGTCAGGAATTTTTCACTTAGAATTGTGGGTGTTGCACTGTCTTCTGAAGAATCAGAATTGTTTCCTCTCCAAGTCCACCTCAGGTTTTTTTTTTTCTGTACTGTTTTAAAAGGCATGTTTATAACATGATACACAGCTTTTAGATACTTGCAGTTTTAATCCATACTTGTCCTCTGTGTTTAAATAGAAGTTCTTATTTTTCTTTGACATTTTTTTAGCATATGAATGCTGTTTTGAATTCTGGGAGTTGTCTGTTGTTTAGCAGTTAAATATTAACAGTTTAATGTTAAATTTACATAATAGCAAAAATGACTAAAGCACTTTGATTTTGAGGAGGAGGAGATCTGATTTTCTTCTGTAAGTAAAGAGATGGAAAAAGAAAAGGTCTACCATGCTTATATTGGTTCCAGTGTAATTTTCTTTCCCATTCATGAGAGTATATCCATTATTGTGCATATTCTACAATAGAGAACACAGTTTACCATTAAACTACAACCATGCTTAAAAGCCTAAAGGCATTATTCTAATCTCCTTTCTTGCTGCAAGAGGGTGGTGATTTAAAAAAAAGGAGGAAAAAAGCCCTTTCAAAATTAAAATTTTATCTTATTAAGTTGTAAGTTTTTTACCCTACCAAAGCAGTAAGCCTTTTCTTGAGTTTCAGCAACTTTCAAGACCTAAATTTATCAAAAGACTCTTCAGACAATTTCCTGCTTTTGTGGTTTTATGCAAAGAATGTATGAATTATTTTTCCATAATCTTTAATTATGCTGAGCCTAAGGAGCTGTTAGAAAGCATTCTGGAAAGTCTTTCATAACATGTTTAATTCTGCATATCCTCTATTTTGTGGCTGGGTTGAACAACAAGAAGACAGAAAACACAGAAGTATTGTCTCTTTCCTGCATTTTCTTTTTCTGCCACTCTAAATTTCAGTATTCTTTAGAATTTCACTGTTTTCTTCCTTTTTTTATTTTTATTTTTTATTTTTTTTTTTATTTTTTTAAATTTTTCTTTTGGTAAAAGCCTCTTGGTGTTATTGTGTAGAATCCTTGACTGTAGGAGGGTCTGTGTAGCATCCTTCAGTTTGGGGCTTGGGATATATGGTATCCTCAGTTTGCTGCGTGTTTGTGACACATTCTTGTAGTTGCTGGGTAGTGGTCATGTGGCCACATCCCTTAAAGCTTCCAGCTATTGTGGTTTGAAGAATATTTTTCTCCTTTATACTCTCCTTAATCAGAAAACAGAGTATTAATCTCCAACCTCTTTCCCATGTTATTGCATCAACAAGGGAATTGTGGATTTGTGGATTTTTAAAAAGCATTTTAACCTCCTGTATGACTTTGATTGAAATAAAAAGGGATTCTTTGAACTAGGGCAGTCTGAAATATAAGGAAGTCCAAGGAAAATACCACAACTCTGATGAACTGCTTTTATTTTTTTGTGTTCATTTTGGGTTCTGTCTAAAAAAGTGATTGTAGATACAGGAGATGAATGGAGGAATATGTCTGGTTGTTAGTTCCTTTAATTTGAAGAAGCCACCTGTTATTCTACAAGGATAATGAACAAGGAAAATTGGGAAATAAATTATTTTTAATGTGGATTATTTGTTACAGTAATATAGATCATATTTAGATGTAAAATTCTAAAGGGAGAGACGGCTGGTTTACCCACAGAGCCAGGTCTGGAAAGACTGGAGACATTTGTTCCAGATGTGCTGTCAGCCCTGACTGACAGGACCCATTCTGCCTGGATTGGAAGAACTGAGGATCAGTGTGAATTCTTTGGCATCTTTGTAGGAACTATAAGGCCTTGCCTGTAGCTGACAGCTGTAGTGTCTTTGATTGGAGATTTGAGCATTATCTCTGTTTTCTTTGATAGTTTTGTTTGTTTCTGGCCCCTAAGACAGCTATCAGAAGACACCTGTCACTTACTGTCCCCAGTGACTGGCTTAGATAGGACTGAACACCTGTGGTTTAGTGTCTCCCAAGCTACTCTGTATTCCTAATGCCTCCTTGTCCTGTCAGGAAGAAGGGAGGCCTGCCAGCAAGGAGTTTTACCATGAAGCTGGCTGCAGGAATGACTGTCACCAGGCTGGTGTCTGATGCACTGTGGCAGAGTTGTGTGTACATTAATGAGATGGAAATGAGGGTTTCTGCTTCTTATAACTAACATCTTTGGGGTGACCTAGGGATTTATTTAAAAGAGAGAGCAAGATACATCAATAGATTAAGTGACACTTTGGGACTTCTATCTCACCACCCATCATTCAGTGTGGAATGGTCTCATTGCCTTTGACTTTATGCAGTTGTCTTCCAGCAATTATAAAAAAAAGAGTCATATTTACTTGCCTTTTGATGCTTGCAGAAGTTTATAACACAACACAGAGGAGAGGATTTGCAAAGCTGCATTTCTGAAGTCTGGTGGTATTCATGAGATCTGAGTTTGAAATAAACACAGTAAGATTGAGGCAACTGTAAGTTGGGATGTTTGGTGGTGCAGTCATGTTGTGGTGCTTACCTGGAGCATTCCTTCAGCCTCAGCAACTTGCAGCTTGTGGAGTCAGAGGTGATGTCCTGCTTAACACAATGCATCCAACAATGTGGGCAGCGTTCAGCTCACACTGTAATGTCAGGGTGTGGGTGCACAGGACAATTAGCATTTTGTGAACAGAGTCCAGTGTCTATTGACAGAACTAACTTGCCAGTCACCTGAAGCCTAAGTGCAGTCACAGTGGGATTGCATGGCTTCCTTCTCCTTTTGAAAATGCTGCATTTCTGTTTTTGAGGTGGCCATATGAGGATGATATCCTCCCTTTGATTTACTAATGGATTACTATAGTCAAAGGTAATCAATTGCTTTCACTAATATCTGTCCAAGTTGTTTTTTTTAAATTTTTTTTAAATTTTTTTTTTTTAATTAAAAAAAAAAAAAAAAAATTCCCTCCAGTGTGTTTCTGCTTTGTTAAAGCACATTGCCAACCCTGTGTGGGGTCTTGGATGAGGTTTCCTGACAGTAAAGTCACTTTTAGTAAATACCTGATCTCTGTCTAAAAAGGCAATTGAAAAGAGACAACTTATATAAAGCTGACTCAGATGATTACCTCCATTTATGTGCAAGATTAAAGTACAGACATTTGCTTTCAAACTGAGCAGAATACTGAGGATCTTGTTACTGTGCAATGATTTAAGTAATTTAATTATAGTTTACCACATTCTTTATTACTGATGGAAGCCAATTTCTCAGGGGCCAAACTTTGAGAGCCGCATGGTTACGGATCAATAATTTTTTTATTTTCTTGAGACTCTGTGCATTTTGTTCAGCCTATTAATTCCTCTATTCCAGCGTTTTTGCTAATTGTTTATTTACTGCTTCAGATTTCAGCTGTCTTATTAAAGCATCAACTTCATTAGTATGATAAAGTGCTTTCTTATCATAGCTCACCACTGATGCAGCTTTTCTGTAGATTCTCATTTTAATGACATTGAATAAAAGCAAATAAGCCTACCCTAGTAATGTAAGAAATCTGAGACCTTAGCAGTTTTTCAGTGCCAATAAGAAAGGACATCACTTTAAGTTCTACACTTATATAATTTTCATGGTAAAGTTGTTCTACTTGCAGATTTATAAATGAATGGAAGTAGCTCTTTGACGTATATGATCACAGCATGCAGGTCATATTGCTGTTAGCATCATATGGTATGCTGTTTATTTAAGTTAATTATTTTTTTTTTTTGTACACAGATAAAAGTCAAGGCAATTGACTTGATTTTACTTTCTGTAGCTCTGAGTAGAGATGCCCATTGCAGCATTGAATTCAGCATGATTGTTTCTCTGAGATATGTCACAGGCATTTATTTGTGCACTTGCCAGCAATGCTGGTCTGAATGGAAGTGTTCTCACTCTGCTGGATAAAGACCTGTGTTTGAGAAACTCTGATAATGCTAAGATATGTGGTAGCACGTAGTCCACTCAGGTGTTTCAGAGAGAGCTCCCTGATCCTCAGCAAAGAAGGGGATTCCCCCATCCTGGTTCACAGTGTGAATGGAGGAGGATTAGGATCTTGAATTTAAACTCTGGGAGTAGAAATATGGAGAAGTGGAACTAAGCAGCTTGTCTGTCTTCTGTGCTCTGTGGTGGCTATTCATCCTGTCAAGGATACATTGTTAATAGAGTTCCTGAAAATACTTTTTTTTAAGAAACCCAAACAATGAAACATCATCTTAAAGGTCTGTTGGCAGGTCAGTCAGCCATTGGGCCAGAGGAATAGTAAAAATTATGTTCTTGCATTGCTTGTTGCTGTGAATTAAACAATTCATTATATATGCTTTTGCTGAATGGCTGCATTCTACAAGTTAAAACTGAAGCATGTAAGAATTTAGCAAAACCTGAACATCTAAATGCAATCATAGTCATTTTCTCTATCTGGAGATCAGAGAGATTTGCTAAATTTAACACCTATATAGGAGAATATGCCAAAAGATAGCAGCAGTGGTAAGGAAAAAATGACTCATCTCCAGCTCTTGAGAACCAGATGGAATTTTCTTTTTCTTTTAACTGGAGGTCAGTTTTATAGCTATAATAGAATCAGAGCTCATTAAAAATATCTGTGAAGACCTCAAAATGATTTGTGTTAAAAGGATTTTTCTTTCTGAATGAAATATTTAAATTTCCATGACAGTGTATAATTTTTATGCAAGACAGAAAATGATGTATAGGTTTTTAAAGGGCAGATATTTTTTTATAAAGTGCAGTTTGCAAAACCCAGAATTTTAATATCTCTTAGTAACCTTCAGGAGAAGTTACAATTAATTTACTTCCATTGAGTTCTGTAAATTTGTTGTAGGCAACTTTAGGATTAAAAGTAAGCAAAACAAGCTCAATACTGTAATTACTGTGAAGAAAAGAACACCCTGTGTCCCCTACAAAGAAGAAATTTTTGGTACTATGGTTTCTTTACTGTACTCTGTAGAGAAGGTCTTTTGATTAAACTTTTGGAGGCTTCTGGCTGTGGGATTTAGCAGTAGGTAAGACAAAGCTGTCTTATTTTCAGAATAAACAGTGAGTCCTGCTTACAGTGTATAGTTAAAAAAACCCCCACAATTGTTTATAGATCAGGAATTTTGCAGAACAGTAGGGTAATCATCTATGGTTGGTAACATCAATAAAATTGGGAAAATATAAGTCTAAGTAAATTATATGAAACCAGAGGTAATATTTAGACAATTATCTCAAAAACAAACGAACATTCATACACAAACCGCACAAAAACCCCATCACCTCCAAGCCTGTTTTAAGAAAGGGAAAGTAACAAATACTTGTTAAATTCAAAATAAATTTACTTTTTTGTCAGCTTACTTGTCTCCTATTCCAGGAATACCTGGACAAAGTGGTTATTTTATTTTTTTTTGGCTGAGAAACCTTTTACAGTTGTAAATTTTTGCGGGATTTCAGTATCACACTGTATTCATGACACAGGGCAAAAATGAATGTCGTTTCATTGGCCAGTTCTGCAGCTGATTTTGTCTCAGGAGTGGTGAGGAAGCCACAAGGATCTTCCCAAGCTCTGTTGGTGCTGGCACTCTGCAGTGCAGTGTGTTTTCCCTCCCTGCTCGGGTAGCTGCATACGCTCGCTGCCTTCCAGGGATGCAAGCAGCAGTCTGAGGTCAGAGGGGTTTGGAGGCAGTGCTGCAGGCATTGCACTGGTGTAGCTTCCTCCTGCATCTTTATAAACACCTGAGGGCTTGCCTAGGCTTAATTTGTAGTAGCAAGTACTCTTTTATTGGCCCAGCATCTTTAATGGCTGTTTGGGAATCACCTGCCACTTCTGGGTGGATGCTGCTAATTGGTGTGCATGGAGGTGATGACTGTGTCTGTGTGGAAGGAGCTGCCAAATACCCGAGCAAATGAGAGGTCTAGGGTTCTGGAGGGCTTTTTTTCTCCATCTTTGGATGTGTTTTTTCATATTTGGTTAGAGGTTTGATAGGAATTTCGCATAAGCACAAACCACCCTCCTTTATGTAAATGTTTGCTTTCACATTCAAATATCTATTTAAAACTGCTATGATTCCTATGAATCTAAATCCCCCCAGAGGGCATCTAACTTGTGTGTGATTGTTCTTAGAGAAGCAGCTTGTTTTCTGTTCTGACTTTGCTAGGGAGATTGCTTAAACACACTTAGAAAATTATATAAACTTTCTAAACTGTAAAAGCTTCTTAGGCAGCCACCAGCAAAAACAGTAAATAAGATGCTTGGGCTTTATTTGCACATAAACTCTTATTTTTACATAGGAATTAGGCATTTATATTTGCTTTTTAATACAAAATATTTCCAATAAATGTTAAGGATTTCAGTAATGCATAAAGCTGTTACAGGCGTTTTTTGAGCTGTGGAATTCTCCTAAAAGCTACATGAAGGCAGTAAAGTGTGAAATTACAAAACGTTTTCTTGAATGTAAGAGTGATTTTCTTGCCATCTGCTATTCAGCTCTTCTTAGACCACACTCCCCAGTAATTTTCTTTTTAACCAGTACTACATTTCTTGACCATCTCTAATGAATAACAGAATTAAGCTATGCATACAAATTGCCATGAGGAAAAGCAAGAAGGTGATGAAAAAGATGAGTAAGGCTCAAAGCAAAAGTTTAAGGAAGGTCTTCTTAAATTTTCATTTTAGCAAATTAGGAGTTATATTTTTTGAGGCAAGAGAAGTGAGTGGTTTGGTAAGTCAGATGCAAAGGAGCACAAGCTTGGAGAAACTGGTGCAGAAAAAAATGCAGTGGCAGAGAGATATTACTGAAAAAAATCAGGACAGAGTATTGGGATATCTGAGGAGCAGTGAGGGATCCAAGCCTGACACAAAGAGTCGTGGCTCTGCCTGCCGTGACCAGGCTGCAGAAATACAGATTTCATGCATGGATTATATGCACAAGCATATTCCTTATTTTGGAGAAAGGAGCACATCTGGTGCAGCAAGGTCAATCCAGGTGTTATCTGTTTGGAAATGGTACTTGAGTTGAAAGTTATGGACAGTTTCTTGACAGTTGGAAAAGTGTATCAATCAAATAAACAGAGGACAAAACAAAGGCTTGTATGTTTAGAGCCATTAAGCTTTGCAGCAAGTCCTTTACAGAATCAGCCTGTTTTAGGCAAGGGTGTTCAGCACTAGTTGTTTTGTGTTATTTCTTAGGATTTGCTTTATATGTATTCTTATTGTCTTTGTGCTTCTGAGTGGGTTTGTGAGATTGTTTTTCTTTTTGATCAGAATGCTACAATAAAATCCTTAATTCAATGCAGTTACTTAACTCTGTTTCTGGGAAATGTTGCTGGTCTGGTATTTTTCTCTCTCTTTAAAACTCTATAAACTGTTTCATGACTTGAGAGTAAATGGGGAAGGGACATGAAAGAAGGAGTTGAAAAAAGTTGGTTTTGGTTTTTGGAGATAAGACCAAGAGAATTGAATCATATGTTTTAGAGAAGAGCACTATGAAGCCTAAAAATATTTTGTTTTGTTTTTTTTAACAATATATTTTGCTTGTGGTGAAACCACATAGGTATACAATTCAGGATTTTTGAAAGAATTCTGAATTTGTGTAAATGTTATTAGAAGCTGCATTCTGATAACAAAATTAGACAGCACATCTAATTGCAAGAATTAAAGGGAAATGAATGTTGAAGGACAATCCTTTCCATCAACCCCAGCTTAACTGGAAAATGTCAAAACCCAACCAATTAAAATCAAAACTTTTTCTATTTTTTTTTTTCCTTCCCTTCCTCCCCCCACTAAACTGCAAAATGGAACTGAACAGACATGTAGACCTGTCTGGGTAAATGGAACAGATGCAGTGACCAGAAGATATTTTTCAAACTGCTAAAATAAACCTAAAATAAACATATTACTGTTATCTATCCATCTATCAATTTTTGATTTTTTTTTTTAAATAGACTATGTCTTGTAAAGGCACACCTTGATTACTGTCTCTTATTGTGTATTTTAGTAAAGATTTCGGTCTGGTTTTGTTAGGCTCTGCCTATCATTAGCAGTATGATATAGTGCAATGTGTTTCTGCCAAAAGCAGCACCTTCCAGAAAGCTTCTCAGCAGGTCATAGAATAAATATAATCAGTTTTACAATGATATATTATTATTGTAAGTATTTCCTGAGAAAGCCAAAAATTAATTGGAGCATCCGTGCACTTTTTATTTTTGCAATTTGTGATTTTACCTCAGTGTACTTACCACTGCATCAATATAAGCTTTAATTTCCTTGTTAAGTATGTGTGACAAATTTCAGGCTTCCAGGTCTTAAAAAGCCATCTTAAAAACATCATTATAAGTTTGTGTTTAAGTAAAGACCAAGTCTGAGCATTTTAGAAAAAAAAAATATACCCCTTCTAGAACAATTCAAATGCAAAAACATGCAGGCTTGAGCCATCAGCTGCAATAGACAATGTAATGGTGATGTCAAAATTGTGTTTTATATTTAATGAATTCGTGTTGTCCATAGCAGAAAAGTATCTTGTCAATTAACTTGTATTTCCTTGGGCAACCATAGCAGCATTTCCCTTCTGGAGCAGTAAGGCCAGTGGTTGTTCTGTAGGGTTGTCTATGCTAGTGACCTACTGCTTTAAATTGATTTAATTCCTGTAGAGTTTTCAGGTGGTAAGGCACAAAGAAGCCTATATAATTTCATTCTATTGGCTTCACTTTCCTTTAATTTTCACCATTTTTTCTAGTTCAATAGTAAATGTGAGCTTTAGGATGAATCTAAAAGGAGGTCAGTATTGAAGTAGAAAATAAGCTGCATTTGTGTAAGCAAAGTTTGTGCTTCAAATTATCTGTTCTTGTCTATATATCTTTCTTTCCAAAGATATTTTTTTTCGTATTTTTTTATATCTGCAGTATTGAGATCAATGGCCTGTTCAACAAGGGTCAAGAAAATCTCTACCTAGCCATTAATATTCTTAAAATTTATGACAGCATGTGGGGAAAAGACAAAATTTTTATGTCTTATCACTACTTAAGATGATTTATTGGGAGCTGGAAGCCAAGTCAAACCTGAAATCTTGAATTTCAAGTTTTAACTGCCAGTATTACTGATTTGCTGATGATAGATGTGTATGTGTGAATGTGTGTGTATGTTTGCATATATAAATCTTGTTCCATGGTCTGTATGCTGTAATCCTACCAGCATGCTCTGTCATGGCTTGCCAGCTTTTATTAAATATCCTTTTCTGCTCTGGTACTTACTGTGAGAACTTGTGATTGCTGACCTGTACTTTAGTTCTATTAGCTCATGCCTGCCCATAAAAATTGGACATAAGGACAACTGGTAATGCTGACCTAACATGAGAAGTATAGCAGGACTTATGCCAGCTATGCAGTTGAGTTGTTTTTTTTTTTTTTTTTTTTTTTTTCTCTCTTGACATTAGTTTCTTTCCTAATGGCACTAGTTTGGACATAGATGCCTAAAGCCTGACTGCAGCAATTCCACTCCTCATCCTGGGACAACAGTTGTGTGGAAGCTGAAATGCCCAAGTCTCACAAAATTTATGCTTCACAGAATTTTCGTATGCTTTTCTTGGTTCATCTAAATGTTTTGGAGCAGCTGACAGAGCACTGGAGAGTTGGCTGGCTCACAGGTTGTGCTAGCTGAGGTCTGTAAATCCTGAGTTGCCTCAGGATTTATTCATGTTGCCATCATGCTGACTGTTTAGGGGCTGAAGGCTGCACTGCATGCGCTTGTAAATTAATCCCAAAACTGGGGAGAAACCAACCTTGTGACCCAGGACTCAGGGGTTGTGAGTAGAGATGGAATAAATGACTGACAGTTTCTTTGGAATACCCAGATTTGCATGTGATTCAGGTTGAAATGAACAGGTTAGGTACTCTTTGCTTGGCCTTTACTTTTCAGGCACAGGGCGGTGAAAGAATGTGAAGCCCTGGTTCACGCTGTGCTATTTGTTGTTATTTAAGATACAGCTGTAATTTCGTTAGTTGTGCAAAGCTTGTCTAAATTTCTTGGCACTTGATGCCTTCAGCTCTTGTGAGTTAGTTTTCATTCTGCCTCCTCACTAAAAACAAGAGAGCCTTCTGAAGGTGGTGGAAGTTTCCCCTTACTGGACTGGCTGCTATAAGCATGCTAAGGCTGGGACTCACCTCACCTAAACTGGGGCACCCAAGTGCTGGTCACCCCAGCCTAAGCTGATCATTGACAGAGTCCAAGGAGAGGAGTAGATACCACCTGCAGGGATAGGTAGTAGATAAACCACCTGCTGAGGGTGGTTTATCAATCAGAGCTCTCTTTAGTCCCAGTTTCATAAAGTATTTTGCTTTCTGGAAAACTCATCTCCTGCCATCCACTGCCAAAGAAGCTGAAGCTGAGTAGCTCTAAGTGACAGATGTAGCTAAGTAGACTTAGCTGAGTGAATTTTAGGTGCTTTTAGGGTGGTACATCCGAGTCTAAAGTGTTTGAAGGGGCTCAGTGAGCCAGATGGACTCAGTAGAGCCAAAAGAAATACATAAGGGCTCATGGTTCATAATTTCCTTGGTACACAGATGATTGTCAGCATAGCTTTGCTGCCATACTTAAATGTTGCTTAAACAAACACTCAAATTAGTGAATTTAGAGGACAAGCACTGAAATATAATTGCATTCCCAAAATGACTGTACGTGGATGTACTGTGTTCAAGGAAATGTGAAAATTTCCATGAAATTGTGGATTATGCCTTTAACAGTAAATGTTAAAACATCAGTTGAAATGAATGAAGGAAGAAAAATTGTAATGAAAAGTAAAATTCTTTTTAATAAGTATATGAGTTATTAGATTGGCTTCTGTGATTTAGACATATTTTACATTAAGAATTAAAATATAAAAATATTCCAACACTGCTTTTAGGCATGTAATATATGAAGAAAAAATGAGGAAATAATGTCCAACATTAAAAGATCCAACCTTGTTTTTTTTTTTTGTTTGTTTGTTTGTTTAGATGAAATCAGATGAAACCATGATACTGAATCCATCCCCTGGTTAAAATGTTATTTTCTCTTTCTCAGACGTCTCTGAATTACCATTGATAGTGGATTTTTAGCAAGCATGGCACTTGATAAAGAACAGCCTTATAGAACAGGTTATACATAGAACCTCATGCTGGAAATAAAAATGCTTATTTTTCTATTGTCTTTAGTAGCAATTCTTGCATATTGTAGAAGGCTTTCTGGTATATTAGATGGAGCTCCTGTGATAACATGATACATTTACTGTCCCAGTACTCTCAAAGTACAGTGGAAACAATGACAGAATTTCTTACTCTAAAGAAAAATGGGAAAAGTGGAGTTCAGCATATGATCATAAAATCAGTATTTGAGTATTTTTCCTTTCAGCCATTATTAAGCTACTTTTAGCACTTGTTTGGGAAAATGTAGAGTTTTTTAAAAAATGTAATATAGAAACATTATTTTCACTGCATAAACAGACATGGCAAGAATTTGATGTTTGGGTTTTTTGCCCTTTCTCCTAGTTAGAGTGAAGTGTATAATTTATCCCATGCCATGTAAAATACATATATATTTATATGTATGAAAGAGCAAAACATGAATATACAAATATAAACTTGTGATTTATAGTGTTTGTTTGTCCTTGTGCATAATTTTGTGTGTTGAAGCCTTTGAAAGTTAGAGTTGAAGTAGTGGAAACATACTCCTTCTGTTTCAATATTCTTGGTGATAATTTTCCATTTCATTGGCTCATGTACAATACCTGGTGAGTTTGTTCAAGGGAATAAACAGGAAACAAAAATTGAGCTGACTCTGAATGTCACATTGCAACATGTACACAAGCCTGAAAGGTATTTTTGCACCTGCTTAATAACATATTTTTTGGACTCACAGTTCACTACAGCCTTCTGTCACTGCACTGATTAAAACCTGTGAAGAGTTACCTGCTGGCTGGAGAGCCTGGTGATAGAAAGCCATTTTCCTGTGTGCCTGAAAATTCTTTAATGTCTCTAAGTTAGCAGTATACAGTGTGTTAGTTCAATCTTCCAGCTTTTCCATGAATTGTTCAGCTCCACAGGAAGACTGTGAAGGACTCGAGATAAATGATTAAATGAGTGCCCTGAAAACTGGGGTAATGAGAAAAAAAGAAAAAAATCTTTTAGGAACCCATAATTTTGTACTATTTCAAAAGGCAGGATCAGCACAGAATACATGGGGATCTGCTTACTATTCTGTTAATATCTTCACAGAGTCTTTAATAACCAATTCTTCTACCTCAGGGTGAATTAATTTCTTATCAGAAATTATCAATCCTATGCTACTATTGTACTGGATCTTTCAGTCTTTTTATACTAAAATTATTTTTCAGTCTATAACAAGAAAAATGGAAATAATTGACAAATGAGAAGTTTTGTGGGAGATCTGGGCATGAAATTCATCTGTCACTTGTGTCAATTTAGTGTTCTTCCTGTTGGCTGCATTATCCCTACAAAATGCATTTATTTCCTGCTATCTAGACATTATAATTTCTTGGATATAAAGTTTGTAGTATGGTGTTTTAAGACTGCTGCAGTTTTAATTTTGTACATTGATGTTTGGCGGAATAGGTACATTGGGGCAGGTTAAGAAGAGATTAGTGTTGAACAGCAGCTCTCTTTGGAGACAGTGGATATTGGTCCCTTTTTTGAAGATAAAACCAATATCTTTAATGAAAAAATTAAAATTTCTTTTGCACTTGATTATGTAGTGAAGATATCTAGGAACTGGGTTTCCAGTGTAATGGTTGCTTGGGGTTTCATAGTATGGTTCAGCTCCAACTGTGTGGTGGCCCTTTTGTGGCATTTTAAGCTGGGTAGAGATTAAATATTGGCAATAGCTCTTTTTGACATGTTCATGGGAAGGTATCCCATCTTAATGATTTTATTAATGGTCTACAGGAAAGAATAGGTTATAAATCAAAGATGCTCAGAGGAGAAGTTGTGAATAGTAGTCTGAGAGGATTTTTTCAAATGGATTTAGTCTAAGAAGAATTCAGAAAGGTGGTAGACTTCTCATGGAAACAAGGAGGTATTTTACAGTAAATGTGTGAAGTGAAAGGGTTAATCTCATAAATTACAGCAGCTTCAGAATGAAAGCAGGGAGAAATACTGACAGAGGATTGCATGGTTGAAAGAGATGAAGATGGGAATAAATCTTCCCCCTTGCTACAAAAGTAAACAGAGTGACAGGTGAGTCTTTGGGAATTGGAAGGGAAAGTCACATGATGATTGGGCTGCTGCACAATATCAGTTTCTCAGAGCACTGAATTGGGACAATTCAAGAAATACTGCTGATAAAAGATGAAGGGAAGAGAAAGTGAACTAGAGTGGAGTGTGCAGACTGGAGCAGATGGTCATATTACAAACTTAGCTGCCTGAGACTGCTCACAAGATCCAAGACTGGGGGCTGATGAACCTTTCCTCTTGTGTTCTTTCATGAAAGAGACGACGTAGAGGGAAGGTTTTCACAGTGGGAACTGGAGTGAGAGGACCTTGTTCCTGAGAGAGGTGTGTTTTTAGACCCCTCTTGCTCTGGAACTCATTAATAGGAATATACAGAAAAAAGTGCGTTTGTTCAGTTTGAGTCTCAGTATTTTGTGACCCTGAACAAATTATTTGCTTTAACAAGTGCCTCTGTCTTCCAGCTGAGATTAATGAGGTATTTCTCAGAAAAGTATTGTGAAACTAAAACACTTCAGTGATTATTTTCAGATACAGCATTTTCAGATACTGGTGAGGCTCAGGATTTATTAGCTGTTGAGTGTTATTAAGTCCGTGATATTTGTTAGAGTCAGTTTGGTATCTTCCTAACTGACTCAGATAATAGACATTATCTTGTGTTTCCCTGCAGAATCTTGTGGACACCTTTTCTAGCATGCTCTCACCTCTGTCTTTACTGCTGCTGTTACACTAGCAAAATCAAATACAGGATAGAGATCTCCTATGCTGTAATCACGCCTTTGAGTGCAGAAGAGGCATAGCCTGGAACTAGTGAGTGAGGGCATAATGCAATAGATTCTTACCAAATTCCTAAAATAGGTGGAATTGCATCAGAGATAAATTTAAAATACTGAGGCTGTTAAGAAGCTGAAATCAGCTCACCAGATGTTTGTTTAATTTAGTAGCTACACTTTGTTGCAGATGTTTTCCACCACTCCTCTGTCAACTGTGTTAGGTGCAGCTAGCTATTGCTAAATATGGTAACAGACAAATTTATTATTAGACACTGACAGCTGAACTTGGCATTTTTTTAAGATTGTAGGACCACAGAAGCTAATTGGTGAGAAATAATAAAATGAACCATCTAATTTAGAAATATGATCATTAGCAGATACATTCTTAGTAGAAGTCAATCAAGAGCATGCTGGCACATGCACATGAATGCGGAAACCAAATCTGACACTGTTCCATGATGACTCAGGGAATAAAGAGCTGGAAGAGGAAGCATTTGGATTATATGTGCACAGTACATCTGCTTTCAGTGTTGTATGCACGTTACCATCACTAGTAAGTGGTTTGCTGGAGGAGGAGGTGGCTAGCATGTGCAGCTGAAGGTTGCAGTCACCTACAGTACGACAGCAGTGCCCAGCCAGACCAGGGGCAGAGCTGTGCTTGTTTCTCCATGGAGCACTCTCAGAGCAAGGAAGGTGCATTGCTACCTGGTTGTGCTGGAGCTGTGCATTGTGTTTGCTCATTGCCTTCTGAACACTCTCTCATTTCCCCTGGGTGGCTGTGGGATGGGCACGTCTGAGACACTGCAGTGTTGAAGCACAGCTGCTAGATAAACTCTGCTTTGCCATAGAGCATCACACTCTCCATGTGGTGTGTGACAAGTTTTTCCCTTGTATTTAGTGTTCGTTTTCTAGCAGGTTCTTTGTGTCGTTCTTTAGTGAAGACTTTTTCTGACAAGTGCAGAATGTGAATCTGTGTGACTCAACATGGGTTATTTTCTTCAGGTTTGGTTTTCTTTTTTTTTTTTTTTGCTGCCACGTGTCTTTAGTACTGCAGATTGCCATGACATTGCTGTAGTGTTGCAAATTGTTTTGATGACTAAGTTAGAACTTTTTGGGGAAGGAGGAGGAGGAGGTAACATGGTTATTGTACTAGCAGCGGGATTCATAGTACTGTATTGAGAACTACCAGCTAATCTGGTCCTTTGGAATTCCATCTGTTCTCCCTGGGGTTTTCTTTCTCAGAGGAGAATTCCATTGGAATAAGGTTAAATTCTTAGGAAATTACTCCTCCTACAGGATAAAACTAAAACATGTCCAATTAAATGTGTTCAGACCATTTAGAATTGCATGACCAGAAAAGTCATCTCTTTTCTTCTCATCCTAAGACAAGTTCAGCTGTGCATAAATCATCTTGAAAGAAGTTTTATTGAGCCATTTTTGTGGTCTTGTATTGATGAAGCTTCTAAACTGTAAAAATGCTTTATTTTCAGCAAACTTTTCCCTGACTGTCTAATACTTATTTCCTTAATGCAATAAGGAGCAGTATTTCCTGTTTCTATTCCATGTTTTAGTGACAAAAATATAAATGTTGCCAAGTTTTCCAATAATGTAAGTGGACTAAATCCCAGCAGCTTTCCTAGATCTTTCCTGTTTTGTCCTGTAGGTATCATCAGTCTTTTTGCTGTCTGTCCTTCCCTTATTCAAAGTAAAGGGTCAAAATGGCTGCATTGCACTATTGCAATGGTGATTTGCAACTAAGGAGATAGTGTAGTTGTGGTTCAAGCCCAGATAAGGTAATCAAAAATTTGTGGCCTTTTCTTATTTGGGTCACAGTCTTTGTGTTCATGTCAGAAGCTCTAGAGTCATTGTCCTAAAGTGGTATTTAAAATTTGGTAGCTTGTTGAAGGCACTGGCTGATCAATCAAGAATAGAATTAACAGTTAAGTAACCCTACTCTGAGTGTTCTGTTGCTGTCTTCTATGCAGTTGTTGAAAAGCTGTTAAAATCTGCAGATCATAGTTCTTGCATGTTATGTCTGTGGTGTTTCGTAAATCTTGTGCATCTAGGCTTCTGTTTGTTGTCTGCAGGGCCTTGGAGAAGGAAAAATACCATCCTAACTTGTTACTTGACTTCTCTGTTGCAGCTTTTTACCTTCTAAAACATAAAAAGGAGAAGGCTCTGGGGCAAATAGGAGTAGTAGTAGTAGAGGACTTCTGTCAAGATTTAAAGCATGTTGTGTATGTTACTCAGATGCCTATCATAAAAAAGTCACATCTGATTTTTAATTTTTCTTTTTTTTTTTTTTGGCTGGTCAGAGGTCTAGGGTCATCTTAGGGGATTGATTTGTGAACCCTATTAACCTGTTAGCATATGGCTGCCTGTAATTATATGAGCCTTCTGCTTGATGACTCACAGGCTCTTCAAACCTTTATTCTACTCTGTAATCTAGTGTTTATCTCAACAGGGCAAAATGAAGTTGAAGTGAAGTTTATAAGTCAAGAAGTATTCCACAGTTTCCCTAGGCAGAAAGCAGTTTGTACTGGCTAAAGTTCTATTTGTAAATCTACAAAATGCATTAAACTATGTGTGGCACCTATTCCCATTGCAGGGTTCAGTTGCAGAGCAGTAAATGGGAAGCAGTGAAGCAGAGCTCTGCCTGTGTGGCATTTGAGGGACCTATTAAAAATTGAGATATTAAATTAAAGTCTGTCACGAGATCCTGATTTATAGCATAGGGAAGTTGAGGAAATGTTCCACTAACTGCAGTATTTGTCATATAAAACAGCAGTCAGAATTTGAATGTACAAGCATAACTTACAAAATTTAATAGTTGAATTTTGTAAATGTGACACTGTCCTCTACACTGTTTCAGAATTGCCATATTGTCAGGGTACAGTAGAAATACAGAGTCAGCATATCTTTAAGGGAGTGAATTATGTATAGTCAGATTGTGAAGAGCACAGCAAATTATTTAAATTAGTAATAACTCATGTATTATTTGTTGCATTCTCTCCACAGGAGTAAAATATAAAGTATAAAATCTAAAATCGAGGAAAATACTTGAAAAGATTTCCTGGTTTTGTCACGAAATGGAAGGAAAATACAAATGTTATAGTAATGATGTGATGAGTTTAAGCACCTCAGGCAGAAGCACATACAGTGTTTCTAAATAAATGTATTACTTGTGGTATGTTACTACTTTATTTATCTTCACCTTTTTCTGCAGAGGATTGTAGCAATAGTAGAAACTCCAGTACTGTGCTTTTCTTGCACGGTTAAAATAAAACACTTGGAGGTAGTAATGGGGTAGTTTGTAAAAGAAGAATGACCTACTGTAGGAAAATATATTTTTATTCTCAGTGAATGGAGGAAAAAAATAAGAAATTATTCAATTTCTCTTATCTTTTGATTCCCCACTAAACCATTACCAGATGTAAATGAATTTAGAAGTTATAGAAATAAAATAAAATCAAACATGATGAATATTTTTAAAAAACCCAACCAAACGAACCACCATCAGGTTTCCAGGAAAATGCCACAGCAAATATTCCACCCTCTGAATCCCAGGTACGTCCATGTTGAAGAGGTACAAACAGCTGTTGCATTGTAGATGTGCCCACCTGTGGGAATTGCCAGACACTTGTGATTCTTTAACAGAATTGACACTGAGAAGGTTGAGGATTAGTCAAAACTGACTTTACATGGGAGGTAACAATTTTCAGGGTTTAACAGGACACAGTAACACTATTACAAGGAAATACATGCATGCATATATGTGTGAAGAATGTGAAAAAAATATATCTACATGTGCATGCATATGTAGGCATATGTTTTTTTTTCCAGTTAAAACTTTAAATTGGTGTTTTAGGATAAATACACTGTAGTCAGAACATTCACATTGGAACATAACATGCCCAGATCTTGACATGAGAAATGCTGTGGTGCTTTTTTTAGTCACTGGGTCCTCTACTAAATCACTCAGTTATTTATTTATTTTCTGTGGGTATAAAGATTTCTGACAAGAATTACATAGCCCTTAATGAATAGATAATATTAAAAATCTGCTGTATCCTGCTTTTTAGCCACTGACTGTCTTTGCTTTCTGAAATTGGATGTTTTAAAAATAAGTAGAGCTTTTTGACATAACATATATACCTGAATTTTTCAGAATACTTCTTGAAAACTCAGAAATAACATTGTAGTGTGCTTATCAAAAGCTTGTACTGTTTGATTCAGTGCAGATATCTGACATGACACAGAGCAGAGTATCTTCATGCTGGGACATATGGTATCTTTAAAACTGGGAACTGGTGTACTGGCTGAAACATGAGGATTTATTAGGATTAATGGGTTACTCCAAGATGATTCTTGCCCATCATCTTAAAGCACTGTATATGGCTGGTTATGGAAGCTTTAGCTGCCCATTGCCTTCTGCAAGTTCATTTCATTGGATGGTAAGGGGTTGGAAGGGACCTTAGAGGTAGCTCCAACTCTCTCACCCTGGGCAGGGACACTTTCCACCAGACCAGGATGCTCAAGGCCATATCCAATCTGGCTTTAAACCTGCCAGGATTTGGGCCTGTTACAGTCTCATCACCCTGACAGTGAAACATTTGTTCCTTCTGTCTAACCTAAATTTCCCCTCTTTCAGTTTGCACCCTTTGCTCTTTGTCCAACACTGCAGTTCCTGACGAACAGTCCCTCTCTGGCTTCCCTGGCCAGAGATACTGGAAGGTTGCTGTGAGGTCTCCATATAACCTTATTTTTTTCAGGATGAACAGGCCCAACTTTCAGATCCTGTTTTTGTAGAGATGTTGTTTCAGTCCTCAAACGTGGGGAGTAGAATAGCTTTTTGTCTCAGGTTATCAGTCAGCTGAGCACTGTGAGCCCCAGTTCTGTCATCCTATTATAACAGGCATACTCTGTATTCTAGCTGGGTAGTATCCTCTTTGTTCCTTACATCCACATCTTTGGGATGGAGATTATTGCTCTTCTGAATTCCTTGGTGTTGTGGAGCACCTCGGATTGTGAACTGAAGGATGAAGGAGAATGGATAGAAGGATCATCCATTAAAGTATCTAAACTAAATGGATGGCTTTCCAAGTTGGATTCACTCTTAGATGCAGTAAGTGTAATACACCTGAGACTGTGCTCCATTGTTGTAGTGACTGATGTTTCCATGTACATTTGATAATGCACAGCAGCACCACCACTGTGTGCACAGAATTTCTGTGGTTTTTAGTTCCTACTTTCCCTTGCTCTCTAGATACCTCTTTTTGTGTATCCACACCCTGGAAAAATAAATGATGAAGTGGTGTCTCTGGACTTGCTAGTGAAAGCTGTTATGGTGAGAGGGAATTGGAATGGAAACAGTAAAATTTTCAAATTTCCATGGAGGAAACAGGCAGATGTTTACCTAAGTGATGATTAATCAGCAAAAGAAGAGTAGCAGAAATATCTGGCAGGAAAAGACTGCAGTGATTTTGGATTTGTGCTACTGCCCTTTTTTCCAAACTGTACTGAAGATTTTTCAAGACTCTACAAAATTTTTCATAATCTTTATCTGTTGTGGTTGTTTTGAATATGAACTTTAAATCAAATACTGTTGTTACTTACTGCAGAATATAGATATTGATTTTTATTCACACTTTAATGAGATCAAGTATATACTAAACTTATTTATTTCAAAAAAATGGAGACACTATTGTTTATTAAAACACATCATCTTGATCTAATACAAAGGCCTATAACTGTATTATAAAAGAAGATTTTTTTGTCTTTTTGCTATGCACTGTATTATCAGTGCAGACATGCACAGACTTCTACATGTCTTAAAATGCTCTTTGTCCAAGAGTTTATATTCCATGTGGATAAAAGGTTTGTACAAGTGATTGTGGTTTAGCATTAAACACCTGTGCTTGAAGTTGGTTTCTGGAACTCTCAAATCTTTGTCTGTGCTTAGTTTACTGTGATATCAAATAACTCAACATTTGCAGATGTCCTAACATTCTTGTCAGGAACTTTGCATTGCCTCTACCCCCCTGAATTTTCAGTCATGTATGAACAGAGCTGATGTATTTGCTTAATTTTGGAAGGCTACATTACAACTTTTTGAACTATAAATTACATTGGTCAGTTCTAATCTGACATTAAAAGGCATGATGATCTAATATGAGAAGATAATTTGAAGGAATAAACCAGTTTGAGGCATCTTATAATTCAAAGCGTAAGAATATCTGAAAGGTATTTTTCTTTAATAGACATTTAGTATGATGCATGTTGCAGTGTTCCTCATCCAAGAGCAAAGTGACCTTCAGTGAAGGTCTCTTTGGTGGTGTGACTTCAGATAAGGAAATAATGCATTTTTACCTCTCTTGGTAGTGGAACTGCTTATCATTTGCTGATTTGAAAAAGAGTTTAGAAAAACACTGCTGAGATGCTTACCCACTTACCAGTCTGCTTTGAAGAAATGTAATGGAATAATATATCTTAATATACTTCTGCAGCACAATCAAGTTGAATATCTATAGTAATCTTCTGAACACATAGTAAAAGTTGGAAGACTGTATCTAATGTGGAGCCTATATTAGATAATTCTATAATGATGAGCACAGAAACACAAAGTAACTTAGAACTCTGTGTGACACATCATTATCTATAATTACCTTTCACGTGATCTGACAATGGCATCACATCTTAACCTTCTGTGCCAGTTGTTTCACCAACACCTGGGCTAGAACAATAAGTTCCACAACACTGTGACTCTGTGGCCTGAATTAAGAGAACATTTATTGTGACCATCTCCATAGAAAACAAAGAAAATATAGTAGAGTTGAAATTTGATTTGTTTTGGTGAACATGTCCTGCCAACCCAGAAACAAACTTTGAAAAGCATATGAGGGTGACTGATTTTCATGAACTTTCAATATTTCTTAATCAAATTTCTTAATAAAACCTCTTGTTTTGTTTGCCAGGTATATAACAAAATATTCCATGTATGCTGTATGCTGCACAGATAAAGTAGGGGAAAATGCCTGCAAAGTGAATTAAGTTTGTGTGTCAGGAGTTGCTATATTCCTGTTCTTAATCCTCCAAAAATCAGCATCTGTATTATACATGTGTGCTTGGTAATTGAGCTTAATTGGTTTGCAGGGAAGTATATGAAGGGTATGATCATTAACTAAAATTAAGTATGTCAGGAACTTGCCCCAAACCAACTTATATTTTGCTGCTGTCAGCATAGAGTAATTTTTGTGGATGGACTATATAGAACACTTTTCAGATGTTCTCTAAAAACCTAGCATACAATGGTAGAAAATGGGGCAGTACAAAACCAAATTGGTGGTTCATTTCAGTAGAAAGTAGGTTTATTATGTTGTTTGCTTCTGGCTGTGGAGGTACAATGTTAGAATCTTTTGCAACCATTTTTGGAGACAGCTCTAGGACAATGGGGACAGGGTTACTGAAATTTCCATTCTGCTGGGGTGGTTACTTCAGGAAGAAGGGCTAGGAAGAGAAAAAAGAAGAAGAATGTATTTATATAGCTTCAATCTAACAGCACTGTTTTTAACCTGAAAAGAAACTATTTGAATCAAGTGTAATTAAGATTAGGAAATAGTAATGTAGTGCTTTAAAAAATAAACATAACCAACCACTTGCTCTCCCCGCCCCCACCCCAAATGCTCCGAGTTTTAATAGATGATGTTACTTTTACAAAGAGTATACAGCAAAGCTGTTAGGTCTGTATGTGTGGTCTCTTCTACCCCTGATATTGGCCTTCAGGGGTTTTTCTTTGTTAGCTACGATTTTACATTGTGAACTTCAACAGTACCACATGCGTGTGTCACGTTTTTTGGATTTAATGCCTGACTGGAAGCAGTTATTACTTTTCACCTCTACAATTGACTGTGGATTGTAGCATGGGCACTGTTGCTGGTACACAAGGAAAATTGCTTTGCCTACACTTACCTTTTCCATATGGGCACAATTAGAAAGGGGGAACAGGAATTAATTTTTTCCTATGTCTAATTAAACCCTATGTAACTCCTGTTCTTTTCAGATTGAGATACACTTTAATTTAGTCTAGTTGAATTATTTGAGTGAAGTAAATGGAACCAAATTAAAAACTACCATAATTCAGGATGAGTATTTATGGGTGGCTTGGAATTATTCAGTTCAATTTGAATTCAGGAGTTTATTTAATTTGATGAACTTTTCTAAATGTCCCTCTGCCTATAAGAACAACTCCTTTTTGGTAAAAATTGCATGCATTTCTGTAGTCTCAACCTGTTCTGCTTCCAGTTGCATGCTTCATCCTGTAGTTTTACTGTTTTAGTTATTGAATTTTATTTAGAGTGTTTAATATGGCCTCTTCATTTATTTGAAATTTATTATTGGAAGCTCATAAATGAATTGGAAGAATGCATAGGGGGATGCTATTTTTTCTATTCTAAAACAGAAAATCTTTGCTAAAAAGTAGACTCATTGCAACAAAACTTTCTTTCTTTAACTTGAACCATATTTCTACAGAGATTCTCCAGCTGCTGATTGTGTTACTTAGAAGAACTGTGATTTAAATAAGGGTCTGTTTTTTAGGGCTTGTTGATAAGATCTTTAACTATTATGACATGGAACTAGTTCTGTAAAATTTTAGTTAATACATATTACAGACTAAGGAACACACTGCTTTGCTTTGCTTTGTACAAGATATCATTGGTTCCTCCTAGACCCTCCTTTCTCTGAAATACTGAGCAGAGCTATGGGACAGCTGTCTCAATAACTTATTTTCCCTTTTAAGTCTGAGTATTTCCTGCCTCTCTTTATATGCTTGCACATTAGGATAAGCACAGAGCACTTAATTGGCAAGTTCATAAAAGTCCATTAAACTTGGTAGAAGATAGTGGTACTACTTTATCAGCTTTAGCACTCTGCTTATTCATCATTGTTTTATTATCTTACATCACAAAGTCTCTCTTGCTTGCAAAAGTCTCAGCAACTCACCCCACCTCCTTCTGTTAAGAAAGTGTGGGTAGTTCACAGTTTTTACAAGGACCAGGGGTGAGTAGGTACTAGCTTTTTGGAAGAAAAATCCTTTATTTACACAAGGTTATACTTTTCAACTTACTGTAAAAACACTAAGTTATGAACTATATATACAAAATTACTCTGAAGTTAGGAGAAATATTTTTTCTTTTATTTATGTATTTCTTTACAACCTTCTAATCAAGTTGCACTAACTAGAATATGTGCAGTATATACACAAACAAGTTAATTCAACTTCATATGGTACCTGTTAATTTTAAGCTTTTCTACTTCTTTGCATTGTATGACTGACCTATGAAAGAAATACCAATTCTTGTGTACTTCGTATGTAGTTAAAATAAAACTCCTTCTCTGACTTTTATTACTAGGACAAGGAAACAGAAAAAGCATATATGCAGTTAATATAATTATTTTAATTGATTTGCCCGGTATTTACAATTCAAAATAAAAATTATGCTGAGGTTTGATTCTGCTTGTGTTCAGGGACAACAACTTGTGCATTTAACACCGATTTTCTAAAAGCTTCCATAGGTCTTTTTGGGTCAGAAAACATAACCCTAGTTCTCTTTTTGCTTCTTTTTTCTGTAGGATGATGAAGTGGTTCTGCAGTGCACTGCAACTGTTCACAAGGAGCAACAGAAATTGTGTCTTGCTGCAGAAGGATTTGGCAACAGGCTTTGCTTTTTGGAATCCACATCTAATTCTAAGGTACCACTGAGTGTTTTAATTGTCATTTCATGTCATGAAACAAGGGTAGTTGTAGCATTGCTTGCTTTGATGTAATATACACAAATCTGTCAAGGAGAAGGGACAAATAAAATCTATCAATAATATAAAGACTATTTAATGCCCATTCGAAGTTTAATTGTTCTTGTGTCCTTTGGCTGAACTCTAGTGTGGTGTTTTCTGTTTTGAGTTTACTTTAAAACTAGTTAGCTGCAGAAGTCCACCCCAAATAATTTTGCTTGTCTGAACTCAGTTGTAGTAAGCCACAGAGTAACTTTTGTGTACTGCAACTCGAAAGACAAGTTGATTGCTCTGATTCTGAGTCCACAGAAAAGACAGCAATTATTATATTTGTGGCAAGTTTTTATTCTGTGGCATTTATATTGAAATAATGATTACTTTTAGACCATAGTGAAAGTATCAAAATTACCTCATTTAGCACATTTTATCTAAGCCTTCTCTAACTCTGGTATATATGCAGTAGATAGAGTAGTTTGAAAAAATAGCTGTTGTTTATTGCAAAGAAGGGATTTTGTTTCACAATCACATATGGTGAAATAAATGTTATGAAGACAAAGGGGGCCTCCTCAGGGCAGAACTGGTTTTGGGAAGGAAGTAATGGATATACTTGGACATTTTATTCATAGAAAGGAAAAAACATTGTTTAACATATTTATTTTTTCTTTAATTAAAATATAAATATTCAATAAGAAAATGTAATAAAGGTAAGGCATCTTGAAAGACATCTAGGAAGATTTAGAACAAAAAATGATGGTTATCTTGCCAGCTTTCATAACATCACTTTGATTTTCTCTGATACTTCACAGAATAATGCTTCATTTTCTGTCTCATCATTTTGAATGCATTATTCATAATAATAAATTTTTCACTAGGATATTAATGATTCATTATAATAGCAGTGATCTTGATGAAGTAATTCATGCTGCTCTGTTTTAAATGAATCTTTTTAACAATAAAAATGTGCTAGGATAGAAGTGGTTGTAGTGCTAGTTGCCTGTGAGGCCTGAAAGATCTATTTAATGAATTAGTTGTCATTCAGTAAGTTTGGGTATTAAATCTGCAGTCTCTCTCTCCCCGTGGAAAACTCCTGAATATTCCTGTATTTAAGGAATAAAGTGCAGATTCATTTCAGTTTTGTATGCTTGTTTGCTGATGCTGCTTTTTCTCCTTCTTTTATGAAACAATCTGTATTCTGTATTGTGCTCATTCTTCATGAGCTTGGGGGTAAAAAAAGCAAACAAAAGATAACCCATGCAGCTCATCTGTGATTTAATGTTTAAGGGCAGACTGTTGCTAGGATGAACTCATCTAAAGTAATTTGTAGATATAAATACTGAGGGAGCCATAAAATTAACAAATCCTTAAAGCAAAGTTGACTATAAATGAAAGTAAATAAAAATGTTTTTATTCCTCATATCTGTATCCATAGCATGTTACTATTGAATTATATAAGAAGGAATGTAGGAAATATTCAAATAGGTATGTGATAATTTGAAAGTAGTTACAACAGAGCTCTTGAGCCTGTTAAAAAAATTCTATGCATGTCTCAGAGACTGTTTTCCAGTAAGAGTGGGATTGTGATGCACTTTAATGCAAACAGTAGTGTGGCATCTGATTTACAGGAAGGGCTCAAGGATGGGATGCAAACCCAAGCACCAGTAATAGGCCAAACATGACTAATAGACTTCAGCTGTCATCCTGGACTTGCATTTTTGAGAATGCTTGTTACTATTCCATGCTTTTCTCCAGTGTCTTTCTGGATGTGGGTCCTCATGGTGTAGCTGAGGTTTTATTAGCACAACTTCTTTGTGTGTGCTTTTCTGCCCCAGGATCACAAAATAATTCACACTTCTTAACTAATGGTCAAACTGAAGATATGTTTTGAGAGAATAATTTGGTAACTGCTGACTATTAATACTTATCTCTGTACAGCAATAACACTGGGAGATAAGGGAAAAGGTGCTTGCACACAGACGAAGTAAAACAAGGAGTTCGTTCACCCGTTCCCGTGAGCAGGCAGGTGTTCATCCCGAGGAAAGCAAGGCTTCATCCTGCACCATGGTGGCTTGTGAAGGCACATGCTGTCATTCTGAACACCCCCTGCTTCCTTTTTCATCCCCCTGCTCTGTAGGCTGAGCAGAAGGTGATATCCCTTGGCTTTGTTGGAGTCAGCTGTCCCTGCTGTGTCCCCTCCCAGCTCCTTGTCACCTCCGGTGTGCTGGCTGGTGGAGGGGGTTGAGGAGCAGGAAAGGTCTTAGTGCAAGGCTGCAAAGTGCTCAGATTGATCCTTTATCTTGAAGAACAAGATAACAGATAAGCAAAACATCAGGTCTAAGTTATGCCTAATTTTATTAATAAGACACAGTCCCGAATATAAAACATATAGGTTTGCCCAAGATAAACTCATGACTGCTTCATCTGTAGAGGTGTAGTAGCTAAAGAAAAATATTTCTATTTCAATTTCTACCAATTTCAAAGCAAATCTGTCTCAAAACAGATCTTGTTCTAGGAATAGGTTGGAAGTGTCAAGTGTATAACAATATTAGGTTTATAAACCATCAAAAATTTTTGACATTGCAAAAGTTGTGGCAGCGAGAATGACAAAACCTGAAGATATGCAGAAGACAAGATTTAAAATGCTTACTTTCCTTATCTCATGCAATTACTTTTTCAGCAACTTTTGTCAAATGCATAGCATGAATTTTTATTTTGTAAGTAAGAAGAAGAAAATAAGGGATGGCTGTCAGAACAAAAGGGCAGAAGTCTCATTTTTGTGGTTTAACCCCAGCCAGCAGCCAAGCCCCACACAGCTACTCGTGCACTCCCCCAGTGGGATCAGGGAGAGAATCAGAAGGGTAAAGGTGAGAAAGCAGAAAAGGCCTTGGCTCTGTGCAGGCCCTGCTCAGCAGTAACAAAAACATCTCTGTTATCAACTCCATGTTCAGTACAAATCCAAAACACAGCCCCGTACCAGCCTCTGGAAGAAAATTAATCCAGCCAAAACCAGCAGACCTGTAAACCTCCTGTTTGGCAATTGTCTATAGGTAATTTTGTTTCATCACTGTTTGCTGTACTTTTAAATTCATTCCTTGTGTGGAAGTCCATCTCTTTTATTAAAGCAAAAATTAATTAACGTATCTCAAGATTAGTGAAATCAGTTTACTTGTTGCTTTCTATATGTAAACAGATTGGTAATATGAGGAAGTCCATTCATTAAAAGATTATATTGTCTGCTAGTGAAGTAGTATTTCTGTAGACTTAAACAATGCATGGATTGCTGAAAAGCAAACAAGGTGGAGCTGTTTTAACGGCTTTGAAAACTATTCCTGTCAATAGTGCAGAATGAAAAAACCTCAGCTCTGGGTCAGTCACAAAGGTGGTGTTGATCCCTTGTGAACCACTGCACAGCAGAACACTGAAAGCTGAGTTATGCTTTTCTAAATGGCATAAGGGTTTAGGTTTTTTTCAAGTTTTTATGGCAGGTGGTAAACTCATTAATTCCATTGTGCCCTGAGGTATGGACCTACTTCACATCATTAAAAATACTGATAAAAGCTATGTGTGGGGTTTTTTTCCTTCTGTAATTTGGACTTGAGACAGGGGAGGGTGACACAATAAAGGTTTTTTTGAAGGTCTAAAAAGGCTTCCCAAGTTGGTTTTTGGGCTTGTTTTTTAAAAATTCAACTTCTTGAAGAAGACAGTGCAAGTGTGTGACCTGTGATTTGATATTTTTACATATAACAAGTTACAGTGTTGAGAGCAGAGCCCAGGAACCAATAATTCTGTTTGTAAAGTTAAGGAGGTATTTCACATGGAATTAAGACTTTGACAACTGATTTTCCATTTTGCTTTTGAAGGGTCTCTTCTGTGTCAGAGCAGAAAGATTCTGCAGATTTGGTGCTAGACTAGTGTAGGCCAGTTGGTTGGGAATTCTGACTCCATTATCCAGAGTATGTCAGGGATGCTCTGTTATTTTTTGGCCCCTAGATGTTACTGTTGTGTAAGGGAATAGAAAATAAAGCCTAATTTCTCGGCCTTTTGGCTAAGATCAAGTGTGGTAAGACTGACAGTGTTTATTGTGCTAATAAATACAAATAATTTGATTTTATCTTTGCCCTTTTTTTGGTCAGATGAATTGGCAGGGGCTGGGCAGGTGGCTGTGCTTAAAGGGAAGAGGAGAATGGGGGGAGAGGACTGGAGAGGGTTATACCTGGCACAGGCAAGGCTACATGACAGTAGGATTCTTTAGTATTTATGCAAGCTGTTTCCATGCCAGCAGTCAAACTCTCTGGATATATCTGGAGAAGGGTGTCATCCTGAATGGTGGGACATTGGTCTAAACTCCTGTGCTCTGATTGCCTCTGGGAGAAAAACTCTTTTCTGTTTGTTTTCCAGAGTTTAAGATGTGAAAGCAAGAATTGCCTTCTTTTTTTGTGTTTTATAGCAAACATATTCTCAGTGGCCAAGACAAATAATCTGTCTCCAGAGAGACTGAGTCTGAAACTCTTTCTGACAGCTGAGAAACAGTATCTGCAGTTTTTCGTTGTATAAATCCAGATAAAAAAGCATGTGGTGTCCATTAACATCTGGGGGCAAGTAGATGCTTTTTGAGCAGTTACTGACATAATGAAATAGTGAGTTTTTAAACTATTGATTCACTCGGAGAAATTAGATCAGTGTTGTTTGCTTGTGTTTACATTGGGTCATTCTGTGAATATGCCATTTAGTGAGGTGGTTGGTTGGATTTTTTTTTCTATGTAATTGCTGTCGTTCATTTCTGTACATGTGTTTCCACATCATCTTTTTAAAATAAGTAAAAAATTTTGTCAGTGCATTGTAGCTGCACCTCCAGGCCCATTTTAATTGCTTTTGTGTCATGTTTCCAAAATGAATATTCCCATTTGATGGTAAAGATGGCACTTAATCTTATGTAATCTTATGTTCAGAGGACTCAATTTTTAGCAGACTTAGACTAAAACTATAAATTTTAATAATTTAAATGAAGAGAATTTATGAATACTTATACATTACTTGGCCTACTTGACATACATAAATTAGGCACAGGTAGATGAAGTCTTCATAGTGTAGATCAGACAGGATTTTATTCAGTGAGTCATTCTTTTCCAGTAAAATACTCTGTAGGAGTAATGTAAATAAGAACAGTGTGTTTCATAATATTGTATGTAGTTTTATGCAACATAGGGTTTACAAATTTTTAAATATTATCTTTATTATCTATGTATATCCAAATCAGTTTTTGCTTCTTGTAAATACTGTGTAAATTTTGAGCCTAAATGCAGATTGGTAGTTATATCCATCAGACCTGATTGTGATCCTTGCACTTGGTCCCCGAAACCAATATAAATATTTCTTGCGATGGAAAATGAATAATCTTAAATGAATGTGAAACATTTGGACTATGAAAAGCACTGTCAGATCTCCATGGCTGTAAAGCAGCAAAAGAAGTATGGCTTTATATCAGCTGAAAGCTGTGGGCATTGCTACTAGTCACAACAATACAATTTAACATATTTTTACTGTCACTTGTAACTCAGGTAGTTTTTAAAAAGGAAACAAAATGTGTGGTATCAAGCATGTCACCACCACCAGATTAAATAGTGTAAAAATAATAGATTCAATCTGTGAAACCTTACTATTTTCATTTTTCATTATATCTCCTGTTGAAGCAGATATTTGTAGTTTTAAATTCACATAGGAATGGATTATGTCTGATCTTAAATATTTTTTTATCAAATTAAATTTTGTCAGAGATACACACTGAACCTTAGCTTAATAAGGCATTATTTACCATGCAGTATTAATTTAAATCTCTTTTTATCTTCAAACTGTACATTCATGAATGGGAAAGAGTTTCTTTTTAAATCACGCTCACTTAGTTAATATTTTTAAAAGTAAGACATTTTTATAGGCCAGTTCTCTGGTTTTGGGGACAACCTTGAATTCTTACTACTAAGAATTAAATTAGTAAATTAGTAAAAATTACTTAAATTAGTAAAAATGCTAAGTTATTTAGAACCCATGGAGTTTTATTATAAGACTAATGGTATTGCATACATGGAATTTTCTTGTCAAAATTTATATTAGAAATATGTAAATATGTAATTAATAAAAAATCAAAAAACTTTCAAGGGAAAGTTCTGAATTCCTAAATATGCTGGTAGAGTTCATGACATGAAACCTGAACAAAAAGTGACAAAAGCTGAAAGAAAGAATCAAAGTAATTTTGCAGGTCAATTTATTTGATGGTAATACTCCAAGTGATGGCACTGAAAGAAAGAATAGTACATATGATATCTATGCATGCATCATGTCTCCTATCAACTAAACAATGCAAGAAAAATTTCAAAATATCTTTTTTTTTTAATATTAATGAGTTGTTTCACACTATTAGTGACATAGGCCATCCATTAAAGAAACTTAACCCAAAGTTATGTAATTTGTGAAATTTAATGAACAAAACATGAGTTTTAATTTCTCCAGTCAAATATGTGGTTTGCAACATTCTTCATTAGCTAAATGTATGTTAAACACAAACAAACCCTAAATGTTACAAACTCACATATGATGTGGCTGTTTTGGGTGTTTTTTCTTGCTTGCTGGTGTAGGGTTTTTTGTGTTTGTTTGCATTTGTGTGGGTTTTTTGTAGAACAGATGTAGGAACTCCACTTCTGGTCTGAAATAAGTGAAGAAAACCTGAAAAGTCCCATTAAATCAGTTTTATTTTATGACTATATACCCCAGTAACTGTTTAGGCATCTCATTACTTAAAGATTAAGATGGAAAAAGAAGCAGATATTATGCTGAAAAATCTTGTCTGAGATATGGCTGTAACACAAACACTTTGGTTGAATAAAGTCAGATATGTGGTGTGCAGTCCTGCAGTTGGTTTGGTAAGTTTCTAGAGGCTTCTAAACACCTGCCAGTTTGCTGTGATTTATTTTCTGAGTTCTAACATTTTTAGTACAGCTCCTAGTAAAAAGGAAGGTTGCTATCATTGCATGTTGGGTTTACCTATTTACATTTTGTGTGGAAAGTAGTGTCCTTATCTAAGTGCACAGTTGATGGATTTTGGTGGTTGGGTTTGTCTTTTTCCCCATTTAGTATATGAGTCTTGTGACTCCTTAATAATCTTGTGACTATGTGTTCAAGACTGCAGACAGATTACTTGTCTTCACCAAATGCACTAACGGTAATACAATACAGCAGGAAAGTCCTTGAAAGATAAATAAGTGATACATAGTGGAAATCCATATTATTTTGAGGTAGGAGTTCTTATTTGGGTAATTCATGACTGATGCAAGTTGGAGCTGCTGGCTTCTCAGTGCAAGCACAAGCCCAAGCCCAGGCTTGCTGCCTTACCCTGGGAAGCTGAACATTGCAAGGTTACACAGTTGTCATGTTCTGCCAAGTCCCCTGGAGCTCAGCATTTTAAATATTTTCTCTGAAGGGTTTAGAGTGAAATGTACTTCATTAGTACATGCAGAGTAGTTACAAAGCAGTCATTTGAATTTTAATTAGACTGATATGTAGCTGCACATCTGAAAACCTGAAAAAACATTCATAAATCTCTATTTCAGGCCAAGAACACATAAAAGTATGAATGCTTATTTTAAGCCTTTTAGATCAATGTTTCTCTAAAACAGCAGTTTCAAATTAGCTTTGTACACCTTCTTAGCTCTTCAAGTCATGGTATTATTACTTTGTACTCAGTATTTTTAAGAACTTAGGCAAAATCTGGTTCAGCAGACTCCTATATAATCCTAGCCCAATGGACTCTCAGAAATTAGGACAAAGAAATGTGGCCTATTAATGAGTGAATCTCTGTTTCTTTGAGGTATCTAATATTGATCATATCTGAAAAAAAAAAAATAGAAAAAAGAGTATCAAATATGTTTTTGTTTATTTCCTAAGAATTTTTGAAACTTAGACCTTTTGGGTTGTGGTTTTCAAGATATTAGATTTTACCTCCTGGTTACTTCCCCATGAAAAAGGAGGAAGATTATTTGTGCTTTTGTTGCCACTGAGGGAATGCTGTAACTTGCTATCATAACAAGAAAATTTTCAACATTAAATTTAGAGTGTTAGATTATAAATATTCTGAATTAGGTGAGAAACATTGGGCAGGTGGAAGTAATTTGGAGTTTGAAGATGTGTGCTTTGTGATCTTGTGTTTGAAACCCAAAAGCAAGCTGTTTTAGTAACTTTCCTAGTCTTGTCTGTTGGGTCACCATATACAAATGCAAGAATAACTTTTTCTGTTTTTGCAGACAAAAGAACAGTTGCTTTATTTTGCATTAGAAAAACCAAAGGCCAGATGATACAAGAAGTTATTATGCTCTTAAACATTATGCATAAATGCACAAGATCACAGTTAAGGCTGCTTTTGCTGAGTGTTTAATTATTTTTGAATAATTGCTGAATGTTTGCTGTTTGTTTGAAAATCTGTAGACAATAGAGATGGATGTGCATTTGTGAAAAATGCTAATCGATTTTTTTGAGCTGTAACTTCTTCCAAGTTCTCTTTTTCTTGCCTACTGGATATAAAGAATGTATTTAGGAGTGGGAAGTTTATTCCATCTTCTTGATGTTTGTACTGTTTTGACATATTTATGAAGACATCATCCACAAAAGTGTCACCTTTTCATGAGCACTGACTTTTTACATGCAATTAAAAAAAACCCAGGAAACCAGTGTCAGAGGGCTGATTTCAAATGTCTGATACAATCTTCACCTAACAATACTGCACACTCTACTTCTATCCCACATCTAAATGTATTTTAATGATAACAGGGAGCTATGAATTTCAGGTTCTTTTGGTGTTTCTCTGAGTATGGACCAGTTATATTTGCACAGTACAGTGTTTACAGCTGGCAATAAGGCAATAATTGACAGAAATGCAAATCAAAATCAACAGTTGTTCAAATGGCTTTAGATAATGTAGGATGAATTGGTTTTGATGCTTTAAGATGCTTTGAACAGCCAAGGTATGTATTGATCTTTAAAAGAAGCAGCAGGGACAAGCTGTTTCTAGCACAGGACTTGCATGAGAAGGTTGGACAGAAGTCCTAGAAAGCAAACAAATGTTCTGCTCAGTGCAATATGAAAAATGAACTGACTTTCCAACAAAGCATTTGAGTGCCCATTTTTCAATAAAATAGAAAGCCCAGTAATACAGAATTTCTCTTTCTAGTGTATGTAATTTGATTGAGTATTAGCAAATAAAAAGGCCCATAGAAATTAAGTCAAATTGCAATAAGGTTTTATTTTTAAATAAGAAACATGCCCAGTTTGATTAGCTGTTATATTAAAACTTAATAAGCTTTGAGTGCCATATTTGATATTTGATTTGACCTGAAGTACACTAACAATAAATTAAGCCTCTTTGGGCTGATACATTTGAAAGATGCATCTAGATTAATGACTATATAAGTCTTCGTTAGCTCAAATTGGCAAAATAATTCCCTTTTGTTTTGCATGTTTCTGGCTAATTTATCATGGAGGTGATACATATAACTGTCTGCATGATTCTTACTAGAATTTTTTTGTCTCTATAGAAAAGGAGTTAATGAAAAAGCAATTAATGAAAAAGAATTTTGGTTATTTTGAAGAAGTTAAAATTATGTGGCTTTCTTTTTGGTCTGTTTTTTAGAAAATAAACAAATACCAGACAATTGAAAGGTTATTTTAACCCCTGGCATGGACGGGCACCCAAGTAGGGGAGTGAAACATCTATGCCTGGTTAGTTGAACGTTAAGGTATTGGCAAATTAAAATTAGAACCACCTAGAAATGGTATGTGCTTGTGTATAATAGGTGTCTGTAAAGGTCTGTAGTTATTATCTTATTATTTGATGTCAGAATGGGAAATTTTGAAAAGGAAGATCTTGACTCTGTGGTCAAGGAAGAAACTCCAGGTTGGTCAATGGTCTAAATGAGCATCACAGTCTCCTGTAGGGGTCATATCTGTGAACTTGTTATACTCCCCCCTGAACATGTATTCAAGGGTGGCAGGAAAAAAGTCACAAGTCACAAGGTTAAGGTCCTTGAGACTGTCTTTACCATCTCTGAATTTTTAAGCCTCTTGCTTTATTGCCTCTTGCCTAATTCACTTCTGAGGCAGGTGGGAAATGCATGTGGGTATTTCTGTCTAGACACTATTTTGTGGAAGCTTCTTGTTCTGTGTGCTACTGAATGATAAGCAAAGAATTATTTAGAGCAGCAGTTTGTTTCATGTTAACAGTTTAGTAGCAATATTTGGGCACCCTCGACCAAGAAAGAACAATATTTGACTATTAAGAAAAAATTAATCTTAATTATTGTTTTTGATTTTGTAGTTAATAGGGATGTATACTGAAGCAAGTGTTTATTTTTCACATCATGCAGTGGATGTTCAAATGTTGTGCCATGCCCAGGCAAGCAGGGTCTTTATATTCTTAGACATTGATAGATAAGCCACAGTTTCTAAGTATACATGGTAAGCTTTTATTTTTTTTCAAACAAATATTTATGCCTGAAAGTATTATTGCACTTTTTATCAGCAGTGGAACCTTGTCAGTATAAGTCCTGAAATCACTGGAGAGTTTCCTGGCAGGCAGTCCTTGCTTTTAGGATGCTTCAAATCCTTCTGTCCCTGACCCAAATTATCTGCTAGAGTTTCTCTTTAGCTACAAGAACTTCATTATTAAATATAGATTTTTTTTTTTTTTAACTGTAAAACTTTCAATATATGATTCTGATTGATTTGCTTAACAGAGATGGATGTACATATCTTCTAAGGTAATTTATTTTTTTAAATATAATTTTAAACTGTCTTGCCCAGGAGAGAGCTGATGATACATCTCCTTTTCTTCATTTAAGGGCAAGTCAGAAGTGACTCAGAGCATAAACTTCCAGTGCTCCATTCAGCAATATATTATTTTCTTAGGTACATGGGTTGACCACTGATTTCAACAACAGACAGTGGAAAATGATATTTGAAAACTTAGAACAAAATCCTTAAAAGTGAAAATTTTATGTCTGTTATGTTTTTTAGGTCATAATTTATGAGATAAACAGATTTTACTTTGCTTAGACATGGTGTTTCATGTTTACTGCAATGTAAATGAATTGCTCATAAGAGTTGGTTTTCTGGAAGCATTAGTACTTATGTTTATTTGAATGTAATTTTTATGTGTGAAAATTCTACTGTGAAGATTTCAGATATGGGATAAATTTAACAGTAAGAGAATCTCAGCAAATAATGACCTATTGGTTATTATGCAAGGGCAAGAACTTCCACTGACACAGGTCAGGCTGTGTCACTTATTACAGGCACAAAACATCTGTATATCTGTGCTATTTGTTTGATCTGTAAGGTTACAGGGTTGCTACTTGGAGATAAGATGGCTGTAATGTGTATGGCTTACATTAAATCTGGTCAGGGATTCTTTTAGGAAGATTTTCCTTTTGGGTATCTGCAGTGTTTTTCAGAGAGGGAACAAAATAGTATTTTATAAAGGTTGTCTTTCTGATGCTGCAAGAATCAAAAGGTAACTGCTTCCTTCCATGTTCTAAAGCAACAGTACCCTCCCAACTGATAATATCATAGATTTTTCCATTACTTTTTGTAGTAGTTACAAATACAACATAATCTCTAAGAATAAAAGGGAACGTTAAAGTTTTGAATAATGCACATAAAATTAGCATAATAAGATTGAATTTTCAGGGTTAATATGAAGATAAGCCATGTTTTGTTAATTTGGATGTATGCCTAGAACCTTTGCAGCACTGTTGATCCTATGAGCTTTTCTTATTTTATTAATCAGCATGAAATTTTCCTAATTACCTTAAAAATTAGCACATTTTCACTGCATTAGGGTGATACACAATTAATGTTCATCTAAGCTTCTGCCTACAGCAGCAAATGTTGTGATGGGAGTTGAGCTGATTGACCAAGTTTATCCATCAATGCTGCAGTGTAGTTGTATGGCTCCTTACCTAATATCCCTTTTATCTGTTGCTAAGAGTTTTACATTTTCAAAAAGGAGATAAAAAGGAAATAGCTCTCAGTAATGTAGATATGTGGGACTTATGTCCTTAGGTTAGAAAGGAGACTAGAGGGAAGAGATGGAGGGTAAGAGGAAAAAGTCTCTTATCCATTTAAAGATGGAATGGATGCAGCCCTTAATCTATACAGAAACTAAATACCATACCAGGAATTACAGCTTCCAAGTGATTAAGATACTCTGCTCTGTTAATAATGGCCTCAAGACCTTTTGACAGATTTCAGGATCAAAGCTATTTCCAAAGAGCAAAAACTGAAAAACTGTAAGATGAAACTTTGAAACTGTTTCCAGCAAAAAGGAAAATACTGTAATTGTACTTAAGTAAGTACATCTGAAGGAGAAGTAGGTTTCTTACGGATTTTTAAAGCAAATTGTGAGAAGGAGAAACCTCAAGAAGCAGGTTCCTTCTATGCCTTCAAGTTTGTACAGGTTAAGTTTCAGGCACACATGATTTTCTTTGCCAATGAGTTCTGTTACATAGTGACCAGCAGATGACATTTCACTATCTGAAAATGAAAGTGAGGAAGGATTTTTTTTGTCTTCACTGCTGTGCAAACTCACAGAGGATAAAAACTGGTAACTCCCTGTAATCAGATGAAGACTACCATGGAAGAATGTTTGCTGTATCAACAGAAAGTGTGCTCAGTGTATCAAGGTTTTTTCCACCACTGGTTTTTTTCAAATCTAATGCTTCACTTCTGGGAAACTTCTGCACTAAGAGGTCTGGACAAGATGGAGAAACTTCATATATGTGACCAGAGAGAGTATTTTTAAGAAAATCAAAACAGTTGGTTGTTTTGGTCAGATTAACAAGAGTCATCAGCATGTGGCATAAGCAAACAACAGAATTCAAGAGAACCACTGATTTGAAAATGGAATGATTGCAATGTACGTGTCTGACGTCAGTTCCACCACTAACTGGTTTTCCCTGTTTTTGTCTCCTTTTTCCGTTTTTTTTTTTTTTTTTTTTTTTTTTTTTTTAAATTCTAGACACTACTCTAGATTTTATCCTCCTGTCAGTTTCTAAGTTTTATCTCCTGAAACAGTTTTCCTGTGGAAAAAGGACCCTTTTGAGCTTTCAAGTGTTGACAAGAGACTTTACACTATGTGAAAATGACATTTTTCAGGAAGTAGAATGTGCTGGAATTTTTGAAGTTTTTCCTAGAAAAGGTGAAAAGGATGTACTTGTGACAAAAAGCCACTGCCTTGTCAAACTGCTCTTCCAAAAACATGAGGGTCTTAGAAGTTTTAGGTGTAGTAACATAAAAAGTTTTGAATGCTGAGAATTTCTCTGCTTTTGGGGGAAACAACTGCTTGGGATGGAATGTCCTATAAAAGCCTCACACAGAAAGGGATGGTTTCAGACTGAAATAGCCATAGGCAGCTGATAGAAAACTTTCTGTAGGGGGTGTCCAGGCAACCTTCACAGCCTGCTCATGGTAAGCACATGGGAGCTTGGGGCTGCTCCTGGAGGAGTTCCAGGGAGAGCACAGGGCTACTTGACACTCCTCTCTACAGAACTGAAACCATAAGGCTCAGAATTCCTTCTGTCTTTTCTGCTTTGGGATTTGATGAAGATGGTTCATTCTGTTTGGCTGACAGGACCCATATATTTCTGTGCTGGCTCCATTGTTTCTATGACAAGCTTGAAAACAAGGAAAGCTAGACCTTCTATGTAGAGTCCTAGAAATAGAAGTTTTTTCTTGGTAATATTGAGTGTGTTTCATCACTGTCACCAGACAGAAGCTCATTTAAACAGAAAGGGCTGCCAGAAAGATGGAGATGTATACATTTAAATGTAACTTGAAAATAGCTGATGGTTCAGTTTCTTTCAGGCTACTCCCACAAATAGAACTACAGATGTTTTGCTTAAATTCTGTACTAAAATGAATTTTCTGAGTCCTCCTACTTGGATTCTCGAAGTTAGGCATCTAGTAAATGGGCTAGCATTAAAATAAGTTATGAACACCCACATCTCATTTTTTGACACCAGGCTGCTTAATTAGGTGATTGTTTAGGTGCTGCTGTCTGAATACTCAGTATATGGTTAAAAACTAAATACCTGCAAGTCCATTTAATTGGGAATTTCGTTAAAAGAAGAAAAAAAAATAACTGTGACCTTAGAAAAATAACTGAGAAGCTTGCAAATATCTAGGAAGAGAAGTAAAGCTGAGGTGAAGCTGCTTAGTCTTAGAGACAGAATTCTGTTTGCTGATGCAATTTATTATCCTTCAGTCTCTTGGTAAGATTTATGAGGCAGAAGTTCAGTTTACATTCACAAGATTACATGCAACATATTATATGAGCAGGTTGTGGCTTGTTAGCACTGTGTGATTGTCAGAGTAATGACAACAGCACTGACTTTTGCATCTCAGCCTCTTGTTTCATTGGAGTGTGTAAATAGAAATTCTCTAGAAAATTAAATTGAGCATAATGAATACATCCAGTACCCATGATTCACCTGTGGGTTGGAATGCAGTTAGGGTTATTTTTAAATATATTTCAAAAGCTTTATTCAAAACACCTTTTTAATAAAGGGTATGATTATCTAATTTGCAAATTTGCCTCCCACAGAGTAAAGTGTAGTTTAATATGCAAATATTACTACAGAAAACTAGTGTACACAATAAATGTAGTTTCAAATGACAGAAAGAATAAGGAATTCACTAATTTTCTAAATAATCCAGTAATTACTTCAGTAATGGGTATGCATTAAGAATTCCAGATGACCATTACATTTGTTTTAATTTGTCTAATTTTGCTGATTGGGCTATTACAAGTCATAGTGAAGGAAAAAAAAAGGTAATAATAATTTACTGTTTACTCCTAGAGGTACTGAATCTCCTTTTGAAATTCAATATACAATTTCTATTTATTTATGTAATAACTTTTTAAAAAATCGAACTACTTGCATATTAGGCTGTAATTATGACTGCGTAAATATTTTCTAAAAAGAAAAATTAACAAGAGGACAAATCTAAACATGAATTGTCAGCCAAAAATAGTAATGCTTTAATTAATACTGAGATAAACTGGAATTACTCTTTGCCTTTTAAGTCAGTGGGTATATTTTATATTCAAACTCATTAAAGTACAATTTATTTTTGCAAATGTGTCAGAAATGAATGAAAATAAATTATATTGGATATTGCCATTGCTTATCAGAATTTTCCGCTGAATATATGAACTGAAGTGATACAGATTCCCTGGATTGTCCAAGGACTGTCATGAAGCCAACCAACCCCCCCTCTTGGGAATATTAATTTATTTTCTATGTCTTCATGAAAAAAGTTACTGCAGCAAATACAAATATGATGAAAATTGGTGGAAAAGAAGGTTGAAGACTGCCAATATGGTTATTTATATGTGATGAGACCTCTGCTTTTGAGCTGATCAGTTTTTGGGGGTTATAGTTTGTGGTCTGTTATCAAAATAGAGATGCCATTTAAATACCATTTATCTGTTAGTTAAACCTGGTAGTATTGGTGTTGATTAAAAGTGCATTGGTGGGCTGTTAGACATGTAGCAAAATATTTTCTTTAAAATTATTTATTATTTAATAGTGTGTTCACAGTCTAGCAAAGCAGTCACTGCCAACACCTTTCACCTGTCCTCAGAAAAAAGCCTGATGTTGAAAACTAATTGCTGCAGGTTTTCCTTGCAGCCACTAGCATTTGCAACTGTTCTCCAGGCTGGGAACTAAAATTTACTGTGTACTTTGTATGAAGATATCTTTCAGTAGAGAATGTTAGGCTGCCATAGAATACCTTTATTTTTCATATGCCATCCTCTGTCTGTGTGAGAGATAATATGAGAGACAATAAGGTAGATAATCAGAGGTCTGGCAGAGACTCTTTTTCTTTCCTCATTTTTATTTTATGCTTTGAAGAGATGGAAAAGGCACTGTGAGTAATTTTTGTTGTATTTAAATGAGTTTTAAAATTATTGAAATTTCTGCCTTTGGAGGTTATTCAAGAGAGGAACCTTCTGTCTGTGTCTCACACCCAAAGCCTCATCCTTTAAATCTGTAGTGTTGAAAGCATCAGCAATTGAAATAAAGTGTATGGGGTGAGCAGAGCTGTAAATGAGCTACATTGGCAGGTCTTCTCTGTCCTGTGCTTTTCCATGCTTTGATTGTTGTCTGTGCTGGGATTGATGCAGTCATGCCTGTTGGATCTGCAGTAGAGCAGAGCTGGCTGAGGAGCTATCAGAGAGGCAGGTCTAATTCACATGCTCCCTGCAGGCATCAGTAGGTGCATCTTTCCTCAGCTCTTCAGGGAAAAACATTCCTCCCTGAGGGCCACCAAGTACCCAGGCATTCATGCAATGAAGATGAGGTGGGATAATATGCTCTCCCTTTTGCCTCATGAAAAAAGCCTGGCTCTAACATTTTGCTAGACTGCACACAGTACTTCTTTCACTTAATTAAAGCAAAACTATCTCATGCATACTTTTTTACTCCCTAGCAGCAAAAAGTGTGCCTTACTCACTTGCAATGAGAATAGCTGAAAAATGTTAATTGGGACTTCATAGCTCAGTTTTAATGGGTAGGAAGGGAAGTGCTCATAACTGTCTTGATCATAAAGGGGAATGAAATGGGTGAAAGAGAAGCATCCTAGTTATGTTTTTGTTCGGTGTTTGAAATGATGCAGGATTTTCGATATTGGAATGTAAAATAACCATGGAGTAGGTTTAATAGAAAAAACTTTGATACATCCAAAATTGTATGTGTGAGACATACATATGTTCTGCCAGCAAAAATGCTGCTTTAAATAACAGTAATAACAGTGGGAATATTGTTAAGGAGACTTTGCTTATAGATGCAGAAAAGGGAGCCTTGACTCATTTCTGAGCACAGTGTGTGGAGCATTTCTTCTCTTGTTCACACTCTTGTTTGTCAGTCTTCACTGGGCAGAATGGAGGGTGAGCTGCACTGTTGGGCTCACTGTGAGGCTTTCTAGGCTGGAAAACTGTCCTTACATTAACTGAGTAGAAGCAGCACCTTGCAGCCTGAGATCTTTGAGTACTCTCTTTCCTGCTTTGTAAAATAAGGGTTTGTGATAGTACTTACATTACAAGGGTGTTTTGAAGACAATCTAATTTGTTGGTTGTTGGCTAGTTTTAGCATAGAAAGGACTGCTGTAGTGTCTGACAAACTACAAAAGAAAAATTGTAACAAGAACATTGAAAAATAATTAAACACCTGATTCTGGAGGAGTTGGCTGAAAAATATTGCATGCCTAAGTGTCATTGCATAAGTTAGTCAAAACCGATGCAAAAGAAGATGCTATTAAAAAACTTTTTAATCTGGCTGAATCTTAAAGTACAGTTCTACGTTAATTTCTTTGAAATACAAGCACTGGAAAATAGTGAAAGATCTTTTATGTATTAAACAGACCTGAATTGCTGTATTTAGTAGGGATAAACAGCAGTATAACAAGCTAGTAAGAGTGTGAAATATTCTGAGTAAACTGACTTTTTGGGGAAAAAAAAAAAGAATTGGCAACTATCTTTTACAATTTGGCCTTGGAAGTTGTCTCTTTACTTTGTACACCATTTGAGTAAGTGTGCACTTTTACAGCTTTACCAGCAAAAGTATTCATGGTGTAAAAAACTGAAAGAGTCAATAAAAGTATTCCTAAACTAAAATATGCAACTTACATGAGAAGAAAATAGAGAAGGAATACGAAAGAATTTCTGGAGCCAAGTAAAGGTGTGTAGGAGTTGAATGTTCTATTAACAGAAGAAAAGATCCCTACATAAAATCTAATTTTACTTTGCTACTTTATAACTTAGACATTGCTATTACAAACCTCTTTCAATTTTATATGAATTTTTATGATAGTCTGGAAAATTAACTTTTCAGTAGTTCAGTGATATTTTTTTCAAGCATGACACGTTAAATAATAATTTTTGGAAGACTAGTTTTATCCCAGTTGGAGCAGCCTGTGGTGAAGTATGCTGCCTTCAGGCATGTGAAGCTGCTGGCTTGACCTTGGTATTTGGTGTCCAGTATTTCTGCTATGAAAATTCATCTTGAACTTTATGATAAGGATGAGGTCTGGCTAACTACCAGTAGCCTAAAGATTGCATTTGGTTTTTCCTCACAATCTGAGCATAATGTACGGGACACTTGTTCCATGTGCTAATATCCAAGCAGACCTATTATTGCTTTGCTTAGGAACCTTTCCATTCCCAATTTTATTCTCTAATTTTCTTTGTACAGCTAGTATTGCTGCTCCTATTCCTTTCAAGGAGCACATCCAAGAAGGGTCTGCCTCTATTCCCCTGTAATCACCATTAGATTTTTAAAGAGAATGGCAAGATTTCTCTCCTCCTCTCTGCAGACACACAGGAGGAGTGTCCTAGCCCTGACATTTGTTGTAATTCGGTATATGAGGTATAAGAACTGAAATCAGGATCCTGTAACCTCCTTCCTGCAAACCCCAGGTCCTGTCTCCCTTTCCGGTCCTGTGACCTTCCCCTGTGTCCTTGTACCCACCGGGGGTCGGGTATTCCGGTCCCTGTCCCCTCTGTGTCTTCATCCCATTGGCAGCTAGCCAAGGCCACTCCCATTCCCCTCTCCTGATTACCTGTTCCCCAGAGAAACTCGGCCTCTTTCCGGCCATACCATCGCCATGCAATAAACTGGGACTGAAAGAGCGTCTTTTGGTATCCTTCTCCATCCATGATGCGATACTTTGTCCTATCTTAAGTAATTAGGAAATAGACACAGTATAACAGCATCAGACATTCATGGAGATCCTCTGCTGAACTTGATGAAATTTGTTGATTTCTTCTTTTATTGGGAGTCTCTTTCTTTTTTAGAGGGGACTGCTTACCCCAGGTATCAGCTTGCACATGCTGAGCAGAGCATTGCTGGATTTCATAGCCTCAGAGATGTATTAGATCTTTCACATCCATGGATGGAGAGGCAAAACTGAGTCACTGGAAAGTGCTACTCAGCAAATGTGTTACTAATGTGATCTCATGGTTCTCTTTTACTAGAATGTTCCACCTGATTTGTCCATCTGCACCTCTGTGCTGGAGCAGTCTCTGTCAGTACGAGCCCTCCAGGAAATGCTGGCTAACACAGAAGAAAAGGCAGAAGGGGTAAGTTATTGAACATTCACCTTTCTTCATCTTGCAAAATAGTACTTTTTTCCTATGGTACCACAGGTTTCATGACTGTCACATGCTTATAACATGATTGTATTGAATTTTCCTCCTTTGCTACAGGAATAGTCTGGTTTTTTGAAAATTATAAGCACTTGCAGTGTCCACTGAAGTTTGTAAATTCTATGCTATGTGTGTAAATTCAATGTGCTTTGAGTCAGTATAGAGTTACAAGGGTGTTTTAGTTTGAGAATCTCATAACATGTCATATAAAGCTTGATCACTTCTTCTGAACAATTAAGTTTTCTGAGCATTCCTGACTATATTGGGTGAGACTGTCAAAAGGTCTTAAGATGCCTTGGATGTATGCTGGTTGTGTCTGGAAAGAATGAAACTGTTGTGTGTGCCCCAAGCTAAAATATGCTCTAACAGGTCTTTAAGCTGAAGATAAAATATTATTGAGCCTTGGTGGACAAGAAATAGCAGTCTGGAAGATGAAGGATGTAGGAATTACTTAAATCCTATAAGAATTATTATTATTCCTAATAGGAATTAATAAATTTTTTTGACTAGCAAATAGTTATTTACAAAGAAATCATAGTAGTGTAATTAATGTTCCCTGCAGTGTGATTAATTTGATTTGTTATGGTGTAGTTTAATGTTCCATATGCAACTTATTGTGTTCCTTTGAATGCTATGCTCTAGCTCAAATCCTGTAAATTTTTGAGGAAGAGTGACTGTAGGCAGAGGAGTCATACAGGCAAAAGAGAAGCAGGTGTTAACAATAAGCCCATCACTCAAGAAAGCTGGCAGGAGATAAGCATGCCTCATGCCTCAAAAAACCAAACTAATATAGAGTAGTCAGTCCCATGAGATGCCAAGCACTTAGGCTGAAAATGATATTTGGGAAATGAAGTCTGGGAGCAGTCCCATGGACGATCCAGAGTGTGCTCTGCCAGTGAGAATTTGTTCCTAGAGAATGAAAACCATATCTGAGAGAAGAGGTGGTACAAGAGTTAAGCACATATGTACTTCTAAACCCCTCTTCTCTTACTTTGTGAGTACTGAAACCAAGACCAAGCAAATTCACGGGCAAAAAAATAAAATCAAAAGAAAAGACACATACAGGTATAATGTCAAAAATCACAGTCCAGACTCTAGGATCTACGGTAGTAACTGTGCATGGCCACATGTGTGAAGTAGAGCAACAGTTTTCTTTGTTTATTCCCAACAGATGTGAGCAGGAGCATGAACTAAAGGAAGTATAGGGGAATGTGTGATAAAGCAATGCTGTAGGGCAGAATGCAGTGAATGCAAAAACAATTTTTGAATGAAGTGCTGAAACTTCTCCTTAAATCATAACATCAACTTGAAGATTTTCTGTTGCACTGTCTTTAGCAGAGTGCTGGGACCTCTATTAAGGGAATATTTGCTTTTAATATAGAGATCTCACCTAGGGAACATTGGAGAATGAACAAACCTCTCTGCAGAATGATTAGAAAATGTGAGCTTGGGTATTCTGCTGGGAACAGGACAGACTTACGAGAGCTTTGTAGGGGTCTTAGGTGGAATGTGTGCAGTAGTTCTGGACTATTTCTGCACTAGATGTGAGTAGAAAAAGATTTTGTAGGACACACTGACCGATGAGACATACTATGTTTGGAGGTAATCTGGTATTTTCTGGAAACAATTTCAGATGTTTTCTGTCCATAACCATGAAGGTCAGAGCTTTGGACAGTTACACCTATGCCTAAAAAACACTGATGGCAGCTGCACTGGTCTACAGTGGTCTGTACTCAAAGGTCTTCTGAGATGTGCACAGGAAAGATAAAGCAATAGGAATCTGCTTGTTTGTCTCTTGCATATTAATATATTGATATTAGAAGAGAATAGTCTTGAAAATAATGGTTTGTAGATGAACACAAGGTCATGTTATCAATGTCAATATTTTTCTTTTTAGTAAGTCTTTGAAAGTCAAGAGTTATGATGATACTAAAATGACTGAAATGTACTTGCTGATAAATTAATAGAACTGACATTTGGTATCTGTATGTAGTTTCTATTAAAAATATGCAAATTTTGCCCTTGCATTTATATTTGTATATCATAGGGCAGGTACTTATATAGACAGCTTCATATTTGTTTGAAGTAAGTGTTGAAAGAAATTTTAAGATAGGAGGTAATTTTTCTTTTCTTAAATTACCTTCCTGGAGAAGCATCAATTATTATATTAAAATAACAGTGTTTCATTTAGGAGAAGAAAGTATATCAATTTTTTGAGAAATTGCTGCTATAAACTGGTATCAGCATGACCTTAGTTTTCTAGTGGAAATAATCCTGCAAAGGGAGGTCTTTTCAGTCCTCAGTTACTTTTCCTTACATTAGAAATCATTAAGATGCTGTGCTTATAAGAGGTCTTCTTGTGCTGTTTTGACTTTTGTGTTGTGTAATCTCTTGAAAGCTGTGTTTATATAATAGGTATTCTTGTTATATAACAGGTAAGTTAGCAGTAATGTAATGGTTGGGTTGTATGAACAAAATCTCATGCTGTCTTGAGTCAGAACAATAAGCAATTTTTTTGTGCCTGAGAAAGAATAACTGTGCACTTACTGGATTTAATGCTACTTCTCAATTAGTATCCTCTGCAATAAATACCTACCTTTTCAGTGCAAGAATCCCCAGATGAGAGTTTCCATGCTTGGTGAGATCAGTGATCCCTCTATCTGAATATACCTACTTGACCCTCCTTAACCAGATAAATGCTAGTATCAAAGGCAACAGTGGAAAATTAGTGAAATTTCCTAAGAAAGAATGTAGGTAGTGCTCTGTTTCTTCTAGGCACTGTTATTTTGTTCTCTGAGGTTTCACCCTTTCCCTGTAAAATATTAGGCTTAACTCTGACAATTTATTAAAACACTGACATTCATAGCTTGATTGAATGGTTTTGGTTTCAAAAATAAAACCTCAACCTTGTTTATTTGCTTAGGTAGCATTATTTGCACTTTTTATTTTTAACAGGTAATTCTTTTATTTTGCTGGGCTCTGGGGCGCTGTATGCATGTACCACTTTCATCAGTTCGTCTGCAGAAGAGAAACAAAAGCCAAAAACCAACAAACCAGAAATAGATAAGGAAAAAGAGAGAGATCTTGTGGAGAGAGAATAATAAATAATTATATAATGAGGAATATCATGTTGTAGTCTGGGCTGTGGTGTGTTAGGCAAGCAGAATTACAGGTGCACTGTCCTGCACATCGCTTTGGCTTGGTTTTTAAGTGCAATTTTTTTGTTATTAGAAAAGCAGATGTAAGATGAAAATGGAAGTCCTTATGTTTCTGTAAAGCATTTAAGACCATAAAAATCATTCAGGCCATCTATTCTTAGCCTGGTTGTTATTTCCAGTGAACTTTCTCTGGACCCAAGTGCCTAGTATTTCACTAAAGCTCATTAGTTGGAATGATCCTGAGAAGGCAAATCCATAGCTTCTGGAGTAATTTAGGAATGGTCATTGCAACTGGTTGGAACTGTGTTTGCTTCTGATTATTTTTCCTTTGATTGTCTTTTTGGATAGTTTATCTGATGGTTTTGGTTTGGTTTTTTTTTTAATATTTTAATTTTTAAAAATCACATCTTCCTTTCCTAGATTCAAGATCTCTATCATCTAGAACTTTCTTCTTGTGAAAGTGATTAAATGCTATAATCAAATCAGTTCCTGGAAATTTTCCCTCATTTTCTTAGGAAATGAAGCCTGGCCATTTGTCTGTTTGTGCTCTTGAAATCAGTAACTTCTGCAATTTCTGGACAGCATGAACTTTATTAGAAACAGGGTTAGGTAGTTCTTCCATATACAATGGATGTTGGGTAGGAAACAGGGATCTATCCTTATATATCCTAAAAGAGGAAGGGAAGGCAAAGTTTTCTGTTTTACATTACCATCAACCACTCTTGTGCTATTGCACCTTCTGCACAGCTTGCTTTCACTGAGAAAAGGTGTCACAAGGACATGGGGAGGAAGTTACCAGGTTTCAGGTGTGAGAGAGGGACTTACAATTTTGTGTCTTCTTTCAGCTTTGAGATACAAATGACTTTTTCATAAAAGCTAAACAACAGAGCTGTACATTGTATGCTATTACCAGTCTCACCTTTTATGACAAGGATACTTTTTTCCCTTTGTCCTTCTGTATACCCCGTAGAAAAGGGTATCCAGAAGTAAAGGTATGCAGACATATTTGACATGGAATAATGTCAGGTATTTTCTTAGCCTCAGTTGGTTCAAAAATGATTTAGATTTTGTCTGAAAGGTTTTTCTTTTTAAATAATCCTCAAGCAAGCATGCTGCATGAAATCTAGGTATTAAGATAAACATTTGCCAAGAGGGTGTGCAAATTAAAATTAACCTTCATAAAGCCCATTGCTACTAACTGTTATTTGAACTATATTTCAGAGGGTTTTTCATATGATTCAATATGAATTTTTTTTTTTAATGGGAGGATCTGAGTATTCCAAACACCACTACTCTCTGTATTTATATAAAAATGGGCTAGTTTGAACTTTTGTTCTATTCTAATGCTGTTGTTACTTCAAAGAGATAAAAACCAGTTTTGGGCACAGTGACTAGGTACAGGAAATTAAATTAGTTTGGCATTTAGAGGACATTTTCCTGTAAGTGGACAAGCACAAAATCATCTATCATCTATGTTGGCTGGAACAAAAAATAAATGCTTGTTATTCCCTGAGTTACACTTGCTTTGCCTGCGTGTTCTGAAATATATCCAACAGTCCCATAATATAAATAATGTACTATTTTTCCACCTTTTTATGTCTTTTATAGTCCTTCATGATAATTGTAATAGGTGAGACCACTGAAATTTGAATAGTCTGGATTATATTTTACATGCCATACCTGATGAATAGACTATATACATATGTGTGTATTTATATACAATGCATATAAATAGAGGTGTATGTGACTTGCTTTCACATGCCAGTGTGGTGTACATCTGTGTGTGGATGGGAGACCTTGTATCCCAAACAAAGAATTGTTTTTAACTGCACCATCCCATTGGAGTGATTGAGAACTCTATTAATAAATTGTCTTTTACAGCAGCTTTAATTAGTTTTTGTCAGAAGTGGTAAAACATTCTCTTCACTCTGGTCTACCAGAAGACTGGTGAGTGCCAAACCATTCCAATTGTTGTATCATACATCCATAGGAAAATCTTGTATCATTGGGAGGGTGTAGAGTAAGAGACATCTATTCTGTTGAGAGTTTCTGGAGCTGCTGTTTGTTGATCTGTGCTTTGTTCTGCCAACACGAGGTGTCTGCATGGGCTTTTTTTTTTGTTCAGGTGTATAAAGGAGTATGAGACTCCTGTAGGGTTTTTGTTTTTCCCAGTTTTATCAGCAAAGTGTTTGGAACATTCAATTCCTTTGCTAATGGCTAGGCTTCATGCTACATGAGCTGCTCGCTGCTAAAATCATCTGCACTTGGAGTGTAATGTGTTTCCTTTGGAATTGTGTTTTAATGACTCCAGCAGGACAGATGCACCAAACTCACTTATCCTCAATGGAACCCAATGGATTTCTCTCAGCTGCTTTTGTGTCCTTTCACTTCAAGTGCCAGCTTTTTGATTGCATACTAGAAAAAATGTAGTAGTGGAATAAGTAAGGATTTCTTTGCATGTCACTTGTAGCAAGAAGGGGACTGTGTAAGTAGTTATAATTTCTGTTTTGAATGAAATAATAAACTAGAAACTAGAATACATCAGGAGAGTGTAGGACTCTACAATTTATATTCAAATGATTTTAAGTGCTTATTCATAAAATCATGCTGTATTTTTTTTCTTTCTGAGGAAGCTTGAAGTGTATTTTTTTTGCTCTTTGTCTTTCTAGACTTCATTATACAGGGGAAAAACTTGGCTCTCAGTTGCCTAGTATGCTTGAAATTTGTTTACTTTTAGGTAAAATGAAATGTAGGGTTAAATCCCTTTTTAGTTTCCCACAAATTGATCTAAGTTGCTGTATTATCTACTGAACACTTCAGTGTGCAGTTTGCTGCATTTTCCCCGATATTTATTTGCCCAGGAACTGTGCTAATCAAATACTGTATACCATGAAGATCTGCTGTGCTTGGATACCCTATCCTATCCTCCTGGTTGGTAATGAAGATGTGAAACTGTCCATGCCACTATCACCTCTTGAGGGCTGGTCTTCCAGAGAGCTGGAGGTTCAGAGCTGGAAGCAGACTTCTTTCTATTTGATACTATTGGGTGTTCTCCTAACCCATGTGAAGAAGAACATTTCCTTCATGGAAGGGAAAATCTAATTGTGGAATGATGTTCTTAGACTTCTCAGGCATTGTTGCAATTGAAATTTAGGGAGAACTGTAGCCAGTTCAGTTCTGCCATGGAAGTGGAATGGGAAAGTGAAGATTAAAACAAAAATTGGTTCAGATTCTATGTAGTCCTAGGTAACAAACAGAGAATAGTTGAAAAAAAAGTTGCTGACAATATAAGCAATATAAAAGTCACTGAAACTGGAACTTTTATGTACTGAGCTGCCACAAAGACAGCTGAGAAATACTGGCAGAGAGATTAGAATGAGGAACTCAAGGTGTACTGTGTGGGTTTTTAACTTGGATTGCAAATAAAGGGGATTGGTTGTTTTTGTCTTTTACCTCTCAATTCTCTAGGTATTATCCCTGTGCAATCTATAAGCTATAGCTTGTTAAATTCAAGTATGGCAGCATACTGATGCTTTTCAGTAAAGGTTCCCTGTTAGGTCCTGAAAATGCTTGGCTTTTTTTTTTTTTTTTTTAATGAAATTTAAGCACAGCAAAATTGAAATTTATACAGCTAAATTCATCTTCTGAACCAAATCTTTTTTTTTTTTTTTTTTTAATCAGCAGTTGAAATTAATGTACTAAAGGCTATTTATGCAAAATGATGAAAAGATAAACCCCACCAAATCCTCACATTCAGATGCTGTTTCAGAATTTTGAAGAGTCTCAATTTTGCTGCTCAATCCTGTGTAAAGCTGAGATAGTCTCCTAAACCACTCATTTTCTTAATGCTAGCAGATGTCATGACAAAGCTAGTAACACACTGAGTTTTTAGACCAGGCCAGTGTAGATAAGCAGTTGGAATCAATAAGCTAAGCAGTGATTGCTACTTGCATTTTTTTCTGATTTTGTTTGTCTTCGTATCTCAGGACTGATTTATACACATGTTGAGGACCATAGATGATGAAAGCTACCCATAAAATAATGTTAGAAATTGGGTCCTAGGCATCTCAGACTAACCTCCCTGCTTTGTGTATTACATTAATTTTAGTGCATTCTTTATATCTGTTCATAAGTCATCTGGGGTATTGTGAGAATGGAAATAACACTTATGAGGTTAGCTTTACAGTAGTGAATAGCATAAAATGGATAGCATATAATTGTTTTGTCTTTAGAAGAGTTTTTAAATCAATATTTAGTACAATAGTTGCATAAGAAGCTGCAATGAAACAAAAGTGGAAATGACCACCCTCTCATCTATGTGTTGCATGAGGCAGATTTGATGTTGAAAATGTTATGGACATGTGAAAGGATGCATCATAAAAGTGACATTTTTCTGTTTGCCTTTAATTTATTAACTTTTTTGGTAAAAGCATAATTTTTTGAAAACACAACATACTTTATACATATGTATTTTATTTGAAAATACAAAATACTTTAGCTTAGTCAAAAATGTTTTGAGATACTAAATTGTTCATGATTATTTATGATTCTTGTCTGCTACAATTCTACTACTGCTGATTGTACAAAGTGCGGTTTTACATTAATCTCTCAGCTGAGTCAAGGCCTGGTTAAAGGGATACTCAAATGTTGTATTCTCTTCTTTTGCATTGCACACAGCCGTACAGTTAATTATTTGTAAAGCCCAAGACCTTAAATTAAATACAGCTTAACTTTTACTTTTGTCCAGTTATACTGAGATTGGAAGTAATATTTATTCAAAGTTTTTAAACAGGCTATGTATACTCAATAAGCATCTCATAATATATATGAAAATTCTCAATATCTCCAATTGTCTTGTAATGGCTTTGTATAGGGATAGCTTCCTGAAATATTTGGCTAGGTTGGCTCAAAATTTTAAAACGGAAGGGTCTTTTTTCCAACTCCAACTTATAACAGGAAATTTAAAGAATATTTTGGTGAGTGGTGAAAAATGTTATCAGTGTTGGAAATGCACAGCAGTGCTACAGAGGCTGGTGGTGTGGAAAATGTTAATAGTGTCTGCAGTACTGTGTAGCAAGAAACTAGTCTCCTAGCAGGCAGCTCCATAGGATCTCAGCAGCTGGAGCTGGGAGATTACATGTGGGATTCTCCCTCTTGAAATGTGCTCAGTGTGCTCAATCTCCAGGAGTTACCAATACCTTCTGTAGTAATCAAAGAAAACAACAAAACACCCTAATCCTCAAATTCAGCCAAGACTTTTTTAATGTGAATTTGTTCCTAACTCTCCTTATCCTGCAGGGTTCAGCACCTCGGGGTGCTTTGGATTCTAATGGTGTTCTGTATGCATCATAGACTTCCATATTGTTTGTTTAGATGTGAATGGTCCTCCCCATAGGGGTTACACTTGAACAACACCAACAAGGGTGGCATTAAAAGAAGAGATAGAACTGATGTAGGACTGAGCAGGATTCCTGTCTTGAACAGGAAATGGGAAGGAATTGAATTTGGGCAGGGAGTGGGTTCATCTCTGTATTGCTTCTGTGGTGTGTCTGTGAGAGTTGCTGATAAATGCACCACTTCTTGGTGGCTGTCAATGAACTCTGTTGTTGGGCAGGTCTGGATAGGGATGCTACACATGAGGATTCATCTCCATGTATGTAGTTGCACCTCCTCAGGGCAATAGGAATTTTGAATTCATGGTAGCTACATCACTGAGCAAATCTATGATGTCTTAGCAAAACTAGTAGGTTTAGTGAGAACAGGTGTTATTTCACCGCTCTCTGGAACAAGCATTCCTCTTTGGAGAAAATATTTCTTTGGATGCCCAGCTATTCCTCAGTGACTGTGGTAGTTTTGATTTACCAAGAAGGTTTCTGGTTTTGTGACATTTTGCTGGAGAGTCATCAAATGGTTTGTTTCAATTATTAAAATGAAACAAGAACCTTCCAAGCAGGTGAGTGCCTCAGTCTTGTATTTAAGTACTACTGTAGTGTGAGAGCTACACTATTTCAGGTCTAAAGTTAACATACCTAGGTTTTGTTTCTCTCTTATCATAGAGAATTGCTGTTTTTTAATTACTTATCAGGTTGGTAAGAACTCTTGAGTTGGAGGTGGAATGAAGGAGAATGAAAGTAATGGAGGGATTTAAGACCAGGGGTGTTAGGTAAACAGAGAGAGGATGAGAATGGGGAGCAGCTCTGTAGGCAGAGGTGAGATTCTGTCCCTGGCCTCCAGGTGCCTTATTTGTAGCTGAGTCTGGGACTTGAGCACAGCAGAGAAACCCTGAGTGAGCAGTGAACCCCTGCTCTTCACAGGGGCACTGACTTGCCTTTTTGAGTGGCAGGATCACCTATAGACCCTGAGCTTGCCTCAGTGTGTGTCAGGATCACTCAGCTTTTCCTAAACCTGGACTTCAGTTTTTTAGTGTTTGAGTGGCCACTCTTGTGAGCAGGATGTTGTTCCTCAAGGTTCAGTCAGGACTGCAGGCTCTGGGACAGCATCCTGTGCAGCCATTCTGCTGAGCTGCCTCTGGCCTCTGTGCTGGGGAGTGGGTCCCACACCAGCAGGATCCATTTTGGAGTGTTTGCAGGATCTCAGCAGCAGTGAAGCCTCCTGCTGTGTTCATGCAGGCAGTCTGGATTGACATCTTCCTCTTCAGAAGCATGCCTGATAAATATACATGTACTATCAACATGGTAAGTGAGAAGGTATTATCCCCACATTTAGTTAGGCTTTTGATCTTGATCCATAAATTTTTTTTTTGACAAACATGATAGTTGCTGAGTTCTGAAGGTTGTCCTCCCTTTCCCCTGCAGTCTCCTCTTTCTGCCTAGGCTACAGTCTTTTCAGCATTTGCTAGTTTGACATTTAGTTGCCCTTTAGTCTTTTAAATAATAGTAATTCTCTCTGTGTATAAATAGATAAGGCATTGATTTCCTTTTTTATGTGATGGGGGTGAAAGCTCAAACCTTGTTTTTCTTTATGGAAATAATGTATTTTTAAGTAAGAAGGGCAAAGAAAAGATAGTTGACAAGAACAAAGGGTATTCAGGCTTCTGCTAGCAAACCTGTGTTCTAATTATATTGGGTGTTGTCATCTGCTTCAGTCTGGGGAGTCTTGTATTGTTGTATATGATTTTCTGTAGTTAATGCTTGTTTCTGCTGATGAAATGGAATGTACTTGTAATGACGGTGCTACATGCAGCTTCCACTCCTGAAGCAGCCTTTGATAGCTGACAGTCTGTTGACAAATATGCAGAACACTCACTTTTTTGGAAAGATGTTTCTATTTAAAAAAATGTTGGGATGAGTCACAAGATAACAGTACGCAAATAGCAGAAGGAAAATGACAAATTTTGAAATCCTGCTTTTTCTTAGTGGTGACTATTTAATGTGGTAAATTGACATAGTCTAGTGTATATGTAGGTCATTTGGCAACAAACTGTTTTAGTTATCTGAGTATTCATGCATTTTGGTCTTCCTGTAAAATTCCATTTCCAGGTGGTGTTTGTTTGTTAGAATATAAGTGATTTACTGGGTATAGATTGGCTTCTTAAAAGAACTTGTGCGTTTGCCCAAATTTTAATAATGTCAGTAACTGATTAAATCCTTTTTCTGTTCCAAGAAATTTCAGGTGGGGTTTCTTATTCTCTCTCCTCAGCCATATGTCACTTATTTTTAGGTATGCTACTTAGAGAAATACAAAACCTTTGTCCTAAAGAAACAACTTGTTGGTGGGTTTGGAGATCTTCAGAGAAAAATGTTAGGCAGCCAGCATTTGCCTCTGCCCAGAAGACCACAGTTCTCTTTCTATATGCTTTCTTGGTATTATTGCAAGCAATATGGGACTTCAGTGCTTCTTGTGACTGAGTACTCCAAGATGCTGCAAAGTATAAAATAAAAAATTTTTAGGGAACTGAGACCTTTGCATGGAAAAACATAAACTGAGTTTTGAGACTGCTCAGCCTTTTTGTAGCTCAGATGTCTGACCTTACCCAGTTTGCTGAGTCCTTTCTCAACTCATGGATGCTGTGGCATGGGCTGAGAGAAGAAACAGCACATGCAATAAGCTTTCTACTAAGACTTCTTCTGAAATTCCAGTAGCTTTTCCAACTTTTCCTAGTGAAATTCTAATAATTTTCATAGATTTTATTGGTTTGGAGTTAAAAAATAAAGAAAAATAATGCCTTAACACAAGGATGTAAAAGCTTAAGCAAAAGACTGTTGAAATAAACTGATTTGTGGATCTTCATTATTAAATTTGATCATTTCTGCTTGATATCTGATAGTTTATCAGTGAAGTACAAAAAGGTCTTGTTAAATGCTAAAAAATTTTTCTCTCATCTTATTTTCCTCTTTCTTTTTTCTCCTTGGCATCTTATTCACAATGTATTTTACCACAGACCACTCGTTGAAACCTTTTGTGGATAGGATAGGATAGTGTTTAGGGGCTTTCCATGTAAGTTGACATGGAAATCTCTTGGGGATTTGAAGGCTACAAATATAGCTGTTGGTTTAAATATAATAGAGAAGAAAACATTTTCTGAAATCTTTCTTGCATTCTTAGTCTACTTGTATTTTAAGCAGTTAGAAAATTTTGGTTGATACCCATTTCCTTTTTACAGTCTAACTGCATTTCACAAAGGGAAATTTCCTTTCTTTTGCTTCCTAATTCTGGGAGGATTTTTCATTTCCATCAGCTTCTTGTTTTTATTTTGGCTTATAGGATCACTTCAAATTGAGAGCAAGACTGGACTAATCAAGAAGTCAGATTCAGAGAGCCAAATATGGGGGAACTGTACTGTAGTTGAAATTTGGAAAGAGCTTCTTTAAAAGGGGATTGTGAAAGTGATTATTAAAGGGAGTGATGCAAACATATAACATTCACTCATGTCTAAGTGAAGACTTCAGTCTTCAGTGAGGAACTGCTTAGCTAAAATTTCATTTATTCTGCAGTTTGGCATAACCAAATAGATGATTATTGAGTTAATTATCTTTCTAACATAAACCTGACAATTATTTCTGTACTGATTTTAGAGTATAACAATTAAAAACGGGTATCTGTTTCTTTAGCATCAATATAATTTTTTTCTTTTTTTTTTTTTGGTGTTAATTTCTTTTTATAGCTTTTATTTCCTTTATTTATGCTGTTGGTTTTGGATCTGCTGCACATTTTTTTCATCATGTGAGACTGATTGTTTCTATATATTGTTGTGTCATTCCTGTTACTAACAGGAGAAACTTAACTTTGGAGCAGAACTGATTGGCGGGTGTGCTGCTTGCTTACTGACACTAATATCCATCTTTTCTTTCCTTCCATAGTAACATTATTTCTAGAATGTCTGTATTTTCTTCCAAATATCACAGTCATTGCCTTGCCCACCCCCACACCCCAAATCAAATTACATTAGAGAAGCACTGAAATGGATACAGAAATAACTCATGGACAACAGGAGAAAATAGCCATCAAACAAATATCATGTTTTTAAAAGTCTCAGTAATATTGGGTAAAGCATTGTAATTAAGGCTAGGAATTTTTCAGACTTGTGCACTCATAAATCTATGTCAGACCTTATTAGGAGAATGAAAGCATTTGGTTGCACACTTTGTGTGTGAATCCAAGGCTGAAGTGTTTCTGAAATATGAAAAAATTTAATTTCACAACCTCTACTCCAATAGTTGACAACTTCATTTTTCAGGAAAATGCTGTCTGCAAGATACCCATCAGTTGGGCAATGTTCTAGCTAAATTGCATCATGAGCTTATTAACTCCCATCTAATCATCCAGTCATGGCTGATTAATCACTCCTCCTGGTGCCTTGTTTTATTAAAATCTGTTTTCTGTGCCACTGACCAGCAAACTGCTGTCTAATTTCATGTGTGGGATAGTCTTTGCTGTGGATTAAAGTGGAGCCCTTATCCTCTGATCTGAAGGGCTGTGTGAAGGAGTCATCACATGCAAGTGTCTTGCATGTACAATTATCCTCCTGTGTTTAAGGGATAGAGAAAATGTGTGTTTTCACACAGAGCTGAAAAGCTTTCCTGTGCTTCTAAGACAGAATGGAGCCATTTTGGGATAGGAATGCAACTATAACTGGTGGATTTTTGAATATTCAAATCACCTGTCTCCAACTGTGGAACTCTGAATTCATTAATTACTTTGTATTAGTAAGCAGCAAGATAACACAGGGAGCTGGCAGCTTTGTCATTTTCTCAGCAAGGGAGGAGGGCGAAAGTAATTTCATCTCTCATGCCAGCGGAAAGAGGTAACACCTCCCATTTCTTTTAATAAGTGCTCTGTATGTTAATGAATAAGCCAAGTAACCAAGGTACTTCCTTAAAAAATAGTATGAAGATTGGCAGCTAAATGCACTCTTGACAATGTTAGCTCTCTGATTCACACTACAGTAGCCTAGTTAATAACCTATTTGAAAGCTAACAGCAGCTGTGAATATGACAGGCTGAAAATGTTTTCAGGTTTGCCAGAAGAACCCCCATGTGTAGGAAGGGTCAGAAATGAACCAGGGGTTTCTTGGTATAGCAAACCAGAGCTGTTTTAGTTTCCTAGTACTGACCAGAAAGTTTTTTTAATCAAACTTTCAAGCAAAAAGGCCAAGTTATAGCTTCTTATTTCTATACTTTGAGTTTTTCATTAGTCTAAGGGCTGTCTGCAGGTACCAGTCATAACTCACTGAAATAACAAAATGCAGTAATTTTCTTAAGAAGTTCTTTGGATAAGTCTGTATCAGGTGGTGGCGTGTTATAAAGAGGGACAGAGCTGCTGTTAATTTGTACTTAGGTTAATTTGTATTTACTGCAAGGTCTGCCATCCCAAACATTTGAGTTTACATAACCTAAGTACTTCTTACTGCAAAGAAAGAAAGTGACAGAAAGAAGAGGAAGGAGAGGAAGAGGATCTTGGTGTTTAATGCAGTGTGGGTTTTTATGTCATGTAGATACAAAACATACATATTTGCTACCAGTAGAAAACTTTATGAAAAGATGAAATAGTTTAGAGTCATATTCTACTTAAAATACTGACTACTCCCACCTATTGTAGAGATGCCATACTGCACATAGTGCTGAAGTAAAACAGTGGGAATGAAAGCACGGAGGTTTTACAGAGAAAGACTTAATGTCATTTTCTCCTCAGTGCACCTTGTGTAGCATCAGAAGTGATTGTTAGCAGGCCATTTCAAATAAGGCACAAAAAAAAAAAAGACTTGGCTTTGATCAACTGTGCTTTGATCAACTGCAAGAACTGGAAAAGATCAAGAATGGCAGGCACAGTGTTTCTGCATTCTGCTTATCCTCAGGGTCAAGCAAGGACAGGAATAAAATCATTATCTATTTCAAATCACAGGATTCGTGACATGCAAATACTTCTGGCCTGGCATATGGGCTCTTTAGTGGGTGCAGTGTGTTTGGGATGAGGATGTACGGCATGAAAGAAAATGTTTTATTATCCTAGGCAAGTTTCCTATTTTGGATGTAGAGAGCAGCAAGGCTTTTTCTGCCTTACCATGATCCTTAGAATGCTAATGTGCTCACAGTTTTCTTTCTAGGGTGATGGTCAGTAAAAAATTGTGTTGGGGAAGAGAACTTTACTTTGTTTCTACCCAGTAACATTTTCTGATCTAAGTTGCATTCAGGGAAGGAGTTAAACTAAACAGACATGAAAGCACAGCTTTTGAAATGTCTTGAAGACAAAAGTCTACGCTGGAAGACAACCCTGGCTGGAAGAGAAGGTGTATCATCAATTAGCTTGTTAAGTATTAAATTCAGCAAGTCAAGGTGTCTATGAAGCTAATCAATTGTTGTAAAAGAAGAATACAATTCAGTTTTGAATCTACTTCAATTCTACTTATTCTCACCTTGCTTATCTTTATTAAATTTTTAGACAAAGTTTTTGCTGTGTGTTCTCAGTTTCCACAACAGAGAAATTGAAAAAAAAAAAAAAAAAAAAAGGCAATTTTAAAAATAAAGAGTTTGGTTCAGAAAAATGAGTTTAAGTGCAAGGGAAGATGTAACATCTACTAGTGGATGTTATACATTTCTTCATTAAGGTTTCAGTCACAATCCCATCTGTGGATCATGGCAATATATTATAAGTATCATGGCAGTTCTAGAGAATGTGATTCGCCAGAGTCAGCTGAGTTTCTCCTATAGACTGTGAAATAAAATTCCTTAGTGTTTTTGTGTGCTGCTTAAGACGATGAAAGAAAACAGAATACAGAAGCCAGAATTAGGAATGGGAGGTTGTTTTCATAGCTTAAAGTAGCTTACTTTGCAGCTTTTGCATTCGTAATTAATGCCTCTGTATTAGTGGATATTCAGCACATGTTCTGTGAGCTTGCTTTTTGTCAAATTTAAAAAATGAGTTTGTGAATGACTCCTCATAATGGTGATGAGATCTCTCTTTATTTCTCTTCAGTTAGTTCATAGCTCCTAATGGCAAGAGAATGTAGGGGTAGCAGAATAACATTCCTGCTCTTTTAACTGGCTTTTATGTTTGGTTAGTGTAGTTCTGGGTATCTGCAGTGCTTGGGAAAAAAGATGAAAAACACCAGCTTTCCAATTTGGATTAAATGCATTTAAAATTAAAGCTTGACTGAAAAGATTGGAGCTCTGATGTGCCTCTAAAGAGAAGTCAGCAAGTGTAGATCACTCTGAAGTTTCTGGATTAGCATAGCAGTAAATTATTAGGTTTTGGCTGTGTGTTCCTCATTGAGAGTTCTTACTGGAGCTACATGAAATTTTAAGGGAAGTATAAGACTCTGTAGTACAGTGCTCTCTTCTAGCTCAAGAAGGGAGATTATTTCATCATTCTAAATGCTGTCTTTGATCTTTTGCTTGGTTCTTAGAACAAAACTTGGTTCTTTGGAATATTTTGGTTTATTTTTATAGCACTACTTGTATATTTTAGACACTCAGATATATGGGTCCATACCATTTTATTGTCTACACTCTCTAGTTTCAAGTGTCATAATTTTTACTCATTAACTTATGTTGGTGGCTGCTTGCTAGCAGTAGGCAGTGAAATAATTATTTTGAGTACAAATTAGAAGCTTTCTATAAAATGATTATTGTAGTATAAGACACTCACTAAATAAATTCCAGAGATATTCTGTCCTTCAGTCTTTTCCTAACTCTGTTCTCATGGCAAGATAATAATTCCTGTACTCAGAATTGTCATATGGCAATGTACTCACTAAATTTTGATCTCCGGTGTTAGGCAGGGTCATGTTCTTTTCTTTTTCCTCACAAAATCTTTGAGTACCCAGGTACATGAGGAAAGAATATTTCTAAGTATCACATGCCTTTGTGGTGTATATGTTTTAATATAGATCCTGCATCTTCTGCTGAAGGAAATGTTGTAAATCCAGATACTCTTTGGGTAAAGAAAAAGAGAAAAATCAGTATATACCTATCTAAACTTTTTTTTTAAGTTAATGGTCACATTGAGAGAAAATGAGCTGGATGAAGAAAAGTTATTGAATTCCAGGGATCTGGATTTCAATTTAAAAATTCCAGTGCTCTAAGAAAGAAAGGATTGTACTGTTCTTTTGGACTGTGTTTAACATAATGTATGATGGAAATGAAGCAGTTACTGTGAGATGCCACAGTGAGAGGGAACGTAAGAAGTGCCTGCCAGTCCCTGCCTACCATGCCCCCAACCTATCCTGAACTTTAAACCTTCCTAGACCAGTTGAAAGATCTACACCTCTCAGCACGTGGACAACTCAGCAAAACCTGAGCTGAGTAATTTATAGTAAGAACAGGTAACTTCAAGTCCAAGGAACATTAAGCACTCAAAAAAAAAATAGTTAACAAAATGTGGTCTGGTATATGAGACTATTAGAATTTGTTTATTTGTTTGTTCAGTTTCTGGTGTGTATGTGGATTTTTTGTTTGTTGTGTTTTGTTATGTTTTGAAGTTTTTTTTCAATTCTCCTCTTGGATTAATGACCAATGCATATACAGCAGCAGAAACTTTGAATTTTAACGTTTCCTGACTTTGAATTGGTGCTGGGAAATCCATGGAATAAGGGTTCCTATAGCTTCTAGTCTTGAAGACAGACACAGGATGGAGGTGTCAGTGTGAAACAGAATCTGTATTTTGATGTGCTGTGAAGCATTTGCTTGCCTGTTTTCTGAATCATAGCTTAGATCTTAGATATATGTGCTAGACTGAGGTATCCATTGTTTCATTTCTGTTTATGGGAGCTTTACATTTATTTTGTCTACATTAGGACAATTACTCTTGGATATTTTATTTAATCTTATTTGTTTTTAGCTTTACCTAATCTGCATTCCTAGAAATTTCCAGATGAATAAATATAATATTCTGTCATGCTTATGCCTATTTCCTCCCCCAAATTGGATGCTACATGTCCAGGTCACAAATTTTGTCTCCATATGTTGCACAAACAAGTTTTAGAACTTGTGACAAAGTGGTCTGTGAGAAAGAAATGTATCTTTGTGACTTGAGTGACTCAAAGGGCTCTCCCAGAGGTGAAGCAGGAGCACAGCAGTATCTGGGAGGGCCCTGAGGAAGCTCACAGCAGAAGGCCTATAAAATATGGCTGTAGTTACAAATGGAAGATCTTACTGTGCTGTGCACTGTGCCACACTTTCAGAATCAGATCTGTCTGGATAAATTCATTGTCTTTCCCATGTAGGTGTCAAACTGTATGGTTTGACAAGTTTACATGCACCATTCAAGGTCCTGTCCTGAGAGACATTCTATTTAAACATGAATATACCAATGTAGAATTAGTGTGTGCATATAAATACTTGGAAAATATTGCACATGTCTCATGAAGCTGTCTGGTGTCCATTAAAATAAAGTCAATGAACAATTCAATGGGTAGTGGCATTCTAGCTGTTCTAGTTGCTGCAATATGTTCTAGTAGATATTCTCAATCCTTTCTGAGACTGTAAGATAGTCCAAAGACTTTTTAAAGAGAGTAATTTAAAATGTTTCCTTAATGGTTCCTGAAAGAGTTTTGTTAATATAAAACCTTGAGCTTTTGGAGTTATTTTCACTTCCCCATAGAAGAAATTGATGACATTTTTATGTGCTGTTCTCTGTTCATATGCAAGATGCTCTCATATGCTGCAGGTTGTAGGATCAGGGTTTGACAGGTACCCCCAATTTTAACTTATGGCATTCTTTAAAATGGCAAAGCATGAATAGCAGCAATGAAACCTTTTCAAGTGAATAGTGTTCACTAATTGCAGAGCTTTACCCAAGAGGAAATAGAGATACGATTTGTAGGATACTGTGTTCTGAATTTTTGAATGGTTGGTACTGAATGCAGTGTGGAAATAATTCAGCATCAGTCTTCCTTTGCTGCCTCTTACCTGCTTTTGGATGGACATTTTTGACTTTTAGAATTTAGAATCATCTAGAATTATTTGAAGTGCTTTCCACAAAATAAAGACAGAAAGCGAGGTATTGGCATTTTAAAGAGAAGGTGGCAGGAGAATATCTTCATTACTAGAAGCTATAGAGTACAATACATTTTCTTTCATACTAGATACATTTCTGAAAATATGAAATGTTAACTTCAAAATAGACTTTGATATGCTGTATTTAAGGAAAGAGATTTACTGATTTCTTGCTTTTTCTTTCTACAGCTAGTTGATGTGGAAAAATGGGTATGTGATTCTGTCTTTTATTCACTTGATCCCAAATGTTTCATGTTGCCACTGAGTCTAACCTGTCTGTTTTGATTCCCTGTGTGTTCATGACCCTTCAACTTGCACGGCTCAAAAAAACCAGAAAAAGAGGTGAATACATGGTCATGTAAAATCTGGTCACTCTCTAATTGTCCTAGCAAATTTCATGTTACCACAATGAATTTTATCTCTTTAAATTTGATCACAGAATCATGTAACATAAATGTATGATTATTGCCTTTCAGTTTTGAGCCCTGCTGTCTAATGTTATAACTCCATTCTGTAACCCACCCTGTCTTTTCCAGCATAGACACTGTAACCCTAAACTGCATGACAGTAAGATGGTTAATACTGATAAATAATGTGTGATGCTGTGTGTAGCTGCAACTATACAAAACGTATTTAGAGGTAGAGAACAGCTGCTAAAGAATAAAACTAATATTTCCTAGATCTTAGCAAATAAAGCACAGTTCTCTGCTTAATGTATTGTTAAGGCCTTTCCTAATGTGTCTGTGTATACCATACATATTTGTTTGGGCATCTGATATAACTCCCCTCTGTGGGACATGTTTATGTATGTTTTTCTTCAATGTAATCTCTAACACTATTGTTATGTATGAGTTAGTGATCATAAAATGTGTGTAGAATTGTTTGTTCACCTTGAAAATATTAGAGACCTCTCTGAAAGTTTGGACTATAATAAATAGGTCTCCTTGGTTTCTTAATACTTAGTTTGGGCTGCACATGACCAGAGACACCCCCAGGTGTCCTCTGAAATATGGCCAATAACATAACTGTAGCACTGATGTCATTTTATTTCAGCCAGAAATTACAGAATTTTAATCTTGAATATTACATCTTTATAGTAAGTAGTGACTCAAGTTAGAGTTTGCCTGAGATTCCTGTAGGTAAGTACATTGTTTAAATAGTGGCTTAAGCTTTTCAACACCGTTTCTACTGTACTCAAAAATATCTGTGTCATATTGCACATCTAGGTAGATGTTTATAATATTTATTAAACAATAAATTAACTAATAACAATAACAGTTAAGTATTAATATTTGCTAATTGTGTGAGTATGACAGCATTATCCACATTCTATGGATCTGGTGTTTATGACAACCAGGAATTGTTATACATTTGATTTTAAGTGTTTTGGGACATACAGATGGTCAGGTTATCTTTTCACATTGTCCAATTTTTAATTATGATTAAGAAAGCTTGGTTATACATCTTTAGATTGTTTTTTTTTATTCCTATGAGTAATTTTGTTATAAAGAGAAAAAACAGCAATAAAAAGCATGTTCAGTGCTATACAGGCACCTGTCCTCATAGTGCACAATGTGTGAAATATTATATGCCAGAAGTTTATTGGTGACACTGAGGTGGCTTATTTTTGACTGAAGCATTCATAATCTGTTCATGGAACAAATATAGTACTACTTGCATAAATAAAAATCAGATCTTCTGTTTTGGCTTTTTTTTTTTTTTTTTTGGTTGTTGCTGTTTGGGTTTGTTTTTTTGTTTTTGTTTTTTTTGTTTTAATTCAGAATTTAGTAGCATCAAAATCTTGTTTCAGAAAGACTGCTTCATCAAAATGTGTCTTTAAACCATTTTAAAAAGAACTGGTTCCCATGAGAGCAAAGCTAAGTGTGTCATTCCAAGTTACATTGGGTTAAGACTTTTCCTTTAAACTTGCTAATAGACTGATTCTATAATCCAGACAACCTCTATGATGGGGATGGAGTGCACACTGGCTGTACTTCATGCATAAAATTATTCTCTCTCAGATGAAGCTCCAGTCTGGTCTACAAAGGAGCTTTTAATTCCCTCTGTAATTCCAGAGTGGTACCAGAGGTCTTATGGGGGGCTGGAGGTGCAGTGAATTAATGCAGTAGAAAGCTGGCTGCTGTATTGCTGCATGGTCACTGAGGCAGACACCTCACTCTAGCCCATGTATTTCTTGATAAGCCATTTTCCAGTATAGAACACTCAAGGTTAATGCAAGTGTGTTTGGTTGTATCTATCTGTGGAAACCTTAAAGCCCAAGCCCATAGGGAAGCTTCATGTCAAATTAATGAGCAAATTACTAGCTGAACCTTGCTGTGAGCAGTTTCATGCTGTTCAAAGGATAAGATAAAGTAATTCACTTCTGAGCTGTTCTAGCCTGTAAAGTGTACTAACAAAAGTTTTAGAAGAAATTACTCCAGTTCCTGTGTACTTCTGTCAAATGACTATAATTCTTTTTGTGATGTTGTTCCAAAATCTTTATTCCACTGAAGGGATGTGCTGGCAGTTGAAGCTGGTACAAATTAAGTGGCTTTAAGATACTTGTTGAACTCTTGGCTTCATCCTTTTGTCTCTGAGCAGGTGTGAGTGTGAAGGCTTGTAGGTCTGCTTCAGTGCAGAATCCAGCAGATTAAAGATATCTTGTCCAATGTAAACCCTAGTGGAAGTAAGGCATCCTGGTTCCTGTTTCATATCTGAAAATGGCTTTTCTGCTTTTTATAAAACTACCAAGGTGGGAAGCCCCCAGTATTTGATCAAAGGGATTTATTAAATTTGAACCACAATTCAGAAGACCCTGAATGTATTTTCTTTATAGAGAAAATGACAGTAATGAATTAAAATGCAACTGAATAACACATACTGAAAGGAATTCCTTTAATCTCCCTGATATTTTTTTTCTCTTCTAATATATTTACGAAATAAGGGCAATAATCTTAAAGTCCCTGCTTCTGTGAATTAGCAGTGTGCTTGCAAATTTGTGATCTCAAGGGAGGTGGTGTGTGCTTGGACACAACAGGACTAATGTACTCATAAAAACACCTGAGTGTCTGCCTTGACTTTCAGGATAACTGCTTAGCTCTGCAACAGGTTTCATTGTAAGGGTATGAAATTTTCTTGGGTATCTCTGGTGATGCAATGATTTGGCCTTTTTTACACATTTGACTACATCTAGTTGGTAAGTTATTTTGAAAATTTGGCATTAAGAGACATCCGGAATTATTGTTTTCAGGAGGGCTTACTCTGAAGATCTTTTTACCCGAAAGGAAATTAAGTGTATTGTTTCTTAAATTCAGAGTGCAATGTACAAGAATTTTCATGCTTACCCTGGCTGATGGCAAAGCTATGCTAATTAAAACATTGTAGGGTTGTCTTCAATTTTTGAGACAGAGAAACCTCTTCCACTGAGGGTAATAGTAAATTTTTTCTCTTCCCCTTGAGTATTCACTATGTTAGCTCAGTTTTATGCCACTAGTAAAGCCAATTTTCAATTTCTTTGGAGAAAAAAAAACTTGCAGAGTAAGGAAGATACTTTAGACACTTTTCAAAAGAATTGCTTTCGCTACAGAGACTTCTGAGCTGAGAAGTAATGAATAAATTCTCGCTTTGATAGTGTGGGCTGGATAAATAAAACAAATGGAATTTGACTAGAGGAAACAACCTTGGGCTCTGGTAGAGGCTGGGGTGAGCCAAAAAAAAACTTAATCAAGGGAAATGATTCAAATAATACATCTTCAGTGCTATTAAAGTACTTAATTGCACATTAGTACTTTATAATCAGTATGATTTTCAAGCATTACATGAATTATATAAGGAGAACCTTTTTCTTATAATTTCTTGCTCACACAGTTAATTTGCTTAAACATATATTTATTTTTCATATTTCTTTCAGAAAATATGCTATTTGTGCACAAATATTTAATTCCCCAATATGAAGAATTTGCATTCGAATTTTAGATGTAATATAGACTGCAGAGGTGGCTCAGTGTAGGGAGTCATATGAGCAGTGTTAACTCAATTTTATATACTGAGAACTCCATTCTAATACATGTCTTGAAGGAAAATGTGAGATAATACTGTATGATGTTAAACTGAACAGGCATATCAAAATGGAGTGACTATGGAAATGCTATTAAAATGCCACACCTACAGTGATAGTTTCAACCATATCAGTAATTCCATCATTAGTGTATTGCAAAGTCTAGCAATGCTAATTGAAGCCCAAGTCTAATTCACATCAGCAAAAAAAAACTAATGCAAACATTTTCTAAGTACACTGTCTAATTTCAAAAGAAATCTGTTAAGATGATTAAAGTGATTAAAACTTATCTCAGTCAAATAGAGGCATTTCCAAATGTATGCTGGGGTTTCTTTGGTGTTTCTTCTTCAGTCCCAATTATAGATCTGAGAATTTCAAGCTGTGTTCTATGTAGCAATAGTAATTTCTGTGAATTAAGGCAGTTTGCTTGTTTTCAATACTTGTGGGATAGGTTAGTGTAAAGATCTAATATTTCTACACAAACAAATAGAATGCTATAAGAATTGTACAAAAGATGTAATCAGGAGATGATCTCTAAATTGAAGGATTTTTGCCAACTTTCCTGTTAAAATTTCCAAATAAAATAAAAATATTTTTCTCTTTGCATCTAGCCAGGAAGCCCAAGAATTAAGGTGAAATTATGGAAAATTAGAATAGTAAGTGAAAGCTGTCCAAGGAGCCAAGGAATATAATGGCTTCAAACAGCTGTAAATATTTACATTAAAAAGACATCCTTAGTGTCCTCAGATAACCCTCCAGTAGGTTTTAAATGTCAATTATTTGCTTTATTTTGAGAATGAGGAAATAATTAGGAAGACAAATAGAATGACAGGTGTTATGTTCTTCAAATGTAATGATTTGAAATTCTGCAAAGGTTTTTTTATTGCTTTTCCTTTTTCAGGTCCTGTTCCTAGCCAGTCAGGTATTCTGGCTGCTGAATGCTCAGTTTAGTTCCTCCACGAGGATATTTGTTTGATGCTAAGCACTCACATAAGTATTTGTCCCCAAAAGGTCACATAGCATATGCAACTGAAGACTTAATCAGAGGAATATCATCAGAGGATAGTCATCCTGTTGTTGGTTACATTCAATTACCAGTCCTACCTCTCAGGTCAACTTCTGAAAAAATTGGACACTAGAGAAACAACATTAAAAATGAGAAGACACTGATTTCTTTAACAAATGAAGGAAAAAGTGGTATTTTCAAAGTATTTAGTCATCACATTTGCATTGGTCTCACCTGTACAGTATTTGCTGTACTTACTGCTTACTCGCCCCCCTCGCCCCAGTCACAATGGAGTGCTTTTGCTACTCATTCCTAGTCAGGCTGACCTTGACCTCCAGTGCAGTCAGTTGTTGGGATCCCCTGTCACTCCAGAAATACCAATGGAAATTGAAGGTATTACAGCTGTACATTGGTGTCTACTGGAGCCTGTTACTACTATGGGTCTGATGGGCCAGACCATTGGATCCACATAGTAGAGCCCAATTGTCCCTTTCATCCATCTTTCTGTGGGCAAGGCCCTTGCAGTCCTAGCAATAGTTTTGACTACTCACTTCTTGTAAATATGAGTCAGAAGTCCCTTAAATCAAGAGTAAAATCAGCCCTTCTGCTCTGAGGAACTGCCCACAGGAAACTGGACCAGCAGTTTTCCTGGAAGAATCCCATTTTTGATTATTTTTTCTTGCAACTGACATATTTGTACCTCTAGGACTGAGGTAGATTTTCCAGATTGGTTCCTCATCTCCTCTCTGTGGTCACTCAGGTCAAACCACAGGGTGGTGTGTGCTCATATGTGTCCTCTCTTTGAGCAGAGGAAAGCTTACTCCTAATAGTGGAGATACTGGTCCATGCAGATGGGGAGCAGGATCTCTGTTGCGCTGGATCAGTTTTTCCACAGCTGAGATGATGAAGAAGAAAGATTCTCTTCATGTTACTGGAGTTGGCCAATTCCTCCCCCTCCAGCACAGTTTATTTCCTCATGTACTTGATACCTTTCTCCATGGTGGTCCACTTGCTGAGGCGACATATAATATCTTTCTCAAGGGAATACCTTTCTTTCACATCTGACAGAAGTCACCTTCAGAGCTCAAGGACTTGTACCCCTTTCCCAACCACTTTGTCAATGCTTTGTTACCTAGAAAGGAATCCCAGCTGTTTCATTTCCTAACCCTCTAATTCTGGGCTCCTGCTCCCATTTTCCCAACATAGGAGCAGCAAGGTGACAATGGACTTACCTAGACACTAGACAGCAGCTGAAATCTTTTGTCACAGCTCAATCAGGGAAAGAGATCTACAGGTTGGCACCTCATTTGTGAGTTTTTGCTCTTTTTTCTCCCTTACCAGTGTCTGCCTCTCTTCCTCCTGTTCTTGTGATGGCCCTGCTTTGGAGTATCTGCCTTGTCCACTTTTTCCTCCTGATTCCTCTTTAGAAGATGCTCCTGCATCCCTCACTAAATGGCCTCACTTTTGCTTCCAGTATTTCTTGTTGTGTGCTGAGAGGACTGACACTGGTGCTTTGGTTCAGTGCCTGTGCCAGGGCTGGGGTGGCTGCAGAGCCTGTCATTTTGCCATCAGACCCAGAGACCTTCTCTGCCCCTCGAGGGCACTGGATGATGTTGGACAGGGCTCGATAGGCCTGGGTCAGGCCCAAGCATGTGATTTGTGTCTTTCTGGAATTGCCAGGATGACAGAATACTTTTTCTATATATTTCACTGGTTTCTCAGGATTCTGCACTTGTTCAGAGGTGTGATTCCAAAATGTTGGAGGTCTCCACTGTCCTAGGCACCTGCCTCTTCTATCCCACACACCCACTATCCCACTCATCACTATCCAGCTCAGCACAGATCTGTGGGTGGTATTCTTAAATAGTTGTTTAACCATAAACATGACCCAAAACACATTCAGGAGCCCTAGCAATAGGAACATGCTGGTTTGAGCATCCTGAAGATATTCAGAATTTTCAAGTGCTGTTGTAATTAGCCTGGAGAAGGGGAACATGGCAGAAGGTATCTCCCCCATAGATTGGCTCTCCTTGAAGTAAAGGTAAAAGGTGTAATTATTAATAGTTTCCAGTTCCTGGAATACAGAAGTGGTGGCAATGCTGAGTACGAACTCCAGGTTAGTCTCACACCCTCAATTTTATCCTATCCTAGTGGAGTGTCACAAAATACAGCAAAATCATGGCCTTAATCCAGCCCCCAGAGGTGGCAAGCAGCACAACAGGCAGCATGTACCACAAGTAAGATGTTACATAATTCAACTCTGAGAACATGTACAGCAGCTGTAAGAAAGATGGCCTTTTTATAAAGGCCTCTTGTGATAGAATGGGGGTGGTGGCTTTAATCTGAAAAAGGATCATTCCATATTAGTTGTTTTTTTATGGTAAGATGCTGGAACAGGTTGCCCAAAGAGGTGGTGGATGCCCATCCCTGGAAACATTCATGGTGAGATTGGATGGAGCTCTGAGCAACCTCTTCTAGTAGAAGATGTCCCTGCTCATTATGGGGGTTTGGACTGGATGATCTTTAAAGATTCCCTACAACCCAAAACATTCTATGATTCTACATATACATGGACACTGAGAACAAATAAATCAGCATTGGTCCCAGAGACTAATAAACTAACAAAATGAATGCTTATAAATAATTTTTTTAAGCTCTAGTCAGATTGATTGATTGTTATCTCAACACTTTGTGCCCCAATTTGGACTCCAGAAAGGACTGATGGGGTTCAAATCTGCAGGCAGTTAAACACCACACTGCTAGCTCACTGCCTCCCCAACCTCCAATAGGATTAGGGCAAGAACTGAAAGAAAAAAAAGGTAAAATTTGTGGGTTGAGGTAAAGACAGCTTAATAGGACAGAAAACAAAATAATAATAAATCACAATGCAGAAAGAATTAGAATAGTCAAAGTAAGTGATGCACAATGCAATTGCTCACCACTCACCAACTGATGCTCAACCAGTTCCTGAGCACAGCTCCAGGCCAGCTTTCTCCCAGTTTGTATACAAAGCCTGGCTCTGTGTAGTTGGAATATCCCATTGGACAGCTTGGGCTGGCTGTTCCCACTATGTCTCCTCCCAGCTTCTTGTGCCCTCCAGCCTACTCCCTGGCAGGGTGGTAAGAGAACCTGAAAAGTCCTTGATTTAGTATAAACACTGCTTAGCACAACTAGAACTAGAATATATGTTAGTGACGCTGTTCTCATCCTAAATTCAAGACACAGCACTGCACCAGCCATAGGAAGAAAATTAACTCTGGCCCAGAAAAAAGCCAGGACAGGAAGTTAGAATGACTTTAAGAAATTTGAAATTATATGTCTGTTCTCTCTGTTTAATTTTCATATATGCATTCTGAATTGTTAATGTTAGTCCAGAAACTCATGTGCACAATTGTCCTGAGACACAGAGAACAAGTGTTCAGGAGCAGGAAGTTTTTCCCTCTGCAGAGAATGAGTTGGAGAAATTTCTTGTGTAACAGCCTGTTGCATATGTGAAGTACATAATTTCTGCTGGTTTTTTTTTCTTTCATTCCTTTTTTTTCCTGAATCTGAGAACTAATGTTTTTCAAATCAAGCATTCTCCTTTAGCTAAGGAGAGATTTTTTTAAAAAACCTTGGAGAATGTTCTTGCAGAGCAGTATGACAGGAGTGTCCAGAACACTCTGTGCTGGCCATTTGCTTGCAGCTGTGGCCCTCACAAGTCATGATATGTGACTACTAAGGCTTGGCCTGAACTTTCACAGGGCATTCACTTTGCATTTGTGTAACATATGTGTAACATATGCATTTGTGTAACATATAACATATGTTTAAGTATTTGCCATGAAAAGACTTTTGCAACAATTACATTTCAGAGTATGGTGGCTTTTTAAAGCAATAGATAGATAAATAAGTATGTGCTCAAACCTCCCTCACCCACTGTTGTCTTTCATGTTTTCTTGAGGGAGTCTTTTCATAGCACGTTCTAGCTCTAAGAATGATGTGTAAACTATCTTAAAAATTATTTAGGAACTGAAGTAGCTCTAAAGCACATGATATGACTGATCCAAATAGGTTAAATTTTTTCTCTCTCATTTACAATAGTTTGTTTAGTGCATCAGTTGAGGAGAAAGAATTATTAAATCTGGTTTTTCAAAGAATCCAGCACAAGAAGCTGCTTAAATTATCAAGAAGAGAACCAGAAGGTTTTACAGGACTGTTGTTTAATGTACTTGTAATATGGAAAAGCAGTGGGGTCATGTAATTCTCAAAATAAAATTTTATATATGAATGAGAGCTGGAAGAGACAGAAGTTTTTTGGTCAATCTATAGTCCTTGATAAACTGAAAACATGTTGGCAAGTGAAAGGAAAGGATTCGTTTGAGTTAATCATATGCATAAATTGTTTATGTAGTAATGAATTTACACACATCCCACTGTAGAAAGCTCAGCAAATATTCCTGGTTAGTTTCTGGAGCTACCCAATAAAAGCAGCAAAATTTCAGTGTGACAACTGCAAAGCTATTCTGATAACAACCAAATAGACCTAAAGAAGAAAAGGAGGGAAGTCTTTGAACATTTTAAGATGATTAGATTATAGGGATTTTTTTTTTATTTTAGCTAGAACACCTTGTACATCTTTGAGAACAGATACTTCTCTTTAAAAAAGCACGTATGAAATGAAAGCAGCCAGCCTTGCTTGGAAGCTCTCCAGTTAGAATATCTTTTGGGATAGAGACAAGCTTCAGTCCTCAGTTTCAACCTTTGTGATATCAAAACATGAATTGATGAGGACAAAAGGGCAAAGGTGGCCATAAATCTCTGACAAAGAAAAGCAAATCACTTAATGTAACATATCTTTCTCTTTTTTTTTTGAGCAACCTTCATGAAAATTTACCTAAAAATTTCCATAATCTTCTGGCATCAGCCATGTGGCACTTCATTTTTTTTAAACCAGCGCATGAAGCCTTACTAATATTTAAATTTTCTTAATTTATTTTGCATATGCAGATAATATGCTACTACAGTTGTGGTGTTGCTCTTCAGCACTGCACTTTGAGTGCAGGATTTAACAACTCACATTGTACTTGTTAGAACCTCGTCAGAACAAGTTGTTTAAGATGATCAGGCATGGCTCCTGTTTTACCTGTACTGTGTTTAACCTTTAAGCAATAGGTGTTTCATGTGCTGTATTATTTCAAGTGAAGAAAAATCTGAGAAAACTATTGCAACAACAACAACAAAAGGATAAAGCCTTGTTCAGAGTAGCTGTTTTGCTTTCTAGCACAAGCTATAATTATGTTAATTGCAATGATAAATGTTCCTTTTAAATGTGGTTTCTAGTGAGTGTTTCCCACTCACTTTTTCAGGGGAAACAAATCCCATTTTTATGCACCTGAAAGCAAATGTTCATTTCACATTTTCTCTTTTTTTCCCCCTTCTCATGGATCTACAGAAATTTATGATGAAGGTAAGGAAGTTAAATATTTGGTATTATACTTCCCGTGGATTCCAACAATTTAATTTAATTAATGCTATTTATTAATTTTTAACATCAGAATCAAACTGGTCTTCTTGAACATAAAACATACCGAATTAAAAAAAAAAAAAAAAAAAAGAATTTAGAAATATCACAGTGACTCTAGTTTGTTTTGGGGTTATAGTCTTGAAGGACCAAAGGTAGGCTGTGGAGAAAGGACTTCTGTCTGGCTTCTCTAATTTTCATTTCATACTAATCCTTTCAATGAGAGTGGAGCATTATGTGGCAAATACAAAATCTTGAGACAATGAATAAATAGCAGAAGTTACAGTAAAATATTTTGGAAAGCAGGGACAGCACACTGTTTCTTCTGCCACAAGAATGCTGTTCTGGTGGTTTGGTGTCTCACCTGTGGGTGGTTGGACAGTCTGGCATTTGCTGGAGGAGTGCTGTTTCTTGGGGCTGCTTTTTGGTTTTTTTGGGTTTTTTTTTTTGTTTTGTTTTGTTTTTTGTCTCATTAAGACTATGACAAAGCACTTGGTGTACCTCCAAGCATTTTGAATAACTGACATTAAACAACTAGCTGCAGTTTTCTACAAAATGTATTGCTTACCCATTTTCTACTTTAATTATCAATCTATTCCCAATTCAACTTCTAAACTGATTACTGATTTTTATCCCCTAAGAGTTTACTTTTCTATGGTGTGGTCTTGCTTCACTGTCACTCTCCAAAAGTGAGCAATTCTCAGCTTGATAAGTGGTTCTGTTTTAAGAACTGGATTTAATGATGTCAGAGGAGTTTTCTTAGCATGATTCCTCTGCTGATCCATCTTTTCTTCCCACTCGGCTGTCTGTCTTATTCTTTATCTGTGAGCTTCCTTCTCAAGTGACAAGGATGATTCACATTCCTTGTACCATACAATAACAGAAAAAGCTTAGTCACGATCCTTAACCTGTAAAAAATGCCTCCCTCCTCCACTTATCTTGCTCTAAAATAACCAGGAAGATTTTTATTATTTCTTCTATGTCCTATGCAGATAAGGAGGAGGAGAATGGGGGAAGAGAAATCATCACTAGGCTAAAGGAGAAATCGATAAATTTTGTCTTTCTGTGCAATTTATTTTCCAAAACACTGGAAGTGCTTGAAAGTAGGCATTTGTAATGGAAGTATTGCCTAAGCCATAAATATAAATGTTTGTTTTACGTGTAAATCTGGAAACAGATAATCAATATTGTTTATTTTTGATTAATTTTTACTGCTGGGTCTGTTTTTCATTTTTGTGAAGTTTTACATTGCAAGGAAACTGATAACATAAATGTAGTGTCAGAAATATTAATAATGATGTATATTTGAAGGGTTTCTAATTCTGCCTTCCAACAGGTCAATATTAGCAAAATTGGGATCATTTAGCATGGTGCTGGCACAAATATTTTTCATCATAACTAAATATTCCAGTCTTTTTAATGTTGATAGTAAAATATTTTTGTGTTCTCAACTGAATAAGACATACTTCTGTTTTTTATTTGGCCAGCTGCTTTATTCAAATTCTGAATTTTATGTGATATTTATATAGAGCATAATTACATGTGATGCAGCTTTTAGTTCAAACCAACTTTAGGAAACCTATAGTTTAGATGCAATATTTTTGTATTGTTTTGTTTTTTTTTGGCCTGGCACAAAATAGGAGGTAGCTGCTGATCAAGATAATAAAAGAAGGTTTTTTTTGTTACTTTTTTAAAACTTTTTTTTTTTTTTTTTTTTTTTTTTTTTTTTTTCTGTCACGGTGGCCATCGTTATCTGGGAGTAGGTAGTCATCAATCATACTAATCTCCATGGCTGAATTTTTGCAGCATTTTCTGTCTGGTAGTGAATTTCACAGAAAGTCAATAGTGATTTAAAAGTAAATACAAAGACATGAATATGTGTAGAATATATAATGTCTTGAGAGATTCAATTTCCTGTTTATTGTTCTAATGTAACCTGGTGTGTAGGCTACAGTGAGATAAAGAAAGAGGTTTTAGGCTGTTTGAATTCACCCTTTTGTATTGCTCTTATGTAATAGGAGCAGAGTGAGGGAATATAGCTCAATGCCTCATCTCAGTGAATTGATTTACTTTGCATCTTTAAATTCTAAGCAGTTAAATGCTACTTTGGTTCCAGCCACTGGAAACAGAAACCCAAGAGCACAGTAATTGCAGAAGAGTTAGCATTTTTTGTTTTCTTTGGTAGAAGAATTCAAGGGTTCTAGGCCTGGATGCTGTAACTTTGGAAAGGAAATTCTATCTGTTTTTGCATCAGGATTTTAAAATAAAATGCATACTTCTATGAGCAAGAAGAACATATAAAACTTCTTGGCTTACTCTCTGAAGCTTTGTAGTCTTTACTGCTTGCAGCATTTTCAAGTTCCCTGATGTTGCTGAAGATTTAATTTCCCAGTGTTAGTATTCCAAGCATCAGTTGTTTAGTTTTGCCTGACTAATCTTGTCTCACAAGCTTTCTAGCTCTGTTCCAGGGTTACTTCACAAGTTCTGAAGTGATTCAGTCTGTTTCCACACTCTGTTTTCACCAGTGCTTGGGTTTTCTGGACTCTAGTTGGCATTCATCTCACAAAACTGAATGCCAGATTTAGAGCCTGGATATCCTAAGCTCTCTGTATAGCCACAAGCAGAGTGCTCAGATTTTAGGTGGGCTGAATTACTGACCAAAAGGGCTCTTTTTTCCATCTGCTGTCTATTTAGTTGCCTTAAGATGCATTAATCTGAGTGTTTTGTCATCAAGAGTATTAGGTCTGGCTGAGATGGAGTTTGTTTTCCTCACAGTGCTGTGCTTTGCATTGGTGTTGATAACACACACCAGTGTTTTGGCTACTGCTGAGCAGCACTGGCACAGCATCAGCACTGTCTCTCCAACATTCCACCTCTGCTCTGTGGGCTGACGTGGGAAAGATCTCAGTGTAGGACACACCTAGGATCCAAATTTACTAAAGAAATACTCCATACCAAATGATGTCGGCTCATATATAAAAGCTATGAAATGGAGAAATTGGAGGCATTTGTTATTTATAACATTTGCCTTTTGGAGATACCATGATGTGTGCTGAAGCCCTGCTTCTGGGGAAATGGCCAGACATTTCCTGATGATGGGGAATAGTAAATAAAATCTTTTGGTTTTTCCTTTGCTTGTGTGCATGTTATCTCTCCTTGTTTTCCATCTCACTTTCTCTCCCCTGTCTAGCTGAGATGTGGGAATGGTAGAGCAGTTTGGGGGGCACCTAGCATCTAGCCAAGGTCAACCCACTTTATCAAGATTTTTTTTTTTTTTTCTTTAGATTTTCATGTAATTGATCATAGTAGTATTAAGAGAACAAGTCTTCCTGTATTTTCCAGCTGGCTATTGGCTGGTATCAGGAAGAAGCTCTCATTTTTAGTCATCTGAAGCTGTGTTCAATGTGAAAAAAGTACTTGTGGGGAGCAAGAGGTCTTGTTAAACCCTTTTTACCTGTTGTGGCCTCCTATTCTAAGCAGCTTGTAAGGCTGCATCATTGCTGATTTTAGGTAAATGCTGCCCTCCAGCAAACTTGGTCTACAAGAAATTAAGAAATTGCACATTAATAGTGAAATCAGTAGGTGAGTAGATATTACATTGCTATGGAAATATTTTGAGAATCATTTCCTCTACAGAAATGGCTGGAGTATTGTGCAAATATTTGTGTAGAATCATGGTGGGATGGTTTCAGACCGTGGGACAACCTCCCCTCCTATTCCTCCCAGAATCCTTTATTCTTTCCCTGATTTCTTTCACTTAATGACTAATTCTGTCATCATGAGGTTTTCCTTGTTCTAAATAAGGATTCAAAATTTTTAAGATTTGGATTTATTCCATATCATTTCAATAATTTTCATTTTGCCTTGTGGGTTGCTTAAATAAAAAGCTTTAATTTGCTTAAATGAAGGAAATTGCAAAGAATTTTATATAAACAAAGCACATGTTTCTTGTGCAGTCACTGTTTTTTTTTTTTTTTTTTTTTTTTAATAACAGCTCAGAATAAATACTTATATTATCCTGCTGGTTTAAAAGCTTTCCTCTGCATTTTGAAAAAGGCATTGACTCCAACACCCTTCTATCTCTGATCTTCACACAGGTTGTTTCAAATTGGGAACACCAGGGCCTAGATACACTTTTACTCAGAATACATGGTCGTTGAATTTTTTCATGCCAGTACATATGGTCAGACCCAGGTTTCCTGTTTGATTTCTTTCTAGTGGATCAAACCCAGAATTTCAGAATGTAATGAATTTTCTGGAATGAAAAAATTGACAGCTGCAATGTGGGTCCCTGGGAAGGGACATGGAGATGATTTAATTACTGGAAGAATATTTTCTTTTTTTTTATGTAAAAATAATTCTTTAGCATTTCCATCAGTGGTGGGTGCAATATCCTGCTTGGTTTATTTCTGTAGTGGTGGTAGGTTTACATTTAAGAGGGTTCAAAACAGGTAACTGTTGCCAATACTGTATTTAATTCTATACTTCTACTTATGCATTTAGTCTAAGTGTTTAGATTTAGAAATAAAAGTATTTTTAAATAACTTCATAGTTAAAAGTAGTCTAACAGTATAAACTCCTGAACTTCATGAAACTTGAACATCCTTGTGATGGAGAACATGATGCCTTTTGTATGCATATTTGCAAGTGTTTTTTTGGAAGTATTGGTGTCCTATGTTTTACAAGCTGTTGTCTCCAGCACCTGCTTTAAGTTCAAGATGGCCATTGTCAATGCGTTCCACTGTAATGAAGTGTGAGTAGTCAGTCAATGTCCCTTTATGGGACATTTTTTTACTCCAATGTACATGTGAAACAACCACTGATAGTCATATTTGAAGCTTTTAATGGTGTCTTACAGTAGTTGCCATGAATAAAGCTTGTGAAGAAAAATGGGGAGCACGTTGCTTTTTTTATTGTACAGGCAGTTTACCATATTCAGTGCCATGAAGGCACTTGTTTAGTAATTTTTTTAGAAACTTATTAAAAGCAATATTGATTGGTCATAAGTTCCATATAGACTGTTAGGGCTGGATCTGGGGTGCAGAGGAAATACAAAGCTGAGCAGCTGCTTGTGATTAGGTCATGCTATACCATAACTGTAAGTTATATGGACTGCAATTTGAAGGATTTACTGATGTCATTTGTTTCATTTGATTTTTTAAATTTTTTTTTTAAAGTCTACCCTACTTCATTTTCCCTATAGCACATGTCAGTAATTCAATTTTTTTAATATGGACCTCTCATGGAATGAAGCAGGAAAAGCCATTACATTCTTCTTAAAAACTCGCTAGGTTATTTTGTGTGTTTCCAAAGTGTGAATCAGTTCCCCTGTGACACATCCAGTATTTTTAAATTGCTTTTGTGGGTGACTAGATTTGTTTGAATAGCCATGTGCTAAATGCAATTGCCATCAGGCTTTCTTAAGCATTACATTTCTGAATAATGACATTACAGAAGCTTTTTCTTTACATATGCAAAGCACTGAAATAACTGTTTAATTATTAAATACTTTTAAATGTTTTCACATGGTTCTTTTTCTGATACCTCGCTGAAATTCAGCGTTTTTTTTCCTCACAAATTAGAAGATTGTGTAGACCTGTGAAGAAAAGCCAGCAAAAAAATCAGCATTTGCTCTCAGTAGAGCTCTAATTGGTCTCAGGGATGTTTTTTGTCTAGTAGAAATCAGGCTGTTAGTATGAAAAGAATGGAAGGGTAATGGCTGACTCAAAATCCTGGATACCACAATGTTATTGACAGCCTCTGAAAGATCTCATTGTGAGGTTCCCAGAAGCACAAATGGTTTTAAAACATACATTCATGTGACCATGATTAATTTCCTGCAGCTTCTCACGAAGTCCAGGAGTGCAGCAGTGCAACCACAGGCACAGCAGTGCAGGTGCTGCTGTGTGAGCCTTTTGGTGTGGGAGGTGATTGATTGCATCTCTGTGCCTTTGACCGTGGTGTGTGTGCAAAGTTGTACTGATACAAGGGATGGTTGAATCAGGTGTAACACATCCTACTCCATTCTGGGTTGGTATTCATGGTAAAAAAGATAATTTTTTATTCTACCTTTGCATATTTTACTGCTTAGCTTTTAGGCTGTAGTTTTTGAGTGCTTTTTGCCATTTTAATCCTCCTATTAAGAAAACATGGAAAATATGTCCAAATTTTATTTTATTTTTCTTGATTTTGGTTTACAATAACACTCTTTACATCAAATTAAACAGTTCAGATCTTAATAATCTACTGTCATTGCCTAGTCTTCCAATGTATTGAACTTGAAAGCTGTTTATATTTTTTTGAATGTTAATTTATTCAGCTCTAATTCTTGTTGTTCTATTCTAAATTGCCTTTTCTTTAGAAATGACTTTTGCATAATGAGATGACTCCAAATTAATCTTGTATTCCAGCTGCAAAAATATTGGATTAGAGGTGGCCAGTTTACATTAAATTTTCACATGCAATGTGAATTTGTCAGTCTCTTATGCTTTCACTTTGAAATTATTATCTTTAGTGTTTGCCAGTTCTGAAGGCTTTTAAGTATTTTTCTGTAACCCAAGTTCTTGTGAAGAGTTTTGAGTTAATATAATTGGTACTCCTGAATAGCATAGCTTGTAGGACTTCAATGGATAAGCTATTCTTTGGAAACAAATATATTTTTGTTCAGCCTGGTTTTATTAAAGGAATGTATTGTTTGACTTGGAAATTACTCTGACAATTGGAAATTAGAAACATAAAGAAAATAAGACTCATGATAAGTAATATGGTTGTTAGCAACTGCCTTGCATTATAATGCCATTCATACATTTGTGTAAAAAATCTGTGGGCATCATGGATTGAATTAGTCAGCATTGTGGCTTCCAAGTAGTCTTACTTTCAGAGTCCTCTGAAATGTTATTGTTGCAATATTGCAAGAATTTTGGTAAAACTTCAATGTCAGATCTCATCTTGGATGTTGCATCTTTGCCACAGAAGTCCAATTGCTATATTTAATTAATTTTTAAATTTTTATTTCTTCTGGGAATGGAATGGATAATTTTAAAAATCAAATATTATTTCAGTAGACAATCATGGCCCAACAGCTGCCTGCTATGCAGTTTCTGGCATAAAGATAAATGCTGAAATGAGCCATTAAAATAGGGAATAAACTTACAGGTATATACATGTCCTGGAAGACAAGCTCCAAAATGGAAGGCAGTTTCATAGATCCAGCCTTGTTTTCTATCCTTATCTGTATTTTTCTATTTCACCTTTTCACTTTGTTTCCAGAAGAATGGTCTGATTATGATTGCCTCTCAGAAACCTTTAAGTGGAAAATGCTTAAAATGTTTTTTACATTTAAGAAAAAAAACCTGCAGACTCGCTTGCATTCTTCTAATGGACAAAGTACTACTAATTAAAGATAATTTCCTTAATCCTCTTGGAAAAAAAATATCTAAAAACCCACTTCTCCATTTTCACAAAAGTGATTGAATTTCTTTAGAGCCAACCATTCTCCTATTCAGTTGCAAGTGAGAATTTAACAGAATAGGTGCTAGACAGACAAATCAATATAGCCAAAGTAAGGCCAAGATAATATTGCTGTGATTTTATTGGTTATGATATTCTCAGCTTTTGTACAAGAGGTGATCAAATCTTTGTGTTAGATATAAAATTTATGGATAATAAAATAGAATACTTCTGATAAAACTACTGGTGAAATTTCGACATTTTCTTCCTATTACTGACTGTTAGTTGGGTACCTATGTCTGCTGTTGATAAAGTTTGCAGGTAAATCTGAAATGGTGGTAGGGCAATATCTTCACGGCAGTTTTCTTTTCTCTTCCCCAGTGTGATGAGTAGCAGACATTCAATGTTCATCTTTGGCACAGTGGGCCTGGCATTATCAAATGCCTGGTTCTTTCCTTGTGCCTTTGGAAAAATCATGATGCTGATGCTAGTTCAGAGCTAGGTCTTCATATCTTACTGTCAAGACTGTGCCTGTGACAAACTCCATGACTTTGACTATTTCTTAGTAAGAATTCATGTCATTCAGTCTTCCAAAGAGATTTTTCAATGTGCCTCCCTGCATTTTGATTGTTATGCAGTTTGTTGACAGTCAAAATATACCTTGTGTCCATCAAGCTGCTCTTTTTCAGTAAACATACAAGGCAGAATCTTAAAAATTATAAAATTATGACTTTTGAAGTGCTTTGCAATTCACTACTATCCCTCTTGGTTTTTTTTCTTGACCAAGTAGTTCAAAGTTCAAGAAATGGTAATGCATAAAAGATAAAGAAGGACAACAAATAAACATGGAAGGGAAATAATTGCATGTTGCCATCATAGCCACTCAGTTAAATTGATCTTCAGCACTGAAATGTAGCTGTCAGAGATGTAAGATAGTATGATTTTTTTAAATTTACTTTTAATGAATCTGATGTTCCAGTCAAACAGGTCAGTCTTCTATGGGAAAAGAGAGGGCATAAATACCACATATAAGAAATTAAATTACTTAAAATTAAATACAGCCTTCCTATGTGAAGGAATAATGCTGCTTATGGAGTTGTCACATTTATGGACGCATAAAATATTTACTTATCACTGCTTCTTGGAGAGTGTGCTGTGCATAATGTTACATGAGTTGTTCTGTCAGAGAAGTATGAGCTTATGACAGTGTCTTGTCAGACAGTCTCTGCTCCTGTTCAGTGTTAATCATCTGCATTTCAGCATAAAGAATACATAAATCTTCAGAAGAAGAAATTGAAGGTTTGTTCATGCCTTAACAAGATTTATTTATTCTTTTATGAGTGGCTAAACTGATTATTGATAAATAGAAACTGTAGTGAAAATATTGGGGGGAAAGGATTGTAGTTTCTTGGAATAATATGCTGTGGTTCTCAAGAGGAACAATTACTTGATTTCTTTACGTGATTTCTGAGTTTTCAGAATCCCCAAATAATGTTGAGTTAGCTTGGATGTCTTTGAACATTTACCTGTTCTAGCTGGTAAATTATTCTGTCTGATAGTATTAAAGCAGTGTGGGATAAAGCGATTTGCAGGTTGATGGTCTTCAGTGTAGTTGAAGACAAGATTAAGGAGAATATTCAAAAATCTCCCTCTACATATCATCTGTCATCGTCTAGAAAAGGATAAAATTTGTAGGGAAAATGGGTGGATATGAAGACATTTAACAGTAGGTAAGTTTGTAGAGGGCAGTGTGACATACATCTAAGCTGCTCTTAGAGGTTACCTACTTTCAGCATGAGGAAGAAGGATTTGAAAATCTAGAAGACATTTTTTACCAAATAAGTGGTTGCTCAAAGTACACAGTGCTCTCTCATCTTCCTTTCTTTCTTTCTTTACAAAAAGGCTCCATTTTATTAAAACCTACCAGTCTGTAATTTCTCTTTACCTTTCAGTCTGCTCAAGGTGGTGGACATCGAACACTGCTCTACGGGCATGCAATCTTGCTGCGCCATTCCTACAGCGGCATGGTATGTAACCATGGCACGTGAGCTGGAACCAGCAGAAATCTGTTTTTTTGTATGAAAACTATGTTTGGAAGTGCCTGGAATATTGCCATTTACTGATATCTGGAGAATTACTCACATCAGGGGCATTTTACTGTGGTTCCTAGAAACCTTTGTCAAGGGTAGGTGCTTGGAAATACAAAACCAAGATAATCGTATCTGGGTAAGTGCTAAAACTAAGTCTGTCTCCACTAGTGCTGAATTCCCTGTTTGCCAGTCTGAGTTGGTGAATTTTCATTTCTTTCCCCTTGGATTTTCCATATTGCTTAAGCTGTGACTGAATCTGCAGCTGGTACCTTGCTGTCAACTTGACCGTACATTGGAGACTGGGTGGGAAAGGAGATTCCTTCTTACACTTTCCATCTTATTTTAGACAGAAGAGTTAGTTAGAAATTCCCTGATGAATTATACAGGTTCTGAATGCCTTACCTACAAGTGAGGCTTCATGGAGATGAAATCTGATGCAACCAGCTCCTTTATTTCCACTCTTAGTATTCCTGTCTCAGTAAAAAGATAACCTGGGTAGGCTGAGAGGTTATTTTTAGATCATATATTTTTGTTAAGACTCCCTGAGTGCATTTCAGCTTATCAGGCACACATGCTCTTGGTAATAACTAATCGGGACAACCTAAGAATATTTAATCCTGTGTTGGTAGGTTGATGGTTTTTTATATTATTAGAAGTGAGCAGAACAAGCAATATTTGTTTTTTTTTCTTTTGGTAGTACCTATGCTGTCTCTCTACATCTCGATCGTCAATGGATAAGCTGGCATTTGATGTAGGATTGCAAGAGGACACAACAGGTAACCACTAGTTTAAAAGACTATGTAATAAAGAATACTGTCAGCCTAAAAAAAAGTGTAAGAATTGCTTTGTTAGATTGTTTGCTTGTTTTGTAAAGCTTTGCTTTAGATAGGAGTAGTAAGAGTAATAGCTGCAACAATTGAACTGTTCAAAGATTGGAATTCTTTTCTGAATAACATGGTTTTAGTTAAAGAAGCCCATCTGAAAGCAAGATTTATCATGGAAGCAGAATTTGTGACTTTAATACTTACAGATGTGCTGGGGGATTAGAGGCACTAACAGTCAGTAAAAGTGGAAGATCATATTTGAATTTGGATTTATGTGATCTTTCAAATATTATTTTAAGTGGCATGTAAATGCTTATTTTCATTGCCCTTAGTTATGGGTTGCTATATTTATTTGTCCAAATTCTCAGCAGAATATTCTTCACTGTCTTTTCCAGAATCTGTAATGAGGGTGACAGGGAATAGCTTTAGCAAAAGCAGCCTTGACCAGTTTGCCTAGAGAATACAGAGAACCATATTCTTATTCAACTCTGGAATCACTATTCCAGAGGTCTTAGTCTTTGCTTATGTATTATTTAGAGCTGAGTTTCTGACAAGAGGATGCAGGAGTGATACTAGTTATGGAAAACTCATGGACACTTGGTTTAGCCCAGTAAAAACTGGATCAGAACTTTTAAGACTGAAACAAGTGTGGCAGTAACATCAGTAACATTGGGTCTTTTCTTTCTTGTTTCGTTCTTTGCTGTTACTCAATATTGATTTTAGGTGAGGCTTGCTGGTGGACCATACATCCTGCTTCCAAACAACGATCAGAAGGAGAAAAAGTGCGTGTTGGAGATGATCTGATTTTAGTCAGTGTCTCTTCAGAAAGATATTTGGTAAGTTGCATAAAATTATCTGTACAGTGGTTCTTCTACAGAAAAAAAAAGAATCAATGAAAATTTTACAGTAAACTGTGGGTTTAAAAGGTCCATATTTTATTGAGATGATATAGTGTAATATATAGAGCTACTGACACATCATAATTAAATATAGTTAAAATACTCAATGATTAAATATAATTGAAATATTTTACAAGCTCTTGTGCTAACTGCTTCTTATCACTGGTTTACACAACTTTATTCTTCATGAAAGGATCTCTCTGTAATGAAGGAGGTCAACACTTTAAGACGAATTTCCTTTTTTTGTTCTTGATGTTTCAAACACCTGAACTACTCTTTATGGCAAAAAGAAAATAAGAAAATAATTTTGCTAAGAGCTTCTGAAAAATCAGCCCCAGTGATTTGGCCCGTCAACTCTAAAAACCAGTTCTTTAAAGAGGAAGTGTTACGAGTTTTCAAAAACCTCTCTCAGATCTAGGAGGGCATTGAAGATGGTGAAGGGCCTGGAGGGGAAGGCATTTGAGGAGCAGCTGAGGTCACTTGATCTGTTCAGCCTGGAGGAAACTGTGGGGAGACCTCACTGCAGTCACAACTTACTTGTGAGGGGAAGCAGAGGGGCAGGCACTGCTCTCTTCTCTGTGGTGACAGTGACAGGACCTGAGGGAATGGCCTGAAGCTGTGTCAGGGAAGGTTCAGGCTGGGTGTTAGAAAACAATTCTTTATCCAGAGGGTGGCTGGACACTGGAACAGGGTCCCCAGAGAAATGGTCACAGCACCAAGCCTGACAGAGTTTGGACAATACTCTTGGGCACAGTGTGTAATTCTTGGGGAAGGTGCTGTGCAGGGCAGGAAGTCAGACTTAATGATCCTTGTGGGCCCCTTCCAGTTCTGAGTTTTCTATGATTCTATGAGATATGCAAACATCATTAAACTTTATTCTCTATTATTCACTTTTTATTTTTATGAGTCTTTTTTCCGTGTTTTTTAAAGTATTTAAGAAAAAAGTGAACAGTTTATTAAGACGTCAATTATAAAATTGAAAATATCCTCCCTTCTATTTGAAACACATAGGAAAATGAATTTTTATAATTGTTAGAATATAATTGTAACTTCTAATTAGAAGCTCAATAGCTCACTTAATGAGTTTTGTAATTAGATATTCTGAAAAATTTCTGATCATCTTTGCATTTTAAAATTATTTTAAGTAATTTTATAAGAATTGTATCTACACATAGTGAAAAAACAACTTGTTGTTCACTGAATTTATGAGAAATCTAATTAATGGAGAGGTTTAATTTAAAGACATTGGATTTCTTTGAATTGCCGAGTTGAGTTGCTGAAGTTGAATTTTGGTACAGATTGTGTATCTGTGTAGGCACGTCCTGGCCTCTAATTAGTAACAATCAGCTTAGCCTATTATTTAGAATTTGTGTCTCAGCTGTTGATTTTCAAGGCTGTCACATGTACTTTTATACAGTAAGAGGCAAAATTCTGTCTGCAGAGACTGATTTTCCTGAAGATGTGGTGTTAATGCATGTACTGCGTGTTCCATGCAAAATATCAATATACTAAAAATAAATAATATTTTCATTGCAGAGAGAAATAACATTGTATTGCAGTCTTAAATTGTTTTAGAGCTAGATTGTAATGAACAGTTATTAAGCCTATTGCAGTTATACAGCTCTGGTTTGACAGTAAGATGGAACAAGTATTCAGCCAATTAATTTTGCTCTAACATGCACTCACATTTTTATGAACAGATGTTTTTCAAGACTAGAGCTGGTAAACTATTTAGCTCCACAATCATAATTTTTTTTTTGGTTTTGCTGCCTATTCAATAATTATATTAGCACTGTCAATAAAGCAATGAAGCTTTTATGAAAACTGAAACAGTTGATAAAGAATAATCAATGAGTTACCAATAAGTGAATATTTTTCATGAAAGCTGTCCCTGTCTTAAACTATTTGTCCTAATCCATTTGGATGTTTACAAAAAAAAATTTAAGGGATATAAATTTTAAACTATTTACATTTCATTGTTTACATGTTGAGTGCAGTGTCATATTGCAGCTGCTATTTTGTACAACTCTTAAAAGAATGTGGCAACAGATGCCTTTTACAAAAGTTAGGACTGTGGAGAGATGAAGTTATTTTTGTGAATCTGCTCTGATAACGAGACCAAATAATTTCTATTGAATCTAGTTGAGGAATGCTTTTTTAAGGGAGTGGAATTCTTCATATGGATTTCTTGACAGAAAGTAATGTTCATCGGGGTGCTGAGGGTTTGGTTTATGTATGTTGTATACTCTACACTTAAAATCTTAGAGCATTTGATGGAGAACATAAATTTTCCTATGTAAATATGCTGTTAAGAGTAGGACTGGGATGTCACCTTGGTATATTGCAGTATTGCTCTATGTTTTCAAGCAATTTGCTGATTCTTTCTGAATGAAGAAAAATAGGCTAACCATCCTGGGGCAAAGATGTGCATGTAAAAATAACAGATGAATAGAGTTCATTCATAGGGCATGGCTTTTTCAGAATGTAGTCAGGTCTTAGTTGAATTTGTATTATGCAAGAGGAGAGAAGAACTATGCCAGCTTCTTAAGTTGGTCTTCCAATCATCCAGCTTTTGGTTAATTAATTTAACATTGACACTTTTTGATCTCAGTGGAATCAGTAGATTTTTGTTTAGACCTCATTTGGTTGGCAACACTCTTAAGTATTAGGAATATGTGAGGACTTTGATGTAGTTACCCCTTCTCCTCATTCCACAAAATAAAGTATTTTGGGACAACTGGCTCTATTTTTTCCCCAAAGAGTTATGTTTTTACTTACTTTGAACAAGTACTAAAGTGATAGGAAGATCAGTGTTAAAATTATAAGATAAAGGTCCAGAGAGGTGGATTTTTACTTTTGACTCACAATAATGTCCCAGGTCAAGTCATTCACTTGCTCTGATTCTCATTATCTCCCTGGACAATGGGATTTTGGATCCTTATTATCCCGTGAAGCATTTCTGAGGAAAAGCACTTACATAAGTGCTTGTGGCATTACATAACGTGTGAGCTGTGCTACTGCCAAATATTCCAGAGAGGGAACTTGGCTCTGCTGAACCTTGTTAGCATAGAGCAGAAAGATGTTCTGCTATAAATATTGCCACCATTTAAGTTCAAGCCAGAGTTGTTATTTCCTTTCTTGAGGCAGTACAGCCTGATAAAGAAGAGATGAAATATTTCCAGCATGTTTTCCCAACTTGTACATAGTAGTACTTACTCAGCACTGAGATTTGCCTATGCCTCCTGTAGACTACTAATATCCTGACTGCTTTCTATGTAGCTAATTTTCAATAATTTAGGAGCTCAGTTAATTGCAATTTCTTACAAATTCATGAAGTCTCTAAAAGGCTTTAAAACATAATTCAAGAAAAAATCCTTAGGCATGAAGTTGAAATACATAATGCATAAATTACAGAATGCATAAATTAAGAAAAAACAAACTGTTACCCATAAGGTCAGTTTTATTCTGGATAAGGAGACAGACAACAGGTAAACCTCCATCAGTCTGAATCTTGAGGACACAGATTTTGGAATAATATATATACAACAGTTGTGTGTATATATATATATATATATATATATATATATATATACACACACATCCTAGGTCTAATTGTAACCCTAACCAAGGCAGAGCAGTTTAAGCAGAATGGGGTTGAAGCAGATGCCAAGAAGAAAGGTGTGGAGGGAGCCATGTCGTGTCAGTCCTGTATTCCACTTGGCATGCCTTTTAAAGCTGTCATGGGATCTCTGTGCTTTGTGCTTTTCTGAACCCCAGCACTAGGCCTAACCCTAACCCTAGTCAGAGTATTAAAATCTCACAGGGGTAGCTGTGGTGCAGGATAAAAAGTTGTAGTGGGAGTCATGTTTTCACACACCTGTGCTCCCTTTGGCATTCCATTTTTTGCTGCAGAGTAATTGGACCTGTGTGCTTTGTGGTTTTCTGAAAGCTATGTAACCCTAGGTGTAACCCTAACCCTAGACATGGGGTTAAAGTTTCATATGGGTAGTGGTGGTACCACGCAAAAGGTTGTTTAGGAAGTCATGTTGTTGCACTCCTGTGGTCCCCTTGGCATTCTTTTTTGGCTGCAGAGTCATGGAATCTCTGTGCTTTGTGGTTTTCTGAACCCTAACCCTAGTCAGAGGATTAAAATTCCATGAGGGTAGCTGTGTTGTTGTATAGGGAGACACGTTGTGGCACTCCTGTGTTCAACTTTGCATTATTTTTTGTGCTGCAGAGCCTTTGGACCTCTGGGCTTTCTCTTTTCTTGAGCCCTGTGGTTTATATAGAGTCACTGAGTTATTGTCTCTGTGCCTGCAAAACTGATCTGCAGGTGCAGTATGCAGACCTGTGTACAAGCCTTGACAGTTTTTGGATTGAAATTAGTATTTTTTTTTTTTTCTGAAAACTAACTAGAAATTATTTGAGAGCTGATGGAAGAATCCTTATTCAAAAATATTATCATCGAGATTAGATTGAACTGTTTTAGAGGTGCACCTCATATATGCCATTACTCCTGGAAAGGGGAACAGTTTCCTTGGGATTGTGAAGGCACTGCCTCTGTATCCTTTTGCATCAAATACATTGTTTATTTGCTGCTTCGAGTTTTATTTCTCTTTTTATCATATGCTTGGAACAGCTCCACAATGTCTGTACCACCTCTTGGTGCAGTAGTATCAGGGAACACAGGAGTGTGTGAGCTTTATTTTTTGTACGTAAAAAAAATTATTCTCCCCTTTCACATTTTTTCTAAAAGTATGAAACTCAGTATTCGACTTTACTTTCTTCTGTGTAATTCACAATCCCATTGTTTCTCTTTGTTGAATAATTATAAAAAAGGTTTTTGTAAAAATAATTTAAATCTGCATAAGTAAACCTGAAGTTAGTGGAACCAAGGTAGTGTTGAGCTGCTCTGTTACACTGATAATAATGCAGTTCCCATGGAGTCTTTGTACAGTGATTTGAAATGTTATCGTGGAGGCTGGTAGGACTTTCCAATAATTAAGGTTGTCAAGCTGCTCTGCCTTATGTAGTCCTTCTTCCAAGTGCTTATAATCAAGTGCTTGTTATGTAAAACATCACTTACTAGAATTAGTAGCACCTATTTCTGTTTTTTTTTTTTTTCTTTTTGTTTGTGGTTTGTGCCTTTTTTTTGTTTTTTTTTTTTGTTTTTTTTTTTTTTAATCAGTGTGAAAATTTTTTTCATTTCATCTAGAAGAGATCAGATGCTATTGAGCTCAAAGACAGGGGTAAAAAAAGCCACGTAAATTATAAAATTGATGTAATATTCTTGTGTACTTCCTGGTAACTTATAAAAAACCCTCCAAGAACCGAACCAAACAAACAAAAAATCCCAAACCAACAAAAAAAAAACAAAAAACAAAAAAAAAAAGAAATCAACAACAAAAAAATAACAAAAACAAACAACAAACAAAAAAAAACCCAAGAAAATGAACAAAATGGCAGCAAGCCTCTCCCTGGTTCACCTTGGTAAAGAAACATTCTCCTGAAACAATGGAGCTTTATCATGACCAGGGAAGAGTGTTTAAATTTTCTTTGAGTAGGTGAAAGTCTGATGACTTGGTCTATTTTACATAAGCTAGCACCTCCTGTGTCTTAATGAACTGTTAAACCTCCCTCTACAGTGAATAATTAAATACATGCCAACCCTGGTGGGAGCAGATATTCCTTGAAATGGATTGCTCAAGGCAGGAATGAAGGCAGGCACTGTATTGACAGCTGAGAACTCAGTGCTGTTTGTGCTGCTGGTGATCTCCTGTCATTTAAAATAGGTGGAGGAAGAAGTTGTGACAAAGTAGAAGGCACAAAAGGCAGGTGATGTATCAGTGACAGGAGGGGGACTGAATTGGGAAGGAGGGAAACTGAGTGGGACTTGATGAGTGGCTGAAAAGATTGTCAACTGAAGGCAGGCAGGGGCTAACAAATGTCTGGAACAAGAAGCTGGTGACAGGGGAAGAGTAGGCACCTGCTGGTTCAAGTTGTGTTCAAAATTCAGGACAGAAAAACTGTGTGGGTTTGGCAGGGAGAACTGAGAGAAGAATCAGTGGAGTGAGACTAGAAATGAAGGATGGCAAGAGGGAGCTTTCTGGGGAGAACCAAACTGCTGGACAAATATCCAGAAAGAGGCCAAGAAATGAAAAAAGTAGTCAGGGTTAGGAGTTGTGAGATTCTGGAAAAAGTCTAATGCTGGCTGATGTGGTGAGGAAGAGTTTGAGCAAGAAAAAAATCTAGAAGACCCTGCTTAGGCTTTGTAGAAGAAAAGGAGAACCTTTTGAAGCAGGAAGAAGTCCTGATTCTGGGTGATAATGTGGGCTGTAAGCTGGTTTGGCTAGATGAGAGACATGGAATCATAGATTCTGTGTTTGGGTTGGAAAGAGCCTGTAAAATCATCTGGTTCCAACCTCCCTGCCACGGACAGGCTCACCTTCCACTAGAGCAGATTGCTCAGGGCCCCATTCAACCTGGCCTTGAACACTTCCAGGGATGGAAGCCCCAGTCTGTCAGCACCAGTGCTGCACCACCCTCACAGGGAAGAACTTCTAGTGAGACTGGGGTAGAGGTTTGGAAAGGAAAAGAGTGGTAGAGCCTGGAGCAATTAGGCTAGATGATGACTATGACCAGCAATTATCCAGGAAGCCCATGGTATTAAGGCATGTGTGGTATGCTGACAGCCAGTTCCTGTCATGATTTTTATAATCATATGAAAAGGAGATGTCTGAAAAATGAAACACATGAACCATAGGTAGAGAACTGTAATCATGGAATTTTTACACTTTTTAAACTCTTTTTTTTTTTTTTTTTAATTTAGGAAAATTACATATAAATGACAACTTTTCTTTTTTTTTTTTTTTTTTTTTTTTTTTTAATTTAAAACAATTGCTGGCATTTGAAAATGCAGAAATTATGGTACTGGTATATTTTTATGAAATCTCCTAAGTGTTCAGTCAGACTGGCTTTTTATGGAATGCTGTTTCAGTGATGACAGAAGTTCAGTGGATGTGGCAAGGCTGTGTAGCAGGGAAGCTGTGGTATGAAGCAACTTTGAAGATGAAATTTCAGGTTGGGAATTGCATTTGGAGGATTGGTGCAATTATTTTCCTGGAGAATTAGATTCTGTGCCAGACTCTGCTTGGAATTTGCTGAGTATATGATCTTGTTTACTAGGCTTGCTCTCAAGAGGTCACAACCCATCCTTTACTGGGAATATGCCTTACTGGAGTTGTGTCTCTTGCATCTCCTACTTTTATTAGGGGTTGAAACCTCAGAGTTGCTCAGTCTTGATACCTGCAGCTGAGGTGCATGTAAGATGTGGCTTGACCAATAAACTACATATTATGCAGTCACCTCAACCTGGGCATCTTAGATTAATGAAAAATTTTTAGTTTAATCTCTGTACCTCCCTTCCCCAATGGAAAATGGGCTATCATACTACCTCTTTGGGGTTTTGAGAAAATTAATTCTTTATTTGCAAAATACTGTAATTGGTGCAAGAAAAAAGCCCATGAGGAAATTAATAATTCTCTTTTCAAAGCTTTGAAGAATTGATTATATTGAATAAAGCATGAGGCTGCAGACTGAAGATTGAGGGGAAAATAAAGCACTGAGCAGCTGTTGACAAAGTGAGCTCCATTATCCTGTATATACAATGAGGCAGCACATGTGAAAAAAATAGTATCATGCCTTTGAAGGCTATAGTGTGATGTGTTCACTGGAAGCCATTCTTTTTCCAGAGGGTACTTAGTTTGACATTTCCTAACTTTTGATGCTTGCCTCTGTAAAATTAATACTTTGTTAATGAAAGCTCTTGTGACTAATCATGCAAAATGATTGTCGTTTGGAAACCTAGTAGCTGATGTGTTTCAGGCTTTTTATGGTACAGTGCAGAAAGAAATCTATTATGAAAAGGGGGGATGCAAACTATCCCCTTCTATTCTCCATGGATCCTTTATATCTTCACTGCTATGCATCTGCAATTACCCATGCTCAGCTATGCAGTAGCAGAGTAGATGGTTTTCATTGCAATGTTAAATTTCTGAGTATCTGTGGGTTTTAGCTTCTACTCTCCCTTTACTGATGGTAAATTTATGCTGAGTGTAGGAGTTGGAATCACTTAGGACATTGCTGCAATCTTCTGTCTTTATCAATGAAAAAATTCCCTTTGATTTTGGGTTTGCAGGCTAGCTTTTAAGCACTCTGGAGAAAAGCAAAGAAACCAGGATTTTTTTAGATTTTTTTTAGCAGTGTCAGTTTACCTATTTTTACTCAAACTTTTTCAAAGCATTCATAGGTGTTTCAATGAATATAAATATATTGCCACTAAGAAACAAGCAAACCCTTAATTCTATAAAAATGTCACACAAATGCAGTTATTACTTTTAGTTCTGTCCAATATCTCCCTTTCTTGAGAATGAATATTTATATTCGTTTTGACTGTTTCAATATAATTCTCTGTAAAAGAATAATTTTTAAATTACTCAGGTAATGAATTTTAATAGAAATGACAAGTCCTAAGTCGGAAGTTAACAAGTGGTTTTGTTTCTAGAGACTGCGTATTTAGTTTAACCTTTGAATTTTTACTGAAGTTTGCTAATTCATCAGGATTTTTAGGCAGAATGTTTTTTCAATTCTCTAGTTAAAAATAAAAGGAAAAAGAAATGAAAAGGACTATAGTTTGTTTTCTTTTTAAATTTTTTTTTTGCTTTCTTTAGCTATAGATACAAGTATGTTTTTGTATCTCTGTTGTGGAATTGGTATCTGTTCATGACTTGGGGCATCTCAGAGATTCTTGGGTAATTTGAGGATAGATGCCTAAATTATTTGAAACTGCTTTTCTTTTGGGATCAATGTAGTAATTTTAAGTCAGGAATCAAGGGCTGTCAGAGTCTCTGTGTGCAGGAAAGGAAATAGCTTCCATTTATCTCTGTACCAGCTGGTACTAAGAAATCTGAAGGAGTGTGGTTGATGCTGTGGTTGTGCAGTACTTAAGCATTCTGTGAAGTTCAATGCTTTATACATAGTTTTCAAAATCTACCAGTAAATAGTGTTTTTTTCTGTTAGCTATTCTTGCTATTTCAAATGGCCTGAGATTGAAGGCAGAGTTATCAAACTGCTGATAAAAATGGATATTGCTAGGTAAACTGTCAATATTGGCACACCTTAGCCAAGAAGAAGCCTGAAGCAAAAGTTTTCCTTTCTTTATATTTTTGACTTTTCATGCATGAGAGAAACTTCCATGCAGACTGTAAAATTTAAAAGCTCTGGTTATTCAGAGCTCTTGTAAATGCTGCTATGCTGCAGCAATCACTGCTAAAGGGTTCTTGTGGAAATTACCTTCTGATTCCCAAGCTCTTCAGTGAGCTTAAATACACTGTGTTCTTTTTGAAGACCTAGGAACAGCTATGATTATGCTAGTTTGCTGCAGAGCAGTATAGAGTTTACAATATGTCATTAAGTTCAGCTGGGAAACCTGCAGAGATGAGGAATTCTCAGAGATGAGTCTTGGAGTTTATCCTTAGTTTATCCTGTGGACTGTAGTGTTAACCCATATTCATAAAATACCACGATTTCAATCTGAAAAGTGATAAAAACCCTATTGCAGGTTAAATGCTGGTTTAGGAGATTATCAGTCTATCAGTAGGGAAGACAAATCTAACTCTTTGCTTGAATCTGGGCTGGTGAAGAAAATACATAATTTGGTTGAGACAACCTGCTTGTAGTGGGGAAACCCATATGAAGATTAGGATAGACAGCAGGATTTCTGAGCCCAACATGTTTCTGCTTTCCAAGTGTTACTACATACCCAAAAGATGTGCTATACTTGTGGTCCTCATCAATGATGGCAACCTTCCACTTCTGCCAGATGCACTGATATGCCAGGTAGCAAATATCTGTGTAGCCCATAGGGAGACTCAGCACCAGTGTGAGTGTCGTGTCCAGGTCCTGGACATTGTGTTATATAGCTTTATTGTGCTGAAAGTACAAAACCAAGGACGTAAACTCCAGTAAGTTACAGACAGAGAGCAGATTGCTTTAAAACAACATTGAGATTGTTCAAGTATAGCACTAAAACTGTAGGCAATGCCAGGATAAATACTGGCATCTCTAGTATTTTGGGATTTTTTCTATACATTTGACATAATTGAGTTGTTGAATATCCCTTAACAGGGTATTTTCTCTACATGGTCCAAGCTTCCTTTTACCATTTTCTGTGAATAGTTCCAGGGAGTGAACACCATAATTTATAGAACTGTAAATAGTAGGACCCCTGCTGTCAACTGTAAATTTAAGGAAGCTGCAAGGAATTTAGGAAAGTAAGGAAGAGAAGGGAATTGCACAATATACCCTGCTTTGGAAGTCATATATTGTATTTTTTAAAGTTATAATTCCCTGGTGACTCACCTTGAGACATCTGGATTAGAGTCGGAGCTGCAATTGGAATCCAATGAATGAATAAAAATTACAAGTACCCTGAAGAAAGATGTCAGCCATGTATTTTTGTTCAGTGTCCTGTCTATAAAAATGTAACACTAATTCAATAGATACTACTGTACATGAAAATAAATTAATTAACAGGTACAAAACACAGTTAGAAGAAGTGCTCTGTTGATGGCAGATCTAGACAATAGAGTTTTCCTCCTCCTCTTTTGTCTATCCTGAATGACGTGTTTTCCTTGAAAAGTAATATTCCTGCTTTGGTTGAATCCTTGTTGTCACTAACTGGGTCTATGTGGTGATCTCAGAGGAACTCTAAGAAAATTAAGGCCCACAGGGCAAAAATAGAACTGAAGCTGTACTGCAGATCCTAATCTTCCATCATGGTTTGCCATTGACAAAGTTATATAACTGCCGTAAGTGCAGAATAAAAGCTAAAAACTTCATTAATGTTCTCCATGACGTGCTGAGTGGTACTAGTGCAGTGTAAATATGGCTTTTGTGAGAACTCTTACTTTGTAGGCCATTAGCTGTTATGGGAGCCTTATAATCAAGCTGATGTGCTATTTCTTTTACTTCTGTACAGCTAGAACATGTGCAGTCAGGAAGACAGAACTCTGCACATGTCATGAGAATCTACTCTTTTCTGACTTACACTGGCATTTTGGTCTTTTGTGTCATTAATTAGTTTACCCAGAAAGCTTTGAGATAAGAATTTGAGACAATGTCACTGAACTAACAGGAATTCATACTCACAGAATTGTGAGAAAACACAGGACCTGTTGCACTTATGGCAAAAATCTGCAATGTTGGCAGAAGGTAGGGAGTAACACAGCCAAAGAGCATCCATTGAATGCACAGGTAGGAAGGGAGCCTTTCGAGGAAGGATTGTTTTTGATTTGCTCAGATTTTGAGAACTTTGTTCAAGAATATATTTTGTGAACTGTCTTAAGTGACTTATGAAGTCAGTAGTTTGTTTATGTAACTTCTTTGACCTAGTGGGAGTTTTAGGAAGCCAGTGGCCTGCAGGAAATATTCAAGTGGTGAGTTACACTGGAAATACAGATTAGGATGGTATCCCAATATTCAAACTTCATGGAAATTCTCATTGTATGTAGAAGGAGGAACACAAGTGTAAGAATCTTACAGAATTTATCCATTAGTTCTTCAGTGTATTCACTAAGACTAAGAGGCCAAGCAGCTGACTCTGTTCTGTGCTGTTCCTATATGTTTTTTTGAGGCAAATATGCTTTACTATTCTAGCTTTATTTCAGTGTCCCTTGAGGAGTACCCAGGTCGAACTTTGTGTTTACTTACACAGTCAATGGGAACAATTAATGTTTGAAAGAAACAAGAGAATGTTTGGTACTATTATTGTGTGCTGTAATGAGATACTCAATTAACCACAAATAAAAGCCTCCCTCTTTCCTGGTTCTAGCATCTCTCTTATGGCAATGGTAGCTTACATGTTGATGCAGCCTTCCAGCAGACGCTCTGGAGTGTGGCACCAATCAGTTCAGGAAGTGAAGTTGCCCAAGGTAAGTTTGACTCAATTTAATTATTGAAAGATGATAGCAAAATAAATAGTTAAAAAAATAAAATTATTATGCTAAGTGTGAGAGTGGTTTTCTCATATGTAAACACTGAATACAATAAATAAATATACAACTGCTCTGACAACAGAGGGAAGGTTATACTGAAAGCAACACTGATAATTTTCTACATATTTTTGCTGAATACTGAGCAGCTCATTCAAATCTCATTTTACTGAAGATATGATAACATTTGTAATATGTTTTTGGAAATGGCTTTTGGTCCTGGTTTAAAATATTGTTGCAAATTATTCTGATGTATGCAGTCATGGTTACATGTTTCTGAGACTGAGTAAAAAATGGGCAAGAGGCAGCAGGAAGCAGGATGTGAAATCCTAAAACTTTCCCTAAGATGGGAAATGGTTTTATGTGTAACATATGGTTGGAAAGAAAAACAAGAGGAGGTTAAAGACAGAAAGAGTTCAGCTTTCAATAACTATTTATTTTATTTAGGAATTAGGAAGGAGTTTTAATGTAATTCTAACATTGAAAGAACAAGGATCCTGAATTTATACCATACTGGTTTCATGGAGAAGAACAGCATTTTTCTGAAAAGCCTGTCACAATGTAAAGCCTAATGTTTTCTACTTTCCTGCAGACTGGCTGTTTTGAGTGGGTGTTGTAATAGAATCTAAAGAAGGTTAAAGCTGCAGGTTGTTTCATTTTGTGTGATATTTTTTTTTTGTGCTATTTTTTAAAGAGATAATACACTGAAATTACACATCAATTCTTTTTATCTGGCATATTTTAAAACTTAGTAATGGAATGTTCTTGCAACTTTACTAATTCAGATTTTAAGGAGACCGTTGCCAACATTGTTTTTTTATGTAGTCATTGTGCTTTTTTATATGAGAATAACTCAGGACACACAGATTCTCTAACATGGCTTATAGTACAAACCATTATTAAAAAATGCTACTGCATTACTTGGCAGTGTCCTAAACTTTATGGAGGAAACCTTACTGTTAATAGGAAGAGATCTTTTCCTTTTACTCCTTCTATTAATTCCATTCTCCTTGTCCTCCCACTTCTGGCAGCACTGGTGTGTCATTCTTGCTATAATCCCAGCATGGTTTATGTGCTGAGACCCAGATTTGTGCTATGCCACATCTCTGCCTGGTGAAACTCACTACTGAGACCTGCCTGTCTCTTTGAGAAGCAGAAATCCACAATGACATAGTGTCATATTGTGTACTCGTACTCCCAGGAAATAATGTGAAAATGATGTAATACAGTTTTTGCAGCTGTGCATTTATCTGTGCATGTGCCTGCTCTTGGTTGCTTTACTTTTCCCTTTTCACTTTCCTCAGATACAGACATTATCTTTGTTAAGCTAAACATGTTTTCTAGAGAAGTTCAGCTGGCTAGTGTCAGAAAGCATTAGAGCAAAGGCTTATTCTTGAAAAAGCAAGAATTACTGTCCTTGTAATCAAGGTAGTCCTGTCGTGAAGGAAGAGTGAATCTCACACTGTTTAAGGCCTTATCTCTGTCTTCAGTAAAACAGTAGCAAAACTACAGAAAATTACCCCCAAAAGGAAGAAGGTATCTGTAAAATGCTTTTTCATATTCATAAGTAAAATATTAATGTATAGGAATGGCTGCACTATAATACCCTCTCTTAATAAAAAATTCCCATTAAAAATAGATGAATAAATTAATCAGTTCAATGAAGTGAAAATAATGGATAATTAGTCTGTAAGATGAACTAGGATATTAGAGATGAAAGAAAATAATTCTCTACATACATTTCTCTAAAATTGGTTTGTGCAGAAGTCAATGTATTGTTTAAGTCAGCTTCAGAGTAAAATCAAGCAATTTTGCTAATTCTCTCCAATGAAGCAGATGGGGGTCACTTTAACAACAAAATCTAAATTTTAGAATTATATTGACACAGGTCCATGTGAAAAGTAATGTATGTAACAGCAGTTAACTGGGCATACCCTGCTGTGTCAAAATCAAGAATTTAAAAAATCAATGCTAAAAGTTGCCGCATAAATTCCAATTTTATACTTATCTCAAAGTTTTAAAAATAAAACCTGAAATATTACCTGATATATTCAGGAAAAAGATTTCATGTAGTTTCAAAATAAATTTGTGAAAAGTGTGAGTGAAGGGCCTTCAACACCATTTCCCTGTACTGATTTGTCTTACTTCACAGCATTACTTATTAGTATGGACATTGCTTCAAAATATAATTCCAAGTATAAGTTTTTAAAAGTCTTGCTATAGCACTAAAGCCAAGCATTTATGTTACAGCATCCCACTCAAATGTGGAATTTGATATTAATTGTTTTCAGCAAGAAGGGAAGGCGAGTTTAGGAAACAAAGAAATATTTACATTTAGCTTGTCAGACTGACAAAATACCATTGAATTTTGCTTGAAACCTACTAAGTTTTAGTATTCTGTTGCTGATTATAATACAATATTTGTAGGATAATATAAAATTCTATTTCTTTTTAATGTCACATCTCTAATGCAAAAAGGCTGATGAAAAAAGATCTATTTTGTTAACATTTTTACTATTTAAATTATGGCTTTATTTTTGACTTCCGGCTGATAAGTCCTGCACCTTCAAATATTGTGATGCTGCCTGTATAGTCTGTTTCTTAGTTTGTGAGCACACACACACACATCTGCTCACTGTAAAGCCAAGTGTTTGGCTGTGAACCTGCACATGCAGTGGAGGTATTTGCAATATAGGAGTTTCTCTTTGGAGTCCAAATAAATCGTGATTATTGGTTTTGAGTTTTCTGTCAAGTAGGGCTTGGAATGGATCTTCTCAGAAATTTTTCTCACAGAGAACTGCCAAATACTCCAAAAAGTGCTTTAAAAATAATGAACTAACTAAATCAGTCTTGTTTTTGTATGTTAACTGGAATTCTTATCTTAAATAAAATGAAATGTAAATAGACTAGGTAAGATGGAAGATTTTCCCACTTTTTCTGTTGTAATCTGGGAGATCTTTTTTTGGTTGGCTCAGTCTTTTTCTGAGTTGTGGTAACTTTGTGGGATCCCCTGCTTGTGACTTCTCTTTATCCCAATCCATCCTTCCCTAGGTGCTAACTTGGAGCTTTTCTCACTTTGCAACGTTCAACTGGCTCCCCAGGGAATGAGAGATCTTCCTCTTCTTCAGACTCCTTTTTAAATAGTATAAAATGTCAAACAGAAAAGAACTTGAAATCAACCTGATAGTGTCTGTTACAGTTTGAACCACCGTTTTACATGTTGCTGTGTTTAGAGAGATGAATTTGATTTTCTCCTTTTATTCAAGGATACCTGATAGGAGGGGATGTTCTGAGGTTATTGCATGGTCACATGGATGAATGTTTGACAGTCCCTTCGGGTGAGCATGGAGAAGAACAAAGAAGGTAGGTTTCCATCTTGTCACAAAATAATAGTAATGAATGTTGCAAAATTAAGATGTTTGAAAGGTGTTGTTATGAGATTTATTACTCACAAGAATGAATATTGTTGAGATAAACTTTGGATATGAGCCTTTTGTATCTTCTTTTCCATATTGTTAAAGTCTGATTTGACTTACAAGATGTAAGAGGAATAGTGATTTTTTTGATAATTTATTGTCATTTTCCTAGTTTAAAAGCATTGTGAATTAAATGTATTGGGCTTTTCATCACTGTTTATTTTGTAATTACAAAAAATTCCTCAGGGCAGGGTATGTAAGTCCTTTAAGGCAACTAATCTGGGAATAATCTCAGGTCTACCCTGTCATGGCAGTTTAGAATTTGATTTATAGTTATCTTCTTGACTCAAGGAATCCTGGAATGGAAGTAGTGATGACAACCTGGTATGTGTCTCTCTCTGTTAACTGAAAAATCAAAATAGTGAGAAGACTGACCACAGTGAGTGGTACATCTCAGTGGAGTGATTGTAGAGGTCCTCTTTATTTGCTCTAATAACATATGCCCTAAACTTCTTTTGGGTAGGGCAGTCTTGTATAACGTATTTCTACCTTCAGGCTAAATATTACTAAATGTTACTAAATGGTATTTTAGAATAGTTTGTTTAATGCATCATGTTGGGTGGCTTCATTTCTGTGACAAAGGAAGTGCTATTCATTAACTCACTCATCAAAATGAGTTTTCTTGGTTTGAAAATAGAAATGTGTTTTTTATTTGATTTGTTCTCATTTTTAAAGATGGCCATTTTTAATGGATATGACTCTGGAAGCTCATAGCAAAAATCTATGAATTTTTAAATGTTAATGAGAAAAACCTCAGAGTTTTCTTATGCAGCTGGTGACCAACACTTCATGGATATTTCTCATTTCAGACAAGGGAATAGTTTTTGAATGCAGTTCATAATGCTGATACTTAAAATGCGATCAGTTCAGGTTTTAATTTTAGTTACCATGTGAGAGTCATTACAGCTTGATCACAGCTATTATTATACTCAGCCTGAAAGTAAGAAAAAAATTAAGGTGATAAATAAATAGGATCCTATAATGTTTGCTCTTACTTCAGTCTAAATCCTACAACATTCCTTTAAAAATGTAGTTGCAGTGTAACTTCAGATTTATGGGGTGATCAAACACTTCAGTAATGAACTTCAGTGCTTCAGAACACACTGAAAATCAGTCTCTTTTCAATAAGTCTAGCATGAAGTTTAAAGTTGCAAATTAAGAAAAAAATTTATTTGCTTTTCTTGTGATTTCACATGATGAATCTTTCTGTCATATAACATAGGAAGAATATAGTTAATTTCTTAATCAGCAGACCAGTGCCTATAAACTTTGGAAAATTGTATCTCTTTCTGTGGTGTCCACAGTGTTCTGTATTTCTTTATGCCTTTCCCGGATCTGTCTAAAACCCCAAAAGAAGAAGAGCTAGTAGCCAACAAATAGGAAATATGTCTTTGCCTTTATTTTTCCTCATAGCAATACTGAGAATTGCTTCTAAGTGCTTCATAAAAGCAGATTTGGTCTTCGGAAATATACTGTTGTTCAGGAACTTTCTTTGATAAACAACTGAAATAAAAATAAGTTTTTTTTCCATAGTCTCATTTCTGAAGTTTTTTCTATTTTTCTGAACTATTTTAAAGTTTTTTTCTATTAATAAATCTAGAATATAATCTATGATTACTTTGAATTATAAGGAGTTAGTTAGTTACCCATGTTTTCTCCTCTTGAATTATTAGTAAGTTTAGTTATTGCTTATAACATCTAAACTTCTGTCTCTAATTAATATTCTTTCCAGTTGCCTATTCAAAATAATTTGTGGCTCCTTTCAGTTTTCATTATGTATGCATACATAATTTTGATGGCTGTGATTCAACATCTGACAGAATTATGTTTAAACACATGGGTAATTTTGGCAGGTAGGAAATTTTAAGACAAATTATTTTGTCTTTCATTTCAGTTTCAGTTCTGTAACTTTTGTGCATGAGGCATATTAAGGTATGATATATTTGAAGTACAATAATTCCATATTATCCTGTCATCACCACTTGAAGTAGTCTGGTGATAGATTGTTGTGATTTTGTTTGGTTTGCTTTGTTCCAGCATACACCTGGTCTGCTCTGCACAATGGCAGCATAAAGGAGCACTGAGAATTAGCATCTCTGTTATGACTCACTATTTCCTCTATCTCATTTTTATTTTTCTGCAGAGGCTTCATATTTAGCCTTTTCAAATAAGCAAAAAATCAGACAATCTTAAAATAACAGTTTTATTCTATAATGTCACCTGGTATCTATTTCAGGGAATAAATAAATAGTTTAGATGTGAAGTATCCTCCTAGGCAGCTCCCAAAAATAACTGTAGTTTTACTCTATTCTTAGAACATTGATGCAATTGCATAAATTTTGAGTATAGAAGTGTTTCAAAGAGTACCAGGAGTTCAAAATAAAGCACACATTTTCTAGACGTTTATATTCTTGAACATATGAGAGTTTATACTCTCACTTAGCACAGTGGAGACCTATGGAGCAGATACTGTATTCATGATTACAGTACCTAACAAAGCTTCCTCTGAGTCAAAGTGTCTAAATCTACTCTTGAGGAGGCCCAGTACAGTGGCAGAAAGAGTCATATAAAAAGCTTATAAAAATATTTTCTGCATCTTGTTTTTTTTTTTTTTTTTTTGAGTCTGTGCTAGGTTTCTTTGCTTAATTGTTGAGCTTGTGTCCCTCTCCATGTGGCCCTTAGATTGTGGTACTGTGATGCCTAGAAGGTAGGGTGGAATCATTGTATTGTGGAAGAGGAATGTTGCTGTTGAGTCAGGAACTTAACTTTTCCTTGGGAAGCAGCTTCAAGCAGATCCTCCAAGAAGTTGCTAAATTAAGTTTGCTTTGTAATCAAAAAACATTCTAATTGGAAGCAGTAGAAATGGAGACGTTTGTGATAATGTGATGGTTTACTTGATATTACAGTAGAGAAATATAGTGGTATTATTTTTAAAATGCCACAGGCAGAGTGAAGGACATCCTGGAGTCTTCACTCACTGACCCAGCCAAAGAACAAAAAAAGGAACAGACTAAAGGTCAAGTATATGCAATTTCCCTGAATTAAATATAATTTACTGCATATTCTAATTAGGTGTGTTGTTGTTTTAAGGCTGCTAGTTGTAGCCATATGCATAGAATCCTCGTTTTTATTCTTCCAAGTGCCTTAGTTATCTCTAGCAAGCTAGACCTAACTTTACAGAGTAGAGTCATTTGACTTTAAGTCAAATTTCAGAAGCATTTCCAGGTAGATTAAAAAATGGATATAACTGTTTAGGCAGACAAGAGAAGGCCCAGTATCATAATCATTTTGGTGTTCTTATGGTGGTTACTTCGATTTCCATCTGTCTACAAAGCCAGGGCAAACTCTGCAGCAGCACATTAGCTGTGAATCCATATTTATCTTGGCTCCTTTTTCTTCAGTCTCTGTCTGCATGGTTTGTGATGTAGATCCCATCATAGGAGATGATATAAGCAGCTCGTCAGTAGGAATGAGGCAAACCACCATGACTTCCTTGATTTATGTATGTGTTTTAAATTTAAATAAAAGATTCCATAGTCTTCTTTTCTACCTTTCCCCTCCAGTTTCATAGAGGAGAAGTTTATTAATAATTTTTAATACTACTTTTGTTTTTTTTTGTTTGGAAGGTTAAATATGATTATCCAGCAGAAGATTTAAATCACTTTTTGTATTACAGGTACCTTGAAACTGTCTTTACTTTCCTTTGACATATTTTCCAGTTGAAATTTTGACTGTTGTTTTTCTTTTTAAACCTTTTTTTAAATCTTCACTTTTGAATTTATAATATCAAAGGAATGAATGCATTTACTCTAATTATGATGAGAGGTGGTATTTAGAGCATGTATACATTAAAGTGCTTCTGTGAAGTTGCTTTCCATTGGTTCACTCCTTGAAAAAAAAATTTAAAATGTTCATAATAAGTTTTTTACAGTTGAATCGGTCAGGAGTCCTCACCCACCCCCTTTCTTTTTGCAGTTCAATTAAGTGGAATTGTTTTACATTGTTGATATTGTTGCATTACGTGTGTTATTTTTAGTTTCCTGTAGAAATGTCAGCTGGGTATTAATAGAGGCATGACTGTAGAGTTTTGGATTGCTTTCTAGTGTTGGGGGCATATGTTTTGGGTTATTTGTTTGTTTCTTTCGGTGGTTGGTTTTCTGAGGGTTTTTAAGCTAATGGCTGACAGCAGTAGAAGTAAGAAATCAAAATTACTCAGTGAGCTTTTATTTTTTGATTGGGTTGTGGCGATTCCTCTTGGTTATACCACCATCTTTCATATTCTTTTAGAATTTAGCCCACAGAAGTAGGGCTCCTATAGTCATAGTTCCCAGTCTAGAAAGGAACTATGAGCGGTCCCATTGCAACTAATTTGCATTTTGATTTACAATATGTGTTTAAAAGTGATGACTGCAGTGCAATCTGGACCCTTCAGAAATATTTCATTATGGAAAGCAATTACCTGTGATAGAGAGAAAAGTGCTCCTGGCTTTTCAAAGTATCATTTGGGCTGGAGCAGACTCCAGTTTCTCAGACCATCCATTCAGAATAAACCTTCATGAGGGAAAGGATAAATGTAGCCTAATTTCAGAAGCTGTTTTACCATTCCCGCCTTTGAGACTTTCTTTGGGTGAAACATATTATATTAAGGCTTTTGTAATTACACTGAACACTTAATGTTAGTTTCTGGGATAGATAGGCTTTTAAAGTGATGGTCAAAATCAGTATGACTTAGTCAATCCCATCACCTTTTTTATTTTCCATGCCATTCTCTGACACCTTTTCTCACGGCATTACAAACTGTTGAGGTCTATTGTATGTCAGAACATTTGGGATCTGGCATGTGTGGAGCATGATCTATGACTGAAATGTGAACTCAAAAAAGTTTGCATCAGCATAAGTCAATAACATTTCCCTGCACCCCAAACAACCCTTGAGCCTTGAATAATGATTTCTGTGCTTTTATACATACATAGAGCTCTTTAGTGACTGATTTTTCAAACTAAAAACCTCATCTGTCGTTGAGAGGACTGGAAAAATTTCTTTCACTTGAACTTTGACATCTTATTTGGATTTATTAATCTGTGTGTGATCCAAGTACAGTATTGTTCTTTATGTGGCCCTGGTTCATTCCAATCAACTGAGATTTGTTCCATTGTTTTCTTGCTGTGGAACTTAGGATTTGCAGGTTCTTCAACCAAGACTGTTTCAGCAGTATCAAAACATTGTCATTTAATGGAATTTATTTTAACTTCATTTAATTCCCATTTGTAATCAGTGAGTTTCAGCGAAATGATTGCCCTCTCTCTGCTGAGCAATACATTAATAAGAATATAAATTCAATAATGGTTCTCCAGGGGGCTTGACACGTGGTAGTCTATTTTAAACCTGTGTAATTAATTCGTTATTGTAATTCAACATGATAGAGTCAGCTAGGGAGCTTTTTTTTTGATGTTTACGGTATCTTTGCCTCTGCACCCGTCTTGGAAAGCCGGAGAGTGCTGAGAGTGAGCCGGGGAGAGCAGGACCTGTTCCCGGCGGGACCGTGGCGCTGTCCGTGGTGCTGCACACACAACTCAGACTCAGGGAGGCAGTGCAGTGTCCATCCCAGCTCTCGTTTGGATTAAGACTAATTAAATAGTTGAACTAAGTCAGAAAAAGGATGGTGTTTTAAATTTAACTTACAGTCATAGGTCAGACCAAAAAATGTCTTGATTACACCAACTAACTAACTAGATGAAGATTTATAATAAAGATGAACTGAAAAGTCTCAAAGGTTCTGGATTACTTATAGATATTTTCTTTTGAAATAAAGGTGGTTAATATCCTTAATCTACGAATGTAGACAATATGGATAAAATGCATTAGAAAAAACAGAAGAATTGTCACAAATTAGTATGATTGATATGTCTCTGAAGATACAAGGTGTATCCCAAGCTTTGAGGAAGACTAACACTCGTAGATTCTTGTCCTATTTTTTTCCTGCTGTTCTTTGTATTTTCCTTATACACTTAAATTAACTACAATTTAATAATTAGGTTTTCTACCATTTGGCAAGTAACGTGCATCTTCTTTGCACCTTGCAACTCAATTTCTTTTTCACACTGTCAATGTAAATCTGTAGTAAATCTTAGAGAATGTTTGTGTGTTACTTCCTGTCATTAAAAGCAATGATTCATTTGACCTAGCAGTACCAGAACCTGATATGACTTACTAGTGTCAGCTTCCAGAAGGATTCAAATGTTATGAATCATCCTTTCTTTTCAGCACTGAGCTGTCATCAGAAGTATACAAAAAGAAATGAGGTCCATCCCATCAAATAGTGATGTATAGAGCAAGTATTAAGTAAGCTTGTTTGAGCAATCTCAGAGCAGTTTAATACATTTATTTTTATGAAAAGAGCTAAAAATGAACTTCCAATTCCTTAGCATAAAAACTTTTGAGATGGTCTGGGTTATGAACTTACTCATGTGCTCTGGGATGATGTTCAGCATGCATGCTGTTATGGTAAAGGCAAAGTGACTTGCCCTTCATTGAAATCTTTTATTAAAAATATTCTTCTATTAATCTTTTCTTTATCATCTTTTCTTTAACAAAGACTGTATCTTGTTAAAAACACATGAGCTTACACTCTATTCTAATGCTTTGTGCTAACTTATTTTTTGTAGAATGTATCTTCTTTCCTGTTTCAAAGTCTTTTTGCTTCATCCTTTATTCCAGTTTTCAGTGTTTCCCTTTAGGGATCCTCGATCCCTAGCCCTTCAGTCACCAGCTCTTTCAGTTCCCCTCCAGACTGCTGCAACTTATTCTTTTGCTGAGGCTCAGCTTCTGCCTCTTTGACATTTGTCTTTAAAGTTTTATTACTGTCTTTTAGCCTTTACTCTCTCTGTTGCTGCCATACCTAGTCATTCTTATTGAACTAATAGGCAACCCTAAAATCCTTTTCACTTCCTTTAGTAAACAAGTCATATGGTTTTATTTAGGATTTCTTCTATCTCTTTCCCATTTTCCCATCTTACATGACCATTCTAAGACTGATAGCTCCCAATTGAAGGAACATAGAAAAAAACAATGGCTAGACAGTCATGTAAAAGTAAACTACTTCATTCATGAGAAGCCATTCTTTTAAGTTTAAGATGGAGGGTTTTTTAGATCTTTAATGTTAAACTGGCCCAACAGCTATGTGTAATCCAAAACTAGCTTCAAAAGAATAGTCAAATTGAGGAACTGGTGGCAGCTTTCTGGTTTACATTGTGAGAAAGAGCATCATCCTTGAAAAGTAGAAAGGTACCAACTTAAGAATGAAACTTTATTATGAATTCAAACCTTTTCTTCAACCTGAATTTTCATATAATTAATGACTTGAAAACTGCTGAATAAAATTAAATTTTATATTATGCAATATGCAAGTGCGAGGATTCCAAATGCTTTTTTGTGAGCGAGGTTCATACTGAAATAAGACAGGATGTAATCAGAATGTTTCAACTTCGAAAAAAAACTACAACCCTCACCCAAGCTTCCCAAACAAACAACCCACACCCTCCCAGTCCAATCCAGCCAGCCAGGGTGACATCTGATCTGTTATTCTTGAGATGTTGCTGCATAAATCCAGTCTTGGTCTGTTAGCTGCAGAAGAAGAATTTGAACAAATACCTGAGGCGCAGAGAGAATATCTAAACAGAGAAATAGCTGAGCTCAAGGCTGTGCAGCAATTGCATTTTACTTTACTAATAAAGGTAAATTTCAACAAAAAATAAGATTGCCTTTGATTTTCATTTCCTTCCGTGAGGGGAATGAGAGACTTGCTAATACCTTCCAGCTGCATCACAAACCATTGCAGCAAATAGCTGAGATAATACTTGGAGAAAATAGTGTATATAAGGTCAAGGGGTGAATAATGTCATATTTATATCCACCTTCTTGCTACTTCTTGCTACATGGAAAATGTGCTGGAGTTTCTATTTATACCTGGGTCATGAATGTTGAGGGTTTCTGAGTCTGTAATTGTAGTGAGCTGCATTTATTTTGTGTTTGAACTAATTTTTTTCTTTTATGATTCATCTTCGTTCTTTTGCAATGTCTGGGAGTGTTTATTTCCTTAATACTTTTTACTACATTCCAAGATGAATTTTAGCACATCTCTAGTTTCATGTATGCTTAACAGTACTGGGAAATATATTTTGTTTGTTTTGGTTTTGAATTATTTTTTTCAATGCTAGCTTTTCCTCTATGCTAAACATTCAGTCCTGTATTATATCCACAGAAGGCCTTTGAAAGCTAAAGCCTAGTAAGAAGTACGTTCTTGATTCCAAAACTGTAGTTGTCAAAAAATTGTTTTAGCAAAGAGTGGGGAATACCTACAATTTCATTATTAATATTCCCTAAAGTTATGCTGCTGGTTATTTTTGGTGGTGCCTGATCTTGACTGAAGTTCACAGCATTTACTCAATCCATCAGCTCTTCCAGGATCTGTAGAACTAGGCCATTGTTTGGTAGTCCCCCAAGACATGCTCAATCTGATAAGCAAATTGACAGCATTTACTCCTTTGCATAAGTGACTCTTAGATGTATATTCCCAGAGGAGGGGCCTAGGCTTTTGAATCTGTCTGTGTCATAGGGCAGAAATACAGGCACAGGCAGGACACAATCCAAAGAATGGCTCCCTAAATTTAGAATGACGTTGCTAACTTTCCTTAGTGTTTACTTTGAAGCAAAACAGGCTTATCTGCTCAGGGATTTCATTGGCCATAGGTCTTAACCATTTTGTGCATCCAGCATAGATCAGTTATTTGTGTGTAGAATGATGAAAACTTGATATATATTTTTCAGGCTTCATAGACATTTTTCTAGATATATTTAGATTTCTTGTTATATGAAGGAATTAGAGAGGTCATTACATATTAAAATTTGTAAATAGGAAGCTGTTAGCATCTGAGATGTGTGAAGACTGTGTCAGTGTGGTTGTTGTAATATCTTAGGTGTTATGGCACTAAAACAAAGTGCTAAATAAATACATATTCAAAATTCAGTGCAATAAGTTGCAGCTATTTTAACAGTATAAGCTCTGAGAAAACAGTACCTTTCCTGGGAGATACATGCAGTGACCACAAATCTTATTCATTATTTGATACTTGGCTTTTGTTAGAATCTAGAAATGTAATTATCAGGTTATTGATACTGTTTCTCCCCTAGGTTCTTTATCCTTAAAACACTAAGAAAAATGTCTAAGCAAATGCTGTGTAAACCTTGTTAGTATGAATGTCACAATTTTGGATACTAAGGACAATCATAACAGAATTTAAATAACTAAGTCTGAAGGTTTAATTGACAAGACTGGGTTTTGAATCTAATAATCTTTGAATCTGACAAATGCAACAATTGTTCTGACAATCTTAAAATGAGAGATGTTGTTAAATGAACAAACACATAGATGCTGAATTCTGCTGAACATTTAGTCTGTGTCATTGCTTGGTTTTCAGAACTGTCCATTATGAAGGTGGTGCTGTGTCCATTCATGCTCGTTCCCTTTGGCGACTAGAGACTCTAAGAGTTGCGTAAGTAAATCTGTCTCAGAAAAAGAAAGACATTGGGCAGGATACTTTTTGTATAGCAAAAGCAATCCTGTAAAATGAAAATAATTATAAATCTGAATGAGTAAAACTAAAATAATCCTTTAAAGATGCTTTATATGACTTTCTTTAAATACGAAACAAGTTTCTATAGAGAGAGTGTGTGTTGATTGTTTTTCAAAGTTGTTATAGCTTCAATGAATTCACAGTTTACATTTTTAGCACATAAATGACAAAAACAGAACTGGTTTCCTTAAAATAAGTATCATATGTGATACTCCTCCTTCAGCTTTTTTAAGCCATTTGGAAGACTTTGAATTTCTTCTCTTAAATTTTTTATTTTAATCATTCATTATTGGAAGTATTGGAGTAATAGTAAGGAATTGCGCCTTGTTAAAGTAATTGCAGTGTAAAACTGCATTTAAATCATATTACGATATGTGCGTATGATAAAGTTTCTAGTGAGGAATAAATGATTGCTTTTTAGAGATTTAATCAGAGCAGCTTATGAAAAGGTTACACTCCAGTGATGCTGTTTTCTCTGTGTGCATTTTATTAATAGGATGACATTAAATGTCAGTGGTAGGGCAGTGAGCTTTTTCCTTTGGACTAAAATGGACCTTGAGACAGTGACAGCAACAATGAAACTGTGGAAGGATCTCTGGCTTTTTGTTTTTTCCATGACATTTACTTCCCTAATAAGCAGTACTGCAGCAACATAGGGATCCAAGAAATGACAGGTTTCTTTTATGACCATCACATATATCACTTTGACAGGCATTGTATGCAAACTTTTGAAGGGTAAATGTTTGAATGTATATGACTGAAGGAAATAGTAAGAACTGTCAAAACAATTATTGCAAAGCAAGTGGTAATCTTTCTTTTTTAAAAGCAGGATTTTTCTAACCAGGAAAAAAGAACCAAATAAAACCTTAAGAATAGTAGTCTCTCCTGTACTTCCCTCATCAACCTATTTTCCTGTATGATATTCCAATTGCTATATGCATTCAGTGCTGAATTGCTGTCCATTAATATTCATACAAATGGTTCAATTTGTAGCTTTGTTTATGCATGCCTGAAGTTCTCAATCAATTGTAGTCCTTCCCAGAATGACTGCAGATATAATGCTATGTGAATTTTGCATGTTTCTAAAGGAACTTTTTTTTTTCCCCTCAACTCTGTTCATTAGTGGAGAACTCTCAAAAAATTGCCTGGGCAGTCTGCATGGACAGAGGCCCTTGGGATGCCCTGCCATGGGACACCAAACTGCTCAGCATTGCTTTCTTTCCCAAAAGGCAGAGTTCATGCTCTCACATTGCAAAAAATATTTTTAGTAGTTAGAAATGGCTTCATAAGATACTTCCTGCTCAAAAGGCTTTTTTGTAAGTGCACATGAACTGTTATTTTTCCTATCCTGCAGGCATGAACTAGAAGCATGGCTCAATTACGCTACCTTTTTTCTTTCTTATGGTCTGTAGCTACTGGGGCCAAAAGAAAATTGAATTAAACAAGAGAAAAGGCAGCTCCCCAGCATGACCTGTAATATAAAAGGTGCAGAACAGATGCATTTTACCAGGCTCGGCGACACAATAGCCAAGATTTGTGACCTTTTACTGACTAGAGAAACAGAAGTTATGATAGAACACTGGACTCAGATGTCCTTTTGTGGCATACATGGACTTTGCTGTGCAGGAGACAGAAAAAGATAAATGTATTTCTGAGATATAAAGCTTCCATGTTTCCTTCTACCCCAAAGCTTCCTCAACTTAAACAGAAGAGATTCTAGTTTTCAAAAGAAAATAGTTGATGACGAAAACGTTTTTATTCTTCTATTCTCTTTAAAACCAATTACTGAAAAGAAGCATTTAAAAAACTGGACATTGAAAATATTTGCCAAATTGGTTTTGCAGACTTTGCTTCCAGTATGGCTAACTCTAAAGACACATTTAAACAAGTGGGTATTGATGTTAAATAGGTAAGTGCCTTAACCAGCTATGTCTGTGTGTCTGGGAAAATGAAAATTATTAAACTTAAACCTATGTAAGTACAAACTTAAGGGATTTTCAGACTGCCATGTGGATACATACAAAAACACAAATATGATATGTATACAGAGTAAATACATGACTTCCTCTCCAAAAGGCAGCATTCACATACATCTGAAGTGCAAACTTTTGAAGGTATTTTGAAGAAAGTTCTGTGAAGACTAGGAAAATATTCTAGTTGTGACAGTTTTCCAATCTGAAAAGCCTTTGTGAAGTACATACTCCTTAGCAACCCCTACACAAGTTTATCTTCAGGAATTAAACAGGAGGAACATCAGGGCTGGATTTTGAGTTTAGGCCAAGAAGTTGGAAACCTATGACCTGTATTTTAAGTTGAGTGATTCTTGGGGAGCTTAGATAAGCTTTGCCTTTCTTCCTTCTATAGAATATGATGAATCTGGGCCATTTTTTTGCTTAATAAGTTTTCATATTTATTTTAGAAAATTTTCTATTTTTTTTTTTTTAAGCCATTTCATTTTTGCTCGACATTTAAAATGTGCTTAAAATCTCCTGACTGGTAAAAGATCTCTGGGAGAGTGAAGAATGGCAGCTGCTGGTAAATGAAATATTGGAGAGGGAACTAGCAGATCTAGACTCATTGTGTACAGCATGAGCCTCCTTGTCTGTAGGCGGTCTGTACCTTCTCTCAAGAGGAATTCAGTCTGAACAAAGGCAGCTTGTGCAAAGGAAGACCTTAAGATGATTTATTAGAATAGTTTTGTAGGGGATAACCATGATGTAGCCACTTTCCTGCTGATACTCCAAGATGTGAATTTTATATTTTATAGCAACTAGTTGGCAGTATATTTTACTTTAAAATATTTTTTGCCAGTAGTTAAAATATAATTTTTTTAAAATAAATGTTTTTTTATGGACTCTCTTAGGTGGAGTGGCAGCCACATTAGATGGGGACAACCATTCAGACTAAGGCATATAACAACAGGAAAATATTTAAGTCTCCTGGATGACAAGAGTCTTCTTCTTACAGACAAAGAGAAGGCAGATGTAAAATCTCCAGCATTCTGTTTTCGGTCTTCCAAGGTATGGAATCACTGCAGGATTAATATTACTAGTAATAATTCCAATCTCTTTAGAAAGCAGGATTTAGATACTTTCTGTTTGTTGTGATTGCATTAATTATTGGAGTCTTCTACTTTTCACTGGTTAAAAAAATTCCAAAATGCAGTATAATCAATGACTAGAAAGCTTCTTTTAGCATACTTTCTCTATGTATTGCTGCCTGGATGTCTGTTTGTGATTTCTTTTTTTTTTTTTTTTCCTTCTTATTAATTTGTTGCTTTTTTGTTGTTTTGTAGATTGGGTTGGGATTTTATTTTGTACTGCTTGCCCACTTTTGAGCAGTATACTAATTTCTAATTTGTTTTTCTGATTAACTTCTTTGCTGCTTCATTGCTTATATCTGTTGTCTAACATAGAAAAAATTTATAATATTGTGAGTACTGAAATTAAATTGGAAATTCAGGATTTCTCTCAGCACATACTTTACTGTATGCTAATCTGAAGTTACCAGAGTTACTTTTCCTTTTGACAGCTTCAATAAGCATTTTGAGTTTAAACCAGTACTGTTGTAGTGGGTAAACTGTTAAGAGTAATACTATGATAAATTCCTAAATATCCTTTAATTCTCATACTTTTCACTTGTAGAACTTTGTCTGAAATTTTTCCAAAAATAACTTTGTTGTTGTAAAAACTGTCTTCTAAAATAAAAATAGCAGTAAACATAATTACTCAATAACTTCTCTGTACCATTTAAATTATATATATATGTATTAATTATTTGCCTGCTTGGGAAGATAAGAAAAGATACCCAAAAGCAGGTGTATAGACTTTTGGAGTTTGATAAAAAGACTGTAGTTCAGGTGATGGTTTTGAGACCCAGACAATGGATCTTATTTGAAACCAACTAGAAAAGTCATAGAAATGCTTAAATATTTTAGGGCAATGCAGTACAGCCATTTTGGGAATTTCCTGTTGCAGCTAGTACAGATTTCAACACTTAAAAGCAAGAGGGATAGAATAATTCACTCTCTGATTTTTCAAGATGGGTTGTCAGCAGGGATGGCTCCTAAAAGCTATACTGTGCCCTACTGTTACATGATTTATTTAGTCAAAAAAATACTTGAAGACAAGAATTTTTAGCAGTAAAGAATGTCTCTTGTTGATATGGATAAAGTAGTTTCTCTCTATTTTCTATGTGGCATATGCACATGTATTTTGGAGACAAGGTGATGTTGTATTTGAAGTTTCTTCTTTTTCTTCTTCTTTTTTTCCAGCCTGAATTTGTAAGTCTCATTTGAAATTATTTCGAGGTTTTATATTTTGAAATGGTTTTGTTCTGCATGCTCAAAATGAAAGGGTAACATTTACTTGGTTTTTAGTGGCCAAACCTATCCTATGCTGAGCAGAGCAGAGACAAAAGGCTTTGGGGCAGGTAGAAACTTGTTATGGTAATCAATTGAAGTAATGAGAGAGTTTTAAGAGGGGTATATAAGCTAATCAGCAGGTGAAAATTATAATATTGATGCTTTTTGAATATGGATTTTCAAAGAATTGTGAAGTCTTGAAGATCATATTTGATGTAAATGTTGTGGATATCAACTTTAATTTTAACGAATGACTTGGAGAGGATATTAGAGATACCACAGAGGAGGAGTATATGCTTTGCTAAGGATGAATTGCATGGATGCAATCCTGTGTCATGTGCTCTAGAATGGCCCTGCTTCAGCAGGGAACTTGGACCAGATGACCCAGTGTGGTAATTTCTAACCTGACCCATTCTGTGATTCAGTCTCCTGCTTTGGACTTGTTATAGGAGTGTCATGTTTCACTTTATTAGGCTACTGGCATTAAAAAATTTTAGGTGCCTTCCTTCTCTCGGGGAAAGGGTATTAAAAAAATAAATTTCAAATTATAGGAGTGCTAGAAAGGCTTCTGTAAATAAGGTATGCAGATTTAGGGTCTCTTTTCCTCTGAGTTTGTTTGAACAAGCCATCTAAACTTTCACTTATACTGTTGAATGTACTTAGCACCCAAAAAAAAAAATATTCATGGATAAGAGAGAGCACTTGATCTTCTTTATTGAGTACAGAGCATTAAAACCTGTGGGTGTTTCAAGTGGCTAAGTCTTTCTTATTGAAATTTCATCCCTTTTTTTTGCCACAGTCATAATTCTTCCTTGCAGTAGCTGGAAAGAAGTGGGAAGAATTGTGAAGCTCTCACTTGCACAATTGTAAGTTAGCTTTAAATAGGCAAAAACAAACAAGAAAGAGGAAAATCTGAAAGGATCAGTTCCTTCAAGCATATGAGTAGATAATAACTTCAATTTCTGTAAGAAAAGTGGCTTTCACGTTTGCAGAGATAGTGCTGAAAATGTATCACCTGCAAACCTGAAGATTCACATGCAAATATAGAGGCTTAACATTTGTTTTTTATACCTTATTACTTACAAGGGCTCATCATCTTAAACATGTTAGCTTGCCAGTACTTCATTTAAAAAATAGCCCGGAAGAAAGGTAAAGAGGTTGGTTTTTTTTTTTTTTTTTTTTTTTTTTTTTTTTTTTTTTGTGAAAGCATGAAAATATCATGGTGTTGCCAAACAGCACTCAGAAGATAAGGATTTTCTGAGCAGCTAACAGTAACTTGATTTTTTTTTTTTTTTCTGATAATCAGCCTTTGTTCTCTGGTTATCATATATTACCCTAATAATTATCATTAAATGCAAAATATATTAGCCTTTCAAGCTTCTGAAATTCAGAAAATTCTTTTTTTTTTTCTTTTTTTTTTCTCTCTAGCAGTTCGTCTTCATTCAGCACAGGATGTCCACAGATATCTATAATTTATTTCCCAAATATATGGCTCTTTTAGTAGACTTGTGTTTCTAGAGGTTTTGTGGATTTTTTTTTTCCTCTTCCATTTCCTCAATATTGATTTTTTTTTATAAAGAACATTGTTTTAATATCACTATTCCACTGAAATAAGGTCTTTTTACCAATTTAGAAATGTTAGTACATTCTGTACCAAGTCTGCTTTTCGTGTCTGTAGTCTTTTCCAGAGGACAGAAATACATCAATTTTAATAAAATTCTATGGCTTGTATTTTTATGTCTTCATCTTTTTCTTCTAAAATTTTATGGAAATAATATTACTGTCACTTAAAAAGCAGCCATAAATTAGCTGCTTGCTAAGGTTGGTGAGGTCTTAAAATATCAGTCCTTAAAGTATGCCACAGAGAGTATGGGTTAGGCCAGAGGACAGGAGGTAAGGTTGAAAGGACAAGCCTTAATCATGGCAGTCCATTTTGGAATGTTATAAGGAGTTCAGCATTAGACTGAAATAATGGTTACGGTGAGGCTTCATAGAATAATTTTTCAACATTATAATGAAACCATTTTTAAAAGATTTTGTTCATTTAGCCCACAACAAAAGTGGGAAGATTGGCTTGTGTTCTTGTATGCATGGAATAAACACTGTTTACAAAGAGAACAACCTTCTGGAGAAAATTTGGCCTGTTGTTGAATAAGCCTGCTCATTTCTGATGCATTCTTGTTTTGTATTACTGAGAATATTTACAGACTGTTGCAAAAGCCACTTGTTGCTGTTTGGTCCAGTGTAATAAATGAAGATTTTAGATCCTTGTTTAGACAAGTTTGATCATCTGAGAATGGGTCTGGACTACAAATAAAACTGAAGGTTTTCTTTGTAAAAATGCTGTAGGAAGAATTAGCAGATGGTTCAGTAATGACAGGTTACATATGTGGTAAGAGTGCATCTGGAAAGTTGCACATGTAATGTCTGTGCCCATGCACCATTATTAATTAGTGACATGATGATTTCTGATGTTTTTTAGACCCCCATTTTCACTGATGAACTATTGTACTGGAGATAATGAGATTGATTCATTATAGGTACTTTCTCAACTCACTGCTGTTTACTGATATGAACCACACACTCCATTCAAATCTTCCCCTTTTATAAAACAATTTGTGATTCCTGTTCACATCCAGAAAAATCTCAGTCTTGAAGCTCCCAAATGAATGGTGTAATGCCTGCTGCCCCTACACCATCCTCTAGTCTTCTGTTTCTCTCCTACACGTAACTCGACTTTGACACTATAATAACTTTCCTGGCTACTATATTTATTTTGCAGGACAGAGCTCATTTAAATGGGATTGATTTCAATCTGGGCTTTAAACATATATGCAGAGCTGTTAGTGTACTTACATCAGTAAGAACAGAGATCTTGTTTGGCAAATTGTTGGCACTGCAATTTTTATGCCAAGTAAATTTACTTCTAATTGGAATGAAAATTTCAGTGTCAAACCCCTTCACTTTCTGCTACAGACAATAGATTTTTAACAAAGAATGCAAAAATACTTTAAATTAATAATCCTTCATCTTATTTACCGTGCTTTAGGAGAAAATCTGTGCATTCTTGTGTATTCACAATTAATTTCTTAAGATGTATATTCACATCTCAAGAAATTAATTGTGAGACCTGAAAAAAAGAAAACCTTACAGTGTAGAAGCACAGTATGCATTCACAGTATCTTCTAGTTATAAAGAGAATTCAAAAAACTAGAGCTTGAAATCAGGATCTAATTTTTCTTTTTCTTCATCATCATTTGTTTCCAATGTCATATTTTAAGTAGCTTCTCAATTTCCAGCTGTTACTGCATTCAGGTTATTTGTGCTAGGATTTGAAAGAATTGAATACAACATTTAGAGAATAATAGGTTAATAAGGAAATAGAGGCACACAATAACTGTAATTGGCATCAGATTATTAATAAATCAGTTGCTACTGTGTATCAATGGACAAGATTTTAATAAGAATTTCAGCACTTAAGAAGTTCTGAAAGTCATTTACTAGGTAGTGAAATTAATGTCTGTATCCAGAAACAATCAGAAAACAAGCTGAATTGATGAATATTATATCTGAAAACTTAATGTTATGAAAATGAATCATAAGACTTTTGCCTCCATACGATTATACTTTTTTTTTTCCAAATGCTTCAAAATGCATTCATGATTGTAGGCTGAATATCTAGTTACAGGACTTCTCCCTTTACTTTAAAAATGCTTAAAAAACCCCTTTAATAAGTTAGTGTTTGTTGTCTGCTCATGTACAAACCCCACTCTTTCTCAACTCGTGCTGTGAAGGTGTCTTCCCACATTGTCAAGGCATTTGTGTTTCTCCATACACTGAAGTCTGTTCAGAAGTAGTTTATGCTTAGGAGGACTAGTTATTGGGGAAACGCCTCAAATTAGAGCCACAAACTCTAGCATTGTTTGGGATGCCACATTTCCTCTCCTGAAACAAGTGCTGTCTCTACAGGGCACCAGCTGGAATGATGTGCTGTCATACCAGTAATAGTTTGTGGGCCAGTCATGCAGAAGTGGATTGCTTTTTTCCAGAAGTACTGTGCCCATTGTTGGGCAGTGACAGGTTAAAGGTCATCTCTCAGTGATTGCTGGATGGAGCTCATCTTTTCCAGGCTGGATAAAACCTCCAAATGCCCCAGGAAAAGCTAGTTCAGGTTAATAATGCCTGGTTCAGGGGAGTTAATGTATCTGGGGCTGTTTTGTAAACTCATGTTTCAGTAATGACATGTATTGTCAGTTATGATCCTAATTCTTTCCTATGCAGGTGAAATGAATGCACATGACTTCTCTAGTGAACCTGACTAAGTTTTTGCACAGATGGGATTTCTCTTTGTGTTTATCTAAAAGTTATACTTTCCTACTTTTTTAGTAATATCTTTAAAGGATCTCAAATATTCTTTTAGGTCTTTGCTCTGGATGATTTCCTAATATTTGTTGTTTTATGCAAATATTAACACATTGGTTATTGTTTGTGTGTACATCTTTTTCTTTATCAGGAAAAATTGGACATAGGTACAAGAAAAGAGGTGGATGGAATGGGAGCACCTGAAATAAAGTATGGAGACTCAATATGCTTCATACAACATGTAGATACAGGCTTATGGCTCACATACCAGTCTGCTGATGCAAAGTCTGTAAGGATGGGTTCTCTGCAGCGAAAGGTAAGACTGTAAATAGGAATGCATTTCATTCACTCACAGTCTGGTAGGGTGGGTGGGGGCTGGGAAATGAAGGGAGCTACATGAGCCAGCTAATTTCTGGATTTCAATATTTTAAGCATGCTTGCCAGATGAAAGAGTGAGGTTTTTTTCAGTCACATATTAAAAAGTTAAGTGGTGTACTGAATTCTCAAACTGAAGGCCTGACAGAGTCTGTGTGTTAAGTTGTAGACATTATCTCACAAGTATTTATAAATCTGGATATATTTGATTTCAAGCTAAAATATTAGTAACAACCTATAGAATATGCTAAGGTGCCTTTCTTCAGTGTAGTTTGGGTTGAGGCTTTTAGTTCAAAGTATTTTTTTTCACATTGTATTACCTTTTGGGCTAGAATGTTCAAATCTTGAGTCCTGAGATATTTCTTTGTTTATACAATAATCACAGCCAAGCTGCATAGCTGCTCCAAGCTGCTAGCTCAGCATCATAAAGTAGGGAAAAGATTCTTTTGCAACTTAACACACTAGTGTTTTCCCTGACTATTTTAGATACCAGAACTACACAGTTAGAGCAGGGGTTTAAAATATTTATGTGAATTGGATTGAATACCTCCAGAGCAATGAGAACTAGACATGAAAAGCTGTAAGTTATTGGAACATAGTCAGAAAAAGCCAGTAATGCCCTTAGAAATGATGACCAGTAATGAATACATGTTATGACCTTGTCTGCTTTAGGGATTTGCTGCTCTATATGGGAAGTGTTTTGAATGTTGATGAAAACAAACAGCAAAACGAAAACCTCTCAGATACTATTTATTATTTAAAAAAAAAAAAATTGCTTTCAAAAGCTGTGGCTTTGAGGTTATTATGGCACTAAACCTATTGGCTCAGTACAGGTGTGTCTTTGGGCTTGAGAAACTAAACCATTGAATTATCTATTTTTAATAAAATTGTTATTTTTGTATGTGACTTCATAATTTCCTAGCCTTCCTTCCTATGTGAGTTTTCAGACTTCTTATCTAACATCTCATTTTGCAGTGAGTGCTTCTTGCTTTTGTTTTCAGGCAATAATGCACCATGAAGGGCACATGGATGATGGTTTGACACTGTCCAGATCTCAGAATGAAGAATCCCGTACAGCACGTGTCATCCGTAGTACAGTCTTCCTGTTCAACAGGTTCATAAGGTGTGCTTTTAGAATGATCTTTTCATCACTTTTCTTCCTTTTCTCATCAGTTTTATTCAAACTTGCCATTATCACAACAGAGAACAATTTATCCTTCAGAAACAAATAGATCAGTGCTTCTCAAACTGGACTTTATGTCAGTTCTTTGTGTTATCAGCAGATAAGCACCTTGACAGATACTGGTCAATTTTTTTTTTCTCTGTCTTCTAACATTAATTTATTGGTCAATCTTGATTTAAATGCATAAACATACTGAAAATGCAAACAAACCATAAAAGAGATTTTTCCTTGCCAAAATTTGCTTTGAGTCATATAGCTCTTTCTTTTCTAAGTATGGTTTTTAAAGGTGATCTTCCTTGAAAAACCTGGAAGAGTGAGATAACTGTGTAACTACAGATCTGTAAAAAATGCAAATATACTGCGGAAATTCATAGTCTCAAGAAGAAGTTTTCTTTAAAATTATACCTTCTTTCTACCCTCACATTACACATTGCTTATAGGTTCCCTTTTAATGCTACTTGTTTCTTTAATATTTTGAAACATGAAAAAATGTTGTGTTGTGTTTTATAATAATTAGCCATTTAAAAATCCTGTCAGATGTGTGTAATTTGCATTTATCTTCCTATTCCTAAATAAGACTGATAAAATGCTAATTCTCAAATGCTTATGATTTGAGTAATTGATGAAAGGCCCTTTCATCAGTGTAGCTTGCATTAGACAAAGAATGAGATGCAGTAGGACGGTATGGAATGATAAGAATTTCATAAGAACTCATTTGTCACAAGAAAAAGTGTGGGAGATAGTGACCATGTTCTAAGTAAGGGCACAGACGAAGACACAGACATCTTAATTTGTTGAAAAACATGTAGCAAGGTACTTAAAAAAACCAGGACAAAATCACCCATCAGGAAAATTGTCTACAGTATGAAATTTGAAATACAAAGGAAATGTAAGCCCTAGGTCACTTTGTAAATAATACACCTTCACAGAATCTTCTAAGAATGCCATAAAAGATAAAGACAGAGAAAGACAATTTAATAATAAGGTTTCACAAATCAAGGTATTGCTAAATTACAGTGGAGATTTTTGTAGAGTGCACAGAGAGTCCAAGGCAGTGTTTAGCAGTTTAGATTTGGCAAGATGTTACTTCAAAAAGAAAAAGCTGAATTGAAGAGGATGAAAATTATTCTTTTAAGTGTATGCTCCAGTTCTTCCTCATGAAGTCAGTATGAAAATTGCACTTTGGTTAACATGCTCAGAATAAAAATTAAGTTTTAAAGATAACGACTTTTGTAGCTATCCTTTTGAAACTTTGCATTATTTGCAAAGGGATTCAGCTGAGCAAGGGGCAGCTGTGACATGGATGAGATCAGTCAGCCCTCTACTTCTAAGAGAGAATGTTCATAGACTTTAGTAAGGCCATGCTTGACTTGGGTATCAGGGAAGCTATAAGGCTAAAGAAGTGCTGAGACAGGATGTGTAGAACAGCTGCATCTTTCCACACTGAAAAGGGCTTAAGAAAAGGTTAGAGATGTGTTTGAGAGCCTCCATGGGCTATATGGACCCTCCACAGCACTGGTCCCTTTAGCTTGTGTCCATTCCAGTTTCATGATGCTCTGTACAGTTTACAATAACTTCATCTTCTGCTCTGCCTCTGAAACTGCTACATCCATAGGTAGGATATTAAAATGTGGTTTTGGATTAGGAAAAAAAAATACCAGAAATAATATTTTTCATGCTTTCTGGTTTTGTTTGAGAAGGGAAGGGTAGGCTCTTACATGGAGAATGGGCAGATATGAAGAATTTTTGACAAGTTGCTGTCAGAAAATGAGCTTTAGCATCTAATCAAACTTTGCTTTTAAATAAATAAAGACTTTGAATGATAGAGTAAATTAATTTTCAATTCTCAGGAGACTTTGCATCTTCTTGCAGGGGCCTTGATTCTCTCAGCAAGAAAGTGAAGTCTTCCACCATTGATTTGCCTATTGAGTCAGTCAGTCTGAGCCTTCAGGACTTGATTGGCTATTTTCACCCCCCTGATGAACATTTGGAGCACGAAAACAAACAAAACAGACTCCGAGCACTGAAGAATCGCCAGAACCTCTTCCAAGAAGAGGTACTTCTCTCAGTTTTACTCCTGATTTTCCACTACTGTCTGCAAGTATTCTTTCACAACAGCTCTGGTGTTGATGTCTACTATGGATTATGCTTGCAGTGGGATTTTTTTTATCCTATAAGAATCAAACTATTTGCTACATTCATAATTACTCTTGATCTGCTGGTATTCATGCATATTTGAAGAAATGTGTTTATGGTCTTATTTCTTTTTCCCTTTATAATAACATTAGATGACCTTGAACCTTGAACTCTACCCATAATTTTCTCCTTATGTGTGAATCAAATTTTCTGTTATAATCTCTTAAAGTTGGAGGATGTTTTGGTTTACTAAGCATTCTTTAAGCATTTTGTTTATTATTATGTATTATTTCTCTGGTAATAATAGTTGCCTATACTTTTGTCAGATGCCTAAGCATCCTCCAGAATAAAATCATGCTGAAAATTATGTCAGTAATACTGTTTATTTTTCTTTTAATTTGATCATCCCAAATGGCAGATGTTTATTACCTCCATCAAGGAAAATTTTCTGTTGGGATTGCTTGTTTGACTTCACTAATATATTCTTGTGTTTTGCAAATCCTGTTCTTCATGTTTGTTTTCTTAGATTTCTGAAAATCTTTTGTGTTTGCATCTAAAAATACTTGCTTTTTCTTCTGATGATGAGAGCTTTTTTATTTTTAGGGTATGATCAACCTTGTTCTTGAATGTATTGATCGCTTGAATGTATACAGCAGTGCAGCTCACTTTGCAGATGTAGCTGGGAAGGAAGCTGGAGAAGCATGGAAATCTATTCTGAATTCTTTGTATGAATTACTAGGTAAGACATATTATGGATTACTTGGATAGTTTTAGCTTAAAACAGTGAAGAATAAAGAAGTACGTAACTGTTGTAGTACAGAAGAATTTCCACTGTGCAGAAAATTAGAATACAAATTAAGCAAGATTTTTGCATTTGCAGTTATTTGATGTGTTAACAATCAATTAAAGAAGTTATGTCAGGAATTATAAACACTTAAAAGTATCCAGACTAGGTCCAGAGAGTTAACATCTCCATGAAATCAGGCGATGACTGATGGGGTGTAGATGGTAGATGATGGAGTATAAAATTCTGTTATTTGGTTATTCTTAGATGTAGGGTAGAGTTGAGTTTTTTTGTTACAGTTTAGTTTATCTCTTGTTACATTAAGCACAGTGCAGACTGGAGGAAGTAGTGGCTTGATTTTCAATTTACGAGGCTAGAAAATTCCTTCTGCCTGTTTTGTACAAAGTATTGCTTCCACGGACTTGTAGTGACGAGAACAGCCCACAAGCTTTTGTTGACTTTCCAGTCTGTGTGCCCCTCCTGCCCCCTGATGTTACTTCTCTAACTGCATTATCTTCTGGCAGCTAATGCTTAGGAAGCCTGGCTTTGATCTGGCTATGATGAATTTGTACATTACTCTGTTCTGAATAATGCTGCATCTGTACAGTAATTACATGGATGACAAATGGATATTGCTTGCTCAGTCTTGCTTCAGCAAACAGTACTTTGTTTTTTGAGTTTACACATAAATAAAAGTAAACTGTGATGCCAGAATTCATGTCTTTTGCCTTGTCATTGACGTTGTGTTGTATTTCACTGTTATGAGAATGAAGGCACTTATAGATGCTGAGACTGGAGACTATCACCTATAAAAATCATAATCTTAGAATGGTTTGGGTCATAAGAGACCTCTAAAGATCATCTAGTCTAGCCACCTCGATTGCAAAAATAAACTTCCTTATGTTCAATCCAAGTCTGCTGTCTTTCAATTTAAAATAATTGACATATATCTAGTAAAGCATCTCTCCATTCTCTATTACAAATACGTACATTTACTGTGAACTCGTACTAGATCCTTTTGCATTACAAAAAAGTGCCAAGGAGTATGCAGTGATGTAATGTTCATGTCTGACTGACCACATCATGGTTTTTATTCCTTTAAAACTGAATGCTGGTCTTGTTTGGAGTATTGGACAAGAAAAAAAAGCAACTGTAGGATGTTATTTTTTGTTTTCAGTTTTAAGTGTCTATGTGCCTCATTTAATGCACAGCTTTAACCAATGAATACTAACCTTTCACAAAGTTGTGCTGAGCAGCATTTATGAAACCATCTGTGTCTCATTATTGTTAATGAAGTTAAATTTAGTGATGTGTTAAGCACTGCACAACTGCCTTCATTTTATGTTCCTACCTGAAGCACAGTGAGATTGTGTGGCTTGCCTATAACCAATAAAAAGTCACTGTCAGAAACCGGTGTTCTTTAGCTCTAGTCCATGTGTTTTTAACAAGATGTTCCCCCTCTTATGATTTCCAAGTATTTTCAAATAACTGTGGTCATAATTAATCAAACGTATAATATTTCAGGTTACATTTTTTTTCTATTATATAATACAGCAAGTAAAAGGGTTTTGTTAGTTTGTTTTGTTATTAGGATTTGATTTTCCTCATCAGAAAACAGGAAACTGCCATTTTACAGAACTGCCAGTGCTCCAATATTGCTCTTCCTCTTTGCAGATAGCTTCATGTACTATGTATGTTGTAAATCTAAAAATAAGTTCTCTAAGTTTAACCTTTTATAAATAAAGCAGCATAAAAACATAGTTGCAATATAATACAGTGAGTTTGTGCAACAAAAACCGATGGATTTTAAGAGGTCATTGCCTCTTAGCAGGACCAACAGTCTCTGTCTGCTGCTGGAAATAATCAGAGAAACTTCAGGTTGAAATAATTTTTTAGTGGCACTGGAAAACAATCTTAAGTTTGCGCTGTTCCATACACCAAACAGAAATATTTGTGCCTCAGTTCTTTCTTGGAGTAGAGCAGATGCTTCTCTGAGAGCTTCTGTGTGTACCTGAAGATGCATATAATCCAGGGCAGGGCAAGCTTGTGGGTGCCTGCAGTGTTCAGGGAGATTTCAGTTCAGCTGTACCCACCAATGACTCAGTCTACTTCAATCTTCAGCTTAAAGCATGAGGGTGAAACATTCAAAGCAGTTACTTCCTCCCTACAGCCTTGTCAAAAGTATAGCAAACAGTTCCTAGATATCTATCTTGTTTTACTTCCTATTACTCTTGAACAAATATACTGTAACAGTAGAAAATAATTTGCATTCATCACCTATGTTGTTTGCTTCATACTCTGCTTTTGCAATGTTTTCTCTCATTACAAGGATACTGTTTTTCAGAAACTTGTTTCTATAATAGCAGCTGACTTCTGTGGTGTAAGTACAGGCTTCTTCATTTTGCAGGGATTATTGAGATGATTGTAGAGCCAAAATAATTCAAATTCCCTAAAGGTCAATTTGATATCAAAGGTGATTCTTATGCTGAATTCTAACTACCACTTATATTATTTAAATTCAAATCTAGAACACAAATAATTAAAGGTTAAGACTGTATCTTACTGGATCCATTCTGATGAGAAATGAGGAATTATTTGAATTTAAATGCACTTAAAACTGTGATTTAATTTCTCTCGTGCTCTCTTTTCCCAATAGCGGCTCTGATTCGAGGAAATCGTAAAAACTGTGCCCAATTTTCTGGATCTCTTGACTGGTTGATCAGCAGATTAGAAAGACTGGAAGCCTCCTCTGGTATGCTTTTCAGTATTTTAACTTCCTTATTTCACCAGTTCTAAATTCTTTAAAGTGATGTACTAGTTCAGCCTAATTATAATAAAGTTCTTATTATAAGATCTTAAATTATGTTAATAAAGTGAGATTTATATTTGTAACATTTTTTACATACTGGTTTCAGTTGTACTTCTACTTTAAATTCCAGCAGTCTTGCCTTTTCCTTGACCAGTTGGATGTAGTGTTACCTTTTAATTCAGACAAAGCATTTGATAAAATAGCTGTTCAGTAGTGTAAGTTGTATGAACTTTTTTTCTAATTCTATTATCTTCCCTTTTCTTTGTAAGTCTGCATGTTTTTCAGGATTTGCATCAAACTAAATACAATAATAGTCTTATGGAATGGATATAATTTATTCTGCCTAACAGTGTTTGCCTATGTAATACATACACATTTTCTTTTTAATCACTGCTTTTGCTCCTGAGGTGTAAATTTCAATTTAAAGTTAACAAGAAATGTTTTTAAGTAGCAGTTGAGACTGTTTTACTTTAAATATAGTACTTCTTACAATTTGTTTGGAAGATGACCTCTTGAGAACCTTTCAAGACTTCTTTTTTGAAATAATGCTACAGTGAGTTCAAAGAGCAGGAAGATTTGTAGTCAAACCAATGGGAAGCATAGTTACAATAACAGTGTTACATGGCTCTCCAGTGACATATTTGTAACATATTCTCATCATCTTCTTGGTTTGGTGTCATGTGTTATTCCATGGAATGGAAGGAGCATAATGATTGATTAAAGAATTGTCCTCAGGAACTGAAATTGCATTCCCTGTACGATTCTTTCCATTTCTCAATCATATGTCTGCCTCAGACTGATGGTGTGCACAGGAGTCTTTGAAATGCTAAGGCCAGGAAGGATGCCCCCATTGCAAAAGTTCTTTGTTTTATATTAGACTGGTAAATGTTTGGGAAAAAAAAAGGCACAGGCATAACACAGCCTTTTACAGTGGCAATCATAAATGAGAAATACCCTGCTATTGCTATGTATTCCACATAGTTCTAGGAATGCAGGTCAGCATTTGGTATATATTTATAAATTTCTTACCTCGGTTGTATTCAGTGGATCAGCAGCAGCCACGAGAACAGATGTGTCCTGTAGTAAACAGGGTGTTTGTGTTCCCCTCAGCTCTGAATGCCATTAAACATTCATGGGCATTTTGTTTATTTGCCATAAATCTGTTCCTGAGATGAACTGACCAACAACATGGGAAAATATTGTCAAATGTCAGTGGCAGGAGTGTTCTCCTTCTCAGGGCTGAGGGTGAACTGGCACGGCATTTGCTAGCTGATTGACAAAATCTGCGGTGCTTGATTGCACTTGTAAAGAGCAGTTACACACTGCTGCTTCTCCTCTTGCAAAGATTTTTCCCTTTGTCAGCTCTTGGCGCTAGGAGAGATTTTAAGAGTCAGTTTCTCTTGGGGCTGAGACTGGTATAGAGGCTTTGAAGCATTTGCCTGTGTGAACCCCTCCAAACAGCAATGTTTCATGGAACTACTTTTTCAGAGTTTTGTTTCTTGTTTGAGTGGCAGATCTAAGGCCTTAGGGCAGGGAACCTGTTTTACTACAGGCTTACTTCCTACTTCTGCCCTGCACCTGGTCTGTTTCAGCCTGGTGTGTTTATGCTCTGAATGCTGGAGCAGCTCAGGAGATGAGGCAGCAGGAGCATAGGAGTCTTTGCCTGTATCACTACTTTAGTTCTCAGCTGGTGACTCAGATGGCTGCTTACAGCATGGGTGGCTAGTTAGAGGTTTGCAGATCATCCTGTCATTGCAGCTGTACACTGCAGTTGGTGATCCTAACTAAATAGATGTTGTAACTGAACAAAATTTGTGTTGGTTTACATTATTATTTAGTGGAAGCTGCTCTGTAGATGCTGCGATCTCCTTACTCTATCAAGCATTTGAGTTACTGAACTTAAACTGAAACAAGCATTTGAAAAACGTCAAAATCATAAATTATTTTTCCACTATGCTCCACCTTTGGTATGACAGCATTAATTTAAGGAGAATGATCTCAAAAGTATGCATTTATATGGGATTTGATTGCAAGCTGCTTAATTTCAATGTATATCACAAGATCTTAATGGTCAAACTATTTCCTGAAAGACCTAATTTTACATTTGAAACTCTCATGGTAAGGGCTTTCAGAAATAGTGCAAAACTTTTCACTCAACTTTTGGAGGTTCAAGATGAAAATTCTTATGACAGCTCTAAAAATGCTGTGTTACATGGTTTCTGTTGGGTACGTATGTATTTTTAGGTTTTAATCTCAAACCTAAAAGATTTGAAAATTTAAACTTAATTGTTTATGATAGGATAGTAAGGCATGAGATGCATTCTGTAAACTGCAGAGTATTCTGACACTAGTGGCTCTGGGTAGTGAACCTCCTGACTTGCTGCAAGAACTCTGAATGTACTAATATTTGCAATACTCATTTGCTCTGAGTTTTCTGCTAGGATCTAGGCCACTTGTACTCCATCCCCATCTGCATTAGTAGTGTAACTTCCATGTTGCCTCCAAAACTGATTTTATAATAAGGACTTTTTCTGGTTTTGAGGGTGTCAGTTATAAAAGATGCTAATTAGGATGTGCTTTAGTTATCCTGGGAGGCACAGTAGGTTTAGCTTTTAGTATGTAAATATAATTTTGTGATTTTATGTGGGATGCTTGCTTGCCAGATTTTGAGCTTTATTTTGCTTGATGGGCTGAGCATAGTCACTGTTCTAATTTACAGTGGGAGATCTTCAGTGGAGAGAAATACTGGCATATATTAAACCTTTAAGAATACTGGGATACATATATTCACATAAAATAATTCTTTTTCTAAAGGTAAAGTGTTTATGAGGAAGAAACACCACATTCTGTTAATCACACCAAACATTAAAGTTGCCAGCTACACCTTCTGCATGTGTTTTCTTGAATGTATTGCAATAAAGATTTGATACTGCCAACTATTATCTATAAAATTCCTGTTTTCACTTTATTCTTGTTCTGGAACTAAAAGTGTTATGAGAACAGAATAAAGACATTAAATATATAAACAGCAACTCTGAATTGATTGTACAAATCAGATCAGAAATATTCATTTTCCAAGCTTCACTGAAGCAAAAGAAGGAAAATTATTATCTAAGTAGAAATATGTCCACGAGTAGACCATGTTAGAAGTGAGATATCAGAGCTGCAATGCAAATGCTTCAGCTGTTTCTTCAATCCATAAATTAAGACTAGATTAGTCTTTCACTCTGAAATATATTCCAGATGGGATTAACTAGCCCTACTATAATTTTAAAGGCATTAAAATATAAGTAAAAAAATAGAATACAGCAAGTTAGTAGTCTAATGTTGAGGAATGCATTCAGTGCAGGAAGCTCTGTTTGCACCCTGCAGTTGAGCTGCTGGTTGAGCTTTGGGTGAGATGAGAAGCCTTGAACTGACTCTTAGCATAGCAAAGGTGCCAGGAACCTGTGACCCAGGCAGGTGACACTCAAGATCTTGACACAGCAGGAATCAAAGACCCCCAGATTTCCTCATGCTCAGATGGTGAGGATATGAAAGCCCAGGTGCTCACAGACTTTTCTGAGTTGAAAGGTGCCAAAAAGAATTCCTGAGTCAAATTTTTAAGTACACATGGTACACATGGGAGGTTGTTTTATTTCCCCAATGCAGAGAAACATTTTAAGGCTAATGATTCTTCAAGGCAATGGCTGCTGCTTTGTTGTTTTGTTTGTAATATAAAATGATTTTTGAGACTATTTCATGTTCACGAGCACCAGATTACAAACTACTGTGTACAGTGAGGACTTTATATGCACTTCAATGAAATAAATATTTTTTTCCCCCAGGAATTCTAGAGGTTTTACACTGTGTGTTGGTAGAAAGCCCAGAAGCTCTAAACATTATTAAGGAAGGACATATTAAATCAATAATCTGTCTTTTGGACAAGCATGGAAGAAACCATAAGGTAGGTAAAGACTAAACAAGTATATTTAGATGAACAAAGCAAGCTCATTCTTCTGTGTGGAAGTTAATTTCAAGTGTTTTAATGCTGTTTCGATAATGTGGAATGAAACTTATCCTAAGATGTATATGAGCACTTTGAAGAAGCAAAGAGAAATATTACTCTCTTTTTGTCAAAAACATTGATGCATAACAATTCACGAGGGAAGTGGAAAGAATGTTTTAATGTTAGGAGAATTTTAGAATTGTTCTAAAATAAAACCACTGTGTTGGATGAATTTCATACCACAATTACATGTCTTCCAGTAGCAAGATACAGAGCATTACATTACCTGAAGTAATGAACCATGATGATGAAAAAGTATTTAAGGTTAAAATAATCTTTTTTTCAGGTGTTGGATGTTTTGTGTTCTCTCTGTGTTTGCCATGGAGTAGCTGTGCGGTCTAATCAACACCTCATCTGTGATAATCTCCTGCCAGGAAGAGATCTGCTCTTACAGACACGCCTTGTCAACCATGTGAGCAGGTATGAAGAAAAAGGAAAAAAATTCCATCGATGAACAAAGTAAAAAAACCCAACTTGTGCTTAAAAAATCTTTTACTTTCAAAACGTTTTTGTTATGATATTTTATTCTTACTAGGATTTTAAATTCCCTTTGCCCTAGTGATTAAATTTGAAACATGGATCAGAGAGAGCTGTCATAGGCTATGACTGTCCTAAACTGTTTTAAATCTGCAAAGCTGTAATCTCTTCTAAAGATATGGTCTAGATTTAGCTGTACATTCCAAGTATTGTCAACTGATGTCCTGTGATTGCCTTTATATTTATGATCTTGTGAGGATTTCCTAATCAGCTTTGGTCAAAATTAAGAATTTAATGCCAAACACCTTCACCAGTGCCTAGAATATTTAGGGAGTGTCCTCACTCTTCCTTCCCCTGACAGAATTTTAGAAACTACCTTTAAGCAGACATTAATAAAAAGATGAGGCTTGTACCATCTTAAATTGGTAAAGTGTAGTTTACAAATATTATGAAGTAAGGGGTTTTTCAGAGTTTTAATTGATGTTGTGGCCAAAGAATGTGGCTTTGTGTGAAGATCTGTGGGATGTTCCGTCACAAACTTTTTACTTTTAAAGGTCTCAATCATTGACTGAGAAATAAAATTGAAACACAGAAATAGTACTTGCAATTCAGAGTTCATAGGTTTTATTAGATGCTGAAAACCATAAAAAACCCACAGTATATATCATAAGGAGGCTACTTAAAGCTAAAGGATCTGGGGAACTGATTGATCATCTCTTGGCATTGGTGAGGCCACACCTGGCATACTATGTTCAGTGTTGGGCTCGTCACTACAAGGACAACCTTGAGGTGCTGGAGTGTGTCCAGGGAACAGCAGTGGAGCTGGTGAAGGGTCTGGAGCACAAGTCCTATGAAGAGTATCCGAGGAAACTGGTTTGTTTATTGTGGAGAAGAGGAGGCTCAGGAGAGACTGCATCACTCTCTAGAGCTCCCTGGAAGGAGGCCGTAGCCAGCTGGTGGTCTGCCTCTTCTCCCACACAACCAGTGACAAAGGATATAGCCTCAAGTTGCGCCAGGACAGGTTCAGATTGGATGTCAGGAAGAATTTTTTCATGGAAAGGGTGGTTAAGCATTGGAACAGGCTGCCCAGGGAAGTGGTGGAGTCATCAGTCCTGGAAGTGTTCAAGAAATGATGGGACGTGGCAGTTAGTGCTGTGGTTTAGTTGTCATGAAGACATTTGATGAAATGGTTGGAATTGTTCATGGAGGTCTTTTCCAGCCCCAGTGATTCTGCAATTCATGATTGAGCTTCTGAGATGATTTTGGATCTTAGACAGGGAATGTAGACTTGTCTTTCCCAAATAAGGTGGTAGAAAAAGCAAATTAGTTGCTTCATATTTTTGCTTTGCATTAGAAAGCTGAGAATGAGAAGATTCTTATTCTTATTCTTGCAGTTATAAGGAAAATAATATTTTTCAGAAGTCTATAAGACCAAGGAATCATTGAAGAAATTTAATGTTAGACTAAGACATTTACCTTGATCCAAAAATATTCTGCCAAAGAACTTTGTTAGTGGAACATTACTGAAACTTTCCAAGATACTGCTTTTTAGCACACTTTTCTCAGGAAAAAATTCTATGCACAAACCTCTTTTGAACAAGAGGAATTTGGCTGATTAGGTTGATTAAATCATGAAGTCTGGACAAAATCATAATAAGGTGCTATTGTGTTCAGGCAGGTGATCTTACTAATAATTTACAAATAATATAAATTTTCTGGGTGATAGCTTTTTTCAAACACATTTTGTTTTTAAGGACAATAAATTTTTGGCTTTGAACAACAGTGTGAATAGTGTCTCTACTTAAACATTTGGCAAAAGTATATGCTTCTAGAAGGAAAGTTTATTAGTCTTACCGGATAAAATTTGTTATGTTATAATCAACCAGATCAGTAGTCTACTATTACACTGACTTGTATTTAATCATCCATACCAGCACTTTTTCCTTTCCCTGTACCAGAAAGCACACTGGGACTAGTTTAGAGCTGCATTTTTGTTGATTAGTCAGCTTGAATGGAGAAAGAAAATACTTATATCAGTAATAACCCAATCTAGTAGAGGAATGTGAAGACTACATACACTCAGTCTAGAAGCTGAATAGATTTTGTGCAATATGGGTAGCGAACCATTGAAGAAATATAGCTAGTATTGATTTTGGATACTTCGGTGCTCCATGGCTTTAATTCAAGATTTAATGTATTTCTGACTATAAAACTGATGCAGACATGACTGTCTAGAGACAGATTTTTTTGGGATGAGAGTTTATATTCAATATGATCCCCGAAATTTAATTAGAAAAGCATAGGTTTTTTTTTCCTTTTTTTTTTTTTCCCCTCATGACCTTTAGATATGACTCTGCATATTGCTCTTCAGCTAGATATTGAATAAGGACAGTAGTAGCTTGCCTTTTTAAAGTAGTCTTCTGAAGTACTGTGAAAACAGTAGCAGTAAGAGCATCACATTGATACTAAGAATTTCTAAAGCCATGGCAAATTACTGAGTTATACAGGACTTGGAACGAGGAAGAGGTACAAGAATTTTGAAATAGAATGACTCTTCACTTTTGTATCTTTTTAAATGTTATTCTCTTGAATAGATAATCAGTATTACAGAATGAAGTTTGCTATGTAAAATTAAACCTGCAATGTGTACTTAATACACTTATGTTGGTAACTGGTGAATAGCTGTGATTTTTTTTTTTTTTTTTCCAGTATTTAACATCTACTAATTGTTCAAACACATAAACCGATTACTTTTGGCATCTGAATGAGGATGCTGTTTCAGCTGCTGAAGCAAACATTTTTTTTACTTAAAATGTACAGACCATTTTTCACCAGGATAAATGAATGAATAAATAACTAAACATACGGCCTTCTGGGAGCTAATGTTGCCTAGAGGGTGCCTCAACTTGTCCAGAGCACAGATTGCTATCCATTGTTACTGTTCTCATGGGGGCATAAATGGCACAGCAAGCTGAAACCTGGATAGAGATCAAGAAAGACTATAAAGTTTTATGAGTGCAAGTGAAAAGTATTGGAGCTCTTTTTTCCATTTTTCCAGTTATAGGAACAGTCACATGGAGAAGCCAAAGGGTAATGGGTACAAATATCTCCTGGGGAGATTCTGATTGGAGAAAAGAGTAACATTTTTCATAATGAGAAGAATTAGTCATTGGAACAATCTTGCTGGGGAAATGGTGGATTCCCCAACATTGGACACTTAGAAGGCTCAGCAGGACAGTGTGCTGGGCTATGTTGTCCTGACTGTGCTTTAGTCAAGAGAGGTTGGACCAGGTGATCCTTGTGGTCTTTTCCAACCTGGTAACCTGTGTGATCCCATGAAGTAAAATTACTTCTGTTGTTTTAATCACACAAAACATGCTTGAAATTTGAGTCAATGAAAAGTATGCAGCAGTTCATCTTGTCCTTGAGATAATATTTTGATAACTATTTTTATTCTTTCTATTTAAGCATGCAACCCAACATCTTCTTGGGGATTAGTGAAGGCTCTGCCCAGTACAGAAAATGGTACTATGAACTTATGGTGGACCACCTAGAGCCCTTTGTGACTGCAGAATCAACTCATCTACAAGTGGGCTGGGCTTCCACGGAAGGCTACTCACCCTACCCAGGGGGAGGAGCAGAATGGGGAGGAAATGGTGTTGGTGATGACTTATATTCCTATGGCTTTGATGGTCTACATCTGTGGTCAGGTATTCTCTTACATACTGTATGGTTGTTGTTTATTTTTGTTTAAACATTATAGTTGTGTTTGCAATCCCAGTGAATTTGGTTTCAACAGCAGCCAAGTGAATCAGTTATTTCAGCTGACACTTGGAACATACAGAAACAGTACCGTATATTAGAATACTATTTAAACTGACATTGTGTATTGAAATAAATTGGTTTATATGAAGTAATGCAGGTAGACTAATAATTTACATTTTAGCCTGGGATTTTGGGGGGTTGGTGGGCAGGGGCACTGTGTGTTCATGGTAACTATGAAAATTTTATTTAAATCTTCAAAGCTGCAAAAATTGAAGTATGATAGTCATCTGGATTTGTAATTCCTATGTGGTAGTGTAAGAACAATCTGAGAGATTTAAGTAACAGGACTCTTTATTTTTGATTTTTGGTTTGTTTTTTTTTTTTTTTCAAGCCAGATTTTTATTATGGGTCTTTAGAAGTTCAGAGATACTTCAGATGTTAAGATGATGTTTAAATATGTTTTTTGTTTGTTTAAAGATATATTTATGTAGTGATGTTTTATTTGCATACATTGAGACTGATTATTGCAAGACTTGCAGAATAACATTCCTAGCTTGTATGTGATGCATTTGCTCAGGTATTCATCTTTACAGTATTCTTGTCCTGCTTTGGCTCTATTTGTTAATAGTAATTTATGCATGAAGATTCTAGTGCTAGAGAAAGCTGAACTCAGTATCTAAATTGTTTTTTATTTACTCTTGATTCCACAAATACCTTATTCTCTCTTCAAACTGAGTTGGCTCAGCAAAATCAGAATAATTATGATAGCTTGTTCTCTTTTATTTAATCTTTTTCACAAGTTTTAACTTTTGTGAAAAGATTCCCAGAAATTATTTGGGGTGGGTTGTCCTACAGTTGCACAGTCCTGAATTCTTGAAAGGAGATTTTACTGCGATTTCACCTTACTGAGAAAATTTCTTTTTCTTTTTATTTTTGAGATATCATTGGGCAGTGGTGAACTAGAGAACTGCCTGGAAACTGGGAAAGGCTCATTGGATTGGCAGTTCTTTCCATGATGAAGATAGGAGAGGTTTTCTAAAGCAGATGAGAGATAATTTAGTGAGTCAGCTGCATCATCCAAAGTTTTTGCCGTTTTGAGGCATTGTGTCTTGATATTTGGAAAAGAATGCAGTTTTACATTTAAAAAGAACTTTCCAATCAAAATAGCAATGGGTTTTATTAATAAATAATAGCATATCAACTGGAGTGGTATCTTAGGAAAGAAGCTGCCACTTAGTCTCTCACGTATAGTGAGAATTACTTTGGAACAGTGATGCATAATTAATGGTATCATTGCAAGTGTCGTGACTGAGCTTGACAGAAAAAGTATTATTACAGAAGAACGAGAAAATAATGAGCTAATCAAGATAGCTTTTGTACTTAAGGTTACTTTTAGGGAAGAAACAAAAGATTACTGAAAAACAAATTTATTTTTCTACCCACTGCAAACTTTTCTGTCAGAAATGTAACAGAAAAAATGAATAGTTTTTGTGGTTTTCAAGTCAGTAATTCTGCTGAACAAAAATAAGTCAAACCATGTTTGTATCTGCAAATTTTGCTGGTAGATTTGAAAAGATTGTGTCTTCTTTCTTCACTGATATTATTGTGTAGCACATACATACCTTTCAAACATAGAAGTACTTTAGGTTGTTGCATATTGAAAATCTTTTCCTTTCTTTTGCTTCCACAATCCCAGGCTGCATCTTGATAAGTCTCTGCAATGGCATTTTAAGAATAAACCTTCTTAGCATGAAACATTTACTGTATTAATGAATAGCAACAATAATTTTTGCCCCCAAGTTCCTATTCTGGAAAGCCTGTATGAGAATCATATGTAATTTATATTTGTTTTTTCAGTCCTCAAATGACCCATTATGAGGAAGTGGAACTCATAGATTCTTAAAGCCTAGGGCCAGAAAAGGCATTTAGATAATTTGATCTGCTCTGTATTCATCAATGACCAATATTTCTGTTAGCAGTCAGCCTTGCATTGATCTCCATAACCTATATTTGCCTAAATTTTAGTGTTTGAAAAGGAATCTGGTCTCAAGTAGTACTCTTTAAGTGGATGAAATATCAATTCTTCATTGGTAGCTCTTTTTGAGTGTAGTTATTCATGCTGTTAAATAATTGTCCCTTTCTGTGATTTATTTTATTCTAACTCTCAGCTGGAATATTTTCATCTGGCAGTATCACAAAGTCATTTTTCATATATAGAGTTTTGGAAGTGTTGGTATTTTATTTTTCCTCAGGGGTCAAGGAGATATGTGCGTGAAAATTCAGTTGTAAAAAAATTACTGAGATTTAATTATTTTTGCTTCTGTTAAAGCCATATGCCATCTGCTTCTTCTTGGAAATGTAGTGCTAGTTAAGTCTTTTGTGTGTACAAAAGTTGGACGCCCTAGTTAAAAAATTATTGCTCTGCTCTAGTATGCATCATAGCATATCTCTTGCAGACAGTGCATAAGTTATTTCTGGAAAATGTGTTTAGACATGTTTTCAAACAGTTTCCATGGTTTTCCAAAATTTTGTACTGTAGATAGGAGGAAATTTCAGCCACAATCACTTTCTATTTCTGAATTCTTTAGCTCGTTTCTCTTGGAAGCAGGTGTGCTTGTGTAAATGGAATTTGATGTAAGATAGAATGATCCTTTAGAATTCATAAAAACTGATTAAGATATATATATTACTGAATATAGATGTCTTAAAAATGCAGCTTTGTATATTGCTGAAAAATGCTGGTTTTCAGTTTAATTATGAAACAGAATAGTATCATCTCATTTTGAAAGAGTACCATGATGTGGCCATTAACAGACTACCTAATTTTCCACAAAGAATTCAAAGGGAGATAGTTTTCTTTGTCTAAATAATGAAGAGTTTTTTAGAAAAGTATACTAATTTTTATATTAGGTACTAATGGTTGTTTTCAGTTTGCACTTCTGTAATGTAAAGAATAAAATGTAGTTTTCTCAGTTTTGACTGTTTGTAGGGATATCAGTAATTATTTTCACTTACATTAAATGTAACTGAGCTTCATTATTTATGACTGAAATAGCTGTGTTGAAATGACTGTATGCTGCTATTCACTATATTGCAAGCTTAAAATCAGGTCTTGGAAGTCATAGGTTAGATACTTGTGTATTAATGTGTTTATGCACTATAGTGATGTTTTTCTCTTTTTTACACTGCTGTGAAAAACGTGCATTTTTCATAAGTTTCACTAAATGTGTCTCTGTTACTTCCATAGGTTGTGTAGCACGAACAGTAAATTCTCCCAACCAACATCTGTTAAGAACTGATGATGTTATTAGCTGCTGTTTGGACCTGAGTGCCCCCAGCATCTCTTTCCGAATAAATGGTCAGCCAGTCCAAGGAATGTTTGAAAACTTCAACATAGATGGCCTCTTCTTCCCAGTTGTCAGCTTCTCTGCAGGAATAAAGTTAGTATCCCATGGAGTTGTTTGTGGTTCTTTTTTTTTTTTTTCCAAGTCGGATTTTTTTTTTTTCTGTATAGATGAATATGCTGAATATTTCTCTGGCTGTCTGCTCTCATTTCTCGTTCTGACATCTGCTTTTTTTGGCAAAGTTCCAATTCTTGGATAGTGAGAGCTACAAAGAAGTCCTGAAGACACAGTGCATCTGTTGCTTTTCAGCACACCAGTGTATTCTGGTTGTTTGCAGACGTATCTTAGAAACAGCTTCTTAATAATTTCTTTGACACATTGCTACACATTCACTCCAGGGCAGCATTTTGCATCAGCCATTGATATTAAAAATATATTTTCCCTAACTCACCTGTTATGAGGTAGTAACTATTATTTAAAGAGGCATTATTGGCACTTACCTTAAGAAGGAGTGATTGTAAACTTCCTTTTCTGCAGCATGAGTTAATATGAATTCAGTCTGTATTCTGGTTGCTGTATTGGTTTTATATAAAATTTCAAATCACACTTGAGGTGTCAAACATCTGCTTCCATGTATTGAGCTATTTGAGACTATAATATTAAAAAACATTGTGAGGTGTTCCAGCAGGGAGGCAACTTTATCAGAACTGGCAAAGGTGAAGACTGAAAGCTGATTTCTGCTGGAGGCAGACCAGTGTTCTCTGAGGGAAGAATTCAAAGAATTCAAAGAATGCCACAGAAGCTAAGAGCTATCACACAGAGCACATGCCCATCTCTTATTCCAGATGCAAAATGCACTCCTTCAGACTTTGCTTTTGATAATACAGGAGATAAAATGTAGTAAAATTATAGATCTCCATGCTAAAAAATGCAAAACTATAAACTTGCATGCTTAATTTCTGTTACCAGAGAAATTATTGACAGATATTATTTGTGTGCTGAGTGCAGTTTTTGAGTGTGTACCGGTATAGCATTAACAAAAATTTTGTAAGATACTCAGTAAACAAAAAAGAGACAAAATTATTCTGGTTTAAGGCTAGTCTTTTGGGTGTTTTTGATTCCTTCTGGATGTCAATGTTCTAGGAAGATTTTTCAGTATTACGTCATTGCTGTGTCATGTTGATACTATGTCATTGCTACACCATCATTACCTCAGTGACTGAATTTTTCAGTAGTAAAAGGCCATGGCATATTTATCATTTTGTTATGAATAAAAGAGTGCTTTCCCCTGGATTTCTATTAATATGACAAATAAAAGGTTTTGGGAAGGAAATTTAGGAGATTTTGTATTGTGTCCTAAGGATTTAGTGTTTTTTGAGAGAAAAGAAAGAACCACAGGGTTTTAGGTTCATTTCTCATATGAGATTGAATGGAGACCTCCTCAATGGAGAGAGTTCTGAAGTGCTTGATTGATTACTCTGGGTTTTAATCTCTGCCTTTGGAGACTTTATAGGTGTGCTGAGTAAACTGATTATTCTCTTTTTAAGAGATTGTTGGTCTCATGATTTTAAATGCCTTTAGTGCAGTAAAATTAACTAGAAAAAGAATAGTTTACTTTTCCTATGTTTTTCAACCTCCTTTATCATAAACTCCAGCAGCAGTTAGATAAAGTTGAACTGTAAACAATGGAAAGAAGCTGCAATATTGGCATCCCCTCCCCTTTTTTTCCCCCCTCTTTTTAAAATAACATTTCATATTCTTTAGGCTTAGAGACTGATTAGGCTTTCCACCAGAAGTGTCTTGATTTTCTAAAATAATTCTGATGCTTGCAGGGTTTGTTTCTTGCTTGGAGGTCGCCATGGAGAGTTCAAGTTCCTTCCTCCACCAGGATATGCTCCATGCTTTGAAGCTGTCCTGCCAAAAGAGAAGCTGAAAGTGGAGCACAGCCGAGAGTACAAACAGGATCGTAGCTACACCAGAGACCTGCTGGGTCCCACTGTCTCCTTGTCACAAGCAGCTTTCACTCCAGTTCCTGTAGATACTAGCCAGGTATGGGAATGAAAAGATTGCATTTTGCTTTTTAAACACACACATATTACATGCCTATTTTACTTATTTTGGTTGAATTTGCACCTTGTCCCAAACTTGTTTTATTCTTTGGATTTATTGAGAAATCTGGTGTGCAAGAAGTTTGTCTGTTATGCAAGTTCGCGTGGCATGTCAAGCAACTTGTTTGTAATAGCTTCTTCCTCTCTCCTCTCTTCTCTCTTTAGATTGTTTTGCCTCCCCATCTGGAAAGAATTAGAGAAAAATTAGCAGAGAACATCCATGAACTTTGGGTTATGAATAAGATTGAACTTGGCTGGCAGTATGGACCAGTATGTACCTTCCAACTTAATTTTCTGTTAATTGCTTAGTATGATTCAGCACATTGGTTTCAGTGTACTAATGGGACTGCATTTTTCATCATTCCCCCCCAAAATTAGTAAGGTTTTAAACACCTTCCTACTGAAAGCATGTGAAAACCAATGGCACTTGGGCATTTCTGAAAAAAATTCTGGTATTAAAGCTATTTGGTGCTGGAATTTTCAGTCTAACTGTTAGCACAGAAAGCACATAGTAAGTTTTTCACCTCCTATTTGTACTTGGATCAAGATGTTCAGCTGACTGGTAGAGTAAGCCAATGAAAACAGTTATTCTTGGTTCTCTTTACGTGTCCTGACTGACATTACTCTTTTAGAAGTCTCATAAAAGTATTGCCTATAGGAAATTCCATTAAATCTGATTTTTGCTTTCCTGTTCTCTACTTCTTTAGGCTCATATCTGTATTAGGTGCTCTACATAACTATTTTCTGATCTCTTTCCTACTTTTCATGGAGTATGAAAAAAGTTTCCTTTTTGAAGTTAATCAGTAAAAATTTATATGTGCTATTATGCTTTTTATTTGTTTCCCAAATGCTGTTTTATGAAGAAATATTACTCTGAGGAGTATATAGAAACATACAGTAGATACTAGATATAAGTGTAAAAAATCTATTTTTGTTACTAGAAAGATTTTGTCTTCTGAGGAGGTTACAGGTTTAGGGTAACTGGGCATAGTATTTATTTGGTGTAGCATACAGCAGTACTTAAAAATATATGATTAACAGAGAAGATCTCTAGATTTTGTTGTAGGTAATTTCCCCATGAAATCAGACGCAAAAGCTCAGTGAAATTAACATGTCAAAACATTTTAATTGTGGTGTAATCACACCAACTGTGAAGCAATCTGCAGGAGCTCTTAGTGTACCATTACGTATTGAGAGTCTAATTGTACAGTTGAACACTATTGAAACCATACGTGATAAGTATCAAGTTAAGCAGTGATAAAGGTAGTTATGTTCAAAATGAAAATTGGTGTTAAATCTTTTAAATTACCTTGCTTTAATCATTGTGATAGGATAGTCTCACATTTGGATTCTGACAGAGTATATGCTGATCATTTTCTGGAGGTTGATTTCTTAGTCATACTGGTTCCTCACAAATTATTTTATCAGTTTCACAGAATCACAGCATAAGCTGAGTTGGAAGGGACCCACAAGGATCATCAAGTCCAACTCCTGACCCTGCACAGCACCATTCCCAAGTGTCACACTCTGTGCCCAAGAGTGTTGTCCAAACACTTCTTTAGGTCTGTCAGGTTTGGCACTGTGACCACTTCCCTGAGGAGCCTGTTCCAGTGCCCAAATACCCTCTGGGTGATGAGCCTTTTTCTAATATCCCACCTGAACCTCCCCTGACACAGCTTCAGGCCATTCCCTTGGGTCCTGTCACTGTCACCACGGAGCAGAGATCAGGGTCTGCGCCTCTGCTTCCCCTCAAAACGAAGCTGTACCTGCAGTGAGGTCTGTCCTCAGTCTCCTCCAGGCTGAACAGACCTAGTGACCTCAGCTGCTCCTCAAGGCCCTTCACCATCTTCCTTGCCCTCCTTTGGACATTCTCTAACAGTTCAATGTCTTTGTTACATTGTGGTGCCCAAAACTGCCCCCAGCACTGGAGGTGAGGCTGCCCCAGCTCAGAGCAGAGCAGGACAATCCCCTCCCTTGCCTGGCTGTGATGCTGTGCCTGATGTCTCCCAGGACAGGGCTGTCCCTCCTGGCTGCCAGGGCACTGCTGGATCATGTTCAGCTTGCCACTGACCAGGATCCCACTGGCACTGCTCTCCAGTGTCTCATTCCCTGGTCTGTCCATACACCAGGGTTGCTCCATCCCAGGTGCCAAATCTGGCACTTCTCTCATGTTCAGTTTCATAGGGTTGATGATTTCCCAGGCCTCTTATTGGTCCAGGTCTCTCTGCAGGGCTTCCCTGCCCTCTAGGGAGTCAACAGCTCGTCCCAGTTTTGTATTATCTGCATTTAAGCCACTGTTGCCTATTGTAGTTCTCTGAATTCCTGCACTGCAGTTATTGAGTAGTGGGGGAAGACATGGCACAGAAATTAGCTTGTTTAGATGCACACAAGTCTTCTAATACTAGATTTTGTCTGCAGGTCAGAGCAAGATGCATTCTCTGCAGCTAGTGCTGTTTTTTCACCAAGTCTAAAAGTTTAAAGGCTAATAGTCAGAATCTTTAAATTACCCTCCAGATCATTAAAAAAATCTGCTGTAGCATTTTATATTCCTCCTACATATCTGGGTCTGTATGTGGTATCACCAAAGTGATACCCACTATTGCATATCATACTACTGCCTTCTATGCATGCAACAAAGTAAAATAGGAAACTGACATAGAAAAATTATGGACTTTGTTAATTTGCTTCATTTCAAGTCTAAATATGTGTACTACTGAAATCATCAGACACATCTGCATATCTTGGTTTCTGTTCAATGTCACTGCACATTTAAAATCAGCCACAAGAATTAAGAATTGATGGATGTCATGAGTTCTGCCACTAATATAAAGTGTTTGCAAGGCAGTAGATTATATATTGTGCTCAGAAAAAGAAAAGGAATTGGAAAGGTAACCCACAAAATATGTTTACTATATAACAGAATTATTATACATTGTAGCTGTAGAACAGGAATAGTGTCACTAGGGGAAATAAATTAATATTGGAATTCTGATGAAAATACCTGACAATTAAGACTTAAATTAGCTGTACACAGATCTGAACTGAGAGACTATACTTAGTATTTTGGATACAGATTACCATAGAACTTAGGAGTCTGTAAATAAATGTTTTCAGTGCTGCTAAAATATATTTCTCATTTTGTCTTCTATTAATTTTTATAAGTAGCTTGACAGTTGGATTTCATGTATTGTCTGTCCAAAGAACATTAATCCCATCAAATCAAGATAAATACCCCCTGGAGACTGTAAAGATTTTTCAATCCAAAACATAAACAAATGGCTGCTGTTCAATTTGCGAATTATGTGCTTGGATCAAAAAGCAAAAACTACATAACTCAGAAATGCTATTGAGAAATGTGTGTTTTTTCATGAGATCAAATAAACTAGATTAAGTAGTAGTATTTTATAAAAAATAATGCCATTCTTCAATGACTTCCACTTTGCACATTTAAAGGTTAATATAAATGGTGAATTTATGGTCAATCAAAGGTTGACATAAAAATGTTATAATATATGGTTTTTTAAAGTTGTCTCAACTCTGCAGATGTTAACAACTGCATTGGGGTCCTTTAGGTAATATTTTCAAACTAATGTATTTTATCAAGCCTTTATAGGTATTATTGGCTGAACTCTAGCACAAGATGCTAAATTGAGAGCTATAGGGTGCTTGGTAATCCCAGCCTCCAAATTTGCCTTTCTTGGTTGTAGCCAGTGTTGGAATAAAACTATAGAAAGAAAGCAGGTTAAAAAATTTTTGATCAAATTTGTAAGTTTATAAAATGTAGGATTTTGTAAATTATGGTCTGTATGGTTCCCCCAGCACTACACTAAAAGTAAATTCATGTTCCACTCATAATGCAACTTCAGAACAGTCACATTCTGCTTCTATGGTACTGGAGATAACTTAGAAACAAACGTTTTCTGAATTAAGAGATGCAGAAGATTCTTTTTATATTGTTATTTTCATCGGGTAAGGATTTCAGTTCTATCTGTATCAACATATTTATGCAAACTAGATGTAGAATTTTTGAAACATGGGGCTGAAGATAAGATGTTACTTTATGGCTTGTATGTTAAAACAATATGGATCGCACTGTTCTTGAACTTTGCATATTTCCTGTGAACATTTGTATAATAGCATGTACAAATTAGCATTTATTCCACTTGAGATATGCAAATCTGAAATTTATTTGCAAATGCAAATTCTGCCTTGCTTGAACACAATGATCATGCTCTGAGAATGCAGAATACTTTCTGTTTTGAAGTACTGTCAAGTCTGAGTAATTCTAACAGGCTCAGCTTTAAGTACCTTGTGGTTTGGTCTGGTTTTAAATTTCTTTTTGTTTTTAAGGCGTGTTAAGCTTATTTTTTTACTTTTTCTTAGGTTAGAGATGACAACAAAAGACAGCACCCGTGCTTAGTGGAGTTCTCGAAATTGCCGGAGCAGGAAAGAAATTATAACTTGCAAATGTCACTTGAAACACTGAAGTAAGTTGCTAGAACTTTTGAAGCTTATAGTTAAGTGTTTCGTAAGGAGATTTTGCAGAATTATAAATTCACATGCAAATTAAAATTTGATGTGTAGGTGAGGGTAATAGTATGCAAATGAGGGAGCGAGATACATTAATGAATTATGTACTTGGCACTGAAAATTACTTTGATAGTCTTTTTAGAATTATTGTGATAATGCTGATTGTGAAATGGCAATTCAGACAGTTTTTATCTAGGAGGAAAGAAAGAGATCTTTGCTTCTTATTTGGTTTAATTCAATTTAGTTTAATTTCTTTTAATTTTCTTTATTGATAAAACACACTTTGACATTCACTAGAAATTTAAATTAAGAGCTTTGCTTAAGGATCCCTTGCTGCTGTTTCTGTGTCATTGTGCATGTTGCCACAGAACAAACAGTAGTAGACATTCCCTCCTTTGTGGATAAGTGGCTAGATGTGTCAGTGTCATGGAAGCTCACCAGTTGGAATGCTAGAAAATTTCAATGGGACATTTAGGGTCTGTTGAAGTAATCTAGTTTTCTTGTTTACAAAGATAATTCCTCACCTCAGCTTTGTCAGGCACAGAGGTGTGAGTTCTTACTTTGCTGTGACTTAATTGCAAAATCTATTAGTGTGATTTCTCCCATATGTAGCCAACATGTTAAAATATTTCTCAAACTGATAAATGCTCGATGGTAGATGTGGTTCTCCAGTCAACCATTCTTGAAATCTATAATTTTTTTTTCTTGTTAGAATATAGTTGCTTTTCACTAAACAGAGAGTTTAAAAACGATGAATGTCTGAAGTGATATTACTTTTCTGTGAATATTTTTCCTATAGTATTAAAATCTTTGCCATGTAAACTGATAGTGCAATATAGTGTTTATACTCTTAATAAAAGGACTTATAGCCTCATAGTAAAAAGCTATGTAGAAACTCCTTCTAGAATTTCTTGCAGATTTCTTTTCAGGCCAGCTTCTCTGCACTATTTACTGATCTACTGCTCCCACAGTAAATAAATTACTCAGTGAAAAACTGAGTTCTTAGGGTCGTATTTATGACCCTATGTGCTAAACAGTTTCTGGAGGAATATTTTGCCATTATTTAGAGGTAAAGAATTCAGGGAGAAATTGAACTGGAAGGAAGAAAATAAGTTCAAATTTTTTATGGGTAGATATTAGAATTGCAAAGAAAGTTTTTGAGCATTTCCCATCAGCAGAGCAATGTGCTAAGGATTCAAAATACATTCTTCCTTTCTATTTTATGAAACTAGAAAAGATGATGTCATTAACTTTCACTACAGTTGGATCTTTTCCTAGAATACTCTATATAATATGACTCAGGCAGCAGAAAAATCGTGCTCTCATAGTTAAATGCACACTGCTGACGTTTCACTAAATACTGAACATTTAATGAGTCCTTACATAATTACTGGTTCAGTATTCAGTATTTTTCTAATCTAACCTTGTGAAAAACACCAGGTTTTTGTTTCATAAACGTGCAAGTTAAGGATTATTCTTTTTAAAAATTAATTTTAGTGCCTAATCAGAAAGAGTCTTTCCATTAAATGGATAATATCCAAAATATAAGCATTTAGTCCTTCTATGCCTTTCAAAATGTGTATGCTTACTTGAACTAAGTCTTCCTCACTTCCTTATATTAGTCCTTGTTTTCTGATAAATGAAGTTCTAATTTTGTAATATTGAGTTGTGATTATTATGTAGACATCTGTTGTGCAAGGACTAGGAACGCCTTGCTCAGTTTGTTTCTACATGCTTGAAAATGTGGAAAAATTCTGCTAATCTACTAATCAGTTCTAGGTGACCCATAGATGATGACTTGAATTGTAACCTGTCTAGTCAGCCTTGACAGAGGGGAGAAAGGGGAACAGGGAAAGAAGATGTTATTCTAAAAATTCTAATAATTTTCTTTACAATTTGAATCAAACTGCATACTTAAAATAGTTGCAGGACATGGAGAATAAGGCTGACTTTAATTGTGTTTTCCTTCGTGGTTTGTTGCCAGTTTTGCTGCCAGATGAGAGAGTTAGAAACCAAGGAAGATCTAAGTCATATTATCTGATAGAACATTTCTTTCCCTTATACTGGGATCTGTGTATATTTTTAAGTATGATTTAATACTTTTATGAGCTATAAAAATTACATACTTTGGGAAATGTCAAGACGCAGGAACAAGTTGCTTCTGAAAATGTCACGGGATGAAAATATGCTTGCTCATACTGTTTCTGCACATGCTTATATATATATATATATATATATATATTATAGTTTGCTCTTGCAATATGCTTGCATATTTTTTGTTGTTCCTGCTTATTATTTTGTGACTGACTTTCCCGTTTCTATGTATTTACTCAGTCTTGTGTGATAGTGACATGTATGATTGTGATGATGAGAGCTGCATTCAGCCACTTTTCGTTTTCTTGCTTAGATGTGAAGTGCTTTAATGGTCTTTTCAGATTCTGCCAGTACAGTCTGTCATCCTCCTGTGGCTCTCTTATTTGAATTTGTCTTGTTTGGGCAGAGAAAACTCCTGGCTTACATTACAAGAAAATTAGGGTTGCCAGGGGTTAGCTCCTCTGTACTGCATTTCACTATTACTTATGTTCTCTCTCCTACTTATGCTGATGATAGGTGCATAGGAATCATTTGCTCTTTATAGCAGTTGAAATTTAGCTGCATGGAGTATTCTTAGCAGATAGTGTGTTTTGCAGGAAGAGGCCACTGGATATTAGTTTCCTCATTTCTGATTCTACTGTCTAATTTTAAATAGGGGCTCACAGTCCATAACAGTAGGACTTCATGTAGCTAGCACTAAAAATAAGCTGTAAGAATCTCCTTGAAACAGACAATTCATCTGCCAAGAGAAATAATATTAGAAGAGTATTTATGCTCTTTTTTCTTTCCTTCCCTCCAGTCAGTTCAAAAGCATTAAATATAGTTAAAGCAAGACTAGAAAATACCATTTTAGCTAGTGGCAAGAACAAATAAAAAACTTGTTTGACACCTTTCTTCCACTTCAGGAAAATTTGGAATGGAGTCCAAGGTATTTATACCTGTGATTTCTTCTGTAATCAGTTTCTACCAAAGATATGGTTATCACCCTCAGGTTTTGAGAAAATTCTCATCCAAAGTTAAGTCTCTGACTTTTGTTTAGGATTTCTGTTAATTTCAATGTCAATATTTTATTAATGCACCTAGACTAAGGAAAGACAATAAGCCAACATTGAATATAAATGCAGGAGCAAATAATTAATAATTTACAGATCAAATCCTGGAGACAAATGAGACTTAAAATTTGTGCTGCTGAGCAGTGTGGCTATAAGGATATCAGGAAGTCTGAAGTAATCAGAAACTAGTATTTTTTTTTTCTGAAATTAGCTGTGTTTTGCAGTCAGGCCACAATGGGCTGGTTCAGTGTCTCTGTGTTAAAAACCTTGTGGTGGGCACAAGACACACTGTCTAGATTGAGTAAGATGGCACTTTTGGTCAAATGCTATCATGCATTCTACTGTCAGTTCTTTCTTAAGTAGTGTCCCCTAAAAACATCCAGATCCAACTGAAATCTCTAAATAATAGCTTCCTCAGAAAGAAGACACATTCTAAGGATAAATGATATTTTATGCCTTTTTTCTCTTTATAGTTGTGATATAAGTAACAAAACATATAGAGATGTGGATATGAGGCAGTATGACTGAGTATATAAGCAGTAGGAATAAATACATAAAGCAGAAGTAATAGTTCAAGGTCAATCTTCAAACTGATACCTCATAGATGAAATATACTATATGATAGTTCCGTTTTGAAGTACCTTACTTATATTTTTACTAAATTTTTGGAACATCTTTTGGCATTTTCTTGACACTATCAGAAAGCTTATTAAATATACAAAAAGACTGGTGTGGATATTTCCATATTATATTGTAATAATTTCTATAGGTCTCATTTGTTTTATAGTGCCATTTATAGGCCCTATAGTGTGCCTATAAAGAGTAGGAACTCTAAATATAGAAACACTGTCAGTAATTAATCTCTGATTTCTGTGCCCTAGAACCCTGCTGGCATTAGGCTGCCATGTTGGAATTGCTGATGAACGTGCTGAAGAAAAAGTGAAAAAAATGAAACTTCCAAAGAAGTAAGTTGAAATAAAATGTGTCTTGTTAGGCAGTGGAAATTGAGTGAGTTCTATTTTAACAATTCAATAATATTTGCACTGCTAATTTTACTAGTTCTTGAGCATGCGCATACATGCATGAATTCTCAGGAATTTTCAGAAATTTTCACATACCGTAATCCACAGTTTTTCTTCCAGATATTTGTCACCTGATGTTAGACAAATTTTAGGGTTTAGGTGCTATGTTGAATGTCTGACATTCATTGTTATGTGTTTCTTTTCTATATTGTGTGGATCATAGAGATTTGGTAAAGAATTTTTACAGTAAATTTGCAGATGTATGCTGCAGGTGTTTAGAGGTGATCCTTTTGAAAGTTCTCAGATGGTCACAATTTGAGGTCTAGAGAGCTGGTGCAATCACCTGATTTTTTTCTAAGTGATCTGTTGGCAGCAGCATTGGTAGGACTGGGCTTAGCCTGGTAAGGTGTAGTTGGGCTTAGCCTTATAAGGTGTAGTAGCCTCCCCTACCACAGCTCTGAAACCAGCCATCATGGCCCAGCCAAGCTGCCCTGGCTGCTTAGCATCAGTGTACACACATAGAATTGTAAATAAAGAATTTTGGAATCTGGACACAGTTGAGATAATGGAACTTTGGTTTCATCTGTCTACCTGACAGCCCTACTGCCCAACATACACTTGAGCCCATAGGATGAAGGAGAATTATAGAATATGTAAAAAGTCAGAAAGGTAAATGCCACAGTTTTACTAGGAGAGAACTTCTGCATGGTTTGTTATTCCTGAATTTAAGATAGTAATTTAGTTTCCTTGGTTATGACTCAGAGCAATGGTAAGTGCTGGTTGCTGAGCTCCTGCCACCAGTAGCAACTCATTGCTCTTTGCAGGAATGTGTTCTGTGCAGAAATAGCTGCTCCTCTGGTATTGCATATCTCCATTATTCACAGCAATCCTTCACTGACCCATACCCCTGCATTACATGCAGTCCCTGAGGCCAATGTAATAGCCTCCAGCACATTTACCTAAGGCACGTTTTCTTTCTTCCTTTTGTGAGCCAAAAGCCTGTGCCCCTTTCTGGCAAGATTCCTGCAGGCTTCTAGGTAATACTTTACTACAAGGTAGCTGTAAGAACCCGAACCATCAAATCTTTGGTATCTACCACACTGCACAGATTTACATACCATTGATATTACAGTTTCAGAATCCCTGATGTGGTGGCTTTGCCAGAATGAATGGCAATAAAAGCAGGGAATTCATTTAAGTTCCTCCCCAAATGATTCTTCAGTTTCAGCATCCCAAAATAACTGTATATATATCTCAAGGAAGAAAAGATATCTTGGGCCTTCTGTATTTTCATTCTGAATTTCCTGGGCAGAAATATATGTGCATTTACAAGATTGTTCAAGTGAATCAAATTTCCTGCTTTCTTCAAGTCTGAAGAAATTATACTTTCTAATATAAGAAGACCAGTAATATTGAGTCTTTTTAATGTCATTAAGCATCATAACCTTAGAAACCTGAAGTCATCCCATACATACAAAGTCAGAATTTTGATACGTCACTCATAATGGATTGAAAAAACAAGCAAAAAGGAAAGGAAAGTATTGTGCCTTTATTCTTACAAGCTTGTGCAGGGCAGCATGACAGGAAAAAGTAATTGCCAATCTGACAAGTGTGCTAATTTCATATGCTTCACTGATTTCTTTACTGTCTTGTTTTACTCATCTCACTGAAGTGACTTCACAAATACCTGATGAGAGGTCACTGTAAGGGCAATGAACTCCTGTGTAATAGAAAGCTGCAGATTGGGAATTATATGGATGGCTGATTTTGGAAGGATGTTCTTGAATTGTTGTTTACAAACTTAAATTTTTTCTTTTTATTGTGGTAATTTTTAAGGAAGATTCAGCCACTTATTTATAGATGGTAATCCCTCTTAAATACCGGGTCGTTTAAAATTATTGTTTTCAACAAATAATTTATTTAAATTGTTTTACAATGGCTGTCACAGAAGAGAATTGATTAAGATTGGTAAAGTATTTGAATATTTTAGGAGATAAATGTGGATAATACTGTTTAATTTCATGGGTTTCTCTCTGTCAGTACAAATAAAGAAAATACAAGAAAATTACCAAATTGTTTAGAAAATAATTGAGCAATTATTTAAACTAGTCATTCTTTATACACCCCAGGGTGTATAATTTCAATGAGAGAATGCTATTGTTTATTTTCCACAGAATCCTTTTGTTTCAGCCAAAATAATGCCTTTGTATGCTGGAGGAGAAATAGAATCATAGAATAATTTAGGTTGGAAAAGACCTTTAATGCTTTATGTCCTCTATAGAAGGATTGCTCATAAGTAAAGTAGGAGATTTCTATAATTAATTGGAAGGGAATAACTTCACAAAAGTAGCAATCCTAGGAGTGCTAAAAAAAGTGAGGAAACTGTCTTTCTATTCTGAAGTCGTGCTTAAATTTTAACCATTTGCTCCTATGATTCAAAGGTTGTTAAAGTATGAATTATTATGGAGACTAACTTTGAAGGTAGATTTTAAAACTGGTCTTGAGTAAGCCAGTTGACCTGCTCTGTCTCTTAGCATCCCTTTATGTAACAGGAAAAATATATTTTCTCTTTTCAGTAGGAAGTAGGCAGAATTTAATAAGTATTACCTGCTTAGAGGGGGCAATAATATTGTTGATATAAGCATTTAAAGAAACAATGGCTTAATCTACTACTTTGAATATGTGGTATTACTAAAATACTTTAAAAACATTTTTAATTCAGACCATTTTAGGTAGCTTTCATTACCAGTTACTTCATCCCATCAAGACGCAATTATCTTGGAGCAGAAACAAAATCAAAACCAAATCAACAATCAAGTTTACATTATTATTCTTTATGTTTGAAGGCAGATGTCATATGCATAGATGTCATTGTTTTCTTTTGTGGTTTCTCTTAATTTTTTTCCTTGCTGAAAAGTAACGGCAAGTTCTGGTTTTTTCCGACAGCTATCAGTTGTTGAGTGGCTATAAGCCAGCACCCATGGATCTGAGTTTTATCAAGCTGACCCCCTCTCAAGAGGCTATGGTGGATAAACTGGCAGAGAATGCTCACAATGTGTGGGCAAGGGACCGTATAAGGCAAGGCTGGACATATGGCATCCAGCAGGTGAGTGTAACCTCAGGCACTTAAAGCAGCACTTATCTGCTGGGATACTTCACAGCCAATGGAAATAAGGGTGGCACACAGTCAGGAAGAAACAGCTAGTGAATGCAAGGTTGTCAGTCAAAGAAGACAAACCCACATAATTTAAAGCAGTCCTGGTAAATAGCAGTATGAGACTCTTTTACAGGCAGTATTGAAAAAACTTGGTGGTATATTCTTGTTTGCTATCTAGATCTCAGGGTGAGAAAATTGCATGCAGGAAGCTAACGTGCTCCAGTATTTTAGGAAATGTAAATATTGACTTTCACTAAGGAAATTATTTAAATGTTTGCAGTTCTGAGAATTGAATGATTTTGTTTAGCAAGGAAAATCAGAATGTAAACTTCTAGTAATAACTTTGTTAATATGCTATATTTCTGGCAGAAGATGTGTTTAACTGAGAATAGTTAAGTCAGTCTCAAAGTTCCAGTCCTACTTTAGTTGTTCTGCTCCAGTGAATAGGAATAATATTTGGTAGTTATCTTAATATGTTACAAGGGAGGAGAATAAGAATAAAGCATGGTGGATCATTAAAAACAAAACTCAGATTCCTTGGTTTCTTTAAAAAACCCCTAAAGCCAGTCCATTTGATATACCATGAGCCTAATTTAGTATTTTTCAAGATAGCTTCTACATCAGTTTTCCCTTAAGATTTTTTATTCTTTTGGTGATTGATTGTGAATTTTATATACAGAAAGGTCTCTTCACTTGTGTTAATAAATGTGTGGTAGCATTTCACAGAGACATTTTAGGAAAATTTACCCCTTGGAGAAAAATGAGTTTTCATGGTTTTGTGCTGAGCATAAAAGCTCAGCTTTATTATTTTTGCAAAAATGAGAAACAGCTGTTCTGTAAGTACATACCCTTTTCTTCCTACAAACAGTGGCTTTGTTTTTGACAAAAATTTGAGTTATGCACTTCAGTGCCACATATGTCAAATTTTGTTCTTCTACAGGACCAAAATTCATTCTATTTGCAAAACTTTTGTGTAAAATAATAAAATAAGCTGGATTTTTATATATCAAGTTAAGCACTTCACCTTATTACATACAGGTATGCTATTGTGACAAAATAAATGCTGCATTGCTGCATTTCAGTATTGCTCATTAGAGTATCTTACTATTAAGCTGTCATTGGGTTACTTTGTAAGTTAATTAGGAAATCTGTGTTTTGTATTTGGGTCTAGACAGACAGGGAGTCAATTCTTCTGTTTGCAGACTGGAGTAAATGTATATGCTCTACTAGAAAAACACTGAAGATAATTCAGTGTTTGTGCAACTCCCCCGCTTTTCCCGGGATCAAATTTTTCCATAATACTGCACTTTTAAGTAAGAGGTGGTCCTTTGAAGTGATGTTAACATTTCTGAAGGAATATTAACCATGAGAAGTATTGGAAGTGATGATTTTCTCTTGTCAGGCAGTAGGGGGAGGGGGATTAATTAGTTTTGAACTCATTATTTCCATCCTGTGTTTATGGAGTCAGTTCACAATTAATTTCTAGAATGAAAAGCTCTATGCTCAGAAGTATTTCTGCTATATTAAAGAATGCACTCAAGAATTTGTACCATGTCTCCCATTTTGTAATTCTTTCAGAAGGCAATCACTTTCAATACAGGACTTTGCCAACTGGGAGCTTTGAAATGAATGAAAGTTGGGAAATAGTTACAACTTCAATAGAAACTTGACACAGCCCAAAATTAAATTTAGTTTTGCAACAGAATTTATTGGTTAAGATAAAGTTAAGAAGTTTCTGGAATCAAATTTCTTGGCTAATTATATTTCTAACTAGCTTTGGGAAAATTTAATCTTATGACTCACATGTAATGAAAAAATTTTCTTAGCTATTGAAGACAATTTAACCTGCCTTTTGTATCAGTGTATCTTTGAAAAAACCCACAAATAAATTTGCCATATTTATTGGAGTGAATTTGCATCTAAATTGCAGATTTTCTGAATTAATGAGGTATAAAGTAGGAAAGCCAGTTAAATGGTGATGTCAAAGACTTTCCCAGTGTTACTGGTTTAGGAATGATATAGAAAAGATGTAATGGGAGTGAGTGGCAATAAAAAAATGTCTCCTTTGCATCTTCACAATATTTTATTATGCACTGTCTTCATATATGTTTTGGTGTGCCTGTTGATGTAGAAAGTTCTGCATTTGAAGAGGTGTGATGTGATAGTAATAAATAATTAGTTTTATTATGGTTCCCAAAAGGCAGTGGAGTTGTTCAAGGCCACAACTTGAGTTTTAAAAAACACCCCAAACCCCCCAAAAAACATCGACCAGACGTATCTAGTATGGGATATAACCTAAGATAAAACGCTTCAGTAGAATCCTGAAGTCTGTCTTATGTTCTCAGTGCTGTGCTTAGAGAAAGAGACTAAACTGACTGTTCAACCCAAAATCCTGCAGCCCTGTGAAGAGACATTTTTGAGCCTCACTGGGAGAGAGCAGAGAGGAAGAAGGAGGACTCTGATCTACTCACTGAACAGCTCTCTGTATTTTATCTACTGACTCCTAAAATAGTTTCCTGAGGGAAACTCTTGGAATTCTGTCCTTCCCTAGGCTCCCTTTCGAATAAATGTCCTCCTCACTGGATAACAAAATTTAACATGAAAATTAAATCTTTGCTCACTTATTAAAATTCATAGTCTGTATGAGAAAACTCATGGTAACTAGAGGTTTTGTTTAAAACCTCTTAGCCATGTAATTACTGAGTGGTACATTCCCCATTTTTCAAGAGTTTTAAAAGTTTGACTCCATAGCCTCAAAGATGTCTGACTAGAAAAATGGGATTTAGGTATCTACATCAATTCTGCTGGCCAAGGAAAAATTTCTGTATAAAAACGTTATTGGAATGGTAGCCCCTAGTTTAGTTTTCAGTTATTTTTTCAGCAGTTGGTGTGAATCACGCTCTGATTTTGAAAGAATCTTAGACAAATGCTTCTGCTCTTAATCTTGATGGGGCTTAGGTATATATGATAAATATTTAACTGATCTTCCTTATCAAGACAAAGACAGTCATAGGCATGCAGAGAAGACTCTGGAGAATTTATAATTAAAAAGCTTAAGTACCTATGAAGCTGATCATATTTGGAAAACCAATTAATTGAGGCTTTGCAGTATTGAGTGTTTATGCGTTAAACATTCAAGAATTTTTTTGACTAACTAAAGACTTCTGTGTGCTGAATTGTGCACTGTTGTTGGGAATGTAGTGTAGTGGTGCAGTGAAGAGTGTCACAGTTATGCTTTCAGCAGAGTGTGATTGTTAAATGTGGACAAGAGCTCAGAAATATTCATGACCTTGAGGAAGCAGATTTACAAGATCGATGGTATACTTTACTCCCTTACTCCTGGCAGACAAGTTGCCACAGTCTCATGGATAGTTAAGCAGGAAGATTTTTTTTTCAACAGCAGTGTCTTGCAGCAGCTGCCATGCTTTGGATGTTCGATGTTGATTTGCTCTTAATTTCCTAATCTTTCTCTTTTCAATTTCTTTTTCCTTCGGAGAGAAGACCAGCAGCTGAGTTTCAGGAGTACTTACATCCAAAATGCAGATAACAAACACCATTTATTAAAATCCATAAGAAGAGAGCAGAGGAACAAGGTGCTGCTTTCTGGGTGCAGTGCAGAGATGGCTCTCATTTAGCTGGCATACATATCACATGGCAAGCTGCTAGCTCTGGCTGCGGTCCCCACTGCTACGTGCTTCTGCTTGACTCCAGTGGGTTTATTTCATGGGCTACATTTTGACATCCTGTCATATTACTGTGACTTGCTACAGTACTGGAATAAAGTGACATGATGATGAGCTGTATAGTACTATAAACAGATTTTGCAGAGCTATAAAATAGTTTCTTAAGGGAAAGAAGCTTACAGATGTTTTAAAGTAGATGAACTAGTCACTGGGAAATATGTTATGAACAGCAATTGTGCTGTGGCTGGAGGATGAATTAAATAATCTAGTAGGTCTGTTCAGTATGAGAGCCTCATCATTTTGGGATTATATAAAGTGGAAAAATTAAAGGGATACTGTCAAGTAGTTAATGTATAAACCATTTCTTTCTTTAAAATCTCTTGGGGAAAATGCTTTCCATCTTCCAGATATTTTTTTCTTCTTCTAAATCCATCACTGCTTGTCAGGCTTTTTCCTTACCAAGATATACCAAGCTACATTTTATGCATGACTATATGCAGTACTTTAGTTCTGCTGCTGCAGAGCCAGCCAGCCAGGAGAGGGAGCACAAGTTAGCTAATAAATCCTGTTCCCAGAACTGTCCTGACAACTGTGATGACACTGAACATAAACAAGTATTTTTTTTGTAGTACAGCCTCACAGTTGCTTATTGCTCCATGAAGGGAGAAATCAAAAGGAGAAAAACAGGTAGGAAAAATTATGTATTTCTGCTTAAAAGAACATAATAAGTAGCAAGGGTAAGTGGAAATACAAGCATAAAAACCAGAATGAATATACTTGATAGTGTCTCTTAAAGGGAGAACATGATTACTTGCAAGTTGGTGGTCTTGGAACTGGGGAAATGGTACATGAACAAGGGCAGATAGAGGAGTTAGATCCAGGCAAAGAAGTGATATATCCTTGTGCTAAATGAATTAAAATAATTACATTTGTGCTATGAGAGCAGGTTTTTCTCTTTTTTTGCCTTTATGGATTTTGATATTAAGTCCTGTCATAATTACATGAGGGTGGTTTGGGTTTTTTTTGTTACTTTTAAGGAATTTTTCCTAACAAGATAATGATATAATAGCATTGAAGTATAAAAGCATGTATTTATGACAAAATGTTCACACTCTAATGGAAAATATTCAGAACTCATATGAGTTTATCCATTAATTTAGGGTATTTTTTGACGTTCATAAAATGGTGATTTTTATGCATACAGGGGAATCCCAACATCCATATGAATAAGGAAAAGACAGTAAAAAAAAAAGACAGTAAAAAAGAGAAAAGAGTTGAGCTCAGAGATCAGAAAGTAAATGAAAATAATTTCAAGTACATTACCTGCCTCATCCCTCTTCCTGAATACATGACTTTTAGGTCTCCCCACTGATTGTAGAGATCACAGGCAAAGATTCTGTCACATTTTGCTTATATACACTATCACATATCCAGATAGCTTAGTCAAAGGGTATCTTGCTCTTTCTTCATGTTGCCTTTGTGTTCTGGCTAGAAAAGTTAACAATCAGAAATCTCATTTATACTGAAAAAGGAAAGAGTATTAAAAATCTCACAGCTTTTACAATTGTTTATAAATATTGGCAGCCTAAAATTTTCCTTCCACTGTGTGAAAAGCATCTTAAAAAAGATGCTTTGCAATTCCTATCCTAGAATATTCCATTGGTATTGCCAAGCAATTATATGAAATCTTACTTCTCTTTGGCCCAAAAATGCAAGACATTTTGGTCTTTTAAAGTCAGGATCTTATTTTTTTCAGATTTATAGAAAGTATATGGCATCATTAATTGATTAAGTGTTGGTCTTCTCAGACTGCCTAAGGCTGCAATGCAAGAGAGGCATTGCTCTGAAAGTCAGGCTGGGTGAAATATGCATGTGTGGGAAAAATCAAGTTGTTGCTTATTTTTTTCATTAAATATATATAAAACCAGCATCTTGTTCTTGTAAAAACCACTTATGTTACCTCACTTTGACATTTTACATGATTTATGCTGATATATTAGTTCCTTCCATTTATAGTCAGGGCACATTCTGCCAGGCATTCCATATGGCTATGGTCCTCAGTGAACATGGCTCTACACATATATTACTAAGGATACACATACTTCCAAGATTAGTATTCCAGGTGAGGAGTACAACCTCTTTTTTGGTTGGATACATTTGTATTATTAACATTGCTAAGAATACAGCTTTGTGAGGACTTTATTGTGCTTTCTTGTTCCAATGCTCTGGACTTTGGAAATTACTTTTTTATTAAACACCAGTTTAGAATTGTATTTTTCCTTTTCCTCTATACGATGACTTTTAATTTTTCCTGGTTTCTGGCTAAACATGAGCTGCTGTGATAGGTGTGGAAAATCTAGCCCTCTGGATAGTGAGGCATGAAGGGTGTGGTGTAGGTAAATGATCCTGCTCACAGTGCCTCGCTGATTTTCTGGCAGCACTGCTGGCAAAGCTTGCCCCATAGCATTTGTTGTGGCAGTTTCTCAGAAACCTCTGTGCTAGTGAGAGGTGTGGATCTTGCATGGGAGATATGACAGCAAGCAGAATCAATTCACAGCTGTGGATTGAGGGTTTGCTAATGCTGCAAAGGGAGCTAAGAAAACAACAGCACATTTGTTTTGTACTTGTAGTTTAACAGCCTTGCTTACGAGAACAAAATCATTTCAGTACCACACAGAATATGTATCTGTACAGCTCTAATACTTTAAATCGAAAAATGTGTGTTCCCAATAAATTATCATATTTTTCCTGCACTCTTCCTACTATGTGTTCTAATGTCTCAGTCTTTTCCTATCTTTCTTTCTGATAAGCACTTATTTATATATATTTCTGGTGATGCTTGTTCCCTTTAGTCTAGTGGTCTGTGCTGTTCATGAACTCCTCAGAGATTTGGGAAGGTACAGGAGTGCACAGCTTTGCAATACAACTTTTATAGCTCTGAAAACTACATTATTATTTTTAGATGTCTTTTGGAGGTTTATATAATGCTTTGTTTTTTGTTACTGAATTAATGCTGAAGCACACAGCCTTCTTACACACACTGCATCTCTTAATAGGTTTTTTTAGAGCTACTTATAGAATTTGACTATGGTTTCCTTGCTGCTGTAGATGATATGGACATTGCTTGTTTTGTTCTTATTTGAGATCTGTCTGTGCAAGTTCCAAGACCAGTAGTAGATCTAGTGCCACCAGATCAATTATAGACATGTCATAGACTCATTGAACAAAAGAATGCACTTTACATCTGACATGTGTTTCCTTGGAGTTACTTTGCAGCAGTGTTCTTTACCTTTCATGAAAGTTTTAAAAGGCTTGTTGATGTTTTTTGGGGGTGTGTGTGTTTAGGTGTTTTCTCTGTAGCTCTTTTAAGAGCTGTACGTTGTTAAAAAAACATGCAGTTAAATTGGCCCATTGTTGACCAATTATTACTTTATTCATATCCTTTTATACCCTACAAATAAGTGTATGTGTGCCCATGCAAATAGTTGTTTGTCTATCACTGGCTGCAGATATCAGAATCTGTTGTGTACACTGTGAAAAGTAATACTGACTTTTCATGGTCACTGCTATATCACTGACATTTAACATTATTACTTCCATCCAAGCCGCGTTCTTCCATGCATCCCAACTTTTTATGGCTGCAATGTTTTCCTAAGTAAAGTAAATTAAATTCTAAATTATTAATGGATGTTTCTTACATAAAATGAAGACAAAGCTGTGTACTAAAATAGATAGTCTTTTTTTACCTTATTTTTTTCTGTGATATGATAGGTTCTGAATTCAAAACAAAAGAATTATATAAGTATCATGTGTGCTACCCAGCTCAAACCATTTGTCTGTTAACAAGTAGTTGCCAGACAAACTCTGTACAAAACAGTCTTCTGATGAATCATTAGACTGTCAAATCTGGAAAATTCTGGCAAAAGATTAAAAAAACTTAGGCTGAATATTAAAACTTATTTTAACAGTCTACAATAACTTCTTTGTATTGAGGAGGTGGAATTCAGTCTCTGTGCTACTTGGAAATGTACTCAGTAAAAATTACCACTCTTAGCTAATCAGTTTTCTTGTTGACTTGATTGCAAATGTGCAAAGCTCAATCACTGTACAGGATCATTCCCTGCACTTACACCAGAGAGGTACAGAAGGTCATTAGTACAAAAACTTAATGATGAATATAATAATAAAAGTTCATAATTTGGAAATAAGTAACACATTCAAAATTTAAATAGATGTGAAATGGGGAAAAAAAAAAGGAACAAAGTCATTAAAAGGAAAATCTCTTCACACATTCAAATTTCAAGACATATCCACAGTCATGAATAGGTGAAAAAGGTCACAATGTTAAACAAAATTAGATCCAAGGGAAAAAAAATTCATAAAATCCAGTTGGTTTAATACATTGAATTTCTATATTTCTTTTTGTTTTCTTTGCTTGATCTTATTTTGTGCTTAGCCATTTTAAAAGCACTTATACTATATTTCAATTTATACACTGTTATAAACTGATTGCCTGTATGTTAATTTGTGTTAATGATTGCTATGGCAAATACAAATGCATTAGTCTAACATTATATAATGGATAAGAAATTACATGTTTATTGTTCCAAACTTTCATATTTTTAAAGACAGTATTTCACAATGTCTTTTGGACATATAGGGCTTCAGAGGAAGTTATTTATCTTTTTTGTGTTCTTTCAATAACAAATAATTAAACTCATAGAGTTTCATCACCTCAGATGAATGTGAATACTCTTATATCAAATAATAATTTCTCATAAAATTTATTTCAGCATTTGCTGGAAGGACACAGCCCTTTTTCCCATCTACCAAATTAAACATTGAACAAAGTAGGGTGTCAGCTTAAGAATTTGGAATAAATATGGAAAGTGCATCCCTCAAATGATATTAGTGTTGGCCCTGCTACTGTCCTTTCCATGGAATATAATTAGAGCTGATATGGTTTTGTAATTTGTGTCCCCAGCAATGCATTACCTTTATATTTCTGCTTGTCCCTTAGTATTTCTTCTCCTAGAGGAATAACTGGTAGGACTAGATTTTATCAAGCACTGGTTTGTAACTGACCTTTCAATATCTGCTCACTATGACAAGGCAAGAGGCAGATAGCCTTGCATCTAAGCATTTAAAGGATAACAAAAGATACCTGCAAGATTTTTTTCAGACTGGATGTGCCATTTCTTTTCTTCTTGCAAAGACAGAATTGAAACCACGTATGTTCCTAAAACCTATAATGCTATAAAAGGAGAAAGGTAATTCCACTGTAGACATTGTCTTCTAAAATAATAGGCATTGGTTTTGGACTTTTTAATAAATCTAACCAATATTGAGAGCCTCTCAATATATTTGGTATTGTCCTGAAGAGAACAAACAGCAACTATTTCTTATATGATATGTCTAGTCTGTAATTTTTTAAAAATAAATATAGATATTAGGACAAACAAGGAGAGTTCTTTGCATGGTTTCTCTCATTGTCAACGAATTCTGACAGGATGTGAGAAGAAAATATAGACAAGAAAACAATTCTGTTAGTCACTAACAATTAGAGTAGCCATTTAAGTAATCCAGTTAAACACTGCTTTCAAATAAGGTAATTTTGCAGTAGAAAAAAACCTAATCAATGTTTTTTAATAAGCCTAAAATGCAAAGATTAAACCTTACCAATATTTTCATTTTAGCTGGAGAGAAGTTAGTTTAATTATCTATTGCAGAAACTCTACACATGGAGCACATAAATCATATTCTTGCAAGCACCTTTATTTTTGAAAAATACCTGTCTTAAATAGCTGTTATAGTAAGGCATGTTCATTATCTGATTTTAATTTTTAAATTAGTGTTGCATGCATTAATTATTTTTTATTAGTAGTACTTTGTTACTTTGTTTTTATCATGTTTATTATTTGGGCATTTAATCTATCTCGTTCAGTTCTATAATAATTGAACAAACATCTGTATATTTGTGGTACAGAAATGTCTCAGCTTTAGTTAGAAACAAGTTTCCTGTTATGGTAGTTGCTTCATAAACAGTGTATAAAATATATTTTTTTGACTTTCTTGTCATACTCTTTAGATCTGTCCTTGTTTCTGTAGTTTGTATAGTTACTTTATTAAGTAAAATTGACAGTAACTTACAGCAGGTATAAGACACAGAGCTTTGTTTATTTGTGTGTGTCACTTGTTTTCCAGTGAATTCAGTCTTGTAATTTCTACACTATTGCCGTTTCTTTGATTCCTTGCCATATTTGAAATTACATTATTTCAGTTTGAATAAAGAGTAATTTTAATGCTGCTATTGAGAATAATCTTGTCTGTAAGGCAAAACACAGTTTCTGGAATTGAACTGATTTGTCATGCTAATGCAGGATGTGAAAAATCGACGGAATCCTCGCCTGGTGCCGTACGCTCTGCTGGACGATCGGACCAAGAAGTCCAACAAAGACAGTCTGCGGGAAGCTGTCCGCACCCTTCTAGGCTATGGCTACAACCTGGAGGCTCCTGATCAAGATCATGGTAATTAATTTTGGCTTTTATTCTCAGAAAAAGGTTAGAATTTTCCACTCTGCTACTGAATTTGTTGGTCCAGTAAAACATTTTGAACGGGTGTTTCCAAGTCTAATAGGTGCTTTCTCCATTTTCTGCTCTCTTAGATATTAATTTCCTTCCTTATTGCTTCCTTTCCTTTTTGTTTCCTTTCCTTATCCTGTGGCCTCAAATGAATATTTACAAAATGTAACATTTTTACATTTTAAAGCAATCATTTACAATTTAAACCAATAAAAATTGTTTTTGGAGTAGTTTTTATTTAATGCTACATTTGCTATATCAAGACAAAATAGGAAAAGAATACATAAACTCAGTAGATGTAAATTTTATTGTCCTTACAATTTTAACTTTAAATAATGAAGAATTCTACAGTATATGTACAATCTTGTATTTAAACACTTAAAGCTAAGACGAAATTTTCTGAAATGAATGACTACAAACCAAATTTCTGTGAATGTCAACCTGCAAGTCTAGAATTAGATAGATGTGAGAGCCTTTAAGATCCTGGACTTTCTCAGGTCTTGGAAGTTCAATTAGGCTAAATAATTTCTAATTCATTTTTTTCATAGTTTTCTTTGAACTTGCATCATTGCCAGGTTAAATGTTTTATTGATACTGTGGGCCGTATTTTCAGTTTGAGACATCTTAGACAGGAAAAAAAAATCTGAACTATTAACAAAGAATTTTTCAAGAAAGTACACAACATTTAACTCACTAATTGCAGCATATATAATGTTAAGAGAGTACAAGAAATCAGGAGACATAATGTACAAATAAAATAAATAAATCTAACCTCAATCAACTATTTTAGAAGTTCACTTAGAGATAAGTAAATATGGAATAATCAGAATTGAAACTAGCATCTTTATAATCTCAGCAAAATTTTGAATTTTTGAGAAATGCGTCTAAACATTTTTTTTTCTTCATATAGCGATAGTGATAGTTAAGTTTTGACCTATTTAGTAAATTATTTCTGCAGAAGATATAACTCATACCTGCAGTGTACACAGGGAACCTACCATTTGGAATTTCTTTTTCAAAGCACACTCATGCTTTGATCCTCAGCTTTTATGAGATACTGCCATTAAATTACATTTAAATATGAGGCATTGCTGAGACCATGAATCCAACAAGGATGGATTGCTGAATAGGTAGAACAATGTTCCTTAGTGGGATGGACAGTCTTGGTGGCAAAATGCCATGGTCTCACTCTTAAATCTGCCAAGATTGAAGAGTGCAACCCTGCTGCATAATCCTAGAATTTCTTCTCCTCCCACTGCTGGGAAGGAGATGCTGCAAAAAGAGATTGAGCATGACTTCTTGGTGCTGAGAAGGTGGATTGGCTGGTACAGGAGGCCTTTGCCTCTTGTGGAGATGTAGGGGCTGTCTAACAGTGTAAAAGGCAAAGGGGGAGAGAGCACAGTCCTCTTCCACATCCTGCTGAGCAATAGTAATCCTATTTTTCATTTACAGCTCTGAGAACCACATGCTGCTGCCTTGCTTTGGGAATGAACTGTTGAAAACCACTATAATTTTCCTCAGAATGCAGAGCTCGTTGAGCTGGTTCTGTGAATGGAGTTACTAATGAAATGTAAAAAGCACTAGTGCAACCCTTGAATCCGAAAGATGTCATCAAGGTTGTTGCAAAATTCCCAGAGGAAAGGAACTGCTGAACAGTGTCCCATGAATTGGTCTTTCTTGAGCAAACATTGGAATTTATTCAGCAAAAAATTTGTATAGTCATTTTTGGGATTTTAGATTTTACATTTTATGAGCAACTCAAGTTTTGGAGATGCATAAAACATGTTACAAGGATCCTCTTTCATCAGTCAAAATTCATACTGTTATTAAGGGATTTAGAGCCCTCTAGTGGTGGTCTGCATCTCCAATTGTTAATTTTTATTTAAACACTAACTTTACAAAGTTCTCTAGTATTGCTTTTTATGTTTTTGTTATTATTATTACTCACTGGTTTCCTGCAGCAGCTGTATTTTTGGGATTGCTTGGGCTCTAGAAAGCATTTTGTTATTTGGAATCTAAAAGGAAAACAATTTCTCAGTTACCATGCTTTGTGGTGCTTCACCTGTTTGGGTAAGGGTCTTCAAAAGTGTTTTTAAGGCATTAATTGTGTAGACTGTCAAAGAGAAAACTTTACTGACAAATAATTATGTGGCAGAGAGTTGTGTTGCTTAGCAGGAACTTAATGAATCTCACCTAACTGAAGTCAGGCATGGTGGCTTCATGAGAGGTGATGGTTAATTCTGAAGGATGTGATTTTATAGGCTGTCCTAGGTGATACTGGAAATGTGGACCTTGATCAGTGTGAGAAAACAGAAAAGAAAGGGAGAAGTTCTTAGCATGGCCTAAAAAATAGATGCAAGTAGGTGCAGACAAATTTGATCTTATGACAAACTCACAAAGAGGAGGAATTGTGGTTAGACTGGAATGCTGACTTTTCAAATGTTGCACAGGCTTTATTTGATACATTGCAAATTTGTGGAAAAAGATCCATACTTTTGGCCTTTTTTTCCCTAATCTGAGAAAAAGAATCAGAGTGACCCTTGAGTCATCTATTTGTAGCTGCATACAGATTTCTAACTTCTCCTTTCTTTGTGTTTTTTTTTGTTTGTTTCTTGTTTTTTGCTTTTATTTCCCTGATTCCCAGAATGAACAAGGTCACTTTCCCCACATGGATTTTCTGCAGGCACATTCTTCTTTTCATGTCTACGCTCAAAGGGATTCCTTTACCTTTTGCTTTCACTGTTTCTTGTCAGTAGTTGGAAACTGTACTTTCTGCATTGCTTATTTTTTTTCCCATTTATACTTACTGTTTTAACCTTACAGCAACAAGGCTGGACATGTGCAGTGGGATAATGGAAAAGTTCAGGATCTTCCGCACAGAGAAGACTTATGCAGTGAAGGCTGGGAAGTGGTACTTTGAGTTTGAGGCAGTTACTGCAGGAGACATGAGAGTTGGCTGGACCAGGCCTGGTTGTCTGCCAGATCAAGAACTTGGCTCAGATGAAGAAGCTTTTGTTTTTGATGGCTTTAAGGTTTGTATGTGTTTATCTGTAATAATATGAGTGATTGCTCAACTTTTAATTTTTGTGTCTCATTTCATATATTATTTGCCTCAGTTGCCTTCACTGCTGTCATTGATGTTTCATGAAATTATTATTCCCCTTTCTTTGAGGGCCTAGGTAGAATAACTAGAATCAGTGCCACCTGGAAAATTATTTAGCAAGGTTTGGCATTTCTATAATGTTTTTTCACAAATTCACTTGTTTATACAGTATATATAAAGAAATTAAAATTAAAGTGGCTTAATCAAATTCAGAATACTGGAAGAGCTGTTATTAACTATGAATAATTTCTTTAAAGTTTTACTCGGTTATTCTCTCTATAAGAAGTGCCCTTAGGGAATAAATATGGTTAAGATTATTAACAGTAAGTGTTTGAGGCAAACTTTGATACTAAGTTTGTATAGCAATGTAAGAATTCCAGAGTACAGCTATGTTTTCACAGAAATCCCTACAGCTTAAATGAAATATGATAGAAACACTAAGACTTGCTCAGATTTAACTCTGTGTGAAAAAAAATGACAGATTGATCTAGAAGTAAAAATATATGGCAAAACAAACCTTTATATTTCTGACTATCATCAGAATAGATTAAATGAGTCATTGAAATTTTTAATTTCGGTATGGCAGCAAGTGCAACTGCTCTCCAAACCTTAAATGTTATTAAGGCTACTGATGACTCATTGTACCTGCTATTGGAATTAATTTTCCTTATTACTGTTAAAATTATGTAACAGAAATCAGCAGTATTCCTGGATGTAACCAGCAAGATAAAGTTCTCAAGATGTATTTCATATATGCTGTGGGAATTTATTTGTTTCCCACTCCTATGCTGCATGCGAGGATGCCTTGAAAAGAGAACTGGAAAGTTTTTTTGTAAAGTGTCCTACATAAACCATTCAAGTTCTCTATTTTTACTGGAATAGCTGTGTAGTCGCCTTCTGAATCGTGGGGTCTGACATTTAGGTCTCAATCCACAGAACTATTTTGTTGTGTTTGATTTAAATGAGTTCTTCCCTTGATTGGAAAAGAAAAATTGACCTTCAAGATGTCAAAAAAGGTTCATTGGTTTTGTACAACTTATAGGATGGATATGGAGAATAAACATCTACTTGGGATGAAATACATGAATAGGTATCCTATCTGTTAGTAGTTATTAATGCTTTTTTTTTTTTTTGCTGTACTTGGTTATAATAGTTCTTAACAGATGTTAATTTATTTGAATTCAAATCAAAGAGCCCATTGAAAGCCTTTGCAGTCTTTGACTTGAAAGTCAATCAGGGAAATCATTAATCATGCCCTCAGTTACTCTGGAATCTATCAGAAACCCAGTGCTTGTCTCATTTACAGATAGTTCTATTCCTTCCAAAATCTGATATGAGAGAAAGATTAATTTATTTTGCACAAAATATTTTAAGAATTATACTTAAGGAAACAATTGTTTGCAAGTAATTAATTTATAGGTTGCTAAAGTAAATAAAAACAATTTCTTACAAAGGGTTTGTGAAGTAGCTATTAAACATTGTCATTGACAGCATATTACTGTGATTACAAGTCTTTCATGGAACTTCTGCAGAAAACTAAACCATACTCTTACTTTTTACTAAAATGTTGAAATAGCAGTTTTTTGCTGTCACCTCTCAGCAGTATTTTATAGTGCTGAAGTGAGGGGTGCCTGCAGGAAGTTAATTGATGGATTTCCATATTCATAGTCAGCTTGGACTACTCACAGACACAGTTTTGGAATGATATTCTGTGAAAGTGTTCATTTTAATGCCATCTTTGGCATAATTGAGGCAGTTAATTATTAGTTCTACGCTTAAAGACGAGAAGAGCGCGTACATTTCACTATTTTTCTTCAAAATGCTTTTAATTATTTTCAGGCACAGCGGTGGCATCAAGGTAACGAGCATTTTGGCCGCTCTTGGTTGGCAGGGGATGTTGTTGGCTGTATGGTTGATATGAATGAGCACACCATGATGTTCACCTTAAATGGTGAAATCCTGCTGGATGACTCAGGCTCAGAACTTGCGTTCAAGGACTTTGAGGTTGCTGATGGTAAGTACTGTAATATATCGTGCTCTTAACTTGCTATTGCCTGGCTTTTGCTCTGGCTTCACTTCAATGTGTTTCCTTTGTTTCTTCTGTGTTTCATGTCCCCATTCTCATCCCTGCCCCTGCCTCCCCTGCCTGCCCTGCCTTGTCCTTTTTTTCTATTTGATTAGTATTAGCCTTTTGGAACGAAAACTTGCTGGGTGTGACAATGAGGAAAGGCTTTTAGCTCTAGTGATCTTTGTGGCTGTCTTTTGTTGTGAGATCTTTAACTGTTTTTCAGGGATGTGTCTGAAGAGGCAGATTCATGACTTCTAATATTTCATCCTCACTGCAGTAGATCATCATATGATGTGATAAAATTACAGAGTCTATCAGAATGATTTGAGTTGGAAGGGACCTTTTAAGAGCACCTAGTCCATGCCCCTGCCACAGGGGGCAAGGACATCAGATTTTATCTGGATGAGGTACTGAAATTATAATACCAAGTGTCTCTCCAATTAGTGAGAAATTGTGGTAGCAAGTTTAAGCCATCTTTAAGGTTTTGTTTTAGCACTGGGAGGAGAAATGACACCTGATCCAGTCAGCTGATAAAAAACTATCCTCCAAAATATTCTGCTTAGTTCTAAACCAGCAGATTGAGCTTTGTGCTTGTTGTAGGGTTCTTAGTGCAGATTTCAACATTCACAGTTTACAGCTAATTTACTGTGAAGATGTAACTTAAGAAATTGCTTAAGAGGGCAAAGATTTTGAAGGCTTGTCAGTAGCAGACTGATTCTGTATCAAAGTAGTATTTTTGTTTATAAATTTAATTATGTACCTATGTGCAGATAGAAACAGAAAAGGGGTAAAAAATTGTATTAAGTAAGTTAGTTGCATAAAACTTCTGAGCTATAGTAATGTTAAAAATAATTAAGCTTTAAGGTTTCATTTCTTGTAGGTACATATATTCTGCCATAAATACTATGCATCTATTAAACAATACAGCTGTAGCTGAAAAATAAATTTTTTGAGCAATAGGAGCTCCACATGATACTGTTGGGTTACTCATCCCTACCCTATTCGCATGGGAAATATGAATTTCATACCTCTTAATTAGGCAATTCTCTCTTTGAATTTTAACCACTTTATTTTTATTTGGATTTCAGAGTATATTACTTTCAGGAGTACTTTGGGAGATTTCTTTCCTTCCTCTGCCGTACATTAGGAATCAGAAATATTTTTTTTAATTTAAAATTAAATAGTTGCCATTAATTTTCTTGACTGGTGCCTATTACTTTACTGCCTTTGGATTTCCTTAGATGCATTGGTGAGGGTGGGGATATGAGGATTAGTTTACTAGTAGAATTATATGCAAAACATCATCTTGGTGCCATTAAATTTTAATGGCTTTCCAGTTATTAGTTAGTATACTCCCATTGGGGAATAGAGGCTTCTGAAAGAAACTCTAATTCCATTAAATTCTGAGGGTAGGCTGTGTTTATTCCAAGTTGATGAAATCACAGTGGTGTGATTTTTGTGGTGCTTGTTTCTAGCTGCAGGTTCAAATTGAAACAGATCTGTCTGCTAAAGGAGTTCCAGGCTGACATGGAGCCTGAAGGTTTTGGTAACCATGTCAGAGGCTTTATGTCAAATCTCTCAGATTTTCCACAATATCCTTTTAATTCACATTAAGTCCCTTTAGTACAGGTTTTGTAGGAAAGAGCTTGCCCTTTGAAATTAGATGTCCTAGCCTGTTTTCAAGGGAATGTGCTGATTGATCTTAGGTTTAATAATTCCAAAGCTATATTTGATACAAAAATATTGGAGGCAAAAGATCAGAGGAAGGGAAGACAGCTGATTATGAGCGTGTATGTGCAAACACATATTAAATACTCAAAATAAATTTATGGAGCTTTTTTTTTGCGTGGTGGGTTTTTTTTATTATTTTTTGTTTTTTGGTTGGCTGGCTTTAGTTTTTTACTGGTTTTGTTACTGGCTCTTGCTTAACAGCACTGAGACCTTTCTGCAGCTCACTTCAATCACTGAATCATGTTCATGTTGTGTTGCTGCACAAAGGGACCTTTTTGCTTTAGAAAGCAATTCGAATTTCTGATGCAGCTCTACAGTAAATCAGTCTTGTAGATTTAATTTACTTAAGAACAATGAAAAGGGAATATGGTGCTCTGCCAGCTTAGTAATACAGCTTGTGCTTAATATTAGCTTGTACTACCAACAAAAGGAGCTCTTTGGGATTATGGCAGCTTAATTTATTTATGAGATATCATCTCAGTAGTAAAACTGATAAACATAATTACATCTTATTATGCATTTGCAGCAGATAAATTTTAACTGGAGATGTGAACAGGTACACTTGTACAACCCAAATTTTATTTTGTCAAGTCGTGATCTTTGTGAGCAGGAACTGTTTGTAGTGTTTGACAGATTGAGTGAGGAGGTTCATGTTGTGCTCTTGAAGGTAGGGAACATTATGAAAAGTGTTGCTGTCCTGTGCTTTTGCTGTGTGTGACAGTTCTGGAGGGTTACTTTTCATGTGGCAGTTTTTAAATGATTTTACTTGTTTTGCTATTTCATACAGTGAAATAAAATTTGCTCCATAGCCCAGTTATGTATCTGGAGATTAGAAGCCTGGTTAGGGGTAAATAATTTTTTTATATAGCTTCCAGCATGCAAGGGTTACATGGGATCTGTAAATAATAGTATCTAAAATGTCTGGATACACATTTAAAGATGGGTATTGAAATTAATTTTTGTTCTGTAGAAAGATATGTAGCTGCCTTAACAGCACATCCCCTATTAAGATTAGATGCCCTGTCTTTACCATGAATATAAGAGCCCTAAAACACCTAAATGACAACTAAATCATTGACAAATCAGTGCAGAATTTCACCAGAGATGGAAGTAGGGTTTTCATGGTTAGGACTGGTGTTTATATTCCATTTATATAGAGCCACAGTTACTGCAGAGTTACAATTGCATGCAGGAATCAGCTGCTGTACAGTACCTTCTGCTCTCAATAAGAACTGTATTGGTGAGAGGGACTGTAATCTTGATTTCACATTGTCTCCATTGGTAAGTTTGATGGGATACACCACACTGAGTAAAAATATCAATGACAGCTTTACCTGTGTAGGAGTTTTTCTGGTGTTTCTTTGTTTTCTTTCAGGTAATCTTGCAAATGCTCATTTGCATTTTATTACATTTAATTTGTGTGTGTATTTAAAATACTTGCTTCACTTTAAATATATCTGGGAGGTTTGGGGCTTTTTTTGAAACCACAGGAAAATGTGTAGGTAGAATAATTGCCATTTTTTTGAGTAATGCTGTGAGAATTGTAAGGTTATTAAAAACAGTTTTGATTTTGGCTTTCCTTAGTAACTTTTGCATTGTGGTTTCCTTTTGTGGATTCCTTTTATTCAACAGGGAGCCTAGTAAATTCTCCCTACTAGAGCTGCTGGGCTTTATCATGGCACATATCTCTGTATGAAAATGTGATTTTCCTAGTTATGAGTTGTTTAATAAAATTTATTTCTGTTTAGTGTTGGGAAATACTTGCATTATTGTCCATCACTGGATTTGCACTAGCAGAATTAACATATATCATGTTATCTATTATTGATGTGTTATCTGAGGAGTTGATGACTTGTGGTTTAAAAGCCAAGCTGTGAAGATAAAAATCTGGACTTCAACTTTTGACTAACAGTGTTATGTCATTACATTTGTCATGTCTAATACAAATACACATGACACAGTCTTGTGTGTATGTAGTAAAATCTTCAAAAAATGGTACTGAAGGCTGATCATTTATCTGGTGGACAGTGATTCCTGTAGATGGTGCTCTGGAGTGTGTTTTGTCTCTGAAGAACAAACATCATGAATAGATAGTCTGCTTTTTTTTTAATTTTTTATTTTATTTTATTTTATTTTTATCTGGGCAACCTAAAGAAAAGTGAGCTTTGTATAGTGTCCTTATATTTTTCAATACATGTTATATACACATGAACCAGAATCACTGAACAGAGCTTCATGTTTTTGGTTGATAGAAAACATCCTGTTAATAACTAGGTCAGATGAATCTACAAAGTAGTTTGTAGCTGTGGAAATTGAAAAACAGGATGAAAAGATATAGAGGAAATAAAAGATTTCCTTAGGTTTTTAGACTGCCAAGCTGAAATTGAGAAACAAAAAAAAAGGACTGTGTGCCTGCAGAGCAGCCATATGGGGAAAGTGCCCTTGGCCATTCTGGAGAATCAGCAAAAAAAAAAAAAAAAAAAGAAAGTTTTATAAAGAGAAGTCACAAATGTATTCCTTGTGCTAGTGAAACAGTAAGATGCATACAAATGTAAAGTTAATTAAAAAGGTAAGACAGAAAAAACCATCCCAAACAAACAAACTTTAAGTTTCATGAAGTTATGATGTCATTTTGTGAGTTCTCATTTTCCAGAGCCAAAGTTTTCTGAATTTTTAAAATTAATTTTATTTTTTAAAAAAATAAAAACTTATGACATGCACTTTGTGCATATTTGTAAGTTTTTTTTCCACTATTATATCTGTATGGGCAAGCACTGTATTACTTTTAAAGTAAGATTCTCTCAAAATACAATGAATAATGACATTTTAGGAAGAATACCAAAAGAAGTAAGGCTTAAAGTAAAATTGGCAATACTCTACCAGCTCAGCAGAGAGATTAACCAAGAGCTGGCTATCAGACTCTGTGGAGTAGTTTGAGTGTTGCCTAAAAATATCCATGACTATTAAAGGGCTTTTTTTTTTTCCCAGAATGTCATTTAAGATACATTACTTGGTGACATGCAAGATATGATGTGCTGTTGATGATTGCTTACCTTTTTAATCTTTGCTTTTAAGATTTATTTTTTTTTCACAAACGGTTTTTAATTCAGTTATGGAAAAGAACTGTTCACTGATGTTCATTATGTACAACCCACATGTTCTTTCATCTTGTTTTAAGGATTTCTACCTGTGTGCAGCCTGGGCCCATCTCAAGTGGGAAGAATGAACTTTGGAAAAGATGTCAGCACTCTAAAATATTTCACTATATGTGGCTTACAGGAAGGGTATGAACCCTTTGCTGTTAATACAAACAGAGACATCACCATTTGGCTGAGTAAAAGGCTTCCTCAGTTTCTACTCTGCTACAGTGCCACAAAACCACGAACATATTGAGGTTTGTGATCCTAGTGAAATGTTTCTAGACACTTGAATATGATTGAGTTATGTTTCTACTCTTCTGCTTCCAAACAAGATTTTAATGTGATATGTTGACCCAATTCTGGATTAACCTTACACCTGTTACAAATTTCTAACATTCAGTAGGGTTGCAAAGAATGTAATTGTTTGATTGGTAGTTTTTCTTCCTACAAAACCTGTGATGTGTGTTAGCATGATGTGTGTTAGCCAAATTATACAATATGTCCTAATTAAGAGCTCCTTGTGCAATGAGAGCTATGTAAGGAGTTTCCAGAAAGTGGCATTTTTAAATAACAGATGCCATGAATTTTAGTCACACACTTTTTGATTTTTCCATAGCTAATCGATTTTGATTGTAATAAATATTTATTAGCCAGTTGTGTCAATACTTATGTCCCAATCAATTATGCATCTTGATGGAACTGAATTTATGCCTTGTAAGTTTGCCATGAAATCCTTCTGAAATAAAGTAATAAGAACTCTTTTTCAGCTGGTGTGTGGTATTTAGGAAACAGTTTATGTTTTTTTGCATGTACATGCGTGATTTTTATTCCTTGGTTTGTATTTTTCTGGGCACAGTTGGATTTACGTTGCAGAGTTATGGTGAGGAGCAGAATTTCTTTGTGACTGTTTTTAAAAATTTAACAATGGAAGAACAAAAACATCCACTCCTCATGGTATTTATTCCCTTCAAAATGGCAGCACATGATTGCAATGCATTTGACTGTTGACACGATGTTGCAAGTTTTCCAATCATAGATGATTATTGTAGAAATATAAATTTAATATTTACATATTTACAGAAAAAGCATCAGCTTTAAAATCTTACATCTTTGTGTTTCATAGGTGATGAGAATTGATGGCACCATAGACAGCTGTCCCTGTCTGAAGGTCACACAGAAGTCCTTTGGTTCCCAGAACAGTAAAACAGATGTCATGTTTTTTCGATTAAGCATGCCCATTGAATGTGCTGAGGTGTTCTCCAGATCAGCTGCAGGAGGGTTACCAGGCTCTGGTCTTTTTGGCCCAAAAAATGACTTGGATGATTATGATGCTGATTCTGATTTTGAGGTTCTAATGAAAACTGCTCATGGTCATCTAGTTCCTGACCGGACAGAAAGAGAAAAAGATGCCACAAAACCAGAGTTGAATAACCATAAAGATTATGTTCAAGAAAAGCCCTCACGTCTGAAACAGAGGTTAGTAGCTTGCTACCTTTCCCCACTCCTCCTGCTTCTTCTTCTCAAAGTAGAGAAAAATGCCACTCATGTCTGACAGATCAGACAAGTAACTTTTGAATATATAGTTTAGGGTCAAATTAATTCGAGGGTTTTTAGAAACTCTTTTCTGAGTAATTTGCTTTTGTGATTGAACTTTTAGTAGAGGTTTTAATTTTACATTTTTTTTTTTTTTTTTTTTTTTTTCAGATTTATGCTCAGGAGGACAAAGCCAGATTATAGCACGAGTCACTCTGCACGGCTTACTGAGGATGTGCTAGCAGATGATAGGGATGACTATGACTATTTGATGCAAACTTCCACAGTATTGTAATATAGGATGGTGTTTTAGCTGTTTGGGGTTTTTTAGCTGTTTGGTTTTGGTTTTTAACATACTTGCATGGTGGTTTTTGTTGTAAGAGTTTCAGAAACAGTCTGAGTTTCAATTTAAATGTCTGTGGTAGTTCTGAACCTCTACTTAAGTTGAGACTGTTTTGTTCCTTTTATTTTGATTTGATTGTCAGACTAAAACAGTTTCCAAATGAAAGTCTATAAACTAGATTAATCCATTTTTGAAACTACTGTTGATTACACCAGATATAAAAAGCGGAAGATTAAACAGTGTCAGAATAATGGAATAAATTGGAAAAGATGCATTAAATAGTAGGTCAGTGCTCAGGACCATTTGAAAACATCTCTACTAATGTTCTTCAGAACATTTATTTAATAGAATTCCCAGTGAAAGTTTTGTGCATGTTTGTGCATCTTTCTCCAAGATCAGCTCCACAAACACTCATTCCTGTTCAAAGGAAAACAAGTACTCCCCTTCTGGATGTGTTCCTCTCTTTCTGAAAGATGTGAGATACTAGAAACTGGGTCACCTGCAGTATGAAAATTGTAGTTGCTGTAGAAATATATCTAAAAATGCTATGATGCAGAAGCCTTCAATATAAGCATATAAGCTGCATTTTTAATCTTGTCCACTTTTTTGTTTAAAAATGCATATTTTGTTGGCTGTATTTTGGTTTGTGTTTATAGTCTTTGTTGCTCTGCTTGTGAATAGCACTTGAACAAGCCTCTCCTACTTTTGAAGAGATGACATTTTTTCAGATTTAGAGCAGCAAATTAATTCTGAGTCAAACTGATGCGCTGGGGAACAAACACTGACATTTGATAATGTTATTTTTTTTATTAACAGTACTATTATTCTGTGAGAATATTTCCTGGTCAAGAACCTGCTAATGTCTGGGTGGGCTGGATTACATCAGACTTTCACCAGTATGACACAAGCTTTGACTTGGACAGAGTGCGTACTGTCACAGTTACACTGGGAGATGAAAAAGGGAAGGTTCATGAGAGGTTGGTTACAATTTAAATTTAATATAATTAAAAAGACCTGTATTTTATACCCATACAAGCAACTTGCAGTTTATAAGGCATAAATCTACTCCATTAGTGTGATTGGTTTGATGCAGAAAAAAGAATTAAAACAGCAGTAGTAGGAAAAAGTGTTAATTTGTTACCTGTTCTTGCTTGTGAAGAAGCAGTGGACTAGTGATCTAGGCAAATCAATAGGCAATGAAAAGTCAGACAGCGCAGCTTTCTATATAGTTTGAAATTATGATCCTGTAAATATTGACTTGTGAGGCCAAAATTACAGAATTACATTAATTACAAAATTAAAGTACATGAGCTTGTCTCAGCACTTCAGTGATAGTGATAATAATCAATTTATTATGCATACCAGAAGCTTTTGTTATGCTTAACATTAAATGATTTAAACCCTTGACTTGCAAAGTGAGTTTTGTCTTTGGTATTTTACAAATGATTTGAACTTTTTCCTACATTGTCATCTTCAGTTTTTATTTTTTCCAGTTGTGATGTCCACGTTTCATTGAATTTTGGCAGTGGTTAGGATGTGATCCATTGTTTTTGGCCACAAGGCCCTGTACATTTGCAGCCACGCAAGGTTGTTCTTAGTTTGATGCAGAGATTTTGCAGACCATTCATGAATAAATTTATCTTTTGGCATTCAGTATAAAACGCAGCAACTGCTATATGGTGTGCGCAGGAGAGAGCCTGAGCCCTGGACAAGGACGTAACAATAATGGTCTGGAGATTGGTTGCCTGGTTGATGCTGCCAGTGGCCTGCTGACCTTCACAGCTAATGGCAAGGAACTAGGCACATACTATCAGGTGAGTATTTTTTGGTGATGTCTTATAGTGGGACGAGGGAAAACTGAATCCTTAGCCTGCATCATTAGAGGCTTTAGTACATGATTGTAAGAAAAAGTAATCCTGAGTGTTATGGCAATAATTTTTCCCTTTGATCTAGGTTGAACCAAGTACAAAGTTGTTTCCTGCTGTATTTGCTCAAGCTACAAGCCCCAATGTTTTCCAGTTTGAATTGGGAAGAATAAAGGTAAATAATACTTGGTTTTGTGCTGGTTTAGGAATAATCAATTATATAAAATAAGTTTATTTTATTTCTGCCCTTTATTTCCTGTGGTGTGTTCTTGGTATTTGGGACATTTTTGTGATTCCAAGAGTTTGCACTATTAAGAATAAGTTTTTATTCTTAACTCAGTTTTCAATACTTAATGAATTTAAAACACAGTACATTGAATAAGAAGGGTTGAAACTGATCAGAGTTTTCTAATCTCGTCTTTTGTGGTGAAACAAAATTACTTTGGTTGGTGAAGCAAATCTCATAATTTTACATGGATGACTGGTGTATCTGAAGAATTTGGTTAGAGTTTTAAAATAATTTTGAAGTACATTCAGATAGAACACAAGAAAACTGAGCTAAATTTTGCCACCTTTCTTTGGATACTTGGATGTCTAAGAAATCAGAAGAGGTAAAATAAAAGTGGGGTCCAAGGAGGTAACCACAAGTGGCAGTCCAATTTCTACTTCAAATTTGGCTGCTCTTAAAAAAAAAATACAGAAAACATTCTCTTGCTGCTAATTTTCCAACAGTTCCTAGCTTGTTCTTAAAAATGATGGAAATGTGGATTTCCTCTTCTACTGTACTTTACTATTTATTGAGTATATTTCTGGAAAAGAAATGCAGTGTTTGGTAAAGATGAAGAGACTAATTGTCTCTTCCATTGGAATTTTCCAGAATGTAATGCCATTATCTGCTGGATTATTCAAAAGTGAGCACAAAAACCCAGTCTCTCAATGTCCTCCACGTCTCCATGTCCAGTTTCTGACCCATGTGCTCTGGAGCAGAGTGCCAAACCACTTCCTGAAGGTGGATGTGTCTCGGATCAGTGAACGCCAAGGCTGGATGATACAGTGCCTGAATCCTTTGCAGTTCATGGCCCTTCATATTCCCGAGGAAAACAGGTTGATGTTTGTTTTGTACTGTATCAATTATGCTGGGATTATGAATTTAGCAATGTAATTCCATCTATGTAAGAAGGCCCAGGGTCTTTTGTATATTTATAACATGTAAATATAGACAGCCTGTTTTGATTTAACTAATGCTAAAAATTATCCAAATTTCCAGTGTTTTAAAATCTCCCTTCTTTAACTGTTTCCAACGTCTCCCAATTTCTCTCTAAACGTATTAATGCTATATACAGATTTGCAAAAATGAAAGAAACTCTGCTCATAAATTATTAATCTGTAAAATAAGCAAAAAACTGGTTTTGTAGGTATTTTTTAAGATTTGTGACCAATTTAATTATTCAATTGCTTTAATTTTCCTAAATTTAATTAAAATAATTAAAGACATTTAACTCTGTAATTTCCTTGTTACCCAAATATCTGAGCATTTTGCTAGTGCCTAAACTGAAAACCAAGTCATCAAGAACCCCAACACTGAACCCTCTTAAAATGTACTTGTTAGTCTGTTGCCACTTTCCACCCCAGATTTAAAACCAGTAAATAATATAAATATCTTAACTCCAACTGCTTTTAAAACCCTAATTTTCAGTTACATGAATTCTTATTTGTGTTATGAAAAAAATTCCTGTGTTAAGTAAATAATTTGGATTTTTTTTTCCCACTAGAAATAGTTTAAGTTATGATTTTAGAGTGACTTGAATGAATTTGCAATTAAACTTTGTTACTAGCCTTGATTATTACATTGACGGTGTTTCTTCCACAAAAGCTGAAATGTGGAAAAAATCTATCCCTGCAACTGTTATTGTGCTAATGTTATCTTCAGGGAGAAGCTTGAATGCCTTAAAAAGATATTTTTGCATGTGTGATTTACTATGCTGTTTTCTCTTCTCTGCAGAACAATTGATATTTTAGAGCTGACAGAACAAGAAGAATTGCTGAAATTTCACTACCACACCCTCCGATTGTATTCGGCTGTTTGTGCTTTAGGCAACAACCGAGTGGCCCACGCTCTGTGCAGCCATGTGGATGAACCTCAGCTCCTCTATGCCATTGAGAATAAATATATGCCAGGGTTATTGCGTGCAGGATATTATGACTTACTCATTGACATCCATCTCAACACCTATGCAACTGCCAGGCTGATGATGAATAATGAATTTATAGTTCCAATGACGGATGAGACCAAGAGTATTACTTTGTTTCCTGATGAAAACAAAAAACATGGCCTTCCTGGTATAGGACTTAGCACTTCCTTAAGGCCAAGAATGCAGTTTTCCTCTCCGAGTTTTGTAAGCATTAGCAGTGAATGCTTTCAGTTCAGTCCTGAATTCCCTCTGGAAATTTTGAAGGCCAAAACCATAGAGATGCTGACTGAAGCTGTCCAGGAGGGAAGCCTCCATGTCAGAGATCCAGTTGGCGGTTCTACAGAATTTCTGTTTGTCCCTCTCATCAAGCTCTTTTATACCCTCCTAATTATGGGAATCTTCCACAATGAGGATCTGAAACACATCTTGCAGCTGATTGAGCCCCGGGTTTTCAAAGAAGCTATGAGTCAGGAGGATGAAGTCGATTTCTCAGAGAAGGAGTTCAGTTCAGATGAATTCAAATCAGAAGAGGGAGAGGAAGAAACCAGAGGAGAGCAAATGCCAAAGGAAGGACTCCTTCAGATGAAACTTCCAGAACCTGTTAAATTGCAGGTAAAAATACTGTTTTGATAGTGGTTGTTCCTGTTTTCTTCATGTGGTAATTTATCTTTTAAGGAATAAAGCATTTTGAAATTAATTTTTTTAGTTAAATAGGTAATTTCCTTATAGAAAACTAGAAGATTTAGTATCTTTCTGATGATATAAACTTGCTCACCATAGATCAAGCAACTGTGGTTTCATTAAAGAATTACTTGCTTGATGCCATCAATAGTTAATTCTTCATTTTTATGGATTCGAACAGAAAAGAAATTCCTTAAAAGAAAGGGGTAAATTCATTCTCTTATAACTTCAGTTATGTCTGAGGCACATTAATCTCTGGCAGATGCCAAATATTCCTGGTGTAAGATTGCTTTACGTGTCGTAAATAACAGCATTAAATGATTCAGATATTTTATTTGACAGTCGTTGTTGCTGTGGGAAATCCATCCTTGCTTGCATAATATGCAGAAGATGTTTCTTAGCCTGCCAACTCAGGTCTCTTACAATACTGTTTTTTCAGATGTGTCACCTGCTCCAGTACCTGTGTGATTGCCAGGTGCGGCACCGAATAGAAACCATTGTCGCGTTTTCCGATGACTTTGTGGCCAAGCTCCAGGAGAATCAGCGCTTCCGGTACAATGAAGTGATGCAGGCCTTGAACATGTCTGCTGCCCTGACCGCTAGGAAAACCAAAGAATTTCGATCCCCTCCTCAAGAGCAGGTACAGCTTGCAGTGGACAGTTCCTTTCTTGTTGCACTTTATTTGCTTTTTACGTTGCAGAGTTCTGTTTGATTTGAAAGCTTTTCCTTTTGGAGATCAGTGTAATTTGTCTTTTCTTTGTATTCTCTAAGATTAACATGCTGCTGAACTTTAAAGATGATAAAAATGATTGTCCTTGCCCTGAAGAAATTCGGGATCAACTACTGGATTTCCACGAAGACCTAATGACACACTGTGGTAAGTCTTGTTGCTGGATATTTTTGCTTTTTAAATTATGTTAGCTTTAGAAGCAGTTTTTATAAGTAAATTTACATAAGAAACATCAACTGAATAGTCTATAAATTACACTGTAAAATTATAAATATTATCAAATAAAGATAATTAGCTGGTAGTCAAAACCAAGGAAATATCCTTATCCTTATCTGATTAAACTGGAAGGGAATGCTGTGTGTTTTGCTTCATAAGCATCTGTTTTTCAGGCTGACAAACTCAATTCCTTCATTCTCTCCTTATGGGGCAAGCATAAGTTAGATGCTTTCTAGGTTTTCAGTTTTTTTTCTTGTGTTTGGTAACAGGAAATGTAGATGAAATAAATAATTTAGATAAACATTTGGAAAGGAAAACAAGCTTTATCTTTTGATTCTTTCAATTTTTCCTTAGTTGTTTTCCATTGCTCTCCTCTCAAATTACTTAACATAGTTTTTTCATTACCTTTTTCTTGTGGAGGAAAATAGGAATTTGCATTATCTACGAGTAGAACATTAATTTTGTGGGTCAGAAGGTGCATTGTGAGAGAACAGAACTAATTACTCTGTATATTGCAAAATAAGTAAAACAGTTACGCATCCTAAGTCCAATGTTTACCTGCTTAGTCAGCCACCACTTGAGGATTCACATTTTGTGGAATGGTTGAGAGAAATGTATTGGAAGTTTGCAAATCAAAAAAGCACAACTAGAGCTCAGGGAATAGAGTAGCTGTGGGAAAACAGACATTTCATTTGGGTCATTTCAGACCATCTCTGTGTTCCAGTTGATAAGACATTTCAGTCTCTTTACTGTTGATTAGTTTAGTTGAGGAGACTGCCATCCAAATAATTTTGTAATATGATTTAGTGTGCAATATGAATTTACTGATGATCACTGCTCAGTATAGCGTCAATTGCCCTGTTACAGCAAAGTATAACAAAATAACTTTTAATATAAATGGAATTGTATCTAATGCCAAAAAAATCAGACAACTAGAGCCAGATGCAATAAATGAAGAAGAATGATGTTATATCATTGTCCAAGTTTAGGACAAAACTGGGGAAAGGCCTCCAAAGGAGCCCCCCAGACTAAACCCCCCTCACAATTCCTTCCCCTCCACTGGGCTCGGAGAGAATTTTACTCGGGGGGAAAAGTGGAAAAAACTTGTTTATTAACAAACACAAGAAAAAAAACACTTCCCAGCAACAGGAAAGTACAATCCCAGATGACAAAAGAAATGTTTTCACCAAAGTGAGAGACGGTCGCTGCTGGGAAGGGCGAGAAGCTTCTTGGGCAGGCTCCGGAGGCAGTCTCTGATGCTCAGGTCCCGTCTGGAGCCGGTACAGATCTTGGAGCTGAAGGAGAGAAGGGGGAGGGGAAGGCAGCAGCCGGGACAGAGCCGGGGCAGCAGCAGCAGCAGCGGGGCAGAAGCAATAGGGCAAAAGCAGCGGGGCAGAAGCAGCGGCCGGGGTAGCAGCAGCAGCCAGGACAGAGCCGGGGCAGCAGCAGCAGCAGCGGGGCAGAAGCAATAGGGCAAAAGCAGCGGGGCAGCAGCAGCGGCCGGGGTAGCAGCAGCAGCCAGGACAGAGCCGGGGCAGCAGCAGCAGCAGCGGGGCAGAAGCAATAGGGCAAAAGCAGCGGGGCTGGGGTAGCAGCAAGCAGCAGCAGCAGCAGCAGCAGCAGCAGCAGCAGCAGCAGCAGCAGCAGCAGCAGCAGCAGCAGCAGCCGGGGCAGCAGCAGCAGCAGCGGGGCAGAAGCAATAGGGCAGAAGCAGCGGGGCAGCAGCAGCGGCCGGGGTAGCAGCAGCAGCAGCAGCAGCAGCAGCAGCAGCAGCAGCAGCAGCAGCCGGGGCAGCCGGGCAAGCCAAGCAAGCACAGCCCCGGGGCACCACCCCCCCAGGGGGGGAGAAAGGGCACCGGCGGCAGCTCCATGCAGACAGCGAGGTGTGGGAGCGGGAGAGGAGCAGACATAACACCAACCCAGGACAATAATGAAGAAACATCCTATAAAGCTAAAGAACTCTACAAAACCCTTGACTTCAGAACTTATTTTGGAAACTAAAAATTCCAGAAAATGGTTGAATAACATTTTTACTTGGATTTAGTGTGAGTACAGGTACAGGTCAAGGTTTTTAATTCCTCTGCAATGTATGCATGAATCAATAAATTTAAAAATAAGAGAAATTAGCAGATATCCCATGAAGTTCAGTGTTGGGGAGTATAAAGTCCTACAGCTGGGAAGGAATAACTCCAGCAGCAAGGACAGGCTAGAGACCAAATTAGAAAGTAGCTTTGCACAAAAGATGGGGTCTTCAGTACCAGAGACATGGCCGTACAGGAGTGAGGCCAGGGAGGAGTTATCAAAGATAGTTAAAGTCTTGGACCATTTTTTGTACAAGGAGAGAATGAGAGGACTGGGGTTTAAGAGGAAATTCAAAGGGGGATGGTATCATTGTACATAAATACCTGCTGGGCAGGGGGGATTTAGAAGACTAAGAGAGACTTTCCTCAGAGATGTCTTGTGACACAAATTAAAAATCAGGAAATTCTACTTGTTTGTTACTGTAGGGTGATGGAACTCAAGAATGAAAAGGTTGCCTAGGAATAGGTTGTGGAGTCTCTTCACCTTAGGAGATATTCAAAACCTCACTGGACGTGGTCCTGGGCAACTTACCCTTGTTGAACTTGTTTTGAGCTGGGAGGCTGGACTCTAAGGGCTCATTCCAAACACAGCTGTTCTGTGATTCTGTGAATCTTCACATTAATTGTTTTTACATTTTATAGCTCATTATAGTAATGTCATGAAAGAGCACTGTATTGTGAGGGTGGCTACTTCTGACAGGTCACTGGAAACTATATTTGTTGTATCACTTGTATTTTCATTTCTTCCATATATTTTACCTAAAAATCTTTACTACTATCACCTCAACCACACTGTATCTCTAGGGACTATATCTGCCCTTCTGAGCTACATGTATCCAAAACACAGGCATCAGTGTTAGTGTGGAAAAATGCATACTGGGGAAAATATATTTATTGTATGTTTTATGTATAAGATCACACAGTTTATACCCTACTGATCCTTATCTGCACTTTCCTGCTTGGAAATGTGACTGTTCTATATTTGCTCCAAATGCTGGTTAAGCATGTCCCATATAAAACTCTCAGAGCAGAGCAACAGTTCAGTTTAATTATGTTTGTACATATAAGATTAGCTTGCTTAATTTTATTCTTTCACTACTTTGTCCATTTTTTTAATTTCAGGAATTGAACTAGATGAAGATGGAACCTTGGATGGCAACAGTGATTCAACCATTAGGGGTCGCCTCCTATACCTTATGGAAAAAGTTACATATCTGAAGAAGAAACAGGCTGAGAAGACAGTTGATGATGATGATAAGACATCCTGTAAGCAATATTAAATCAGTTTATTGCAACTTAATTACAAAAGGGAAAAGAAGCAGACCAGGAAGTTCTTCACACATTTTCAGCCAAAACAAGGTGTATTTTTAGTGACATATCTGTGCACCCTAAAGTTGGTAGCTTAACTCAAAACAAGCACAAATGGATTTATTAGGCAGATTTGTCTCCCAGTGGGCTGTATAGGAAAATTTCTTTTACTGGCACTTTTGCCCCACGTCTTTTGTCGACTCATAAATTTTTCAGAATATATCTTGCTTTTAATAGAATTAGTGCAGACTTAATAATTGCAGCAAAAAAGGTCCTGCTTTATGAGAACTTCCTCAGCTGCAGGAGCTTCAAATCAGTATTTGCATGAAGATTACCATATGAAATAGTCTGCAATTAGACTGTAATTAGCAGAACCCTCTGCACCCAACCTAAAATTCAAGATTTGCTGACTGTATCTGCTGTTCTGTCATTTTTTCCAATATTTTCTGCCTTTTCATCTTGATAAGGATCACTGCCAATGGCATTCTAGTTCTGCAGTTGGTTCCAACTGACTATTTAAATTTATCTTTTTAGTTGTCATAGTTGCTTTTTATTTTATTTTGTTACCCCCCCTTTTTCCTGTGGTACTTGTCACTTTCAAATGCCCCTATTTTTTATGTGATAATTAGAGGCTAGGCCCATGCAGAATCTGATGATGAATCTTATCTCTTCCTTTTTTTCCTTGTAGTAAGCATAAAAGCTCTATAAAACCTGATTCTCTCTTTCTCATATTAGTACAAAGACTGTTATATTAAACAAACAGACCCACAGGTAGGTGAAATACAGTATTGCAGTTATCAAAACAAAGTGATTGTCTGTTCCTGGGATTCTTCATTAAAAAACAAACCAAAAGAGAACAAACTAACCCACCCAAAAAGCTTAGCATTGTGTCCCTTCTTGTTATTAATTATTTCAGTCCTTCTGAAATATCAGCCCAAACACATTTCATCATTTTCCTTATTTTAAAAATGTTTTTATTCTTGAAATATTATGTACTTTATGTCAATGGAAACACCTATAGTAGAGTGCCTGGAGAGTAACAATGAAATACATTAGTAGTACTCTTTTTCCCCCTTTCCCTGAATTAGCACAATTTCTCTTCTTTGTTAAACAATCTATTTTCGGCCAACTCCTATTTTTCTTCAGTATATTTCTGTAAGTACTTTTCTTTTTGTTTGTTAGTTTGAGTAACCTGGAATTACCTTAACTGCAATTACATAGCTTGTCTATATCAACATATCTTTTCCAGACATACATATATCCCAAATAATAAAGTTTATCAGTGATGCTACCAGATACAGGTTTCTTGCTTCATTAGAGACTAAACTGGAAATATGCAAATGATGATTTACCATTTATTTAATATTAATGTCTTTCTTTTGAAGGGCCTTTGTCTTTGACAAAGGAATAAGTTAAATTATTTTGTTGTGTACATTATAAAACTTTGAGTGCATAGAGAGGTTAGAAATGTAAATTAAATAATATATCATTTACAAATGCTATCAATATAATTTTTCAACCTTACTTTATAATAGGCTAAAAAAGCCCTCAGACGTATATTAATAGAAAAATATTGAAAGCAATATACAGAAACAAATCTGGTGACTTTGTGAGCATCCTCTATGTCTTCATAGTTTTTAGTATAGGCTTTTGGGTTTGAGATACTTCTGCTTCTCTCATGTGGTTTTATTTTTCTTTGATAGACTGCTAAAAAAATACCAAGGAAAAGATGCTTAGGAATTGAATTAATTCCAGTTTGCATAGCAGGTTCTGAGGGACTAGCAGCAGGGAGATGAGCAGCTAATGGTAATTCTGTGACTTTCCTGTTTTCTTCACAGCTACTCTCCAGCAGCTGATTTCGGACACGATGGTGCGCTGGGCCCAGGAGTCAGTGATAGAAGACCCGGAGTTAGTGAGGGCCATGTTCGTGCTGCTGCATCGCCAGTACGACGGCATTGGTGGCCTGCTTCGAGCCCTGCCCAAGACCTACACCATAAACAGCGTGTCTGTGGAAGACACCATCAATCTCCTAGCATCCCTTGGCCAAATCCGCTCCTTGCTTAGTGTCAGAATGGGGAAGGAAGAGGAGAAGCTTATGATTCGTGGATTAGGGTAAATAACTGGAGTGTAACTTCTCCTTATTTGCAGATTTATTTTTTTTTTTTGTTATTTGCTGTATGGTTATGGGCAAGGTTGTACATGAAGTTTGAATCTGAATATGGGTGTAAATGCAGGCACTGCTCTCAGTTTTATATAGATAAATATAAAGCCTTTGCAGCATTATAGGTATCATGTGGGGAGGAGCAGATGACATCTGTAAGACTTCTGAAAAATGTTGAAAAGATGTATGTAATATTTTATGATACCAGAACGTACCTTACTACTGCATTTTAAATAGTGTGGCTCTGAAGAATCCTGTCAAGAATCCATTTTTTATGAATGCACTGACTTTTGACTCTTGACACTTACGATTTCCCACAGCAGTCAGCTAATGGAGTTGTGCCTACCCGTGTCTGTTCATATGCCATCCTTTTTATTGTACTAAATGTACATGGTATGTTTGAGCTAGGAAGTAGTTCACACACTGTTATTCTTCCTCATTATATGACTAGTAATAATGAAGTATAGGCTGATAAAGAGGTCAGTTGGAGGAAACAGTAAAGCAAACATGATAGTCTCTAGTAGGAAAGAGGTTGGTTGGTTTTTTTCACTCTCGTTTTTCAAAGACATGTCTTTTGATAGTAAGCATCAGCTGTGATCTATTGAAAATCTTCCAGTCAGCAAGAGCAATGAGAACCAAAGACAACATTATATAAAGAATTCTAGGAATGCAAGCAGAAGCAAAGCTTTTCTTGTGCAAAATACTTCCTTTTTTTTTTTTTATTTATTTATTTATTTTTTTTTTTTTTTTTTTTTTTTTTTTTTAATTTTACTGAAAACCTCAAATATCCAAATAATGTCTGTACATAATTTTGTATTGTCATTATAAACAATGCCTACTTCTTAGGTTACCAGCAGGTCTCAACAATGTTTTATGGTTGTTGAAGTCTTTGGCATACTCATGGTAAGGCTTTGGCAAAAGACAGGGGCTGGCATCTGTCAAGAGACATGAAGTACTGACATTTCTAAATCTACCCTTTTATATAAATTGAAAATGTTTCGTTTCACTCCAGTTTATAAAGTCTAAAATGAGTGAGTGATTACTAGATTTGGTTTTCTTGTCATGTTCTGTGTTTAGTTCTTACAATTTTTTTTCCTCTACTTTTTCTACTGTGAATTAAAACCAAGATTTTCTGAATCTATTTAATGTTAATGCTGATTAAAAAAATTCAGGTGGAAGTTAAGCCAGTATTCTCACTACCTTTTCCAATCACCTTTCTTGGTAGTCTCTATTAAGTCTTGTTTAGATTCTAAGTTACCCAGCTGTGCTATTTGTGCCTTTTATAAGCTAACCTGAGCTCCAACACCTATTCAAAAATGTCATTTTATTTTTTTGCTCTAAGTAGTATTCCTTTCAGCTGAGAATTGGAAATGTTACTTATTGCTGCTTTAAAACTCAGTTTTCTCAGAAATGCTGTTAAGATTCTTTCCCCTAACTGTGACATTTTATAATACAGTTCACAGTTAAACAGAACACTGAAAGTGGATGTAATTTGCAAAGTAAGGCAATGTTGCTGGACAGTCTTTGAGGTGACATTTTGACTTTCTGTACTCCTTTCTGTAAAAGAAAACTGCTGCAGATAACTAGGAGTTTAGAATGGAAGATTGATGCCATTGAGGTTTTTTTCCAAGCCTGAAGCATTACTGCAGAAAGGAGATGAGACAGCTTTTGGAGGCATCATCACTGATACGAAGTTCGGTTTTAGGTTTTGGGAAAAAAGCTACTGGGAGTCAAAAACTCATAGTTTTCTTCACATCTCATCTTTTAAAAGGCTTTTTCTTGCCTGAGTGAAGGAGTTTTAGGTCATGAAGGAGAAAAAAAAAAAAGACTGTTTAAAATGTACAGTGAAATTTGAACAGTTGCCAACAGTATTTTCTCTAGTGACCTGCTAATCCTTTTCTCCCATGGCCTAATTGCTTTCACAGTTATTTATGGTTGTATTTGATTTCAAGGCTAATTATAGTTTTTAGAAATTTAATTACTCTTTAAGCTAGACATTGGATATACCATGTCAAATAAAATATTGACTTTATGATCTTAAAGTCTGATTTTAAATATGTAAATCTGTTCTGATGAAATATGTGGTAGAGTTCTGCTGAAAAGTAACTCATGAATAATATTTTTGTGTTTCTGATTTTGACACTTAGAAGATTGCTGGATACCTCTTACCACTAGGATTTTTTTTATTGCTTTCGATGGCAGATAGCAAATGTCTCAACATTTTAATAATCTAAAAAGGATTTTATGTCAAAAAATAATTCAAAATTGAATTGAAAATTTAAAATAATATAGCAGTTTTGATGATGCTATTGTCAGAACATAGTTTTAGGTCTGAATGGAATTCCTAATGAAAATAGAAGAGTTTTCTAGTCCAGTGTAAACAAGGGGTGCACTAATTATATTGTGGGAAAACAAAGGTCATGTTCTTCCACAATGTGCATAGAAAAATAGACAGGAGAGATTGAAACTCAGGGAAAAGTCCCTGAGGCAACTTTATTTCAGGAGGTGGTGAAAAATTGCACAGTAAATCAGCTTTGCAAATAACATAATAGGTAAACTACTGGTCCATAAAATGTTTTTATTTTGTTTTCCTGTAGAGACATCATGAATAATAAAGTATTTTACCAACATCCAAATCTCATGAGAGCTTTAGGCATGCATGAAACTGTCATGGAAGTGATGGTGAACGTGCTTGGTGGAGGAGAATCCAAGGTAAAGCAATTCACTGTTAGAAGGCAGAGAGTTTAAGATAGAGCTGTTCAAAGCTTTTTTCTATAAGGTGCTAAGCTGTCGCTGGCAGTACTGGGATCATAACCTCTTATTAATTTCCATTAACATAATAGTTGACTAATTTCTTTAGGAGAATCTGTCCTTCCATTCCAGAGGAAGAGGTATTATTAGCATTGTAATTTCAGAAAAACTGTAGCACTTCCTGTGCTTATTATATTTTAAAGGAGAGATCTTTTTATTAACTATTTTTATTATCTATGAAGCTGAGTATACACCTTTCATGTTTGAATCTAGAATCTTTGGGTGATCCCAGCTTTAGTTTTTAAAGCTTAAGATGTTGCTAACTAGATGAGAAAGTCCTGTTGATTCTGATGACAAACCTAAGCAGTTAATTTCCCTGAGGGGCAATGAGTACAACACCTACGTATTATAATGTTAAATGGCTTTATGTAAATGCTCCTTTGCCTGTTGTATGTCTGTATTAGAGTTTGAAATTCAGTCTGTTTTTATTTGCTTCTTAGGAAATCACTTTCCCAAAGATGGTGGCAAACTGCTGTCGTTTTCTATGTTATTTTTGTCGCATCAGCAGGCAGAATCAAAAAGCTATGTTTGATCATCTTAGCTATTTATTGGAAAACAGCAGTGTTGGCCTTGGTAAGTATTGCTTTTAAAATAATATTTAAAACTTCCTGCTGATTTATATATGAAGCCACCTGTATTTTTCTGCATCCCTCTGCTTTCTCACTATGTATTGAAGTTTTTCCTATTTCCAGTGCAAAATACCTTCATTAACTGTACTGCTAACTCTAAACTCCCCTGACAGCAGCATTAAGATGAGCTAATTTAGTACACTTTGTTGTATGTGAAGTCTCTCTTCAGAGAGACTTAGTGGTTACTGGTGCTAATTTTGAGGGACAGAATATATTCCTGTTTTTACAAAGAGAATCGTTAATAAGTTTTGGCAGCATTTCATTAGGGCTTACCTCTCACTGCTCAAACTTGCAGCCCTACACTTTTTTTCTGTATATTGGTCAATATACAGCTGTGGCAGTGGGAGAAACACAGAACTCATTTGCTTCATTAGCTGCACGATGAGATGCCCAGAAATGAACCTTGAAAATTTCTTAAACATGTTTACTTTCCTTTTCTTGCCTGAAATGTTGTAGAGAAAATACATTTATCCTTATTTAATTTAGTACTTGAAATTGACATTATGTCAGGAATACAGGAATCATCATGGTAATTTTTTAAATGATCACAGATGTATTAATGTAAAGGCACAGAAAAGAAGCAAAAACTCAAAATCTTTTTGAAGAGGAAGATCCCAGATCAAATGCCTTTGGAGTGTCAATATGAAAACCTTAGATTTTCTTAATGCTGTATTTACTGCCGTTTTTAAAAGAAATACATAACTTATAATATTATATTTTAAAACATAAAGATATTTTTTATTTCAATGGATTTGGTGGTGTGTCTGTGTATGAGGCATAAAATAATTACTGCATTTTTCTCAAAACAGAGTTGTGTCTGTTAGGAAAATGAGAATGAGATCATTAAACAAAATATATGATGAGAAGAGGAATGTGTAAGACAAGCTGCTTTTAGCTTGAATATTCATATTGTATTTTCATTTCATATCAGTGTTAAATTTCGTGCAAGTGCAGGATGATTTACTATAAACTGAGATGTATAAATTATATATTTATAATCATGTGCTAACTAATGACAAAATGTTGCATCTTGTTAAAAAAAAGTTAATGCATTTCCTATGAATTTGTTGAGGTTTATGAAATCTATTAAAGTTTATTAAAACTAAATGTTATTTTAACAGCCTCCCCTTCTATGCGAGGGTCAACTCCTTTGGATGTTGCTGCAGCATCTGTAATGGATAACAATGAACTTGCTCTGGCTTTAAGGGAGCCTGATCTGGAGAAGGTTGGTATCTTCCTCATCAAGCATTTTATTTCTGCTGTGGAGAGAAGATACTCCTTTGTTGGAGACAGCAAAATCCAAGATTATATGGGAGATTCTGGTACTTTTCAGGGGAAGACTGAGAATCTGGTGGGTTGTTCTTTCTGCTGGTGATTTGAAGAGTTGAACTGAGTTTGTGGAATTGCTTCAAGGGCAGCTCTTAATTTTGCACTAGTGGAGTCCATATCCAACAAAAATTTGTTGCTAAAATCTTTCTTTGTTGTTCTTTTGAATGGTGACATGCAGTGGTGACATAAGACAATAGGAGTTGTTAGGAACTTTGTGACAATTTGTTACAGTATATGACAAATTTTCATAAAGATATGTGTCTATATCAGTCATATTTTCCCCTAACATTTAAACCTGTTTCAGAAAAGTTGAAGAAAGTTGAATTAATTGCACTAAAGAATAAAACACTCAAGAGAACCTGTGACAATTGTGTAGTATGTGTAAATTGCTGCTACGAGGAGGAATAGGATAATAGTTACTCTGTCAGCAATGGATAAAAAAAGCAGGTTAAATAATGGAAAGAGATTCAAGGTTGACATTAAAAACTTTCTTAAGAAAAGACAGAGGAATTGCAATATCCAATTTCTTTTTGAAGACCTTACATTCTGGAGATGATATGATCTTCATAGGAAAACATCTGTCAAGAGTAATAAAAGTGCAGATGTTCCTTTCTTGGAATAGGAAGATGGACCATTTGTGTTTATAAAGACAGTTTCAGTCTTACCATTCTTATAGGCACTCAGCAAGAAGAAGCTGTCCAAACTGGCTAAAGTCTATGCTTAGAATTCTTAGAGTTCAGAAAGGAAAGGGCCAACTGAAAACTACTACTGAGCCTATAGTCCTGAATTACAGGGAGTGTTACTGCTGTGTGTTTAAAAATGAAAGGGGAAAAAAAGGCAAGTGAAAATGAATGGTCAAAATAAAAGAATAGACCTTTTATTCTTTATAAAAGAAAAGATGTGTTTTCAATTATGGCTGGTGTGTGGTTGGGGAATATTGCAAAACTGACTAATTTGTAAATGCTCAGAGTTGCAAGAGAAATGAGGTAACAGATAGCAAAGCATAATTCTAGAGAGAGAAATGATGGAATTGAGACAAATAGGTCTTGCAGTTCATGGCAGGAGTAGGAAAAGACTGGAAAAGTGAATGAGAAAGAGGGTGATTTGCCCAAAGCATGATACGGTTCTGTCAGGAATAAGAGATTGCGGATACCATATCCTGACAATGTATGAGGATGCTTCCCTTTGAAGCTGCACTTCTCTTCTTTTTCACCATTAATATCTTTTTCATCTTACTTTGCTTTAGGTGGTTCGCTACTTGGCTGGATGTGGGTTGCAGAGTTGTCCTTTGTTGATTTGTAAAGGCTACCCAGACATTGGATGGAACTCAGTTGAAGGAGAACGATATTTGGATTTCCTTCGTTTTGCTGTTTTTTGTAATGGTAGAGTAGAAGTCTAAACATTTTATAAATTCCTCCAATATCCAAATAAGATTGTAATTTTAAATGGTAATACAAGCCAACTTGGTGAGTTACTGTGCATTCAAAGAACCTGCAGAAAGAGTAGAATTATTCAAGACACATTCATTAACTTATATGACTTGTGAAATGGGCATCTAGTGCCCCGATTTTTGGATCCAGCTTTGGTTTTTAAAATGCCCATGTCTCCTTTAGAAGTAGAGCAGAGAGTCTTGTGATAAATTCATGGTTGATGCAGAGCCAAACCCCTATCTATTTATGAAGATTTAGATAGTCCGGGTTTAGTGTTCAAGTAATTATATTGGTCCCTTTATTAACCTTTGCACTTGACTGAATCTTTACTAAAATTTAGTAGTTTCAGTGATGCTTTAAATATCCTTTACTGGATAGTTAACTCCTTGGCTCTAATCAATATTGAATTAAAGTGTGTTTTATTTTATTTTTCTATACGTTTTTTCATTTCATTGCAGTAATATAAGAGATGTGTGTTTATGTAACTCTTCAGTGATATTTAAACTTTGGTAGTAAAAAGTATCTATGCATTCTGTTCTTTTGTGTACCTTTTTCTGATTATATTTCAGAACTCTTTTGATATAATCTTGTATTTGGGTATTTGTTCTGTGTGGCAGGAGAGAGTGTGGAGGAGAATGCTAATGTGATGATCAGACTGCTTATTCACCGGCCTGAATGTTTTGGTCCTGCTCTAAGAGGAGAAGGAGGCAATGGGCTGCTTGCTGCCATGGAGGAGGCAATACAAATATCAGAGGACCGAACGAGAGATGGGCCTTCCCCAGGTAATGGATCTAGTAAAACCCTGTAGGTGCAGCAGAATTGCTCACATTGTCATGATATTTGTTTATTTGTTTTGTAATCTTAGACGTGAAATGACTTTTTTGGTTTTAGCATGTGAATTATCCGTTCATTCTTCCTTGGATTCTGTGTCGGAGAGGGATTTGTCTTTTGCTAAAATGCTTCCTCTGCAGTATTAAGTAACTCTTTCTAAGTATTAAGACATCTCTAGAATTCTGTTTGTTCTTTTTCATTTCATTAAGAGTCACTCCACTGATGCAAAATGAGACAGATAAATGGTACCAGTGGTTACAAAGGAGATGTTGCTAAAATCTTTTAGGGACAAAATATATTCTGCTTTGGTCTGCTGTAAGTCCATTTGTTAACAGGCTTTCTATATTTATTACTGTGGTTAAAAACATTTTTTGTGATTTTTTTTTGGTGGTTTTCTTTTTAATCTTTTTTTTGTTCTAACATCTAATTAATTACAGTGAAATAGAAGAACAAGAGGATGACACTATTCACATGGGAAATGCAATCATGACCTTTTATGCTGCCTTGATTGATCTCTTAGGACGTTGTGCCCCTGAAATTCATGTAAGTTTTTTGTCTTCATACACTGGAAGGTAAAGGCACAGTTGTTTTACTGATCACTGGTTTGCCATTCTTTTTTTTTCTTAGTATCATGTTATCAGGTACTAAAGCAGTGCTGTGGCTACATAGTATCTTAGTCAACATAATGTCTTGTTCTACTGATTGGCAGTGGATAAAAAAGACGCTCAGAAGCTGTTCTTTGTAAAGGAATTATTCCCTTGATTTATTTTTTTGGCTGTCCATTGTGACAACAGAATTCCTCAAAGGTCCCTATTTGCTGCGATGGCGTAGAGTGATATACTTTTTATAAACTAAGGTTTTATTATTAATATCCTTATTTTAAACAGCCTTTTTAAAAATGAATGTAAAAATGTAAATATTATAGGGTGTTCTTTTAAAATGTAGGGGTAAGCATGTTACTTGGACATACACATTAATACCTCAAAATCTATTCAAACTGACAAACCTTCTCAAAAGAAATATGACACTATTTCAGGCATAAAAACTTTACCTCTTATTTTATAAGAGATTTAAACTGTTTTAATATATTTGTTGTTTACGATTCTATATACATTATTATTCTTCAGAAATTTAATTATACGTAGTTTCTCATTTCATCCTGAAATGTGCCCTGATTAATATGCATTAGTGTAGATAAGTATCAAATTTGTGCAGGGCTTGATAACTTGAGAGAGGAGAGATATATGTATTTAATAAGGTCAGTGTATGAATACCTTTTTCATTTGCTTTAACAACATGTCTTTTTTTCTCCCTGTCTTGCTGCCTTTTTTTTTTTTTTTTTTTTTTTTTTTTTTTTTTTTTTTTTAAATTGAGATACTTGAAAATGTCCAATTTGACCAGGACAAAACCCCTAATTTTTTCAATCTGAAAATCTGCTTTTGTTTTCCTCCCCACACCTCCCACCATATGCTGCTGCACTTTAAGGCTTTGTTCACCAGCTTTACCTAATTTCTGTTCTGAAAATGAACTTTGTTTTATTTAATAAGAAAACATGTAGAGTTTTAGACTCTACATTTGCATTCTTACTACAGCAAATCAATGCAGATTTCATGAAATTTCCATTGTTAATTATAATGCAATTTTGAGAGCAGTTATTCTTTTGTAAAAAAGATAAAAAAGAAGATAGTGTTAAATTTTTAATTGTCTTTTTTCTTAGCTAATCCATGCTGGTAAAGGGGAAGCCATTAGAATCAGATCAATTCTACGGTCTTTGATTCCACTTGAAGATTTGGTGGGAGTAATCAGCATTGCTTTCCACATGCCAACCATAGCAAAAGGTAAGATTTTTCTACATTTTTTTTCCCATCCTATTCTTATGATTTGCAATTTACTGACATATTGACACTCATACTTTTTTCAGCATTTAAAAATGTTACAGAATTTCAGCTATTACGTGAATTAAAGATAGGTCATGTGTATTCTATATATGCTTCAAAAACCTTTCTCCATGATGTAGTCAACAGTTCTGTGTACCCCTAAATCACTGATACAAATTCTGTTAAACTGAATTATGGAAATCTATTACAACTTTGAAAAGAAATTTTAAAATGTATGCTTTCTGGTTTCAGAACTATCTTAAAATACAGCAGTCTCATTTTTCAATAACATAATCCTTAGCTCTTGCTTTTCTAACCCTATCAATTGTTTCTAGCAGATCTTACTAAGACACCAGAGTTGTTCTCCAGCAACTGTGGTGAAGAGATAGGTGTCACATACATAGGCAAATGCATTTCTCTGTTTTTCCTGCCTATGTATAATTGATTGCAAGAGTGGGAGCTCTGTGAGCACCTGTATAAAAGCGAAAGGGATTGCCTCTGCTTTTTTGAGAAAACATTATAAATGCAACCTGGGTTGTTTAGACACTCACAGCACAAGGCTTTCCAAAAGGTTACAGTAGAAGAGATAAAAAGATCAATCAGTCTATTTTACTATTACTTATTTATGTTCCAAATAGGGATAGACCTATAGGTGAGATCTCAATAGCAAACTATACCTCATAGATACAAAAGTGCTTGTTTACCTTCCAGAAGGAATGTACCGAAATATTAAAATATTCAATGAATTCCTTTCAGATATTATGAAAGTTTTGGGATAGATAGGATTTTTAGCACTTTCTTAATTCTTTGTCATACTTTAAAGACATGCTCACCAGTGCTGCACTTCCAGGATCACTGATGAAGCATTCTTGTAATTTTTACTTTCCATCTTCTTCTGCTGAGAACTAGGAAGTTATGTGGGTTAATTATTATATTTTAGATACTTAGCATTTAGAATATCAACTGTTAAGAATCTCTTAATATAAAAACCACAAACAGAAAAACATGCAGGGACTTTGAGGTCTCTGGGTATAAATTGTCTCACAGATTCTTTTTTATTTAACTGCAAATATGTTTTCTTTGTATAACAAAAATGTGGGGAAGATGCCTAGGTGTTAACAGAGACTCAAAAGCTCTGACAGGTAGCAGCATGACTGCCTAGTCTGCTGATGGAGAAGGATCCTTGTCATTGAAGTCTTATTTCTTCCTTTTAGATGGTACTGTGGTGGAACCTGACATGTCTGCGGGGTTTTGCCCAGATCACAAGGCAGCCATGGTTTTATTCCTTGACAGGGTCTATGGAATTGAGGACCAGGATTTTCTTCTACACCTTCTTGAAGTTGGCTTTCTGCCAGACCTCCGTGCAGCTGCCTCATTAGATATGGTAAGGGTTTCAGTCTGTTTTATTTTGGTTCTCTTACCTTATTGAGCACTACAGCGTTTTTCATTCCTTGAAAAAGCATTTTTTCTGTCTTATCTTCTGCATTTCTCAAATCCTTACTGAAGTGCATGTTGCTTCTGAGCTTTGATAATACTTGAAGATGCATCATCCAGTGTAATGCTCATTTTTGAGAGCTTGCACTGATACCCTTATCTATAAAAGATGCAATGCCTTTCCCCAGGAGACTTTCTGAGCTTGTGCTATGGAAGCAAAATCAGGTGAGCTGCCAATGAAGCAGCTGGGAAGAAGTGACTGGCAGCCTCTTTCCAGAGATAGACAGGAAGTGTTCATCTCTGTGCATTTGTTAGGGACTCCTACACTTATTTAGAAAATGACTACATTTCTATTTTAGCTCCTCCTCAATGTTGCTGCCTTTTTTTTTTTCCCCCTGTGAGTCTTATTTCCATCTAATTTCTTTTATCTGTCTTGGTCCAGAAAGCTTAGATTTAGAGAGCTATTATGAGGGCTAAGACACTAAATTTGGTTTTCCTATTTAACCTTTTATGACAACTTTTTTTTTTCTGGAAATAATGATGTTGTTATTTACAATCATAGAATGATACAATTGCTAAAGTCAGAACAGACCTCTAAGATTATGAAGTCCATCTGACATCCTAGCACCATCACCATATTCACCATTCAACCATACACTAAAGTGCCATATCCACTCTTTGGAATATATATACATATACATATATAGATATAGATATATATAATGACTCCACTACTTACCTGGACAGCCTCTTCCAAAGCTTGATATCCCTTTCTGTGCAGAAATTTTTCCTGACATGTAATCTAAACCTTCCCTTGTGCAACTTGCAGACATTTCTTCCTGTTCTGTCTCATTACTTGGGAGAAGAGTCTGACATGTACTACACCCTCCTTTCAGGCAGGTGTAGAGAGGGATAAGGTCTCCTCTGAGCCTCCTTTTATCCAGATTATCAGCCCCAGCTCTCTCAGCTGCTCCTCACAGGCCTTGTGTTTCAGACCCTTCACCAGCTCCATTGCCCTTCTCTGGACACAATCCAGCCCCTCAATGTCTTTCCTAAAGTCAGGGGCCCAGAGCTGGAGATTGGAGGTGCAGCCTCACCACTGCTGAGTGCAGGGGATGATCACTGTCCTGCTGGCCACTATTCTGATACAAACCAGGATGCCATCAATCTTCTTGGCCACCTGGGCGCAAGTTCATGTTCAGCTGTTGACCAATACCCCAGGTCCTTTTCTGCCAGATATTTAAGAAAGAGCAGGTGAGGATTTTTAACTCACATAGAACTTGGCCTTGTTCATAGCAAAAAATAATGACTTGTATTACCTGATTTTGGAGTATTCTGTTCAGCAACTGTGACATTCTTCAATGTAATCTTGAAAATTATTTTGGTTTTGAATGGCCACATTAAACACATAACAAAAGCTATCTATGAGACTTTAAAAGCAGCAGAAGGTAGGCATCTAGCTCCAGTAGGTATGATATCCTCATTTCTACGTTTTGGAAATTTCCCCCTTGATAACTGCAGAACAAAACCAACAATTTATTTTCATTTGTAACCACACTGATGAGACAAGTCTAATTTGTGTCCTGTTTAATTTGCAGGCTGCTTTAAGTGCTACAGATATGGCTTTGGCTCTGAACCGATACCTCTGCACAGCAGTCTTGCCTCTCTTGACCAGATGTGCTCCTCTGTTTGCTGGCACGGAGCACCATGCCTCCCTCATCGATTCCTTATTGCACACTGTGTACAGACTCTCAAAGGGGTGCTCTCTCACCAAAGCTCAGAGGGATTCCATTGAAGAGTGCTTGCTCTCTATCTGTGGGTAAGAAAATACTCCTGGCTGTACAGGAATGCTAAGTGATAAAGTAATCTGTGATATTTATAATACAGGAATGCAGAACTATGCCACCAGTAATATAATTGAGATTTTTTTCCCCCATCTGATGATAGTGTTAGTTTTTAAGATGCTGTATTCAATTTGCAGCTTTATTAATCACCAGTCAGTCCTCAGTTCTCATTCATTCAGTCCTCAGTTATTCTGCCATGACCAAATCTTTTAAATTAAAACCTTGGTGATGAACTGAGAGGATGCAAAAAGACAAAGCCCTGGAATTGTGGAGCTATACTTACACTGAATTGCCATTTAAATAATTTTAGCTGTGCAGATTCGTAGTTGATATTCAGTAACATCTAATTCTATTTAGAGGTTTATTTATGATGTGTTCCATATTGTTATGTCTCTTTATTGAACAGCTTTGGGACAGATTTTGTGTGTCTGCAGGGTCAAAACCAGTTGATTATTATCCAATTTTTCATAAATCCACAGGCTCAATTATGAGAAATTGCAAGTTCTAATTACACTTAACATTTAGACTTTCAGTTTACCAGAGGATTTGGTTTGTATTTTTTTTTTAGTATTTCACCACGACTTTTTTTTTTTTGCATAGTGTGGAAATGTGCTCAGAAATGACAGACATTTATATTATAATGCTGTAAAGAATGTGTAAAAAATATGTCGCATTCAATGGTATATGATATGACCATTTAATATATATATTGCATTGATAGGAACCAATAAAATTGACCAGATTTTACTATTTATCTGGAAAGCTTTTATGTCCATGCCATTCTAAAATTCATACTGTAACAATTTCTTCTGTCCTTGAAGTTGGTGCCTACTGCTGTGTCTTGTTTAGCACTTCTAAAGAAACCAGTGCTTTTATGTCTTCATTAGTTTCTAAGACATTTTAAGAGTCACTGAGATATATTACAAGAAATTAAAATTACATCCTTTTCTCATGGGCATGGTGATCCTAATACACCTAATGAAAATTCAGTATTTCTTTCCCTGGTTTTCTCTGTTTGTAGATTAGATGTTTTCTTGGTTTCTTTGAAGCATTTGATTTGCAGCTTGTTTAGTAGGTTTTTTTTTAGTTTAGTTTTTCTTTATTTGCTTTCCACTGGACCCCTAGTGCCCTAGTGCCACAAGTAAAATATTATTATTTTATGCATTTGAATAATTTTAACAGCATAAAAGTGATATATTACTTTAATATATGTATCAATTATTTATGTGAAACTGTGCTGGTACACCCTTTTGAAGTGGTTTGTCTGATTTCAGGCAGCTGCGACCTTCCATGATGCAGCATTTGCTGAGGAGACTAGTGTTTGATGTTCCTCTGTTAAATGAACATGCTAAGATGCCTCTCAAGGTAAAAGTAAATATTAGTATTCAGCAGCATTCTTTATAACAGAATGCAACAGAAAAGAGTTGCATGGAGAAGATTCTCTGTAATCTTTATGTTATTTCCACTCTGCAGTAACCTAAGACCATAGCTTTTAAGACAGATGGTTGCTTTGGGAGAAATTCAGTCTAATTTACATCCATTCATAGGCAGTTATGGAGTCTGGGTCTAATGTTTGCTTCTCCTTTAATTATTTCCTGTTTCAGCCCATGTGAAAACAGAATAGCAAAAACCTTGGGGGCAGGGTGCAGAATCCAATGCACAAAACATAACAATTTACAGGACACCTTTTCTGTTGTTGGTGCCTGGAAATCTGTTAAATAATAATGCTTAGTAGTAATGTTGCATTTTGTTTTCAGCTCCCAAAAGTTTAGCTGTATCTTTTTATTCTGGTTCCTAATGCATAAGAAAAATGAGGGCTTTTTTCTTTTGGAGCTGACACATTCCTTAAAGATTGCTATTATCAGTTTTAATAAACATTTGGTTCCACACCTTCCTTATTGTTTTTCAGCAGTTGTTTTTAATGCTTTCCCACCACAGATTTCAATTAGATAGTTAATATTTTCTTATTTAATATATTTTATGGTTTAAGAGCACATCAGCACATCTACAACTCTGATATAAGAAGAGGAGTTTAAATTTTTAACCTCAAAGCCAGGGCCTGCTGCTGAAGTCCTCCCAAGGACTTTTGGCTACTCAGGCTTTGTGAGAATACAGATGTGAAGAGAACCATGGTGTTAGCATGGGCAAAGGTTTTTTGACATAGAGAAGCTTATGAGGAAATTGAACTCTTTATCTGAAGATAGATCTATAACTTTTAAAAGGTTTCACTGACAGTAAACTGATTTCCAGTGATTTCACAAGGGACTCCTACCCATATCTGCTGTGTTTCTGATTGAAAGTATTGCATTGTAGTGTGCATTCCTTACAGACTTGTGCTGGCAAGCCAGTTATAGTAATGTAAAGAGGCAGCTGTGAGCTAATCAGGCATCTGAAAATGTAATTTTGAATGGGAAGAGAGGAGAAATTGATGAATCAGAATACAGTGCTATCTACTGTGAATACATTTGCTGCTTTCTACAGTTAAAAACTGCCTCAGGTTTTAAGCAGTATGCAAATCTGTGATGCTGCTCCTGTATTCCATATAGTTCAGACATTTTGGAATAAGACTATCTTATTTTTATTTCCTCTTAAATAATATTCAGTGCTTCATCAGGGATTTCTCTAAGAATAAACCTACCTTTACTCTATTGAATAGGTTCAAAAACATATTCATATATCTTGTTGTCCACATGTTGTCCAAAAGCAAACCTGTCGACCATTAAGTAATTGAATATAGTTTTAAAATATATTTTCAAATACATATTTGACTCTTAGAGCCCATATTTCTGAGACTCCTGTGGTTCTACAAAGGATAAAACTTCTGTCTTTTTACATCTTATATGCATCTAAGTTCTTCTCTGCATTTTTTCTTTAATCATCCAACAATTTAAATAATAAATATATATTAACAGATTATTTAAATATGAAAACATGAAAATATACCAGACATATTGTTTTGGGATTTTTTTCCTGATCTGTTGAAATTGTAAAAGAACAGTGCACTATCAAGATTATATTTTTGGCTATCAAAATCCTTGCTTCTACATATCAGATGTGGGGTTTTGTTTTGTTTTAATTCCTGTCTTTATTTATGCACATAAACACATTTATGTTATAAATGTCTGCATTTTTCCATCTTGATGTTTGTTCAGATTGGAAAAAAGGAAATTGTGTCAGCTCTCTACTGACTGTGACTTGCAATATTTTCCAAAAAGCTTTGCAAAATGCTGTTGAAACAAAGATGAAAAAACTGCTCATTCTTGGTGTATATGCACCAGTGATTTAAAAAACACATATACAACATGGTTTATTGATAAAAGTATAGAAATTTTTCTAGTAGCCTGTATGTAATGTTTGAGTGCCAGAATGCAAGAACCTCAGCAGTTATATTTCTGTTTGCTTTCAAAATATGTTCTGTTTCAGTTGCTGACAAATCATTATGAAAGATGCTGGAAGTATTATTGTTTGCCAAGTGGATGGGGTAACTTTGGTGCTGCCTCAGAAGAAGAACTTCATTTATCCAGAAAGTTGTTCTGGGGTATTTTTGATGCTTTATCTCAAAAGGTAAATACTTTTAGTATCCATCTATTACCGTAAATCCTTACTGTGTAATCCTTTTTCTTTAATCTCTTTAATTTCTTTAAATTTTTACTCATCTTATATCAACACTGTATCATCCACTTTGAAGGAAAAAAATACAGGCTTTGTTAAATATAAATCTTCCTCTTATAGCTTCTAATTTAATGTAGGTATAACATTGTATCTCCTAATTAAAAATTATAACACTAAAGCAGTAACCTTGAGGTGTATCTGTACAGATCTGTACACTTTTCTGTTTAGTAGTTGTACTTTCAGCACCCTTGAATCAATTATATGTTAAACAGAAATTTAATAATATGTCTTGGTATGTATTTGTTGTTCATAAATTCTTGTTTCACTCTTTTTAACAAACCTGCTTAAAATTTCATGAATTTAATTTCAGATTTAAGTGTTAAGGAATGCTTTGCATATTCCTCTGTTAGCATTGCTACCAGTGAAGTCAACACTTCTCCCATTTAGTTGAGCAAGATTAAGACTTGCATCTAACTTTCTGCTTTAGACAGTCAGTTTTCTGTACTTTCAGAACAAAAACTCAGTTTCACACTGAGTACACAAGCCATTCTCTGTCTGCTTGGTTTCATCAGTTTCTCTGGTGATGGAAGTTCCCATTCACGACTCACTTTCTGTCCCGTGTGCTCCACAGAAGTACGAACAAGAGCTGTTCAAACTGGCTTTGCCCTGCCTGAGCGCAGTTGCAGGGGCCTTACCTCCAGATTATATGGAAACAAATTATGTCAATATGATGGAAAAACAGTCTTCAATGGATTCAGATGGGAACTTTAATCCTCAACCTGTTGATACCTCAAAGTAAGGAATTACTTTGTTGCACCTGGGGGTTTTTGACCATGAATGTATAAAAGAGGGGTGGAGTCTGTTGTTTGGTGTGATGTGAACTTAAAGCTTCTCTTCTGAATACTTACTTTATGAAACTTAATATTTTTATTTATGTATTTATTTTAAACCAAGTAAAGCAATAACTAGCAAGTTACACCATTAATTTCTTGGTCAACTTAGAATATTTTTAACGCATTTTTATCCAGGAGATAGAACTATCCAATTGTCATTGCATGTCTTTGCAATGTGCTGTGAACAAAGCAGCATGCTCTAAGGAGCTGAAAAAGTAGACAAGTCTACATCATCTCTGTCATTATTAACATATGTCAAGACACTAATTCCATTTTGTGTGAAGTGTACCTACAGAAAATTGTTTGATGGCACCTTCATATAATCTTTCTTACTATGAATAATGGGAATTGGGCAGAATAATCTTCATTCTGTCTAGGCAGTCAGACTCTGGCCCTGCTTTTTAAAGTATATTAGCCAGACAAAGCACGTATCTGAATGGAAATTTTCTGCCCTGATTTTTGACTACAGCATGTGTGCCATTTCCCTTTGTATAGAATAATCTGATAGAAGAATGACTATGCACTGTATCTGTATTAATAGAGTTCCCCTAAAAATAAAGCAATGAAAACAACCTGCTGACAGTGCTGGATGAATGTTTTCTGACCTTTGTGCCTGTGAGGCTCTTGCAAACTGTTATTCTGACATAGTTTGGTTTTACATTTCTGCTTTTTGCACATTAAGACTGAAAATCCAGACTTGAATTTCACAGTAGATGGCACTCTAGCACTGAAATTCTTTATACTAGTAGGGAAGCTATTACTATTTCATGAGTGATCAAAAGTAGTTATTCCCTTTCATTTGTAGCAATGCTGATGAATTAAACAACTGGTATTTGAAACATTTTTTTAATATATGAAATAGATAATGTTTCAAAAAGGACTGTTAGCACACTTAGTTTATAATGGACTGTGCAATAAGTTACTACCATATTTCTGAAATTATAGGTTGTAGTTATGGCTTTAGTACTAACAAAATATGGGATAAAAAGCACTAGTGCTTGGTCTCATTGTTGATTTTTCCCTGCACACACATTTCAAAGAAGTTAAATTCCTACAACAGCTGTGGTAGTCATTCAGTGCCCATGAAATAATTCAAATATCTTCCTTTATTTAATTGGGCCTTGGAGCAAACTGTATGTGAGTAGAAGAGCATAAGAAAGGGTGTGTGCATTATTTGTTATTTCTTTTGAAGTTTTCTTTACAAAAAAACCATTTTTTTTTTAGCCTGTGTGATATAATGCTGATTTTCTTCTCACTTTCAGCATTACAATCCCTGAAAAGCTAGAATATTTCATTAACAAATATGCAGAACATGCTCATGACAAATGGTCAATGGAAAAGGTAAAATCTAAATCCCTCTTAAAGAAAAATATTATTTTTTTATTTTAATAATTTTTTTAATTTGAATCAATTTAATCTTTAAATTATTTTATTCTGAATGTTATTATTTTTCACAATTCTACAAATTGATATGTAGGTAAGATAGAGATATACTATTTTCTTGAAATATATTTGGGGGAAGTTATCTAATTGCATATTAGTATTTTTAAGTAGTGTTTATTATTTCGTAATTTTTAGTGCTGACTTTTGAGTCAATATACTTGCTAATTGTTTAACAGCTTTATGGACCTGAATTTTCTTTTTTTTTTTTTTTTTTACTCAAATAAGCGCTTTAGCCTTTTTATTTGCATTTGTGTATTTTGTTTGTCCAGTGTTCAAAGATAATTCATCAACTGTAGCACAGTATTCTGCTTTATAAAAATCTTTGAAAGGAAAAGTGTGTTGACAGGTTGCTTTGATAATTCTTACTTTGCAAAAAGTTGGCATGCTACATGATTCATATCCTAATCTGTAGATAATATAAATGTTGATTGAGAAAATGTTGAGAAAATTAAGAGAACTCTGCTGAAGCATTATTCAGTTAATTTCTAATAATAAAAGTGTTTTTTCATAATTTTTTGCACATCCCCATTTTATCCTTCTTATTGCTGTTTTCAGTTTGCAAATGGGTGGACCTATGGTGAAACATTTTCTGAATCAGCAAAGGTGCAACCATTAATGAAACAATATAAGTTACTGTCTGAAAAGGTAAGGATTTGTTCATGCTTGATCCAGGGTTGCTGAAATATCACTGAAAGTATTGCCTTGTCTTTTCATCATTTTAAGAAAAAAAAATTAACACTATGTCAACTAATGTGTGGTTGTTGCCTTCCTCAAAATCCTGAAAATATATAGAAGTGTTTTCTTGTATAATAAATGGTCCACTCCAACTTTTTCCCACATAGCTGAAACTACATGGCATAACTTATGGTGAAATCAAAGTGTGATGTTGCCTCTCTATTTTTGCAGGAAGGTCATACAGGAATGTCTTCTTGCTTAGTGAAGACTTAGGTTTAGGCTTTGGTCTAGAGCAGAAAACCACAAAGATGATTAGATATCTGGAGAACTTGATATAAATTAAGCAATTCTGAGGGAACTGGGTTTATTCAGAAGAGAAAGTTGCTGGAGATAGGGACTTGGTTCCTAAGCATTAGTACCAGAAGATGGATGTATTCTCTTCACAGGGGTTTACAGTGACAGGACAAGAAGCAATGGGTGTAAGCTTCTTCAGCAGAAATTCATTCCAAAAATCCTTCTTACCTTGACAGCAATGGAATAACGTGCCCAAAGAGGTGGTGGTGACCTGCATGACACAGCAAGACCTAGATAACCTAATCTTGATAGCCCAGTTAGGTACCTTATCTGACCTCAACAGAAGGTAGAGGCAGAAGATATCCAGAGTTCTCGTCCAACACAGACTTGTTTATGATTCTATGATTAAGTTTTTTTGGTTCATGTAGCAGATAAGACAGTGCATTACCCCTGATAATTTCTGCTCCAGCCTTGATTTCATATTTGAGAATGCTATTAACACAGGTATCCCTGAGATCATCAGCTTCCTGCAGGGCCAGAATTCTCTCTGCCTCTGAAATCATAAATAAAGATTTTAATATCCCTATGATTTATTTGCATCATTTCAATAACCCTGAGCCATAATGGTTGAATTCACCACATTTCTTTGCATCTCAGTATAACCAGGGAAAAAGTCCAATAGTTACTTTTTGCTCTGTACAGCTACATAATAAACAAGTTAATTATTACATGTCCATTCTTCTAGGAGAAAGAAATTTATCGATGGCCAATCAAAGAGTCACTAAAAACCATGCTGGCGTGGGGGTGGCGGATTGAGAGAACACGGGAAGGAGATTCCATGGCGCTGTACAATCGGACACGCCGCATATCTCAAACCAGCCAAGTGAGCCACTTTCCTAAAAACTGTGTGTTGTTCTCTTGTAATAATAACTGCCTTTAGAAAGGAAGCCTTTGAACTTTTATGGCTCTGTATTATCACACGCAGGGAGAAAGCCTGGACACTGTTGTTTTTAAAGCAAGAGGTGTCTATTGCTGTATAATCCATAGAGGAAAGGCTGTCAATGCTCCTTTCCTAGCCACACTTGTCATCCAGAGAACCTCTGTCACTTTTTATCTTCCTTTGACCATTTGTGTCAGTGTAATGAGCAAACCTCTGGCAAATGTAAACACTAAAAATGAAAAAATAAAAATGGTGATATTTTCTGAGAGGGGAGGAGGGGCAGAAAGGAAAAGATAACTATTTAAAAGTTCTAGTCTTAAGTGTAGAAATAGGGTTGAAAAACTAAATTAAAAGTTTGATTTTTGCCTGAATTCACCTTAAAGTAGATTGTGTGAGATTTTGCCTGCTGAGAAAAAAAGAATCTCTAATCTAATGGAGAGATTTAATAATAGCTTCATCATCATCCACAATAAGTTCAAACCCTAAATGAGTTCAAATGAAATTTGTATTAGAATGGAAGGGATTTATGTCTGATGGCCATCCATCTTTGGGTGCAAACTCTGTTGCCCTTTCCCTAATTTTCACTGAAGTTTACCACCCCTTGTATATTTTCATCTTGGCCACAAAAGATCCTTTTGCTCTCTTGAGATCTACAAGTGACTTTTTATTAAATTTCTTAATTACTTTCAGTATCTTGTTGACGTTAACGTTTTCATATTAAATGCTTGCATAACTCCACTGTTTTGCACATTTGTCAATCAGATCTCTGTAGATACAGCCCATGGTTACACTCCTCGAGCAATTGACATGAGCAATGTCACCCTCTCCAGAGACTTACATGTAAGTCGGAAACACCTAAAATGCTTATGGTTTGTTTTAAAACCTAATTTTTTTCTGTTTTGCTAGTTTATTTTAAACAATCTGGTACCAAATATTACCTGTTTTGATATGCTTTGGGCTTGGTGGGGGCTTTTTGGTCTTTTTCATTATTGCTCTCTGATCCTTTGATTCTTAAAATACATGTTGAAAACCTTCAAAATTTTCTTTAGTCCTGGATTGATTTTCCCAGTTCACTTTGTGAATATTTGTCATTTTGAAGAGAATCCTGTTTAGAAGAGCTAGCAGCATCAAATTTTTCTGTTTCCCCTTCATTTGTCCATCATCTTTCCAAAGCATTTTGTCAACGCTCTTTTTTTCTCTAAACCAAAGGTATAAGAATCAGAAGCCATTAAGTACTGTGAGAACACAGAATGAAGGAATTGGGGGTAGGATTTTGACAGATGTGTCAGTAGGTTGCTGTTATTTGGACCAGTATATTTTAGTTGATAATCTGTTCCTGTCATTAGATAGGATTTTTTTCATGGTGTTTGCTGGAGTATGGTGCTAGGTTTTACCACCTAACAATTTCCTGTGAGTATAATTGCAATGTAATGTAGGCATATACTAAATAGCTTTCAATTAGTTAGTGTGAGTGTTTTTACCAGTCTAGTGATGGCAACATGGTGTTCAAAGCTGATACAGCAGAGTCCTGAAACACAGGCTTAACTTTGCCCCATACTGAGCTTTGCCAGAATGCAAACAAGCAGTGGTAGTAAATTATTGACTAACTGTGCAGTATGTACTCTACTGTACCTCTAAACAAATTCTCACAATGGATTTCCACTCCTTGATTTCTGTCTTGCAGTTTCCAGTTTCATAGTTCTAGCAGTTTTAGATTGCTCACTAGCATTAAAAGAATTTTCTGCCAATTGAATGTCAGTAGAGCTGATCATTCCAAAAAGTTCAAAAAACTGATAACTGAATAACTGCCTCTACCACTATGTTCTTACTTTAAATTGATGACAAAGATTCCTTACAATTATGACACTGAATCTCTGTATAAACTCAGTATAGTTAAAAGACTTTGCAGACTTTGTTTAATTCTCATGAAACAACTCATGATGTGCACATCATCATAGTATTATGATGCAGTAAAGCAAGCCCAGATAAAAGTAACCATCCTGTCACAAGTCACATAGAAAGGGCATTGGAACTTCTATTAGTCCCTTGCTTATTTTTTTTATGCTGTACCCTCTAACTCTAGACATTACTTGTATTTCCTTGGTAGCCCTTAGCCATAAGTCAGATCTTGTTGGCTTTGTGATTCATTTGCCCTATGGAGAGAGGTCTTCTTTGAATCCTCCTTTACTTAAGGGCCAAACAAATTCAATTAAAATGCAATTTCAGCTATTATTTGTCCCGATACATGTATTGATGAAACATCTAAAAATGTTGGGTGTTAATGAGAGGTGAGTTTTAAAAATTAACTATGTGTAATTTTGAACATTTTAGAAAATGTTTACTATCTTTCAAATTGGAGTTCAGGGTTAGCTAGCAAGAATCATGACCATTTCTTAAACTGTAGGTCTGCAAAATAGACCTGACTTTGGTCTTAAGTCACCTGGTCACATCCTAGCTCCATGAGCAGCTAGGTCTTGCTCTAAAAACATCTTAATAGTGCTCTACTTTGCTAGGTGCTATGAAAACACAGACTACTGTGCATCCTTTTAAGGCCCTAATTAGGATTGTCAAAATACCAGGATCAGAGTGGGCATGACAGAAGGCATCTACCATACAGAACAGAAGTGTATCATAATTTATTCACTAGAAAAAAGTTCATGAAACAAATTGTCTTGTAGACAGATATGGCTGAAAGATTTCTGAATTCATGAGTATTCTTACGAATATGAAATTGATATTGAGAAATACTTGTTACTCAAAATCCTTACTGAATATGAGGAGCTTTCTGTAGGTTCATGAAAGAAATGTAAAGTGACATCTGCAGTAAATTCCACCACTCTGTACAGTTAGAGAGTACACAACCAAGAGGACAGTAGAAGTGGGTTTAAAAAGTTGTTTCATGTTGAAATACTTCCCATAAGTAGACACTGGAGAGCTTGACTGTTTTGCTTGGTTTGGGGTCTAGCTTTTAGTCCACCAGCCTGAAGGAGTTAGTTTGCTTTATAGGAAGGATATGTAGACTAATTTATTCTCTAAGGTGGTTGATGGTTTTAACAGTGTGGTCACACAAATGAGCACAGTATCCACAGAGAAGAAGCTGTATCCGTGGGTTCATAATTAGTTTGCCACAGCCAGCAGTAAAAATACTGATTCAGTCCTCTGGCTTGCTGTTCTCTTTCCCTTGAGAGTGCCTTCAGAGGGTTCTTTTTGGCCTTGTCTTGAGAATGAATTCCCATCTGACACCCCAGGACTATTTCCAGACTATTCTTGTTTGTGGTTCCTTGTTTTCTGTAATAAGCACCTGGTTCTCAGCACCAGGTTCCTCACTCGTACCCATGCTGATTCTACCCAAATTCTATATAATATTTTTTCAGTAAAAACTTGTTTCCAGTGAACCATTACAGTGGAATTGTATTAAATTTCCCTGAGAACAAAACTTATTATTTAATATCAAGCAGAAACTTGTCCTTCTTGAGAGTTATTCATTGCAACCCATATTACTAAGCTCTCCATTTTCCTAAGGCTATGGCTGAGATGATGGCTGAAAACTACCATAACATATGGGCAAAGAAAAAGAAACTGGAGCTTGAAGCAAAAGGTAATGTTAACTATAGGTATTTACAGCATTGTAAGTTTTCTGTGAGTACCTTAGATCAAACATTTCAGAAAACATTAAAAAGAAGAAAAAGGAACAGCAAATTTAAATTGACAAAGAAGAAACAGTGAAATATCTATTCTTAACTGTGATTTTTAGTGCCTGAACGTTGTTATTGTACCAAGTATAACTGTTCTTGTTTAAGTAGTTTACCAATACAGATATATCAAGGGAAGGAAACTCAAAGGCTGTAAATAAATTTAAGCCACATTAATCCATTTTCCATCTAGCATTAATCTTTCAGACTATTACCCAATGGACTATGATTTCATTTGTATTGCTTCTTTTATTGCAGGTAGATCTAAAGAGTGTTTACAAGTACTGCAAATATCGTGTGTTGAATTGACAAGTGCAAAAACCTAGAGCAGATACTTGATTCCATGTAAAAATGCTTACCTAAATGAAATTTTTTCCCATCTATTGTGTAATTTACTGTTTTTCATCTGTGTTAAAAGCATTTCTTTATTTGTGTTAAAGCTGGCTTTTTTTTATATAACACTATATTAGCACGTGGAGAAAACAAGTTCTCAGTTGCAAATGATTGAAGATGGTATTTTACCTTATCTGAAGGTGTCTAGGTGTCTATTTGTTCATTGTATGCACCAAAGTTGGTCTAAATTTGAAAAATTCCAGAAAAGATATCGCAGTTAAGGTTTTACAAAAAAGCAAAGTTATATCTAGAAGTGCATTTGATCAACACTTTAAATCCCCATGCCTTCAATTATATTTCCCTTTAATTTCTATATTATTCTTTTTCTGTAAAACCTTCCTCAGGATAAGTTGCCTCAGGATGGGCCAAGTTTGGGAAGTCATAGGCTACAGAAAGATGAGATATTTCAGTATTTCAAATGCATTTCACAGTTTTGAAAGCAGAACTTTACCTATGAGAAGCACTTCAATGAGTATACTGTATAGTATTTGTTGTGTTTTGCAGAATGGGAGGGCTGGAAGCAGCTGTAGTGATAGAAGAAAAGGCTTCTAATGGAGATTTGTCATTATAATATATGTTTTTAACAGTTAAGCATTTTTTTCTTCCTGAAGAGTATTTTGCAATAGGTTCAGTGTATTTTGCTGGTACTTATAGCAAATATGTTAGAATGATGTAGCCATATCTAAGGTTTCTGTATGAATATTTTCTAAGGTTTTTGTAAAGAAACATACAATTATATTGTTATTTCAGACTAGAATTTACTGTAATGTGCTGTGTATTATTGTGATAGTACGTTTACATACTGGGACTTACCATGTCAACAGATAACTCTTTAATTTTTAATTCTCTTGATGCTCTGTAGTAGGAGGAGGCAACCATCCCCTTCTTGTTCCTTATGATACACTCACAGCCAAAGAAAAAGCCAAGGACAGAGAAAAAGCACAAGATATTCTGAAATTTCTGCAGATTAATGGATATGTTGTCTCCAGGTAATTCTCAGTTCAGTATTAATGTCACAGAAGGTGTCTAATAGTCCTCAGTGATCTTTTTTGTTTTGTTCTGTGATTTGGTTGGTTGTGGTGGAGTTTTTTGGTTTCTGTTGTTGCTCATTTTTTGGGGTTTCTTCTAGCAAACCAGAACTCTATATGAAATATTTTTTAATATTTCAGTATCTGGGATTCAGGATGAGCTCCTTCATATAAAACATTGTAAGGAAGAAATGGATTACAAGAGTTAGCAGCAGGGTTTTTGGAAGGCAGAGTTCTCCAGAATCTCTGTATGTCTTCTACCTTCCCTTTCAATATTGCAGCTTTTTCCTTCTAGCAGGTGTTTGTGCATCCAGCTGTTAGTAAACTTATTAGTTTTCTATGAGTGATGGAATTATTAAGTCTTAGTTACAGGTTCATGAACATCTTCAAGCACATGTCCCTCTCTAAACGAATTTCTAGACAATTGGTTGGATAAGGCAGTTTTATTTCTAAAACATATGACTCATTTATTTCAATTGAGTTCATTTACAGTATTATTAAAATATTTTAAAAGTGAAAAGTGATGTTTTAAAACAATTTTTAAGCAATCCACAGTGTAAATGTAGTAATAGTGAATAGTCTGCAGAATAACATGCATAATTCATTTTAATATGGTGTATTTACCTCCTAAATGTAGCATGAATAAAATTTTAATTGATTTGGATTTTTTTTTCTGCCTCATCAGTATGACTTAGGAAATCAGAATCACTAGAAAAGGCTGAAAGCACATCTGAGCTGTGCATAACTTGAACATTAGTAAGTGAATGAAACAATCACTGAGATCAATTTAAGTAATCGTGAATTAATTAGCCCTGCACATCTACCTAAAATATGCCTGTTTCAAGTCTTTTCTATCACATAATTCCAGCCTGTTTCTAGAGTCCCCCAGGTAATCTAGTAATTTTGGTAAAATCTTTTATGTTAGCTGAAGTAATTGAGCTTAATTCCTGTCAGTGCAGTAGGATGAACAAAGAAGGATGTCAGACAGCAAAGGTTTCTTTCCTTATTCCCTTAAGGAGTACTAAACTTTTTTGTTCCTGTTAAACACAAGGGAAAAGTGGCTTTTGGGGTTTTTTTGGGAGTGGAAGGCTGAGGGATGGTAAATAACCATTAACTTGGACACATCCATTGTCCAGTAATAGCTCTTGCTACATCTGCTCCCTCCCGTGCTGGTTAAATGGAGTCTTTTCCATGATGTTAAACTCGACGTACTTGCTGCACCTTTGACAACTGCCTTGTCTGAACAAACAAGGGCTCAATTCATGTTTTAATTTGGTCTGCTCACCACTGTATTTTCTGCCATATATGCCTTGCTCAAATAATCCTAATTCTCATATTCCTTCCTCTTAGGAGTTCCAAAGTTCAGGTGGCCTTCTCTGAAGTTGTGTCTGAAGTTTCTTAATGGTCCCTTAGTAAACTTGAGACTTTTGCTCTCCAGCGTTGTCTCCTTTTTATTTTATATACCAGATTTGTGTCTCTAGGTGTATGCTTTAATTTAAAGCACAGATGTGCAAAACACAGGCAATTCTATTCCATGTATAAGCAGTAGGTATACTTTTAAACTTGCAACCTAGCTGAGTACCAATATAATTGATGCATGAGTCAGGGGGAGATGAGGTGTGACCTATTCCCTTGCTGTTTGAGAATGGCTTTTTCATGTGCCATCAGTTAAATCCTGATCCTGCATAAACAAGGCTTATGCCAATGCCACCTTGTCACTAGGGACATCATCCCATGACATGGATTCATTCTTGTGGAAAGAAAATGTGTTTTTTATATCAGACTAGGTACTAAGATGGATGGAACATGCTGTAAAAGCAGTTCCATCAGTTTATTTTGGTTTTCCTCTGAATTTTCACAAATGCTACTTAGCTATTCAAAACTTATCCAATGCAAGCAGATTTTTCAGGAAAAGTTAGAGTCATGGATAGTAGGTTTACTTCTAGTTTGATTGTTTAAATCTCAGTATTTTTTCAACTTCCAAACTTCCTCATCCAAGAATCAGTCCGTGTAGAGAAATGTAAGATAGTAACGCCTTACAAGTAATGGAAAGAAATTATAATTACAGTGGATTATTTTGATTGACAAGTGTAATTTTTTTGGGTTGGGAAATCTAGTTGTGTCTTAACAAATTGCTCAAAACCTAAGTAAGTGTGAGAGCGTTGTTTGCATCAAACACAAGTTAGTCTTATATTAATAAGCACATGAACATTACCAGAGGAAATGATGTCGGACTACACGGAGAGGTAAGATGGCTTTGAGTCCTTCTGCATGTGTAAAAATTTACTCACTTCTGTTTTACAGAGGACTCAAGGACCTGGAGTTAGACACGCCTTCCATTGAGAAACGCTTTGCCTACAGTTTCCTTCAGCAGCTTATAAGATACGTGGATGAAGCCCATCAGTACATTTTGGAGTTTGGTATAGTACCCCTTGCACATTTTTAAAATAATTATTAGCCAAGATGTCTGATGTTATAAAAATCAACCAGAAAAATTTTTTAAATATTAGTACATTTCTGGACTAACTTTCCCTTTCATTTCCTGTAGTTAATGAAGATCATGAATTTTGGAGTTACAAAACTGCCATTCATTCCAATTTCCCATATTCGTTCATCAGATTAAAAATTTTCAGCTACAATTTATGACTTTCATTCTTTAAAAAAAAAGCTAGCTGCCCCCTTACATTTATGCACAAAATTATAATCTCTCACATGTGCACGTGTTGTTATTCACATATAATCCCCTTTTCAGAGAGCAAATGAAACCAGTCATTTGTACCATTCTGAAATTTTCTCTCAAAAAGGGAGTAGAGAAACCTCTTAACAAACTCCCACAGTGGGAATGTGCTTTCACAAATAACCAGCACATATTTTGTCAACAGCGCTATGAAGGATTTAACATTCTCTGCTTTTGGTGAAGATAAAAAAAATGCAAAAGTTTGGTGACCTAAGCCAGCTTCTTACATGAGAAGTAAAATCCAAAAAAACTGGCCAGATGGTGCTTCTGTTGTGACCATGGGAGTTGCAATGACACATAACATATACTATGCCTCATAGTCATATATGCTGTAAATGACAGTAACAGGAGCATCAGGGAGATTGAATAAATCAGTGCTCATCTGAAAACAATGTGGAGATTTGTCAAATTTATAAGTTATTATTATCTGCCATGGTTACTTAAAATAGCAAAAGTCTGATCTTGATAATTCACTGCTTGATTCTGCTGTTAATGTTTGATTATCATGGCTTCATCATTCTTAATTACATAAATTTCGAATTACTGCAAGAATGATAATGATTAAATACTGAAACACTAGAAGCATTGGTGGAACAAATACCATTTGAGACCCTCAATAGATTAATGGAAAGAAGACATGAAATAAATGATAATAGTTTGGGAGCTGTAAGAGATGTTATTGTGAAAGAGATTTTGGTTTTTATAGTAAGGGAAGAGTGAAGAAATTTAAATTTTAGTTGGGTAGATCCGACCATTAATTTTGTTCTTTAGTTCCAAGTTCACAAATGAGGAATGAAAATTCATTCATTCTGTTTTTCCTGGGAAGAAATGGAGAAAGGTGTTTTATTATAATCTGAGTTCAGGTTTCCAAATTGTGACCTGTAACAGGAAAAGATAAACATAGCACCAGATTTTTATCTCACAAAAACATCCATATCTCTTTGGACTATAAGATGCCTACACTTTTATGAAGATTGACAATTATTTATACATTTTATTTGCTGTTATTTTTCCTCCAACAAGGTAGTCATAAAATGCCATTTTAATTAGTGCCTGTAGCATTTGAGGTACCTTAAATCTACATATAAAGATGACCAGTATTATTTGTTTGTACTGTACACTTCCTAAAAAAAATGTAGAATAGACTGTAATTAGGATATATGACAGGGAACTTACTTTTCTTCTCTCTGCAGATGGTGGCAGCAGAGGCAAAGGAGAGCAATTCCCATATGAACAAGAAATCAAGTTTTTTGCCAAAGTACAGTATATTTTTACTTTTTCTTTGTCAACATAGTGATTAACAGAAGTGAGAACATATTTTTTAGTGACTGTCATTGTTATAGTCGTGTTTTTCTGTGTTAAATTCATTCTTTGATTAATTAAAACCAGCAGGAATAAAAATAGCTTGAAAACAATGTGGGATGAAGTGTAGATGTGGGAAGATTACAGGACTATATTTTTTTACTCTCATTATTTCCTGCTCCATGATGCACAGATGCTCATATGGTGTTATTCAAAAGCTCCCTACATTTTCTCTTTCCCGGCTTTGTCTGATTTTGAAGATTTTTCTCTTTTAAAGTCTTCAGGCAGGTTAGTATGAGCAATAGTAACTGGAATTAACATGGCTGTGTGTCTGTCAGAGTCATGGTAGTTATTTCTCTTGTTTTCAGTCAATGCTGGTGTCTCCATCACCATGGCTGAGGTTGGAAGTGCCCTTTGCTTAGCAGTGTTGGAGACCCATGTTCAGACATCTTTTGAGTATCTCCACGGGCAGAGACCTCACAATCTCTGTGGGCAACCTGTGCCAGTGCTCAGTCACTCTGACAGTAAAAACGTGTTTCCTGATGGCCTGAGAGAGCCTACCAGGTTTCAGTTTGTGCCCATTGACTGTGGTCCTGTTGCAGTTGAAAAGAGCTTGGGGTCTGTCTCCTTTACCCACTCCCTTCAGATATTGACACACATTGATGAGATCCTCCCTGAGCCTTCTCTTCCTTGGGTTTGGGTCCCAGCTTCCTCAATCTTCTGTAATTTGAAAGATCCTCTAGCTCCTTAATCATCTTTGTGACCCTTCACTGGACTCTCTCCAGCATGTCAATGTTTCTCTTGTACTGAGGAGCCCAGAACCAGACACAGCACTTCAGATGTGGTCTCACCAGAGCTGAGCAGAGGAAGAATCCCCTCCCTGGACCTGCTGACAAGCACTCTGTCTAGTTCAGGATGCTGTTGGCTGCCTTTGCAATAAGATTACATTTTTGGCTCATGGTCTCTTTGCTGTCCACTGAGGATCCCCTGGCCCTACTTTGAAAAACTGCTGATTAGCCCTCAGTGTGTGCTGGTAACTGGAATTATCCCTCCCCAAGAGCAGGACTTTGCACTTCCCCTTCCTCCTGACAGTTATGAAATTCTCCCAGCACAATTGTCCTTTTTCTGTCATGGTTTTACACATTGTAAACCAAGAAAATCTGCTGATGCCTTTCACACATAAAGGCTTGTATGATATTTGCGTATTCAAGATGCCTTTTCAATTCATTAGTCAATAAGAAAAGACAACTCTTTGCAGCATTTTCTGACTCTGGTATCCTTTGCAGTAGGTTGTTATTTCAGTTCCTTAGATTACTTCCATTTATCAGGCTGATAGACTCAGAAGCTAGCATTCCACTCTCTTATGGACCATGCTCCAAAAAGGAACCAATTTCATATTTTCTTTTTGGCCATTTGTTTTTTATCTCCCCCTGGCTGACATCTGTAGTGGGCACAGAGAAATAACCACTACAGGAAGCAAACAGGAAAAGTTCTGTGGCACAAGCCCTTAGTAAGTGCAGTTGTTTTGGGAGTTTTATTTGAAAAATCTGGAACTAAGTGTTGTTAGCGTGCTGAAAGTTGTAGGTGAATTTTTTTAAATTTGCATTCAAATGAAGAGTAATGGTTGTATTTGGCTATATGGTATAGGAAAAATCTTAAATTATGAGATAAAATTAAATTATACTTTCTGCCTTTTACTCCTTCAAAAAAGACCACTGGTAAGTCCCAGTGCTAATGTTAACTTTTTTCTGTGGCTTTCTTGATGACATATTAAATGCTGTGAATATTCAATAAATTCAGAGAAATAGCTATTGAAGAAAAAATCCAAACTGAGAGAAGTTTTAAGACCAAAAACCTGTTTGAAATGTCCTGTCTTTAGTTGTGACTTACCAAGTATAATACAAAACACAGTAAAAAGGTTCTGAGATAACAAATCTTTCTGGTATAATTTCAGGTTGTGCTCCCTTTGATTGATCAGTATTTTAAAAATCATCGCCTGTATTTCTTATCTTCAGCAAGTAGGCCTCTCAGCAGTGGAGGCCATGCCTCTAATAAAGAGAAAGAAATGGTGACAAGGTAAAGCTTAAATTAATATTAATGTCTATGCATATGTGAGTTGGTCTTTAAAGAGCAGCAGTTGATTGTGGGAGGCGCAGAGATATTTTTATGTACAAACAAATTAAACATTTTCCACTTTCTTTTCCTGTTAGGAAAATTCATTGTTTAAAACAGAGAGGAGTACAGAGTTATTATTATATGCTGTTTAAAAGGTGATGATTTTAGCATGCCGAGAACTTCAATTTACCCTTATATCAACTGTGAAACACTTGCACAGTCTGTGGCACAGGCTATACAATTATGTATCAGTTTTCACTGTTAGAAATTGGTATATACTGAAATCATTATTCCTGCAAAATTTTATGTTAGATTTATAAGCCAAACTTATTTGTAGCCAAGTTTCAAGAAATGTAATTGTTAATGTCCCTCATAACAATTAAAAATAAGGGAATTGCATTCTTTCTGCTCTTTAATAAATAGTAATGAGTAGTACTATCACAGAAATACTTGATTCTTTCCCAGAAGTTACTCTTTTTTAAGACCATCTCTCTAAGATGTTTTCATTTCAGTTCTGATTGAATTGAAACCCACATTTCCCATTTAGTAAGGTGGATTACAAGCTTCACACAGGACCTCTTGAGTACCTGTAATGTGAGCAGTGTGATGATTGCCTTCTTGGCTGTTCTTGGGCATGAACCATACAATATTGTATTGCTGTAGTTTGAGGCTGACAGCCAGTTGGTGGTCATACAGACATGCAGGGCTTGCAAGACTGTGTAAATACTGAGTGAAGTTCCTAGCAGAATACTAAGCTCAAGTAAGCAATGGCTGTCTTGACTTTGCATCATTTTATGGACTAATCTGATCTGGCAGCTTATCTGAATGCTGTTCTTCAAGGGAATTAAAAACTGTATCAAAATGTATGCATGTAAATAATTTTCCAGTCTTATGATCTGCTCATTTTCTGTAATGTCCTGGATAACAGTATTTTTACAGTTAAGTCATGCCAATAAACTCTCTACTTCTGGAATATATCAGATATATCAGCATACCTGCTGCATAGAGATTCAGGATTTATGCACATATGCTATATAGCTGTATGAGATTACTGAACATATAGTCCTGAAGAAGATCAGAGCTGCTGCTGTATTTGATTGGGTTAGGTGCTGTCCAGATGTGCCAGCCAAGGAGAAGAAAATAAGATACTGAGAAATCTTGGATGAATAATTGCTAATCCTATTGAGTACACCTCCCACACAGAATTTGTTTCAATCTAAGTCAGTTCCTGGCTGCTTTCTTTCTCCAGTGAAGATGAACTTGCATTCATTAAGCTATGGAGAAGTATAATTTTTGGATATTGATAATGCAATGAATGTCTTAGCAAATGCAACAGCCATTTGATATTCAGAAAGTACAGTAAATCCAGATCAGTTTTACTGACAAATATGGGTCAGACTTCTTCCTGAAATGTGGTGGTATTATGTTCTGTTGTATTTATAACCAACCTCTTCATGATTGGGTTTTTCAAATTTCTCATTCAGTTACAAGTTTTTGAACTACATAGTTGCATGAAATTGGTTCTGAACATCAATCTAGGAATTGGAAATTTGGAGTTACTTATTTGTTTGTTTATTTGACCTCAACTAAACACACTGTAGGTAATACCTTCAGTCTCACTTTGTGAAAGCGTGGCATCTACTGAATGGTACAGTCAGTTGAGTAACATTTGTATGTCAGAACATAGGATAGAGTAGTGAACTATTTATGTCTTTTCCAGAATGGACACATAATCTATAAGATGCTAAAATGCTTCTCTACAGCTTTTTCTCTTGGACTTGGTGATCCAAGATCCTCATAAAAGAATATATAGTATATGTCTGCATCATGGAATAAAAAGTGAACAGAGATCCTCAAACACACACCAAGCAGACTCATTTCTAAAACAGAGCAGTTGCTGTTGCTAGAGTGGATCACTGTGCATTGGCTAATTAGCTGGATTCAATACCACATTAACCTGGCTGTTGTGATTCTGGACATAAATGTTTCCATTTGACACCGTGCTCTCGTCTGTCAATGGAACAACATGTTCAGATCTCATTCATAGGCTGTGCAGACGTGCTTATTGTATGTTTTGCTTTTAAATCAGAGGCTAATAAATAGACAGTGTGCCTATTAATTAAGTAGCTTAATGAAATGACATGATACTGTTCATGTCATTTATAGCAGATGAAGGGGTTTGCAGCATAAAATAATAACACCAAAATGGATGTTCATGGTGAAAATTCTCGCACCAAACCAGACCATGAAGATTGATTAAATTCCTTCTTAATCTGGAGCCCATGTCAATTTGGGTAGGGCAGTTTGCTCCTGCTTCTCTGAATCAACACAAAATTTCACTCTTCTCTTTTCTCAATGGAGTGCTGTTCATCAGCACAGGAAATAGTTGAAACATGTGAAACAAAATCATTGATCATATTGTTTTAAACCATGGAAGAGGTGATATTAAAAAAAAAAAAACTTATTTGAAAAGAAATTCCTCCTATATTCAAGTTTATAAGATCATAAATGAACTAGTTAAGCATTTGCCGTCACACTCCTCAGTTTATCTGATTCCCTTACCTTATGTTTTTAAATTGTTAGTGGTATCCTGTGTAGCACAATGACCACATTTTACTTTTTAAAGCTTTGATGGTTATTTCCTTGTGGGTTATTGTATAGAACGCTTTTATATTAATTAGCTTTGCTTTTAATTTTTTGTTTGTTTTTTTGATTATAATATGTGCTTATTTAACCATGTTCGTTAAGGATATGCACTTGAAAATTCTTTCTTTAGTATTCTGTCCTACATTCTGCTCAGACAATTGATTCTTTCTGCGTGACATCATGTTGCTTTTCCTGCTCATATATCAGCTGTTATTTTTTCTTTCTTTTCCCCCCTTCCCTCCCTTATTTTTTTCCTTTTCCCTTCTCTTCTCTTTTATTTTTCTTTTGTCTTCAGCCTGTTCTGCAAACTTGGAGTTCTTGTCAGGCATAGGATTTCACTGTTTGGTAAGGAGACCCTTGACAAATACTAGCATGGCCATCACTTGGTTTCTTTGCCATTTTTGCATTGTGTTGAGTGCTGCTTTGTTGCATGCTGCATGGCTGAAATGCATGGTCTACACAGACCACCAATTGTTTAGACTGATATATCAAAGACTTTTTTAGGTGGAATAAAAAGCTCTTGTAGTTTTCAGTTTGGGGAGGGTTGGGGGTTGTTTAGTTTTCTGAGTCTTAACTAATATTTGGGTTTCATTATCATATCAAAGAATTTTGATGAGTAAAAAAAAATTACTGATCTTTAATATTATTCTAAATAATTTGGGAAAAACATTTGACAATCAGAACTGCGCACTTGTATTGGAAAGTCATTAGGGAAAATTGGAAGTGGGCTGAAATGCTTAGTTATGTTCTGTGGAATTTTTGGAAATTCCCAGATGTGCTTGACTCCACATACGCATGTGTACTCTCTTTCTGGTACTATGTGACCTTGGCAGGAGCTCGCTGTTTGTCTTATGCCATGTGCAAGTCACTGAATTGAAGTCAATTTGAAGTCCATATCAAGTGTGTACATTATATGCAATGTGTGGCACAGTCATTTTCCTTGCAATTTTTTCTTATGCCATGGTGCTAGGACAGTTGGAATAGTACATCCTAGGCACACACGGCTTCTATGATGGATGCAGTGCAAACTGCAGTATCCATGAACATACCTAACTGGGTAATTACCTAGTGAATTAGAATTTGATTATTATAGCATGCATCTAACTCAATTCCTGCATATTTCATTCAATTTGAAGGGAAGGAGCTCACTTGCTGCAGCAGTGTGGTGTTTAAAAATTTTACAGACCGTTATGAAAGACATTAAACTAAGAAGAAAGATCGGAAGGTTTTGTGGCATAATCACTTTTAAATGTTTTGGGAGGAGCTGAGTGGATTTGCCTATAGAGCCAAAAGATCATAGGAGGAATGGAGTTATTTCTGCAGCTGTGTGGCATTGTTGCAGCTTCTCCTGAAGGGTGGAATATGCCACAAACCTACGTATAAGCTCTGATTTATACCCTAGGTTGTTTCTTCAAAGAATGAGCTAGCTCAGGTATACTATTAAAATTTTGGAAATCTTTTTTTTTTTTTCTTAATTGGTTTTCAGAATGTTTTTTTTCTAAAATGAGTCATGGTTGAAATTAAACATTCAAGTCAACATAACTTTCTTCAGTACTAAAGAAAAGTTCTTTTCTATTCCACATCTCAACTTGCTTATTTCCTGTTGTTTGGCTGGGTTCAAGTTCTAGGAGATGAGTCAGATAAGATCAGCCGATTGTTAGTGATGGCTACAGTTTGTTTTTTAACTCTTTTCATAGACTGCAGTAACAAACAGAGTACAAAACCTTTATTCCAACACAGTAGTTTTGGCATGAATTGTGACAAGGTCATTGTGAGACTATGTTGCATGATTGGGTTGTTTACTGTGGTCTTAATAACTGAAGTCAAAGTCACCTTATAGTTTGCCTTCCCTTGGAAGTGAATTGCATGATGTGAGAAAATCTGATTAAGAGAGTTGCACTTCTTCCAGCAAAGACAAAAAGCTGTGTAGAAGAGGAGAAAATGCTCATAACTGAGCACAGCTGGGGCCTAGAAAGTTATTTGTGCATTTTGAAGCCATCTTGTGTGAGCAAGCATTGCTCAATAATAACTTTTATGGGTAGTGTGCAGTTTGCTATAAAAAATATCAGAATTCTGTATTTTTGCTGTATAGGTATTTTATATTACTGTGAATTTAAATGGTACTTCTGGATATACAGCTGCATTTATGAAAATCATTAGTGAAAGTCATGTAGCTTAAGATGTATATAGGAGTTAGTTAAAATGGGGAATTAAGCATGCATGTCTTACAGAGTGAATTTAAGTAGTCATATTTGATATCTGAGGCTGTCATTGAGATTATGGAAATATCATTTAGCATGGAATCATTATTTCTTTATAGTGTGAAAGTAGATTTTGACTACACAAATTTACTGTTTGAGAGCTGTGGCTGTACATCAGGAAGACTATTGATTTATTAGTATTATTGGGCAGAAATGGAAAGATTTCAGTGAATAATTTTGGTGAATCGAACATATTAATTTATATTTTCTCAAATTTAAAAACCAAATTTGTGTAAGTAGCTTGATTCAGTTCTTAAACTGTTTAAATTTCTAGAAACTCTGAATTCTCATTATATTCTGAAGTAGGTTGCTGAGAATTTGTGGCTGCCCCATCCCTGGAAGTGTTGAGGCTGGGTTGGATGGGGCTTTGAGCAAGCCTTGTCTAGTGGAAGGTGTCCCTGCCCACAGCAGGAGTTTGGACCTATATGGTCTTTAAGTCCCTTCCAACCCAAGCCATTCCATGATTCTGTGATGGTCTAATCCACATTCTGGTGTACTTGGAGTACTTCCCTCCATGCCTGCTGTCATTAGCACAGTCCTGCCCTCTTCTCATCAGCACAGGCATTCCTACCACCAGGAATAGGTGATAACAATAATAATGAGGAAGTTTGATCCGACAAAAAACCTTGATCTTTTGGGGTGGTGATGTTTGTAGGATGTTTTTAGGTCGCCTCAGCTTTCTTATCTGCTTGCTGTACCATTGCATGATCACACATGCCAGTGAAAAAAAGGTGAGGCTGCCTGGCTGAGGCAGCCATGGAAGTTGTGGTTCAGGTTTGTTTAATGTGCTGTGGATGAACACTGAAAGAGTATTCCCTAAGTTTGGTAGCATTGAACCACTTTCTCAGTGCTGCAATGAACCTCTCACCTTCCTTGCAATTTATCTTTTAAAATCTCTAGTTCACTGAAACAATTACTAATTTTATTGAATGTTTGCTAGTGCATTTAAGAAGTAACAACCAGTGAGAAAATACAGTATGCTGTATCATTGTATGCACGTAAAAGTATTTTCAGAAATCTTTCTTAAACATTCAATTTGTTTCTTTTTTTTTTTTTTTTTTTTTTTGATCAAGAAGATCTAAAGAGGAGCAAGAAATCAATTTTAGTTTTACATAATTTCATTTTAAAAAGTAAATTTAAAAATAGGCTGTGGTTCAAATTTGTGTACTGTACATCTGTTCTTAACAAGAACAAGGACTTAAAAAGTGGTCTTAGAGGAAAGATGCTTGTACATGGCAGCATTTTGGGATGTACAAATGTATAAGAGGCTTGTTGTGTGTAAGTCCTCTTTTTACATATCTAAATGGGAAGAAATAATTGCAGAATATGTGTATTATGTCAGGGACTGTTATTTGTGTAAACCCAATTAAGACTGCAGACTATGGGGGAACACCAGGAAACTAACTTTCTTAATGACATTTTTTATAAGTGTTCTCTTCCTGCTTTAGCAGCTTTGGAAAGTTAATAGCTTTTATGTTACTGGGAGGGGGAAGATAAACAATCAGATAAACTCGAATTAATTAAAGCAAAACTTAGAGAAATCAAATGAAAACCATAAAATGCACTGCAGCTCTAATTAACCCCACATTTGAGTGCCCTCTTGACTGCCTCAGCTATTTTTTGAGAGATGCTTTCCTGCCTCTAGTTACTGCATTTGTGTAAACAAGGCTAAGACAAAAAACTGCATGTTTTTTAACTTGAAATGATGCAGAAGTTCAGTTGCTCTTCTGCTGTGTCATTTATTCTCTCATGAAATCCAGAGGTACAGTTAGCAGCGTGTCAATACGATATATGCTATGCTCAGCTTAATTGGTGGATAATTTTTCCTCCCTTCTAGGAAATGATGCAACATCAATAGTCAACTGTCTTCACATACTGGGACAGACCTTGGATGCGAGGTAATTCTGATTATATTTTTTATAAAGTACAAGGAAAATCGCTGCAGAAAGTAATGTGCAGCTGCATTTGGGCTACCTGTGTAAGGTACAGAATTCAACCACTCAAGAAGTTACTGTGCTGAAGAAAATTCCCGTTGCAAAATGAGTCAGTTACTAGGATTTGACAGGACACTATTTGTAGGTTACATTTTAAACTTCATTATGAATCAGTTGTGTCCAGAAATTTCTGGCTGTTAATTTATGTGGTTTTAATCATGTGACTTTCTCAAAGCCACAATAAAGTTAGAAATACTTTATTATTTTCCTTACACTGTTTAATAAAATGTTCAGGAGTTAAATGCAAGTTAAGTCTGTCTCATAGAGCATCTTCTTTGCAGAATTAATTCCAATTCTAATTTGAAAAAATCCCAAATCCTTTGCCTGGAATTCAGTGTTACTTTTATGTTAAATTGAACTGCTTGAGCTATTATTGTGAGATTTATGGATGAGACAACCCTGATATATTGTAGGGTCAGGTGTTGCTTTTCATTCACTGTAAAGTCAACCATCTCTGCTGATTGTTGAATTTTAGATGTTTGCAGTTTAAAACAAAATATGATAGCTTAAATTGCCTCCTTGGAAATTTTAAAGTTACTTTTTTCACTTTGCATTAAGTCTCAAAACAATTGGCTGCATTATGTGCAGATAGTTCTTTTTCTCAATATCTTTGCAGTTGCTTTTACAAACAAGTTTTATATTCCATATGCTAGGGGGTAGAGTCATGATCATGGCCATTAATATGGCTCAGCTCTTGCATGGTACACCTTTAGTTTGTAATATCTTGGGGTTTTATTTTGTCTTATATTGTCAGTGGTCCATGCAATCACACAGATGGAATACAGATACAAATGAAGGTCAGTAATTCAGCTCTTGGTAGAGATGTGACAATAGTTACAGATGGAGATTAAGGAATTAATGGAGATAACATGAAGTTTAAAGATATTTCTCTTGAAACTGTGTATATTCACTCTTTAAAATAAACAATCAGACTAAAAGAACTGGACTGAAACTCAATTTACAAAAGAGCATCACCTCAATTTATTTCAGGCATGCCTAAATGGATACTTTCCTTAAACAAAAGATCTTTGTAATTGAGCTAGTTAAATCATATAAGGTAATAATTTTCCTGGATTATATCTTTACATCATTGATTATGATGCTATAGTTACATAATAAATGCATTTAATGATTGATTGATTGATTGGTTGGTTGATTTGATTTTAACAGATGTGTTTATTTTTACTTATTCCTTTCTGGTGACATTGTTCTGGAGACAGAAATATGACTGTTTTAATTAGGAAGATTTTCTGAGTTCTATTCTTCTCTTTCTAGAGTCAGAAATCACAGATTTACTAATTCTTAGTTTTGCTGTGTACTTTTTTGGTTTTTTTCTCTTTGAAGGCAAATATGAATCACTTTATAAATTTTGAAGGACTATTTGCTCAGCAGGAAAACAGAAAGTATCCTTGTGTTCTGCAGGATACCTATGAAACTTGTTTTCAGTCAGTTATTCTCCTCTGAGGAGATTTTGTAATGTTAAAAGATGAAAGATTTTTCTTCAGACCTCTGTTATCTATTTAATATAATTCAGGACTAAGCTTTATTCCATGCTTGTCTAACAGAATATTCTTCTTCATTGTTTTTGCATGTTATGAACAGGACTGTGATGAAAACTGGTCTGGAATCTGTTAGGATGGCACTGAGAGCATTTTTGGACAATGCTGCTGAGGATCTGGAGAAAACAATGGAAAATCTTAAGCAAGGCCAGTTTACACACAGCAGAAACCAGCCAAAAGGAGTTACACAAATCATTAATTACACCACAGTTGCTCTCCTGCCAGTGCTATCTTCATTATTTGAGCATATTGGACAGCATCAGTTTGGGGAAGATTTGATATGTATGTATGATATTATAATCTATGTATGTAGAAGGTGCATGCCATTATAATATCTGTACTGTCATGTACTAAGCATTACTAGACCCTCAATTCTATTAAAGAAAGGCAAATACTATGTCATTTTGACAAAATTTTTATTGATTTAATCAAACATTTGCAGCAATCAACCAAAAACAGTCTGCAGGTTTTAGTGGACTCTAAATAAATATTGAAGAAGGCATGTCCATGATTAAAAAATCAGAAGGATCAGTTTTGTTTATAACTTTACCTTAGATTTACTGTGACTTTATTTGTGAGAATTTACTTTTTATAAGTTACTTTGTGTTTACTCTGTCTATAAATAAGGTTATACTACAAGAATGATATTACACCATCATACATGCACCTCAGTTTCAGTTAGGGGGGAATCTGGGTGGGTCCTTAAATTCTGAAAATTCGAGGGAAAAGAGAAAAGTGGAAGGAGCTCCTGAGGAATTCAGACCCAGAGAAGGGAATGTATATGAGAGCCTGCATATCAGATTTCTGTGAAGGTTGTAATTGTAGTGGGTTCAATGGTCCTTTTGTTTTTCCAAACCTAAAACTTTGCAGCCAAGTTTTGCAGAGCTTGAAGTCTGCACACAAAACTTTAGTTTTATATATTTTAGGAACTCAGAGAAATATCATTATCCAGATGGCACTAAAGGGGGAAACCCTGCTCTCCATAGCTAACTCAGTTACTCAGTTATGAAAATCCACGAGAAGGACCTGGAGGAAAAGAATACTGAGTTATATTTTTCCTTTTAGAATCTGCAAAAAGTATTATTTAAAGTAGGCTTAAAAGAACTCTTCCAAAATTTGGAGTTTTATTGATGGATCTGAAAGTCATGAGATCTAAACATCCCCACGTTTTTGTAAAATTCCAGAAACTTTGATGGTATCCAGAAAAACTAATTTGTTTATCATAAACCACCTTTTCAGGCATCATGCATCAACATGTTCAAGCCTTGTATAATTTTTGGTCTCTGGTATCCCATGTTTTGGAAATGAATATTTAGCTTTGGATTCTGTCACTTAAGTTTGTGCTCTTAATCAGCTTAATACATCACACTGAATTTAGAATTAACTAACTGAAGAATTAACTTCTGAAGTTAGAATTCATGAACTGAGAAAGAATAATTATTTAAAATTTGGCCAATTATTTTGTCTGGAGCATAGTGGAAAGACTAATTTCTCTTACACACAACTTCTCTTTACATTTTGTTAAGAGTAAGATTTTTCTTACTTGTACCAGCATCTTGACCTGGTGCTTGTACCTGAGAGTACTAGTTACTAGTTGTGGCTTCTACTCTGTGGGTGGGTCATGTACAAAGATAGGTCAATCTACCTCGGGTTGCTATTATGATGTAAAAACACTATACTAACTCCATGATGATCTGAACTAAAATCACAGTACAATACAGGGCTGGGCAATGTACCTTTGATACAATATCTTGTAGGCTCTCCCAGCCTGTGAAGTCGTACCCTGTTTTAGTCACTACATTTCGTTCACTGCCTGTTGAGGGATGATATTAGAACTGTAGGAGAGACTACAAAAGACGTCTATGGCAAGAATGGGAGTGCTGGGGAGTGTTGTCCTTGCTGGTTCTTACACTGTTGCTGCAGAGTGCATTAGAAAAGCATTTCTTCAAATAGATTTTTAAGGTTATTCTCACCATTTTATGACCGAATTACTTTGTAATTTTAAAACATCCTTTGGTGAAGTACTCATATGACCTAAAGAATTATTTATTGTTTTTAATCCTTTGTAAGTTGGTATCAGTGCCTAAATTAAAAAACATATAAACTATGATTAAAATACTTAAATATCTGTTTAACAGGATTGCCTTTATTTTGCAGAATGGTGTTCTATTTGTAAAGGTACCATGTGTAAAGAGTTGGTGTGCCATTAATTTAATAAAATTAGTTCACTAGTGAAATTGGGTTACTGTTTTAGCTATTAGCATGATATTTAAGTAAATGGAAGTTTTGAGTAAAAAGTATAGCACTCAGATGTCCAAAGACTTTTTGTATTTAGTGGGTAATTTCTGTGGATTGCCTTTGTTAGCTTAATATTTTTAACTCCATTATTGTCTAAAGAAACGTATTTTAATTATTTGGAAATATATTGCAAAGAAAAATCTCTTTGTAAATATAGTTTTCTTCTTCTCTTTAGTGGAAGATGTTCAGGTCTCTTGTTACAGAATATTGGCCAGTTTATATGCTCTGGGAACCAGCAAGAGTATCTATGTAGAGAGGTAAGAAGGAAAATAATTCTTCCCTTTTTAATACTTGCATTTGTATTTAGCATAATGAATTTGCAGTTCAGAAATTTATATAGAAGAGTATTATTGTAAAGATTTCTTGAGAGGAAAAACAGATGTGCACAGCTGTTAAGTGGAAGGCAGAAGCTTTTACTATAATATGCTTGAAATATTGCATTATATGTTTGTCAAATTATTTTTCTTGATTAAAATAAAAATTGCAAATAAAATTGTTTGACTGTATAATAAACAGCATTTGATTTGAGGGTTAACTGAGGTACTGTAAAATTATGTTATTCAGCTCAGCAATTCTTATATTCTTCCTTCTCTAATGTTTAATTGTGATGTATATTTCTTTCTAATTACCCTAAATTTAATTGAATTTGTCACTTATACTACACTACTTCTTTTCTAGCTCAGTTACCCAGGTAAATGAGGCATTGCAATTGCTGTTTTATAGATCTCTGTATCTGCTAGATAACCCTCCAAATTACATTTGGTCAAAAAAATAGAGATACCTAGAAAAATTTAGTTCCTGAAACTGGATACTTGCACTGTAGTGACTAACACTATTCTGGAGGAAGACTAAACAGAATTCATACACTTCAGCAGTAATCTAGGAAGTTCACTGTCTAGGAAGTGGCAGATCAACCTGTGCATAACTCCCATGAAATACCCTTGTTTCCTTGGTGGCAGTATCGTAGCCAACAATAAGAAAAATCATTGGGAGCAGTATTTAAGTAAAAAAAACCCAAAAGAAATCTGTGGAAAATCAGGTCTCATTGATTTCATTAAGGACATGAAATTAATTCATTTTGCTGTTTGGCAAATAAAGGATAAAGGATTTATTTTGAAGACAAATGTAAGTGGCAATTTTTGTGTGTGATTGTCTGCCACCATCATTGCAATTGAAAACCATGTAGCTGGTGTGTGTGATGGATGTATGTTTTGCTTATGAAGACTTAATGAAAAGGGGGGAAAAGGAAGAAGGAGAAGACAGTAGGAATAATGATGGGAATTAAGTTAGATTTAACAAAATCAAGTTTAATGAGTTAGATCTAGAAAGAATAAAATCTCCAAGACTGAGATAAACTACAGACCGAGGATGAACCTTGTTAAATCACAAGATTGGTTTTGAGGTAATTTTTTTCCTTTTAACTTGGATGTTCATGATTCTCCTGAGTTCAAATTCTCTTGGATTTCTGTCATGTGTGATTTGGTCTCAGCTAGGGATTTCTCACCTCTCTAAATTCTGCTGTGATCAATTCAATTGAAAATTAGAAAGAGTAGTTTAACTGTCTGATGAGGAAACCCAAGTGAAGTCTCAAGGCATTGCTTTCTTCCTGGAAGCAGGCTATTTAAAATTTTGACACACAAAGAATTTTGATTATCAAATAAATGTCATATATTTGGAGATAATAAAGCAATGTATTTGTGCTAAAATTTCAGAGTTCTTGATCATTAGAAGCAATTTTCCACTCACTGAAGAACTTGACTTTCATACTAGACTAAACATGAAAGTTATTATCACTATTTCTCAGAAAAATGAAATATCACTTAGATAAAATGATAGTTAATTTTAGTCTCTTGTTCTATTCAGTAGCTTTTTATTAATGGTAGGAATTATACAGTTGGTAAAGCTGAGAGGAAAGTAATAGAACAGAAGGCATTTTTACAATTACTTCAGTTTCCCCTGCATGTTTTTCATTTTCTGTTAGCTGTGTAGGCCACCTTTGACATGTTATGCCTTTACATATCATTCATATATTAGCAGAGGGTTGCTAGACTTCAATTTCTATTGCATATTCTTGTGTTTATGATTCAAATAATGTCGTGGCTTCTCTCTTTGAAATGCATTCATCTCAGAGTACAACCCCAAGGTGTGGTCAGTACTTACTAGGTGACTCCCTTCCAGCCTCACCCATTCTGTGGCTCTGTGATCAAAGATGTGTGTGGTTAATGGTGTTTGTTAATTCACAGGCAACGATCAGCACTAGGAGAGTGCTTGGCTGCTTTCTCAGGGGCTTTTCCAGTGGCTTTTTTGGAAACTCATTTGAATAAACATAATATCTACTCAATCTACAATACCAAGAACGCGAGAGATAGAGCAGGTATTTACAGAAACTGCCATCATGATAATGAATACATGATTTCACTATAAATGCTGCTTGCCTTAAGACATGTGGTTTTGTATACATTTTATAGTGCAAGAGTTTTCTTCTAATTTCATGGTTGTATTTATTTTTAAAACTTTCTTTCTAAATCAATTTTCTAACCAATTTCTTTTCTAAATCTGATAAAACTGATTATGTTCCTAATCTTACTGCTATTTTAATTTTGAGATACCATTCTCAAAATACCACTTTGGAATTGAATTAATTAAGAGACTTTGCACATTTTTAGTACCTCAGCTATTGTATATTTGATGATAAAATTATGCATTCTCAAAAGTAGCTTTGGTTCCTCAGTTTACATAAACAATAAACAATATTGTGTCCCTAAAACATACATACTTGCAAGTGAAGGTAAATAGCTTTGCTGTATTAATTTCATATTATGCCCTTATAAAGTAAAAAAATTGCAGAGTAGTATGGAGATAGGTTTTTAATGTTGTTTGGTATAAAAGAGAGTACAGATAACTTGCAGTGACATTATGTATGTTTACTTTGCACGTATCTTGTTATCCCATTCTTGATGTTTCTTGTTGAATAAGGTCACATGCACAAAGAAGTTGCAGTAAAACTTTACAAGCACTGCATATATGCTGAGTCTGAAACATATTAGAGATACACAAAGATGACAGTGTAGGTTTGTATAAGATGCTAATTTATAATGACAATAATTTTATAACTTCACCTTTAGTTTTTAAAAAAATTGAACCTGGCAGATTTATTCTCCAAGAGTTGCAGTATCTGAACTTGTAAATATCAACAATTATGCATACTTGCCATATATTTTATCTATTTTGATATATCTGGAAGGACAATCCACTGAATTGTCATGATTTTTAACAGAAAATTGATTTTTCTTTCCAAAATTGTGTAATCTTTAAGGAGACTATGTAATGTCTGTGTAAAATGTATTTGCTCCAAATAGGAGAAGAAATTGCTTTGCAAAAAAGACTGGCCTTAGTACAAGGAGCTATGGAATGCTGGTAGAGACATTCATATTGACAAGTTGCAGGCTAAATTTTTGCTCTATAGATACCTGTATATGTCATATTATGTCTGTGTTAGTATGTCAGACATTCAGGAGCTACAGATTGTGCTTGCAGATATGTTTTTGTAGATGAAAGAAACTACCTCAAAAACCAAGGTAACTCTGGTGCTTTTCAGAGGAAGGAATTAAAAATTCAAAGGATTCAAAAGTAAACATTTGCTTTTGTAAGTTGATCGCATATCACCTCTATCACATATTCACCTCTATAATCAGTTTCTCAAATTGCTCAATTTTTTAGGACAGGCAATGGTTTCTGTTTTATCAGAATTCCAGGTCTCAAATTATGTGTTGTTGAGGGATATTTCATTGTATCAATTTGTTTCCTCAACTGCAAAATTTTCTCTGGAAGGGATTTTGAAATTTAAGTTTTATTTGTATATAGAAAAGTGCATCTGATTTCTCTGAATTCATTCCACAATATTTACATTGTTGAAGCTTTCATATAGGAATTTTAATTACAGAACTGTTCATATAAACTGTTTATTGATCAAGAGTATGATAGGATATGTTTTTTATTGTTGTGTTTGGTATGGTTTTGGATCGCAAGGTGCGAATGTAAACAGAAAACAGAAGTTTTATTGAATAGCAGCTTAAAAGAATGGTTTTCCTTTCATGACCTAGTTTCTTGATTTTTTGTTTGTTTGTTTGTTTTTCCCAATAGTTCTCAATTTACCAACTAGCGTGGAAGAGGTTTGCCCAAATATTCCTTCCTTGGTGAAGCTAATGGAAGAAATAGTGGAACTGGCAGAGTCTGGTATTCGCTACACACAAATGCCACATATCATGGAAGTCATACTGCCTATGCTGTGCAGTTACATGTCCCACTGGTGGGAGCATGGGCCAGAGAACAATCCTGACAGGGCTGAAATGTGTTGCACAGCCTTGACGTCAGAGCACATGAACACTCTGTTGGGTAACATATTGAAAATCATCTATAACAACCTTGGTATTGATGAAGGAGCCTGGATGAAGAGATTAGCAGGTAAGATGTGAAAATAAATTAACAAACAGGCAAATGTGTGTGTCTATTCAGAATGTATGTATACACACACAGACTTTGAATCACTCTGTATTTACCCTGGTAAAGCTGGAGTAGAAGAACACTCATATTGTTTCTACATTTTTAAACAATACACATCTTGGTGAACCTGAAATACCAAGAATAAAGAAAAAGCAGTGTAAGAACTATGTTTTAATCTCTCTATAATTAATATAAGAAGTAGATTAGACTATTTATTTTTCCCGAGTATATACATGTGCCTTTTGCAGTATACTAAATTCAAGGACCATAGTAACATAGCCCCATTTTTGTTCTATAAACAAGTTTCATTTGCAGGCATTATACAGTTCCTTGATATTCTGTATGAGTGCTGGATCCTTAAAACCTGGGTTTGAAGGTGTATATCTAATATATTCATTACAATGAAATGTTGAAATTCTCATGTCATTTTAGTAATACATTGACTTCATCTCATGAGCAACTTGAAATTCATTTAGAAATGCTTTAATTCTCAATGTTGCAATATCTGAGGAAAGGTCATTTCAGTAGTGTGGATTCAATTTTTCAATTAGACTTTCTTATTTCAATATTTACTGTAGTAGTAATTTCATTCATGGTAGCATTCAGAATTTCTAGTGTTTTGAGAGTTAGTAATGTAATGCACTCTGAAAATACGTGCCTAAAATTCTGTGTAATTTAATCATTGTGTTAAAAATGGTTTGGTACCAATGGGCCCACTTGTAGTGCTAATTTACATAATAGTCCTTATGAGTAGATTTTCAAAAAGCTTGTGCTAACAAATCTGAAATGAATCTTTTGAATCACTCCCATTTGTGTCTACATACAAGACTTCTTAGTGTGCTGAAGAAATATAGGCAAGATGTTTCTGTGGGTTTTCAAACAAACAGAGCCTGCTTTCCAGTTCCCCTTTGCTCAAGCAAGGTTCAAAGCAAAAATCAGTAGCTGAGAAAACTTGTGTGCACTATGTAGCTATATATATATATCCATCCATACCATGAAGCAACTTAAACAGCATTGCTCAATAAAACTATGCAGACAAATACCATGTGGACAGAATATCAGTAAAGAGGTGTTTCAAGTTTTATGATCTAGCAACCTTAGTCTGTGAAGTTGCAATTTCTGCCCTCAGACAAAGTGAATTGACTTTGTGAAATCCTGACCACATTTAATTCTTGGCAAAACTTCTGCTGATTTCAATGGGGGCAGGATTTGGCTCTGTAGCCTTAGAAGTAAGATTCAAGAAAACGGGAAAAGGTAAAAGATTTTAGTTATATTTTGTGGCCAGGTATATATTATAATATTCATTGCCTTAAATAGTGTTTTCCCAGCCCATCATAAGTAAAGCGAAGCCACAGCTCTTAAAGACACACTTCCTTCCACTGATGGATAAACTAAAGAAAAAGGCAGCAGTGGTTGTATCAGATGAAGAACATCTAAGAGCAGAAGGCAGAGGTGACATGTCGGAGGCTGAACTGCTCATCCTAGATGAGTTCACCACTTTGGCGCGGGACCTCTATGCCTTCTACCCTTTGTTGATTAGATTTGTGGACTATAACAGGTATGTGGAGAGGAATAGGTCAATGAATCTCATAAAACCTTCCTTTTTACTGATACCACCTCTTACCCCTTGATGTGCCTAACACTGCGTTAAAGTGGCTTTTACTCAGTCTGACAACCTTACGATAGCTCAAGCTAATGTTTTTTAACTTTTAGGAGGAGCTGGGGTCTTTTTAAAAAGAAAACAAAACAAAATTGCAATCCAGAGCTATTGAATTAGAATTAGGGTTAATATTAAAGGATTTTAAGGGTTTTGAAATAGGACATCAAAAAGCCACTGCTACCAGAAAGGAATAAAAGCATATATTATTGCTTTTGTTGACTTGTATCCTTGTAAAATGTTGAAAAGTAAATCCAAAGCATAAACACAATGAGGATTATCTCCTTTTTCACTCTTATACTAAATTTTAGGGCAAAATGGCTGAAAGAGCCCAATCCTGAAGCAGAAGAATTGTTCCGCATGGTGGCTGAAGTCTTCATTTACTGGTCAAAGTCTCATGTAAGTAATTCCTTGGTAAATACCTGTTTTAATGAGGTTTCTTAATAGGCAGATCAGTTACTTAGTGGTAATGTTTTTAAAACGTGTTTAATGACAGAAGTGAAACTGCAGATGGGAAAGTATTAATGACTCACGTTTTTGACACTTTTGAAATGAAAGAGAAGATGGAAGAGTTGGATTGTATTTTGTAACAGAGTAAATTGATTAGAGATGCTTTTCTTACATATTCTGGTTTGTTTGTTCTAGGTTTGTTGTTTGCTTGGTTTTTTGGGATTTTTTTTTGTAATATATTAAGCTCATTTCATTTTGTATCCTTACGCTTTTTTTTTCTTTTCAATTATTTAACCTCATAGTCTTCTTGTAATCACACCTAGTAAGCACTGATACTTCTTAATTAAAACATGATTCAGGGAATACTGGAACACAAAGAATTAAAATCCCAAAAGAATCTAATTTTTTTCAGTCATTAGATCAGATTAGATTAGAGATATGGACTGTCGTCTAGACTGAATTTCTTTATTTGCAATAGCTTCAATTCTCTGAAGTCTGGGGAACAAGATGCCTTATAACTTCAGTATTTGTGCCTGAATTTGACTGTAAAGTTTATTATAAATCACACTGTGCACAAAAAAATTATTACGCTGTGGCTAGATACCAGATAATGAAATCACCTGTGTGTTTATAATTTCAGTCTTTTATTTAAATATTTTCTTAGGTACCTGAATATAATGGAAATTTATAATGGGGAAGAAATGAATGAATAATTTACTAGTAAGGGAAAACCTGGAAAACCTATAAAAACCTATTTTTATATTGAACTGGAGGAGGAGTGAGATTATTATCATATCTTTTTCATAGTTAGGGAAACATTTCCTTCTCTTTAACATGGGGAAAATCCCCAAACATGCACCATCTGAGTTATGCAATGTAAATGAAGCTGAAATTCCAAGATATTAATAATCTGTTCATTTTTTACTGCCCTTTTCTTAACTTGTGAATTTTACGAATTTTTACTTAATTTGTATTTTTATTTAAGGTATATTGAGATAGAGTACTCATATAAATGCTTCTGATGAGATCTTTTGTATATTTCCAGAATTTCAAGAGAGAAGAGCAGAACTTTGTGGTACAAAATGAAATCAACAACATGTCTTTCCTCATCAGTGACACCAAATCTAAGATGTCTGAGGTAGTGTAAAGATTTTCATATTTTTCTCTTTGCAAAAGGAAGGAGTCAGGAAGACTCCAGAGAAGCACCTTTTATTGTTTGAATTTTTGTTTGTTTGTTTGTTTCTTTGGGGGGGGGAAGGGGTTTGCCTTTGGTTTTGTTTTTTTTTTCTGGTAAAGAAATCTGTTGAAAACACCAGGTTGAGATGCAAAACACAGTAATTTGAGCAGTACATTGCAAAATAATGTTAAAATGCCAGTTTCGCTGGATGAGGTCACACCTCTATAGGTAATAAGGAAAATAGAGACAAGTACAAAGTTGTCAGTACAATTCTTTTCTTAAATATCGGATTTGGTTTCTTTTTCATCTTTACTTTTTTCTGCAGGCAGCAGTTTCTGACCAGGAAAGGAAGAAGATGAAGCGAAAAGGTGACCGCTACTCTATGCAGACCTCTCTCATTGTGGCAGCACTGAAGAGATTGCTTCCAATTGGCCTAAACATTTGTGCTCCTGGAGACCAAGAGCTAATTGCACTGGCCAAAAACCGATTTAGCATGGTAGGTGCTCTTTTTCTATTTCTAAAAGGTAGAAATATTTACTAATTTATGTCTCTGAATATTTCACCCTCTGTTCATTCTTACAGCATGACACAGAGAATCGAGATTATAATTATGTTTTATAAGGGCACAGTGGGTGATTATGATATATTTCTGCATGTTTTCCTCATGGCTTAAAACATTTCAGTTTGAATATACTTATGATCAGCATGGATATATTACAGAATGATCTATATATGAATAGAGATAACATTCAGTAGTTGAACTAGTTATTTCTCTCTCTTAATTTTTAATGCAAAGTAGTATTTGTTATATTTTATGAAGCTTGAATTCAGTTGATCTCAAAAGTCTTTTCTGATCTAGTTGATTCTGTGACTCTCATAAAATTAAGAACTAGCTGTTTTGTAACTTCTGTGCCCAACATCATAACTAATTCCTTTTAATTACTCTCGTGCGAATGAAGGAATTTCTGTAGGGATAGACTGCTTTAAAAGGGATTCTTTTTGCAATAGTTTGATTTTAATTTGGAATATACTTTTCTCGAGGTGTAATACTTCCTACACTTTAGGGGAAGTGACCATTGGACTGCTGAACTGAATCCTGTAAAGGGTGCTATAAAAGAGCTCTGGAAAATAAACAGATCATAGAATATCAAATCATAGAAGGCTCTGTTCATGTTATTGGTTTTATTTGGTCAAAGTTTTGGTATGTATATATGAGCAATTTGAATTCAGGTGCACAGTTAGTGCATTACTATGAACAGATACATGTGATGCCTTCTAGAACCTGATCCTGTGAGCTTGGATAAAAAAAGATTTCTCTCTGAGATGTTTCTCAATCTTTTGCATTGTCAGTTTCATTCATCATCTCATGAAGCCCAAGATTGATATTTGAGTCAATCATAATGTTTACTAATTATCTTCTCTCCTAATTTATATGATTTGTAATCTATTGGCAGAAAGACACTGAAGATGAAGTACGAGATGTCATCCGCAGCAATCTTCACCTTCAGGGCAAGGTAATTTATATGCAGTTTTAAAATTTGATTTTTCTTCCTTTGAATTCATTTGTGGGGGCCATATAATGGCAACCTGCCTTGGTTAATTAGGATAACTTATTCCCTTCTGTCAAGGGACATGTTCATATTAGCTGTTAAATGTTAGGTTTTTAAAGTGTGTATATGTGCATTACATACAGTAAAATATGACCCTTCAAATCTCTCTCCATTCACACCATTAATACAAAATTGGAGGTGGAAGGAAGTTCTATCACTGCTTAAATACCACCTACTACTATTTGAGATAAAGTCTGCAGAATGCTCAAAGTTAATTAGTATCAACATGATGTGTAAATGACAAGGAAGCTGCCATTTTGATGTACTCTGTAAAATGAAAACTCTCCAGTTTTCTCAGTTTGGTTCCTGCTTTCAGCCCTGGGAAAATAAGGTATTTTGGGAAAAAAAAAATAGATTTTTTGTTACTGAATTCCAGTTAGTGTCAGGTGAATAGCTTTAGGGGAAAAGTCTTGAAATGGCCAGTGTAATTAAACTGTTTTATTAATGCTTTAAATAAAGAAAAAGAAGCCAGAATATGGAAGTGTAATAAAATTATGCATGTGTCTCCTCTGTTGAAGAAAGATGGAATCGTACCTATGGCTATTGCTTTACTTAGGATTGCCCTCTACGTCCTCCCCCCCATGTTTTATTAACCTCAAGAAAAAAACTAAACTTCTGTTTTCTGTGCTTATTAAAGGGTCACGAAACAGTAAACATGAGTTGAAAATCTGGTGCTTTTTTTCTGAACAGTTACTTAAGAATCATTCAGAAGTCTAGATTCCACTGCAATCAGTGCATGGGAGTAATAATTTTTCTTTTAATGAGCTGGTGGTGTGGTGGTTCTTCCTGAATAATATGTGAAGATTCATTTTCTCCCATCATGTTTTCCCTATGTCGCTGCCATGTTAACAACAAAAGTGTTTAATCCAGTAGCTTTAAATCAAAGGGTTTGCACATAGCAAAGTTTACTCTGAAAGCAAAAGATTTGGTTAAATCCTAAAACCTGGAAATACTTATCCTTATATAGCAATTTTTATATACTGAGGAGCAGAAAACACACAGGGAAGGTACTAGGAAGAAAGTAGTGTTTCTGAAGATGTTAATGAGCAACAGTATATAAACAATGTGAATGCCCATGAACATAAAGTCTTTAACATGAGGTGGTTTTGTGTATAAACTTCAATAGTGTTTTCTTAGTGACAATGATAGATAGTTCTGTTCTGACATTTTCATTTTGTGATCCGTGCAGTTACAAGTCTTGCCTGGGATTTCATGTTGCTGTTTAGCATGTTTCCTCCTGTTTTAACTGCTTCAGTTTCTGTTTTATTTCTTCAGTAATACATTCTGCTGTTAAGAAATTTCTGTCTGTTACTGCTTTGTTGCCTGGTAGTCATGATACATCATAATACCTTGGTCTTCGGAATAATACCTTTCTCTTCAGAAACTTTCTGCTCTTCAATTAAAAGTTTGCGATTGTAAAGCAACATACATTTTCTCTGTTTATGCTACATAAGAAAAAAGCGCTTTCAAATTTCTTAGATTGATACAATTTCATAGTGCCTTGATGATTAAGACAAAAGTAATTTTAGCTAATCCAAAGTCCACACAGGATTTTCCTGTTGTAAACTTCATCAGTGACTATAGAATTTCCTATTTTTAAAAGAGCTCCCAGTGGAAGATGAAAATCTGAAAGAGAACTACATAATGCATAGATAACAAAACTAAACTGCTGTTGTAGTTAGCTTGATTTTATAGCTGTTTACATATTGCTTTATTAACTTTTGAAAGTTCTGAGTTAGACCTGTATGGGACAAATAGTTAACTGGAAACAAAACAATGATTTATCAGTGACACATCTAGAGTTTACACTAGATATAAGTGTGTAACTAATTACTTAGAGTATAATGCCTAAAGTTAAACTAAAATACTATTTATTCTGTAATTTTCTGGTGTCATTACGATTCAGTAACTATACAGTCAAGTATGATGTTTCTTGTTACAAAAATGATGCCATCATGCATAGGCTTCCTTTTTGTTGTCCGATTGAGTTAGATATAATGGGAATGTAGGCCAAATGGTCTTATAAATTTAAATTACTACTTTCTACTGTGAATTATTATGTAACTTAGTTATAGTGGTGCTTGTGTCAAGTGGCTTTCAAAATTTAGGAAAAATACTGATTTTGAATACTGATTTTCTTCCAACCATAGCAATATTCTTGCTTCAAATGGTGTTTTATGTTAACCACTTCTTCTCACAGACACCTAACATTCTGTTATTTACATTAGAGCTATAGATTCCTTTTTGGAGTACTGCACTGTTAGAGAATCATCCTTCTGAATCTTTAGCTATTAATGTTGTGGTGTCTATTTCATGCATTTGTCTACCTTTGTCTGCATTTGTACATTTGTCTTCACCCTGTTTCTGTCTTTCCTTTCCTTGCATGCCTGCATGCTGTTACTCAGTACCAAGCCTTTTATTTCAAGAAATTGATGACGAAACTTGCATTCATTTTGACATGGATGAAGCTCAAGTCACCAAAATCTTCTTCCAGCCATTCTAATTCACACCTTGTAATGCCAACTACTCATACCCTTAGAAAACTACCTATACAAAAAAGCTGTACCTTGATAGAATGTGAGGAATCCTCAGATCAAAAGACATCACCACCTGTGATTAAAAAGTCTTTTGTGGACTATCCATTCATGATGATCCAGTCAAATGCTCAAAGACTTTGGATGTGACAGTTGTTAAGAAATGGAAAAGCCGAAAGGTGGAAGAAATTCCTGCAAAGTTTGACTTTCTAGGTTATAATAAGCTATTAATGAATGACTGTGTAAGTTTTTAATCATTCCTGGAACTTGAGTAAGCTGTGTATCATAAATGTTTTGTGCAGGTGAATTAGTATTATTGTCTCAGGCACAAATTGAAATCTGGATCCACAAAAGATTTCTAGACAAGTAAGTGTTGAGTTCAAGCCCTAGGCAAATCTGTAAGGTTTAGCCCCCCAAGTTTTTCAGCCATCAGTGTATCTTCAACAGTAATTGCATAATCAGGAATGAACTCTGGCCACAGTTCTCAGTGAAATGGGTCATCAGTGTCATTGGCACAGTAGATAGTTGAAAACAGTCTTGATTAGCAGGACTGGGGAGACAAAACAATCCAAAAATAAATCTTCAGTTATAAAACAGAGAAATGCAGATTAATGAAATAGAAAAAATGAAATGTAAAGAGGAAAACTCGATAAGAAATAATTTTGCTTTTTACAGTTCTTTATAATTTGTGGGCTGATAAGCCGATGCATCTCAATTTCATTTTTATAAATTAACTTTTAATTTTTTTAGCTAATAATCAGTAAAATGAGGATTTTCTAAAAATTAAAAAAACTTTTAAAATAGACATAAATAATAGCAATACTGCTAATTTCCGTGACTGAAAACTAAGTAATCCCAACTAGTAGTGCAACATTTTCAATGTCATTTCATTTAATAATGGGAAAGGCAGTGTACTAAGTTATGTCTCCGTGCCTCATATTCATTACTTTGCCTCAAGTATTATAGTCATTGCTGGTGCCAGTGCTATTTGTTGACCAATGATTTTTTTGCTATTTGTATGATTATTAGTATTTTAGTTCTGTGCGTCAGGTTGCACACGGAAAATGTGGATGGAAGTATTCAAGGCCAAGTTGGACATTGATTTGAGAAATCTGGTCTTGTGGAAGGTGTCCTTGTGTATGGCAGAGGGGTTGGAAGGAGAGGGCCTTAAAGGTGCCTTCCAGCTCAAAACACTTCATGTTTTGTGGAAGCTCTTACAAAGCATTGCACAAATTAGTCTTGTTCTCACAGTGTAATGGATGCTGTATGGGTTGGACATGTAAAGGTGTAGGTTAGCCATATAAAGTGCTTCAGTTTATCTTTGAAGGAGTTTCTCTACTGGTTAAACTGCTTGGAATATTTTGCCTTGGTGACATGTGAAATCTTTCCCCTGCAGCTTGAGGATCCAGCCATTAGATGGCAGATGGCACTTTACAAAGATTTGCCAAACAGGACTGAAGATTCCTCAGATCCAGAGAAGACTGTGGAAAGGGCCCTTGATATAGCTAATGTGCTGTTTCACCTGGAACAGGTTAGGCGTGTTTTACCAATTCCATTGCTTCTTAATCTACATAAAAGTATTCACCCTTTCATTTCTACTTTCACCTGCTGTATTTAATGTTATATTCTTTTTTTTTCTTTCGATGGCTACTGTTTACATGCTTAATTTTGGGTTTTGTAGTCCAATATCATGGTCATATCTATCTCACAGTGTATTTGCAGCAGCTCCAACAACAATTTGTTTGGCCAATCTGGCAAACTCATAAATTCCTTGCTGCATTCAAGAAACAGCAGAAGCAGGTTGGAGGAATCATTTTTTCTGAGAAAGATCTGTCAGAAACTTTTAAGTTGCTTCAGAATCTGGCAGAAAGTTATTTTGTATTATTTAATATTTTTTTGTATTAATATATGAGCCTCCCATGTGACCTGAACTACAGTAACTTTAAGTAATTCTGTGTTTTATTTTGTATCCTTTCCATATTCTTTAAAATATGAAGTTAAAAAAATCTCTTGTATGGGTACAACTTACAGGTCAAAGACAAGCTGATAAGTTATTTTTTGACTTTTCTTTTTTAATTATTACCAATTTTGAATTTAGATTTATTATGTTTTTTCATTTTTAAATGAAGTGAAAAAACAGGACATTAACTTGCAGGATGTTTCTACTAGCAGAGATGAACACTGCTGGTTGCCCAACATAGGCTACAAACTGTCTTCCATTTTACTAATTTTTTTTTCCCTTTTCAAAGAACATTTGAAAATTCAAGGTTTTCTTGCATTTTCTCATTAGATTAGCTGGCTTCACTCTGAAAGTTTTCTGATCCAATGTCAGGAAGTTTCCTCTGTCAGGAGTTCACTGGTTCCATCAATAGGAACCTGAGAGATGTGAATGTTCTTGTCTGTACACTCTGCAGAAAGTGTGTTGATGTGAATATCTGTGTCCTGTCTGTTGCATCACACAACCCTTCTTCATAGTTTGCCAGCCTTGATATGGATTTGCTACAAGTTCAACAGCCTTACACAGTTTGGTAGAGGAGAATGAGGAGGAGTCACTAAATTTTACCTGTTGCTGAGTATGTGTGGAGCAAGCAAAAAGCAATAGAACATGGCAGTAAATCCTTGTCAATCATGGTTTGCCATGAGAGAGAGAGAGGAGAATGGGTGCTGATTTGCAAGGATATAGGGCTGTCCTGAGGAAAGAAGACTAGAGAAAAGCTAAAAATATGGGGGGGAGGAAGGGAAAGCTTTTCTCTTCTACCCTGGTTTTATCAAAGTTGACAGAGATGATCCAGCAGTAGCACAGAACAGAATGGATTGCCATTGTAATAATAGCCAGATCAACATTTGAGATCAGTAATTCTGATCAGACTTAAACAACTCATTGACAAGTTTTCTGCTTTTTTATGTCTACCTTACACTTATTTGTTTAAAGATTTAGCTCCACAGCTTTACAGTAGATAAATTCTCAGGATAAATGCTTTGTTACTGAAATGGGAAATCTGGTGTCTTTAAAATGAATGAATATATGAGCACTGCATCTGTTTTTATGACAATCTTGAATAATCCTTTGCACTCTGTTCTCCATATACACATACTCTAAATGCTTTCTGTATTGCACTGGCAGCAATCAGTCCATTCTTTGTGTTTTCTTTCCAAGCAGACCTAACTTCTCTGTTTTTACTGTTTTCAGAAATCTGCTTGCGTAGGCCGAGGCTATTTCTTTTGGGAAAGTATAGAGGGATTTATAATTGTTTGTAAAAATCTTACTAATTACCTAACTTTCACATTTGAATTTGTCTGACTTTTAAATTGTTTGTTTTCTTTTTGTGGCTGTAAACATGTTTGCAGTGAATGCCTTTTTTGTCCTTTCTCTTTAAAAATATTTTTTGTTTGCATTTTGTCTTTTAGAAAGAACTTGTTGAAGATTGCTACCATTTAATCTTACGAGTATAATTATATATTTCACTGAATGGCAGTTTTTGTCTGTTTAATTATATGTTGTTTAACTATTAATATTTTTTTTGTATTTCACTAAACTGGATAACCAAATTTGGACTGAATATTGAATCTACATAAATATCAGAGTTGTCACTACATATTTGACATATAATACTTGATTGTGTTACCAAGACTTTCAGGGTAGAAATGCTAACTTCCACTGGCTTCTTTGATGCTGTTTGCACGCAGATGAGTGTAGTTGTTTGTGAAAGAAACAAACCTCCCATAGAAAAAACAAACAGCCTGCCCAGAGTTCAACCCCCCCTTAATTCTACAACAATTGCATCGATTAAATCAAATTATATTTATGGAAGGTGTGTGAAATGAAGCACAGAAACTCTAAATAGGTTGTGGGAAAGGAGTGATCCATAGCACAAGCTGCAATCATAGTTCCTAGTTATCCAGTCAGCCTATATACAAAAGTATGCAGGTGCTCTTCAGGACCACAGAAGTAATTCTCTTTGGATGGAAACAAGAATAAAAGGTGGAGGGAGAAGCCCCAAAAGGGATAAAAGATAAAGATGGAGCACACCCTGTTTCATCTCATGTTACTGTAGAGCCAAGATACAAAAAGAGAATATATCTTAAGACAGAGCTGTAGTTTTATAAAATGTGGCTTAAGTGTTTTGAAGTATTTTATGTATTCACTATTCAGAAGTATTTATGTATTTTATGCACATCCAGTCCTGTGCTGCTTCCGAGAAAAGATTTAGTCTTAAGTCTTTGTACTTGTCACTCTTCTTTAAAGTTAATTCCTTTCCATCATAGCTGATAATGGTAAATAATACAAATAAAAGATTATTTGTATCCAAGAAAATTCTTTTAAAAATATTTTCTGAGTCAATGTGAAGGTGTTCAATTTACCTGTACATGTGTAAAGAATTACATAGAAAATATAGAATGAATGAAGATTTTTTGCATTAAAAGTTAAGACTTCCTGAGAGGTGGCCTTATTAATGATAGTGTTCTGTCTAAAAGATAGAAAAAGTAGAAGTAAAAAATATCTGTATCATACCAGGAAAGGGAGATTTTTGTTTTATTTTCTAAATTCTGATTCTGTGATTTGGCTGAATGCTTGAACTCTGTCTAGAACACTTTTTCTGATCTATTCTTCTTCTCTTGCTTTTCTACTTGATTTATCTGTTAACTAACATTTTTACTAATATTGCTGTTTCCAGACACTAGGGACATTGCCACATTATTTTTCCATGTGCATTTTGTGCAACAGGTTGAGCATCCTCAGCGGTCCAAGAAAGCAGTGTGGCATAAGCTGCTGTCTAAACAGAGGAAACGAGCAGTAGTGGCCTGCTTTAGAATGGCACCGCTGTATAATCTGCCAAGGTGAGAGCTATGTTGTTCTGTCTTTCACAAATGCACTAAGGTTCATACAGAGCTATTTGGCAAGCTCAAAAGGAAAAAAAAAGAAAAAACATCAATGGATAAACTGCTTGGTACTATAGTTTGTACATTGCTTTCTTTTATTAGATTTAATGACTTTTTTCTGTCTTCTGAAAAGAATGACAAAAAGTATAATTTTCAATTTCTGATTTCAGGTCAAATCCTGAACATTAAAAAAATTATTTGAGCACAATCCAAAGTTATCTATTGCTGTTATTTTAATATTTGTATTTAAAAGTATAAAATGATTTTTAAAGAAAAAATATAGCTTGCCAAAGTGGCAATTTATTTTATTTATTAAGTTTCTTTAAATTTTTATTTATTATCTTTTTCTAAATAATTTTTACTGTGTTTTAGTATTTTAGTGGGACGCGGTTTTAAATACAACATTTTATCGTAAATTTTCTTTTTAAATGTGTGCTTTGATAGGTTTAACCATAGGAATTTTGCTTCCCTTTTAAATTATTGTTGTAATGACTAGGCGGTTCTTCCAGCTAAATGAAATATTGACCAAATCTACTTTTTAAAAGTTTCCAGCTTTTGTTTTTAATGTTCCTTTTTAGACACCGAGCCGTCAATCTCTTTCTTCAAGGCTATGATAAATCTTGGATTGAGACAGAAGAACACTATTTTGAAGACAAACTGATAGAGGACTTAGCAGTACGTCTGGGTAAAAGGGTCATAGGGATGTATTGCGGATTAACTTTCATTTGTACAGTAATAATTATAAATCTGAGAAGTAGCTAAGATAACATTTAAGTTATCTCTACCCAAAAGGATGAGCTATAACCAAGTCACACTGACAGCTTTTTTAAAATTACTCATGGTGGAGATTCCAAAATTCCCTCAGGCTGCTTGCTTCAGGGCTTCAGTAGCCTTTTATAAAGCTTTTATTCTAAATTACATATCAATTGCTGTCATTCCCCTATCTCTTATCTTCTGCCCTGTGGAGAACTGGAACAGCTATTCCCTCCTGTTTTGCAGCTAACCTTTGTGTATTTGAGGACTACATAATCCACATTAAAGACATTTAAGTCAAAAGGTTAGAATATGAAACTAGAGGCATCTAGTCTTAGATCAGTCAGTTCCTTAGAAGCTGTCAGATTCTGCTTCTTCACAGAAGAGTTCTCTTGTCAGGGACATGAAGATTTTTCCCAGTGGTGAAGTGTTAGAGCCACGACTTCAGCCTTGTAAACACCTACAGTGATTTTCATTTAAGTCTGGGATCCTCATCCCTTACAATTGTCTCTCTGAAAGGTAGCTTTTTGGGCAAGAACTAGTGTTAGGAGCTGATTCAGTTTCTGGGTGGTCCAACAGATTTCAGAGAGTCTGAAATCAGTCTTTTTGTTGTAAGGAGAGCCTGCTCTCTTCAATAGAGAGAGGAAGCTAACTGTAAAATTTCTATTAGAAAAAAGTAATAATCTGCTATTACTGCTTAAAGTTTATGCTTAAAACCAACTACCCAGGTTGTAAACAAATTTTAAAATTAGGATCAAAATAGTAACAGGGAAATCAGCAGCAATGAGCTCAACACAGACAGACCATGGTAGTTCAGTTTTGCCAGCACACATGCAGAATTAATTTCTTGTGTCATCCTCATTGCATGAATAAGCTTTATGAAAGAACAAGACACTTCTACAAATGTTTACTTTGTATACAGACTTTTAAACTGATACCCTTATGTATCTCAACACAATACAAGTGTTTTAAATAGTGCAGGTTCAGCCTCAAAAATAATTATATTTTAGCAGCTGGGAGCATGAATTTGCAGTGGAACATCATAGGTCTTTGCACGTGTGTGTGCATGTGCAGGGGTGTACATGTAAAGAAATAACCCAGCATGGTCATTTGGCTACACTGTGGTGAAGGATTATCTCCTTACCTCCACAATGAACCTATATAATTGCTTAGTTATTAATAACTTCTTACCAACTGGTATCTTGAGTGAAAAACTGTCTCAAAGAAGACAGAAACAGACTGGCCTGGCTTTTATATCATCCTTTATTAAAAAAAACTACAGGAACTCCCTTGTAATTCCTCAAACATATGGATATGTGTGTTTCCATGCTCTCTTGGGAAGAGATGTACTGCACCTTCCATTCAAAAGAGTACACAAAACTCCATGAGTCTTTTAAATAAATTTGCATCACATTTATGCTGCCTTAGAGTGCTCACTCACAGAAGGGTGAGGGTTTGATTTCAGCTTTATGGAGCTGACACAGAATGCTTTGTGGACATCATGAAAGATGTGGTTTTGTTGCTGGTGGGGGTTGTAAGAACATTATGTTTAATAGAAATTCAGATTATATATAAAAATAAAAATAAAAAAATAATAATAATTATAATAATAGTACCATTAGATTATATAGAATAATATTTTTTAAGTTTTCAAGATTTAGAAATAGCAGCTACAACCCACCCAACCTATTTGCTTTACCCTCTTATGTTTCATTCAGGTAAAGGTTTTTGTTTTACACTTAAATAATTATAGGGAAAATGTCTCAAGACATTGAAAATTAAGCATACTTATTTCCCAGAAATGTAAGAAAATCATTGATTCTAGTGCTCATGCTGTGCTTAATAATGAGTTCTACTTAGCTCAGTCATTGGTGAATTTGATCCTCCATTTAATTTCAATAAATCTGTGTAAACTAGTGACACTCTAACACAACTTCTGCCCTTTTGTCTCATCAGTTTTTATAGCATTAGGGAGATATTCTGGTTGATAACATTATGAAGTACAGAATACTGCCAGTTAATTAAAGAGAAAGGTCAACGTTCTAAAAAAGATTGAATTAAAGAGCAGGGGAAGGCATCCATAATTGTTCTGGTCTTGTTATTGATACTGTAAAAACTATCACACACTGAAAAATTTGAAATGATCCTTGTATGGCCATTATGGAGTGGCATATGAAGCAGCCATTGTGCATAGACATCAGCTGAAGGGAATTCTCAGCTGCTACCAGTCATGTTTGGTACAGCTGCGTGGGAAAGCTGGGCTTCACAGGCCCATAGAAATAGCAGTATTTTGAGGCATCTGGGAACATTCCCACAGAAATCTGTTTGGCATGTGAAATTTGTTTTCTTAATAGACAACAATCCATTTTCCTTTATCTCTGAAGTGGCCAACCCATATTGCTTAGCATATAGCATATGGCAATATAATAATGTATTACTTGGGCTGTCTTATCAATGCATGGAATTCTTTTTATCTGTATTTTGGTGTACAGTGCTAGATGAAAGCAAGGAGGAAGAGTGGGCGTTTTCTTTGAACTACCAGATTCTTCGTAGAAAAAGTGTCTGGATGAAGCAATTTTGCTAGTAACTTGATAGGCAAAACTTACTTTCTGAAATGTCTCTTGGCAAATGATAAGTCAGAGGACACGTTTGTATAGATGCTTTTCAAAACACTGCTTTGATCATTGTCATTATAGTATTTAGGGCTACATTTTTCTTTCAAGGAAAGCAAACTAGAGCTGTCTAAAATGGAAACAAAATAATCACATAAAAATACCCCCCTTTTTATGCATTTATATGTTGTTATTATTTGACTATTATTGAATCGTATATAATTTTTTTTACATTATTGATTTGTCATCTCCTAAAATTCTACATTCAGCCAACATTACTGTTGTTGGTAGATAGATCTCCTTGTGTCTAAAATTGTTGGTAAGGTTCACATTTGGATTTCTTCTCCCTCAAAGTCTCTCAGTGTCTCAGTGAGCAGTATACCTAGCACAGACTTGAAATGGGATCCTCATTTTTATCTGCTGAAGCTAGTTAACAGAGCAACAGACAGTTTAATAGTACATGATGGCATCTGGTTGCCACTAGTTTTGGATAACAGAGTAAAAGATTGACGTTCTTTTCCAAATCTAGGGAAGAAGATCAGTTTTTATGGGGAGAGGAAATCCAAAGCTTTGCAAGTGGTATCATCTTTGTAAGTTTTCATGGTCATAAACACAGTCGGGGTTCAGTTTTGCCATATTTTGCTTGGAAGTTGCTTCCTCCTGGTTGTTCAAAATTACATATGTTAATATTTAATGTTTAGTAAATTGCACAGAGTAACATATTTTCACTATAGATAATTGAATATACTTTTAAAATCTCTTTTTTTTTTTTTTCCCTAAAGAAACCGGGAGAGGAACCACCAGAAGAAGATGAAAGCCTTAAAAGAGTTGATCCTTTACATCAACTTATTCTGCTATTCAGTCGAACAGCCTTGACTGAAAAATGGTAGGGATGGTGTGAGAGACTACAGAGTGTATGCAGATTTTAAGATTACTCCTGTATTTGAAGTCATTTATGTCTCTTTTCAAGTGAGGTTGCATAAGCTAGCCCAAAACGTGCGTATGAACACATGGTGAGTTTGAGTTACACTCAAACCTCTTTAGCTTGTGGTATGTAGAGATTTTTACATGACTTTTTCATAGTTATGGATGCTGTGCTCAGGGCCCACCACTCCTCTGTCTCCTGTCTATGTTCCTTATTGACAGTTACAGTCTGAATATGAAACATACTCTAATTAGAAATTAACTATATTCACTTTACTAGAAGGTGTTTATGAATTTCCAAGTACCATGTTTGTAGCTGTCTATACTTTTCTATTTGTATAAGTTAGCCAAGTTTTCATTTTCCAAAAATGTTTTGTAGTTATTTATGAGCATAGAAATTATTTTAAAATATTTTATGATGTTTAAAAATATTTTGGCGCTTCAGTTCTTCTGTAATGACTCTAATCTTCCTCATTTTACCTTTCCTCTCTCTATTAACTAGCAAATTGGAAGAAGATTTCCTGTATATGGCTTATGCTGACATTATGGCAAAGGTAACTCCTTTGATACCTATTGTTTATTTTGTGTTTTAATTAAGTTAGTGAAGAAGAGATATAATTTGTAAAGTGTTATCAGTAAATTGCGAGTTATCAGCAAATGTTTTCTTTCTACATGGTATCAGAGCTGCCATGATGAAGAAAATGATGATGGTGAAGAAGAAGTGAAGAGTTTTGAAGTAAGATTATACTTGTTTTGTTTTTCTTGTCATGTTAGACATTATTTCATAGCTTCCAGCTGACATTTATGTTTTTGGTTCATGGCTTACTGCAGCTTATTATGCCAGTGAACTGCATGTCACAAGCTGGATATGGCAGATATGAGTCCCCAGATTAATATTAGTGAAACAAAAACATGCACAGTATTACATAATATATGACTAAATAGAGAATAATTTAGTGGATCTTACATATTTATATCATTTAACTTTTTAGTTAGGTATTACAGATAGTAACTTAGTCTAAAAGTCTGATAATAACAGACTGTATCTGTTAAATTATTCTGCCCTACCTTCAGTTTGGATTCTTAAGACACTGTAATACTACTTTTTGCAGTGGTCATTTACATTCAGTACCAGTAATTCATACAGTAGTTTTATGTTCATATATATATTAGTGCTTCTTAATAAAATGTGAACTTCACTGGTACTGCTAAGATTTTTGCTTGTGTTGAGAATAGGAAATCTATATTTGTTGCTGTTAAATGTTGAATTTTTACTGATCATCACTGTTTAAGGATACATACAAGTTGATTACAAGTGTGTTGGGTTCTTGTCATGTGCTTGCTCTGGGACCTCTCTCTCTTTTTCCATTAATAAAATGGAGTTTGCAAGAATTTTGTCTCTACTGAGACTGAGGGAATTAGCTCTTTAATTTTTTAAAATATTTTAATGTGTTTTGGCATATTATGATTCTGACATTAAAAAGTGTCTCTTTTGTCTTTCAAATCAATTAGTACTTACATTTCATATCTCTACTAAAACACAGAAACATGAAATGAATACTTTTATGTTTTCTTAAAAAAATTCTAAATATACTGATTGATTTGCTGTAAAACTATCTGTGCTATTCTGATTGTTAAGGAGTGGTTTGGGTCCTGTTTACTTTTACTCCATTATTTTATAGAAATATAATGTTCTGTACGTTTTCTACATGATGCTGCATGATATGGCACTGAATTATTTAAGTACATATTCCCTATTTGACTGTATAAAGAAGTCGTGAAGAATATCAATACTAAATTTTCTTCAATCATTCAGAAGTCCAGTTGAATTACAAGTAATATAGTCAATATATAAACTTTTGTCTCTTGGTAAACATCTCAGTATTAACCCAAATTTCAGTGGGTTTTTCTGAGTTTTTTTTTTCTTTTCCTCTGGAAAATGTCTTACTAATAACAAAGAATGTTTATTCCTATATGCTCTTATCAGTTAGCCCGTACATGCTTGTTAAATATCAAAAGCGTCATGCTTATAGGTATGAAAATTGTTAATTATGAAGAAAATGAGGTGTAGAAAAAAAATTATCACTAAGGAATTTGTTAGTGCTCCTTACCCAAATCATAACGGGTTCTTTGTTCAGCATTCAATTTTTTGTCTTGAGAGGAGATCCTATTCATTTGTTTCTCTTTATTATTTTTCCTGTAGCTGTGTAACTTATGTTTAAATAATGTATTTATATGTTCAAAAGACAATTTTGTGTATGTATTTGGTCAGTCACCTGCAGAAAAACATTTTGGACTTCTTTTTCTTATTACTATTTTGCTTCTTGTCCTTGCCCTTGCCCTTCCTTAAGGTGACAGGATCACAACGCAGCAAGGTAAAACAAAAAAATATGTGTGTATTTGTCTGGGTCTAATTTTGTGATTTTTCAGGCCCAACATCTTGGATAAGTTCATCTAAAGGGTCTTAAAATTATTTTTAGCATTTCAATTGCAGCATGACATCTCTACCAAAACCGTTTTGTGCGCAAGATCTTTACAGATTTCAGGAATTATTTATGCAGAATATGCCATGTAGAATTGTGGTACTGTTTTGGGGAAAACAGAGTGTCATTTGGCTTGTACATGTTGCTTTGCTGTTCATGCCTTTTGTGCATCAGTTATCTTCTTTCTGGTTATAACTTAATTTGAATTACTAAAACAACCTATTCAGCTATTAAGGGAAGGTAGTTATACTTTTCTTCTGTATCTAAGCAGACTCATGTTTGTGATGTAGTGGTAGAATTCTGTTTCCAATATTTGTTAGAGAGAGCGTCAATCATGTCTGATTCTGATCCCTTGGAACTGAGT